>NC_090934.1:520633441-522095338 GCF_040938575.1 Ambystoma mexicanum
AAAAATATATCTTCCACGAATGTTATCACATTGGCCATGGTCATTTTCTTCAACACTCCTACCTCAGTCATTTTCATAGGTGCGTAGGAGGGATTGAGAAGTAGAGCTGTCCAGTAAGAGGGGTTGAAAAAAGCCACGCCCTGTTTGAGTAAGGATCAGGGGCACTACAGACCTCATCCAGGAACATGCTTGCGTTGAGAATGC
This sequence comes from Ambystoma mexicanum, assembly GCF_040938575.1. Lineage (NCBI taxonomy): Eukaryota > Metazoa > Chordata > Amphibia > Caudata > Ambystomatidae > Ambystoma > Ambystoma mexicanum. The sequence continues at coordinate 520,633,646 of NC_090934.1, forward strand.
AAAGGAAGGTGGTGTGCATCTACTATCAGTCTGTGCAAGCACATGCTCCTTAGTTTCTTCAGATGTAGTGACACATCTTGGTTGCTGAGCAATACGTCCGGCTACGCTAGAGAAAAGGCTGTTTTAGCATCAATTATATGTGCAAGCATTTTGTGGATTAAGTGTATACCCAGCAACCTGGTTGTTGTGGGCAACGCTTCCGGATATGCTAGTCAGAAGGCTCTTTCAGCATCAATCATGCATGTAGTCATTTTGTGGATTAAGTGGGTACCCGGCAACTGTAACATCTGAGTGTCTGCTCAAAACCCTGAATTAGAGATACATTTAGAAGTACACTGTGTGTGAATAGGTGAGAGCGAATAGATTGCCTGGCAACAAGGTGTACTTAATCTTATGAATTGCACAGTTGAAGAACAGGTGAGAATGCAGGTTGAATTGGGAAAGTGCTCTCTTCCTTATCCCATCCTCATCACCAGTAAGATAAATATGTGCTCCTTATGAATGACTCCTAAACACAGATATGACGTAGTTGAGGAGTTTATTGCATGAACCCAGGTAAGACTGTGGCTGACCCCTTCGGGGTCTTCTCTCAACTGACTCAGCAATCATCAAGTCTCAAGCTATAACAATTCCATCTGGAATAGAATCTAATGTCACAGTATTCTAAAAATGATGATAACTATGTACAAGGTTCTTGAGGTGAATATATGTCTGTACAATAAATAACAAATTGCACATAAGGTAAGCTTTGCAGAGTAAACACATTTAATGAAAGTAACAATACATTGAGTAGTAAGTAACATCACAACACAACTCACTGTGCAGAAAAAGTTTTTTTTTTATGTGGTTCTGATCCTAACATACGCAATCACAGTTTAGCAGTTGTGTTTTAAATCTTATTTGTATTATGTGCATTTAAGACACAATTGGTATTTGCACACACAAGATAAAATATCAGTACACCAAACATTTAAAATAGCAAAGGAGTAAATCTAAAAAGCCAACAAAACATAGTGAAAAAGACTTTGCATTTCAGGTTCCATTTCATGCTTAAACTTAAACACTTTACATTTCATAATTTTTTTTTTTTTCTTTATTTAATCACTTCGGATTTTTTAAGAAAACAGTGGATTGAATTTACTTCTAGTCCGAAGACCAAAACAGAAAGGATAACGAGTTAACAGGTTTTCTTCTTGTAAAAGAGAGAGAGAAAGTAGACCATCAATGCAAATCCAAAACAAAAAAGAAGACAGGTGTGTGGAAACAAGAGCCAATCAAACCCGTCAGGGACGTGAAGGGTCAAGTTTTGTGTATCTCGTGAGTCCCTTTTAGGTTAGTTGGTCGTGATAGGGAGAATGTTCGGAACGTAGAGTGGAAGCTTCACATTGATGATATATTGCATGATGTTTACAGTCGCCAGGGCCCAGCCTGGTTTGTCGCCAGCGATCAGCTTATTCCAGCAATTTTCCTCATCTAGTGAAGAAAAGTCAGAGATGTTGTTCTTCAAGTAAGTGAGGCGGATGTTGCATGTTTCGGGGCAGTTCAGGAGGAGATGGCGGATAGTTTCTCTTTCTGTGGTGGATTTGCAGCAGCGACATACGTTTGTTGGCGTTAAGCCTCTAATAGCCAGAATTTCATTTGTCCCCAAGAGGTTCAGTCGAATTTTCAAAAAGTAGAGTCGAGCTGATCTACTTGGGAAAAGTTTGAGGTATGTTTGCAACATGTCCAGTTTGTTGAAGATTGGTGGAAGGTGGCTGGTCAGTTTGTATTTATTTGCTGTTTCTAGAGTTTGTATCCAATCCCACTCTTTGATGTTTTTTGAGGTTTTAACTGGATTGGTTATCAGTTCTTCCTTGCAGCTATCCACTGAGTATAAAAGGTTGAGCATCTTGGATTCCCAGTTCTGGAGTGTTTTGCATGATTTCAGTTCAGGTTCTTGATTTATCAGATGGTAGGCGTACGGGGAATCTGGCATGATACATTTCCTATATAATAGGATGCTGTTTAGCACTACTGTGGTTCCCATGGATAATAGGCCAAGTTCTCTCCTGATCGAGGCGATCGGGGTCGATTTTGGGAGGCCAAGAATTCTTCTCCAGAACGAGGCTTCCAATTTAGGCCAAAGCTCTGGTTGAAGGTTTGGCATAGCGTCCGTCCCTTAAGTTAGCGATGGTATTACCTTTTTCTTATAAAAGTCTCTCACTGGGATTAGCGAGTAACGTCCGAATTTGATGTCTATAGCCTTCCCCTGTATGTATAGCTTCTTAGCTTTCACGATGAGAACTTCTTGCATAGCTTTTTCTTTCAAGGAGCTGTCTAACGTGACACCCAAGTATTTAAAGTTAGTCACAATTTCGATTTGGGCCGGTCCCAAGTGAAGGTGAATCTTTTCCTTCGGTTTAGATGTTTTTTGGAGCACCATTGTTTTTGTTTTTGACTCGTTGATTTCCAAGTTGTTTTCGGCCATGTACCTTTGCAGGTTATTCAGTTGTCGTTGGAGACCTATTGGGGTGTGATCCAATAGGATCAGATCGTCTGCGTACAGCAGGCGACTGATCTGTGCTCCTCCTAACTTTGGTGGAAATGAACGGATTAGTTTTTCTGAGTCTTGAAAATCACCTAGGTAGGTCCAGAATAGGGCAGGTGCCAGCGGGCAGCCTTGTTTTACCCCTCTGGCTGTTTTTATCACCCCAGATAGGGTCCCTTGTTGGTTTAACCGGACTCTCATTGACGTATTGGAGTATAAAGCCTTGATTGGGTTCAAGAGCTCGGGAGGGCATTCCCATTGAGTTAGTTTCTGCCATAATCTTGCACGGTCCACTTTGTCGAACGCCTGGGTTAGGTCCACGAATGCGATATATAGGCTGGGTTTGCCTTCCAGGATCTTATTTTTCAGTGTATTCAATATCAAGATGTTGGCGTTCTTGCCTAAGTTCTTCTTCGGTTTTAAGGTTGTCTTAACAAGGGGCGTTGTTTGCCCACCTGGTGAAGTGTTGCAAGAGAAGGGAACCAAAAAGTTTACCTATTGAATCCAGAAGGGCTATGGGGTGAAAGTTTGCTTGATCAGCCATGTTTCCTTTTTTATAAATCGGGACAATGTTCGCGCAGGTCCATGATTATGGAATAGATTTGGAAGCCGAGCAGCGGCTGAAGATTATGCTCAGGAGTGAGGACCACGCTTCCGGATGTGATTTTAGATCAAAGTTTGTTATTCCATCCGGTCCAGGGGCACGAGATGGTTTTAGTTTTCTTATTTGAATTTGGATGTCTTCAGGGTCATCTAACTTGATCCATGGGGGGTCAGTGCCACTTGCAAGATCCTGGGTGGTGGCTGGTTGTTGGAATAGGGTTTCAAAGTAGGTCTCCCAAACTGCAGTGGCGATTCCGTTAAGTTGGCAAGGGAGGGCTCCAGGTGTAACTGAGTGGATGAGAGTCCAGAAGTCTCTCGCATGGTTGGATTAACTTTCCATGCTTGTCTTTTTGCTCTTCTTAGCTCCCTCTTCTTTTCTGAGATTAGTTTATCGAAAGTGTGCTTCTGTTGGGGTCGAGTGTGGCTATTCTTTCCACTTGGGAGTCTAAATGAGGTCAACAATGGACTACAGTCGACCGACGAAGGCTGTTCACGTGTAGTTAGATCTTTATAAGTTGCCGTCAAGGTGCTTATTGCTCTTTCATTCATTCTCAGTCTTGTGCCTTGGGTTGTTGGTTCTATATTGGTTGGCATCGAGATATTTTAGGTGGGGCCGAAGACCAGGTGGTTTCTAAGAGGTTGTGGTCACTCTCTTCTGTTCTTATGACGTTGAATGATGTTACTAGGTAAAGTAACGGCCGGGAGACGAAGATGTAGTCGATTGTTGATTTAGAGTTTGATCTCTCCCAGGTTAGACATCTTTTTGGGTCGTAAAAGACGTGGTCGAGGTTGGAGAATGCTCTGGAGTCCATTAAGTTTGACCATTTGGATACCCTCTCATCTTTTGGTGGACCTTTAGATTTTAAAGTAGGAGGGTCAGCGAGATTTTGACAGCTGATGTTGAGATCCCCACATATGAGTATGTGGTCTACTTGCTGGTTTAGGTGAATCCAGTCAATTTCTCATTCCATTTCCTTGATGAATTTTTGGGTATTTATTGTGGCCGGGTTTCAGTATATGGTGATGATAATCATTGACTTTGTCTGGAGTGTGTTAGTCTCCGTAGCAGGTGACCAGTTTAGCTTCTTCATTAACATGTAGTGGGTCTCTTTTAATTTTTTGATGTTTGTTAAGCCACGGCCACTTCAGATTGCCACGAGTAGGCCGGTGGTCGGCCTTCCTGTTGAGCCTTTTTTGGCTGCGACTATGTTTTTCTCGTAGCCGTTGATGATCGGAGGTTGGAGAAGCCAGGTCTCTTGGAGACAAATAATATCGTATTTGTTCCAATTTATTGAGCCCGAGGAAGTTACGTGGCAGAAGCCTCTGGTGTTCCATGAGCAAATCTTTATTTGGTCGTGCTTCGAGGTTTGTTGATCTTCATTCGTGTCGCTGTGGGTCTTGTGCTTTAGTGGCTATTTTTGGCGTTTAGGCTTCAGAGCCTTTGGCAGCCATGACCACATTGTCTCAAGTGTGGACACTGGAAGAGATTTTACCACGTTGGAGTAAGTCTCGTTTGGAACCATCCTTTGTATTTTCTGTGGGCCCTTTGTTTGGCGTTGTTCCAGCTTATCTCTTTGAGGTGCTGAAGAGGATGGAATATTTTGGGGTTGATCACGAGATAATAACTGTTGATCAGATGGTTTTATAGATGACGTTGGGTGGACTTTCTTGTGAATCGGGTTTTCGGGCACTTTCCACGTTTGAATAACTCGGGATCTCTTTGTGGAGGAGTGTTGTTTTTGAGGGGCTTGTTTCCGATCCGTAATTCCCTTTGAAGGGTTAGAGCACTCTTCTGAGTCCGACGGTTTGAGTATGTTTATTTTCCTTGAAGATTCAGTTAGGTTGTAGCCCATCGTTAACAAGTCTTCTGCAGCTGATCTTAATATTTTGTTTGTAGTTGAGTATGAGATGTAGAGGTGAGAAATCGCCTTAAGATTGATATGGCTTGGGTCCACTGTCTGGAGATCAGCGGACTTCACCGCGCACAGTTTCGGGATGTAACTAAACAGGCCAAGAACTGTTCCTCTGTTTAAAGTTACATTATCCCGGTTGCCTGAAATTTGTTCTAGTTTCAGGATCCATCTAATTTGAGGTCTTTTATGGAGGCGGTCTAAGAGGGTTTTTCGGCTTGCAGTGGATCTATTAGTAGTTCTTTGCAAGCGGTCACTTGATCGTCGGACGTCAGATCTGGGGCGTTGAGTTTCTTCGTAGTGCCCTTTCGAATTGTAAGAACGGTTTTCTCGCGTTCTTACTCCGTGTGTTTGGTGGGTTGGTCTTTTCTTTGAATTATGGTTCGATCGATGAACTATGGTTCGATCGGGTTTCCGCGAGTCCTCATGTTTCCTGGTGGCTCTCCTTCTACGATTTTCAAGGGTGAGGAATGGAGGCCCTGAATCTTCAACGTTGGATCCTGTTTGTAGTTGAGCTAATGACTTGGCTGTTTCTGGCGTGAGTTTGTCGTTCAATGACTGAGGTGTTATCGAATCCGTTAAGTGCTGTGAAATGTTCATCAAATCCTTGTTATGTAGGAAGGCCTCGACCCCTCTTGGCGAAAGGTTAATAGGGTCACTTTCTTCCAATATTACTCTTTGCTTTTCTTTTGCTGCAGACAATTCGGTAGGATGGGTTGCTGGAATTTTTAGAAGCGGCGGGAGTTTGCCCTTTGGGGCGGCTTGATGTTGAAATATTGATGCAACGGTTGTGATTGTTCTGGGTTTTGAGATGGCCTCTAATGGCTCTTTTGTGATCTTTTCTGTTGTTGTTACTGTAGGAACTGATGTTGTTAAATCAATGAATGGTGTTGTTCTGGTCCCCTTAGATTCGCGTGGTGTCTCTGCTTGCCACGAGGAATCCACACTCTCGACACAATTTACAATTGTGTCAGATGGAACAGGTTGCTGAAGCCGAAGACGTTCAGTGTGTTTTTGTTTCATCTCAAGGGCCATTATGTATCCTTCTAGGAAGGTCAATTTGGTTGACATGCACGCTTGAATTGAGATCTGGTCTTTCAAGGTGTCACTGATTGTTTCGTAAAGTTTGGTGAATGGAGCGAGGGCGATCGTTAAAGCTGACATCAGAGTGCACATGTCTAGTTTTTTTGGTGGATGGTCTTTTGGGGTTGTTGAGCTTTGAGAAGAAAGTCTATTTCGTGGGGGGGACGATAGGCGAGTTGAGGTGTGCCCCGTGGTGGGCGTTCTAGGGAGGTGGTCTAACGAATGTCTTCTTTGGTTGTTATATTTATTGAGGTTTGAATAAAAGGAATCCAGGGTTCTCTCAAACTGTGGGTTTGGTATGGGCAATGAGGGTAACTTGTTGCTCCGGTTGCTTCCTGAGACTTGTTTGTTTGCTGATTTTGGCTCGTCCCACCCCATGAAAGGAGGCGTTGCCACTAAATCTTTTTTGCTGACATAGGCGTCTGTTAGGATGCCTTGAGCGTGCATTGGTATCGCCTCTTGAGGAGAGTTTGGTCTAGTTAACAGGCTTCTACCTATATAGGCTGAACTTGGGCTTTTCATAGAGGTGCTCGGCGTCGTCGTTTGAAGGTCGTTGTCGGACTGAGTCAGATCCCGCGACACCAGTTCGTGCTCTTTGACAGTCGAAATTTCTGGGTTCTCCTGGGCTGAAGCCGGCGCTTCCGTCGTGACTGCTGTGATCCTTGTCGGCAAAGAGGCTGCAAGAGTGATGACAGCTTCATCTTGGACGGGAGCTTATTCCCTAGGCTGTGAGGCAGGTTTTGGCGAAGAGATTGATGGTGCAGGTTTGCCTGCGAATTGCCAATTATCTTTGTTTATGTTATGGGAGAGGTAGTCCGCCCTTCTTAGTGGGGGCGGGGAGAGGTTTCTTAGCGGAGGCGCCAGCCTACGCTGTTTTCGAGCGGGGGTGTTTTCATTTACAACTTCCAACATTTCCGCATCTGTTAATTATTGGCATTTATCTTGAATTTCCTTGGAATGTTTGCGGAAGAAGTCTGATAGTAACTTCAAAGGCGGTTGTGGTTTCTTTATCGCCCTTTTTGAATTTTTTAAACCCACGTGGGTTTTTTTGTTCGCTTTGCCCTGGTTTACGTTTTCTCCTTGTTTGGGCAGTGGGTTTGATGTCTTCTTTTGGACTTTTTTTACGTGGTTTTTTTTTTTGTTTATTAGGAAAGTCTCCTGCAGTCCGTGATCTTTTTCTCAGGTTTGTCAAAGTTAAGTTCACTTCTAGAACATTAGGTGGTTGAGTCGAGGAATCAGCGTTGGTTGGGGACTGTAGTTTGTCCACTGAGCTGATGTTGCGTTTAGCACTTTGATGGATCTGTGCAGCTACCGTTGTTACGGTAGGGGGCGGGGCTATAGGCGCGGCTGGAGTGGTTTCGCTCTCCACTGTCTCTGGTGTATGCGCTGCCTCGTGCATCCCCTGGGCCCTTGGGGCGATCTGGCAGCCCACTTCCTCCTCATCGGGGCCCACCCTCGCTGACAGGGCAGGCGCGACCTCCACCCCCCTCGGGGACGTGGCTCTGTCGAGTTGTGGCGCACTGACACAAGCGCCAGGCAGCCCGACCAGAGATCTCAACGCTGTCCCACCTCCAGGGGTCAGCGGAGCTTCAGTTCTGGCTGGAGGAGCATGCGAGCGGGCGGGAGCCACGGGAGCCGCGGAGAACAATCGAGGGACATCGGTGCGGCCGTCCAAGGTAGGAGATTCAGCTCCATGGGGAAGTTGAGGGATGTGATGCGGATGAGGGTTGCTGGGTGGTCTGGGTTTTCTCTTTTCGCGGTCGAGCAAGGGTGGAACATTAAGTGCTGCACCCTTTGTTGGTCGGTGCGGCGTGATCACAGGATTGAAGAGACCAGGGAGTTGATTGTGTTCAGAAGAGGTGTTTGTGTTTTCTGATGCAGAGTTATTTCTTGAACTTCTTAGACAACGGCCTATTTCTTCTTCCTGGTCGACGTGACCGGCCGGTAGAGTGACCATTTTAGCAGTCATTGCCAGTTTGCCTGGCATGACTGCAAGTCTGCCACTCACCGCCACTCCGCGTCCGCTCTGCGGAGTCAATGAGGTTTTGAAGGGTTGACTGGAGACACTCCTCCCAGCAAAGGTAGACACTGAAGAAACACTGGAAACACTGGAATGGGGGTAGCAGACTGCAAGACTGCCACTCACTGCCACTCCGCGTCCGCTCCGCGGAGTCAATGAGGTTTTGAAGGGTTGACGGGAGACACTCCTCCCAGCAAAGGTAGACACTGAAGAAACACTGGAATGGGGGTAGCAGACTGCAAGACTGCCACTCACCGCCATTCCGCGTCCGCTCCGCGGAGTCAATGAGGTTTTGAAGGGTTGACGGGAGACACTTCTCCCAGCAAAGGCAGACACTGAAGAAACACTGGAAACACTGGAATGGGGGTAGCAGACTGCAAGACTGCCACTGACTGCCACTCCGCGTCCGCTCCGCGGAGTCAATGAGGTTTTGAAGGGTTGACGGGAGACACCCCTCCCAGCAAAGGTAGACACTGAAGAAACACTGGAAACACTGGAATGGGGGTAGCAGACTGCAAGACTGCCACTCACCGCCACTCCGCATCCGCTCCGCGGAGTCAATGAGGGTTTGAAGGGTTGACTGGAGACACTCTTCCCAGCAAAGGTAGACATGAAGAAACACTGGAAACACTGGAATGGGGGTAGCAGACTGCAAGACTGCCACTCACCGCCACTCCACCATAATACAATTCCTCCTTAGACATTTCTGAAATTACACTTAATTGATTGGTCACTCACCTAGAGTTACCTAAAGAGGTTACTGAAAAATGTTCTGCCCTTTGTTAATTTTAAGCAACCCATGGAAGGCAGAGGCAGAAATAACATTACATTCACCAGAATAGAGCATGCTCCAGAACTAATCAGAATCAAAATTAACAAATTAGGCATAGGCCAGTAAGTATAAAGCATTAAAAACCCTGCAATTGGTCAGAACATGGTAGGCTGTTTTCACATGAGCAAGTCAGAGCCTACAGAGGGAGGCATCCCTATTGATCCCTTTTCAGGCCTTTTCTCACCGCCACTCCGCCATAATACAATTCCTCCTTAGACATTTCTGAAATTACACTTAATTGATTGGTCACTCACCTAGAGTTACCTAAAGAGGTTACTGAAAAATGTTCTGCCCTTTGTTAATTTTAAGCAACCCATGGAAGGCAGAGGCAGAAATAACATGAGATTCACCAGAATAGAGCATGCTCCAGAACTAATCAGAATCAAAATTAACAAATTAGGCATTGCCCAGTAGGTATAAAGCATTAAGAACCCTGCAATTGGTCAGAACATGGTAGGCTGTTTTCACATGAGCAAGTCAGAGCCTACAGAGGCGAGCATCCCTAATGATCCCTTTTCAGGCCCCTGTATAGGCTAGTACCGGCAGTAGGTTGGAACATAAGTAATGAATACATATTGTAAGCGCAGGAAATCGGAGTGACACGAGATATTTCTGAGGAGTGTCCCCGAATAAACACTTTTAAATGTAAACGGCATACTTGTGTGTCTCTGCCAATCTGCTGAGGGATGATATGCAGTCAAATATACAGGATTTGGCACTAAGCTTACTGACAATGAATGCCCATCGTGGCCTCAAATTCCCTAAACCATAAGCTTTTTTGTCGGAGGTCATTGTGTTCTATTGTGGAGAATAGCACTGAGGGCATAGCACTCCAATTATATTTAATCTCTGCCTAAAGCTTACAAGCCACGACTTTCCAGGAAGATAAAAGTTGTGCGGCCTCCACAAGGACACAACTAGGAAGATTAAGAATGGACCAAAGGTTCTTGGCCTCCAGTATCGGGAGCCATGAGAGTGCCTTACATGGAAAGCCCTCAAGAGCATACATCATAGTGGCTATGATGGACACCCTACATGCAATAACAAGTGCTTCAATGGATGTTCCCCCGTTATCTAAGATGACCTGCCTAATTGCCAGCCTCTTGGCCCAAGTTCTTAATACAATACCCTCCTCCAGGTGAGCCAGGGACGGAAATGCCCGCAAATGTACACCAAGTTACTTGTAAGTGAGGACAGGCTCCAACCTAACATTATCTAATACCCAAGGGAGTACATTCTTACCCTTAGTCCTGCTGAAACAACTCATAACCTTGGTCTTGGGAATATTTATTTGCAGGCCGTTAAGATTTGAGTAGGCCTGAAGTACATTTCACAAACGCTGCAATCCCATGGCGGTCCTGTCCATGACCACTGTGTCATTGGTGCACATAAGACAGACTATCTCCTCTGTGCCAATCCTAGGAGGAAAATGACAGACCAATTTCAAGCACTGATGTAGGTTAGCAGTTGTACAATTAACGAATGGCAGGAACCTTTAGAGGCCATACGAACAATGATGTGGTTTATGCAGCCACAGTTTAGAGTCTATAGACCAACGATGTACATTGTGCTGCTGCTCTTTCATGATCAGCGTGCAATTGGCTAGCCAGTGGAAAGCTGATGGAGGATGCCTAAATGTCCCATAGGCTAGCACATGCAGCTTCACATAGCGCAGTGCCCACAGTTCGATTTGGCAGGAGATAATCATGTTATAATGGTGCACAACGCTCAAATTCAGTAAATCTGAATTACTAATGAATGTTAAATGAGAGAAGACGTATGAATCATATTTATTTCATGATCAAGAGCATCCCAGACCACTCCTCATGAAGACCGAGACCTGCGAAGAGCTGCTTTTGAAAGTATTTTCTGTGGCTGTCACTGTCTGTGAATTGAAAGACATGGCTTAATCCTTGGTGGTGTCTCTGTGAGAAAGTGCAGGAGGCAAACAAGCAGGCTCATGGCACTGGAGATGGACCACTGAGGCCACCTGTTCAGACAAGACTGCAGGAGCAAGTTTATGCCATCATGGATCCCTGGAACATACAAGGGATAGGCGGGACGGGAAGTTCAAGGGATGATGTTTGCAAATTGTGCTTGTTTTCACCTGTATTTTATGCATGGTGCATGTTGTAGTGCAATGTACATGGTGTAGTGCAAGGTGCCTGCATACCGATCTAATCTCTCTGATTGTTGTGAGGACTCTGGATGTTTTTTTTATGAAAATTGTTGAAATTGTAAAACTTTATTTAACTTTCTCCCACAAACAACTCCCTCTCCCTCAAGGCAGGCCAATGGGAGCACAACAATTCAATCTCTTTGTGGTGCAGAATTTCACACTTAACTTTTCTTAACTGTTATGTGGAGGGGGTGCACAGTGAAATTTTGATATACATGGTGTTCATATTCATGGTTATTCCAGCATTTATAAATAGTACCCGGCGAGAGACAATCAGATTGTTACACGCAATCTGATTGGCCCTCGCTGGGGCTTTACCCGATGCAGAATCCCTGGAATCTTAAATGTCCTTCATATCCCTGGTGGCGGGGTGTGGCAGCCCCTCAGCAAATGAAGAGGCTCGGAACGGGGTAATCCCGAGCCACCACAGGACTGGAGGCTGCCATCCTCCTCCCGCGGGTGATTCAGGTAAGTGTTTTCTCGTTCCCACCCTCAAACAACTCCTATCCAAACAATCCCCTCCCTGTCCTACCAACCCCACTTACCTTCTTTTTGGTCCTTTTTTCTAGAGCAAACGTGCTGGGAATACTTCTGTCCCCAGCGCCTCTGCTCCCAATGGCTGCCATGGAAATAGAAAATGGACTCTGTTCCCCTTCCCCGGTGGCCATTTTTTGTAAAAAATATTTCTGTTCCGAAATGCCTCAGCGTTTCAGAACAGAAAAACAATGCTAATAGTACCCTGGACTTTCGGGCCGGGGTACTAATAGCAGTAAGGCCCTCGCCCTGGGGCATTACAGAGTCAGGAAATGCCCTGGGGCCTTTCTTAAGGCCCTCAATTCACATGGGCCTATAACTATGGGCCCCAAGGCATTACCTGACTCGGTAGTGCCCCTGCAGCTCGGAGCTTATTGCTTAATTAGTGCATGTAAATATGTATACCAGCATTTTTCCCATCAATTCGGCACCCTCTTCAGAAATGTCAGTCGTTGCCTCACAAGATGATGCAAGCAGAGAAACCTTGACTCAGTTTGCCACAAAAACTCCAAGGAAGATACATCACGATGGGAAGGGATCAGTCTTTGCAGATAGGCTCACCCTAGATGGTCCAACTCATACATCTGCTGGCCTAACTGATATGCAGCTGGGATTAAAACAGTGGAACATCTTGAGGCCATTGGGATTGCTGATCTTGGGCATCTGGATATCCCAATGGAAACACTGAAAGGTATTGGTGGGAACCCGAAATATCTCTACCATCTAATCTGACATGCACACTGGCAGAGGTGCAGATTATATAGGAAAAGATGCTACGGTGACAAATCAACTTCCAGGGTCACCAGTGGTCCAGGGGTGAATATCGTTTTCTGAAGAATCAATCAGCCCCAGACCGCTAATACACCAGATGGGAGCAGAAATGATTGGAATAACTAGAAAATTATAAACCTCCTTGTCCAATTGTGGATGGAACCGCAGGCTTATCTCCAAAAGGTCGCGGATTGCTGTTTAGTTGCAACACAGCAAAAATACAATGCTTACCCACTGATAAAAGTGACTGTCCACTCAAGGTTGTATCAAAAAGATCTACATTATTTATATCACAACAGACAAGTCAAGCAGCACTACAAAAAACAACCCACCCTGCAAAGGAATGCAGAGGACAGACAGTTTCATAGAAGGAAAAGGGATGCACTGGATACTGACAGGAGGGTAGTCGGTATGGTTAATAACCACAACAGTTTAAGGTTAGTTGACTTCAGCACAAAGGGAGCAGTGGGTCTTACTATGTCTCTAGGGGACTTCTGGGAAGAACCTGGGGGACAGAATCACAATGTACCTTGTGCTGTAGGTCTTATTGGTGCTTGACAAGGTTGAGTCAGTTTCAGGGTGCTTTGCAGTCTTCTGTGACAGAGTTTGAGACAGGAGTCAGATGTGGGTATCAGGCGGCAAGAGGGTTCAGCTAGCGAAATTGCTCGAATTACTGCAGGCTGGCCTACTTGGGGACTATGGGTCAGGAATCATTGTCTCATTGCTGATCAGCAGTTCTGAAGCACTGGTTGAAAAAACGTGGAAGTCTTTAAGCGGCTGTGGCTTGACACTAGTCAGCATTGCAGTTGGTTGCTGCTCGACTGGCCCGAAAATGTCTTTTAAGGTGTACGTTGGTAGATGCTCATTGAGGCACTTCTCCCAGCTTTTTCAATGGGTTATTGTTGCCCTTTAAGGTGGAAGGCCCACAGCTGTGGAGTGACTTGCAGGCAGTTGCCTTGCCCTTGGGTGTAGATTCAGAGAACATCTGGCACGTCTTCTCTAGAAAGCTTGCTGCAGAGCCTAGCCAAGCATGCTGTGTGCTGACTGGTTACCGATTCTGGAGCGGATGGAGGGTCAGCTTAATTCTTTATCTGCCTCTGTTTGCTGGGAGTTGTTTAGGGGAGGGATCTTGCTACCCTCTTTCCAAATCCTTGCCTTCCCTCACTGGCAAAAGATTTAAGGCAGACCGTACCTTCAGCCAGGGTCCAAAGTTGAGTCTACCATCATTCCATTTACTTCAAAAAAGCCCAGGCGAGCACACACCCACTGTGCGTATTGTCAAATTCCTCACAGCTACACAACACCAGCCACTGTGACTTAATGCAAACACTCAACAATCGTGTGCAGGACCACACTACAAAATCCAGGACAACGTTTGTTACAGCACATGATACATATATGAGCACTTGTAAGCCTCGCCAAATCGCCATCAGAATAACAGAACACAGAAATGCCATGGGAAATGTTTTCGAGATCATTTCCATTTCATTTTCATTTTCAGCACCATTAAATCAATCTAACACATCTTTAACAACACTTATAACCTGGGAATATTACTTAGCACTCTACCATTGGCTTTTTTGTGAGACATTCTAGCCAATATGGCTCGCAAAATCATTAAAGGCCAGTAAATCGGCCAACGGGATGTGAGCCGCATGGCTCCCTAAGTCACCGCCCTGCCAGCATGCAAATCCTAGTATAAGTGTGGCATTCTCAGGATAATGGGATCAAAGCACTAACAGCCCCACATCCGCCAGTGCTCTCAGTGTGACACTCCCATAATGAGGGGGAGAACTGTGCTAACAACCCTGCTACCTGCAGGGCTTTCAACATGGAGCTTTGTCTCATCAGTGGGGCGCCTGGCTGAAAGCCTGCCTACGTCCCATACCGTTAAATCTACATGGGCCCACCAGACAGATATGGCAAGGGTACCATAAATCCTGTGCTGTTCACCCCCTCCTCCTTACCATACAAAGGGGGGGTGTAGATGACTCTGCCTCCTCACTGACTGTGAGGTGGGCTACAATTGGCAGATCCTGGCTTCTCCTTCACTCCACCCAACAGCCACTCACTCATCTTGCTAGCTGCACTCAGCAGGCGTGGCCCTAATGTAATCGTAGCCCTGCCCCTCCCTTCCTAATGCTACGTGGTTCCTAAGAACTAGCCAGTTCCCAGCAACTACTCGAAGCAGATTTGTTTTTACCCCAATCCACTCCAAAGAGTGACGTGGTTATAATAGCTTTATAGGCCATGCCAGGATTCATGGGCCCTGAAGACCTTTCAAATGCCCTAACGGCTTGAACTCGATCTTCAGGTCCAATAACTCCCGGTATGGCCCTCGGGATCAGTTTATAATGCCTAATTAATGAGTCGCCCTTAGTCAGAATAAAATGTTATGAGACAACTTATAACTGACCAATGTTATGTTTACGTAACTAGTTCAAGAACAGTAGAGTTTAAGTGAACTATTTTGATACATATCATAGTCGCATCTTCATATAGCATTTCATATGCAACAGTTAGTCTATATTTGTGACATGCTTTACATCTGTCAAAGTTACCAAAGTTCAGTTGTGCTT
This sequence comes from Ambystoma mexicanum, assembly GCF_040938575.1. Classification (NCBI taxonomy): domain Eukaryota; kingdom Metazoa; phylum Chordata; class Amphibia; order Caudata; family Ambystomatidae; genus Ambystoma; species Ambystoma mexicanum. The sequence goes on from NC_090934.1 coordinate 520,648,684, forward strand.
TGATTATTAAAGGAAAGTTCAATTGATGTGGTTTATACTGTTTTGCATGCTGCACTGTCATCATTGTCATGCGTATGATCGATAAAAGCACCTTCTTCGCACTCCTCTTAATCCTCTTCATCAGTAGTGGTAGTGCTACTTGGCACTTGAGGGCTCAATTTTGCAACATACATCACAGCAGTATAATTTGACAGAGTGTAGCAGCTGCATGCATTAAATCACCATCAGACATGATCAGGAATTTAAACCTACTTTTAAACAAGGCATTCCTTCTTTTTATATGAGCATTGTTATACCTCTCCACTGTACATGGGCTCAGAATGCGAGTCTATAGTCATGCTTTTAAGGGACATGGACTGTCATTTGTAGGGGAAACATAGCACATCCAAAACTTTACAAGCATTACTCACCGCCATTAGAGCACATTGATCATACGTGTCCAGCTCACACGTGTACGACTTACCTAACAGACATCCTTGCTTGTGAGATGAAGTTGTCATCAATGCTGGAAGGAAACCGCTGTGTAATATGCATATGTCATTTGTTGAGTCAAAGGCATTTACACAACAACGCATAATGATGAGATCAGATGTAGAGACCATCTGCATATTGGTACAGTATGTCACTTTTCGGTTAGGACATGTATTTGTCAGTGGGACCATGTGTACCTGTATGCAGTCTAAAGAACCTATGCTATTGGGGATGGATGATTCTGCATACAAAATAACTTTGCCATGTCAGACATCTGCCTCACTACTGGGGACTTTTATATCAATCACCTTCGTCAGAATATGCACCCATCAACGCTGTCCCCCATGAGCTCTCAGGACTGTTCCTCCAAAGGAGCCTTCTGAAGAAAATGTGCAAAACCAACAGTAGTTTCAGAAGTGGAGATTTCCTTGCACACTTTTCGTTAGGGCGCCAAGTACTGTTTGATACTGTCCAACACTGAGCATATGGTTGCTTTGTCAAAATAGCACACCTTCAGTACATTTCCAAGGACATTGTTCCGAGGCAGACCCTCCATCGCAAAATGCATTCTTTCCTTCTGCAACATCTCTGTACTTGCTTCTATCGTGTCAACAGGCTTTTGCTGCTCTTCCCCCATGAGGTGACTCAATTTGAATTCTGACAAGTGCTGCAAAGATTACCACAGTTACATATCCCGATTTGCACTTTTATTTATCTGCTTTGTTTCATTAAGTCAGTGCCCATGTGGTGCTGGGCATTTAACTTTAAATCCTTTGTAAATTGTAGGTGAAAATGGCACAAACAGAAATGGTGTGCCCCAATGATTGCCATGATGCATTGCCAAGACACGATGAACGTATGTGCATGTGAAAATAGCAAATGTACATAGCAGACTATGCATGACACAATGTAGTGTGCCGCTACATTTTATATTCTGTTGTTGGTTATGCACCTACATAAATTGGCTCCTCAGTTAAATAATTGCGGGATACATTACATTTTCTAGTTCCTTGGAGCATAACAATAAGTTTAGAAATGTGGTGTAAAACGTTTCATATATGTTGTACACCTTTATTTTTTCTCCAGGTAATGTTTGTTTGTTTATTTATTTGATAATGCGCTCTGAACCCTTGGGTAGCTAAGAGCAACACAGGTAAGTATAGTTTAAGCTTAGTTACAGCAAAAAGAATAGGTACACCATAAAACAGGGGCCTTAGTCACCAGATGCGGGTTACAGTGGTGCAAGGGTGCTAAGGACACAAAGTGCAGTAGGACTAATGTCTAGGTTACAAGAGATGCAGCGGGTACAGTGATACAAAGGTTGGACAGGATAAGAGTATTAGAGAACGTCATATACCGTGGGGCAGAGATGGGTCTCGGTGGACTGGTCTTAGTGGTTGTTAGTATGTAGTCAATTTAGCATGTTGTGACTGAATTTTCAGTAAGGTTGTTCAGATCTCAGGTTAGAGAGAAGTGAGTGCATTTAAAGATGTAGCCGCTTTGACCGGGAAGCTAGATCCGCCTGCTTTGGTTCGTTTGAATCTCCGTATCTCGAGAAGGTGGGCATTGGCTAATCTTGTTGGACGTGTTGAAGTTCTCCTATTTAGGCTATCATAAGGTATGGGGGTGCTATATTGTTAAGGCACTTGGATGTGAGTGATACTGTTTTGCAGAGAATCCTGTCATTTATTTTTAGCCAGCGGGCATCTATTCTGAAGTTGGAGATGTGTTCTCTGTTAGGAATGTTTAGGGCTGCTCTAGGGTGTTATTTTGTAGTCTTTGAATTTTGTCTAAGATGAATTTATTGGTGCCCACACGCGACGTGTTATAATAGTCTAGTTTGGACGTTATTAGAGCATTGGCAAGTGTGATGCAACTGGTTTCAGAGAGAAATGGTCGACAGGCTTTAATGAGTTTACAGGTATAAGTCGTTGAGGATGCCAGGGAGCTGACCTATTTTTTGAGTGTTAAGGTGGAGTCCAGGTAAAAGCCTAGGGTTTTTACTACAGGCATCACCTTGATTGTGTTACCGTCAATATTGAAAGAGGCGTAACTGGAGCCAAGTTTGTTTAGGTTGGACTTTTTGCCCAGGATCAGGATCTCAGTTTTATCGTCATTCAGGCAGAGGCCATGGGATGCCATTCTTGCCTGAATGAGGAGGTATATCTTGTTTACCAATGCCGTATCCTCGACAAAGTTGCCCGAAAGGGGAATAAGGATCTGGGTGTCATTGCATAGTTTGTGTAGGTGACACCCAGTCTGTCCAGTTTGTCAAACAGGGGCTTGGTAAAGATGTTATACATAGTGGGTGAGACACAAGAGCCCTGTGGCACACCACAGGATATTTGGATGGGGTCTGCAGATGCTGCTGGGGAGAAGACTCTCATTGTGCGGTTTGCTAGAAAGGAATGAACCCAGGTTATAGCATCACTTGAAAAATGACTCAAGATGTTTACATAAAACTGCCTGATCCACCGAGTCAAAAGCCGCAGATAGGTCAAGGAGGAGTAGCATAGCTGTTTTCCCATTATCCTTCAGCTCCTCAATTTGGGTCTTGAGGTCTGTTAGAGCCGTTTCCGTGCCATGTTGAGAATGAAAGCCGTACTGGCGGGTGCTTAATAAGAGGTTGGCTTTGAGGTAATCCTGGATTTGAAGGTAAGCTACCTGATCAATTATTTTGAGGAGGAAGGGGACTGTGGTGATGGGTCTGTAATTAGTTGGGATAGTGGGGTCTAGAGTTTGCTTTTTTAAAAGTGGGAGAAGCCACAATTCTTTCAGGTTAGTGGGCACTGTATTTGTCCTGAATGAGACGTTACTAAGCTTTGTAATGAAAAGGGTTAGGTCTGGAACTGCATCCTTTATAATGTGTGCTGGACAGTTGTCTCCCTGGCAATTTGAAGGCTGCAAGTAAAGTATTATTTTTTCAGTCTCACGGATAGACATTTTAGTGAATCTGAAGGGAGTGGGGGATTTATCTGCTGTAGTGGCAGGGGTAGGTTGCGGATCAGTCTGGAGCAGTATGGATTTTTTGTTGTGCATTGTGATTTGGAGTCTTGCGATTTTATTTGTCAAAGCGTTTTGGATGTTGGTGCACCATTGCTTGTCTTTGGGGACGTTATTTGTTGGGTGGGTATGGGCTTCCATTTCCTGAAGAATGGAGAATAATTCCTTGGTATTGGAATTAGCCTTGGATATTCTATCATTGAAAATATTCGTTTTTGTAAGGATTATTTCATTTTATACATGTTAGCAAAGTTGGTTAGCTTAATCTTATTCTCATTCGTGGGAGAATGACGCCATGCAGCTTGGAGTTTTCAGTTTTGTAGTCTATGTTCTTTGAGGTGCGGAGTGAACCAAGCATTAAGGTGTGCTTTCTGCCTGCTTTTAAGGAGTTTAACAGGTGCGATGGTGTCAAGAGCCTTTGTCATGTATTTATTAAAGACCTCCACTTGGAGGTTGGGGACAGCATTGATGGCAAGGCCATTGATGGGTGGGAGGAGGAGAGGTAATAGTTTATCTACTGTGATATCTTTCCTACTCCTGGTTTGGAGTAGAGGTGCAATGGCAGTAGCTTTAGTGCTCTAGAGTTCTAGGGTAGAGGAGAAGCTGATAAGGTGGTGCTCATTCCAAGATTGTGGGGAAATATTGGAGATGGAGATATTAAAATTCAACTTGGCCACCCAGTCGAGGACTCTACCTTTAATGTGGGTTGGGATAAGAACATTTTGAGATAGGCCATTATCTGCGAGTATTGCTGTTACTGGTTGTACATGTTTGTTTTCATTGTCGTTAAAGCACAAATTGAAATCTCCCATCAATAAGATCTGCAAGGATTCTTTCAGGTTATTGGCCAGAACACTGGATAGATCCTCCTCAAAGGTTCCCATTGGACCAGGTGGTCTGTATAACAGATGACTGGTTAGTGTCTGGTTACTAGATATGGGTAGTTTGGCTGTGAGCACCTTGCATGAATGGTATGCAGGTGGAGTGGCAAGTCTAATGGAGAGGCTTGTTTTGGTGATAATAGCTAGTTCGCCTCCTCTGGCATTAGGTCTGTCTATTCTAAGTATGTGGTAATTATCAGGCATAGCTAGTATAAGGGCAGGGCCTGCTTCTTCCTGAAGCCAGGATTCAGTTATTGCTGGAAGGTCCAGGTTCTCGTTAGAAATGGTGTCTGCAATTTCAGTGGCATGTGCCACAAGGGATCTGGCATTAATGAGAGCTCCTGATATAGTAGAGGTCTACTAAGATTATGAGGAGAGTGTTTAATATTAGGCTGGTTAGTTTTGGAGTGAGTATAAGTAGATAGAGCGTAATTAGAGGTAGGTGTTCTATACTTGTTTACCAGCTCTGGTCTAGGCGTTAGGTCCTCAGCTAGAAGGATGGCATTAGGTTTAAGATGATTTTTTTAGGATGAAGTCACTATTAGATTTTGGCTCATAGAGGCAGGTAATTTGTAATGTAATACACTCTTCGTCCTTTCATCACGAGGCGCTGCGCAAGCTCACCTCGTGATGGAAGGACGAATGGAATGTTATGACGCGTCAAGAACGAGCGTTTCAAATGCAGCTGTCAGTTGCTGCCCATGGTCGGTGGGGCCTGTCCACATATACTTTAATTCTAGTAGTTGAATAAACATTCATGTTTACCTTATATATATTTCCTGGTCTTTCCTCCGGTACTTCAAGTGGCGACGAGGATAAACTTCAGGCCCCACCGCCCTGCACATTTCCTCCATATTCTCCCTCCGGCGATGACGACTTCCAGAGACACATCTTTGAGCGTGTAGCAGGCCGCGCAGTTTTCAGAAACTGTGGCCGCTCCGCTCGGGTTGTCAGCTGTGCATTGGGTGTGTAGCAGGCCCTGCAGCTGTACTAAAAGCTTTGGCCGCTCCGCCCCATCGGTTTCCTGTTCCGTGATCCTGAGCACGGGAACGTTACCGCAGTGAGTGCCTGCGTGGCCCCAAATTGTTTTCATTGTGCTGCGTATGTTTATTCAAGTTCATGTCGTCCGGATGTGTTGCATGCTGCATTGAATCCTTACCATATTACGCAGTACACAAGGACAAGCAGTTTTATAATTCAAGACGGTTCTTACCGTATAATACTGTATATAAGGGATAGTGCATTTGAATCCTTACCATATTACGCAGTACACAAGGATAGGCAGTTTTATAATTCAAGACGGTTCTTACCGTATAATACTGCATATAAGGACAAGTGAATTTACAAATACAGCTGTATTTGACTTTGTGAAGACAATAATGCAGATGGCAATTGTTTTGTGGTAAACCAAGCAAAATTGCTGGACATATATAATTTTTGTCAGCATATTGGCAGTACAGCTACTGAATTTTGTTAATAAATTCTGCAGCAAATCCATTTTCTACAGCCACACATATAATTTTTCCAACACCCTGTATGACTAATCTCTTACAACATGGCTTTCAGTAGTGTGCCACCGCCCATGTTTTTTTTGTCAGATGTTGGCGAACCGGCAATTCCATGGAAGAGATGGATTAAATCGTTTGAACATTACGCTGGTGTTGTGTGTGGCCAAAACTGCAGCGTGGAAAAGAGGAAGTCCCTTTTGATGCATTGTTTGGGCCCAGCAGGGCAGGAGAAGTTTGAAGACCTGTCGGATCTACTTCCCAATGAAGATATCGACCTGAATGAATACGAACGATCAGTGAAGAAAATGGGCAAGCATTATGAAAAGAAACTGAGTACAATCCTAGAACGTTATAAGTTTGGGAATAGGACTCAAGGAGAAGGTGAAAGTATAGAACAATACATTACAAATTTGAGGAAATTGGCTAAAACATGTAATTTTAATGCCCAACTGGATGAGAGATTAAGGGATCAATTCATGTTGGAGTGTAGGAGCAGTAAAGTAAGAGAAAGGTTGTGGGCTGAGGACGACCCCACTTTGGACACAGGTTTACGCGTGGCCAAGGAGGTGGAACACACCGAAAAATGTGTCAAGGAGTTGGAGAACAGACTACAAAATACTGAAATTAAACATGAAATCTCCAAGGATAAGACTACTATACCCACAGCGATCAAGAATAATGAGTCTATTGCTCAAGTGACAGAAAATCCCGGTAAAAGATACAAGTCAGAAAGGAGTCGAAGACTGCCTTGGAATGACGATAAAAGAAAAAAACCTAGCCTAAAAGTCAGTAATGGAGATGGGAGGAAGAAAAGTCCACGCAGACGAGGAGATGAACCTAGAAGGAGGAATACAGGGAGATGTTTTAGATGTGATAGCATAGATCATTGGGCAGATAATCCAGAATGCCCTGCCCTGAAAATTATATGTGGGAAATGTAAAGGTAAAGGGCATTATGCTCGATGTTGCAGAATGCAGAACACTTCCACTAATTGGATACGAAACGACGAGTGTAGTGATGAAGATGGAGATGAATGTGTATTTGTTGTAACAGATGAAGAAAATGAGCAAGAGATGGAAAGTCCCAAGGCTGTAGTGTGTGTTGATGGTACTGACTTGCACATGAGGATTGACTCAGGAGCTAAATACACTCTAATACCACAACATCTCTGGGACAGAAAGAGACATGAGTATTTACATGAACCAGACATAAGACCCAGAGCATATGGGGAAGTTAAAATAGATGTCATTGGTTGGTTCTGGGGAGCACTCAAGTTCAAAGAGAGGAGAGCCAACGGAAAAATATACATAACAAAGAAGGGGAGAACACCTTTGTTAAGCTGGACTCACCAGAGCAAATTAAAAGTGAAGTTAGATGCTGCATCTGACGAAGCAGTATATTCTATTGAAAGTGGTACTGGAGGAATTCGAAGTGTTAAAGAGACCACAGATAATGTTAACATAATGAAGGAAATTTTCAGGAAGGAAATTGGATGCTTACGTGGGTTTGTTCATGAGATTAAAATGAAGACAAACCATGTTCCTGTAGTGCAGAAGTTGCGCAGCATCCCACTCTCTATGAGAGAAGAAGTAAAAAAGGAAATTAAATTATTGGAAGATCAGAAGATAATTGAAAAAATAGAAGCCAGTGAATGGGTCTCACCATTAGTAGTTTTGAGAAAAAAATCCGGAAAACTGAGGATATGTGTGGACATGAGGGAATTAAATAGAAATGTGATCCCAGACAGACATCCACTTCCTAACATACAGGAAATTGTGTCCACCATTGGACCTTCGAAGTATTTTTCTACTCTTGATCTGAGGTCAGCATACCACCAAGTTAAGCTGCATAAAGAATCTAAGAAGATGACAGCGTTTATCACACCCGATGGATTGTACCAATACAGGAGACTACCTTTTGGGTTAGTATCAGCTGCTTCAGTATTTCAAAGGATATTGCACCAGCTGTTTGAAGGTGATGAAGGAATTATTTGTTTCCAAGACGATATTTTAGTGCATGCCATTGACCAAAAGGTACATAATGAAAGACTACAACACGTTTTTAAAAAATGATATGAAGCAGGAATGACCCTCAGTAGAGACAAATGTAACATCAATCGCAGTTAAATTGAATATTTAGGGCATAACATTTCTGCTGGAGGCATAAGGCCAAAGAAGCAATTGGCTGATGCCATAGTAAATATGCCAAGACCAAAAACAAAAGAAGAGGTGTGGACGTTCATTGGGATGGCGGAGTACTATTCTAAATTTATAAAGGACTTTGCAGTGCACACATTTCCACTCCGTGAACTTTTAAAAAGAAAGATATTTGAATGGAACATAGAATGTGAGGAGGAATTTGAAAATATCAAATTGGAATTAAATAGGGTACCATAGTTGAAGAATTTCAAGAGTGGGAGGAAGACCATAATTATGACGGATGCAAGCAACTTGGGATTAGGTGCTGTTGTCACCCAAGAAGTTGATGGAAAAGAAGTTTTAATTGCTTTTGCATCAAGATTATTAAAACGTGCAGAAAGGTCATACGCTGCAATAGAGAAAGAAATTTTAGCCATCAAGTGGGCGACAGAAAAATTCAGAAACTTCATCTGGGGAGTGGAAGTAGAGATTTGCACTGACCACAAACCATTAATACATGTCATTATGAATAAGGGTTTGGACAATGTATCTAACAGAATCAAAAAATGGGTTGTACTGTTGGTTTTGAATATAGAAACATTATCTATATCTCAAACTGAGTGGGAGGAAGCAGAGAGGCAAGATGATAATATGACCAATTTGAAACAGATTATACAAAACAGTGAAAACCTGAGGAAAGTCAAATTCGAGGAATCCAATCTCATGGAATACTGGAGAGTAGCAGATGAACTCAATGTGATGAATGACAGAATCATGAGAGGAGATCGAATTATTCCACCTGTGGGCATACGACAAAGAATCGTTGAATTAGTTCACGAAGGTGATCAAGGAATAGTGAAGACTAAACAGAGAATACGTGATGATTTCTGGTGGCCAGGATGCGATCTGAAAATTGAGAGAATCATCAGAGAATGTATCCTTTGTAATCAGAGTGACAGAACATGTATGAGTGTGAAGTACCCGATGGTAATAACTAACATTCCAGGAAAGGTATGGGATGAGATAGGCATGGATATACTGGGACCTATTCATTGTGATGGTAAGCAACAATTTTGCTTAGTGGTCATAGACCTTCTAACCAGATGGGTGGAAGTTTTAATTAGGCCTAACATGAATGCAAAGGTAGTTATAGGATTTCTGTCAGAAATATGTGACAGAGAAGGTTTCCCAAGAAGCATTTTAACAGACAATGGTGTCCAGTTCGGGTCAAGAGAAATTGAGAAATTCTGTACCAACAATTCTATTGTACACAAAACAAGCGCAATATACCATCCACAAACGAATGGAGTAGTTGAGAGATTCAACAAAGTTCTCAAAGACGCCATTCGCTGGGCGTGGGCTAATGGGCTTAGCTGGGAAGAAGCAGTAAGAAGAAAAATAATTGCTCATCGCTTCACGCCACATAGTACAACAGGTTTATCACCTTTTGAATTGAGTAGGGGACGCAAAGCAAATACCAAATTGACCCCATCCTGGTTGGGGAGGGAAACTGTGGTGAGGAAAGATTTTGGAGAAGCGATAGAAAACATCAGGGATACACAGATTAAGAACAAAGTAGCTCATGACAGTCATGTAAAGAAAGGAAAAGACAATGAGGTCCCAAGAGTGGGTGGTTTGGTAAGAATTAAATTGCCTCCAGTACTAAGAGATGGCCCTTGCAAATGGTCCAAACCAGTGAGTGTGATTGAAGTTTTCAAACACGCGGTGAGGGTGCAAGATGGCATGAGTTTGGAATATGGAAAGGGTGTGTGTGATGAAATCGTGCAGAAGTGGGATGAATGAAGAAACTATGTGCAGAGAACAACCAAGTCATAGTAGTAGTGAAGACATGAAAGAAAATGGTGAAAATGTGAGACCAATGTTGAATAGAAAGGCAATGTCACTAATTTCCTTGCCAAAAGTAAAATCAGATTCTTCACGTGTATCAAGAACAGGAAGGATAATCCGCAAACCAGACCACATGAAGGACTTTGTCTAAGAATACGGAGTATGCAGAACGAAGAAGAGATCTTATCAAACTATGGTTCAAATAATAGCAAGAAATTAAGGAGGGGAGATGTGTAATGTAATACACTCTTCGTCCTTTCATCACGAGGCGCTGCGCGAGCTCACCTCGTGATGGAAGGACGAATGGAATGTTATGACGCGACAAGAACGAGCGTTTCAAATGCAGCTGTCAGTTGCTGCCCATGGTCGGTGGGGCTTGTCCACATATACTTTAATTCTAGTAGTTGAATAAACATTCATGTTTACCTTATATATATTTCCTGGTCTTTCCTCCGGTACTTCATAATTCTTGATCTTAGTCTGTAGTTTCTCATCTGAATTGGGCAAGGTGTGAGCTTAATAAAGGCCATGATAGTGTAGAGGCAGAGAAAAATAAAAGTGGGACACTCAGCTGTGTCTAGTCATTGCTGTGAATGGGACAATTCGCAAAGAGAGGCTAGGCTAACAATTACTAGCTATTCACAAGCTGGCTAATGGACTCAAGGTAACGCAGTACACAACTAGGCTGGACAGATGTAAGCAAACAGCTTACCATTGGGCTAATCCCCGGGGGTAATGCAGTGGACAGACTATGCAGATCTATGCAAATAGTCCATATAGAGGCTAACCACTAAGGTAATACACTGCTCAAAATAGACTAGGCAGGTGGGTCACAAGTAGGCTAACCCACTGGGTTAATGCAGTGCACAATTAAACTGGGCAAGTCTAAGCAGATGGTTGAACAAATTAGGCTAATCCATTAGATCATACAATTCTTAAATAGGTTTGGCAGATCAGATCTGAGCAAATGGTTAACATGTTGGCTAATCTACTACTGTAATACAGATCATAGGTTGACAAGGCAGAAGTATTTAGACAGATTCAAAATGTGTGGCCACATTGGCAGGAATACAAACGCAGTCAGCAACAAGGAACATTACATTTTCCAATAGTAATCTAGATGGGGTTGGTACAGAGGGTGAAGAGTGGCACACAGAGTAACAGCCGCGGGCTGATTATGGCTAATGGATCGTGCAGATGGGGTCAGTAGGTTGGGAGTATGTTAATCTTCAATAGCGTTAAAGGGGCAGGTGACAAAGCAAATCACTCATAGTGCACTGATGTTAACTACGGGTGTGGGTAGAAAAGACAGAGTGCATGAAGGGTGGTGTTTAGCCCATGCTGAAAAAGGAGTGTTGAATCAAAGTGTGCAGTCACAAGTGCACAGAGCAGCGGTAGCCAGGCTTAAATCGGAAGTTATAAACATTGCGAGAATGCCAGGTGTGAGTGTTTTAGAGCGTAAACACATATACGTAGACTAATCATCAGATCACGGAAGGAGGGTTAATCCGATGTGGCCAATATTCACAATGACAATATTCACAGTGACATGAAAAATGCAATGGTAATGGCTAGCGCGATAGTTCATAGTAACATTCAGTATGCAATAGTACTACTTATCGCACACGTCGTATAATTGGCCAAGTCGGCATGATATGGACACGGGTAGGTGCATACAGATCACATTATCAAAGTATCCAACGTTCGGCTGAGTGATGGTATCAAATTGGTCGGGAGTGAGCAGTGCTGCATGCAATATGGGCCGGAGCTTATGTTAATGATTTTTGCATGTCGAGTCAGTGCATGGAAAGATTAACCATGTCCATGTGGCTTGAATGCCTCCCAAACCCCCTAAAAAAAACATGCGTTTTTATGATTTGGGTAATGGCAGGCTGATTCCATAGAAATCCATTACAAATATTGTTTGCTACGTGTAAATGGCATGCATTATTCAAAAAATGTTCAATACAAAATGCAAAAAGAAGGTGTGAAGTTTGTATTTGTGCACCTGTTTCAACAGCTGTGTGCTCTTCATAGTGCAAATGACTACAGTTGTTGAGAGGGGATCTTTTCATAAAAAATGAAAATAGTTGGGGTGTCCCCTCTGTTCACTTTACCATGTGGACAAAATGAAGCCCAAGATGCACAGTTTAGCAACACATATTTAATCTGGCCACTAAAACAAGGCATTATTGCTTAGATCCACCGAAAATGATATTCTCTTGCATACTAAGAATATCAGTTTTTGCAAACAATATTTGGCATGGCCACTGAAAGATGATGCATTCAGTTACAGACACTCATGGCACCTTCTTACCAAAACTATTTTGATGATTCAGTATTCACAACTTTACAAGAAACACATATTGGTTTGTCTGATAAAGGAAGACATTGGGCCTTATTACAGGGTTGGCAGAACATAAATAAGGGTGCTGTTAGCAACGTACCGGCAAACTTTACGGACCGTCAAACTCTGAGTCTTCCAGAAGGTGCCATGGAACTCTGAGCAGGCATGACCTGCTGGGAGTTCAGGCCCCTACCTTCAGAGTTTTTTTTACCAAAGTACTGATACTTTTAACAATGGTGCCAGTGTTTCAGTGCCCCCATTCCCGTGGAGTACTCTAGTGAGAACGTAATGCAACACAACCCCTGAAATTCAGCTAAAGCCACGTTAACTTTGCACCCCCTGTTGCGCAGCTTATGAACACAATGATGACATCACATATCACATCACTGATGAAATCAGTAATTACATATTGTAGAAGAACACTGATAAAATCACAAACTGCATCACTGATGACATCACTGGTGACAACACTAATTACATTGTACATAAAAAACTACATCAATAATGACATTAGACATAGCTGTTAGCTCATAAAAACTTTGATTTTCTTAATGCCAATTTAGGCCATGGACTTGGCCATGACGAAGGCTGTGGTCATTGGCCATCACCAAATACCATAGGTAGTGGTCAGTTAGTGTTGCAAAATACTAATGTGCATGGTTGAAAGCGAAGCCTAATGGCCCGTCACTGTTTTAAAATATACAGTGGGCAATGTTGAAAACTGCCGTCAGTGGCCATGGCTAAAAGCCATATCTAGTGCCCCTTAATATGTCAGAATATACAGTCGACAGGGCCAAAGGTCATAGCCACTGGCTAGTATGGTGTTGAAGACCATGGCTAGTGGCTGATTAGTGTATATAATATACAGTGGGCACAGTGAAGGCCATAGATAGGGGCTGGTTAGTGTCGTATAATACACAGTGGGCACGTCCAAAGTTTATCACTTATGGCATGTTAGTATTTTAAAATATACAGTGAACATGGCCAAAAGATGTACACATTGCTCATGTTCAAAGGCCATGGTTAGTAAGGCCCATTTGTATATTACAATATATAGTGGGCACACCCAAAGATTGTGGCCGCTGGCCAGTATTGTGCTAAAGCCCATGACTAGTGACTGATTAGTGCATATAATATGCAGTGAACATAACTTAAAGCTGTAGCCACTGGTGAAGATCAAATGTCTATGGTTGGTGACCTGTTAGTGTTTTAAAATATACTGTACACTTGGCTCATATATAGTGGCCAGTGTTCACATCTGAAGGACATGATTAGTACCCATTAATGTGTTAAAATATATGCTGGTTACTATTGGAATTAAATTAGTTATGCCATCAGTGATGTGAACTGTAATGTCATCATTGTTGTAATAGGCTGTGCAACACAGGGCACGAAGTTAAGGTGGCTTTAGATGAACTTTGGGGGTTTTCATTGCATTAAGTTCTCACCTTAGCGTCCCTGCAAATAAAGTTTTTTCCTTGAATTTCACGTTTCTTTTAACATGTTTACACTGCACTGCTCATCTTAGCGTCCTTGCAACTAGAGTTGTTTTCCTTGAATTTCAAGGGTTTTGTTATTTCATACATAATTGACATTAACAATACAGACATGTGTAAAAAGTAAAATAAAAAAGAAATTGTGCAACCACATTCCTGCCTAATTAACCTGTTTTTAGAAAACTATTTTTGCATATTTACTTAACTCTTTAAAGTGTTTGCATTTATATGTACTGTTGATGAACAGAAAGTTATTGAAGTGTTACAATAAATGTGTACAAAGACTGTACTCAATGTATCCTAAAGTAATTCATTACAAAAGACTACTTCTCACATATATATGTACATATGTTTATTTTAAAAGAACGGTTTTATAGCCGCTACTACCAAGGATGCATGCATGGCTAAATAAGGCAATGACTGGGGAGTTCTACCTGCAGCTTTCACAAAAGATCAAATAAGGATATTTGATCCATATATACAGCATGTGTTCGTATTGTCTATTTTTATAACTGACAAGTTGTTACTAAAAAGAACCATGTTTGGGGGTAAGGAAAAAAGATAGGAACTCGGAAGGGAAAAAAAAACACTAGGATTAATACAGATAATGAAAGGTATAAAAAAAAGTTTGAATTTTATAATTGACACTAAAAAATTGTCCTGGCATTCACAATTGCCAGTATTTTCTAAAAGAGCTTTGCCCAAAGCGGCTAGGATGCCACCTCCCACCTCGATCAAGCTCTGACAGGTTAGGCACATCACCAGAAAGTTTGAAAGATTGGGTGCAGGCATAATGGACTGACGTTCAGCGTTAGTTGGTGGAAAATAACTAGTAATCATATTGAAACTCTATGGCACAGATGATAAATACTGCTGAACTAATCTTGCTCCATGCGCTTTCACCTTATGTTTCACATGAGCCTTCCTATATGATTCATCCACTTTATCCCAATGTACGTGTACAAGATTTTAAATAAAAGTTGAGGTTCCCAAACTTTGCGACAGCTTCTTTAATGGTCCCCTCCATAAAACATTACCACTGAAATTGACCCCCTCCTATTTTAAATGGCGACCATCAAAAGGGTGAACAGACTTTGTATCATGTTCCATGGTGGACATCTTTTTCAGTTGCAAAATGCTGGTGTGTCTTGCCACCGAATAAAGAAACTATCAGCACCCCAATCTAATGGAATTATCACAAAAGGGCACCTGGTTGATGCCTTACTCTTCCCAGGTGGGTAATATCATGAGTAGAACAGAATTGAGTAAGGTCATGAGAGTCTGACTGCTGAGAGCCAGATGAACACACTCCTTAGTATCAACCACCTTTCCGTGCTGGGTGTAAACTAATATGAATAGTTTGTGACAAATATGTGGCAGGACAATTCTGTTGGCTGCAATAGGAGTTTAATTAAATTGCAATGGGTGTTTCAATACACATAATATGGTGCAAAAGATATATCAGCCAGTGTACAGTTTTTAGGTTTAGTACCCAGTTTGTAGGGAACAAATGCTGAATATTTGTGGTATTGATCTATTACTTCTGCGTCCTCTAAGGAGTCCTTGGGAAGGAGACTAGCAGACTTAGTGAGGTGATAGCACATTGAAACACCCACTGCAATTTAATTAAAATCCTATTGCAGCCTACAGAATTGTCCTGTCAAGTTGAATGGACCGGTAATTGCCAATTCGCGGGTGGCGGTACTGCCGGGCTCCCGGTCCCCATTCTGCCGCATAGGGCAGAATGGGGGTGGGTAGCATGGTTGCACCGGCACTGTTGATGACGGTGCCGGTGCAATTACGAGTTATGCTCGCGGGTGCCGTCCAGCCTGCCAGGTCAGACCTGGCGGGTTGTCAGGCACCCGCAATCAGAAATTGTAATTCGGTGGTACGGTATGAACGATGCCGGTGACTTGCCGGCACTGTTCATACCATATCCGCCAACATTATATTGAGGCCCATTGTATTTTATCTTATACATAACCACACAGTAATACGCTCCAGCAAAAAAATCTTTTTAAAGCACCCACATTTTCAGATTACCCAACTCCAGCAAGACAAATCTTTCTAAAGCACACACATTTTCAGATCTCCCCAAAAAAGCATGTTAATACACACCATAACTGATTATAAAAGCATTGAAAATAAAATCACATTTCTACTGCTCAGTGAACATTCTTTCATTTTGAGTGCTGGAAGTATACTTAGTGATTCTATATCATGCAGCTCACTGAAATACATTTTCTTTCCTAATAAACAACTTACAACAATTGTTGCCATCCATTTTCTACATGTACAGCAGGCCAACTTAATTATTAACAAATACAGTAAGATACAAAAAGAAATCACAAAGCCCCATTGTCAACATATTATCAAATAAAACTTTCAAGAAACCAATGACAAATAACTTAGTAATACCAATCATATTTTGTCACAGGTAACATGATAGTGCGATTTCTGCAGTCAAAATGAGAAAAGTAGACAAAATGGTGGGTTTCATAGTTGGCAAATCAAAAGCAGAAAAAGAAGACTATATTGTAAGAAAACTTATCAAATGGCCAGCACATATCCATTTCAGCCTATCACAAAGAGGTACACATTTACAACATTACCACTAGCCAATTCAAAACACCAAAACACATGAACTGGATAGTCCAGCCCCTTTTGATGAATAGCAATTACCCTGGAGATGAATGGGGATGCAGATTTTACTCATACATCAAGAATAGAGCCGACTCAGGAAGTTGACAAAAGGAAGACTGTTTTAATATCGATTTTCTAAAACAGGGAGCATAATGAACATCAACGCAATCGCTCGATCCTCTTACTCAATGCATTTAAGAAAAAACAGAACATGTATAAGCAATATTCGCTATAAACGACATTAACCTATATATGTGCTAACGTCATCCTACATGACAAACTACAAAAACTTATAAGCATGAGTGATTGGCTTTGAGTGAATATCGAAGTATATGATCCATATTAGTCTAAAAAGTGTAACTATGTGATTGGTTACTTAACATCAGGTGGGGCAACTAAGCCCTCCTTTAAAAATGAACACTATGAACATCACTAAATACACGACGTCCCATTGGTCCTCTACTATTGGTTGGCACTTTATCCTCCTTCAATACTTTTCCACCTACGTTGGCAGCCTGCAGGCTGGCCATCCAGGCGCTGGTGAGGTTGCCTTAATTTTAGCTTCCTATTCATTTAGCATATCAATCTGTCATCACCTCAGTGGTCTAAAGTCACTTAGGCTTTTGAAGCTCATCCTTGAAAGTGTTCTCAGCTCTGAGAGAATTAGGGAGTGAGAAGCACAGTCTGCCTTCATGCATAGGTGTGGCCATCTCGTTCATCCAACTTCATGCATCCATGTGACTGGAGACATTGGAAACAAGCTTTTTCGTGCATTTAATATTATTTTTTAATAAACCTCTGACGTCTTCCTTGTTATATTTGTGCCTTCTGAACAGGAGTATTGTTCTTTCACACGACTTTGTAGCCAATGTCATTTCACTACAGTTTGATAAGACCATGGCTTCTTGGCTCATCGAGCCTCGCCTTCTGAAATACACTTGTAATTCAATGTTGCTTTTTTGTGACACACTGAAATGAGGCATTCTTTGCTACTGTCCAACCTACTTTTAGTGGAAACATCCATAGTTCTCCTATTCCTAGATATATACATTGGAGCTTGCCACAATCTATTCACTATAAGCTTAAAGCTAGCTTCACGATTACTTTGCTGCTTACGTTTATTGTGCATCTGTGCACGTGTAAAATAACTTGATATCTTCATCTGTTTTCTGTGGCATAAGCTTCTTCACCTTGACCCCAAGATATCACTTATCCTTGGTACTTTCTTGATGCCTTATAAAATATCTGCATGCATTCTCTCGTCACTGCATCTCTTTTATGTATGTCATCTTCAGCCCCATGTAAAAATATACTGCCAATAGTTAGTGACACTACCATTCATCCCTGCCACTTATTGGCTCTGCTTCGTCAGGGATTTCATTCAAATGGCCATCATATTTCTTTGTGTACAGATATGATTTTCTCAATGGGTACCTTGGCTTCCAGATTCCCTTAGGTACTGGCCCTTGTACTGGTACTGGACTGAGTCCATACTCTGCTTTTTGTTGATACAACTGTTTTGTATAAGTCACATACTCTGGTTTCCAGCATACAGGTAAAAGGTGTGGGTCGGTTGAGGTGGGGGTAATTGGCTCCTCCTCTACAACATACAAAAGCCTGCCAAGTAACTCTATTAGCCGCGGCTATTCAACGCGGCTACAAATCTTTCTTTAAGCCGCGGATACATGTACATTTTCCACAAACTGAAAATCAAACTAAGACAACCTTCAAAACTTCAAATAAGACAAGAGAATATCTAAGCACACAAAATCACACACAAAGATACAACTCTGACCTGTATCATCCACAACATAAAAATATGATTATTGCACAAGAAATGTATGGTCCGATAAGCTAAACTATAGAATTAACTGCGCCTGCATCTATCAGAACAACCAACGAAAAGGTGAAAAAACGTTGACACACCCGTGCACATGCCTTTCATAGCTGCAGATATAGAGAAGCCTTGCCAGTTTGGCACACTCGAAGTGCCATTTGTTGGTTATAGTCGTGGCTGCACAGGGTACCATTTTTAACCGTGGGTAGTAAAGCCATGCACCGGGTGGGTGCCGGATAGTCATTGTTAAGCACACCAGCCTGTTGCTGTGGCTGGCCGTGAGCCTCAAAATACTAATCACTCCTTTTGTTTCCTAAAGCCGTGGTCCTCTCATATTAAAACCCTCTCGTAGCCATGGATATCACACATTCATGAACATTCGACAAGCCATTTGCTGTGGTTAATAGATTGAAAAAAAAATATCTAAGTTTGGAATAAGAATGACAAAAGACATATGGCCTCATTACGAGTCTGGAGGTAGCCATGCTGCTTTTAGTGGCATGGCTACACCCATACCGGGTTCCTGGAATGGGGAAATACCGGGCCATTCCGACCTTGGGGGCCCGATATTTCCTCATTCCAGGAACTTGGACCTGGTGCATCCCCATTCCCATTTGAGCCCCCATAGGGCTCAATGGGAATGGGGACGATGCTAACAATGGGCCCGTTAATGACAGGCCCATTGTTAGCATTCTGGTCTGTTAGGGGGTCCCGCTAAGGACGCCTGGTTTTACCAGACGTCCTTAGCGGGACGTGCGAGCAAACCTTGTAATGAGGCGGTAGAGGGTTAACGGTGCCGGCAGGTCTACCAGCGCCGTTAACCCTTTACCGCCTTCTTCGTAATGAGGCCCATAGTAGTGATACAATGGTAGTTAAAAAGAGTTATGTAAGATACATGATGAAAAATAGAGCAGGACAAATGTGCTAAAATACTACACTCTGTGTGTGTGTACTCCAAAACAGTCCTGTTAAAGACTACTTATCACATATGAATATACAAATATAGCAAAATAACATCCATAACATATAAATACAAAAATACAATGAAATTCCATCAAAAAACCTGGTAAATTAAGTAAACAAACAGAACTAGAAAGGATGGAGTAGGTTAAGTAAAAATGTGAAAACTTGCGAAACACCAATCTCTCCCCTTTATTATAGCCGCGGATATAAGGATTCTTTTGACAACAAAAAAAATCTGACCATGGACTTTAAATGACAAAAGAGACAGTAGTGATACAAAGGTGCCAATACAATAAATGACTGCTCATGGAGTTATTTAAAGTGGATGATGATAAAGTAGTTTCAGCATTTATGAAAGATCACAAACAAATGTGGATTTCAAACAGCCAACTACAGTTCTACATACCCAATTTCTATAGACATGATTGAGTACACCTAAACAATGAAGGAAATGTGGTGATCCTTCATAACATCAAAACAGTACTCCAAACGTGCAAAAATACTTCACTCAGTGTACCCCAAAACAGTACTTGTACGGACTACTTATCACATATAAATACATAAATACAATAAAATGATACCCAAAAGCATTTTTTAAATATTTCCACGGTTACAGTTCATTGAATTATTTTCAATGTGGTTGCACATTTTTAGTTAAATGGGGGAGGGCTCACTTCAGGTTTATAATACAATAGAAGTTAAAAGATCAATACAGTAAAAGACTGCTCATGTAGTTATGTAAGGTAGATGAAGATAAAGAAATCACAGTATAATACATGACAGTAAACTAGTAAACATTGAATAGGTATAGTTACACAAGATACAATAGCATGGGTGACAATACACAGGCTAAAATACAGCGCATGGGGCATCTAAAACTAGAGAATGGTAGCTCCTTTTTGTATATATTTTTTAAAACAATTAGCTATAGTTTTTTTTCCGCAATCCAACAATTAAGAAAGTCTGAAAACACTCAGATAAAATAGATAAGACTCCAAAATACCTACTGCATCACTGACCATGGCCAAAGGCCATGGACATGGATTTTACACCTCCAAAGTCACTATACCTATAAAAATAACTTTGAAAAAGAAATAAAACACAGACACCCTAAAATGCATAGCCACGGGCATGAAACTACTCTTACCCCTGGTTATATTTAGTCCCGTCTAGCCACGGATTTAGCCACAGACAAAAACAATTCTTTCCTGCCTCCCAGGCCCTCACCAAGTGCCCCCTCATATGTGCCAGCCCCTCCACCCCTTCGATGGCTTTCTCACCTACCCTGCCCTCTTCCTATCTCCCCACAACACAAGCTGTTTCTGTGACACATTGTTTTGAGATGTTGGCTATTCGAGGCTATAGCTGCGGCTACAGAAAGCTTCATGTTGCAAACTCAGTCCCTGGATGTTGTATAACTCCCAAATTTCACTTTGTGTACTCCAGAAACCTCCCCTCCGCTAGATTAAACTCATTTGCAAATATTTTAACATGCAAATAGCTTTTAAACTACTTTTCTTTTCCCGTTATTCTTGGCGATAACCAGGGTTATCTCTTGCATCGTGAGATAACAAGACGGCGGCTGTTTCATATCTAAAAAAAAAAACTTTTTAGTAAATCTCTGAGATATAGCTTTTTTTGAGAAGTGGGCACTTAAATATTTAAATAACTACTGTATGGAATAACCCAAAACCATGCATGGTTGGCGAGTCAACGCTTAATGTACAAGTTATTTTTGACCTGGTCCAAATCCTTCCAGCTGTTCGTACGGTGTGCTTTTGCAAAAATTGACCTTGTCTGTCTATTGGAAGATGAATGGAAAGTATGCCGCACCTTTGGAGAAAAAAAAATCTTTGACTTCTTAATGACTGTTTTATTTTTAACAATTCCTTATGAAACTTTGCAGCCTGGGCTGGGGGTCGGGGGGGGGGGGGCAGGCGATGCTGAGAATCCTTAATCACTACTTTTGAAATTTCAGTCAAATCTGTTACTTGAATCCAAAGTAAGTGCACACTGTGTAAATCTTATTGCATTCATGTTTTTAACATTGTATCTTTCTGCACGTGAGCAACTTTTATATGTATCAATTTAAAATAAACACTAACACTACAAAGTAACATATCCCATCCAAAATGAACTACACTCAATGCATATGTATTTGCAACATCGTACCCATTTCACAGTCACCCCAGTCATTGATACAGTGCATGCAACATGAACCCTTGTATTTAACAGGATCCTTCCTGACCACCCCAATATTCCCCCATTTAGTTAATACTTTAACTAACACATTATAATCATCTTCTTGGTGAACCACCCTACAATCTTTCCTCATACCTATCCCAATATGGGCATACTCCTTTGCCGAACAACCCCAACTCGTCCCCCCATCATTTCCACAATCTACCCGCTGCTCCAAACAAGCATGCGAATTTGGTGGAGGACACACAACAACATCAGTTTGAGTACCTGTATGGGATGAAGGAGTGGTGCCTTAGCCCTGGACAGGGTTACAGTAATGATGGCAGCACCTGTTGGTACCTGGGCAGAGCATCATCGTATGAGCATTTGACAGAAACAGAAAAGAATGATAACAAAAAAACACAAATAGGCGAGACTCAAACAAGAAGGTACCCAGGAGAACAGGGAGCTGATCTGCGAATCATTGGTGATCCAAGCCTCAGCCTCCATTATCACTTTCAGGCAGCAACAGATTGTTTTGGGGTACCATTCTCAGTATCATTGGGAGGCACAAACTAGCAGCAGGTACTCATGATTTCCCGGCATACCCCACCATCCATTGCTGTCAGGAGGTCGAGTATATTCCGATGTTGAAATGTCATAAGCCTGAGTGCTCGCAATTCTTCCCTAATGGCACTGAATGCTGACTCTGAAGTGTTCATGAAAAGTAATAGTTCATACCTGGTTACCTGGAGCCATTTGGCATTGCCTGCTGCTTGGGCGCTAGGTGCTAGGAGGGAGGCCAAAAAGGTCTTTATCTGGATAAACTGCCAGTATTGATCCAGAATGTACACTAAAGCCTTTGATGATGCTGCTGAGAGGTATTTAGATTTTCTCCTATGTTTAAATTGTATGTGATTTTTGCTGTAAAATATAATCTTTGATTTGTCCATATAAGGTGATGAAAGAAGCACAAGGGGAACAGGGGACAACGTGGGTACAGGTTCATTTTGGACTTTGGATGGACCAAAACCAGGTGCTCCTCTGGGATTATGAGAAAAGGCACATGAAGTGTAGAGCGACAGCACACACCTCGCCAGGCAGAGGCAACTGCCTATATGCGTACGGTACACAGGTCCAAAAATGATCAATAGTAGCAGCCATACTTCCAGCCAAATCTGTCATGTGAAGCGTTGCAGCTGTAGTTCTCCTTTGTTCAAGAAGGCACTGTGTCATTGCACTTAAAACATAGGGAAAAATTGGTAAATATATGTATCATAACAGGTTTCTCTGGCTGCTTGAACCACATCATATACAGCAAATGATTTCTCCATACTGTCCCTTACTTCTGAATTATGTGTGCCACCCCTTGTTCTGAGAGCCCCCTCATTCTACCAGCTGTGCAACTCTTCAACCCTTGTTCCCATCGATTTTTAGAAAGAAATAGCTCCTTCCAAATTAATTTGGGTTCTTTGAACACATCTAATATTTTTGTGCTATGTCTGCTCTACAATTGAACAATCAGTGTCCATTGGTATGATCAATGCCATAATTGATGGCCCTTTAAACTGCCCTCAAACCCGGCATGGCAGCAGGTGCACAATACATAAAGCATCTGCTACTTCTACCTCACTCAGGATAAATACCCTAGGAATGCCAGAAGCATGGGGGATGAGAGAGCAGCTGTAGAAATATCCTATGGATCTCTCTCTACCTACCATCCTCATATGGCTATACCATATGTTGTCCAATGTAAAACCATGTGCATTTCTTGTGGGATCTAATTCATCATCATCATTATCAAAAAGAATATTATCAACATTTCATTTTACTCTTAACATTTTCTCCTTAATTTCATAAACCTAGAAAAATAAAAATGTTCTGTATTTACACTCAAATGATCTGTGAATCCTTAGGGCCTACTTAACCTTTATGCCTGCTCCTGTGCCAATGGAGGGCTGCTGGTACCTCTGCAGGTATCACTCAGGTGTAGCCAACTCTTTTTGCCCTCCACTTTCACAGCAGTCGGAGTCGGTAAAATCACTCGGTGCAGCCCATGAAAACGCTGTTCACCTAGCTGTGTCTTGCGTTGATCATTGGTAGCCTCACTGTTTCCTCATGTTGTCTGTTGGTGAGAATACACAACCTTTGAACATATAATCTTAACACTTTTCATTAATGCCCTAAAGTACTCCCTAAACTCCTCTCCTAGGACCGAAACGGTCTTTTGTGGGTCTGATGATATGATATTGATGTGATTTGGCATTTTATTTATATTGCGCTCGTACACCAGTGTTTCAGAGCGCAACCAGGCAAAGGGAGGAGAACAGGGGAGAAAACAAACACAGCTATTTTACTAGGCCCAGTGACAT
This sequence comes from Ambystoma mexicanum, assembly GCF_040938575.1. NCBI lineage: Eukaryota > Metazoa > Chordata > Amphibia > Caudata > Ambystomatidae > Ambystoma > Ambystoma mexicanum. The sequence continues at coordinate 520,672,372 of NC_090934.1, forward strand.
TGAGAACGTGCAAGTGCATGGGGAAGTGAAAAGGGGAAAAGTGCATGGGAGGGGGGAGGAATTGTAAAGTGCAGAGCATAGAAGAGGACAAGATAAATAATAAGTAAAATAAATAAATAAATAAAGTGATCACAAGCAGTGGTAGTGCAGCCTGTGAGTGGCCAAGTGCAGGGTTAGTCAGATAGGGAGTATCTGATTAATGCAGATTGGGGGGGGGCTGTATGGGTACAGATACAGGCCCCAGTGTAAGGGGCGGCCAGGAGGCATTGCAGGAGGGTGGCAGGGTGAGCAGGTACCTGGGCCTGAAGGGAAGAGGCTCGACAGGTGCAGCATTGCCGAGAGAGAAAGCAGATCAACAGGGGAGAAGAGGGGCAAAGGCAGAGGCAAATAGGCAGGTCTTGAGAAGCTTCCGGAACTGTAGATGGTTCTCCTAAAGTTTCAAGGTGGCAGGTAGGCAGTTCCAGAGGGAGGACCCCGCAAAAGATATAGATCTATCAACAGCTTGTTTCTTTGGAAAACGACTGACCCTGAGGGAGTTAGAAGTAGAGGAGTTAAGGACTCTAGAGAGGAGGTATTTATGGAGGGATAGTTGAATGTAATTTGGTACCCAGGCCCCAGAAAGCCTTGTGGACAATGCAAAGGGTTTAAAATGTAATCATTGCAATGACAGGGAGCCAATGCAGGGATTTCAGAGCTGGCGAGATACGATCCCAGGGCTTGAAGCCAAGGACAAGTCTTGCAGTCCTGTTCTGGAATAGTTGTAAAGGGCGGAGAGTGGCGGCAGGTAGATTTAGAAAAGAAAGAGGATGTTACAGCAGTCCAACCTAGAGCGAATCAGAGCTTGGGAGACAAGGAGGTTCTGAGGGAAGGAGAGAAAAGGAAGAGTGCCTTTAAGGAGGTGCAGTAAGAAGTTTGACTTTTTGGAGACATCAGAGATATGTGCGGAGAAGGAAAGAGTGGAGTCAAAGATGACACTGAAGTTCTTAGCTTCGCAGGCAGGGGCAGGAGGAGAGCCAAGGGAGGCCGGCCAGAGAGTGAGGGGAAAGGATGGAGGGGGTGTACCAATGAGGAGGATCTCAGTCTTGTTGGCGTTTAAACAAAGATCATTTGCGGCACACCAATTTTGAATGGCGATTAGGCAGTCAGAGATGAGGGAAGGAGAGGAGGTGGCTGAGGGAAGACTGAAAATGAGTTTGTTGGTGTCATCAGTATAGCACTGGAAATTTGAGCAGAACATGGAAATGCAGTAGGCAAGAGTTGCCAGGTATTGGTTGAAAAGCCAGGGTGAGACACAACCCCTGGGGAACACAACAGGTAGAGATGCAGATAGAGGATAGGAAGGATGCCATGCATGTAGGTGAGAGATATGTGTGTAGCCTTCGTGCAGTCATGATTTTGTGGGGGGCCCTCCCTGGCTTGTTTCATAAATAAAATCGTGCCAATGGAAAGCACACATACCATGATTAATTTAACTCTGCAAATATTTTAGCTAAATGCACCTTAAGGACCCTCTCCATGATCCAGTTGGCCTGTGGGTAGTATACGGAGCACAACCTATGCTTTATTATCAACAGCAAAGTGATTTCTACCAACAAGGCATTAAAGAAGTGGTTTCTGTTATCAGATTTTAAAACATCATCAAATTGCCAATGGCATAAACACCTTTCTCACCATAAATCTCTCCTCCGATTTAGCATGAGGATGTACATAGGGACCAACTTCAAGCCACTGAGAGAATGGACAAGTGCCAACAATTTGACAAGAATTAAATGTCCAAAGTTACTGCACCTCATGATCATGTCCACAAAATCGATGTGGAGCTCCTTCAATTAACCAGAGGGCCTGGGCAAAACCCCCATCACCGACCTCAAGGTATTTCTGGGATTGAACTCCTTCCATACTACAGAAATCCACATAAATCTGCTAACCTGCTCTTGTTAGTTGGGGATAAACCAGTCCTCCCGGAGCTCTGCTGCGATTCGTCATTGAGAGGTATGCGATGGGTAGTGCAGTTGCTCTAGAGCAAAGAGAACTAGCTCTACAGGCATTACAACCTTCCCCGTCATTGTCTATAAAGTAAATCCTTGCATGAGATAACACATTCTCTCTTTTTTCAGAGCTACTGTTCTTCTGCCAGGGCTTTCTCTTGCATTTCTATTATCTGGAGCACCAGGACTGTGGTGTATTGAGCTGTTAACTGTACTTGTACTTGTTGGGACACGGTTTCCATGTTGTGGGGATCTGCGGGCCCCATTCCTGAGAGCTATTGAATTAGGGTGGTTAGTGTAGGCAGTGCATTTGATTAAACCTATTGTTGCTGACAAAGTTAGCGCTTCAATTAGCTGGGATAGCAGCACAGCGTGCTAGACAGGGGACCACTCAGAATGGACAGTGGAGGTGATGTACGCAGAGTCAGAAAAACAGTGACCACCTTCCGATGCTCAATTCCAGCACCTCAATAAGTGCCACTAGTTCAGCCACTTGTGCAAGTAATGAGAGGGCAACCGTCCCTTCCGTCTGACCCGGTAATCAGCAGCCACAAGACCCATGACAGCTGCTCCGTATGCCTCTCACCCGTCTCCTGATTGATGATAGAAAACCCAACAACAAAAATCCTTTCACCCCCCGCCAGGGTATCCTCTTTCACATTCACCCTCTCTTCCTCTTCTCCCTCACTCATGGCACAATTATGAGCATCATCCTCAGGCTGCACTGGTTCTGCTACAAATGTAGGTGAAATTGCATGGGATGAATCGATGCATTTGACAAACTGTCCTCATACCCTGAAACATTAACATCGGCTTTGACTTTTCTAAGATCGCAAAAACAGCATGATCCATTTACGTCACTGGGCAAACCATAATAATGCTTAAAAACTTTTGGATAGCAAAAGCCACTGCCGCTAAAATCTGCTCACAAGGGAACTATACCTGCATCACTGGGTCTAGGAGTCTACTGTAATACGTGAAAGGTTTGGGGCTTAGCATTGTTTTCTAGCTCAGGACTGCTTTCATCACCTGTTCATTCAAATGTGAAAAAAGTAAAAATTGCCTTTTGTAATTCGGGGTCACAAGGACCAGAGAATTACTGATCGCAGCCTTGAGCTCCTGAAAGCAAGTCCCCATTTCCTCAGACCACTCTATTGGTTCTTTCACCTTCTGTGCTTCTTTAAGTCCTGCCGTAAGGGCCTCACATAACTAGAGTAATCAAAGATCAATGATCTACAATAGGTAGCAAGCCCAAAAAACAACTACATCTGTTTCAACATAACTGGCTGAGGCATAATCTGAACTGCAGTGGCTACCTCTGCCTTACCTTCCTTCCAGCCTGCAGGTGATACCCCAAACATACTTTGTCTGTCTGGCAGTACTGCAATTTTTCTTTGTCCACTTCGTACCCCTTCTCTGGGAGCAGGGTAAGGAGCGTAATACAATCTCCTTAACGCTCCTGCTCTGAAGTGCTACAGACAAATCGATTCTCCATGTCAGAATTACAGTACTGGATACATGTAAATTCCCCAAATCATTTAATCCATCTTGTTAAAAACACGTAAAGATTTGAAGTACCCCGGGGGCAAGCTAGTGTGCTCAAATCTCTGACCTTGATACGTAAACCCTGTGAGGTACTAAGAATTGGGTTGTAAGGGAACAGAGAAAAATGCATTTTAAAATCAATTACCATGAAGTGGGTTGACACAGTAGGGACATTACAGAAAATGTTGGCAGGATTTTGTAACACCATAAATTCTGCCTCAACAATATTATGGGGGGGGGGTACAAATCCTGTAACATCCTCCTCAAACCGGACCCCTTATATTTTTTCGCAGGGTAAATAGCCGTATTGCATGGGGACACAGAAGATTTTATTATGCCTTGCTTCAACAGTGCCATAATGGTCTCATAAATCCCTTTGTTGCTCCCTTAGACATTGGGCTGCTTTACCCATGGTAATGACGCACCAGGATTAAATGTTATCTTCACCGCTCCAACACTGTTTAGCAGCCCCACATCATGTGGATTGCTAGTCCACGAATGATTTGGCACTTTCCCCAAATTCTTCCAAAATGGCGATGTATTTGTAACAATGAGCATGGTCTGTGGAACTTCCCTTTGCTCTATCGCTGTCTGGCAAGGCACCCCAATTTCAAAGACCATCTCTCCTCTGTCTTCAGTGACTTAGAACAATTGCTTGTCGGACACATCCCTCAGCTACAAGGTTGCATCAATGGACCAAATGGTGGGCCATTCTCCACCTTCTTCATCTGTGCCTGAGTGAACCACCCTGTTCTTCTTGATAATAGTGGCCTCTAAGAGAATCGTAACAATGGCACCTGGTGTTACTTCCTGCGGCACATCAGGCTATGAACTCAAATGGTACCTGCCAGACCTGATTTCTGATCCCCGGGACACAACTCAACAAAACAATCACCCCATGAAGAAACAATGCTGCATGCATGCGACGAACCCTGTAATCATGCTGCCGCTACAATAGATCTGACAGTTATGGACAGTCAATGCACTCTCTTGTCACAAAGTAATTCTAAAATATGTTAGGTTTGGTCACTTATAATTTGTTTGAAAGACTTGATTTGAAAGATAAATAACGTGCTAAACCTGGCATTCTCAACTTATAGCAAACGAATACAATTTGTTCGTGCCTAGTAAGAATTATATAACCGTTTCCCTACAAATAACATTTTTTATGGTCACTAGAAGACGACACCTTCAGTTACTGCCAGTAATCTCCTACTGCCTACCAATACTTATGCACCTTTTGTTCTGCAATTAGTGTTTGCTCTGGCCATTATATGATTCTGCAGTCACCACATCTCCACCTGTCTCCCATAAAATAGATCATTTGTCTACAACACGTATTATGTATGCCCATTAACAGATGGCACACTCAGTTAAACACTGAAAGCACTTGTTTTACTTTAAAGAATAATATGTTTAATTATGCACAATATTGCAAACAACATGCATTTTGTCTCTACTAACATTTAGCACAATCACGTATGGTGAACAAATAGAATCTTCTCTTATCTAATAAACTTTATGATACTTTTTCTATGACATTTCTGGTGAAGCCACTTAATATGAGACACTCAGTTACAGCAACTAACTATAATTTCCTCCTGCCTACCAATACTTATAAGCATTTAGTGTTTGCTCTGGCCATTAATAAACGTGTGCAGTCACATACTGCTGAATAAAAGAGTATATCTTACATATCAAGACATAGACACCCTTTTCTCTGCAAAAAGTATTTGATACGGCCACTAAATATGGCACACTAATATACAATCTCTGAATTCAAAAACTTGAGTGAAATGTATTCTAAAATGCATTATATGCAATTTCACAAGCAACAACAATGTGTCTGGACCTTAAAACAGGGTGAAATCACGTTTCTCATCCTGCAAGCCAAAGAGTATAGTTCTCTGCAATTAGAATTTGTTAGGGACAGTAAAACTCATCACAATCCCTTAAAGTCACTAAATATAATCTCCTTTACCTCCCAACAATTATAAGACACATTCACTTGAATTATTATAGCATTTGACAAAGTGTTCCGCCGTGTCCCTCATTGTTTGTAACCTGCTGGAGAGCACCGGCACGTTGGAGCGGATGTATCTCAAACCTAGAAATTGATAGTTCTCCCTCACCAGCCGGTGCTCGTACTGCACCTTTAAGGGGGAAGGACAGATAAACCACAAGCTACACGAAGCATAGTGAAATGTGGCAGAAGTGTTCTGCTGTGTTCGACGGTGGAGGCATCAGCAGAGACCAGCTAGTTACAGTAAGTGCTTGGCTTCCTTTTTTTTTACTCTCTCAATGATTCCTGCTGACTCCTAACTACCTATTGTTGGAATAGTGCACGCTGGGTTGGGTAAAGGTGGTATTTATCTGTCATAATTGAAAGGGCTGGGGTGACTGTGGGTACCCGTTACCTTTGAACCCCTGCAGCCTCGTAAACCCACCTAGTACATAAGTGAATAAGTAATACACCTGAGAAGTGGAGGGAAGTGGAGCCTGTTGGAGTCTGTTGGAACTCGGTGTGCAGCGGAAGGCGTGAAAGGCTAAATCTACCAGCTCTTTCATTTTTCCTGCTATGAGTCCCCCCTGTGCACGAACGCGACTCCAGATAAGATGTTGTGCTTAGTAACATGGATTTAAATGACTGCTTGAGGGCTGAAATCACGGGGGGGGGGGCTGCCTATGGCGAAAGAACTTTGGGCTGGTAATAGAAATGAAGCAAAGAGGAGTGGACTGCCGTGGAGAGTGAGAAGGACCATCAGGCGAGTGGGAGCGTGGGTCAATCCAAAACAAATTACAGCTATATCAAATAAAATGCTGGGACCGGAGGCTTTGGTGACTAAGGAGGAATCCTGTTTGGATAAAGAAGCGGAAATTCACTCCAGTGGCAAAACCGCCCCTGTGACTTAGCAAGGAGAGAATCCTTGGATAAATCCTTGCTAATGGATCTCTCCTAGCTGACTGTAAGTGGATGAGATCCCACTACAAACAACTGAAGCTGGCGGAGGCGGACCTCTTCCGCCCAACGCCTTCTGGGATGAACACAAGAAAGGCGAAAATAGATCAGGAAGTGATAGTGAACTGGAACCCCTGAAGCCATCAGAGGAGGCTACCATTTTTTCAATGTTTAAACCAGCTAAGGTTCCAGACATCATGAAAGAATCTGTCTGTAGCAAGAAACTAGCCACACAGCAGAGAAAAAAATTGAAAAATATAAAAGCTACTTCTAAATGAAAATCTAATGGCTCGAGAGCCTTCTTGAGTAATCTTTGCTCTCCGCCTCCAATGGATAAAAGACCAACACCCAAGCGTGCAAGAAAAGAACTGACGCTACCTCTTGGACAAGTGGCTCTTGAACCTATGAAGTTGCCTATAACCGAGATCCAAGAGGAAGTTGTGGATGTGTCAGATACTTACCTTAGTGATCTAAGTGAACAAATAGAGAGGGTGGAAGAAGACCGCGACTGATCTGAGCAGATCAGAATGGGCAGAAATTGAGAATCAAATGGCCTTAGCCACCCAAGCAGAAAGTACTCTGAAGCAAAAGTTAAATGTCAAGGAAAACCAGCCTTGAGCAAGAATGGATTCTGTGCGATTTAGAACATTGGAAGAAACACAAAAAGAAATTCCCCACGCACCAAGACCAAAACAAATACACCAGGAAAAGGTGATAGCAGACAAGAGAGTGGAGGAGTCATAGGGCATGACCCAAACAAATAATAAAAGAAACCCACGACATCGAGAAGTTGCGACATTAACAACCAGCCCCAAGGTCTATCTGGAAATAATTATTGAGGGGCTGAATGCTCCAATTTTGAATAGGAGGAAAGTCCTGAAATTATTCCACTACATCCACCATTTCGGAAGGTATTCACAGAAGACATTATGGTGGTGGAATTTGTATTGGAAAAGCAGATGGGCTGGGTTATTTTACATCTTGCCTCTCACACGACTAAGGAAACGCTTCTGACACAGAACGACAAATTTTACCACTAGGGTACGAATTAAGCAACTATCAAGAGAGGATCAGAGCCAATTGGAAAAAGGCAACAGACTGTAATAACACAAAAATTAGTGACTTAAGCTCTAAGACCCACAGCAAAGGCGAGAAAAGAAGGAAGGAATCCACAAAAGCTGGAAAGCTAAAGCCCTTATCCTTTTAGAAAAAGGAACTGATGCCCTTAAAGTTTATGGTGGAAAATCAGCATAAAAAGCACAAAAATGATGAAGAGGGGCAAACAGACACAAGGAGGATAGATCTTGGATTGGATGACAGGGGATTTAGGGAATCATAGTCAGGATTAGTCTGACTTCCCCACTACGATCCAGAGCCTTACAGTTGCATTGTGGAATACGAGAGGATTTCGAACTCCCGTTGCGGAACAGTCTTCACTTCTGGATCAGTTTGACCCTTTGTGTTTTCAAGAGACATGGCTATGTTCGACACCTTTGTGCGAGGAATATGTGGCCTATTTGAAAACATCTCCTAAAGGAATTACAGGACGTCCTTACTCAGGCCTGCTGACTCTAATAAAAATGGAGACGGTTCTTAAAGTAATTAGTACTGAGTGCCCAATCACATATGTGCAAATTATCAATCTAACAAGAACATTATTTTTTTATTTATTTTGATTTTTTACATTTGTATAGCACACAAAGCAGCCCATGGGTATCGTGGCGCTGTTACTTGTGGGAAGCTTAGTTACAGAGGGGTCAGAATTCAATCATTTTACATCATAAGTATTATACATATTATGCATTGAGGGTGTATTCAATTATTTAACATTATACGTAATATACATATTATCCATTGAAGGTCATAAGTACGGATGGTAGTTATAGTAGCAGAGCATTTGCCGGATGTCAGGAGAGAGGCGAATAGTGTGATCAGCCAGTAAGGGTCAGTGAGGGTTCGGCCCGTAGGGTAGTGGAAAGAGTGTTCCAGTGTAGGGAGGCAAGGTAAGGGAAGCTGGAGCCCCCAGCTCTGGCTCTTTTTACCCTGGGTACGGAGAGCATATTAGCATAGGGTGTTCTGGTAGGCCTTGTGGAGGTGGTGGGGTGGATTCTTTGTGACAGATAGGCTGGTGCAGAGAGGTGGATGCATTTATGAATGAGTGTCAGGGTTTTGAAAATTACCCTCTCATTTATGGGGAGCCAGTGGGCTGCTTTTCTGGCGGCAGTGATATGTTCTCTTTTAGAGATACCTTGTGCTGCACGCAAGGCACTATTCTGAATTACTTGAAGTTTCTCAAGATTTTTAGAGGAAGTCCCTAGGAAGAGAACATTGCAGTAGTCCAACCTGGAGCCAGTGATGGCTCTAGCTATGTTGGTGCAGTTCTCTTTGGAGAGAAAGGGTCTGCCTGCATTAGGAAGTTTTGCATGGTAGGCTGCAGATGAGGCAATTGCATTCACTTGCCTCATCATGGATAGGTTAGAGTCTAGATAGACACCTAGAGTTTTTACTGTGTCAGATACTGGGATTTTGATGGAATCGATGACTGAACTGAGTGTCAAGTTTTTATTAGGGTTTCAGGCGATCCTACTTGTAGGAGTTCTGTTCTGTCCTAGTTGAGGCAGAGTCCGTTGACAGCCATCCATGTTTGGATGGTATTGTATATGTTGTTGAGAGTCGTGGAGTCTGTGTCATAGTTGCCTGTGAGTGTGAGAAGGATCTGTGTGTCGTCCGCATAGTTAGTATAGGAGATACCCATGGCATCAAGGATGAGAAAGAGGGGGCGTGTAAAGATGTTGTAGAGAGTAGGAGAGAGGCATGAGCCTTGAGGCACACCACAAAGCATGATGGTGGGTGAGGCGGTGGCAAGATCAGAGAAGACCTGTATGGTCCTGCCTTGCAGGAAGGAGGTAATCCATGCCGTGGAGTCAGCGGAGAAATTGGCTGTGGAGGTGAGGCATAGGACGTTGTGGTCTACAAGGTAGAATATGATAGAGAGGTCGAGGAGTTGAAGCAGTACCGGTTTACCTTGGTCTCTAGCATCGTGGATCTGGTTTTTGAGGTCAAGGAGGGCGGTCTTTGTCCCGTGTCTGGGGCGAAAGTCTGATTGTCGCAGTCCTAGGAGTTTGTTCTCTTCGATGAAGCGTTGTACTTGCAGGTATGCTGCTTTGTCCTGAATCTAGAGTACAAAAGGGACGGTAGTGATGGGTCAGTAATTATTAGGTGAGGTGGGGTCAAGTGTGTGTTTTTTAAATGAGGGTCCAGACCAATTGTTCCTTGAGGGATGAGGGGACTTTCCCTGTGGCGAAGGAAGCATTGACAAAGGCTGTAAGGAATGGTGCGAGGGTGTCAGCACAGTCTTTAATGATTGCGGAGGAGCAGGTGTCGCCCTTACAGTTAGAAGGCTTAATAGTTTTCATGAGGTTAATAATGTCTTGCTCCTGGATGGCCTTGAATGAAAAGATGGGCGAGGTGTCAGGCGGGGAGGATGGGGCGGGAGTGGGAGAGCTGGGGAGCGCATGTTTGGTGTTCAGAATTTTAGTTTGAAGTGAGTTAAGCTTGTTGTGCATGGGTGTTTGGATGTCATCACACCATGCCTAATCTTTAGTGAAATTTTGGGGTGTGGGTGTCGGGGTCTCTAGTTCTCTGAATATGGAGAAAATTTCTTTGGTTTTAGATTTGGCATCAGTGATTCTGGTTTCAAATGATTTGGCTTTGGCGTGGATGCTGGCTTTCTTATATTCTTTTGAGAGCGATTTGAGGTCTATTTTGTCTTTATCGTCATAGATGGTCTGCCAGCGTTTTAGTGCGGCACGTTGGTCCATACAGAGTTTGAGGGGGTTTGGGTGAACCAGGCATTGGTATGGCTGGTGGACTTGGTTTTACATGGATTGAGTGGGGCGATGGAGTTGATTGCTGCTGTATTGGCTGTGTCATACCTCTGAGTGAGGGTTTCTGGGTCATTGGAGAAGGGAGGTCTAAAGGCAGGTCTCTGTAGAAAAGGTAGGAGTCTCTCTTTGGTGAGTTGGCAAGCACTTCTTGTGAGGGCAGGCGGCAAGGGGTGAGGGGGGTGGGGAGTGGTTCTAGAAGTGGGGATGCTGAAGGTGATGATATGGTGATCAGACAAGGGGGTCGAGGTATTCCCTGTGATTGATAGAGGGCAGTTGTGTTGGGCGACCCAGTCCAATGTTCTGCCTAAGGAATGGGTGGGGCCTGTGATGGAGTTCTTGAATCAAGAGCTGTGTTGAGTGATTTGGCGGCAGGTTCGTTGGTGTAATTCAAGCCTAGGTTGAAGTCACTGACGAGGATGGCGTTAGAAGTTTTTAGGTTGTCTGCCAGGAGGTGGGTGAGGGAGGCTTGAAAGTCACCTAGAAGGCCTGGTAGGTGGTAGATGATGTATAGGGTAATGGTGCAGTGGTGGGAGATGGTAAGTTTGAGTTGGAGATAGTCACTGTTGTTGGTCATGGTTTTGTCTATCTTTCTGATGCTGGGGGGATATTTGGCTATTAGTGCAACTCCTCCACCTTTGGTTGCAAGATCTTGTCTGGTGACAGTGTAGCTGGGTGGGAGTGTGAGGGATAGGGCAGGGCCTGAGGCTTCATGTACCCTAGTTTTGGTGACCATAAGGAGATCTAGGTTGTTGGTGGTGATGAGGTCATGTATGTCCAGGGCGTGAGCATTGATGGAGCGGGCGTTGATCAGGGCACATTTGAGGTGGAGTTCAGGTGATATTATATGATATGATATTTTATTTGTATCACGCTCGTACACAAGGGTTTCAGAGCACGTCAAAGCAAGGGAGGGAAACAGTGGAGAACAAAACAATGAACTTACTAGGCCCAGTGACATTGAGAACGTGCAAGTGCATGGGAAAGGGAAAGGGGAAAAAGTGCATTGAAGAGGGAGAGTTGAAAGTGCGGAGCAGAGGAGTAATAATAAATAAAATAGATAATGGAGCAATAAACAGGGGTAATGCAGCCAGCAAGTGGCAAGTGCTGTGATTACAGCAGCAGAACTGGGTAAGTCTGATAAGTGCATACAAAGAAGAAAATGTGGGGGGGTGGGACTGTATGGGTACAGATACACTCCCCAATGCAAGGGGTGGCAGGGAGGCAGTGCAGAAGGGTGGCAGGGTGAGCCGGTGTGGTAAGTGTGATGAATACTACATTAGGGATCTCTTTTTTTTTTTTTTTTTATTGAATATAGTTGAAATTACATCAACTTTTTCAATTTATAAGAAATAGAAAAATCCATAAACATCAAATCCAAATAACACAAATATTCATAAAAGATTACAAAATGCTAAAAAATCATCATACAATTTTTTTTCAGAAAGGGATAAGCAAAGAACTCTTAATTTCATTCCATATTCAAGGCTTTTAAAAAATTGATGGTTGCAATTCTTATACTCATGCATTCAGTGGCTGCCATGGCGATCCATCTATTTCTAGGATCAATTTGTGCAAAATACGCAAAGTGGTTAACAAAGTGCAATTTTCTTAAAGTAGATAGCGCAGGACAGTTCAGTAATAAATGTTGTAAAGTTTCGACAATCGTTATATTTTTGCAAAACCTACACCAGTTAAGGTCAGAGGGGATTTGCTTTCTTTTTGTTTTAACCTCACGGGTGGGCCAGATGTTAAACCGCAACCGAAGAATGGCCGTTCTTATAGCAGCAGATGGTGCCAAACGTAAATAAGCAGCTATGTCTTTATAACGCTTGGGACCAAAGATTGCAGAGTCAAAGTCTTTGTAGGTTAAGCACTGAGTTCTTGTATCAATCCAGTCTATCATGTACACCTTCTTCTTGGCTTGCTCTGGATGAAGTACAAGAAACTCAAGTGATATGTCAGCGTTCACCATAATTGATAAGATTTTTGAAGACCAATGTCTCGGAAATTTTTCTGCGGAGCGAAGCAAATAACTAGAAATGGAAGATAGTGTGGAGTTATCACATGGGGTGAACAAACATTTGCGAAATAGGGCACATAGACGCCAGTTATATATGGCAGTTAGAGAGGTTAATCCCAATTCATAGCGTATCAGCACACCAGGGATACACTGTGGAAGATGTAAAGTTGCACGCCAAAACTTGGCTTCTAGTAAATTGAGAAAACCTGGGGGAACAATTAACATTTCTAAACCATAAAGGATAGTTGCTACAACATTCTGATTCCAATATGTGATGGCAGCTTTGATAGAGAATTTGCCATATTTAGAAACAATTACTCGAGTTTGACAGATTGCCGTGACTAGCTTATGTTTAATTTTATTCAAATGTGAGTCTAGCGTTGGACAACCATCAAAAGTTAGGCCCAAGTAAACGTAATTTGGTACCATCATTATGGGTATTCCCTCAATTTGCCATTCTAACAAGTGTTTACGTAACCCTTTCGGGACATACGTGACAATTTGTGTTTTTCCAGTGTTTACAACTAGTTCATTTTCTTTAAAATATGAGCATAGTGCTGACAAAAGATTATGTAAACCACTGGGAGTTTTAGACACTAAAACAAGATCATCCGCATACCACAAGGCACAAATTTTTACACCGTTCAGTTTAGGAGCATCAGTTGTTATTTTGCTAAAGATCCAGCGTACGTCGTTAATAAAAAAATTAAACAGGGCGGATGCTAAAGTGCACCCTTGTTTCAACCCTCTAGATGTTGGAACTGGGGATGAGAGCAGACCCTCAGAATTCAATCTCACATAGACCTTAGTGTATGAATGGAGGGCAAAAATAATATCAATAAGAGTTGGAGGACACTCAGCTTTGAGTAACTTATCTATGAGTTTTGGTCTTGAGACCGAGTCAAAAGCGGAGTGGAGATCTATAAACGCAAAATATCTGGCTTGTCTCTTATTAACTGCTTGTTGTCTTATGGCATTTAAAGTAATTAAATTGATGCCAGTACCCAAACCTGCAACAAAACCAGTTTGTGCTGGGTCACGTTGATTTGCTTTATTTGACCAAGCATTAAAATCTCTTAATACCAACCTAGAGAATATTTTGCCTGGAACATCCAGTAACGTTATTGGACGATAGCTTTTCGGGTCCATTCGATCACCTTTTTTATAGATCGGAATGATCACAGAAGAGCGCCATGAATCAGGAATATTTTTGGTTTGTATGATGTGGTGGAAAGCATTGTTCAAAATTAGTGCCCATTCTGTTATATTTTGTTTGAGCATTAAATTAGTAAGACCATCCAGGCCTGCTGCTCTAGATGAAGAAGATGATTTGATAAAATCTTGAATAATAGATCTTGTACAGTACAGAGCCCACCCATTTGTAGAGCTACTGTTGTACCTATAGCCAGTCATCTTGGAGTCATCATATAGAGTAGCAAAATGTGTGACCCACACTGATTCAGAAACTCCATTGAGTTGTATATGACCTTGGGGTGATGTATTACATTTGTTCAACAAATCCCAAACCAATGCAGAGTTTTTGCTACGACAAGCTACCAAAAAGTGTTCGCTGTCTATTTGATACATAGTTGCTCGCCTCATGCGAACCCAATTTCGATATCTCGATGCAGCAACCTTAACTGCCTTCATTTGATCGATCATGGGGAGTTTACGATGATTTCTGATCTCTCTTCTGTAAGCCTTTTTTCTTTCACAGAGAGCTAGATCAAACCCATGCACATGTCTTTTAGGTAATTTACTATGAGTGGGATAAAGATTTGCAAAAGTGCTTAACACGTCTATATACGAACCAGTCTTATGTAGCCGTTGGTTGTCTAGAATAGCACCATTCAGGGCTAGTAATTTATTAACCGACCATTTGAAGCGGTTTTTACCATTATTAACAGATACAGATTGATTATAGTAAGATGCAGTTTTCGAATGATTTTCAATTTCGGCCGCCCAAAATAGTGCTAAAAGATGGTGATCGCTAGATGACTGTTTTACTATGATAAATTTGGTGGTATTCGTAAAAATGCTATTGGACAGGGGTAATCAATTGTAGATTTTGAGTTGCCTCTCTCCCAGGTGTTCATTGGGGGAATGTCACCTATAATCGCACCATTTGCCATCTTTAAATCGTGATCTTCCATAGAGGAGATCCATTTTGCACCCTCACGATTCAACTTTCTAGTGTGCGAATCAAAACAAGAAGGGTTCAGATCATCCATAAGTAGGATTCCAGAGATATTTTTTTGTGCAGAAATGTACTCGAAGAAAAGAGAAAGCGTATCATAAAAACAGTCATCATTGATTCCTACCGGATTTCTGTAAAGATTAATAAGTGCGTATATGTGTGAATTAAAGGAGATTTTAACCAATTGCATACATTTATTTGGTGCTTTCCAGGGAGATATCTTTAGACCCCTACTCACTTTCACTGCAACTAACAGTCCAGCTGTAGGTCTACCTTTATCAGCTTGAACTGCTGGTAGCAGACTAATCTCATGGTCATCCCATATAGGGGGATTTACTAACCACGTTTCTTGCAATGCCACTATATCATAAGTGTTCAATTCATTGTTTATAGTCCACTGCAGGTGAGAATAGCCTCTGGTATTCCAGCTAGCAAGTGAAAGATCAGTAGTGGGCATAACTGCTCGTGGTTATAAGCGAGAATTATAAGATGCTCTGGGTTCTGATGAAGAGTCTTTAGTGCAAAAATTGCAGGCACGAGATGGTGCAAGGGTGGTACCTACGACAGATTTGTTACCATCAATCTCCTTAGATTGCTGACGTGCTGGATCTTGGGCTAGTAAAAAGCCAAGATTGAATAGATCCATTCTGGCGTTCCACAAAGTATTACGAACAATTCCAGACTTTATCCAGAGTCTAACGATGGAAAGATTTTTGTCACACAGAAACTCAACTTGATCCAAATCAGTGGAAGAGATGGCATCTAACCCCTCAATATCTCCAAATATATTTAGAATACTAGCACGACATAAGTCGTATTTTGGAAAGGACCCATCGCAACACTTCAAAATTAAAGTGTGGAATTGATTACGTTTCTTTGAAAATGCAATGTTATCATCATTTATGTAAGGTTTGGTGCCATCATTACGTAAATCAGAATATCTCTTATTGTTTTGTTTTGAAAGATCTTGAGGACAATTCCTATTACAATGAGGTTTAGAATTCATACAAATATCTGATCTGCTTGAAAGAAGTGAAGCTTCATTTTGGGTATTATGAGAGGAGTTATATGTTTGAAGGGGTTGATCAATGGTATGTGAAGCTTCGGGCAACACCTCAGAAATTTATTTTAGTAGATAGGAGTCTACAGCAGCTCTTAAGGAGCTTAAACGGTCTTCAACTCCCACTGTAGAAGCAACAGAGGGAGGTAACTTACTAGCAACTGTGTTAATGACATCACATTGAGTAGGTAATGATGTTTGTACAACAGGAAGGGATTGTTTTATTTGTATATTATCAGGCTTAAATGTTAACAGATGTACCAACTCATTCAAGGGATCATACATAGGAGGCGACCTTGAGACTTCCTTTAAAGCAGCTTGAGAAGATGGAAAGTTGGCTGGCATAGCTTTAACAACAGGAGAATTTTCGCCTATAGCGGCTAATTTGCTATTCGTGACCACATCGCGACTATCTATAGGGGCAGTAGCACTGTGAACAGCAATTTCCATCACCGTCAAAGTTTTTTTATTTCTTTGTGTAGCTTTGGATGAGACAGATTTTGTCTTTTTGTTGTTCACTAGTGAAGACCCAATTTTTCGTAGGATTTGGTTGACGCCCCCCTTTTGTTTACTGGCGGCAGATTGAACATCACTCTTCACAGGAGAAGCCACACTGATCCAGGACTCATTATTTTTTGAGGTCACAATTTCCTCCACACATTCAATCGGACGGATAATTTTAGAAAATGTTGGCAATACTGGGGTAATAGTCAAAGGGTTTCGAGTCAAATTTTCTAGATGCGAGAGACGTTGTGTAATGGGTACCCCAGAGTATTCATTTGAACCTTGATGGGATAATATATGGGATTCTAGATGAACTACTCTTTGTTCCAGGTTTCCTAATGAAAGACTTTTAGCACATTTAAGTGAGGTGTCCTTCATCCAATCACTTATATGGTCTAGTTTAACAGTTTGAACAGCTATCTTCTGATCTAAAGAGTTGAAAAGCTTAAAAAGAGTGGACATAGTAGTGTTAATGGCCCCCAAAGTAATTTCTAATAAAGCAGGATTAGCCGAGGTAGCAAAAGATTGTTGTTTCCTGTCAGTAGTTTGACAGCGGCGGGGGGTCGGATGCAAGAAAGACACCTCCTCGTCGAGTCTTATTGAGTCCATGGAGCACGGTTGAGCATAGTCAGTCATTATAGAAGCTCTTGAGCTTTCTAAGTCCCTGCAATCAGGAGAATTTTGACAGGGAGGAGATGTGGATTTATTTGGACTGGCATATCCCACGTCTTCAATAATTACTGAGGCCAGCGAGACGTTCTTGGTCAAAATATCACGTGCTACATTATGGCTTTTGATTGTCGACTCTTCTAAAACAGTAGCAAAGGTTTGAACGGATCTGATAGGTTTAATAGGAAAATGGGGTACAGTTAATAAAGTTTGATCCGAAATAGTAGAACTCAAAGGGCAAGTAGAAGCCTTGTTGTTAATGGTGGGATATTGATTTGGAGGTTCACTACCTGGACAACAATTAGGAAGCTGTGGATTCGAAGCAATCTTAACAAGAGATGCCAAGTTAATCGGATCAGACATTGCTATACCATCTGACTTTGTCTCATAGAACTTACGAATGTCAGGTTGAGTGGGAGTTTTATTAATTGGGGTTAAAATGATATTTTTCTTAGAAATACAAGTTTAACTTTTGGTCTTTTCCTGTGATTTTGGGATATTTTGGTTCACAGGTGTCTTTGAAAGCAAGGCTAGATCCGATGAACTAGGCATAGAACTTGGAGAAGTAACCATAGGGTCTCTGGTGATCTCCGATGGCATGCCTGTTTTCAGGGTAAACATGGAATGATTTATTACAAAACGTTAAAAGGCGATGTAATTTTCTCCTTTGATAAAAATGCAGGGCACCAACTCAAATAGCAATAAATGCTGATAAAATTTCAACCACACATCAATTCGGAATGTAAGCAATTAATGTTAGTAGGTGCAGCAGCAATAAACAGTACCTGAGGCAGGGTGGTATAATGCCACCATCCGCCAAACAGCTGCTCAACAGCCAGTGGACTTGGCGCCACAAGGCTTATCGCCGCAAGGGTCCCTTCAGCTGGTTCAAATGGTGTTCCAAAGTCACGTGATTGAACACGTGAGCGACATGGGTACTGCCTCCTCCTGCAAACACGTGACCAGTAGCAAGAGCGCGACTTGCTCGCAGTGCCACTGGGAGGTGAAAAAGTACTTGTGCAGCTTGTGCACAGTTCAGGGAACCATTTTCAAAAAACACACGTTCTTCCTGGACAGAACGCAATGCACCGCTCGGGCGCCTTCCGCCGGCTCAAATGGTGTTCCAAAGTCACGTGATTGAACACGTGAGCGACACGGGTCCTGCCTCCTCCTGCAAACACGTGACCAGTAGCAAGAGCGCGACTCGCTCGCAGTGCCACTGGGAGGTGAAAAAGTACTTGTGCAGCTTGTGCACAGTTCAGGGAACCAGTTTTAAAAAAACACACGTTCCTCCTGGACAGAACGCAATGGGATCATTAGGGATCTCATTTTCAAAGGTCACAGACATAGGCATGGTAGCATAGGAATCAATACATTGCACAGTTAAGGTAGATGATTTGGGCATTGCAGTATTAGTAGTGGGGGCCCCATTTTCAGGGGTCACAGACACAGGCATGCTAGTATAGGAGTCAATACATTGCACAGTTAAGGTAGATGAATTGGGCATTGCATTATTAGTAGTGGGGGTCCCATTTTCAGGGGCCACAGGCAGTTAAGGTAGATGAATGGGCAGTGTGTCAACTACCTTCTAGCCAACATCTATTGGAGAGTGAATATGTCCAAAGAAGTCAGATTAATTGACCCCATAATGAGACACGTGGACAGGGCTATGACGGAATGGGATGATGCACAAATCATTCCATGTGGTGATTTAAACATTAAACTCCTCAACAAAGAAGGAAGACCACTGAAAGATTCTGAGTGGGATAAGTGAACAAGTAGTTGGATGACAAGCATGATGACGAGAGATTTAAATGTGCTCAACACACAAACAGAGGGGAGATATCCCAGGAGCATGTACATGGGGGGGGGATACAATCAGCCTGTATTGACTACTGCTTTATGTCAAATAATCTTAGAATGATGGTCGATAGATTTGAAATCTTGCAACAGAAAGCAAGCGAGCATGATTTGTTGGCTGTTTCGATATCTCTGTTGGAGCCGGTGAAGTGTCTTGAAATAACGGGGGCGGGAGAGCCCTCTTGAGGCAAGAACAGGCTCAGGCTGAGAGAGAAGGATGTTATCAAAGTAGTTAGTCAGTACAAATCCTCAACAAAAGCAAATCCAAAAATTGGTAGATTAATATTGGATCCTGAAGGATTTTTGTCAGAAAGGGAGTAATAAAGGCAAAGGAGGCATGACCACAAGACATGCTTATAACATGGAATTGGTGAAGGTCAGATGCTTTATGTGAGCCACTATAAGAAGGATTAGGAGGGATGGTGATATATAAAAAAATGAAAGGATTGAGAAAGTAAGACAAAACTATCGTAATTGGTTGATTGCATCTCTTATAGAGAGAGTTTGGTGGGATTCAAAGCATATGTTAAAAGCTGTATGTGCCAAGAATATGAGAAATGTTTGGGAGTTGATAAATAATGGAGGGAATTTTAGAGCGGCCAACTCTATGAGTGCAGTGGCAGAAGATAGTTGGGTGTTCCATTATACTACCCTTTTTGCGGATCCAGGGCTAGTAAAGATTGAGGGAGGGAGTTCCTTGTGTTCGAGATGGGAATTTGCATTCAATGAGGAGGAGGCTTGGAGGATGATTGGGAATTTTAGCTCATCGTGAGTAGCGGGGTCTGATGGGCTATCAAATCAAGAACTGAAAAAAAAACAAGGAACAGTGGGGAATACTGCTTGTCTCCATGCTTTTGCAGATTATGCAGAATAGGGAAGTACCAGCCTCCTGGCGGGAGGAAAACATAGTACCGATATTCAAGAAGGGAGATAGGGCCGATTCTACGAACTATCGCCATATTGCCCTTCTTGATCATTGGGTATGCTGTTTGCAACCAGTCTGCTGCGAGAGTTAAAAGCATGGGTTGATAAGCATGGAATATTGGATCCAAGGCAAACAGGTTTTGTTAAGGGTGTGGGGACCACACTAAATGTCTTTAGCATCAATATTCTAAAAGAGAGGGCTTTGGACTCAAAACATGTCTGCATGCTGCATTCATGGACCTTGAGCAAGCTTTCAACGGCGTACTTAGCGAAAAGCTGTGGGCTAAATTGGGAACTTGGAATTTTCCCGTCGACCTGGTTGAGGCCATGGAGGCATTATACTCCAACAGCTCCGTACGGATTACATTGTCTGCTAGAGGAAAATCCCTACATATCTAGGCCTAAAGCAGGGATGTGTGTTAACCCCCATTTTGTTCTGCCTTTATATTGCAGACTTATCAGCGTCCCAGAAGGATGTGGTTGCCTTTGTTCCAAAAATAAACTCAGCTGAGGTTCCCTGGGTATTATTGGAGAATGATCTAGTATTCCTGGATCAAAACCCCATTGTCCTTCAGAGAAGAATAGAGGCATTCGGAAAATATCTTACAGAGAATGGTATGAAGGTCAATGTGGGGAAGTCAAAAATTCTGACCATGATGTTGGTGCATAAGAAGAAGGGTGATGGATTCACATGGAGAATTGGGGATAAATCCCTTGAAATAGTGGAATCCATGATATACCTGGGTGTCGCGGTAAATAGGAACTTGGATAAAAATGGCTACTACATCCATCTGAAGACTAAGCTACTCTTTTTGGCCAATCAGGGAAAGGCCCTCCATCGAAGCATCAGAGATTTTCAATGGTGCCAATTATTATGTTCTATAGACAGAAGGTTGCCCAGATCCTAACCTATGGGGCAGAGGCCATTTTACATCTATGTTTGAAGATCTGGGAAAAACAAGAGGGTTTTTTTTGGCGGCGAGTATTAAGACTTCCAAACTCATTGCCAATGGATTCTATAAGACACAAATTGACGCTACAATCTCTCAAGTCCCTAGTCTTATGGAAATTAGTTGTCCTTTATAGAAAATGCTGCCATGAACCTTCAGTGATTCCTTTTGCCATCTTGGACCCTGGTAGAGCATGGCAGGATAGACACTTACCTCAATGGAGATGGAAGGTGGAAAAGATTCTGAAGGTCAAAGGCATTGAGATGAGTGACTTGGCCATCTCTCAGATTAACCTTCTATCAGAGAGAAGTCTCATAAATGTGCTAATTCCCTTCACTTTAGAGACCCCAGCAACTTTGCTGGATTTTGAGGACTTGAATTTTTACCTGGAAAGAGTGTGAGCCTTTTTTCCCACACTTTCATGTATGTTGATGTGTGTTTTATATTTGTGTTCTTTGACTTTGGAGTTTTAAGATAACTCCATAGGCATCTTTTCATGTGTGTTACACAGCAACCTCAGTGCAGTGACACAGGGATCGTCGTTTTAGACTTCCCAAAGTTTGAAACACCTTCTCTGGGATAAACTACTCTTTCCCAGAGAATGTAAAGTGAAATTGACTTTACTAGTCTTTCCAAATTCTTAGACCCAGCACAAACCATCTAACAACGTCACATAGTATCCCATGTGTCTAAATACTCATGTAGCAGTCAAATGCTACCCTTTCCTATTGAAAAGGCTGGTGGCAGAGGTTTTACAACGAAGTACCATGATTTTTCCCGACCGCGAACACCGGTAGCTAAAAATCACGGGAGCCATGTTTTTTAAGATGGCGCCTTATGCCCCTTTTTTTAAACAGGTCCCAGTCTTTTTTTTTGCCGTTTCTTTTTGGAAAGGTCCTTCTAGAGTGTGTCTCTGCGTGCCAAACCAGGTTTGGTCCCTTTGCTCGTGTGCCTTTGGCGGGCTTCAAGATTGAAGACCGCCTCTCATGTCTGAGTGTCTGGGGTGGGCAGGAAGTGAGGGAGGTGCTTGAAACTCCCTGTACTTAGTCTCCTAGGAGACCCAAATGCACTCTGGCCTGATTGGCTAGCTGACTATCCAGAAAGGACAGCCACCCTGCTGGGTGAGTGATAGCTAGGCTTGAATGAATGGGAGAAAACTGCTTGAAAAGCGAGTATCCAGGACTGGAAGGCAGAGTCAACCACTGGACCGAAAGAACCGAAGACGAGCTGGAAGAGAACGGCTGCTGCAACTCCTGGACCGTAGGTCTACCCGGTGAATCCCTGCTGCAGGTCTGAATTGCCAAACTCAATTCAACAGAGAAGCTCCTTCAAGGACGGCTTCTTACTTTGAGTTGGTGGGACCAATCAACTCAGAAGACACCTGGATACCATTCTCAAGGCTGGTTAGGTTTAACCAGGGAGAGGGACGCCAGCTTGTGTTCTTGAATCTACAGCTACTGGAACTGAAGTGACTCCATTTTGTTTGCTTTCATCAATGATCCCGTGCAGTGCAGGAGTCCCCCGACATCCTCCCTCTTGTCCCCACGACTGAGGCTCAGGAACAGCAATATCTGCAGGATCTGCCAGGAAACATGACTTCAGCAGCATTTGTTTATTCATACAAAGGTACTGTTCCAACCCGATTGAGAGAACGCCACTTTCGCGGTGAAAGTTTGTGAAACTTTCCCAACTTGCAGGCCTAATCAGCTTGTGACCCGACATATGATTCTTTTTTGCCTAAACTACTTCTAAGAACTTTCGCAAAGACTTTACCCTTTGATACCAGAACTGCTCTTTCCTATCCAGAACACTAGCACATTGACTTTGGCCTGGCCTATTGACTTGAATTGAACTCCTCTCGTGAACTGAAACTATTTGCACTGTCTAAAAAGTATTTGTGATCTATTTTACTTACCTTTTCCCTTTTGCTCCTTTATAAGCACTGAACTGCTATTTGGCTCCTATTTCAGGGGTGCTCAAAGTGTCTCAAAGCCTTAGAATTTTGTATTGAAGTGTATTGGTTTATAATATTAAATTGCCTTCTCCTAGTGAAATGTTTTCTAAATGATTGTGTAATAAATGAGTAAGTGTTTTTTACCAAGAAACCTTGAGTATTAGTGTTTACTTGAACCACTGTGATTGAAAGTCCTTTGTGTAACTGCGTGTACTGCTCACATTCACTCTTGAGATAAGCCTGGCTACTCAGCTCGCTACCACAAACTGTGTGGTACAGACTTACACAAAGGTTTCGTTTGGCTAACACCTGTAGTCCTAATTGTGTGTAGTGGTCCCAGAGGGTACTGCCTCCAATTCTGCCTAACACCTTCATTCCAATTCTGTTGGCTGTCTCCATGACCACCAGTCTGGCTTCAGAGCTGCCAGAAGCATGGAAACTGATCTCAATGAACATCTATGAAGAGCTGCTCTCCAACCTTTACTCTAATATTCCCTCTGTCCTCTTCCTACTCGATCTCTCTTCTGCCTTCAACACAGTCAACTTGGGTACTTCCTATCATTTATCTTACTCTCCACCTGTGGTATTCCCCAGGGATCTAAACTTGTGCCCTGGTTTTTCAACCAATACCTGTCAACTCTCGTCCACCGCATTGCCATTTTCTGCTCAAATTTCCAGTGCTACGCTGATGATACTCAACTCATGTTCTGGCTGCCCTTGGCCACCTCCTCTCCCTCTCTCATCTCTGATTGCCTAACTGCCATTCAAAATTGGTGTGCCACCAATGATTTTTGTGTGAATGCCAGCAGGACGGAGATCATCCTCATCAGCACACCTTCACCATCCTTTCCCCTCACTCTCTAGCTGGCCTCCCGTGGCCCTCCTCCTACCCCCACCTGCGAGGCTAAGAACCTGCGGGTCATCTTTGACTCCACACTTTCCTTCTCTACCCACATCTCTGATGTCTCTAAAAAGTCAAACTTCCTACTGCACCTCCTCAGAGGTACTCTGCCTTTCCTCTCCTTCCCCCAGAAGCTCATGGTCTCCCAAGATCTGGTTCTCTCTAGGTTGGACTGTTGTAACAGCCTCTTTCTAAATCTACCTGCCTCTACTCTCCCCCCTCTGCAACTAATCCAGAACAGGACTGCAAGACTTGTCCTTGGCCTCAATCCCAAGGATCATATCTCTCCAGCTCTGAAATCTCTCCTTTGGCTCCCAGTGGTTTCAAGGATTAAATTCAAAACCCTTTGCATTGTCCACAAGGCTTTTTGGGGCCTGGGTCAAAAATACCTTCAGCTATTCCTCCGCAAATACCTCCCATCTTGAGCTCTTCGCTCCCCTACCTCTAACTCCCTCAGGGTCAGTCGTTTTTCAAAGAAACAAGCTGCAGGTAGATCTCTGTCTTCTGCTGGGGCCTCCAACTGGAACAGCCTCCCTGCCACTCTAGAACTTGAGGACAACCATCTCCGGCTCCAGAAGCACCTCAATACCTTCCTCTTTGCTTCTGCCTTTGCTCCCCCTCTCCCCTGCTGATCTGTTCTCTCTTGTCAGTGTGCACCTGGCCACCCTCTATACTCCTGGCCCATTTACCTGCTCACCCTACCACCCTCCCACACTGCCTCTGGGCCACCCCTTGCACTGGGGTCTGTATCTGCACCTATACAGCCCCCCCTTTTTCTTCCTGCCCTTAACTGACCTACCATGTCTGCTGCCTTAAATCCAGTGCTTGCCACTTGCTGGCTGCACTACCACTTTTTGTTGCATGCATTCATTCATTCATTCATTTATTTATTTATTTATTTATTTATTTATTTATTTATTCATTTATTTATTTATTTATTTATTATTTTTATGTTTCTCCTTTGCTCTTCACTTTCCACTTCTCCACCTTTCCATTCTCTTTTCCCCTCCCCCTCTGCCATGCACTTGCGCGTTCTCAATGTCACTGGGCCTAGTAAGATCGTTGTTTTGTTCTCCCCTGTTCCCCCCTGTTGTGTACGAGCACGATAGAAATAAAATATCAATATCAAAAGTCAAAAGGAAACTCCAACAGTTGGATTGGATCACAATAGTGGAGAATTGGAGTAGGACATAATTAGACAATCACTAGACAGGGAACACAAGGGATTGAACTGCATACTGACATATCTCCAAAAATGTCCCTTTCCAGTGTATAGAGACCTCCTTCTTAGATGTTGTTTGAACATCTGAAATATAAGGGAAGTCCAATGGGCATGGAAACGGTCTGGTCTTTAAAATGCTCAATGTAGATTTTGTAATGAAATAGGCAGTGGGGGGGGTAGAAACACTCTCCATTTAGTACCCCCCTGTAAACCATTAAGGGAAGTAAGAGGTAAATTCCTGGAAGGATACATGAGCTCATGTGGGTCCTTACTGCAATGGTGGGAATGGGTCCTTTTAGGTGAAGGAAGCAGCATGACCATTGCTGCTATGAAGCTTGTGGAGTTAATTCTGAGGGAGACTGTTTAAGGGGAGGGCAGGTGATGTGGAATGGAATTTGGGGGATATGAAGTTTCCTTCGAGTTTTAAGGGTTTTTATTTCTTGGATGTTTTGGATTTGATGTATTAGGGTGATTAGTTGAGCAAATTAAGTGTTGACAATGTATTTATTTGGTTATGTAGGAGAGTTATGTGAAAGGTTTGAATTTTGTCTTTTGAATCCAATAAAACGTTTTTTTTTATTATTATTATTTTTTTTTAACAAGCTGTTCCTGGCATAACATACACCATTCTAGCACATCTTAAAGGTCAATATCGGTCAGTAATTCATAGGGTCACTTCTATCCTTTCCATGTTACACAGCTGAGAGAAACAATAAGGAATTATGCCCTCTTCCCTGATGGCTTGAGCAATAGCTCTGAAATTACCTTATTTTCCTGATGAGTTTTACCCTGAGAAATAAAAGTTCCTGGAGAGCCCAGTGAACACAGAGCCCGAGCAAGATAGAGTGGTGAATGGTAAGGCTCTCAGCCTACCGAATACCATTCTAAGTGCGTGAAATACATACCTGGGATTTTTAGACCACTGTAATTTCTTACTCTGAAGCAAAATGTTAATGCCTCCTATAGTACCATTATCATATTGCTCAGGGTAATAAGTGGAAACCTCTGCCAGCTTGTTCATCACCTCTGCTAATCCCTTAGTCCTTGTTGTACATGGTAAGCAATGTATCTATTTTTAGGAAAGATAGGGTAAGAGAGAATGTAAGTGTATGTGTGAGAGAGAGAGAGAGAGAAAGAGAGAGAGAGAGAGAGAGAGAGAGAGAGAGAGAGAGAGAGAAAGAGAGAGAGAGAGAGAGACACACAGACAATGGGTAAGTGAATTGGTAGGTATCGCCTGGGGACAGTATTAAAAGTCGCGTGTTAGGACTTTGAATGCCTGCATTTTAAGGACTGCGATGGCTTGTTATGTCTTTTTTCATGGCTTGTGGTGTCATGTTGTGATTTGTTGCTTGGTACTTCTTGCTTACACAAGTACCAAGAGAGGCTGCTCATCTTTGTGCTTTCTCACTCATGCAGTGTCCCATTAGAATGTTGCTCCTAGGTGTCACACTGAACTTGCTCCCAATGTGTCCCACTGTCATTATTTGCCTGTTTGTTCCACTGTAATATTTCTCTGCTGGGATGGTGCTCCTAAGAATGCCACTATGAATGTGCTTCTATGTGTCCCACAATAAGTTTGCCCAATTGTGATTTTGTTTGCACTACAATGTTTGTCCCAGGTGTCCCAACAGTGACTTTCCTTTGGAGCAAATCCACTCACCTGTTGACTTGTGATAAGCATGACAGGTTTCCCAATGATATGGAAACCAGCCCATTCCAGCATGACTTTGCACTTACCGAGACAATAACCTTATCTGAATTGCACCACTATCAAAATGTTGACATGTCCAGATTGGGATGGAAGATCCAAGGGCCCATCACGTTCTGCACTGCCTGTGTCCTACAATAACACACTCAAACATTACACTGTACCAACCAAGCCACTCACATAGAACAATTTAATAACCCTACCAACACACATCAAACAACAGAATGCTATGTCACCACAATCAACTTACATATCACAGTTCTAGCCAATGCAATCTATCACCAAGGCAAACTAAGCCCATCTGTGGATACAAGTGTCCCAATGCTCTTGGCACAGAACACTTAGAAACAGACCTGCACGAAGAGCTCAGATATTGCCAGTCAGCAGAAATAAACACAAACATGTGGCTATGTTGTATGTTCAATCTTTCCCTCTAACCTAACCCATCCCGCTCTCTGTGATCATCATAGTGTCTGGAAACAATGGAAGTGGTATACATCGCAATGATGTAACATAACACATTTTAGATATATGCTGATAACTCAAAGGTAGTGTTAATCCTAGACCCAACATGAACTTTCAACCAGCATGTTACTGACCTTCTCCAGAAATTCCAGGAATGCAACACTGGCAACAACCTATGCTTAGTTGCAACAAATAAAGTGGTCAATTCTTCAAGCCCCCACCCATAACACAATACCATTCAGAGCATCCTCTTTGATAAGATCAACACCAATTCCGAAAGAACAAGTACAATTTCTAGAGGTGGCTTTGATAACCAACCAAAAAGCACTAACAGGATAAGGCTGTGGTGTTGTGTGACGCATGTGCGCAGGAGAGGCTGCCCATTGATAGGTAATACGTTGAGCCTAAGTCCACGCATCCAGACCTTTGAGAACCAAGGGTCGGACCCTCTGCAGCAAAGCCCTCGCAGGACAAGGCAGCAGTGTTGTGCAATGCAGGTGTTAGGAGACACAGGGGTAGCAGTGTAGAGTGTGAGCACATGGCACAGCCGTCAACCAGCATCGACCGAAAAAAGTAAGAAAGGTGAAGGAAGTGGGAGTAGTCACTACTACTCTCTATTAAACTTCCCACCAATAGCGTGTTCTTCCACCTAACCGTATGCCTTTATGGACTATGTCTCTGTGCAACCCTAGGCTCTCCCTTTAACGGTTAGCCATACTTTGTGTTTTTGTGTCCTTTCTCTAGGTCCCCTTCAATTGCATTTACTGTTGTGCTGTGAACTGTGTCCCATAAGGCTCTCTCCCTGTCAGGTCCGACCCACACAGAGAGGTAGCATGTACTTCTATCTCCCCCTGGGAGTCTATTGGCATCTGCGCTGTTGGTAACACAGAGTAGCCACAACCCCTGTGGGGAAGGAGGATTAGGCTCCATGGATTGGATGGGTAGATGGATTACAGTGTTACTGGATAGAGGATTAGGGAGAGGTAGTGGATAGGCATGGGGATTAGGGAAAGGGTACTCCTGGTCTATGGTTTGTGCTGTGCTAGTTGTGCTCCTCTGTGCTGGTTACTCTGTCACAGTCAACACTCATTCACTACACACTCATGCACACTGTGAAGGTGCCCTTGAAGTTGTCCAGTTACTGCACTGGAAACTAGTAGCCCAGTTCCTGCACTGGACACAAACTGCTCAGTTACTCACTGGACTTAGTCTACCTAATACTGCACAGGGTACCTGATCCCAGTTCCTTCACTGGGAAGTATGCCCTATTATCACATGTACAATTAGACAACATGTAAGGCATGACTATAATTGCACTTAGCTACATGGTTCAGCCTCTGGTGGTCTGCTGGCAGTTCTGCGTGGGGGAGCGATCTGCAGCGGGTGCCGAGGCAGCATCTATAGGACTCAGAAAGAACACAAATTCGGCTGTGCATTTGCTAACAAGTGAGAAATTCATTTGTTGACTCAAAACGTAAACAGTGAACACTTAATGCGGGGGGGTCTGTGTGGGTAAATAGTACGGTCCCCAGTTAGTTTGAAACGGTCTCCATGCATGACTTGTTGAGTATCCCCATGCAAGCAATAGGGGGCAAGCAGCGGTACTTATCTTCTGGGTCATGGAGCCTGGAGGATGCTTCAGACAGGGCGCAACCCAGCAAGGAGTTTACTAGGTGAAACAGAGCTCTCTGGATAAGCCTCTGCTCAGGTGAAAGTCTGTAGCACGGACAACTGTGTCTTGCACGCATGCACATTGTAGCAACCATGATTCAGGCTTCCAACTGCTGCTGTGTGAACCTCGAGAGGTAGCTTGGGCTGCTGGGAAGTGTTGTTTTCCCCATTCCTCCTCTGCCTGTGTGCTAGGGTGTTGGCTGCTTTCTTTCCTTTGTGTTTATGATGACTGCCAGTGTGTGTTAGGGAGAATTCTCAAAATGTGCTAATTCCTCACTATCTTAGAGACCCCCAGCTCTTTTGCTGAACTTAGGGACTCTGTACTTTTTAATTCTTTTTGTTTTCTGTGTTTATTTTCTTTGGTTATGGAGTTATAAACAACTTCATAGGCATCATCTTTTTTATTTGTGTCACACAGCACCCTCAGTGCAGTGACGCAGGGAAGCCTTTGAGGGTGTCCCAAGGTTTAAATACCTTCTCTGGGATAAACTACTGTTTACCAGATAATGTAAGGTGAAATTGACTTTAGTAGTCTTTTTAAATTCCTATACCCAGCACACACTATCTTCCTATAGAGTGCTGGAGGGGTTACCTAGTATCCTCTGTGTTTAGAAACTCATGTAGCAGTCAAATGCTACCCTTTCCTATCAAAATGGCTGGTGTCAGTGATTTTACAACACACTACCATGATTTTTCCCGACCACGAACACTGGTGGCTAAAAATCGTGGGAGACATGTTTTTCAAGATGTCACCTTAAGCCCCCTGTTTAAACATGTCTCGGTCTTCTTTTTTCACCATTTCTTTTTGGAAAGTTCCTTCTAGTGTTTGTCTCTGCGTGCCAAACTAGGTTTGCTCCCTTTGTTTTCATCTGTTGGCAGGCTTCAGGACTGAAGACTGCCTCTGGCATCTGAGTGTCTGGGGTGAGCAGGAAGTGAGGATGGTGCCCGGAACTCCCTGTGCTTAGTCTCCTAGGAGACCCAAATGCATCTGGCGTGATTGGCTGGCTGACTGTCCAGCAAGGACAACCACCCTTCTGGGTGAGTGGCAGCTAGGCTGGAATGAATGGATGAAAACTGTTTAAAAGGTGAGTCTCCTGGACTGGAAAGCATAGTCGACCACTGGACCAAAACAACCAAAGACGAGCTGGAAAAGGACGGCTGCTGCAACTCCTGGACCATTGGTTTGCCCGGTGAAGCCCTGCTACAGGTCCGAATTGTCAAAGCTCCTTTCGACAGAGAAGCCCCTTCAAGGACAACTTCTTCCTTTGAGTTGGTAGGACCAATAAACTCGTAAGCCACCTGGATACCATTCTCAGAGCTGGTTAGGATTAACCATGGGGAAGGACACCAGCTTGTGCGCTTGATGAACAGCCACTCGAACTGAAGAGACTTAATTTTGTCAGTGTTTTCCGATGGACCCCTGTAATGTAGGAGCCCCCCAATGTCCTCCCGCTGGTCCCCCTGACTGAGTCTCAGGAACAGTGATATCTGCAGGAACCGCCAGGAACCAACGTCTTCAGCTGCATCTTTTGCTTCATACTAAGGTACTGTGCCAACCTGATTGAGAGAACGCTTCTCTTGCAGTGAAAGTTTGTGAAACTTTCCCAACTTGCAGGCCTAATCAGCTTGTGACCCAGCACATGATTCTTTTTTGTACAAACTACTTCTGAGAACTTTTGAAAAGACTTTACCGTTTACTTCAAGAACTGCTCTTTCCTATTCAAGACACTAGTCCATTGACTTTGGCCTAGGCCTATTGAACTGAATCGAGTCCTCTAGTGAACTATAACTATTTGCACTGCCTAAGAAAGTATCTTTGATCTATTCTGCTAACTTGTGCCTTTTTACTCCCATTGAAAGTAACTGAAATGCCATTTTGCTCCTATTTTATGGGAGCTTATTTTGTTGAGAAACTTATTGGTTTGCTATTGAAGTATGTTTGTGTATATTATTAAGTTTCCTCCTTCTAGTGAATGTTTTCTAAATGATTGGGTAATAAAATAATAAGTGTTTTACCAAGAAACCTTGAATGTAAGTGTCTACTTGAACCACTGTGATTGTAAGACCTCTGTGTAACCTCTTGTACTGCTCACATTCCCTCTTGAGATAAGCCTGGCTGCACAGGTCGCTACCACGAAACCGTGTATTACAGACTTATACCAAAGGTTGGTTTTGCTTACACCTATCGTCCTAATTGTATGTGGTGGTCCCAGAGGGTACTGCATGCAATTCTGCATAACAGTGTCGCCCCTTACTCAGCACCTTTCACCTACACAGGGGGCAAATATTGCATCTATTATGAGTGATATGTTTCACACGTGTCACCCTTTCCTTATCTAGATCCCCACTCAGTACACTGCCTATCACCTTTGCCTTCATACCCCTCTGCCTCCTGACAGTACTTCCCCTCCCCGGGGAAGGGCCAGGCCTACTGGGGTACTTAGAATGAAAGAGGCGCAAGAGCCGAGGGGCATGTATATTGTCAGCAGGCGCCAATGGCTGAGCCTCTGGGCCGAAACCCACCCAATCAGCCAAGTAGTGATGCTAACTTCCTCTCACATGTGTGTTCAGGGTAGCCCTCACCTCGTATTTGGGCTAGCCCTTGATCAAGACGGGTGGCATACGTGTGGTGCATGTCATGGGTAATGTAGGTTTTAGGAGGGCTGTGTTGAAGACCGGGTATATTCTCATATGGGCAGGTCATTTTAACCGCATGGCTACAGGGTTAATCTGTGCTTCGATGGTGAAGGGGCCAATATATCGGAGCTGCAATTTTTTACGGAGTCAAGGCAGCCGGAAATAAAGCGTGGATAGGCATGCTTTATCCCCAACAATATAGCACAGTTCTGGTCTATGTTTTTTTCTGAATATGTTTTGTAGGTTTCTTTGGCTTTTTCTAAATTGAGGTTTACTTCCTTCTATGACTGCGCTAGTCAGGCCTTATTGGTTTGTACCAAATGCAGATGGTTTTTGGTGGACGGTTGTATGGAAGGTTGTACTTGAGGATGGAATCAATTAGTGCTAAAAAATGGCTACTGTTTGGTGGCTGAATGACTGGAATTATTTTACGCTAGTTCTGACAACCAAATGGCTGTTACCCAAGCCCCTTTGGTGCTATGGGTGAAGCAGCAAAGATACTGCTCAATGGTTTGATTTAGACTTTCCGTCTGCCCATCGATCTCTGGGTGGTACCTTGTTGACAGCTTCATTGTAATGCCTGTGTGCTCGCAGAAGGCTTGCCAAAACCTTCACGTAAATTGGGTACCTCTGTCAGACACAATATGTCGAGGTACTCCATACAGAAGGATGATGTGCTGCATAAACAGATCCATGAGCCCACCCGCTGTGGGGACCCTCTTACATGGTATGAAGTGGGCTAACTTGGTAAGCAAACCCACAACAAGAAGGATGGCTGTATATTCTTGATCGGGTGGGAGGTCCAGAATAAAGTTCATAGATATTTTGTACCAGGGTGTTGTGGGGTTGGTAATAGGTGTAATAGACCGGTTGGCTTTTAATGATTCAGTTTGTTCCGAGAACACGCTTCACACTTCCGCACGTCGAACCAAACATCCATGTGGAGTGTAGCCTACCAGTAGTGTCTCTTTACCAGGTAATTGATCTTGGAAATCCCTGGGTTTCCTTGCATTAGTGAATCCTGGCACCACTGTAAGACTTGCTTCCTTAATGCCTCCATAGGCAGTTACAATGTGATGCCATGATATGGTAACCCATCTTTCACTGTTTGTTGTTTCTGTAGGTAACTCCATTGGTGCAATTCCTGAGCAGATATCACTTTTATGATGTCCCCAAACAGATCTGTGTTGGTACTTCATATTATACAGGTTGGAGGTGCTATTGGTTTTGGTATTTCTTTCTCCTGTTCTTTGCTTGACTCCTCTGGGTATCGTGAAAGTATATCAGTCATCCAGTACTCTTCTTTGGCATAGTATGTTACCACAAAATCAAATTCTGCTAAATACATGGCCCACCGTAGCTGACAGGGGCTTACTGCTCATAGGTTTCGATGGTCGGTCAGTACTGTGACAGTGTCTGGCCCCTGACAAGTAATGCTTCCATTCTGTGAATGCTGCTTTGTTTGCTAAAAGCTCTTGGTCAGCTATAATGTAGTTCTGTTCCACAGCATTTCGTTTTCTTGAGTAGTAAGCTACTAGGTGTAGGTGGCCATTCTGGACTTGCTGTGACAATATAGCTCTGATGGCATAACTGAAGCATCCGTCCCTACCACAAATAGTTGAGAGACATCTGAATATAAAATGACTGGGGCAATTGTGAACGCCTTCTTCAGGCCTTGGAAACTCTCCTTGGTAGCTGTATCCCATTTGAAAGAGACTCCTTAGGCAAAAACTGGTTAATAGACACGGGTTTCTCAGTGAAGTTTTTTTTTTTTTTAACAGGGAATAGAAGTTTGCGAATCCCAACACCGCCTGTACTACTTTCAGTGATTTTGGCGATCATCAATCTATGATTTCGTGTACCTTCTTGCTGTCCATTTTCACTCCATCCGGTGACAAGATGAAACCCAGGAATTCCACGGTGGTACAGTGGAAATCACATTTTTCTAGTTTGGCGTACAGAAGGTGCTCTCGAAGCCATTGCAACACTGCTTTGACACGGTTGACATGTTGTTCCTTTGAGTGAGAGTAGATCAAGATATCGTCGATGTAATCAACAGTGAACACGTTAAGATATCCTCGAAGTACCTCATCCAGGAAGTGCTGGAAGGTGGCAGAGACTGAATGGCGTGACCTGATACTCGTATAAACCAAACTTTGTTCTGAACGTGGTCTTCCACTTGTCTCCTTCACGCACCCGCATCGGATTGTATGCACCCCTTAGATCCAGTTTTGTGTAGATTATAGCCCTATGCACTTAATCTAGTAATACAAGGAATAACAGCAAGGGATTACCTGCTCTTAGCCGTTATTCGATTTACTTCTCTGTAGTCAATGCAGGTACGCCGGTCTCCAGTTTTCTTTGGCACAAAGATCAATGGTGATGAGAAGGGCGATGTAGAATGGTAAATTAAGCCACTTTGCAGGTGGGTGTCAATGTATTCCTTCAGATATTTGTTTTCTGCCTCCGTCAAGGTGTAGATCCAGCTTAACGTCAGTGCTGGTCGATACAGCAGTCGAAGAAATGATGATGTGGTAAGGAATCCACTACCGCCTTAATGAAGACGTCGCTGAAATCGTCATACTCTGATGGTAATGGAGTTTCAGTGTTACCGGCAACTCGTTGTGGTTCTCGACCTACCTGGTTGTCTAGGGTATCATGCACGACAGGTAAGCGTACTGTTTCCTGTACTCGAATGATCTCTGGGTTGTGAAGATGTAGCCTGGGCTGACCCAGTTCCAGTTGATACGGCTGCTATCACGTTGAAACTGATCTTCTCCATGTCTCCCAGGGCATAAAAAACAACCTCTTTGGTCTGCTGTGGATGGGTCCTGAGACTAAAAGTGACCCGTATACTGACTGAACTGCTTCTTGTTGCTCTTTATGATGCAGCAGCACACCTAGTTCCAATGCATACTGTCTGTCTATGAAGTTACCCATAGCCACTGAGTCCAGCTTAGGTGTTACCGGGATCTTTCAGGTGCGATGACATAACCACCCTCACAAGGTCACATGTGAGGATATGGGCTGCACACTACTCACAGAATGATGCACCATGGTGGCCTTGTTCTGTGGGCTCAGCAGTTCTACCCCCATTACTGGCGAGCATTGGAGTTCCCCCCCAACAGGGTTCCTTTGGAATATTGGTACAGTCCCTGACAAAATGTCCACCCTAGCCGCAATGCAAACATAACTTGTAACAACACGGCTTTTCCTTTTCTTCCTTAGTTAATGGCCCTCTCACCATCCCTATCTGTATTGGTTCACCATGAGTTGGTTTCTCGGGTTTTGATGGTCTTAACTAATCTAGCCATGCCAGCGCAGGCCTGCTTTCCCAACACTTCCTGTCCTGTTTTCACTCACTCTGATGATGATTCAACCACAAGGCCAAGTCTATCATGCCAGGCCAGTCCTGTGGTTACTCTTAGCTCTTCACAGAGACCCTGATAGAACAGGGCAAGCCTCTTTTTCATGAGGCCACTCTGTCTCCACTACTAGCTGGTTAAACATGTATTTATTGCATTAATTCTTTGCTTTTGTATAGTGTGCACAAGCCGTCAGGCATCAGGGCGTTGTGGAGAACAGGCTACATGAGGCCATTTAGGCCCAGAAGGTGGTTATGATATGATATGATATGGCATTTGTAACACATCTGTACACAAGTTACAGGTTACATTGATGCATTGATTACATAGTTGCACATAGTCATGTAAAGCATTAAATGTGCATTCATATTGCATCAAGAGTCCAGAAATGGAAGGCGGCCCTGGACATACGAAGTTAATTGAAGAACCAGGTTTTTAGGCCTTTACGGAAAGCCCGGTATGAGCCCTCTGTTCTGAGATTGAGTGGACAGGGGTTCCATTGCTTGGCCGAAATGACAGGGAAGCTTGAGGCACCTGCTTTGGCACGTTTGAAGGTAGGCTCCTCTAGCCTTTGTGCATAGAGTATTCTGACAGGCCTGGTTCATGGCGGTTTGGAAAATCTTTGAGACAGGTTTGGTGGCGCAGACTTGTAAATGCATCTGTGTGTAATGGTTAGGGTCTTGAAGAGAATTCTTTCCGGTATAGGGAGCCACTGTACCTTCATAATGGCAGCCCATATGTGTTCAGTTTTGGGGAGGTTGAGGGCAGCTCTTAAAGCATTATTTTCTATGATTTGCAGTTTTTTTAGATTGTAGGATGAGGTGCCGGTGAATATAGCATTAAAAAAGTCTAGACTAGAACCCACCACAGCGCAAGTGATTGTCAGGCAGCTATCTGGCAAAAGTAAGGGCCTTGAGGTGTTAAGGAGTTTTGTGGTGTATGCAGCTGACAAGGTGATGGTGTTGACTTGTCTGGTGAGTGTGAGCATGCATCTAAGTAGACTCCCCGGGCTTTTACTGAGGGCAAGACTCGCATAGTGATGCCATCGATAAAGAAAGTCGAGTATTCAGGGTTCAGTTTGTTTAGAGCTGTTGGGTGTCCTATGAAAAGGAGTTCTGTTTTGTCATCATTCAAGCCGAGGCCATGGGAGGCCATCCATGCTTGAATGATGGTGAAGATTGAGTTTAGTGCAGCAGCATCTTATGAATAGGTGCCAATGAGGGGGAAGAGAATTTGGGTATCATCTGCATATTTTGTATATGCAATGTCATGGAAGTCAAGGAGGTCGAAGAGGGTCTTTGTGAATATGTTATAGAGTGTGTGGGAGACACAAGAGGCTTGGGCTATACCATAGTTGATTGGTGAAGGTGTAGCGCTAGCATTCTCGGAGAAGACTTTCATCCTCTTACCTTCTGGGAAGGATGCGTTCCATGCTGTTGCGTCTGGTGAGAAGGAGGCTGATTGGGTAAGGTGTTGGCAGAGTATACTGTGATGAACTAAATCAAACACTGCTTATAGGACTAGTCGCAGCAAAAGGGCAAGTTTACCTTTATCCCTAATATCGTCCATTTGATTTTTTAAATCAAGGAGGGTAGATCCGGTTCCATGCCGGGGCGTAATGCAGATTGGCAGATTCGGAGTATCTGTTTTATTTTTAATTGTTGCTGTATTTGGATGGATGTTGCTCTGTCAAGTATATTTAACAGGAAGGGGATAGCCATGATGGAGCAGTAGTTATTGGGGATGTTGGATCAAGGGTTGTTTTTTTAGGAGCTTCTTTGAGGCTTGTGGGTACCAAACTTGAGGTGAAGCAGGAATTTGTGACTGTCGTGAAGAAACAGGGCCAAAGGTTCAGCACAGTCATTGATCAGGGGGCTGGGCATATGTCACCTTTGCATATAGATGCCTTAAGGCTTTTTAGGATGTTTAGGGTGTTCTGGTTGAAGATGCTACTGAATTTGAATAGTGTTGGGGTGTTGGGTAGGGCAAAGTGGGTGGCCACTGGGCCGGTGTTTCAAGATGGGTGGTTTGCAGTTGTTCAGGGTGTTTTGTTTGCCGATGATTTTGTTTTTGGGGAGGCTGATTTTTTTTAACATAGCACTCTGGATGCTTTCACACCATGCATGAGCTTTGGCTAGCGGGGATGGCGGGGAGACTGCAGCATCCAGTTCCTTGAGGATGTAGAATAATTCTCTGGTGTAAGAGGCCACATTGGAAATTCTGGAATTGCAGGTATTGGCTTTGGCTTGGATAACTGCATTTTTATATTGTTTGGATACAATAAAGAATGTGTGTTTGAGGGTGTTGGAAGGCAGGTTTCTCTAGGAGATTTCAGATTGTCTCTTTTTTGCTATGCGTTCAGAGAGGTCCTGAGTAAACCATGAGTTGGAATATGCTAGAGGTTTTTCTTTTTTAGGAGCTAATGGGGCTATCATTTCGATGACATTAGCTAAAGTTTTGGTTTATAGGTCTACCGAATTGTTTGTGTCATGGCTGGTTAGGATAACTAGGTTGAGGGCTTCTAGATAAGGCAGGAGGTTTTCTTTAGTGAGCTTGCAGGAGCTATGGGCAAGGGAGGCGGGCACGTTGTGGTGTATGAATTTTGGTATGTCTACCAATAGGGATGGAGTACACGATGAAATGGTGTTCTGACTATGGGCATGGGGTGTTTTGACGTGATAGTGATGTGGCAATTAAGGTTGGCTATCCAGTCTAAGGGTCATCCTTTGTCATGTGTGGAGCTATGGATGCAGTGTCTGAGGACGACTGCAGATAGTGAGTTTGCGAGAGAGGTGGCTGGTGTGTCATTGGGGTCATTGAGGCCTAGGTTCAGGTAACCGAGGAGGAGTATGTGTGAGGATGGTTTAGTGCTTTCTTGAAAGATTTGAAGGACTTCTTCGAAGATGAGGATGGGGCCGGGCAGCTGGTAGACTAGATGGGCGGTGATAGGGTTGGATGCAGATATGGTCAATTTTAGTGAGAGGATGTCACAGTTGTTGTTAAGGGAGTTGCTGGTTTGTCTGATGCATATGTCGTCTTTGCTGATAATGGCTACTCCACCCCCTTTAGAGACTAGTCTATCAC
The DNA here is from genome assembly GCF_040938575.1 of Ambystoma mexicanum. Classification (NCBI taxonomy): domain Eukaryota; kingdom Metazoa; phylum Chordata; class Amphibia; order Caudata; family Ambystomatidae; genus Ambystoma; species Ambystoma mexicanum. The sequence goes on from NC_090934.1 coordinate 520,709,942, forward strand.
TACTGTGTGTGGTGTATTCTGGTGGTATGACGAGGCAGAGAGCTGGTCCTACGGCTGCATGGAGCCAAGTTTCCTTGATTGCTAGTGCATCAAGGTTATTGGTTGTTAGGAGGTCAAAGATGCCAAGAGCATGTGCTGGCAGGGATAAGGCGTTGATGAAGGCTAGTTTTAGCGAGGAGCTCTTAGGGGCAACTGATTCTCTGTGGTCGGTGGTTGGGAGTGGGTGGGGAGGCGGGGTGTCCATGCTGGATGGGGGTGCCCCAGCAATGGCCCTAGGCATACAGATGGACTGAGAGGGCATGCAGGCATTGTAAGAGGGTACATTGTGTATGGGAGGCACAATAGCTTACCTTTTGTTGTTTTCACTGTACTCTCTTTTTACCCAAGATTGCCATTTGCCCTATTCTATTTCTCAATCTCCCATTCCACTCTTCTTCCATTGCCCTTCTCATGGGTGTCTGTCCTATCCTCACCAGTGTCCCTCATGCTGCGATTCCCAATCTCCTCTCCTCTTGTTCTTGCTCTTCTATCTCGCACCAAAATTCTTCCTCTCTATGTGATGTCATGCCCCCTCCTTCCACCTCCCCTTCGTTTAATTCCTGACCTACCTCGATTATTCTTGTAGGTGTGTCATTTATCCGGAACAGTATCTCCCCCTTCTTTGATCCTTCTGCCGTGGACCTGTCAAGTTACTGGGACATTTGTGTCTGTTGTACTCTTAGAATGCTTGATCCCCCTTGCTCGCATATATCTCTCAGTCAGGATAATTCACTTCGGGCCATTGTTAACCTTGAGTCTAGATCTTGTGTACATTTCTCAATATCTCAGCTGTCCACCCGATCTCGGATACTCATGTGGGGCAGGTACTGTGGGTTGAGGTGTGGTTGGGGGCGTGGGTTTTGACACATATACTGGGTCACTGTGCCTTTCGGCTGGTACTGGTTTTCGCAGGAGGGGATACAACCATGCAACCTCTATTTGACCCTCCTTCTCTTCCCCTTGCTTCCCGCTACTCTTTATTACCAGGGGAGATGGAACCTGTTCTTTTATTTGTTCTTTTCTTTTGATTGGAGGCACCTCTTCGAATAGCCTCCATAGATCTAATATCTCTCTCCTATTTTGTAAGTGTTTGCCTTTGTACTTTACGAACAGACATGTTGCTACCATATCCAGGTCAATTTTGTCGAATGATCCTCCCTTGGGACATACCTGAGGTAGCCCTTCCCCTTTTAATTCCGTGATCCACTGATCATGGTATTTTACCATTTTCTCGACGTAACTTGGCAAACTCTGACAAATGTGATCTACGGGTGTTTATGTGCCCATTCTCTTTCCCACACTCTTACCTTCACCTGATGATACTTATATTATAGTACTGCAACTTCTTGTCACGATCCATGCCCCTGACCCCCTCAGGTATAACAGCCCGCTGGCAGTAGTGGTGCTGAAGCCCTTCACACCGGCCCCAAGGTCCTTAAAACTCCATCAGAAACTACATGGAGTCAGTCCTGGTGCCTCTGGTGCCAGGCTCATTATCAAGAATAAAGTAATACCAGTTTTGGACCTTATCCAACATGGAGGCCTATTACACAGCTCAGTTCTTTAGAACCAAGCCATACAGTCTAGTGTTTTGGGTGTGGCTGGGCCTGGAACTACTTGGCCTGGAACTACTTTACCTAGGCTATTTAAACCACACCCAAACAGAAGAACACGCTTCACGTTATTCTGCACTACTGCAGCGTAATGCTCACCGTGTCCAGGTCCTGCTCATCTGCTTCTCCGGTCGCCCGATCCTGAAGCCTAGATCCGGATTCCATTAATAACCTGGACGAACAAGAACAGCATTAGCGAGCAAGAACACTTACCTGTGAAGTAACCAGCCTTGAAGCCATCCTGCGCTTCGCTTACCTCGCCCATCTCTGGAGTTCGCCGCAACCTGCAAAGGTAAAGAAACAAGGACAGCATTAAGACAATTCTTACCTGGGCAAGCAGTGAGTCCTGGCAGCACCCTGCGCTTCTCTTACCTCGCCCATCTCCGGGTTTCACCGCAACCTGCAAGGGAGAAGGAACAAGGTCAGCATTAACTAAGCACTTACCTGGATAAGCAGCGCTTCGATCGCTCATCACTCCGGAACATCACCGCAACCTGTACAAAGAAGAGAATAGAACATAGGTTAGCAATGAACACCAATAAACAGTGCAGCGCTCCACGCATCAATAACTCAACCGTGGTCTTTGCCATCAGCGCAGCAACTCTGAGATTGCAACCATCTCTGTGAAAACAAAAAGAGACATTGTTAGGGAACAGCGTAGTGGAGCAAGACGCAGAGAAGAAAGAGAAAACAGAGGGAAAGAAAGAGCCAGAATAAAGACGGAAAAGACATTATAACTCACCTGGAAGACAGCAAGCAGAGACAGAGTCACAGCCGGACTGTACCAAACATAAGGGCACACGGACCAGTGAAGCAACTAGGTCCACAGAACGCCCGCACCAACCATGCACCCCGGCACAGAGACACAGGACGGAGAGTTCAACGCACAAAAACCTAAAGTGAGCAATAACCCCAAGGGAGGGGATTTGGACCAGAGGGAGGTGGGAGTCCACCAATCACAGAACCAGTATCTTAACCCTCCTTTCTCCTGTTACAGGCGAAATCCAACGTCTGGCACATAACCAAGCAGAGAGGGGTCCGGGATAGCGCTTAGACCTCCATCCAGTATCGTGTGGTGCCCCCGTGGATACCAGGTGAGTGTAACAGAACGCAAAGCCTCAATTAAAACATCCACCTGGGCATCATAGAAACATCAGAGACTGACCAACTAGCCCAGTAACTGGGAGAGTATTGGGCTGAGGTGTACTATGCCCGGCAAAAAACCAATGCCCTTAGGAGGGAGTTGATTGTCACCAAGGACCGCACTGATGAATTAGCCAGACAATTGCTCCAAACACAGGCTGGGCAGGGTCTGTTGCCAGGAAGTATTCCGTCGGATCCAGCCACATCCATCAATCCAGTGCAGGTGGTCCTCCCTGGGGCAGTTCCTTTGGCCCCAGCGGAACATTTTATGGGGGACCCATGAAAATATGCAGTATTCATGAACCAGTGCCGCCTCCATTTTCTTTGTAGACCTCGAGCCTTTCCTAATGATCAGTCGTGGGTTGCCTTCATTCTGTCATATCTGAGTGGCAGTGCCACGGATTGGTCCATACCGTTAGTAAGCCAGGATGACCCACTCCTGCGGGATTTCAGGGGGTTTCAACAGGAGGTGGAGAAGCTGTTCGCCCGACATACCCAGGGCCAAGCTCTGGATAACGAACTTCTGTCCCTCCGCCAAGGCATGTGAACAAAAGTTTGTACCCTTACTGATGAAGGATTATATTTTATGCAGTCTAGTGACTGTTGAGGACAGAAAACATTGATTCAATCTGTCCCACAATTTTTAAGAAGGTTGGTCTCCCAAGTGCGAGATCCAAAGACTAAATCGACAGGTAATAACCACTCACTATGTTCGTGTGGTGAAATATTGAAACACAGTGATTTATTTGCTATTCATGTGAAACATGTAATACATAAGTGAGACATAATCAGAACATACATAATACAAATAAGAGTTACTAATTTACAGTGAAGAAAAAAGAGGCAATTAACAATTGTGTAAAGGGAAAAGAAGAACAATCTAATACACAATGCAACAAAAACACAGAAAGGTATCAATTGTTAGTTCATTGACATAAATAATTCAGTTGCTGAAATGAATACAGGAAATGCTGTATGATAATAAAGTGAAACAGACAGGTGCCTGTGAACGCGTCCCAGAGGGTGTGCTGACTTTAGATGCTGAGGTGGAGATTGGTGGTCCAATTCACCACCTGTGATCATTGGTTAACCGAGTTTCACAAGAACCCAAAGTAAATATTTAAACAGTAAATTTTCTGTATAAGACAACTTTGGTGGAACATTGAGGGGGTAATTCATAGAATTCAGCGCACAAGTGGCGCACGCGGCTGGCGCACAGTGTGCGCGTGCGAATCCCTGCGCCAGCCGTGTGCGCCAAAACCCATTTCCGCGCACAGCGTATTCATGGATTCCAGCTACCAAAACCAGCCGCAGCGCACAGTGGCGCAGCGACCCTGCAGCAGCGCCAGTTACGCCCCCAAGAACGCCTCTCGCGCAGGGAAAAGCCATCAAAATCCCCAATCCAGCGCAAAGGGCTGCGCTAACCCTGTACCAGCACGGCAAGCGGGCTATGTGTATCACTGGGGTGCGCGGGAAGTACCTCACGTCATTTCAGCTGGGTACGTGCATTTCAGGGGTGCGCAGGAAGTTTCACATGCGATTCCATCAGGGTACGTGTATTTCAGGGGTGCGCGGGAAGTTCCACACGCGATTTCAGCAGGGTATGTGTATTTCAGGGGTGCGCGGGAAGTTCCACACGCGATTTCAGCAGGGTACGTGTATCACAGTGGTGCGCTTGAAGTTCCACAAGCGATTCCATCATGGTACGTGTACATCAGGGGTGCGCGGGAATTTTCACACGTGAATTCAGCAGGGTACGTGTATATCAGAGGTGCGCGGGAAGTTCCACACGCGAATGTCCTGGCTACGTGTATTTCGGGGTGCGCGGGAAGTTTCACACGCGATATCAGCAGGGTACGTGTATTCGAGGGGTGCACGGGAAGTTCCACACGCGAATGTCCAGGCTACGTGTATTTCGGGGTGCGCGGGAAGTTTCACACGCGATGTCAGCAGGGTACGTGTATTCCAGGGGTGCGTGGGAAGTTCCACACGCGAATGTCCAGGCTATGTGTATTTCAGGGTGCGCGGGAAGTTTCACACGCGATATCAGCAGGGTACGTGTATTCCAGGGGTGCGCGGGAAGTTCCACACGCGAATGTCCTGGCTACGTGTATTTCCGGGTGCGCGGGAAGTTCCACACGAGAATCTCCTGGCTACGTGTATCTTGGGGTGCGTGGGAAGTTTCACACGCGAAGTCAGCAGGGTACATGTATATCAGGGGTGCGGAGAAGTTATACACGCAAATCTCCTGGCTACGTGTATCTTGGGGTGCGTGGGAAGTTTCACACGCGAAGTCAGCAGGGTACATGTATATCAGGGGTGCGCGGGAAGTTACACACGCGTATCTCCTGGCTATGTGTATTTCGGGGTGCGCGGGAAGTTTCACACGCGATATCAGCAGGGTACGTGCATATCAGGGGTGCGCGGAAAGTATCACACGCGATTCCATCAGGGTACGTGTATTACAGGGGTGCGCGGGGAGCACCACACGTGAATTGCACGTGTGGGTCCTCCCAGGTGTTCCCTCTACACCCTCCACGGCCCCTGCAGGTGGCTCACATCACAGGGGCCTACCCTGCACATGTCCTGCAGGCACCCCATCCACCATGGCCATGCCCCACAGCCAACCCACATGTCAACTTGCACTACTGCCCACCAACGGATGTCCCCCTGCACCCCCAGCCACCAGGGGCACCCTCCACCAGGCTCCCACCCATGTCTCCCACCACCCCCACCCCCCAGCAGTGCAGGGGCAGCCTCCACCAGGCCCCCACCCATGTCCAACTCATGTCCCCACCACCCCCACTGCCCAGCACTGTGGGACACCTGCCAGCAGGCCCCCACCCATGTCCAACTCATGTTCCCCACCACCCCCACCCCCCAGCACTGTGGGGCACCTGCCAGCAGGCCCCCACCCATGTCAAACTCATGTCCCCACCACCCCCACCCCCCAGCACTGTGGGGCACCTGCCAGCAGGCCCCCACCCATGTCCAACTCATGTTCCCCACCACCCCCACCCCCCAGCTATGTGGGGCACCTGCCAGCAGGCCCACACCCATGTCCAACTCATGTCCCCACCACCCACACCCCCCAGCACTGTGGGGCACCTGCCAGCAGGCCCCCACCCATGTCCAACTCATGTTCCCCACCACCCAGGCAAACCCTTCCTATCAATCGGTAGCTGCATCACACTCTCTAGAGCGCTCGTGTTATCGAATCTGGACTACTAAAACTCGCTCTATATTGGGGCTAACAAGGAAGTCATCAAAAGAATTCAAATTCTGCAAAACAACGCGCTTAGAGCAGCACTTTGCATTCCCAGGAGAGCCCACATCACCGCACTCAGAGGAGCTAACAATTGGCTCTCTACTCAGGAGAAAATCCAACTAAAAGTTGCCTCTTTGGTCCACAAATGCCTTAACAATGCCGCACCGCAGTACCTCTCTGCCAGACTCACCAAACTAAAACCAACACGACTTACTAGACCTGCTGCCTCCAATAACCTATCCATACCTAGAGTCAAACTGACTAAAGTCGGCGGCTGCAGCTTTCAGGTGAAAGCAGCTCAACTCTGGAACGCCCTACCATCCACCTTGAAGACTGACCAACCCTACCCCACCTTCCGACACAACCTTATAACGTGGATCAAAAATGTAGATACACTTTAGATCATCTACTGCCTGAACATATTCAAGCCTAGGAATCTCTGCCTAGGACCGTAAACACATGCTTTTACACTCCACATGCTGTATATTCCTGTATATTTTGTGTATACTCCTGTATATTTTGTTGTATATTATTCTTGTTGATCTATTTTTGCTATTTTTGCCATGTGATCTTGTAACAAAGTTTTGAGCTGTCGTATAAAATGCGCTCGGTTACCCTTGGGTCTGGTGCGCAATATAAGTAATAAAACAAAACAAAACAAACAAAACCCCCACCCCCCAGCAGTGCAGGGGCACCCTCCACCAGGCCCTCACCCATGTCCAACTCATGTCCCCACCACCCCCACCCCCCAGCAGTGCAGGGGCACCCTCCACCAGGCCCCCACCCATGTCCAACTCATGTCCCCACCACCCCCACGCCCCAGCACTGTGGGGCACCTGCCAGCAGGCCCCCACCCATGTCCAACTCATGTTCCCCGCCACCCCCACCCCCCAGCACTGTGGGGCACCTTCCAGCAGGCCCCCACTCATGTCCAACTCATGTTCCCCACCACCCCCACCCCCCAGCACTATGGGGCACCTGCCAGCAGGCCCCCACCTATGTCTCCCACTACCCCCACCCCCCAGCAGTGCAGGGGCAGCCTCAACCAGGCCCCCACCCATGTCTCCCACCACCCCCACCCCCCAGCAGTGCAGGGGCACCCTCCACCAGGCCCCCACCCATGTCAAACTCATGTCCCCACCACCCCCACCCCCCAGCAGTGCAGGGGCACCCTCCACCAGGCCCCCACCCATGTCCAACTCATGTCCCCACCACCCCCACCCCCCAGCACTGTGGGGCACCGGCCAGCAGGCCCCCACCCATGTCCAACTCATGTTCCCTACCACCCCCACCCCCCAGCAGTGCAGGGGCACCCTCCACCAGGCCCCCACCCATGTCCAACTCATGTCCCCACCACCCCCACCCCCCAGCAGTGCAGGGGCACCCTCCAACAGGCCCCCACCCATGTCTCCCACCACCCCCACCCCCCAGCAGTGCAGGGGCACCCTCCACCAGGCCCACCCATGTCTCCCACCACCTCCACCCCCCAGAAGTGCAGGGGCACCCTCCACCAGGCCCCCACCCATGTCTCCCACCACCCCCACCCCTCAGCACTGTGGAGCACCTGCCAGCAGGCCCCCACCCATGTCCAACTCATGTCACCACCACCCCCAACCCCCAGCACTGTGGGGCACCTGCCAGCAGGCCCCCACCCATGTCCAACTCATGTTCCCCACCACCCCCACACCCCAGCAGTGCAGGGGCACCCTCCACCAGGCCCCCACCCATGTCCAACTCATGTCCCCACCACCCCCACCACCCAGCAGTGCAGGGGTACCCTCCACCAGGCCCCCACCCATGTCTCCCACCACCCCCACCCCCCAGCAGTGCAGGGGCACCCTCCACCAGGCCCCCACCCATGTCTCCCACCACCCCCACCCCCCAGCAGTGCAGGGGCACCCTCCACCAGGCCCCCACCCATGTCTCCCACCACCCCCACCCCCCAGCAGTGCAGGGGCACCCTCCACCAGGCCCCCACCCATGTCCAACTCATGTTCCCACCACCCCCACCCCCCAGCAGTGCAGGGGCACCCTCCACCAGGCCCCCACCCATGTCCAACTCATGTCCCCACCACCCTCACCCCCCAGAACTGTGGGGCACCTGCCAGCAGGCCCCCACCCATGTCCAACTCATGTTCCCCACCACCCCCACCCCCCAGCAGTGCAGGGGGACCCTCCACCAGGCCCCCACCCATGTCCAACTCATGTCCCCACCACCCCCACCCCCAGCAGTGCAGGGGCACCCTCCACCAGGCCCCCACCCATGTCCAACTCATGTCCCCACCACCCCCACCCCCCAGCACTGTGGGGCACCTGCCAGCAGGCCCCCACCCATGTCCAACTCATGTCCCCACCACCCCCACCCCCAGCAGTGCAGGGGCACCCTCCACCAGGCCCCCACCCATGTCCAACTCATGTCCCCACCACCCCCACCCCCCAGCACTGTGGGGCACCTGCCAGCAGGCCCCCACCCATGTCCAACTCATGTTCCCCACCACCCCCACCCCCCAGCACTGTGAGGCACCTGCCAGCAGGCCCACACCCATGTCCAACTCATGTTCCCCACCCCCCCACCCCCCAGCACTGTGGGGCCCCTGCCAGCAGGTCCCCCACCCATGTCTCCCACCACCCCCACCCCCCAGCAGTGCAGGGGCAGCCTCCACCAGGCCCCCACCCATGTCTCCCACCACCCCCACCCCCAGCAGTGCAGGGGCACCCTCCACCAGGCCCCCACCCATGTCCAACTCATGTCCCCACCACCCCCACCCCCAGCAGTGCAGGGGCACCCTCCACCAGGCCCCCACCCATGTCTCCCACCACCCCCACCCCCCAGCAGTGCAGGGGCACCCTCCACCAGGCCTCCACCCATGTCTCCCACCACCCACACCCCCCAGCAGTGCAGGGGCACCCTCCACCAGGCCCCCACCCATGTCTCCCACCCCCTGCACCCCCCTGCAGTGCAGGGGCACCCTCCACTAGGCCCCCACCCATGTCTCCCACCACCCCCACTCCCCAGCAGTGCAGGGGCACCCTCCACCAAGCCCCCACCCATGTCTCTCACCACCCCCCACCCCCCAGCAGTGCAGGGGCACCCTCCACCAGGCCCCCACCCATGGCTCCCACCACCCCCACCCCCCAGCACTGTGGGGCACCTGCCAGCAGGCCCCCACCCATGTCCAACTCATGTCCCCACCACCCCCACCCCACAGCACTGTGGGGCACCTGCCAGCAGGCCCCCACCCATGTCCAACTCATGTTCCCCAACCGCCCCCCACCCCCCAGCACTGTGGGGCACCTGCCAGCAGGCCCCCACCCATGTCTCCCACCACCCCCACCCCCCAGCAGTGCAGGGGCAGCCTCCACCAGGCCCCCACCCATGTCTCCCACCACCCCCACCCCCAGCAGTGCAGGGGCACCCTCCACCAGGCCCCCACCCATGTCCAACTCATGTCCCCACCACCCCCCCCAGCAGTGCAGGGGCACCCTCCACCAGGCCCCCACCAATGTCTCCCACCACCCCCACCCCCCAGCAGTGCAGGGGCACCCTCCACCAGGCCCCCACCCGTGTCTCCCACCACCCCCACCCCCCAGCAGTGCAGGGGCACCCTCCACCAGGCCCCCACCCATGTCTCCCACCCCCTACACCCCCCAGCAGTGCAGGGGCACCCTCCACCAGGCCCCCACCCATGTATCCCACCACCCCCACCCCCCAGCAGTGCAGGGGCACCCTCCACCAAGCCCCCACCCATGTCTCTCACCACCCCCACCCCCAGCAGTGCAGGGGCACCCTCCACCAGGCCCCCACCCATGGCTCCCACCACCCCCACCCCCCAGCACTGTGGGGCACCTGCCAGCAGGCCCCCACCCATGTCCAACTCATGTCCCCAACACCCCCACCCCCCAGCACTGTGGGGCACCTGCCAGCAGGCCCCCACCCATGTCCAACTCATGTCCCCACCACCCCCACCCCCCAGCACTGTGGGGCAGCTGCCAGCAGGCCCCCACCCATGTCCAACTCATGTTCCCCACCACCCCCACCCCCAGCACTTTGGGGCACCTGCCAGCAGGCCCCCACCCATGTCCAACTCATGTCCCCACCACCCCCACCCCCCAGCACTATGGGGCACCTGCCAGCAGGCCCCCACCCATGTCTCCCACCACCCCCACCCCCCAGCAGTGCAGGGACACCCTCCACCAGGCCCCCACCCATGTCCAACTCATGTCCCCACCACCCCCACCTCCCAGCACTGTGGGGCACCTGCTGGCAGGCGCCAACTCATGTTCCCCAGCCAACATGTCATCACAATCTAGATCCCTGGTCCCTATGGTCAGCCTACAAATGCAAAACACCCACCCGAGTATTGCATCCACCCAGCCAGAAATGGCAATTACATGACAGAACAACAATTGCAAGTTTCGAAACAAACACATGTCCCTCACATACACCCAATGGGTGTCAGTGAATCTCAAAACCCATATCATGATATGCATGAAACCAATGAGATGATACTACACATTGAAGTTCGATAAAAAAATATGTATTAAAGGAAACATAAATAGATTCAAAAATAAAGAAACAGAAATGGGAATGTACAAAAATGAAAAGAAGCATGTCCGTGAAAAAAAGCAAAACCAAAAATCATAATCCAAAGTAATGGTGTCCAAAGTCACTGTCCACAAAAGAAAATCCAATGGGAAATAATAATTGAAAGCCATTGCTCCATGGGTAAATTGTGAAAGAAAAATAAAATCCAACAGTGAACTATGTACAGACGAACAAGCCAGGGTCCATTATCCCAACAAAAGAAATGAAACCTATCTAACAACACTAACTAATAAAATAAACTATATACAAAAATTTGGCCAATGTCCAAAAGGTCCAAAATAAATCAAAAAACAAAGGAAAGCTAACACTAACTACATAACTATGTACAAGGGCAGCAGGCTAGTCTGACGGCTCACTTTTGGATGTCCCGGGCCAGGGCATCATCGAACTCCTGCTCAATGTCCCGGAGGCGGTCCTCCTCCTTGGCCCCGAGGGTCCGCAGGGCCGTCGACGTGTCCACCTCCAACCCCCTGCGGATTGCCTCGAGGCACTCGGCCCGCCTCAGGGCCCTCCACATGGAGTTCTCCGCCCTGACCATTGACCATTGTGAGCTGTGCCTCTTCCGCCCGCTGCCGCTCCGCATCTATGGCGTGGCCCAACCGCTGCCACACGGAAGACACTCTCTGTCCTGGGTCCTCCTGCCCTCCGGCCGATGCCTGCCCCTCCGATGTTGAAGGCCCCGAGCCTTCATGGCTCCCACCACGTTGCTGCTGCTGCTGTGCCTCTGCCCGTGCACTGCCTCCTGCTGCCTGCACATCCTCCGCCGGCTGGGGTGCAGTCGTTGATGTGGCCACCCCTGCTAGACGTCCGACTCCTGACTGTGGCAGGGATGCCTCCTCCACCAGCCTGGCCGCACCATCAGAGGCAGCTCCACAGGGCACCCAGGTGACTGATGGGCGGGAAGATGGCACGGAGGACGACTGGCGTGTAGGGGGTTCAGTTGAGGAGGGGGTCGTAGCAAGCCCCATCAAACGGAGGAATCCGGCCTGGCTGACCTGTCCCAGTAGGCTGACGTGGTCAACGAGCCATTCGAGATGATGTGCAGTCTCCTCATGGAAAGACTGCAGGTCACCTCGCATGGCCCGTTGACGCAATGCCACACCAGTCAGGACAGGCTGAACCCGGACCCGGATAGCCACGTACGCAGGCAGAGGAAGGCCAGTTGTCGTTTGCTCATCCCCTGCCTGAAAACGGGTCTGGACCTAGGCATCCCTACTGGTGCAAGATGATGCAGGGACAGAATCAGGGACAGGATTGCACACAGGCACCTCCGCGGCGGCCTGTGCTGCCTCCAGTCCCTGGTCCTGCACTGCACCACTAGCACCAGTGGGATCCCCACCTCCAGACCCCGTCTCTGTTGCTTGCACGGCCTCCTCCTCCACCAAACCCCCCACCAACCTGGATGACTCCGTGCCATCTTCCCCCGTTGGGCCCTGTGGGGTCACAGCTGCCCCTTCTGCTGCCGAGGAGTCCAACTCCAACCTCTGCCTCTTGGACCTCCCCCCGGCAGCTGCGGCCTGGGACGCGGCACCGGACTCCTCACTCCCCGACGAGATGACAACATGGGAGGGGAGCCGGGCCTTGCGTCTCCGGCTGGCGGTGGGATCCCCGCCGCTGTGCTCCACAGCACCTTCTCCGCCCTCTTCATCAGTTGACGCTGCAGACATACAGGCATCAGGGCACTGTACAATGGACACATACACACATGACAGTTGTACATGAGTGGCATTGGCAAACCTCAGACATGCCATCACAATCCCCAACACACATGTAATTTCAACTCGCACACATGAGCCATACCACAGCCATATCGCAACTGCCAGCACCATCCATACACATACAACAGCATGAGCAGGCAAAGCTGAGCCAGACATCACATGCAACACAGGAAGTGCACCACACATGTACACACACCACCACACTTGCATGCATGTGTACACCTCTGCCAAGTGTCGCAGTGTTCAGATGGGAATCCATGTCACATCTGCCAATCAGGCTTCCACATCCCGCTGTCACATGCATCCATGTTGCATCACTGTTGCACCCTTGTCAAATACACACAAATGCACATGTACACAGTGCTGATACATGCAGCTGAAAACAACATACATGCGTGACATCACGGACATGTCTACTTACATACACATTCATCCAAACATGGGTGCCCACACAACTGCATTTGGCATGCAAGCCTACACACACAAGCACCATCCATGTCTCACACATCACAGCCCTTGCATGTGTTAGCTCCACGGCCCTGTACACCCCCACCCATACTCGACCCCATACAAACAGATGTGCAACCTGCACACTACTGAATCATCACCACACGCACAGCTCACAATCAGGATGCATGTACACTTACCGCTCGACTCCAGACGGGTCTGCCTCTCAAGGACCTGGACGTGGAGCGCTGGGGATATGCGTTCCAGGACCCTCATCTAATCTTCCGACAAGTGGCCCCGGCGCCCCTTGGCATCCGCTGCCTTCAAGAGGCGCCGGGCCTTGTTCAGGGTCCTGGACCTGAAGTCCTCCCAGTGCTTCTTGACATGTTGTAAGTCGCGGACTGCCACCCCCTCCGTGTTGATGGCAGTCATGATGTCAGTCCAGATCCGAGTCCGTCCTTCCTTGTCGGCGCGCACACTTTCCGAAGAGGGCATCATACTGCCCCAGGACTTGCTCCACCAGGACACCAACTTCCCTGGCACTGAACCTGGTGCCCCTCTGCCTCTCTGGCCGGGGGTTGTCAGTGATGCCAGATGTTGCAGTGCCCGACATGACAACCCCAGAGGCAGGAGTGGGTGGGCAACTGGGTCCTGGGGCTGGGCTGTGGAGCGATGGAATCCCAGTCGGGAGTCTTCGGTTCCAGCAGGGGTGGTCACAGCAACAGCACCCCTGGCTGATGTGCAGGCAGCAAATGGCAGGGCACGTGGGCAGCAGGCAGTCAGGCAGCAGCACATGGCAGGTGGGAGCGTGCTCGGGGCTCTGGGGAGCAGTAGTTCGGCCTTCTGGGCAGGAGCGTGGTCTTCCGTGTGCTTACGCGTGGCCAGCTTGATATGGAGTGATTTGGCACGTGAAAATTCGGCACGTCAGGGTGTAATTCGAGGAAAGGCCCTTAGCGCGTAAGCGCGTCTGCACGCATACGCAATTTCATTGGACAGAAGGCCCCTCAAGCGCAAGCGCCCCTGTGACGTGACGCGCACAGGCGTGCATGGGCATTTCAGCGCGCGGGAAAAACTGCACGTCCGCGTGTAATACGAGGAAAGGGCCCATGCGCGTAAGTGACGTGACGCGCGCGTGCGTTTCCCTCAGCACGGGTTAAAGGTGAGCGGGCCCAGCAGTTCGCTGTACGTGCCTTTCATGGAGACCGACGTGTGTTGCTGCTTCCTGTTGTTTCGCGCACCATCACAACTTCACAGCTATCAAAGACGTATCTCTTCTTTTGGCAGGGGTATTGGCTACGCGTGTTTTTCTGCATCGTGCTAGTCAGACGGTGAGTCGCACTCGCTCTTTTTCCCACTGCGGGTGCCCCTGTGTATCGCACCCATTTTCGGTGTCATAGTAGCCTGCGTGTCCCACGCGTATGCGTTATTCGTATTACTGGGTGCCACCGCATACTGCGGGAGGTTGAATCCACGCACGTAGGCTGCAGGGTTGCGTGCACGGTTTTACTGCAGTTTTGGGGTGCCTGAGCGTTGCGTGACCCGTCACTACATCACCGGGGTCACATACAGCCTTGCAGGTGCAGGGGGGCTGTTAACATCTTGCTTCCCACCCCCTTCACCCCAATTGCCCAGGTCAATTGTGGTGTACACCTCCCATTGGCACCACTCCATCTGTGCCGGCACTACTACATCTGTGACATGGTTGGGAGGCCACCAAAGGTGACGGGCGCCTCAGCTGGGTGTCCTCCTCGTGGCGGGCGTGGTCGGGGACGTGTCCGTGGTGACCAGGGAGTAGGGGGACCCCAGGTTGTCCAGGGCAGCCACAGAGGGGGAAGAGGCAAGGGTGCGCCACTTGAGCACAATGTTGTGCCATGTGTTGGTGCAGTCATGCCACCACCCCCCGTGGTTCCGGGGGATGCAGCTTCTGCATCTGGCACTGGCGCCCGTGTGACCCGGCAGCCCGTTCCATCGACTGCCATGGGCCCAAAGGTAGTGGTAGCTGCAGGTTCAGCTGTGGACACCGCCACCCAGGCTCGGGTCTGCCAGCGCAGGCTGCGTTGGCACTTGAAGAGCCCTTGGTAGATCTCCAACAGGCCAGGGGGGAAACCATAGGGGCAGGCCGGGCTGCTCAGACCAAGACACGTGTCCCTGGGGCAGTCATGTCATCTGCTGCCCCAAACAGCCGGGTGTTGGCAAGTGCAGGGGCAGATGCACCCAACAGCACCCCGGTTGTGAGTCTGCCAACCAGGACCGTTGCGGTCAATGACCCTGCCACAGCTGATGTTTCTGCGCAGGGTCCATTAGTGGGCACCCAGCTGCCACTGACACAAGTCAGGCCTTTGGTCATCCCTCCACCTGCCATTCCCTTGGCTCAATCCACCCAACCCACTGGCCATACTGGTCAGGGCGGCATTAGCCAGCCAGGGTCTGCGCCACAGTCCAAGAGGAGGAAGGTTGCACCTGCAGCACAGGCTGGGACCCCACACACAGCCACGACCTCCTGCACATCGAGGAAGAAGCCTTTCTGTAAGCAGGAACTGGACTTCCTCGTGGACTACATGCGGGGCCACAGCCGTGACATGCTAGTGGGTGCCAATAGTCAGACTACGGCTGCCCAACTTGACACCCACTGGAAGCATGTTGCGGAACATGTCAGTTCATTCGGCCATGAGGTGCGCAAGTTGCAAGAGTGCAAAAAGTGTTGGAATGACATCAAACGCAGCACTAAGGCTAAGCGTGCCTCTAATTACAACTTGACTCTGGTGACTGGCGGTGGGCCTGCACCAGAGGAGGAAGAGCTCACTCCGCATGAGGCACTCGTTGCGGAGTTCATACCACCTGAATTGGTCGAAGGAGTGGGAGAGATGCTGGACTTTGATGCCCAGTCCAGTGAGTGTTGATGCGTGTTTGTTGAGGACGTGTGTGTTTCACTTGTGGGATGTGTTGTGCATGATTGCCGCTACATGTGACGTGTACATGGTGCTGATGTGTAAGTAATGCAATGCTTCCGTCATGCATGTCTCCTCTGCCTGCATGCGGGAACTCCATGTAGGCATGCTCCCTTGCCCCTCCTCCGCCACTCTGCAACCCAGTTCCACCTTTGCACTGGTGTTCTTCAATCTTGCCAATGTGTATTTTCTTGTTCATGCGTCCTGTGTAGATGCTAACTTCCAGCGTAGAATCTGCCAAACATATGCCGTGTGGTACAGCCTTAGTACTTGATGCAGGGTATCTCACTTGAACTGTGCATAGGTCAGATGTCCCGCAGGGACATGAGTGCCCATTCATGCTCCATGTGCATTGCACTCATGCCCCTATGTGTCCTTGACTGGATGATCACTGTAATACAAGTCCTTGGTTACATACATTGCCTGCCATCTCATCAGCCTTCCCATGTCAACTGTGGCTCAGTCCTGCATTGCACACATGTTTATTGTCTGACAATCTGTGTGGCTCACAGGCCTCAGCCTGTTCAATGGCCAATGACTCTGTTCAACTGTTGTTGTGTCTTCTTCACACATGGGCGGAATCCAGAGTTTTCATCATGTGTCCTGCTTACTGTCCCAGCATCATTTGCAGTGTTGTCACTTGAATCACATTAAGCTGTTGATGCCAGTCAACACTGCCTGTCAATACACAGGTATATGGTCAGCCTTTTGATACCATGCTAGGCATCCCTGCTTTGGTACTGGGGTGGAGGGGTGCTTGGCTTCTAGATATGGTACACATTGAATGCACAATGCACGTGATGTCTGAATTTGACATTGCACTGCCTTCACATTTCCTGGCACACACCATGGAGTCCTTGTACATGTAGGTAGTGAGTGGCGTACACATTTTCTGCACTGCATAGACCCACTTCCATGGAAACTGCCACCTTTCAACCGGTCTGATCACAGAAGCAATTCAAAGTTGACCCAGCATGCATGCCAGGTTATATGTTGTGTGTCACATGTCTGCCTGATGCGTTTGCTGTCGGTGTGTGTGTGTTGTGTGCTTCTGACATGTGTAGTGACCTTTTTTCTCTCTATTTTTCAGGTGATGACACAATGGAGGCGGAGGATGGTGTTGTCATGCCAGACACAGGGTTGTTACCACTACATCAACCCGGCACTAGTGGGGGTCGTGGGGTGGTAGGCCACGAAAACCCGCAAGTGCTACAGTCCATCTTGTCTCTGGCTGCCTATGAGTCCTGCCTTGATGACGACTCTGACGTCCATGTTGAGTTGGATGAGCATCAAGTCCATGTGTCAGGGGTGAGTGATTCTGATGTGGACACACCTCTGTCTGCGACACCTGCACTGAGGGATCAGACAGTCTTGGTTCCTCCGCCCGTGGTGGATCGGGACGCAGGGTCACCCTCCACACCAGTCACTGATGTGCCTGGGACATCACGTCGACGGGGGCATGTAGTCGTGCAGCCGCGGGCGGTGCCAACACAGTGAGGACCCCCGGTCCTTGGGTCCTGCAGGGGTCAAGCCCGGCAACGCGGTCGCCGCGCGCAACTGCAGTATACTGAGTGGGAGCAAGACATGACTGCCAATTCCGAACGGCAGGGGGCAGCAATGGAGAACATCGCTGAGAGCATGGAGCGTGTGGCCCGATCTGTGCTCCCCCCTGCTAGGCAGGTGCTTCTCCAGCAGCAGGCGGCACGGTCCATGGCCCGTTCGCTCAGGCTGGGCATGGCGGCCTCAGACAGGGCACGCCAGGCTGAAATGTCGTCTCTGCGTCAAGCAATTGCTGCTCACCCAGAGGCACACATGGATGCCCTGAGGGAGGAGTATGTTTCCCTCAGATCCACTCTGGGTGTCCTTATGATGTCCCAGAGGCAGGAGGCAGAGGAGAGGTTTGCACAGCTTGAGCGTACCATCTCGGCTGATCTACAGACTTGCCGGGAGGTGCAGCGGTTGTTCAGCCAGGCCTTGCAGGAGGAACTCCGTGTTACACGTGCTATCTTGCAAGAGGAAGCACGTGTATCACGTGAGGTTCTGCATGCAGACCTACGTCACATCGCCACACAGAACCAGGCTCACCCATCCGGCAGACTTGCTGCCGATGAGGGGCAAGCTGCGGCTAGGCGTGGCCAGGCTACTGTGCCACGTCCTCCTTTACAGGATGAGCCAGACTCGGACGACCAACTATCTCCCACATAGGTCGGGCTGTGTAGGCGTTGAGCCCATGGAGGTTTTTTTTTTGGCTCAGCATCATCACATGTGGATGTTGAGCAGCACCCTGTACCTCCCCCCTCCTGGGTGCCTCCCCTCCCCCCCGGGTCGTATGTGGCCATTTTTGATTTTTCTTTTAGTTTAGTTAGTTACGTTTCTGTTTGATAGTTAGTTTAATTAGGTAATGTAGGTTTTCCATAGTTAGTGTAATTAGTTAATAGTTAATATAGTTTAAAATTGCTTGTCTATTGTGCTTTCATGTGACGGTGCAGTGCTTTGTGGCTTTTGAAGGCATCCACTGTCTGTTCCAGCTGGGCCCTTCAGGCTTGTCTTGTGTATGTGTTTGCTGCTTGGGGTCCTTGACTCACATATGCCACTCCTGCCTCCCTTATCCATGGGCTCGCAAGGATGGTTCGGTGTCACAAACTTTTACACAAGGGCTTTGGACTGTCATATCTGTGGCATGTCTGGTGCTGTGTGACTTGTGTTTACACCCCTAGTGGGGATGATTTAGGTGTTATTGTCCACTGTTCAGTGTTTGCTAGATGGGGTGTTTCATGATTAATGTGTACATTAATTGCTATGCATTGTGTAGTATGTTTCTTATCTTTACTGTAAACGTGCTTGTTGCAATTCATGCTGTAGATAGTGTCATCACTTTGGATGTGAAAGACGGACTGATGGTGTGATTTATGATGTGACTCTCTGACATGGTCAAGTAATGAGATGCTTGAAGAGACACAAACAGATGACTTTGAAGAATTCATCATGTGTTTCATGCCCTTTCTGCAGGGGGATGAGCCTCCAGAGCACCTTTGCCAGCAGACATAGCCCATTGGACGACGGAATTCTGGACACGTTTGTTGGTGCCCACATGCACATGTGTGCACAAGCAGAGGCACAGGGTTTGCAGACCTACATCCTAGAACTGCTGACGTGTTCCAAGGAACTCCAGGCAAGGTGAGCAGCACAGGGGGGCCACAACACAGCAAAGCTTGCACCAGGCGAGTTGCACATGCAGGCTTAGTCACAGCACTGAGGGTGAGCTTGGACGAATATTGGTGTTGAAGCACACAATGCAGCTCAGATGTGTTGGTGGACTGATGGCTGTTGATTGTAAGGTTGTCTGGGACACCTGCAGTGGCACATACCCTCCGGTACACCAAGGTCCATTGAGGCACTTGTATCAACCATGTAGCCTTCCGAGACATGGAAAGGGGCAGCTCACAGGGACATACAGCAAGGGACATACTCGGGTGCAGTGCATTTCATTTCCATGTACTTTATGATAAATGCACTGCCAATTTTGTTCCGGTCATGATGGTACGCAACTTGCTCTGAAGTCATGGCTTGCTATATGGGTCTGTCTGCTTACCCAGGGAACATTGCATGTTGTGTGAATTGTGACACATTGGTGTTCCATTTGCCACACACCCACCAGCGGCTGACTTACTGCATTGACTGTGTATGACCCTTCACAGGGGTAATGTTATATATGGGTACGAAGCATCTACACCAGATTGTCTGTTTGTAGAGTAGTTTGTTGCTATGGGGCATGTTTTGTGGTGTGTTTTTGTGTAATTGGCACATACAGGTTGTTGACTGTGGCTCTCTTTGCAGCATTGCAGTGCTCCTGTAACCGGACCTGAGAGTGCGCAGGCAGGAGGCCAGCACTCAAAACCAGAGCTAAGTGTCTTGTTGTTTTTCTTTCAAACTGCTCTGCATAGGCTTGCTGGGGGGTGCACTAATGCATGGATGTATGTGTGATTCAATTTGGTATGTTTTTTTCCCCCTAATCACCCGGAATCCTATGCAATTTTGAACCCTGTACCCTCTACCCGGTGTTCCTGCTTCCCGTACCTATCCAAGCAACGTTCCCTAACCCTCTTTCCCCGCTGGGGTTGCGGATGCCTGTGTAAGCCCAGAACTTGCAGGCGCCAAAACCCTAGAGGGGGTGGTTGGTTCGTACCACTCCTAAGCCTGGACTACAGAAGGCCATGACAATGATGTCTAAGTTTGTTTGGATTGTGTATGTGTTCATGCAGGTAGTACATTTTCGCGCATTCCCTACTTTCATGTGTCATTCCTCCTCCCCTCTCCTGACACTCATTCCAGTTATCCAGTGTGCCAACACCTGTCCCGACTGCATATCCCTGAACCTCCATCCCCACCAGGGTGTCAGGGGCCTGTGTGAGTTTGACCTTGCAGGCACCCGGGACACGGTGGGGGTGGTTGTTTCTTGACACTCCCGCGCCTGTACACGGGACCTGTGACAGTACACATCCGTTCATGGTGCATCATCCTATGTTATGTACCACATATGGTTCACATCCTGTTGTAACATTGTTTTACTGTGCTACCTTGGTTGTTGCATCATTGTGGTAGTACTTGGCCTTTGTGAGGTACTGCTACGTCAAGTCATCTACTGGAGGGTGTTCTGGTTCATTTTTATGCCTTGGATTTTGTGATTTTGGAAATGAGTGTGGATTCTGAGGGTGCAGGCACCTTTTTACACACAAGGTGGGAGATGGTGACGAAGGGTAAAGGTGATCCTGTGGCCAGGTGGAATTGAGGGTTGAAGGCTCCATGACCCAGGTGCTGTTGTTCAGTGGGTCATGGTCATTTGTGAGGGAGGGGGGTTGTTGTTGATAGTTGCCTTGCCCTGCAGTGTGATGGGAACTCTGACATTGTAATGGTGGTATCCTATGTACATGTTGTGTTCTGCTGATCAATGCCTGTTCATGTGTTGTGTTTACCTTTCAGGTGCGAGGGGATAGTTGTGGTTTGACATGCTGGGGTGTACACATGGTGAATGTTCACATGTGATGTGTAGAGAACACTGATGGTCACTTGAGTGCACATGCATATGTTGAGTGCATGTCCTTGCAGACCCACACACTTGCACTCTGATGCACTACATGTACTCCCACCCTTGCATATCCACGTGTACACTGTTTGCCTTCTGGTGGCCACTGTGTCCCTGCAGCACATGTTCGGTGACCAATTATGGATCCTGTACATGCCTAATTTGCTTTTTGATGTGGTCTGTCGCTTAGATGTGATGCTCAGGGTGTGCATCACACACAATAGCTGTTCACTGTGCTGTGCGCTGAGCAGTGTGTTGCAGGAGTAGGACACAGCACACAGAAGCTGCAGTGTTGATTTTGCAATGCACAATGTGCATGTAGACAGGCATTCATTGTTATATTACGCCTACAACTCTTGTAATGCATTTGGAAATTACTTATTTTGGGTGGGAGGTTGTTGGCCTGTCATTTCATCTGATTCCAGGTCAGGCATCATTGTCTGATGCCACTGTACATTTTGGACATGGCAATGTGTACCTTATTGTTACTGTGTTGGTGTATGGGTATTGCTTGCCATGTCATGTTGTGGTTTGGGAGGGTTTGAGTGACATAACAGTGATGGCCATGGCCTGTTTTGCAGGTGTGTGTGATGCACACCTTGCATGTCAGGATCATCCGCTTCTCAGAGCAACTAGCTGGGGGTAGATTTCTCTCCGCGGCAGGGCCCTCCCTCTGGAACAGCCTTCCTGCCTCACTTGAACTTGAGGGGAACCAACTCCGGTTCGGGAAGCACCTCAAGACCTTCCTCTTTGCTTCTGCTTTCTCTCTGCCTCTCCCTTGCGGAATTCTTCACTGGAACTGCACTGGATCTGCAACTGGGCCACTCTCACCGACCTCGGTCCCTGGCCCAGCCACTCTCCACTTGCACTGCCTCCCTGGCAACCCCTGCACTGCGGTACTGTCTCTCTATCCCTACAGCCCCCCCCCTTCCCAGCACTTGTCTGCACTTACCTTTGCAGTTGCCACCAGCTGACCTATGTATTTTTTTTGGTCTACTTCCCCTGTACTGCACTTTCCCCCCTCCCCTTCCCCTTGCACTTTTCCCTTCCCCCTACCCCTGCACTTGCACAATCTAAATGACACCTGGCCTAGTAGTACCATTGTCTGTCTTCCCTTGTTCCCCCCTCCCTGCCTCATCGCACCTTGAAATACTTGTGTATAGGCCATATCATGTCATATGTCATATGTGTGCCTTTTGGTCACACAGGATAGCTTGTGTTTAAGTAGCTAGGGATGCAGACGATGTGGCACATCCATGGCAACTATCTCAGGGTGGTAGGGTTGTGACAGCTGACTGTCTCTTTGTCATCATCGATTGTCACCTGGTATGTGCCAGGCCTGTGTGCACTCCGCAGGGGTGGGAGTTTAGGTGAAAAATGTGGCCACAAGCTGGGTCCGGGCTTCCTCGCCACGTGCCCTGTCCCCTCCCATGGGCAGCGCCTGTGGTTGGGGATGTGGGGGCACCACCATGTCCACCGGGACGCCCTGCCGTGTTGCAACATTGTGCAGGACACATGCTGCCACAATGATCCTGCACACTACTGGTGGTGCATAGAGTAGTTGCCAGCCAGAGCGGTCAAGGGAGCGGAAACGTGACTTGAGCACTCCGAATGTGCACTCCACTATGGCCCTGGTTGCAATATGGGTGACGTTGTATCTTACCTGGGGTGGGGTGGTCGGGTTCCGGATTGGCATCATCATGTGGTTGCTCAGAGGGTAGGCTCTGTCCACTGGGGAGGTGATAATAGTTGAGATTATTAGGGTTTGGGTATTTGTCTGTGTGTGACTTGCATGCATGTGCAACTGCATTTGTACTTACCTAGGAGCCATGTGTCGCCATGCTGCCCAGCTTCCAGGGCCCGGCTCAGGGCGGTCATTCTGTATATGAAACTGTCATGGGTGGAGCCAGGGTAGTTTGCATAGACAGAGGTGTTGATTCCCTTTGCATTGCATACCACCTGTACATTGATGGAATGCCAGTGCTTGCGGTTTCGGTAGATGTGCTCAGTGGCCCTAGGTGGACGTAGGGCCACATGGGTGCAATCTATGGCACCAAGCACTTTGTGGAAGTGTTCCACCCTGAAAAAATCCAGGACAACGGCCTGCCTTTCTGCGGGTGTTCTGGGCATGTATATGTGCCTGCGGACTGAGGGGCGTGCTGTCATGATTGCCAGTACCTGGTGTAGGCAGCGTGACTGCGTGGCCTGTGAGATCCCCCCCACAATGGCAGTAGTCCGCTGAAAAGTCACAGTGGCCAAAAAATGCAGGACATTGAGCAGCTTCTCCAAGGGGCTCAATGCTTGGGAGCAAAGGGTGGGGGATGTAAGGTCATCTTCCCACTCCCTGACCAGGTCTAGGATGATATGGGGTGGAAACCTATACCTGCCATAGACCTGGTCGTCAGGCATCCCAAAAAGGCTTGTCCGTGGTGCGAAAATGCGTGCCCTGGCTATTCTCCTCCTCCTGCGGTGTCCCACGATCAGTGCTGCGACAAATGGGGCATTCATCGTAGCTGTATATACGTGTTTGTTGTTTGCGCGCACTTTTGTACTGTGCGCGGGGACGCTTCCGCATGCCTTCGTGTGGCGGACGCGTTGACGCCTGTGTGTGTCTTTTGCCGTGCGCGGGTTTCCCGTATTCGGATCCATGAATATGGGTTGTTCGCGTGCGTGTGGGCGTTCCGTGTAGTTCCCTGCAGTACTTCCCCAGTTACGCCTTCTTTTTCACGCGTTGTTCCCCATGCCGCGTGTTACGCCCACTGTTCCGCCCACTTTGGTTGTGTGCGCCGCGCAATGTGCACTTTTGCTGTGCGCGTAGCGCACGCCGTGTATGCCTGCGTGCGCCATGGCTGGATTGGGCGCACGGACAGCGGTAAACACGTGCAGCGTCTTCCTTGAATCGCACGCGTGCACGTGTGCTGCGTTTCTCACGCTTGCGCTCCCTTGCGCCTGCTTGCGCATGGATTTTCGGCGCACGTTTGTTCCATGAATCGGCCCCTGAATGTTCTAGGGTCATGGAATGAAAGATATCTTTGCCAACGTGGCAGAGACTGTTTTAGCAGAGTCTCTGGTATCGGGAACAGGGCTAATCACGTGTTCCCAGTTAGCTTCACATTTCGGCGGTGTTGCAGTAAAGCTGCGTCCGCCTTCATCAGGGCTCCATGTGGACGACCCTGTGGGAAGTGCAGAAAGTACCAATGAGTAAGGTTATTGTGTGCCTTTAATTAATGGGCACTATAGTGATCAAATGATACTCAAAGCACCGGGCTGGTGGCTTACCTGCCGGTGCTGTTGTATCCCAAGTACTCGGATCAAGGTCACAAAGAGGCTTAATGCTGGACAAAATGGACAAACTCATAGGGCCCGAGATACATTGAGAGCCCGTGTGGTTGTGGGATGCTCTCCAGATTCTAAAAAGGGGAAACACAGAAAGACCGAGAATGTGAAGGGCTGTCTAGTTGCCCGTCCCTCCCAAAAAAGAAAAAATTCTGAGAGGGGATGGGCAAGTTCATTTGTGAAAGTATTTGCCACCAAGAATTTTTAACATATATCGCCACTTTTAACAGACTTGTCTTTGAAACTGGGTGGCCTGAGGAGAAACGAACAACGTTATTCCATCGAGGATTAAGGGGGGAATTGAAAGACGTCCTAGCTCAGGTGGTAAACCTGCCAAAAGACTGTGCAGAGTTCATCAACCTAGTGGTGCAACCTAGTGGTGCAGCTAGATCACAGGCTGCAAGATCAAAGGACAGATCAAGACAGAGCAGAGAATCGGACTGTGGATGTACGTTCAAATGAGAACAGTCCGCATTCATCAGAAAACACTTTGGAACCCATTTAAATTGGGGGGGGGGTACGGAGCCCATTAACCAAGGCCGAAAGAGACAAAAGGAGACAACAGCAATTATGGCTGTACTGCGGGAAATCAGGTCACTTCCTCAGAGAATGTCCTGTAAAACCCCTTAGAGAAGAGTTGGAGCTACAGAGAAAGAAGGAGGTGAACAAGAGTCGGAAAACTTCCATGCCTGGCAAGCGTAGAGGTCTGTTTGTCGAGCGAAGGAAAAGAGCCACAGACCTCACACCTAGCCCTGCCTGTGATTTTGATCAGTCACCAACAACCATCTCGGATGCATGCTGTGGAGGCATAGAGGCATACATAGACAGTGGAGCCGTTGGTAACTACATAGACCAAGGCCTGGAAACAAGGATGGGGCTTCCCCTCTGTCAGAAAACGACAACTGAGAAGGTCACCACTGTCAACGGCACGGAAATAGCTTCTGGTCCTGTAACTCAACGCACAGCAGAATTGACCCTTCTGTGCCAAGACAGACATCGGGAAGCCATTGCCTTCAACCTTATCAAGGCCTATCACTTCTGGGTAATTGGAGGGATGCCTGGGCTGTTGGTGGCTCACAATCCTAACATCGACTGGCGAGCCAAGAAATTAGCCTTCTCCAATAAGTGTGCTCATGCGTGCTACCAGTGGAATTGCCATCGTCTGATCCAGAGACACCTGTCCAAGATAAAGAGACATTGGCACTTGGTGTTACAAGTACACTACCATGTGAATATCACAATTTCCAAGATGTATTCCAAAAAGAACAGGCTAATACCTTACCCCCTCACAGGCCATATGACTGTCAGATCGACCTCGTACCTGGTGCACAAATCCTGTGTAGTTGAATTTATGCACTCACCGAACCTGAAAATCTCCACTTGAAATCATATCTGGACCAATACCTGGCAAACGGTTTTATCGCCCGTCCAAATCCACGGCAGCATCACCCCTATTCTTCATACCCAAGAAGGAGGGGGACTTGAGAACGTGCATCGACTACCACGCAGTAAACCAGGTAACAGTTAAAAACCGTTATCCTCTACCCCTTGTTAGGGAGAATTCTCTGTTTAGGCTGAATTTCCTAACCTAGTGAGTCCCCCAGCAGCTTTCCTGGATTTCTGGAGTTTGTTTTTCCCATCCTGCCAAGAGTGAGGCTCTTTTTCTCCCACTCTTGGACGTGAAGGTGTGTAATTGCTTGAATGTCAATGTGTTCTATGGGCTATGGGGTCTTTTACTCCATAGGGTCTCATATGTTTGCTATGTGTGTTACACTGCACCCTCCGTGCCGTAGCACTGGGGCGTCCTAGCGGACCTCCCTCATAGACTCCATACCCGGGGACTGACTACCGTCTCCCCAGGCATCTAAAGTCACCATTGGCTTTACTAGACCTAAATTTACTAACAGAACTAGTACAAACCATCCTATTGTGGACGTACTAGTAGGGGTAATTCGATTACTCCTGGGTCTGTTATTCGAGGGGGCACTGTCCCGTCCCCCCTCGTCGAGTTTTGGCTGGTGGCAGTGGAAACTACTTGTTATATTCGACCCCGAATGTAACCCTATGGGATTCTTCCCATTGTTGGAGATTGATACCTTTTCTCGTTAATCTCTAACATACCACCGGTTTACTTATCTTAAATAAGTCTATCGGATGGTATTTTCTGCCAGAACTCGGTTTTTAAAATGGCGTCTGTGTTCGTCTCTGTGACTCCTAAACCAAAGGTTGAGCCCTTTGTTCCACTTTTGGCAGGCTTCTGTACAGAGACCCTCCAAAGTGGTGCCATTCTGTCTGGGTTACCACGGGGGTGTGGGAGGGGGTTTAGGCACCCTGGACTGAGTTGCCTTGCCAACTCCAGTCGCCCTCTGGTGTGATTGGCCCAAGTGGTGAGCCACCCCGCTCACCATTTAGCGTGTTTTGATTGACAGCTAGGCTGAATGAATGGGGGTTTTCTCCATAAAAGCAGGGCTTTTGGGACTGGATCTTCAGAAGTCGCCACAGGACCTAAGAATCCGACGAGGGTAAAGCTGAGCCGACCTGCAACGACGACACCTCCGGTGGAGCCCTGCGGAACCGACTCACCACTTCCCGACGACAGAGGAGATCTCCCTGCCAGTGGTCGAATTGCCCGTGCAGAGCACCTCGGCAACCGGATAGCCACTACCCCTGTACCGCGACAAAAAAGTGGTGCCTTGTGACGGAGCACTCCGCGGCTGGCCTCTTCCCTGGTGGTGCACCGGACTTCACTTTTCTTCGACGACGAGATCATCTCTACTCTTGGCAAAGACCCGACGTGCATCCACCACCAGGAACAACTGCCCCCGCCGGAGCTGTCTCTCAACAAACAAGGTACCGTGTCCGCCTGGCTTCCCTTTCTGCCGGATAGAGTGAGGTGTCTTAATCCTCGCCTTTCCATTGGGTCGCCTCCAAGCTTTCTTTAACTTGTTGTTCTGAACTGGTCCAATCTTTCCATAACAATTTGCGATAAAGACTCGAAGCGCATTTCCACTAAGATACTTTTTGGGACACATCGCCTTGCCTGTCTCCGAGTGGGCCTGGCCTCTGAACTTTGGAATCTACAGTGGTTCCCGTCTTCTTGCCTTGCATTTGTTCTTAAAAATATTGGTATCGAGTTGATTTCTTAACCCGCCTTTTCTCTCCCGTCCTAACGAATACTAGAGTGCCATCTAGGTTAAAGTATACACCTCTGTCTGCAAATAAGTGATGCCGTTGAACCTAGACTTGTCGAACTAATGTTAGGGGGATTGATATTTCCTTCGTATAGTAATTGTGATTGAAATTGTTTGCCGTATTAGTGCCAGAGTGTTTTCTATAGATGTGTTCTTATAAATAAATAACTATATATCTTTACACCGAAGCCTTGTTGCGTGTTTGCTTGTCTTACTGTGTAGATTGCCCTATTTTGTATTCTCCACATGCTGCCTAACTCTTCTTGAGGGACGTCTGACTGCTCAGCCACTGCTACCAAGTGAATCTGTGTGGTACAGACTGCTACCAAGTGGGTTTACTACCAAACACCTGTAGTCCTAAATCTTTTGCAGTGGTCCCAGAGGGAACTGCACAGGTTTCCACCTAACACTGGTGTACAGCGGTGGGATTTGTATCGAGTATACAGTTTAGAGTGCTTTTCGACACTTTAGGATAACTAACCACAAAGCTTAGCACTAAAAAGCAACTTTCAAAAACATGTCTACTATGGAAGTTTACAGTCAAGAATCCTTGTCAGGTGAAAATACTGAGAATTTACGAGCTCTCTGTAGGCAAGAGAATCTTTCTGTAAGAGGCAAGAAGTTAGAACTGATAGCGAGATTGCTGGAAAGTCAAAGTCTGGGTACTGGTTCAGAGGAACCAACTTCTCCAGCAGATGTAGATAACGGTAATGGTGTTGATCTAAATCGTAATTCTGACGATAGTGATGAAGAGGCTGAAGAGGAAGGAGAGGCTAACAAAACTGTCTCCCCTGCTCCTCTACCTGCCTTACCAGCTATACCTACGGGGCCCATACCAGGTCCCACATGTAACCCTGCTTATTTTGAACTTGAAAAAATGAAGCTCGAATTAGAATACAAACGGTTCTTGGCTCAATCTGAAAGAAACCAAGAGCTCGAGTTCAGACGGATAAATGCCCAGGCTGAGCAGAAGCAAGCTGAGTTAAGGCTCAGGGAAATAGAACTTAATCACGAGTTAGAGATGAAAAAGTTGTCTGTGGAAAATGCTTCTCTCTCTATTGGTTCCTCTAGGAGCTCCAGTCCCAAAAGACCCCGGATGCCGAAGGAATTAGTGGGTATGTATGAACCGAGATTGGATGTGTTGGATTGGTTAAAACTGTTTGAATACAATCATGGGCTCCAGGACATCACCGGGAATGATCTACTTCCCTGGTTGTTCTCTAGGCTCCCCCCTATTGCGACTGATGTGGTAATGGAGTTGGGGGAGACGGATAAGACAGATTACGAAAGTGTGAAACTAGCTTTGATAGCTAGATTCGGGAAGACCCCTTCCCAGTATCTTAAGAGGTTTAGAACCCTCAAAAAGCATGATGGTACCCCTTGGGCTACCTGGGTGAGTGAAGGGTTGAAAAACTTAGAGGGATGGATTAAGGGTTACAAAGTGAACACTTATGAGGGTATGAAGAATCTTTTTATGTTGGAGTCAATTTATGATGCCTGTTCTCCTGAGCTCAGATAGCACTTGGCTGATTCGAAGGAATTGGATTCCCGGAAGCTGGCTAAGGCTGCTGATTTATGGGTTGCCAACAGGGCTACTCATAAGGATTCTGGGGCAACTCAGAAAAAGGATGAGGGAAAACAGCCTAAAAAAAAATCAAAAGAGAATTCGAATAACTCAAATTCCAAAGAGGGCCCCAAACAAAACCAGAAGGGTAAGCCACAAGGAAAACCGCAGCAGAATAGTGTGTCTTCTGGTGCCAAACCGGAAGGAGGCCAGAACAAGCCACCATTCCAAAAAGCATTCAGTAAATGCTTTGTTTGTGGCTCGACTGACCACGTGAAAGGAGATCCCAGATGTAAGGATAAACCTTCAGGGGTCCAGCTTGTCACCTTAGCCTTCAGAGGAGGAAGTCCAAATGGCAAGTGGAAACTTTCTACTGCTAGCTGACGAACCCATTGGAGTCTCAGCCAGCGTTTCTTTAGTATCTCTGGGGTTGTGGGAACAACAGAATTTAGATGTCTATAATTCTATCCCCGATAATACTAAAGAGTATTATAAGGACAGTGTCCAGGTGAATGGTCAGGAGACTCCTGCCATTAGGGACACTGGGGCCAGCATAACTGTGGTGGATAAATCGTTTTTTCAGGCTGAGGATGTTGCTAAGGCACCCAAACACCTCACCAAGTTAGCTGGAGGGCCTGTGCAGATGCTTCCCCAATTACCAGTTCTCATCCAGTGTAACGACGTGACTGTGAAGATACCTGTCAGCATACAGAGTGAGGTACCAGGACGCGTACTGTTGGGTAACGATTTGAAAACTCTCGGAGTTGTATCGCATACTCCCAGACCTCCTAGTAAACGGTTACAGGAGCTAACCAGACCTGCAAGAGAGAGGACCATGCGCGGTACTCTCCAGGAGATGATGAAGAAAGAAATCACTCCTGCTCCACTGGAATTGTCCGCTGCTGTCTTAAAGAAATCAGAAGCGAAAGGGAAACCTAAGACTTCTACCCCGAAACCAGCAGCTGGTATTTCAGTGCAGCCAACCAGGACTTCCCCGCGGTTGTCAAAAAATACACCCGTAACTCCACCTCCAGCTGAGGCTGAGAGGGAGGTACAACCCTGTGTGGTAGAATTAGACTCTGAGGAAGAGCTAATGGAAGGCCAGGAACTCATTGGAGATCTGGATCCTGTTGACCATCCTGAGCTGCAGTCTTTACTGGCAGAAGATGGACCCAGCAGGGCAGACTTCAGTAAGGGACAGAGAGAATGTCCAACTCTGGAAGGTCTTCGCCACCAGGCTGAAGCTCAGGCTGAAGGGCAAGAGCTTGGGAAATACAGGTTGCACTGGGAAGATGGCCTCTTCTACAGTGAACCGACCGAGTCTGCACCTGGAGACTACAAGCGGCTTGTAGTGCCCCAAGAGATCAGACCACAGTTCTTGCAGCTAGCCCACGAGATTCCTTTGGCTGGTCACTTGAGTTTCAAGAAGACTAAGGAAAGGCTATCTCTCTACTTCTATTGGCCAAAGATGGGGGCAAAGTAGAAAAACACTGCAGGAGCTGCCACACCTGCCAGACCTCTGGTAAGGTTGGCTCCAAGAATGTGGCACCTTTAGTGCCTCTCCCAGTTGTGGGAGTCCCGTTTGAGAGAGTAGGGATTGACATTGTTGGTCCCCTTGATCCTCCAACCTCCTCAGGCAACAGATTTATACTTGTTGTAGTAGACCATGCTACTAGGCATCCTGAGGCAATTCCTATGAGGACTGTTACAGCTCCGGCTGTGGCTAAGGCCCTCCTTGGTATTTTTACCAGGGTCTGGTTTCCTAAGGAAGTAATCTCTGACAGGGGGTCAAACTTTATGTCCCACTACATGAAGGCCATGTGGAAAACCTGTGGAGTTACTTACAAGTTCTCAACAGTTTACCACCCACAAACCAATGGGTTGGTAGAACGGTTCAACCGAACCATGAAGAGCATGATAGGTGCTTTAGAGGAACCCCTTAAGCGTAAGTGGGACCTTCTACTGCCATGCCTTCTCTTTGCTTATAGAGAAGTCCCTCAGGAGGGAGTAGGTTATTCTCCCTT
Organism: Ambystoma mexicanum; assembly: GCF_040938575.1. Classification (NCBI taxonomy): domain Eukaryota; kingdom Metazoa; phylum Chordata; class Amphibia; order Caudata; family Ambystomatidae; genus Ambystoma; species Ambystoma mexicanum. The sequence continues at coordinate 520,740,922 of NC_090934.1, forward strand.
CAAACTTCTCTATGGTCATCCCGTCAGAGGTCCATTGGCCCTGATTAAGGAGGGGTTGGAGAGTGCTCCTTCCCCCAAGCCAGTCAGAGTGACTGACTACGTGATAGGTCTCTGGAGGAGAATGTCGCACATGATGACAGAAGCAAGCGATAACTTGAAAGCTGGACAAGCATTGGTCAAGCACTGGCACGATCAAAAGGCTAACATGGTCGAGTTCGCTCAAGACCAGCTCGTTCTCGTTATGATCCCAATAAGGCAGAGGGCCTTGCAAGACAAATGGATGGGACCCTTCAGAGTTGTGGGTAAACTCGGAGAGGTCAACTATCTGGTGGACTTGGGCAATCCCAAGGAGGCTCCGACAGTCTTCCACACCAACCAACTCAAAGCGTATGTCTCCCGACCTGATGTAGGAGCGTTGCTTCTAGCATCATCCGAGGAAGAAGAAGAGAGTGAAGCTCTTCCGGATCTCCTCAGAGGCTTACCTTTGGACGAAATAATTGAAGGAGTAAATCTCTCTTCCAATCTGACACCCGAGCAGCAAGAAGAGTGCAAATCTATGTTAAAACAGTTTCCTCTCTGTTCTCGCTTTCACCAGGCTTGACCCCTTGGGGCCAGCACGACATACTCACTGGTAACTGTCTGCCAGTCAAAAGCAGAGGACACCGAATGTCAGAAAACGTACGAACCCACATCAAAGGTGAGGTCAGCAAGATGCTTGATCTCGGGGTAATAGAGCCCTCTACTAGTCCATGGTCTAGCCCAGTTGTGTTAGTACCAAAGGCCGGATCTAAAGAGCTTAGATTCTGCGTGGATTATAGAGCTCTTAATGCAGTCACCAAGACTGATGCCCACCCTTTGCCAAGAACAGATGAGTTGGTGGATAAACCTGGCGCCGCCAAGTTCCTCAGCACATTTGACTTGACGTCAGGCTATTGTCAAATAGCCCTGAAAGACCATGCCAAGGAGAAAACTCGATTTTCTACCCCCTTTGGCTTATACCAATTTAAGGTAATGCCTTTCGGATTGAAGAATGCACCTGCTACGTTTCAACGGATGGTAAATCAGGTTCTGAACGGGATGGAGGACTTCTGCATGGCATACTTGGATGACATAGCAGTGTTCAGCAATTCCTGGGAAGAACATTTAACCCGCCTGAGAGATGTTTTGCAGGCTCTTGGACGAGCCAATCTGACCATAAAGGTGAGTAAATGCCAAATTGGACAGAGTAAGGTAGTCTATCTTGGACATGAGGTAGGAGGTGGAGAAATAAGGCCTTTGCTCAGTAAGATTGAAGCTGTGCAAAATTGGACAACACCTACTACTCAAACCCAAGTGCGAGCCTTCCTAGGCCTCACTGGGTATTACAGGAATTTCATCGAGAACTATGGGACCATAGCTTCTCCACTGAATGTCATCTCCTTGCCCAAATTTCCTAAAAAGGTTAGATGGAACGAGGAGTGCAATCAGGCTTTTGAAAACCTGAAAAAGCCCCAGTACTCAGAGCCCCTGATTACCGCCAACACTTCATTGTGCAGACAGATGCTTCAAAAGTAGGAATAGGTGCCGTACTCAGTCAACTGGATGGGAAAGGTAGGGAGCACCCCGTTTGCTTCATCAGCCGCAAGCTGAAGGATCCTGAAACAAGGTGGGCAACAATCGAAAGAGAGTGCTTTGCTATCGTGTGGGCTCTGAAGAAGTTTAGGCCGTACTTGTATGGTTCTACTTTTGTCATTCAGACTGACCACCAACCCTTGAGATGGTTAATGCAAATGAAAGGGGAAAACCTGAAACTATTGAGATGGTCGATCTGCCTGCAAGGGTTTGATTTCACCATTGAGCACAGGTCAGGGTGTCACCACCAAAATGCTGATGGTCTCTCTAGGATGTATGTCATCGACTAGAGGTATGAGATTCATCCAGGAGTGGATTAAATCCTCCTGTTCCTTAGTCTGGGGGGGGCGAGTGTTAGGGAGAATTCTCTGTTTAGGCTGAATTTCCTAACCTAGTGAGTCCCCCAGCAGCTTTGCTGGATTTCTGGAGTTTGTTTTTTCCCATCCTGCCAAGAGTGAGGCTCTTTTTCTCCCACTCTTGGACGTGAAGGTGTGTAATTCCTTTGAATGTCAATGTGTTCTATGGGCTATGGGGTATTTTACTCCATAGGGTCTCATATGTTTTGCTATGTGTGTTACACTGCACCCTCCGTGCCGTAGCACTGGGGCGTCCTAGCGGACCTCCCTCATAGACTCCATACCCGGGGACTGACTACCGTCTCCCCGGGCATGTAAAGTCACCATTGGCTTTACTAGACCTAAATTTACTAACAGAACTAGTACAAAACATCCTATTGTGGACGTACTAGTAGGGGTAATTCGATTACTCCTGGGTCTGTTATTCGAGGGGGCACTGTCCCGTCCCCCCTCGTCGAGTTTTGGCTGGTGGCAGTGGAAACTACTTGTTATATTCGACCCCGAATGTAACCCTATGGGATTCTTCCCATTGTTGGAGATTGATACCTTTTCTCGTTAATCTCTAACATACCACCGGTTTACTTATCTTAAATAAGTCTATCGGATGGTATTTTCTGCCAGAACTCGGTTTTTAAAATGGCATCTGTGTTCGTCTCTGTGACTCCTAAACCAAAGGTTGAGCCTTTTGTTCCACTTTTGGCAGGCTTCTGTACAGAGACCCTCCAAAGTGGTGCCATTCTGTCTGGGTTACCACGGGGGTGTGGGAGGGGGTTTAGGCACCCTGGACTGAGTTGCCTTGCCAACTCCAGTCGCCATTTGGTGTGATTGGCCCAAGTGGTGAGCCACCCCGCTCACCACTTAGCGTGTTTTGATTGACAGCTAGGCTGAATGAATTGGGGTTTTCTGCATAAAAGCAGGGCTTTTGGGACTGGATCTTCAGAAGTCGCCACAGGACCTAAGAATCCGACGAGGGTAAAGCTGAGCCGACCTGCAACGACGACACCTCGGGTGGAGCCCTGCGGAACCGACTGACCACTTCCCGACGACAGAGAAGATCTCCCTGCCGGAGAGTCTCTTCCCCTGACTGGTGGGAACAACCAGTCCCCTTTGCTTTTTCTTCGCTCCAGGACGCAGTGGTCGAATTGCCCGTGCAGAGCACCTCGGCAACCGGATAGCCACTACCCCTGTACCGCGACCAAAAGGTGGTGCCTTGTGACGGAGCACTCCGCGGCTGGCCTCTTCCCTGGTGGTGCACCGGACTTCACTTTTCTTCGACGACAAGATCATCTCTACTCTTGGAAAAGACCCGACGTGCATCCACCACCAGGAACAACTGCCCCCGCCGGAGCTGTCTCTCCACAAACAAGGTACCGTGTCCGCCTGGCTTCCCTTTCTGCCGGATAGAGTGAGGTGTCTTAATCCTCGCCTTTCCATTGGGTCGCCTCCAAGCTTTCTTTAACTTGTTGTTCTGAACTGGTCCAATCTTTCCATAACAATTTGCGATAAAGACTCGAAGCGCATTTCCACTAAGATACTTTTTGGGACACAGCGCCTTGCCTGTCTCCGAGTGGGCCTGGCCTCTGAACTTTGGAATCTACAGTGGTTCCTGTCTTCTTGCCTTGCATTTGTTCTTAAAAATATTGGTATCGAGTTGATTTCTTAACCCGCCTTTTCTCTCCCGTCCTAACGAATACTAGAGTGCCATCTAGGTTAAAGCATACACCTCTGTCTGCAAATAAGTGATGCCGTTGAACCTAGACTTGTCGAACTATTGTTAGGGGGATTGATATTTCCTTCGTATAGTAATTGTGATTGAAATTGTTTGCCGTATTAGTGCCAGAGTGTTTTCTATAGATGTGTTCTTATAAATAAATAACTATATATCTTTACACCGAAGCCTTGTTGCGTGTTTGTTTGTCTTAATGTGTAGATTGCCCTATTTTGTATACTCCACATGCTGCCTAACTCTTCTTGAGGGAAGTCTGACTGCTCAGCCACAGCTACCAAGTGAATCTGTGTGGTACAGACTGCTACCAAGTGGGTTTACTGCTAACACCTGTAGTCCTAAATCTTTTGCAGTGGTCCCAGAGGGAACTGCACAGGTTTCCGCCTAACACCCCTTATCCCAGAACTGCTGGACCAAATCAAGGATGCCCAAATTTACACCAAATTGGACCTCAGGGGGCATACCATCTCGTGCGTGTAAAGAAAGGAGACAAATGGAAGACCGCCTTCTGTACTAAGTATGGACTGTACGAATATCAGGTGATGCCCTTTGGGCTTTGCAACGCTGCCGCCACTTTCCAGTACTTCATGAACGATGTACTATGGGAATTGATCGATGTATGTGTCCTAGTTTACATCGACAACATGTTGGTGTACTCATCTTCTAAACAGGACCAAGTCAGGCACATTCGCTCCATCCTTGCAAAACTCTGACAGCACTAGCTATACGCCAAACTTGAAAAATGCTCCTTCCATGTCACTGAAGTCTAGTTGCTTGGCTTTGTCCTCACTCCCAGAGACGTCCAGATGGATATGCACAAAGTAGACGCCATCCTTAGCTGGCCATCACCGTCTTCAGTCAAAGGTGTCCAAAGTATGTTAGACTTTTTGAACTTTTATCGCCGATTCATCCTGGGTTTCTCCCAGATTGTGCACCCGATTACTTCTTTATTATGAAAAAACAACAAACTGTTCCAATGGACAGAAGAGGCGGAGAAGGTCTTCCAGGAACTCAAGAAGAGATTTACCTCAGCCCCGGTGTTACAACACCCCCGCCCTGATCTCCCATATGTAGTGGAAACAGATGCCTCCAGCATGGCAATGGGGGCTGTTCTTTCCCAAAGGGATCCCGAAACAGGGCAGTTACATCCCATGGCCTTTTGGTCACGAAAATGTACTACACCTGAACTTAACTATGCAATAACAGACAAGGAACTCCTAGCGATCAAGAAAGCCATTAAGGCTTGGCGGCATTACCTCCTAAGTGCCAGACATACCATCACAGTAATCACCGACCATCCCAACGTACAATACCTCAAGACGGCAATGCTCAATCATCCCATGAACTCCGATGGGCTTTATTCTTAGCAGAATATGATTACATAATCACGTACCGACCTGGAGTCCACAACAGAAAAGCCGACCCCTTCCCACATGGGTATTGATGAGAACGCATGATCAACCCCAGACCTGGTGGCCATTATTCTAGGTAACAAACTACTACAACTTACAACAAAGTTATCTCTGTACGAACTCCAAAAGGAAATTCGGCTCCTAATGAACACTGAGGCTCTACAAGACTGGAACACTCAAGGTGAACATTACACAACAAAGAACCAACTCCTGTATTTCAGAGGGTGTTTATATCTACCGAATAAGGCACTAGAAGAACAAGTCATTTCTGGTTATCACGACCCCCTGATAGAAGGACATCCAGGAATTGCCAAGACCCTAGCCAAGGTGAAAAGAAATTAATGGTGGCGAAACTGGAGAAAGGACATTACGCAGTTTATTCTGTCATGTGGCATTTGTGCACAGAATAAATCCCAGAAACAAAGACCTGCGGGCCTTCTTCAACCCCTGGAATTTCCACCTGCACCTTGGCACACAGTCTCCCTCAATTTCATCACAGATCTGCCTCCCTGTCAAGGGTTCAACACTATCCTAGTGGCTGTTGACCTATTTTCTAAAATGGCCAATTTCATTCTGCTTAAGGGTCTACCAAACGCATCCAGTCTGGAAAAGGTGTTTTTATAGCAAATCGTACGATTACATGGTTTCCCCTCCGCCCTGATTTCTGACCCAGCGAGTCAGTTTGTGTCTAATGTCTGGAGGAAGAGTTGTGCAATTGCCCAAATCGATATTCGTCTGTCTACTAGTCACCATCCCCAAACTGATTCCCAAACGGAGCAGACGAATCAGACATTAGAGAAATACCTACGGTGCATGTTACATCAAGTGTAAGAAAGCTCGAAGAATGTGCTGAGAATAGCCAAATATGCCTACATTTTTCTACACACCAGTACCGGACAGAGTCCATTCTATACCGTATAGGGAAGGCACCCACATACTTCCGAATTAGATACCCCCATGGCCTTGGAAATGCCAGCGGTGAAGACTTTACATACAACCATCACTGAAGCCTTCAAAAAAGCAGCAGAACACTTGATCCAAGCCAAAGAAAGACAGAAAAGATTCTCTGATCAACACCGAAGAAAAACCCAGGACTACCAAGTCGGAGATGAAGTCTGTTTGGCGTCTCGGCACATGCCCATAAGAGGAACTCGAACATTTCGTCCCAGATATCTAGGGCCCTATACCATCAAGGCTATTATAAATCCTGTGGCAGTAAAACTAGCTTTACCACCAAATATGCAGATCCATCCCGTATTCCACGTATCACTCTTAAAACGTGTTCAGCCTGGAACTCGGGTCAAAACACCACCACATCTGGGACTAGTTAACGGAGAACCCGAATTTGAAGTCAAGGACATCCTAGATTCTAATCTCACCAGGTCCAAGTTATATTACTTAGTGGACTGGAAGGGATACGGCCCTCAGGACAGGCTATGGGAGCCTAGCAAGGTAAGACAATTTTATCTAAACCATCCGACTAAACCAGGGCCAGACGGAGGAAATATCTTGAGAGGGGCCTTAGGGGGGAGTGCTGTCACGATCCATGCCCCAGGTATAACAGCCTGGGGCACTGCTATAATTAGCAGTGGGGCTAAAGCCCTTAACACCGGCCCCAAGGGCCTTAAACTCCATCAGAAACATACATTGCATCAGTCTTGGTGCCTTTGGCACCAGGCTCATTGTCAGGAATAAAGCAATACCAGTTGTGGACCTTAATCCAACATGGAGGCCTATTAGACAGCTCAGTTCTTTACAACCAAGCCATGTGCTCTAGAGTTTTGGGTGTGGCTGGGCCTGGAATTACTTGGCCTGGAACTACTTTACCTAGGCTATTTAAACTACACCCAAACAGCAGAACACGCTTCGCGTTATGCTGCACTCCTGCAGCGTAACGCTCACTGTGTCCAGCTCATGCTCATCTGCTTCTCCTGTGGCCGGATCCTGAAGCCCTAGATCCGGATTCCATTAATAACCTGGAAGAACAAGAACAGCATTAGCGAGCAAGAAACTTACCTGTGAAATAACCAGCCTTGAATCCATCCTGCGCTTCACTTACCTTGCCCATCTCCGGAGTTCGCCGCTACCTGCAAAGGTAAAGAAACAAGGAGAGCATTAATAACAATTCTTACCTGGGCAAGCAGCAAGTCCTGGTAGCACCCTGTGCTTCTCTTACCTCGCCCATCTCCGGGTTTCACTGCAACCTGCGAAGGGAGAAGGAACAAGGTCAGCATTAACAAAGCACTTACCTGGGCAAGCAGCACTTCGATCGCTCATCACTCCGGAACATCACCGCAACTTGTATAAAGAAGAGAAGAGAACACAGGTTAGCAATTAACACCAATAAAAACGCATCGCTCCGCGCATCAATAACTCACCGTGGTCTTCGCCATCGGCGCAGCAACTCTGAGATCGCAACCATCCCTGTGAAAACAAAAAGAGACATTGTTAGCGAACAGCGTAGTGGAGGAAGACGCCGAGAAGACAGAGAAAACAGAGGGAAAGAAAGAGACAGAATAAAGACAGAAAGACATCATAACTCACCTGGAAGACAGCAAGCAGAGTCAGAGTCACAGCCGGTCTGGACCCGACATAAGGGCACACGGACCAGTGAAGCAACTAGGTCCACGGAACGCCCGCACCAACCACGCGCCCCTGCACAGAGACGCAGGACGGAGAGTTCAAAGAACAAAAACCTAAGGTGAGCAATAACCCCAAGGGAGGGGATTTGGTCCAGAGGGAGTTGGGAGTCCACCCATAACTGAACCAGTATCTTAACCCTCCATTCTCCTGTTATAGGCACTACCCAACATCTGGCACATAACCAAGCAGAGAGGGGTCCGGGATAGCGCTTAGACCTCCATCCAGTATCTTGTGGTGCCCCGTGGATACCAGGTGAGCGTAACACTTCTAAAACGGTGTAATGTTTTGTGTCTTTGTATATCAATTCTGCATCACAGTATTTGAAGTTGTATCCTCAATTTGTGACACTTAATCTACATAAAATATATAAACCAGAAATACAACACATATTCTGCCACAGCTTGAACAACAACAATAAGACATTCACGTAACATTAACCAAAAGACATATCACATATAACATTTAACACAGATCCTCCTGCCTATCTCCTCTGACCCCTGCTATTCACTCCTTTGTACTCTGTTTTCTCTCGTTTCTGTCCCCTTTATATTTTACCTCTACTCAAGAAAAAAGAAGCGTTTCTAAATTGTACTACTCAGAGTCTCCCTTAATATGAGACTCCTACTGATTACACTTGTTTTCTCTTTTTACTCCCAGTACTAGTCAAGATAGCACAATGCAGTGCCGCCTTCCACCACCTTGCAAAGCTAGGTTCCCGTATTCCTCTTTCACCACGTGATCTCCTTGTCTTGCCCAAATGGCCATATGCAGAAAAAATAGAAAGAATGTATTAGACCCACAAGACCTTCCTTGACTATATATCTTTACTCTCTTTTAGCTTCCCTACCCTTCATCTGACTCTGTATACTACCCCTATATCCCACCTCTATCTCCCTTTAACGTCGCTCGCACTTGATACTCACGTGTCCGTCTTGATCCGAGACCCTCCGGACCTGGTCTGTCCAGGCGCTGCCCCACACTCAATGGCCGCCACCGGCTCCGGCGAGCGGTACGATGGATTTTGCTAAGTGGACCTGTACCCTATCGCCCTACTGCGTGCGCACGTCTAGGTGTACTGGTTGCCGTAGGTGGGTGTTCCCTGGGTCTCCGCTGTGGCCGGGGACATCTCGTGCCAAAAGGAACGAAGGGACAAATCACGTCGGGGTCACCACTTGAAAGTGAGCGTCCCCAAAAATACAACAAAACACTCCCCAATGAGAGTCAATAATGGACACACCCCAGGAGGGAATGAGACCAAGACCAAGAGTGGGTGACGGTAAAAAGTAAGTTTATCCAAAGACCAAATTAGGGCAAGCAGAGAACTCTGCAAACTCTGAGAGTGCTCTGCCAAACATCAGAAAGCATCTACATTTTGTTACAAAACCACGTAACCTTTGACGTGGGACCTAGGAATTACATACTTTGATGTTAGTGGGCAAAGGGGAGCAGTAGCATGGATTCTATAGGGTTGAAGCTCCAGGATTGGTGAGGCTCCTCTTCGTGACATGGTGATGCTTGTAGGTCTGCTGGGCTCATCGGGGTGGAGTGTCAGATTAGGAAATGTCTGAATTGATACATCTCGGCTGCACTGACATTTGCCCTCATTCAGTGTTCATTATAATTCATAATGCCCTGTAAGTCCAATATGTTGTTAATCTAACATCACAAGAGAAATAGCACATAACTCTAGGTGCTCTTATCTCATCATCATAAAACACACCATACAGTAAAGGGACTGCTTCATGGGTTCAGATGCCTTGTCAGGGGCCACATGTCAGGGATATCTCTATCAGTTTGCTTTGTTATATCTAGTGGGGGACATCTTTATAGTATGTTAGTGCAAGAGTAAATATACCGCCGCCATGGTCAGTCGGGGTTGGGGTGAGCCTGGATACCATCTGGTCAGAGAGCACATAACTGGTATATCAAAAAGGCAGTGGCATGAGAAGCTTGTTGCCTATATTTGTTTTAACCTAGGTCACGTGGTGTGGAACAAGTTTTATGGTGCTATTGTGGGACTGGGGGCTTAGGGGTGGGAGGATACTTGGTGCAGGATTAGTGGAGGAGTGAGAGGTTACACTTACATCATCACATCGTTAATGAAATGAGGGCCTTCAGATATCAGCCCAAACTGAGGCAGGAGGAAGGTGGGGGCTGAGTATGCAGCGCTGCTGGGGAAGGGAGAGAGGGCCTTGTGGCTAATAACTCATCTACTTCACAGGGTTATATGCACGTCATATCGAGTGTGAGGTAGGATTAGGCCAGTGTGTTTGCAGGTACATCAAACAATGGCCCTCATTACGAGTTTGGCGGTAGCCATGGAGCTATTAGCTCCATGGCTGCCACCAAACCGGGCTCATTTACCGGGTTCCTGCAATGAGGAATAACCGGGTCATTACAACATTGGAGGACCCAGTAATTCCTCCTTGCAGTAACCATTCCCCAGTCCCATTTGATCCCCCATAGGGCTCAATGGGAATGGGGATGTAGGTAACAACGGGCAGATTACAACTGGCCCGTTGTTACCTCCTTCTTCCCCTCACGGGACCCAGAAAGCATGCCTGGTTTTACCAGGCGTGCGATCTGGGTCCCGCGATGGGAAGCTTGTAATCGGCCCTGACGCAATGAAGGGGGGCGGTCCCGTACCGCCCCCCTTCATTCCGTCAGCGCCCACCTTGTAATGAGGCCCCATATGTGAGCTTATGAACATTGTATAGGTTACACGTTTTACGTTTATCATGAGTACCATGTTACAAAGTAAATTCTATCTATAACAGTCTCGTAACGTTATCGTCTTGCATCATATACATTTGGACCAGTTTGTAAATTGAGCATATTATGTGAACACACAGGGTTATATGCACGTCATATCGAGTGCGAGCTAGGATTAGGCAAGTGTGTTTTCAGGTACATCAAACAATGGCCCTCATTATGAGTTTGGCGGTAGCCGGCTGCCACCAAACCGGGCTCATTTACCGGGTTCCTGCAATGAGGAATAACTGGGTCATTCCAACATTGGAGGACCCGGTAATTCCTCCTTGCAGGAACCATTCCCCATTCCCATTTAAGCCCCCATAGGGCTCAATGGGAATGGGGATGGAGGTAACAATGGGCAGATTACAACTGGCCCCTTGTTACCTCCTTCTTCCCCTCGCAGGACCCAAAAAGCACGCCTGGCTTTACCAGGTGTGCGATCCGGGTCCCGCGATGGGAAACTTATAATCGGCCCTGACGGAATGAAGGGGGCCGGTCCCTTACCGGCCCCCTTCATTCCGTCAGCACCACCCTCGTTATGATGCCCCATATGTGAGCTTATGAACATTGGGCCTCACTATAAGGTTGGCGGAATGGGTTTACAGGCACCGGTAAAGGTGCCGGTAAATCTGTTCCGCCCTATTACGAGGTCTCCTCGCGGGACCCGCAATGGGCGCCTGGAAAAACCAGGCGTCCTTACCGTGTCCCGCGAGGGGACCAGGGAGCTAACAACGGGCCTGTCATTAACGGGCCCGTTGTTAGCTCCATCCCCATTCCCATTGAGCCCTATGGGGGCTCGAATGGGAATGGGGATGGACCGGGTCCGGGTTCCTCGGACGGGGAATTACCGGGTCTGCCGAGGTTGCGATGGCCCAGTAATTCCTCATTCGAGGAACCCGGGCCCGGATTGCGGTATGGAGGCAATCATGCTGCTAAAAGCGGCATGGTTACCTCCAACCTTCTAATGAGGCCCATTGTATAGGTTACATGTTTTACGTTTATCATGAGTACCATGATACAAAGTAAATTCTATCTCTAACAGTCTCATAACGTTATCGTCTCGCATCATGTACATTTGGACCAGTATGTAAGTTGAGCATATCATGTGAACACACGTATATTTGAAAAACCAGTGAACATCTCTATTGTGTACCTAGTATTATAACGAACGAGTGAATCAACACGTAATACATTAGTGTGAGCGTTTTTCAAAACACAAAATTACTTTACAAGTATGAGACGTATACATATGACTAATAGCTTCATGTGCATTACAAATAGGTCATGATCTTGTTTCGTTTTCTGAACATAGCCCCTTACACACTTACATGAGAGAATTTAAAGCCTTCACAGAGGGATTAGCAATATGGGTGAACCAGGCTGGCACACAGGCGTAGAATCTATATCTGTTACTTCAATAGAAGAACACGGTTGGGTGTTATTCACAGTGTACATCTAAATGTGGGGTCAGATTGCATTTTGTGTAGATGCATTGTTTTCCTTAAACCCAAGCCTTTGCCCGGTCATCCGCAGGTCAGTGATGGACTGCGCAAGGTGAAAGATACAGTGTTTGTCATGTAACTTGTTCGCACTTAGTCTCCTGTGGGAACAGGCCTTCTGCAGGGATGCAGAAGGGAGGAGGGTGAGGGAGATGTCAGACTCGCTGTGGGAAATCTCAAGGGGAGAGCTGCAGCTCTGCCGGCTACCTCTGTCTATGAGGCCTGTGGTACCATGCACAAAACGGAGTCGGGTTGAGGTACAAAATGGAGTCTGTTATTAGCTTTCCGGTCAATGTGTGCATACATAAGAGTCGTCCCGCAGCCGTCCCGCATCCCTGGCCACTGGCGCATAGGTGGCTGGTGGACAAAGCTTAATCCGCACGTGGGGATAGAATGGAGGGGAGAGGGTCTCCCGGACTTTGCCTCCCATACAATTGTCAGAGGGTAGACAAGCAGCGGGCAGAGTTATGTCAGTGGCATTGGGTATGTTACAGCTGGGCCCACAGGCATTATGCAAGTCATTGATTGTTGTGAGGACGCTAGCATTGGTCAAGGTACTTGCTTTGGTGAAGTGGGAATTGGTATTAGTTGCAAGAGACATATATGCATTTGGGTCGGGCATGCAGGTAATCATAGTAGGCAGGCAGGCATTTTCAATTGACCGGGGTGGACTAGGGGCCTGGCATGAGCATGGTGACATAAGTGACTAAATACTTACTCCCCTGACATAGGATGAGTAGCTTGTGGTTGAGTAATAGGGACGCTGCTTTGCGATTGAGGATCTTTCCAAATTCCTCTATGAAACCATCCTAGTCATACAATATAGCATCGTCTTTCTGAACTAGGGATGTTGCCCAGGCTGTGGTATCCCCTCCAAGATATGATATCACAAATGCTGTCCTGGCCTGCACAGCCTGCAACACAGCAGGTTTGGTCAGGAAATGCAGCTTGCATTGCATTATAAACGTTGCATACTTCTGTGTATCACCATGGTATTATCCAGGTGTGGCCAGTGGGAGAAGGGCCTCTGCTGTCACCTGTACTTTCACTGGAGTTGGGGATGGTGGTGGCCCAGATGGCAATGGTGTGTCTTAGGCTGGCAACCCTTGTACATGCTGTGCGAGGTCGGCATAGTCCTGCCTGGTAGTAGCTCATTCTTGAGCTCTTGTCTTCTATGGCGGAGGCCATGCTACCTGGGCATGGACAATATATGTGGGTCTGTGCTTCTGTCAGGTGTCAGGCGCACGCAGAGGTAATACATATTCCTACCTCCCCCTGGGGGTCTCTTGGAATCTGCGCTGTTGATTACACAGAGTGGCTGCCACCCCTGTGGGCAAGAAAGGTTAGGGTCAATGGATTGAATGGGTAGAGGGATTGTAGGATAAGGAATTTTGTGCCATGGAACAAGAGATTTTTAAATATGCAATGAAAATGAAGGAAAAGCTGAAGCAATTGATCATTGTGAGACACAGATCAAAGAATTGCAAGCAATAATCAATAAGGCAGGGACGAGAATTCTGCTCACTGTCATGAAGCAGAACAGCTTCATGTACAGTGCAAAAACCTGGAACAGCAAATACTTAATTTCAAGCCTCAGGAAAAGCGACAATGTACCACATTCACTGGAGCCAAATTTGGTCACAGCCCTAGCCAGGGAGATGTATCAGCAGCTGCCCACATGGACAGGCCTGATTATAATCCAATATTAGGGCCTGGATCATCTGCAAATACTCACACACATTCTCAGCCACAAGAGAACAGGAATGAGCAGCAAAATGGCACAAAACAGAATGCACCATGTAGTCCTTTAAAAATTATTAAATCTATCAAGGCCTTTATTAGACCGTTCAAAAAAGGAATTTAAAACCACATATTTTTATGGGCTCCAAAAATAAATTGTCTCCCAATGAATCCTTGAATTTGACAGGGAGAAAAAAATAGAATGGATAATTGAATAGGGGACCAAACTGTATGAGGTCATATTTGGTGAGAAAGAAGAGGGGCTAGGAATAAAGAGGCAAAATCAAAGTCTAAGGTTTCCACACCAACACTTTTGGAGGTAAAGTTTGTAAAGATGTCACTAGAATCAGCCCAACTCAGGTAAATAATGACATGGCACCTAATCAATGGGGGTTGCCCCACAAAGAACACCACCCCAGACTCCTATGTTCCAATCCATTGATCCCAGCAATAGAAGTTCTCACATTAGTCCTTGGTAACTTGGTAAATCACTCAGATTGGGGGTTTGCCATGAATTTCCAAGCTTAAATAAAAATGAAAATCAAATGTACAACAGCCAACACCAGACATTAGGGGGCCAGAGTAGATTTGACCCAAACACAATGGTGTATGGCCAGCAAGAAAGACCAGATATGTGGATAGATTCATTGATAACAGAAATCACCAATATGCATTATGGACACTGGCAATATAATCAATCCCCAAAACAGAATGACCATGGTCAAAGTATGGCCACTCCACATTCCCCACGTCCTGTGTCACGTGAATTCAGGGGTAACACAAACAGAAAACCATCATCTGAAAGATATCAGAACAGGTCAGCGTGAGTTTAATCATATTGAAGTGGAAGTCGATATTCCCAAATATGTGAGGGTAGCTACTCTCCAAAGAGACACTGCCACAGGGTTAGATGAACGTACAGAAGTTCCTCTATTAAAGGATTTCCCGGAGTTTTCTAAAATGGTAGAGGAGTAGTCTCAAGCTGCAGATGCTTGCACAAATGAAGAAGAAAAAGACCAATTGAGGAAAATCTTTATGGAGTTCAAACAGGTATTTTCCAAAGATGTCTATGAATGTGGGCTGACCCATTTCCATGTTGCCACACTACCAGCAAGCCATGGTAGGGAGCCGGTATGTGTGCAGCAATATAGTTTGCCCCTGCCATGTCTGAAGTCGCTGGCTGAAATAATTAAAAATGTTGAATCTAGAGGCATCATTAGGCCTATTCATGTGGATGATGAGCTAATCAAAAATGAAGATTTGAAAGGACATTTAAATGATATTAGACACGTACTCAGTCAGATAGTGAAGGTTGGTGAAAAGTATCTTTACAGAAAGCACAGTGGTGCAGAAAAATAAAAATAAAAAACGTCCTAAACCATGAAGTTACAGAATATGGGTTAAGCACACAAAAAAAAAGGTGTAAGCGATTCAGAAACTAAAAGATCCCATTAATTTGAAAAGTTTAAAAGGGAGTGACAAATTACAACAGAATGTTTAATGAAAATTATGCAGAGATTACACACGTTTGATGAGATTACTGAAGCAGAGTGTACCCTGGAAATGGGAAAAGGAGCAAAGTGAGGCATTGGCCATGTTAATAGGATGTCTAATGAAAGCACCAAGTTTGACATATTCAATAAAATAACAGGACTTCTTTGTAGAAATAGGATTCACAGATGAATGCATGTCAGCAGTGTTATATCAAAAACACGATGCAAATAACAAACACATTGTATATGCTAGCAAGGCATTGTCACAGGTAGAGACCAAATTTAGTGAATGTGAAAAAGCACTTCTGGCCACTGTCTGGCCATTACAACATTTGCATCCCATAATTCAAGGGGCGCGGCTGATTGTTGAAAGAAATCACCAGTCTCTTCAATTTTTACACAATAAAAGTGTCAGATCAGGGAATTTGGCGCAGTCAAGAATCACAGAGCTAGAGACAATTTTAAATGAATATGAGCAATCCCAACACAAGGTTTACAATGAAGAAACATGTAAGGATTTACCAACTGTGTATGTAGATGGATGCGCTTACCATGTAGAAAGTGATTCTGAAAAACAACTGGTGACAGGCATAGGGAATGTGTGATTTAAATGCAATGGCATTCAAAGTTTTAGCATGAGGACAGGCCTCAAAAGCAATCAAGTTGCAGAACTGGCCGCCATGTATAAGACAATATCCACAGTAGTAGAAAATAGACTTAAAGAAATACTTATAGTCATTGATTATGATTATGTGCAAAATAGTTTTGTGGAGTATTTACCTGCTTGGAAGTTAGGTAGGATTACCTATAACAAGAAGCCACTTACATGTGGCAAGATGATTCAAGCTATAGACAAACTTGTCTCAGAAAATGACCTGATCATGTATTGGAGGAAAATACGTGGTCATTTGAAAACACCTGGTGAGGATATGTAAGGAAATGTTAAGGCAGATCAGTTAGCCAAAACTGGAGCTGCAATGGGGAATTATTTTCTGTTGAACACCTGCTTGGAGACATACAGGCAGATGTAATAACACACTCCAAATCTCTGAAAACAGTTGAACAGTCTGTGGCACAATGGAATTTTGGTACTCCACATAAATACTTGATTAAGGCACAAAAGGAGAATATTTTAGGCCCATTTTACAACCATTTTCTAGATGCAGAACAAAATCCTCTGGCTGATGAGGACTGCAAAGGGAAAGCGGAATTGAGAGTGTTATAATAAACAAAAAAAGCGGAATTGAGAGTGTTATAATAAACAAAAAGATAATTTGGTTACAAGATGGACAGATGATTAGGGAATCAGTGACAGGCCAAATCCAATGGGTAGTGCCTTCGTCATTTCGGGGATTGATGTTACATCATGACCATGATGCCATAACTGCAGGCCACAGAGGTTCCCAGAAAACCTTAGAAATTTTAAAATATTATGCCTATTGGCCACACTTGTCACAGGATGTTGAACTCTACACCAGAGAATGTTTATTTTGTGCGCATATTCAGCCTGCATCACCAGCCCATAGATCAGCATTAATGAAAAGGGGTTTGACACTCCCATGGTCTGATTTACAAGTCAATTTTATAGGGCCTGTACAAAGATCAGCAAGGGGAAACATGTACATGTTAACGGTCATTTGTTTAATGTCTAAATGGGTGGAGTGCATTCCAGCCCCATACTGCAGTGCGCAAATGGCAGCCACTTCATTAGTCAATCATATCTTTTCAAGATTTGCCCTACCTCAAAGAATAGACTCAGACCGGAGAAGTCATTTCACTAGTGCAGTAATGTAAAAAATGTGGCAAATATTGGGCATGAAGAGGAAGCTAAATATGTCTTACCAGCCATCCTCTTCAGGGGGAGTGGAACGGTGTAAAAGATCAATAGTTGACGTGCTAAAAAGATTTGTAGCTGAAGCAGGGTCAAGCTCAGTTCTGCAACTTTCTTTGATATTAAAGGCTCTCAGGTCGACGCCATCTAGAGCAACAAATATCAGCCCACGCAAAATTTTGAAAGGTAGGAAAATGGTTTTGCCACAACACCTACTTTACAGAAGAAATGAACAGGTTCTTGTAAATGCATCCACAATTAATGAATATGCAGAAAAACTGCGAAAGCACTTGTAATATGCTTTTGCATTTGTGCAGCGACATTTGGAAAAGGCTGCTGACAGTGCAAATTCATATTATGAAAAGAAAAGATCTGTAAGAGAATATGAGAAAAGAGACCAGGTCTACAAATTCAGCTTTGGGAAAGGTAAGCATACAAACTCAAAATTTCTTGCAGCATGGCAAGGGCTGTATATATAATTGTAGATAAGGTTTCACCTGTGGTCTATAGAATTGGTAAAAAGGAGGGAGAATTAATAGTGGAACAATTTATCCATGTTTATCGTAGTAAGCCATTCCACCCAAAGCATAAGGCGAAAAGGCTAGAGCAAATTGAGACTAGCAGGAAGTGAAACATGTGATGGTGTAAATATTTTTAAAATATCAAATTGGGTTTTAAAGGGGTTAAAGGGGAGAGACGTATCTTGATAGTGATATCTGAGAAAAGGAGGGAATATAAGCCCAAAGTATATAGGAACTAAACAATTATATAAATGGATAACTAAGAGAAAGGGCTATTGTAAATAGGCAAATGCTTAGTTAATTTTTATTTTTTTAGATGCTGTGTGAGATTGGCAGTGTTTGAAACATATGCCTGGAATAGTGCCATGTCATATTTGTATGCTTCATTTATGTTATTTTCAGATTGTCCTGAAGAGATGTCCTTACTACATTGTATTATAGTTTGTCTATAATGTGCATTTGTGCATAATTAATTTAGATTTCAGAATTCCAAGTGAAAAAGGAAAAGTGAATGGGTTAATGTTCTTGATTCTTAATTTGACTTTTGTATCTTTGCCTTAGAAAATAACTGATTATACCGCTAGCACTCTGAGAGCTGGGGTGTGCCAGATCTTTGAAGAATGCCACTGGATCCATGGAGTCCCCTGGAAAAACCCATGAACTGAAAAAGGGGGTGAAGATGATGACCCCAGTAGGAGGTTCCACTTACAGAGGATGGAGGTTTACTCCACCAGCACCTATTTCTTGAACAAGAGTCTTACTGGATGTTGTTTCTAAACTCTCGCTTGGGTTTGAAGACTTTTAACAAATATTGACTTTTTAGATCAGACTGATGCCACTGGCATAATTAACTGTACTTATGGTTATTTTGAAATTAAGATTATATTCTTTTAATTTTTTCATAAGTCAGATATAACAAAGAAATAATCAAATAGTATATCACTAATGAAAAAAGATACCAGATAAAGGTGATCAAAAGATTAAAATATAAGATTAAAAAAACTTCAAAAACAATTGATAAAAAATATTTTTTGAAAAAAAAATATGCTTGATGCACTTAATATGTATTAACTTTATCAATTGCATGTTGTTTAATTCTTAGAGGTCTATTTGATTGGACTAACTGTTAAAATTAATGTAGAATTGATTTTTATCTGTGCCCAAGATCACCGGGATGTATTGAAGCCAGGATTATTGTATGTTTGTTTTTTCCTGCAGTAATATTGGTTCAGTCACAAACATTTTTTTAAGGAGGTTCTGTAGGAAAATGTTTTCAGAATTTTAACTAGGACTCCACATTTCAACATCCACATTTTAGCAAAGGTCTGAATTTCAACTAGGGCCAAGTATGTGAGACTCAGGCTGGATCTAGTAGATGTCAATATTGGGAATGCACAGAACCTATGCTAAAAAAGAAAGGTTTTGAATTGGGCATTGCACAACAGGGTGTTATCACTTTGCACCATGACACCACAGTTGTGGGATGAGTTGCATTAAAATAAAAGCATGAAACATATCCATCTAACATATGACATATCCCCATACTAGCAATCAGTGAACATCAGTTCATGCCGGTTATATAAACTTGGTGTGGATTGATAAATCCAGTATAGAAGACATTTGGGCTATGCAGGGTTAGCTTGTAAATGCAAGAAATTAAACATGCAGAATCAAGGCTGTGCTCTGTTTGAATGTATATGTGACAAATCAGAAGTGTGGGATGTGATATCCATTCTGCTAAAGACATTGGGGGTCATTACGAACCTGGCGGCCGCGGAATGAATGGTGCCGGTAAGGGACCAGCACCTGCGAGCAGACCAGGATGCTAAAAATGGGCTGGTCATTAACGGGCCCGTTGTTAGCATCCTCCCAATTCCCATTGAGTCCTATGGGAGCTCAAATGGGAATGGGGATGTACCGGGTCCTGGTCCCGAGAATGGGAATTACCTGGCCCGCCAAAGCCCACCATGGACCGGTAATACCCTATTTTCGGGACCTGGACCCGGTACCCGGTTTGGGGGTAGCCATGCCCCTAAAAGTGGCATGGCTACCTCCAAACTCGTAATGAGGCCCATTGTATTGTTTAAACATGTTTGAGAGCAGGAAAACATCTCAGCTCAGAACATTGTTGGGTTGGCTGAATTTCAAGGGAGGTGGTTTTGAATGGCACATGATCGCACAGAAAAAGGCTGGACATTTGTACATTTCATGTAGGTAAAACTTATGTCATGGGCCATTTTAGCTCAGAGGGTTTGAAAAGGCTTGAAGAAGGAAGGGCTCAGGGACTCAGACTCTCCCTCTCTCCTTGGCTGGGGCTCTGATCATTCACTCTCTGGCATCGGGTACCTGGATGGCAGTCATCTCAGAAGAGTTTTGCTGAACCTTTGGGAAGTGTGCAGGCAGACGCTGATAGAATATCCTATGTGCTTTTTCCAAACTAAGAAGAGAGTGTCTGGCAGCTAAATAAGGGTGCTGGAAGTTCAGGACACACACACACACACACACACTTAAAGCTTATCCTTGGTAAGTTCAGATAGCTTGAGGAGGGTGCTAATATGTGAATGCTTAGTATTGGATAATGTGGGGTGGAGAATATCGGACGCCCAAATTGACTGCGGCTCGGTGACATCTGCAAATCCTTCTTTCCACTTATAGAAACAGCTCCATATAATATTTATTCCACTCCCCTACCCTTTCCAAACCTTCTTACACTCACCAAATAACTCCAAATGTGTTTCCAAAGCTATCCTTTCACAGCATTATCCACGGACGACCGCGGTGGCCACGGACTACCATGACATCTGCAGGCCCTTTTTCCAACTATAAAAATAGCTTCATATGATCTTTTTTACACTCCGCCACACTTCTCTGTCCTTCTTTCCACCAGCAAACAACCACGTATTTCCAGGCTTTTTCCGCACCGCAATATCAGCAGTCAGCTGCGACTGACCGTGGACACAACATGGCAGGTGTTTCAGAAAATATGACACACCTCATGCTTTTCACCATCCAATCAGCAGGTGCATCCAATGCCCGTGTACATCATGCCATCCTCTGGGTCAATCGGAGGCCCGTCTGCAGACAGAACAGGGAAATGAGTCTGCAGACCGAACCCAGATATCACTCATAATGTTTACCTACTTTTTGGCCGTTTAAAACAAACTACTGGGTGAATTTACACCACATTTGCAAAAGCATGATTTTGAAACTAAGCCGCTGCTCCTGGCGCAAATTTGGTGAACATTCGTTCCGCGGTTTGGGCTGTAGGCGTGAGCCATTTCTTTTTTTTCCATTTCGACTATAGGAAAAACCACAGATTTTGAAACCCCCTATAGGTTTGTCCACCCGTAAACATAACCTCACCAACCTTTGTATAATTAATCTGATGGGCCCATATACTTTTTCTGCAAAGTTACATGAGGATTCGTCCAATGGCGGAAAGCTATAAGCTGCCCAATAAGTGCTCTTCATATGATTTGAGCAACTTAACCATAACTACACGGCCGCTACTGCAGGCCATGTAATATATATATCTCTATCTCTCTCTCTCTATATATATATATATATATATATATATATATATATATACAGTGAAAAAACTTTGTTAAAGGGACGTGGTATGGTTAGGTTGCGCTGCTAAAAAGGGACGTTATGGTTAAGTTGCGCTGCTAAAAACCTTTGAAATTCAG
This sequence comes from Ambystoma mexicanum, assembly GCF_040938575.1. Lineage (NCBI taxonomy): Eukaryota > Metazoa > Chordata > Amphibia > Caudata > Ambystomatidae > Ambystoma > Ambystoma mexicanum. The sequence continues at coordinate 520,762,197 of NC_090934.1, forward strand.
TGAAAAAACTTATTGTAAGAACATACTTGAAGGATAAGTCTACGAATATAGTACATTTACAATTTTTAGTTCCTGACTGTTACTGAAAAAATCATGTGTCCTAGATATGTCAGGAAAGGAAAAAAAGGGGGGAGTCAGACATGTGATGTCATCAGTGATGTCATCAATGACATTTGTGATGTCATCTTTGATGTCCTGCGTGTTAGGCTTAGCAGTGCACGGTGGTGGCGCGAGTTATGGTTGCTTAGCTTACCATAACTGGCGAATTTCAAGGGTTTTTCGGTTTTACTTGGAACCATAACTTCCCTTTAACAAAGTTTTTTCACTGAATTTGAAAGGTTTTTAGCAGCGCAATTTAACCATAACGTCCCTTTAACAAAGTGTTTTCACTGAATTTGAAAGGTTTTTAGCAGCGCAACTTAACCATAACGTCCCTTTAACAAAGTTTTTTCACTGAATTTCATAGGTTTTTAGCAGCACAACTTAACCATAACGTCCCTTTAACAAAGTTTTTTCACTGAATTTCTTAGGTTTTTAGGAGTGCAACTTAACCATAACGTCCCTTTAACAAAGTTTTTCACTGAATTTCATAGGTTTTTAGTAGTGCAACTTAACAATAATGACTTTGACTTTATATACATGTCATATGGAACTGACTGAATCTCTTCTACCGTACTTGATGTCCGCAAACTCATTTAATGTTTGCAGACATGTTCGAAGAACAGTACCACTACCTAAAAACTCTGGGGGGGTATGTTTGATTGTTATATCATAACATAGGAGCATTTAACAAATTCAAAAAGGAACACACAAACATATTATATGTACTAATACATAAGAAATGTAACCCATATATACAACACACTAACCATTCATTTAAATGCACTATGTTCTAAAATGGAATATACTACAAGAAGATAAATTGGCCGCCACCATAATTACCTCACAAACACGACAGAACTGAGAACAAGAGCAGACCCACTGAGTACATCGGGCATATCTTACCTGAAATAGTAAGTGTACTTAATTTTATTCATATATATTCATTTATAAACTTTCTGTATTAGATAAAAAAAATGTTATCTTTTTTTTTTTCTCACAGAAATGTCTAGTACTCTGGAATGGCTAGAGGAACATTTCCCACATGGAGAAATGTCACAAGATAGTGAAACTAATGGTAAACACTTTATAATATGAACCATTTAATTATTATTATTTTGTATACATTTAACATACATATATTTTTTTTTGTACAGAGCATACCAAAATAGAAAATACTTCAGAAAAACCTGTTATGGATAACGCTTTTCACAGTATGGAAGAAAAAATGGATTTATTGTTGACTAATTTTAATAATTTGAAAACTTTTGTGGAAGATCATTTTAAACCAAAAACCTCGTACCATTGCCCCACATGTACTTGTCCCTCCTCACCATATCCCAGTCAGTTATCCCCAAACCCTCTCCATAACCCAAAACGTTTTGGTGAGACTTCCATCCCTTCTTCACCTAATAACAATCATGTTGAAACCCCTAATTCTCCTGTTTTTGTTTCTGTTTCTGCCTCACCTTCTCTGTCATAAATGATTAATATATGTTAAATAAAGTTTAATTTTTATATTGTGTTGTAAATAGTTTCGTTTTTTTTTTAAAACAATGTAGGTGTCCGCGGACAGTGCAGGTGTTCTGAAATGTTCGTAAATAAACAAAAATGGAAGTGTCCTGAAGAACACTATACCTGTTCGTACTGTTCGCTAGCAAGTTCAAACTGTTCTAAGAACACACGCGGTGTCCTGAAATGTTTGTAAAAAAAAAAATTAAAGTGTCCTAAAGAACACTATACCTGTTCGTAGTGTTCGCTAGCAAGATGAAACTATTCTAAGAACACACGCGGTGTCCTGAAATGTTCATAAAAAAAAAAAATTAAAGTGTCCTAAAGAAAACTATATCTGTCCGTAGTGTTCGCTATCAAGTTTAAACTGTTCTAAGAACACAATTGGTGTCCTGAAATGTTCGTACGTAAACGAAAATGGAGGTGTCCTGAAGAACACTATACCTGTCCGTACTGTTCGCTAGCAAGTTGAAACTGTTCTAAGAACACAATTGGTGTCCTGAAATGTTCGTACATAAACGAAATTGGACGTGTCCTGAAGAACACTATCAGGAAAATTCATAGAAAATCGCACAAAAGTGGCGCACGCGACTGGCGCACAGCATACCCGTGCGAATGTCTGCGCCAGCCGCGTGCGCTAAAATCGATTTCCGCGCACAGCGTATTCATGGATTTTCGCATCCAAAACCAGCCGTGGCGCAGCGTGGCGCAGCGACCCTGCAGCAGCACCATTTACGCCCCCAAAAACGCCCTCGCGCAAGGAAAAGCCTTCAAAACACCCAAATAATCGCAAAGGGCTGCGCTAACCCTGGACCAGTACACAGGGCTGGCAAACAGCAAACGCCAAGCGGGGAACGTGTATAACAGGGGTTTGTGGGAAGTATCACACGCGATTCCAGCAGGGTACGTGTATTTCAGGGGTGCGCGGGAAGTTCCACACGCGATTTCAGCAGGGTATGTGTATTTCAGGGGTGCGCATGAAGTTCCACACGCGATTGGCCCCGTGCGAGCAGGGTACGTGTATTCCAGGGGTGCGCGGGAAGTTCCACACGCGATTACAGCAGGGTACGTGTATTTCAGGGGAGCGAGGGAAGTTCCACACGTGATTGGCCCCGTGCGAGCAGGGTACGTGTATTGTAGGGGTGCGCGGGAAGTTCCACACGCGATTGTCCCAGTGCGAGCAGGGTACGTGTATTTTAGGGGTGCGCGGGAAGTTCCACACGCGATTTCAGCAGGGTACGTGTATTTCAGGGGTTCTGGGGAGTACTACACGTGAATTGGCCGTGTGGGTCCTCCCAGGTGTTTGCTCTACAACCTCCACGGCCCCTGCAGGCAGCCCACACCACGGGGGACTACCCTGCACCCCTGCTCATGTCCCGCACGCAGCCCATCCACCATGGTCATGCCCCCCAGCCAACCCACATGTCACCTTGCACTACTGATCAACAATGCATGTCTCCCACCACCCCCAGCCCCCAGCAGTGCAGGGGCAGCCACCACCAGGCCCCCACCCATGTCCACCACCACCCCCACCCCCCAGCCACCAGGGGCAGATTCCACCAGGCCCCCACTCATGTCTACCACCACCCCCACCCACCAGCCACCAGGGGCAGCCTCCACCAGGCCCCCACTCACGTCTCCCACCACCCCCACGCCCCAGCCACCAGGGGCAGATACCATCAGGCCCCCACTCATGTCTCCCACCACCCCCACCCCCCAGCAGTGCAGGGGCAGCCTTCACCAGGCCCGCACTCATGTCTCCCACCACCCCCACCCCCCAGCAGTGCAGGGGCAGCCTCCACCAGGCCCCCACTCATGTCCCCTATTACCCTCACCCCCCAGCAGTGCAGGGGCAGCCTCCACCAGGCCCCCACTCATGTCCCCTATTACCCCCACCCCCAGCAGTGCAGGGGCAGCCTCCACCAGGCCCCCACCCATGTCTACCACCACCCCCACCCCCCAGCCACCAGGGGCAGATTCCACCAGGCCCCCACTCATGTCTACCACCACCCCCACCCCCCAGCCACCAGGGGCAGATTCCACCAGGCCCCCACTCATGTCTACCACCACCCCCACCCCCCAGCCACCAGGGGCAGATTCCACCAGGCCCCCACTCATGTCTACCACCACCCCCACCCTCCAGCCACGAGGAGCAGCCTCCACCAGGCCCCCACTTATGTCTCCCACCACCCCCACCCCCCAGGAGAAGATACCATCAGGCCCCCACTCATGTCTCCCACCACCCCCACCCCCCAGCAGTGCAGGGGCAGCCTCCACCAGGCCCCCACTCATGTCCCCTATTACCCCCACCCCCCAGCAGTGCAGGGGCAGCCTCCACCAGGCCCCCACTCATGTCCCCTATTACCCCCACCCCCCAGCAGTGCAGGGGCAGCCTCCACCAGGCCCCCACCCATGTCTACCACCACCCCCACCCCCCAGCCACCATTACACCAGGCCCCCACTCATGTCTACCACCACCCCCACCCCCCAGCAACCAGGGGCAGATTCCACCAGGCCCCCACTCATGTCTACCACCACCCCCACCCCCCAGCCACCAGGGGCAGATTCCACCAGGCCCCCACTCATGTCTACCACCACCCCCACCCCCCAGCCACAAGGAGCAGCCTCCACCAGGCCCCCACTCATGTCTCCCACCACCCCCACCCCCCAGCCACCAGGGGCAGATACCATCAGGCCCCCACTCATGTCTCCCACCACCCCCACCCCCAGCAGTGCAGGGGCAGCCTCCACCAGGCCCCCACTCATGTTCCCTATTACCCCCACCCCCCAGCAGTGCAGGGGCAGCCTCCACCAGGCCCCCAATCATGTCCCCTATTACCCCCACCCCCCAGCAGTGCAGGGGCAGCCTCCACCAGGCCCCCACCCATGTCTACCACCACCCCCACCCCCCTGCCACCAGGGGCAGATTCCACCAGGTCCCCACTCATGTCTACCACCACCCCCACCCCCCAGCCACCAGGGGCAGATTCCAGCAGGCCCCCACTCATGTCTACCACCACCCCCATCCCCCAGCCACCAGGGGCAGATTCCACCAGGCCCCCACTCATGTCCACCACCCCCACCCCCCAGCCACCGCCACCAGGAGCAGCTTCCACCAGGCCCCCACTCATGTCTCCCACCACCCCCACCCCCCAGCCACCAGGGGCAGATACCATCAGGCCCCCACTCATGTCTCCCACCACCCCCACCCCCCAGCAGTGCAGGGGCAGCCTCCACCAGGCCCCCACTCATGTCTCCCACCACCCCCACCCCCCAGCCACCAGGGGCAGATACCATCAGGCCCCCACTCATGTCTCCCACCACCCCCACCCCCCAGCAGTGCAGGGGCAGCCTCCAACAGGCCCCCACTCATGTCTACCACCAACCCCACCCCCCAGCCACCAGGGGCAGATACCATCAGGCCCCCACTCATGTCCCCTATTACCCCCACCCCCCAGCAGTGCAGGGGCAGCCTCCACCAGGCCCCCACCCATGTCTACCACCACCCCCACCCCCCAGCCACCAGGGGTAGATACGATCAGGCCCCCACTCATGTCCTCTATTACCCCCACCCCCAGCAGTGCAGGGGCAGCCTCCAACAGGCCCCCACTCATGTCTCCCACCACCCACACCCCCCAGCCACCAGGGGCAGATTCCACCAGGCCCCCACTCATGTCTACCACCACCCCCACCCCCTAGCCACCAGGAGCAGCCTCCACCAGGCCCCCACTCATGTCTCCCACCACCCCCATCCCCCAGCCACCAGGGGCAGATACCATCAGGCCCCCACTCATGTCTCCCACCACCCCCACCCCCCAGCAGTGCAGGGGCAGCCTCCACCAGGCCCCCACTCATGCCCCCTACTACCCCCACCCCCCAGCAGTGCAGGGGCAGCCTCCACCAGGCCCCCACTCATGTCCCCTATTACCCCCACCCCCCAGCAGTGCAGGGGCAGCCTCCACCAGGCCCCCACCCATGTCTACCACCACCCCCACCCCCCAGCCACCAGGGGCAGATTCCACCAGGCCCCCACTCATGTCTACCACCACCCCCTCCCCCCAGCCACCAGGGGCAGATTCCACCAGGCCCCCACTCATGTCTACCACCACCCCCACCCCCCAGCCACCAGGGGCAGATTCCACCAGGCCACCACTCATGTCTCCCACCACCCCCACCCCCCAGCAGTGCAGGGGCAGCCTCCAACACGCCCCCACTCATGTCTACCACCAACCCCACCCCCCAACCACCAGGGGCAGATACCATCAGGCCCCCACTCATGTCCCCTATTACCCCCACCCCCCAGCAGTGCAGGGGCAGCCTCCACCAGGCCCCCACCCATGTCTACCAACACCCCCACCCCCCAGCCACCAGGGGCAGATACGATCAGGCCCCCACTCATGTCCTCTATTACCCCCACCCCCAGCAGTGCAGGGGCAGCCTCCAACAGGCCCCCACTCATGTCTCCCACCACCCCCACCCCCCAGCCACCAGGGGCAGATTCCACCAGGCCCCGACTCATGTCTACCACCACCCCCACCCCCCAGCCACCAGGGGCAGATTCCACCAGGCCCCCACTCATGTCTACCACCACCCCCACCCCCCAGCCACCAGGAGCAGCCTCCACCAGGCCCCCACTCATGTCTCCCACCACCCCCATCCCCCAGCCACCAGGGGCAGATACCATCAGGCCCCCACTCATGTCTCCCACCACCCCCACCCCCCAGCAGTGCAGGGGCAGCCTCCACCAGGCCCCCACTCATGCCCCCTACTACCCCCACCCCCCAGCAGTGCAGGGGCAGCCTCCACCAGGCCCCCACCCATGTCTACCACCACCCCCACCCCCCAGCCACCAGGGGCAGATTCCACCAGGCCCCCACTCATGTCTACCACCACCCCCACCCCCCAGCCACCAGGGGCAGATTCCACCAGGCCCCCACTCATGTCTACCACCACCCCCACCCCCCAGCCACCAGGGGCAGATTCCACCACCCCCACCCCCCAGCCACCAGGAGCAGCCTCCACCAGGCCCCCACTCATGTCTCCCACCACCCCCACCCCCCAGCCACCAGGGGCAACCTCCACCAGGCCCCCACCCATGTCTCCCACCACCCCCACCCCCAGCAGTGCAGGGGCAGCCTCCACCAGGCCCCCACTCATGTCTCCCACCACCCCCAACCCCCAGCCACCAGGAGCAGCCTCCACCAGGCCCCCACTCATGTCTCCCACCACCCCCATCCCCCAGCCACCAGGGGCAGATACCATCAGGCCCCCACTCATGTCTCCCACCACCCCCACCCCCCAGCAGTGCAGGGGCAGCCTCCACCAGGCCCCCACTCATGCCCCCTACTACCCCCACCCCCCAGCAGTGCAGGGGCAGCCTCCACCAGGCCCCCACTCATGTCCCCTATTACCCCCACCCCCCAGCAGTGCAGGGGCAGCCTCCACCAGGCCCCCACCCATGTCTACCACCACCCCCACCCCCCAGCCACCAGGGGCAGATTCCACCAGGCCCCCACTCATGTCTACCACCACCCCCACCCCCCAGCCACCAGGGGCAGATTCCACCAGGCCCCCACTCATGTCTACCACCACCCCCACCCCCCAGCCACCAGGGGCAGATTCCACCAGGCCCCCACTCATGTCTACCACCACCCCCACCCCCCAGCCACCAGGAGCAGCCTCCACCAGGCCCCCACTCATGTCTCCCACCACCCTCACCCCCCAGCCACCAGGGGCAGCCTCCACCAGGCCCCCACCCATGTCTCCCACCACCCCCACCCCCCAGCAGAGCAGGGGCAGCCTCCACCAGGCCCCCACTCATGTCCTCTATTACCCCCACCCCCCAGCAGTGCAGGGGCAGCCTCCACCAGGCCCCCACTGATGTCCCCTATTACCCCCACCCCCCAGCAGTGCAGGGGCAGCCTCCACCAGGCCCCCACTCATGTCTCCCACCACCCCCAACCCCCAGCCACCAGTGGCAGATACCATCAGGCCCCCACTCATGTCTCCCACCACCCCCACCCCCCAGCAGTGCAGGGGCAGCCTCCACCAGGCCCCCACTCATGTCCCCTATTACCCCCACCCCCCAGCAGTGCAGTGGCAGCCTCCACCAGGCCCCCACTCATGTCCCCTATTACCCCCACCCCCCAGCAGTGCAGGGGCAGCCTCCAACAGGCCCCCACTCATGTCTACCACCACCCCCGCCTCCCAGCCACCAGGGGCAGCCTCCACCAGGCCCCCACTCATGTCTCCCACCACCCCCACCCCCCAGCAGTGCAGGGGCAGCCTCCACCAGGCCCCCACTCATGTCCCCTATTACCCCCACCCCCCAGCAGTCCAGGGGCAGCCTCCACCAGGCCCCCACTCATGTCTACCACCGCCCCCACCCCCCAGCCACCAGGGGCAGATTCCACCAGGCCCCCACTCATGTCTACCACCACCCCCCAGCCACCAGGGGCAGATTCCACCAGGCCCCCACTCATGTCTACCACCACCTCCACCCCCCAGCCACCAGGAGCAGCCTCCACCAGGCCCCCACTCATGTCTCCCACCACCCCCACCCCCCAGCCACCAGGGGCAGATACCATCAGGCCCCCACTCATGTCTCCCACCACCCCCACCCCCCAGCAGTGCAGGGGCAGCCTCCACCAGGCCCCCACTCATGCCTCCCACCACCCCCACCCCCCAGCCACCAGGGGCAGATACCATCAGGCCCCCACTCATGTCTCCCACCACCCCCCCCCCCAGCAGTGCAGGGGCAGCCTCCAACAGGCCCCCACTCATGTCTCCCACCACCCCCACCCCCAGCAGTGCAGGGGCAGCCTCCAACAGGCCCCCACTCATGTCCCCTATTACCCCCACCCCCCAGCACCGTGGGGCACCTGCCAGCAGGCCCCCACTCATGTCCAACTCATGTTCCCCTGCACCCCCACCCCCCAGCACCGTGGGGCACCTGCCAGCAGGCCCCCACTCATGTCCAACTAATGTTCCCCTGCACCCCCACCCCCCAGCACCGTGGGGCACCTGCCAGCAGGCCCCCACTCATGTCCAACTCATGTTCCCCTGTACCCCCACCCCCCAGCACCGTGGGGCACCTGCCAGCAGGCCCACACTCATGTCCAACTCATGTTCCCCTGCACCCCCACCCCCCAGCACCGTGGGGCACCTGCCAGCAGGCCCCCACTCATGTCCAACTCATGGACCCCAGCCCACATGTCATCACAATCTAGATCCCCGGTCCCCATGGTCAGCCTCCAAATGCAAAACACCCACCCGAGTATTGCATCCACCCACTCAGAAATGGAAATAACATGATAGAACTGCAATTGCAAGTTTGGAAACAAACACATGTCCCTCACATACACCCAATGGGTGTCAGTGAATCTCCAAACCCGTATCATGATATGCATGAAACCAATGAGATGATACTACACATTGAAGTTTGATCTAAAAATATGTATTAAAGAAAACAAGAATTGAATCAAAAATAAACTAACAGAAATGTGAATTTAAAAAAAGTAAAAAGAAGCATGTCCATGAAAAAATGCTAAACCACAAATCAGAATCCAAAGGAATGGTGTCCAAAGTCACAGTCCTGAAAAGAAAATCCAATGTGAAATTATAATAGAAAGCCATTGCTCAATGGGTAAATGGTAAAAACAAACGAAAATCCAACAGATAACTATGTACAGGTGAACAAGCCAGGGTCCATGATCCCAACAAAAGAAATGAAACCTATCTAACAACACTACCTAATAAAAAATAACTATATACAAAAATGTGGCCCATTGTCCAAAAGGTCCAAAGAAAAAGCAAAAACAAAGGAAACCTAACACTAACTACATAACTATTTACATGGGCAGCGGGCTAGTCCAACGGCTCACTGGATGTTGTCATGGGCCAGGGCATCATCGAACTCCTGTTCAATGGCTTGGAGGCGGGCATGTTCCCTGGCCCCGAGGTCTCGCAGGGATAAAGCAGTGTCCAGCTCCAACTCCCTGCGAAGACCCTCGAGGCACTCAGCCCGCCTCAGCGCCCTCCGCATGGAGTTCTCCGCCCTGACCATTGTGAGCCGTTCCTCCTCTGCCCGCTGCCGCTCCGCACCTATCCGCTGGCCCAACCGCTCCCACACGGAAGCCACTCCCATTCCAGGGTTCTCCTGCCCTCCGGCCGATGCCTGCACCCCTGATGTTGATGGCCCCGAGCCATGATGCCTCCCACGTCGAGCCTGCCTCTGCCTCCGACGCAACTGCCTGTGCCAGCACGACGGCATCCAGGCTGATGTATCCACCGACGCCGTCGTGCACGTGCCCTGCCCGATGATGCCGTCACATCCTCCATCTGCTGGGGTCCAGTTGCTGGTGTGTCCACCCCTGCTGGACTTCCGACTCCAGACTGTGGCAGGGATGGGATCCCCACCGAGCCGGCTGCATTGGTCGGGGCAGGTCCACAGGGGGCCCCGGTGGCATCTGGGCCGGAAGACGGCATGGAGAACGACTGGTGCATAGTCTCCACAGAGGAGGAGAGGGTCGCCAGATTGGCCGACACATGTAGGAAACCCCCGACCATGGCCGTTCCCAACTGGGCCACGTCGGCACGGTGCTCTCCGTGATGACGTGCATGCTCCTCCCGGGAAGCACGCACCACATCACAAATTGCACCTGTGCGCAACGCGACACCAATCAGGACCTTCTCCATACGGCCAGGGGTCCCCTCGTACGCAGGTGGAGGGGAGTCAGATGACATGGACATCCCCCCTACCTGCGGACGGGCCTGGGATGGGGCATCCCTGCTGGTGCATGGTGGTGCAGTCACAGTGTCAGGGACAGTGACATGCACAGGCCCCTCCACGGCGACCTGTGATGCCTCCTGCCCCTGCCCCTGGACTGCAACACTTGCACCAGCAGGGATGCCCCCACCAGGCCCCATGTGCGCCTCAGTAGCGGCTTCCTCCTCCTCTGTGGAAACTACCAACCTGGATGGCTCCACCCCGTCTTCCGCCATTGCAAGCCCCTGTGGGGGCTCACCCACCCCTTCCGCTGCAGCCGTGGGGGCATCCCCGCCGCTTTGCTCCACAGAGCCGTCTCCGCCCTCTTCTTCACGTGGCGCTGTGTAGAGGGAGACATAGAACACAAGCATCAGGGTACTGTACAATGGTCCCCTAGACAGGAAGCAATAGCAGATGAGTGGCACTGTCAAAGATCACTTCCATCATGTCCCTCCACAACACATGGCTCAGTGCAGGTAAAACACATGCAGTAACAGGCATGGCGCATGCTATGGACATTAGCATACATGTCCAAGTTATTCTTCAAACATACACTGTTGTTTTGGAACTCACATGGATCATGTGCCATGCCCATCACATGCACACACTTCACCCTAGTTTCATCCATCTGGCCTCGTACACCACAGACACAGTGGATACAAGGATGACTAGGCTGCATCAGTGAACCGGAACATTGCCACAGACATGTGTCATGCATCCCAGGCATTCACAAGTCACAGACACGCTGGTCAGACACACAGACATGGACAGCATATATGTACATGGCATCAGCACCCATCCCTCACCCATGTCCAGGAACAGAGACTGGCATGCTTTCATGTGGCCATTCCGCATAGGGCAACCCATGTTGCAATTGAACACATGCACCAACCGTGTGGTTCACACATACTGGTCTCACATGCATGACGTCCCTGCACACACACATGCATACATGGGCTATGTCACACATACAGGCAGGTATCAGACAACCAGCACACTGCGACATGCCCTGTCTCACACAGCAATGCTTGGCCACTTACAGCTCAACTCCAGACGGGTCTGCCTCTCAAGGATCTGGCCATGGAGCGCTGGGCCTACGCGTTCCAGGACCCTCATCTGGATGGTACTCATGCGGCCCCGGCACCCCTCCACGAGGCGCCGGGCCTTCAAGAGGGTCCTGGACCTGCAGTCATCCCAGCGCTTCTTGACATGTTGGTAGTCGCAGACTGCCACCCCCTCCGCGTTGATGGCAGTCACGATGTCCGTCCAGATCCGAGTCCGTCCTTCCTTGTTGGCGCGCTTAATTCCGAAGAGGGCATCATACTGCCCCAGGACTTGCTCCACCAGGACACCAACTTCGGTGGCACTGAAGCTGGTGCCCCTCTGCCTCTCTGGCCGGGGGTTGCCAGTGGTGCCAGATGTAGCAGTGCTCGACATGGCAACCCCAGAGGCAGGAGTGGGTGGGCAACTGGGTCCTGGGGCTGGGCTGTGGAGCGATGGTATCCCAATCGGGAGTACTCTGTTCCAGCAGGGGTGGACACAGCAAATGGACCCCTGCAGATGGCTGATGTGCAGGCACCAAATGGCAGGGCACGGTGGCAGCAGGCAGGCAGGTAGGCAGGCAGCAGCAGATGGCTCGTGGGAGGCTGCTCGGGGCTCTGGGGGGCAGTAATTCGGCCTTTTGGGCAGGAGCGTGGTCTTCCGTGTGCTTATGCGTGGCCAGCTTGATACAGAGTGATTTGGCACGTGAAAATCCTGCACGTCTGCGTGTAAATCGAGGAAAGGCCCTTAGCGCGTATGCACGTCAGCACGCATATGCGATTTCATTGGACCAAAGGCCCTTAGCGTGTGAGCGCGTCTGTGACGTGAGGCGCGCGGGTGTTTCCCTCATTACACGTGATGACAGAGCACACGTGGATTTCCACCAATCACGTGTGGAACTTCCTGCGCACCCCAGAAATACACGTACCCAGGCCAATCGCGTGTACGCTCACTTCCCTCCGATTACACGCGATGACACTCGGACGTGCATTTTCATTTCATTGGCCCAAAGGCCACCATGCGCAGCTGTGACGTCACGCGCATGGCCGTAGAGAATGGCGCGTGTAAAAATGAAGAGATACACGTCCGAGTGTCAAAGCGCGTAATTGGTGGAAATGGCCTCATCGCGTATGCGTGTCTGTGACGTGTGTATAAAAGGTACGTGTAGGACGCCATTTCCTTGTACGTGCTTTTCCTGGAGAGCGAGTGGGTAAAATCTGTACTTCTTGTCGGTTCACACGCGATTTACTTCACAGCGTTTCCAGTTCGTACTCCCTGTTACCTCTGACAGTTTTTTCTCTTTTCCTCTTTTCCCTGGGCCTGTTTCCTCAAACAGCTCCCCTACTACTGTTGTCCTGTCTCCTCAGACAGCGTACAATTCTTCTTTTGGCGGGGGTTTTGCCAACGCGCACACGCGCATTTTTTTTCACGCTTTTGTTCCTGGCAGACAGTGAGTCACGCACGTATCTAACATATGTGCTTGCCCCGTGTGTCGCGTACCCCTTCAGAGGTCATTCTAGGCTGCGTGTGACACGCATACGTTCATTCTTGTGTTCCTGGGTGCCACAGCGTAGTGCAGGTTTTTTTTTCCACGCACGTGGTCTAGGAGGGGTTGCATGCACCTTACTTCCCTTTTTTGGGCTGCCTGTGCGTTGCGTGACCCGTCATCTTTCCCCAGGGGTGATATACAGCCTTGCTAGAACACTAGGGTACGATTACCATCTGGTACCCAAGCCCTTTGACCCCCAATTGCCCAGGACAATAGTTCACATCAACTCCCATACACACAATAACATCAGTGCCATGGCTGGGAGGCGAACAAGCCGTAAGGGTGGCAAAGGTGGCCGAGCCCCAAGTGGTGGCCGTGGTGGATCCGGTAGGGGATGTGGCCGTGACTTGCAGGGTGCCCCTAGCCCCCCATGTGTGGAGGAGCAGTCAGGGACACCCATGCCCCCCCCCTGGTTGAGGTTACCGTGGCTGACACCATCCATGCTCAGCCCTTGTTGGACCAGCCCACTGTGGAACCAGACCTGGCACAGTGTGACTCCATGGCTGACCTCCAGGTCAGCAGGTCTAGGCCACGTGCGCCGGTGAATGTTGGTGTCATCAGGCCACGTGGATCAGGGGCAGCTAGGTCATCTGCTGCCCCGCGTAGGCAGGCTGGGGAGGCTGCAGGGGCAGCTGCGGCTCCATCCACCCCACCTCTCACACACCCAGCCAGGACAGTGTCGGTCCAAGTCCATCATGCTGACATTCCCCCTGACACCATCACACTTGAGATAATGCCTGCACCAACTCCCATGCTGAGTGTGCAATCCCACGCTCCTGCCCCTAGTGTCCAGAGCGGCGCAGGACACTCCGGATCCCCACCACCTTCCAAGCGGAAGAGGAAGAGTGCTCGTCCGGTAGAGGCTGATGCCCCAGACACAGCTACACAGTCCGGCCCGTCAAGGAAGCCCAGCTTCAATGAGGCCGAACTGAATGCACTTGTAGAGTATGTGTCCGCACATGACCACGAAATGGTGATTGTTGCAGGATCCAAGACCACACCTGCACAACGTCAGGCACACTGGCAGACCATTGCGGACATCATAAGTGCCCTTGGAATCGTGAGGCGCACAGCTAATGATTGCTACAAGCGCTGGAATGACCTGAAGCGCAGGGCAAAGAATAAGCTGGCCTCAAGTCATGCCGCAACTCTAGTGACTGGAGGTGGGTCTCCAGCAGACGACATAGAACTCACTCCACATGAGGAGGTTGCTGGGACCTACGTCACGGAGGAACAGATACAAGGCATGGGAGTAGTGGCAGATTACGAGGCATTGTCCGGTGAGTGCACATGCATGTGTGTGTCATCCATGTGCATGTTGTGTGTGGGAGGGCTTCTGTTTGGGTGCCACGGGAGGGTGTGTGTGCCTGAGTGGTTCGGCTCACCCATGTGCCTCTTCCAAAACATTCTTTGCACCAGCATTTGGGTATAGCAGCATCCCTTCGGCCAACATTAGACATCCAGCACAAACACCACGCCAGTTGCCCTTGGAGTGTCATCTTGCCACTACACTGTTGCTTATTTACCTCTGCTTATTCAGGCACATTGTGTGCATACCACCACTTTTACTCGGGATTTCTCAGTCCTATTGTCACATGTCTGACATGGCTATGGTACAGTGGACTGGCTCTGTTTCGTGGACATGATTAGTTTGGACATGTCCCTGTGCTATAGGACCATTTTTGACTGGCAGCTGCATGTTAAACATTAGAACCATTACAATGAAAATGATCAATCATATGAACAAACTGGACTGAATGAACAATTGGTGACCTCCTCTCCCTCTTCACTTCATGGCTAGGGTACATGCCATCTGTGTGATGGCATGTGTATTTGACCTGCCACTGCTAGGCAGCATGCAGCAAATGTGTTCATCTTCCATCTTGATGTCATCAATGTGTGGCATCTGCCTCCCCATCACACGCAGTGACGGTGCATGCATGGGAGTGTTTTAGTCATGTGGGACATGTGTCAATCAAGTACTGTTTCTGTAGCCTCTCAGCCTTTATTGTGTGCCATGGTGCTAATGCCTGTTTCCATTTGTTTGTTTTCTTTTATGTCTTTGCAAGGGAAGACGCACCTGATACTGCTGGGGTTATGGAGATGGTGCAGACCCAGGGGGTTCTGAGGGCCGACCGACCACCAGTGAGGGACGTGGTGTGGTGGTGGGTGAGAACCCACAACTGCTGCAGGTCGTGCTCTCAAGGGGTGTCTCTGGCTGCACCTCCCCCGAGCTGTACTCAGGTGTTGATTCGGATGATGAGACCTACGTGCCGTCGCAGGTGAGTGTTCCTGGGAGGGATTCTGTTCTGTCCGACCCACCTGCACCAGGGTTAGAACCCTCAATGGGGATGTCAGTGTTGGCAGGTACGCCTTTGGTGGTTACGGATGCAGGGTCACACTCCGCGACATCTGATCCTGTTCCTGGGCCAGCAGATCAGAGGGGGAATGCAGTCCTGCAGCCTCAGGCAGTGCCGGCACAGCAAGGCGCAGTTTGCCTTGCCCCAGACAGGTGTGGTGCCCGCCGACGTGGTGGCCGTACGCCACCTGGCAATACCGCATGGGAGCAATCCATTTACGGTATGGCAACCCAACAGGCAGCATCATCAGAGATGATGGCTCAGGCCATGGATAGGGTGGCCACTTCCATTGTCCCCCCCGAGAGGCTGATGGAGCGACTACAGCAGGCAACCGACTCCATCTGCCAGTCACACAGGGAGGACATGTTGGCGTCCAACAGGGACAGGCGGGCGGCACTGGCGACTCTGCAGGAAGCCATCTCCATAGAGTCCCAGGGCCACAGGGAAGCCCTGAGGCTGTAACTCCTTCACCTCAGGACGACTCTTGTTGAGCTTGAGGCTTCAACAGACCGAAGGACAGAACAGCAGCTGGAGCGTCTCACCCGTACGCTCTCAGCTGAGATGCAGGCAACTAGGGCGGAGGTCCGGGCACCCCGTGAGTTGTTGCATGGGGACCTCCGCACACTCATCCTCCAGAACGAGACCTACCACACCCGCATGCTTGCAGCCATGGAGGAACAGACTAGGGCCTTGCGTGGGCTGCCTCCCATAGTGCCACCACCTCCGGATGCAGCTGTACAGGGTGAGAATAGCGACAGCAGTGATACTCCCACAATAGGGTAGCCGTGTGGGCCATGAGCCCATGGAGGTGTTTTTTTTCGCAAGATCCACACAGGTGGGTTTTGGTGTGCACCCTGTCCTCGGACCTCCTGGGTGGCCTCCCCAACCCCCCCCCGGGCCCATTAATGGCCATTTTTCTTTTTTCTTTTTTTTTTTTCTTTTTTTTGGGACAGTGTGTTGCCTTGTGTGGCTCCCGTGGGCATACGCTGCATTGTGGCTGGGCACATGCAAGCTTCTCATTGATTTGGTTCAGATGCTTAGGTTTTTGTCACACACACCCCTCCTGCTTCCCGTTTCCATGGGCTTGCAAAGGGTGTGCCCAAGTGACATTGACGTACATGGTGACATTGGACTCCCATGAGCTGTGTGGGCAGTCTGTAGTCAATTCTGTGTATATATTCATAGTGCATATTGTTGTTGTATTGTACACTGCGTGGTGTATTCATATGTGCCTCTGCATCCATCTCATCCTCCATATTTGCAGGTCCATTCCTCATGTCTTCACAATGCGGTCCACCTTGGAACTGGAGTCCATGTTGTAAGCAGTGCACCTACACTCTTGCGTGGCGCCAACACTGTATACTTGCAAGTGTTCGGAGGGCTGTCATCATCAGGTGGTGAGGCTAGCTAATTTTTAAGTCTGTAATGTCATGTTTAAGGTGGGTTGGAGGTTGTGTAGGTGATTGGTATTATTGGTAAGTATTTGGTAATGTGGGCTGTAGGTCCTGCATTACTGTGGCCATTTCATGTGTGGACAGGTTTCCATTAGGGACACTGTAGCTGCTGGCACTTGGGGCATGTTGTGGGGATTCATTTCTTTCCTCTCACATTGCATGACATGCCATGGTGTGTTGTGTGGCCGTGCCGTGGAGGGGGTGGGTGACATGGCACTGTTTTCATGTAGTATTTTGCAAGTGGGTATTCATTTATGCAGCATGGAAGTGTATTTTCATGACACTGCATTGGTGGTGTTTGTGTAGGTAGGGATGCACACATTGTGACACTTCCACATGAACAATCTCAGGCTGCTATGGTTCTGACAGTTGACAGTCCCTTTGTTCGTCTTAATTGTCAGGCCGAGTCATCATTGCTAATCAGATGGTATGTGCCAGGCCTGTGTGCACTCCACTGGGGTGTGATTTCTATGTGAAGTAATTAGCCACCAGCTGCGTACGGGCTGCCTCACCCCGTGCCCTCTCCCCTCCCATGCGCAGCGGGCGTGCATGTGGTTGGGGATGTGGGGGCACCACCATGTCCACGGCCAGGCCCCGGCGTGTTGCAACATTGTGCAGGACACATGCTGCCACTATGATCCTGCACACTACTGGGGGCGCATATAACAGCTGCCCGCCAGAACGGTCAAGGGAGCGAAAGCGTGACTTGAGCACTCCGAATGTGCGCTCCACTATGCCCCGGGTTGCTATATGGGCTGTGTTGTATCTTACCTCTGGAGGCGTGATGGGGTTCCGAATTGGCGTCATCATGTGGGTGCTCAGAGGGTAGGCACTGTCCCCTGGTGAGGAGGTGATGGGTATCATTAGTGGGGTAGTGACACTACTCTGCATCTGACATGCATGCATGTGCAGTGGCATTCATACTCACCAAGCAGCCATGTATCACCATGCCGCCCAGCTTCGAGGTCCCGGCTTAGGGTAGACATTCGGTAAATTAAGCTGTCGTGGGTGGACCCTGGATAGTTTGCATATACTGAGGTGATGATTCCCTTAGCATTACATACTACCTGCACGTTGATGGAATGCCAGTGCTTGCGGTTCCTATAGATGTGCTCAGATGCCCTGGGGGGACGTAGTGCCACATGGGTGCAGTCAATGGCACCTAGCACTTTTGGAAATTGTGCCACACTGTAGAAATCGAGGGTGGCAGCCTGCCTTTCTGCAGGTGTCCTGGGCAGGTATATGTGCCTACGGACTGATGGGCGTGCAGTGATGATGTTCAAGACCTGGTGTAGGCAGCGTGACTGCGTGGCCTGTGACACCCCACCCACTATGGCACTTGTCCGCTGAAATGATCCTGTGGCCAAGAAGTGCAGTACATTGAGGACCTTCTCCAGGGGGCTGAGTGCTTGGGAGCACAGGGTGGGTGATGTGAGGTCATCCTCCCACTCACTGACCAGGTCAAGTATCATGTGTGGGGGAAACCTGTACCTCCCATACACCTGGTCATCAGGCATCCCAAAAAGGCTGGTTCTGGGAGTGAAAATTCGGGCCCTCACTATCCTCCTCCTCCTCCTTTGGTAACCCACGGCCACTGCTGCTAGGAATGGGATATTCATCCTGGCGTATGAGCTTGTTTGTGGTTTTCGCGCACTTTTATGCTGCGCGGGTCGACGTACGCCTGCTTCATGTCTTCAGGATTGGACACTTTTTCGGCACGTCGTAGGCGAACGTGTGAATCTTCCCGCCCACACCAGGAATACACGTAGCACGCTCTCACAGGCACAGTCATGGGTAAACATTCCCGCCCACCCCTGGAATACATGTGACCCACTCTCACAGGCCCAATCGCGTGTGAAACTTCCCGCGCACCCCTGGAATCCACGTACCCAGCAAAATCGCGTGTTGAACTTCCCGCGCACCCCTGAAATCCACGTACCCGGCCAAATCGCGTGTGAACTTCACGCGCACCCCTGAAATCCACGTACACAGCCAAACCGCGTGTTTAACTTCCCGCGCACCCCTGAAATACACGTACCCAGGCAAATCGCGTGTGGAAGTTCACGCGCACCCCGAAGTACACTTACAATCGCGTGTGGAACTTCACGCGCACCACGAAGTACATGTACCCAGGCAAATTGCACGGCTGGGGGGTGGGGGTGGTGGGAGACATGGGTGGGGGCCTGGTGGAGGCTGCCCCTGGTGGCTGGAGGGTGGGGGTGCAGGGGGACATGAGTGGGGGCCTGGTGGAGGCTGCCCCTGGTGGCTGGGGGGTGGGGGTGCAGGGGGACATGAGTGGGGGCCTGTTGGAGGCTGCCCCTGCACTGCTGGGGGGTGGGGGTGGTGGTAGACATGGGTGGGGGCCTGGTGGAGGCTGCCCCTGGTGGCTGGGGGGTGGGGGTGCAGGGGGACATGAGTGGGGGCCTGGTGGAGGCTGCCCATGGTGGCTGGGGGTGGGGGTGGTGGGAGACATGAGTGGGTGCCTGGTGGAGGGTGCCCCTGCACTGCGGGGGGGTGGGGGTAATAGGGGACATGAGTGGGGGCCTGGTGGAGGCTGCCCCTGGTGGCAGGGGGGTGAGGGTGGTGGGAGACATGGGTGGGGGCCTGGTGGAGGCTGCCCCTGCACTGCTGGGGGGTGGGGGTGCAGGGGGACATGAGTGGGGGCCTGTTGGAGGCTGCCCCTGCACTGCTGGGGGGTGGGGGTGCAGGGGGACATGAGTGGGGGCCTGGTGGAGGCTGCCACTGGTGGCTGGGGGGTGGGGGTGCAGGGGGACATGAGTGGGGGCCTGTTGGAGGCTGCCCCTGCACTGCTGGGGGGTGGGGTGGTGGGAGACATGAGTGGGGGCCTGGTGGAGGCTGCCCCTGCACTGCTGGGGGGTGGGGGTGGTGGGAGACATGAGTGGGGGCCTGGTGGAGGCTGCCCCCGGTTGCTGGGGGGTGGGGGTGGTGGTAGACATGGGTGGGGGCCTGGTGGAGGCTGCCCCTGCACTGCTGGGGGGTGGGGGTGGTGGTAGACATGGGTGGGGGCCTGGTGGAGGCTGCCCCTGGTGGCTGGGGGGTAGGGGTGCAGGGGGACATGAGTGGGGGCCTGGTGGAGGCTGCCCCTGGTGGCTGGGGGGTGGGGGTGCAGGGGGACATGAGTGGGGGCCTGTTGGAGGCTGCCCCTGCACTGCTGGGGGGTGGGGGTGGTGGTAGACATGGGTGGGGGCCTGGTGGAGGCTGCCCCTGCACTGCTGGGGGGTGGGGGTGGTGGTAGACATGGGTGGGGGCCTGGTGGAGGCTGCCCCTGCACTGCTGGGGGGTGGGGGTGGTGGGAGACATGAGTGGGGGCCTGGTGGAGGCTGCCCCTGGTGGCTGGGGTGGTGGTAGACATGGGTGGGGGCCTGGTGGAGGCTGCCTCTGCACTGCTGGGGGGTGGGGGTGATGGTAGACATGGGTGGGGGCCTGGTGGAGGCTGCCCCTGGTGGCTGGGGGGTGGGGGTGCAGGGGGACATGAGTGGGGGCCTGGTGGAGGTTGCCCCTGGTGGCTGGGGGGTGGGGGTGGTGGTAGACATGGGTGGGGGCCTGGTGGAGGATGCCCCTGCACTACTGGGGGGTGGGGGTGGTGGTAGACATGGGTGGGGGCCTGGTGGAGGCTGCCCCTGCACTGCTGGGGGGTGGGGGTGGTGGGAGACATGAGTGGGGGCCTGTTGGAGGTTGCCCCTGCACTGCTGGGGGGTGGGGGTGGTGGGAGACATGAGTAGGGGCCTGGTGGAGGCTGCCCCTGGTGGCTGGGGGTGGTGGTATACATGGGTGGGGGCCTGGTGGAGGCTGCCCCTGTACTGCTGGGGGTGGGGGTGGTGGTAGACATGGGTGGGGGCCTGGTGGATGCTGCCCCTGGTGGCTGGGGGGTGGGGGTGCAGGGGGACATGAGTGGGGGCCTGTTGGAGGCTGCCCCTGCACTGCTGGGGGGTGGGGGTGGTGGGAGACATGAGTGGGTGCCTGGTGGAGGGTGCCCCTGCACTGCGGGGGGGTGGGGGTAATAGGGGACATGAGTGGGGGCCTGGTGGAGGCTGCCCCTGGTGGCTGGGGGGTGGGGGTGGTGGGAGACATGTGTTGGTGATCAGTGTGGAAGGTGACATGTGGGTTGGCTGGTGGGCATGGCCATGGTGAATGGGTTGCCTGTGGGACATGAGCAGGGGTGCAGGGTAGTACCCTGTGGTGTGGGCTTCCTGCAGGGGCCGTGGAGGGTGTAGAGGGAACACCTGGGGGTACCCACATGGCCATATCACGTGTAGCATTCCCCTGCAACACCGAAATACACGTACCCAGCCAAATCGCGTGTGAAACTTCCCGCGCACCCCTGGAATCCACGTACCCAGCAAAATCGCGTGTTGAACTTCCGGCGCACACCTGAAATCCACCTACCCGGCCAAATCGCGTGTGAACTTCGCGCGCACCCCTGAAATCCACGTACCCAGCCAAATCGCGTGTTTAACTTCCCGCGCACCCCTGAAATACACGTACCCGGCCAAATCGCGTGTGGAACTTCCCCCTGAAATCCACGTACACAGCCAAATCGCGTGTTGGACTTCACGCGCACCCCTGAAATACACGTACCCGGCCAAATCGCGTGTGGAACTTCCCGCGCACCCCTTAAATCCACGTACACAGCCAAATCGCGTGTTGGACTTCACGCGCACCCCTGAAATCCACGTACCCGGCCAAATCGCGTGTGGAACTTCCCGCGCACCCCTGGAATCCACGTACCCAGCCAATTCGCGTGTGAAACTTCCCGCGCACCCCTGAAATACACGTACCCGGCCAAATCGCGTGTGGAACTTCCTGCGCACCCCTGAAATCCACGTACACAGCCAAATCGCGTGTTGGACTTCACGCGCACCCCTGAAATCCAAGTACTCAGCCAAATCGCGTGTGGAACTTCCCACAAACCCCTGTAATCCACGTACCCAGCCAAATCGCGTGTGGAACTTCCCGCGCACCCCTGGAATCAACGTACCCAGCCAAATCGCGTGTGAAACTTCCCGCGCACCCCGAAATACACGCACACGTTATTTTTCAGTCAGCGGGTGTCCGTGTTTGTGGGTACCCCTTTGCACGTCATTTGTCCTGGAGGGCCACAGTATTGGACATTCATCATAGCTGTATATAGGTGCTATTTGTTGGCGCACCTTTTGGCGCACATTTTTTACAGGCGCAGGGACGCTACCGCCTGCTTTCTTGTGGCGGTCGTGTTTGTGCCTGTGCGCTGGTTTGACCGTGCGCTGTTTTGCCCTATTCGATTCCATGAATATGTGTTGTAGGCGAAGGTGTGGGCGTTCCGCGCACTTGCACCCTGTACTTCCCCCGTGACGCCCACATTTTGGCAAGTTGTTCCCCATTCCGAGTGTTACGCCCCGTGTTCCGCCTACTTTTGTAGCGTGCACCGCGCTATGTGCGTTTTTTGCTGTGGCCTGTGCGATTTTCGCTGTGACCTGGCGCACGCCGTTAGATGGCCTGTGCGCCAACGTGCGCCACGCACTTTTTTAGCGCACATCAGATGGTTTTTTAGCGCACGCCCTTCCATGAATCGATGTGCGCTGCTTTTCGTACGATTTTCGCAATTGCACTGCGATTTTCGCAATTCCAGTGCGATTCGCACCTTTTTGCCCACTTGCGCCGCACTATTTATTCCATGAATCGGCCTGTTTATCTGTCCTTACTGTTCGCTAGCAAGTTTAAACTGTTCTAAGAACACACGCAGTGTCCTGAAATGTTCGTTTCACGTGGGACGCATTTTTAATTACTTCAGGACCCGAACAGTGTCCGTAGAACATCAACGCGCATGCACTAACCAATCTCCGTGCATTTGGTGTCCTGCAGACCTGCGCTTCCTTCGCTGACTTGTTCGCGAACGGATCATATGACCGTGCCCACACTGATCGCGTGTTCTGAATGCGGACACTGTTCGTGTCCCCGAACAATTTAAAAGTACATTTTCAATTAATCCATAATATTTTTAAATAAAATCTCACCATGGCACAAGTCCCACATAGTAATCCTGAGTTTCTACATACCTTTTAAAACTTTTCTAACTTTTTTTGTGTTCGATCTATCCACGGACAGCGCGCATGTCGGCGGACCGCCCACAAGCACCCCTATAAAAGACCATGCCCTAGAGCTTATTCTCATTGTGTTTCTGGCTATTCTTCAGAACACAGCGATTTTTGCTGCCACCTGCAGATTACACCATCATCGAGATGGCATCCATGGCTGAACTACTGCCACCTGGTGCTGCACCTGCTTCAGTACCACCCCCACCCCCTCCACCACCACCACCTCCCCAAGGGCCTGAAGAGGGGAACAGGAGTGAGGATGCAGAGGAGGAAGAAGAGGATGATGAGAATGAGGTAGAGGAAATTCCTACTACCCGCACTAGGCATGAGTCTTGGGTGTGGCGGTTATTTACCATTCATGGGAATGGTCCTAAGGCTTGTGCGAACCGTGTTACCTGCAATGAGTGCAAAATGATACTCAGTCGCGGGAAGCACGGTAAGTACAGCTTTGGGACCACTACTATGAAGCGACACCTGAGGTCATTTCACTCTGGGGCTATTCGCAGGGTTGTACCTTGCAAAGAACGTAGCAGGTTGATTTCCTCTACTTCATCCTCTGTTTCTGATCCTGTCACCACAAGGACCACCTCTGTGGGACAGGGTCTTCCTCAAGCTGCCTCACAGGCCATACAGAATGCTGATGACCCTTACCTTTCGAGGGTCACAGTTGTATGTATGTACTGTGACACAGTACTCTGTAGGGGGAGCGACTTCGTAGTGCTTTTGAGACTATCGTCTCAGATCACGAGAAGATCTACTCACTACCCAAATAAAATCCACTCTACATCTTCCTCTCTCAGCTCGCCCTTTCTTATCCCTCTGGTTGGTGTCCCCCCTTTACCTTCCTTTCCTCTCCTCTCCTGGTGTGTCGTGTATAAAAAACCAAAAAAAATACAAAATATCAAAAATCAAAAGAAAATAAGGCTCTTTTCAGAGCCGCCTTTCACAGTTAAAAAATAGAAGTGAAAATAAATGAAGCAGGGTCCTTTGTATTTTTTAGAAGGCCGCGGACAGTTCGCGAACATTTAAAAAATTGGGTTGCTACCCTATCAGAAACATTGCAATTTTCTCTGGGAGGAAGGGGTGGTTCTGAAAAGAGCTTTTGGGAGGTGTTTGTAAGTCAAAAATTATAAATGCTTAACACCTACTTCAAAATGGATGTTGTAATTCCAAAAAAGGTCGCAATGCATTTTGTACATTTCTCAGAAAAATCTGATTGCCACCATAAGTAAGATGGACTCCATGTCTGCGAAAAATGTTTGTACTACGAAACAGAATATTTTCATTGTGAAAAGAAGACATGCCAAAATCTTTTAGAAAGGCACAAACAGCTTTATTAACATTGCGCCTTGCTTTTTCCATTTGTGGACCAAATGAAGAAGAACCAAGACACATTTGTCTCTGCGCAATCCGTGAAAATATCACTTGAGAATTAGGAAACATGTCCATAACCTTCCCAAGTCCTTCTTTCATATCAAATTGCTTAAAAATTCCAGTCACATGTCCTAAACTGTTCCCTCCTCAATGAATTACAATTATGTCTGGATGTTGCTCTGTCTCCAAAGTAGCACAGAGAGGTAGCAAGTCCAACCACTTCATTCCACGTACTCCATGCCAGTGTACCTCCACATGTGGGAATCCAAAATCTACAGCTACTCCACAGCTTTCTGCATGCACCTTCAACCAATATATCCATGAATCTCCCAAAATCCATACAATCTTTTTCCTAAAACACACAGACATAGCTATCTGTTGTTCTCTGAGCAAAAACAGTATATGAGGCACAACACACCCACTAAACTTTCCTGACCAATCCATTTCAGTACTCATTCTCATTTGCATGACTTCTAAACCCAAAAATCCCCGGATGTAACTCCCGATGTCCGCGAACATATTGTAACATGAACAGCCCTTCTACCATTTCCACTTCACTCTCTCTGCCATTCCCTCAGTGGATGTAGCTAAGAAGTCACATGACCATGCACCAATCACATTCAAGACCTCTACATCTAACTGCATCATCATAGATCAGCACTGCAAATGTACTGTGAATCTCTCTGAGTACAAGTGTCATATCATTGGCAAGCACCATCTACCAGAAATACTGTACAAGTTTCCAAGATGTCTACTTGCAGCTCCATGCATATCCATATGCATGAACACAAACTTCAGGTATGCATAGTTTCTGTATTTTTTTCAATATCCTAAAATCAACTATCACTTATAAACCTTTGTACTATTTACTTTCTTTATACACACACACTCAAATCATTTCACACATTTTTTAAATGAAATATATAGACTACATATATTCAAACAAAATTGCATGCAAGCACAATCTATGTTTAAATCTTTAAAAAAATACTTATACAATTTCATATTTTTTTGTTTGTATTTATTTATTTACTTAATTACTTTAATTTAGACATGACATTGAGGCGCTATTACCTAGAACAGCTTACTTACAGAAATAGTGGTATTCACTTTTATATTATAAATTTCATAAGACATAGTAAAGATATTTTTTTTTGCTACAGTTAGTCATTCAATACAATTTGTTCATTAAGAACATATCATATGTACTGAACTGATGCAATGTATCTTATGTAAATAAATTAGTTTAATGGTTTTAAAGAAGGCACTGAGGATTTCAATGAAAAAAATCAATATCTAAATTAAAAACAGCGCTATATACAAACAAAGTTACTAATTTGAAGCTTTTACAATTGCAGTGAAGACCAGTCTACTGAAAAGAAGCAGCCGAATTCGAAGAACAAAGAAGAACTAAGAAGTTACCTGTTAATTTAAGAAAAAAGTAAGTAGAATATCACCATAATATTTGTATTATTAATCAAACATACTATAACATTAATACAAGCTATTTTGGTGCCTAAAAATAGAGATTGTGTACCATTTTGTCCAAAAATCACTTAAACAGCGATTTACAGCCAGAATGGCCCACAAATTCCTATTTTTGGACACACAAATTACCCAACTGAACCGCTACAATTTTCATATTATAGAACAAACAACGGTCTTAATTGTATACATTAGATTTACTATTTGTACTTTTCCACACCACTAGCTTACTTTTTTTTTGTCATCTGAACCCCAGTTTAGTAACAATTAAATTCAAGAATACCTATCCCTACTAGTTGTAGTTCCCAATGCATAATCACACACCATTACATACATCTTTATCATCTTACTCAAACACTCATGCACACAGCACACACACATTGCAGAACACCCCAACCCATACTTCTTTATTTTTTTCAACAGACCCTAAAGAATGCCTACCAAAAGTCAAGTCCGTAGAAAGCAACGCAGAAGTAGAGCAAATGAAAATAAAAGTGTCCAACATAAGCATCCATCTCTAGCAGAATGTGTAAAAAAAGTTGAAACAAAACAGCTAATACAGTCATTTAGTGAAACACAAGAAGTTTCAAGTACAAAAACTTTGCCTCCTCTATCAAAATGTAAAACAAACCAAAAAACAATTAACAGAAAATCAGCTATCACTACAGATAAAACTACTTCTTCAAATTTTAATATAGTGCAAAGTAAGCATACCAAGAAAAGTATTTTAGCCAAAATGTACCGTCACAAAGTCCTTCAAAATCTTATAAAAACAGGAGAGAAATCAGGTTCAATGCTTAAAACCTATCGTAGGAAATTAATCTTAGAAGCGTTGATGGACAGTGCAATTCTTCTCAAAAGAAAGTTATTTATTTTACTGTTAAACAAAATGAAACCACTAACAAAACTAATAACTAAATTACAAAAAAGACTTCTCAATAAGCAAAATGTCAACAGAAAGAACTTCTTAAGTATCTGCGGAGGTGAATGGAATCACACTATGAGCACAGAACCATATTTTAATGAAGAAGCGTACAAACAAAAGCAAACAAATACAATTGCCATGCATATCATTGGTCGAGGTTATGAAAAAGTGAATACTACCATAATGGAACAAGAAGTACTCCTTACAAAAATATGCCCTGAAAACTTAGAATTACCCCTCCATTCAACTGAATCAGAACGTCTAGTGTACAAATGGCCATGCACGTCAATGTGTAAAATTCCCAAACAATGTTTCAAATCTTTACGCCAATTCCTCAATAAATATGTAAAAAGCAAAATCAAAATTAAATTACTGCAAAATATGGATACCTGTCCAGTGCGCAAGTACACAGGACTACAAGGACATTCATTGGCCTGCATTACAGGACATACTTTAAAACCACTTTCCATGATATCAAAAGGATATCAACACATCATTCAACTCTAAGAAATCTAGTCTATAAACTGTACTATGCTAAAAGTCCTGCTTTAGCACTAGCAAAGTTAAATAACATCCTTCTACATGGTACAGCAAAAGACCTACTTGAAGAAATTCACTATATCCAGAAAAATATTTTGGAAGTGAAAGCCATTTACAGAATGAAATAGCTTTAAACCAATGAAGCAACAATTCTACACATGGCAACCTTTTGCTAAACACATACAAAAAAGAAATAGTAAAATTTAAAAGTACATCGTCTGAAGTACGAAACCATGTATGTGTGTGTTGCCGTAGAACTTTTTATAAAAGTAACACAAAAACTGTAGACCTATCATACAAAATAGAAGACAATGAAGATTCTAAATGGTTTGAATTAGCTCTCTACCTTGTAGCAGAAAACAAATACGAAATAATTGAGCCCTTAATACTTTGCAGTTACTGCACTACAAAACTTGACAACAACCAAACCCCTTCACGTGCTATCACAAATAATTGGTACCAAAACCCCTACAACAACTTAATTTATATGAGAGCATCATAATTCAAACAGTACATCCATTTCAAGCAATAATACGCCTTCAACCAAAAACAGCAAAATTACCTCCCTCTGAATTGGTAAAAGGCATTCGTGGAAAATTAGTTTATTTACCACTAGATCTAAAAGACAATGTGCATACTCTAGGAGTGTAACGTCCAATGCAGCAATCTTTAATTATCTTAGTAAATGGAGTACCTACAAAAGACAAAAAAATATGGCAACAGCTGGTAGATTTACATAAAGTTAGACAAGCCTTCCAATATCTTAAAGAGAATAATGAATATTACAAAGAAATTAATTTTGAAGAAAACTTGAAAGATACAACTGAAATAATTCAAGAAACACAAGAAGCTGCTCAATTTGAGCTACTAGATCCTGCTACAATATAAAATACTTTAGACCATTATAAAATTCATCCTTTGCACTCTAATGACACCATAGAAGATGTACTGGAAACGTACCAAATGCGTCAAACAAAAGGATCGCTAATCAGCATATGGGAAAAAAGTATAGAAGCACGTGCTTTTCCTCTAATCTTTCCTACTGGCAAAGGAGGAAGGTATGATGATAGACCTATTCAAAAATCAGCTTCTGAATACCGCTCATTACGGATGTATTCTGAAGATCCCAGATTTCGACAAAATGTGGAACACATATTCCACCTACTCTTTGAAAGTGAACTAGCAACTTTATGTTACGGAGTTGCACACATATTAAAATCAGGATCACACTTTCAAAATATGACAGCTACACAATTATTAGAAAAAGTGCAACAAAAGGATGAGGTTTTACAATCAAATATTACAAATCTATTAGCAAATATGCGTGGTACTAAAGAGTACTGGTTTCGATGTCATGGAGATGTACGTTGTATGATCAGAAACCTTGGCCCACCCACTTGGTTTGTTACATTAAGTTGTGCAGAATATGCATGGGAAGATTTACATGATTTCCTATGCATATCAAATAAAAAAACAAACATAGATATACTAACACCTGGAGAACTTTGTTCTTTGGATCCTGTTAATATTTCAAGATATTTTCACCATTGCTTCATTGCTATGCTACATTTTATTTGTAATAAAACTGTTCATCCCCTTGGAGAAGTGCAACACTTCTTTTGGAGAAAAGAATACCAAGCCAGAGGAGCAGCACATATCCACATGCTTTTATGGATTAAAGATGCTCCTCAATTTGGTCAAGACAGTGATGCCACTGTTTTACAGTTTATTGAAAAATATGTCACTTGTGAAACTCCATCAGAAGCCACAAATAGTGATCTTCATGCACAAATTATACAATTTCAAAGACACAAATGTGGAAACTATTGTCGTCGCAAATACAAAAACAAATGGAAATACTAAACCAAATGCCAATTTGGTTTCCCTAGACCAGTTACAAATACAGGTCAAGTGAACAACCTCATGTCTTCAGTTAGACATAGTGTTAAAGGTAAGTCACCTAAAAATACATATTACATAAAAAGAAAAGAAGAAGAAAAATATATCAATGATTATAATGCAATCATTGCCCACTTATGGAATGCAAACATAGATGTGCAGTACATTGCAGACAATTCTACTGCAGTTGCACGATATGTCACAGCATACTTAACTAAAGCAGAAAAGACAGAGCTCCAATACCTCTGGAATGACCTGTCATCAGATAAAACAGTGTCTCAGAAATTATACAGCTAGGGCATAGAAATGCTCACCCATAGAGAATGTGGATCATATAAAGCAGCTGATTGTTTAACTGGTACTGCATTGTATGGTAAATCTGAAAATATAGTATGGCTAAGTCTTGGTCCAGCTAAATCTAGAAAAAAAGTTCTAAAATCATATGAAGATATAAAAACAATAGCCAAACGTGATCCCAACAGCCAAGACATTTTAAAAAACTATTTATTGGACACATACTACCCAAACAGAAGTAATACTTTGGAAAACATGTGTCTATAACACATAGCCCAAAACTACACATACAAAAATAATATCAAACCTGATGAAAAAAAAAGGTAAACATAGAGTGACAAACTGTGAAGGCAACTTAGTTAAACTCACTAAACCAAATTTAATTAATCATATCAAATTATCATTAAAGACTTCTCAACATAAAGAAGTATATTACATGTCCCTGCTACAACTCTTCAAATCATGGAGAAAAGAAGAACAAATACTAGATAACTATGACTCATATGAGGATGCTTTCAAAGCAAATGAAAGCACTATAACTGATGTAAACTTTACACAGTACAAAACAATGTTGCACAATGAACAGCAACACGAAGAAGAACTCCAAGCCCAACTAGATAAGGACACTCCTGACAGTAGTCAACCTTCTGTAACAGGAAGCCAAGAACCACTGGGAGAACCACTAATAATAAATGAGGCAGAATTAGCTATGATAGAATTAGAAAATATCATTTGTCAGTATGAAGATAAAGAAGACTTAACTATACTACAATCAAAACTAAACAATGAGCAACGTAGCATTTTTCAAGAAGTAACAAAACAAATTGCACATGGTGTGAAACATGAACATAAAGAATGTTCCTGCCATAATTATAAATCTATACTACTGCACGTCAGTGGTGAAGCTGGTTCTTGCAAAACATTCCTAATCAAAATCATTAGCAAGTTCCTTCAACAATTGACAAACAAACTGTCAGCTGTTGTCACTGCCCCCACAGTGTTAGCTGCCTACAACATAGGTGGTGTTACATTACACCGATTACTACTATTACCAGTGGAACACCAGAACAAATTAGACTATTACAAACTTTCTGCAGAAGCTGTAATGGAACTACGCAGAGTATTGAAACAAATGAAAATGCTACTAATAGATGAAGTGAGCATGGTCTCCAACCTGATGTTAGCTTTGATTCACCTCAGATTACAAGAAGTACTCAAAACAGACTATGAAGAGCTCTTTGCAGGAAAACACATTATTGTTTTTGGAGATCTGCTTCAATTAACACCAGTAAAAGGTGAGCCTATTTTTAAAACATTAGGACACAAACTCTGCCGTAAAACTGTTGGCAGCATTGGAAATGTCAACCTTTGGCAACATTTCCAATACAGAGAATTAACAGAAAACATGCAGCAATCTGCAGATCTCACTTATGCCAACATTTTAAAAAGTATCAGAGTTGGTATACTTTCTAAAGAAGCAGTAGCAATATTGAAAACATGGCACATAAATGCACTTCATGGCGATAATGCATGTGCTACAGATGTTATGGAACAATTAGCTCACAAAAATGTCAATCGTACGGCCTTAATGCTAAGTAATGAAATGCAACCAATCATGGAAGTTAGCGCCACAGACAAACTAGATGTACATGGTATGACACTACCCATGTGTGACCAAGCCACAAAAAACCTAAATAGTTTAGAAAAATCAATCTCAAACACAGCAGGCTTAGAAAAGATATTAAAATTATCCTTAAATTGCAGAGTAATGCTTAAACGTAACCTTGACGTGGACCAAGGACTAGTTAATGGAGCACTGGGTACAGTTGTTGGCTTTCAAACATACCCACGCAACAACAAAATTCAGTTTGTCAATATACTCTTTGACAAACTTTCAGAAGTAAAAAGGATGGGACGCTCAACAGCTAGATTCCTTCTCTTCAAAGACATGTATGTACGCAGAGAACAATTTTCACTGACTCTTGCATTCGCAGTCACGATTCATAAATCACAAGGTCTTACCCTAGACAAAGCAGTGATAGATATTGGTAACACAGTCTTTAAAGAAGGCATGAGCTACGTAGCACTATCACGCTTACGTACACTTGACGGTCTATTTCTAATCAACTTTGATGCAAGTAAAATAAACGCTGATATTCCTTGTATTTTATAATACAATAGACTTCGCTCACTTTACACCCCCCACCTAAACACATATTCTGTTCCACAAAAAGTAAAATGTTATAAAAGAAAAATAAATCAAACAGAAATGCAACAGAAGTCACTGCAAATCCTCCAAAGAGAGTAAAATAAACTAATACTTCATCAAGTACCACAAGCAAAAAAGAATCAATTAGGGAAAGTAAACCAGGTACTTCTTTAAAGAAGGAAGACAAACTCCAAAAAAAGCAGTTAGATACAGAACTACCTGGACCATTTCAATTCTCAAATATAGTTGGTGTGAGTTGCTACGCAAATGTAGCAATGAATATTCTATTTCAATTACCACCAATTGTTGACAACATTTACTTACACAGTACAGACCCATTGTGTTTGCAAATGTTAGTACTTCACAGAAATGCAGCAAACAGTCCTGACAACACGTATAGTGTTTATGGAATAAGACAACAATTGGACTACTGTGCTGGAATGGTGAAATTCACTATAAACTCACAGGAAGATCCACAAGAATTTCTAATGTACTTACTATAAGTACGGGAAAACAAAAACATACCTATAAATGAAATCTTTCAGATTTCATACATGTGGAAACATACATGCACTCTTTGCAACAATGTGACACGTGAAGAAATCCCCAATGAATGCTTCATATATATTTCAATACCAAATTGTGAATCCATTCCATTTCAGCGACTGCAAACCATGGTAGATTATGCTCTACCTGCAATTCAGTTAATCGCTCCACGTTAGTAATATAAACACATAGTAAATACATAATACTAATGCTTCTACGTTACAATGCAGATGGTACCAAAAACAACTGCAAGCTGACTGGATTCACACATGGTCAAATATCACTTGGTAAGAAAACCTTCACAACAATAGGTATAGTCTACCACGCAGGAGCCCCAACCAATTCAGGGCACTACACTGCATATATCAAAAAGAAATGTGGATGGTTTGAATGTAATGATAGTACCATTACTCTAAAGCAGAGATTATCAGCAAATCTTACAAACGCTTATTTGATGTTCTTAAAACCAAAATTTGATAACTAAACTGTATTTAAACCCTAAGTATACTTGTGTTAAAAAATATAAACTGTTAGAATACTCCAAAAGCTATCTAACTGCTCAAAGATTCTACAACAACTAATCATATAAATGAATACCACTAAATTAGACCAAAAAATACACAGTTAGAATACGCCAATTGGCATCTAACTGTCAAAACATTTAGCAATATCCAAATAGATAAATCAATACCACTAAAAGATATCAAAAAAATAGACAGTTAGAATACGCCATTTGGTATCTAACTGCTCCAAAATTTTATAATATCCAAACAAATAAATAATATGTTACTGCTCCAAAAAAATGCAACAAGCCAAAATATAAAGCATTAGCCAGAAACAACAAGTGAACACTGAAAACAAACAAACAAATAAACTGCAGCATAACAGAAAAAGTTGTTTTTTTAATCCAGCATGGATTTTTTTTTTCTCCCACATACCCAATGATTTTAGCAACACATACAGAAACTGAGCAAATTGCACAGTACTCTGATTTGTAATCTACTAAATATGAGGGTCCAAAAAAAAAAGTATGTTGATTATACAATGTAATAAGTCATTACAAAATACTAACACTAAAATGCAATTTTCTTTTGTCACAGAAATTAACAAGAAATACATGTACTCTGGTTACTAGACCAAACAGTAAGTATACAATAATAAGGAGAACCATCGCAGCATATCACATATATAGTATCTAATACCTTTGTTCCTAATATATTTGTTTTTCACCCAAAGTCATAAGCAAATATGAATGTGATATGCTGCGGTGACCCAAGACTCTATGCACTGGCCACAACGACCGCAGCATATCACATCCATAGACTCAAACATTTCAACTACGGTCTATGGAAACTTTTAATGTCTGCGGACATTATAAGTGTTCTTAGAACACTTTTAACTTGCCAGCGAACAATACGGACAGCGTTTTCAGGACACCCCCTACGAACATTTCAGAACAACGCGATAGTTCTTAGAACACTTTCAACTTGACAATGAACAATACGGACAGTGTTCTCAGAACACCCCCATTTTGTTTATTTGCGAACATTTCAGGACACCGCCAGTGTTCTAAGAACACATTCAACTTGCCATCGAACAATACGAACAGCATCTTCAGGACACCCCCTACGAACATTTCAGAACAACGCGAGAGTATTTAGAACACATTCAACTTGACAGAGAACAATACGGACAGCTTCCTTAGGACAGCCCTATTTTGTTTATTTGCGAACATTTCAGGACACCGCGAGTGTTCTTAGAACACATTCAACTTGCCAGCGAACAATACGGACTACGCCTTCAGGACACCCCCTATGAACATTCTAGGACACCGCAAGTGTAACCCCATTATTTTGTTTATTTGCAAACATTTCAGGACACCGGGAGTGTTCTTAGAAGCGTCTTCAGAACACCACCATCTTGTTTATTTGCAAACATTTCAGGACACCGCGAGTGTTCTTAGAACACATTCAACTTGACAGAGAACAATAAGGACAGCGTCCTCAGGACACCCCCATTTTGTTTATTTGCGAACATTTCAGGACACTGCGGGTGTTCTTAGAACACATTCAACTTGCCAGCCACAACCCCCATTCATATTTGCGAACATTTCAGGACACAGCGAGTGTTCGATAACGTCTTCAGAACACCCTAATTTTGTGTATTTGCGAACATTTCAGGAAACCGCAAGTGTTCTTAGAACACATTCAACTTGACAGAGAACAATACGGACAGCGTCCTCAGGACACCCCTACGAACATTCCCCGGACACCACAAGTGTTCTTAGAAACGTCTTCAGAACACCCCCATTTTGTTTATTTGTGAACATTTCAGGACACCGCGAGAGTTCTAAGAACACATTCAACTTGCCATCGAACAATACGAACAGCATCTTCAGGACACCCCCTACAAACATTTCAGAACAACGCGAGATTATTTAGAACACATTCAACTTGACAGAGAACATTACGGACAGCATCCTTAGGACAGCCCCATTTTGTTTATTTTCGAACATTTCAGGACACCGCGAGTGTTCTTAGAACACATTCAACTTGCCAGCGAACAATACGGACTACGCCTTCAGGACACCCCCTACGAACATTCCAGGACACCGCAAGTGTTCTTAGAAACGTCTTCAGAACAACCCCATTTTGTTTATTTGCGAACTTTTCAGGACACCGCGAGTGTTCTTAGAACACATTCAACTTGACAGAGAACAATACGGACAGCGTCCTCAGGACACCCCCATTTTGTTTATTTGCAAACATTTCAGGACACCGGGAGTGTTCTAAGAACACTCTCAACTTGCCAGCCACAACCCCCATTTTGTGTATTTGCGAACATTTCAGGAAACCGCAAGTGTTCTTAGAACACATTCAACTTGACAGAGAACAATACGGACAGCGTACTCAGGACACCCCCTACGAACATTCCCCGGACACCACGAGTGTTCTTAGAAACGTCTTCAGAACACCCCCATTTTGTTTATTTGCGAACATTTCAGGACACCGCGAGTGTTCTTAGAACACATTCAACTTGCCAGCCACAACCCCCATTCATATTTGCGAACATTTCAGGACACAGCGAGTGTTCGACAACATCTTCAGAACACCCCCATTTTGGGTATTTGCGAACATTTCAGGACACCACATGTGTTCTTAGAACACATTCAACTTGACAGTGAACAATACAGACAGCGTCCTCAGGACACCCCCTACGAACATTCCCCGGACACCGCAAGTGTTCTTAGAAACGTCTTCAGAACACCCCCATTTTGTTTATTTGCGAACATTTCAGGACACCGCGAGTGTTCTTAGAACACATTCAACTTGCCAGCCACAGCCCCCATTCATATTTGCGAACTTTTCAGGACACAGCGAGTGTTCGACAACGTCTTCAGAACACCCCCATTTTGTGTATTTGCGAACATTTCAGGACAGCGCGAGTGTTCTTAGAACACATTCAACTTGACAGAGAACAATACGGACAGCGTCCTCAGGACACCCCCTAAGAACATTCCCCGGACACCACGAGTGTTCTTAGAAACGTCCTCAGAACACCCCCATTTTGTTTATTTGTGAACATTTCAGGACACCGCGAGTGTTCTAAGAACACATTCAACTTGCCATCGAACAATACGAACAGCATCTTCAGGACACCCCCTACAAACATTTCAGAACAACGCGAGAGTATTTAGAACACATTCAACTTGACTGAGAACATTACGGACAGCATCCTTAGGACAGCCCCATTTTGTTTATTTGCGAACATTTCAGGAAACCGCGAGTGTTCTTAGAACACATTCAACTTGACAGAGAACAATACGGACAGCGTCCTCAGGACACCCCCTAAGAACATTCCCCGGACACCGCGAGTGTTCTTAGAAACGTCTTCAGGACACCCCCATTTTGTTTATTTGCGAACATTTCAGGATACCACGAGTGTTCTTAGAACACATTCAACCTGAGAGAGAACAATACAGACAGCGTCTTCAGAACACCCCCATTTTGTTTATTTGCAAACATTTCAGGACACCGCAAGTGTTCTTAGAAGCGTCATCAGAACACCACCATCTTGTTTATTTGCTAACATTTCAGGACACCGCGAGTGTTCTTAGAACACATTCAACTTGACAGAGAACAATACGGACAGCGTCCTCAGGACACCCCCATTTTGTTTATTTGCGAACATTTCAGGACACCGCGAGTGTTCTTAGAAGCGTCTCCAGAACACCACCATCTTGTTTATTTGCAAACATTTCAGGACACCGCAAGTGTTGCAAACTTGCCAGCGAACAATATGGACTACGCCTTCAGGATACCCCCTACGAACATTCCAGGACACCGCAAGTGTTCTTAGAAACGTCTTCAGAACAACCCCATTTTGTTTATTTGCGAACATTGCAGGACACCAGGAGTGTTCTTAGAAGCATCTTCAGAAAACCACCATCTTGTTTATTTGCAAACATTTCAGGACACCGCAAGTGTTCTTAGAACACATTCAACTTGACAGAGAACAATACGGACAGTGTCCTCAGGACACCCCCATTTTGTTTATTTGCGAAAATTTCAGGACACCGCAAGTATTCTTAGAACACATTCAACTTGCCAGCCACAACCCCCCATTCATATTTGCAAACATTTCAGGACACAGCGAGTGTTCGACAACGTCTTCAGAACACCCCCATTTTGTGTGTTTGCGAACATTTCAGGACACCGCAAGTGTTCTTAGAACACATTCAACTTGACAACGAACAATACGGACAGCGTCCTCAGGACACCCCCATTTTGTTTATTTGCAAACATTTTAGGGCACCGCGAGTGTTCTTAGAACAGTTTCAGCTTGCTTGCGAACAAAACTGACACAGTCCTCAGAACACCCCCCATTCAGTTTACTTCGAACATTTCAGAACACCCGAGATGTCTGCAGACAAATCGAACACAAAAATAACATCTAACACATAAAAAACACAACTTTCATCCTATCTCATACAATCCCACCCTCCTACACACCAACACACTCTACTAAATACAAATTTTGAACAAAGTTTCACCGCGCTGTCCGCGGACGTCCGCGAATCCAAAATGGCGGGTGCTACCGGAAATCTGACGCGCTCCACGCCGTCCAATCAGCGAACACGTTGCATGTCCGCGGACATCACGCAAAGCCGATTGGCCAATCAGGACACTGTCCGCGGAGCGAACAGGGAAGTGTGTCCGCGGACCGAACACAGATATCACTAATTTTTTTTGACCTACTTTTTGGTCATTTTTTAAAAAAACTACTGGACGGATTATCACCAAAAATGCAAAAGCACGCTTTCGGGACCAAGCCGCTGCTCTTGGTCCAAATTTGGTGAAAATCCATCCAGCGGTTTGGGCTGTAGACGCAAGCAAAAAATGTTTCCAATTCAATCTATGGGGAAAAAAAAGTTTTGGGACCCCCCTATAACTTTGCCCCCCCTGGACGAATCCTCACCAAACTTTGCAAATAAATTCAGAGTGACCCAAATACTTTTTTGCAAAGTTTGGTGAGGATTCGTCCAGGGAGAGCGAAGTTATAAGCCGCCCAAAAAGTGCTCTTCCTATGGAAACACCAACTTAACCATAACTACATGGCCACTAACGTGGCCATGTAATATATATATATATTATATTAATGTATATATATATATATATTACATGGCCACGGTAGTGGCCATGTAGTTATGGTTAAGTTGCTGTTTCCATAGGAAGAGCACTTTTTGGGCGGCTTATAACTTCGCTCTCCCTGGACGGATCCTCACCAAACTTTGCAAAAAAAGTATTTGGGTCACAGTTTGGTGAGAATTCATCCAGAGGGGGCGGGGGGGGCAAAGTTATAGGGGGCGTCCCAAAACTTTTTTTTTTCCATAGACTGAATGGGAACATTTTTTTGCTCGCGTCTACAGCCCAACCGCTGGATAGATTTTCAACAAATTTGGACCAGGAGCAGCGGCTTAGTCCCGAAAGCGTGCTTTTGCAAATTTGGTAAAAATCCGTCCAGTAGTTTTTTTAAAATGACCAAAAAGTAGGTCAAAAAAATGTTGTGATATCTGTGTTCGGTCCGCGGACGGACTTCGCTCTGCGGACAGTGTCCTGATTGGCCAATCGGCTTGCATGATGTTCACAGACATGCAACGTGTTCGCTGATTGGACGACGTGGAGCATGAAGCGTGTCAGATTTTCGGTAGCGCCCGCCATCTTGGATTCGCGGTCGTCCGCGGACAGCGCAGTGAAACTTTGTTCAAAATTTGTATTTAGTAGAGTGTGTTGGTGTGTAGGAGTGTTTGGGGAGGGTGGGAGTGTATGAGATAGGATGAAAGTTGTGTTTTTTATGTGTTAGACGTTCTTTTTGTGTTCGATTTGTCTGCGGACATCACGGGGTAAACTGAATGGGGGGTGTTCTGAGGACTCAATATGTGTCCGTTTTGTTCGCAAGCAAACTGAAACTGTTCTAAGAACACTCGCAGTGTCCTGAAATGTTCGCAAATAAACAAAATGGGGGTGTCCTGAGGACGCTGTCCGTATTGTTCGCTGTCAAGTTGAATATGTTCTAAGAACACTTGCGGTGTCCTGAATTGTTCGCAAATACACAAAATGGGGGTGTTCTGAAGACGTTGTCGAACACTCGCTGTGTCCTGAAATGTTTGCAAATATGAATGGGGTTGTGGTTGACAAGTTGAATGTGTTCTAAGAACACTCGCGGTGTCCTGAAATGTTCGCAAATAAACAAAATAGGGGTGTTCTGAAGACGTTTCTAAGAACACTCCCGGTGTCCTGGAATGTTCGTAGGGGGTGTCCTGAAGGCGTAGTCCATATTGTTCGCTGGCAAGTTGAATGTGTTCTAAGAACACTCGCAGTGTCCTGAAATATTTGCAAATAAACAAAATGGGGGTGTTTTGAGGACGCTGTCCGTATTGTTCTCTGTCAAGTTGAATGTGTTCTTAGAACACTCATGGTGTCCTGAAATGTTCGCAAATAAACGAAATGGGGGTGTTCTGAGGACACTGTCCGTATTGTTCGCTGGCAAGTTGAATGTGTTCTAAGAACACTCGCAGTGTCCTGAAATGTTCGCAAATAAACAAAATGGGGGTGTCCTGAGGACACTGTCCGTATTGTTGGTTGTCAAGTTGAAAGTGTTCTAAGAACTATCGCGTTGTTCTGAAATGTTCGTGGGGGTGTCCTGAAAACGCTGTCCGTATTGTTCGCTGGCAATTTGAAAGTGTTCTAAGAACACTCATAATGTCCGCGGACATTAAAAGTTTGCATAGACCATAGTTGAAATGTTTGACTCTACGGATGTGATATGCTGCAGTGGTTGTTGCCAGGGCATACAGGCTTAGGTGCATGGCCAAATGGCCATGCACCCAAGACTCTATGCCCTGGCAACAACCACCGCAGCATATCACATTCTTATTTGCTTATAACTTTGGGTGAAAAACAAATGTATAAGGAGCAAAGGTATTAGATAATATGGATGTGATATGCTGCTATGGTTCTCCTTATTATTGTATACTTACTGTTTGGTCTAGTAACGGGAGTCCATGTTTTTCTTGTTAATTTCTGTGATAAAAGAAAATAGCATGTTAGTATTAGTATTTTGTGTTGACTTATTACATTGTATAATAAATATACTTTTTTTTTTTGGACCCTCATATTTAGTAGATTACAAATCAGAGTACTGTACAATTTGCTCAGTTTCTGTATTTGTTGCTAAAATTATTGGGTCTGTGGGAGAAAAAAAATCCATGTTGGATAAAAAAAAAAAAATTTCTGTTATGCTACAGTTTATTTGTTTGTTTGTTTTCAGTGTTCACTTGTTGTTTCTGGCTAATGCTTCATACTTTGGCTTGTATTTTTTTGGAGCAGTAACATATTATTTATTTGTTTTGATATTATAAAATTTTGGAGCAGTTAGATACCAATTGGCGTATTCTAACTGTCTAATTTTTGAATATATTTTAGTGGTATTGATTTATCTATTTGGATATTGTTACATTTTGGGACAGTTAGATACCAATTGGCGTATTCTAACTGTGCATTTTTTGGTCTAATTTAGTGGTATTCATTTATCTGATTAGTTGTTGTAGAATCTTTGAGCAGTTAGATAGCTTTTGGAGTATTCTAACAGTTTATATTTTTTTAACAAAGTTTACTTAGGGCTTAAATACAGTTTAGTTATACAATTTTGGTTTTAAGAACATCAAATAAGCATTTGTAAGATTTCCTGGTAATCTCTGCTTTAGAGTAATGGTACTATCATTACATTCAAACCATCCACATTTCTTTTTTATATATGCAGTGTAGTGCCCTGAATTGGTTGTGGCTCCTGCGTGGTAGATTATACCTATTGTTGTGAAGGTTTTCTTACCAAGTGATATTTGGCCATGTGTGAATCCAGTCAGCTTGCAGTTGTTTTTGGTACCATCTGCATTCTAATGTAGAAGCATTAGTATTATGTATTTACTGTGTGTTTGTATCACTAACGTGGAGCGATTATCTTAATTGCAGGTAGAGCATAATCTACCATGGTTTGCATTTTGTACAAGTCACTGAAATGGAATGGATTCACAATTTGGTATTGATATATATATGAAGCATTCATTGGGGATTTCTTCTTGTGTCACATTGTTGCAGAGAGTGCATGTATGTTTCCACCTGTATGAAATCTGAAATATTTCATTTATAGGTATGTTTTTGTTATCCAGTACTTGTAGTAAGTACAATAGAAATTCTTGTGGATCTTCCTGTGAATTTATAGTGAATTTCACCATTCCAGCACAGTAGTCCAATTGTTGTCTTATTCCAAAAACACTATACGTGTTGTCAGGATTGATTGCTGCATTTCTGTGAAGTACTAACATTTGCAAACACAATGGGTCTGTACTGTGTAAGTAAATGTTGTCAACAATTGGTGGTAATTGAAATAGAATATTAATTGTTACATTTGCGTAGCAACCTACACCAACTATATTTGAGAATTGAAATGGTCCAGGTAGTTCTGTATCTAACTGCTTTTTTTGGAGTTTGTCTTCCTTCTTTAAAGAAGTACTTGGTTTACTTTCCCTAATTGATTCTTTTTTGCTTGTGGTACTTGATGAAGTATTAGTTTCTTTTACTCTCTTTGGAGGATTTGCAGTGACATCCTGTTGCATTTCTGTTTGATTTATTTTTCTTTTATAACGTTTTACTTTTTGTGGAACAGAATATGTGTTTAGGTGGGGGGTGTATAGTGAGCGAAGTCTATTGTATTCTAAAATGCAAGGAATATCATCGTTTATTTTACTTGCTTCAATGTTGATTAGGAATAGACCGTCAAGTGTACGTAAGCGTGATAGTGCTACATAGCTCATGCCTTCTTTAAAGACTGTGTTACCAATATCTATCATTGCTTTGTCTAGGGTAAGACCTTGTGATTTATGAATCGTGACTGCGTATGCAAGAGTTAGAGAAAATTGTTCTCTGCGTACATACATATCTTTGAAGAGAAGGAATCTAGCTGTTGAGCGTCCTATCCTTTTTACTTCTGAAAGTTTGTCAAAGAGTATATTGACAAACTGAATGTTGTTGTCGTGTGGGTATGTTTGAAAGCCAAGAACTGTACCCAGTGCTCCAATAACTAGTCCTTGGTCCACGTCAAGGTTACGTTTAAGCATTACTCTGCAATTTAAGGATAATTTTAATATCTTTTCTAAGCCTGCTGTGTTTGAGATTGATTTTTCTAAACTATTTAGTCTTGTTGTGGCTTGGTCACACATGGGTAGTGTCATGCCATGTACATCTAGTTTGTCTGTGGCGCTAATTTCCATGATTGGTTGCATTTCTTTACTTAGCATGATTTTATTGAATTTGAAACAGCTTGCAAGAGTTGGCATTAAGGCCATACAATTGACATTTTTGTGGGCTAATTGTTCCATAACATCTGTAGCACATGCATTATCGCCATAAAGTGCATTAAGGTGCCGGGTTTTCAATATTGCTTCTGCTTCTTTAGAAAGTATACCAACTCTGATACTTTTTAAAATGTTGGCATACGTGAGATCTGCAGATTGCTGCATGTTTTCTGTTAATTCTCTGTATTGGAAATGTTGCCAAAGGTTGACATT
Organism: Ambystoma mexicanum; assembly: GCF_040938575.1. Taxonomy (NCBI): domain Eukaryota; kingdom Metazoa; phylum Chordata; class Amphibia; order Caudata; family Ambystomatidae; genus Ambystoma; species Ambystoma mexicanum. The sequence goes on from NC_090934.1 coordinate 520,804,472, forward strand.
TCCAATGCTGCCAACAGTTTTATGGCAGGGTTTGTGTCCTAATGTTTTAAAAATAGGCTCACCTTTTACTGTTGTTAATTGAAGCAGAGCTCCAAAAACAATAATGTGTTTTCCTGCAAAGAGCTCTTCATAGTCTGTTTTGAGTACTTCTTGTAATCTGAGGTGAATCAAAGCTAACATCAGGTTGGAGACCATGCTCACTTCATCTATTAGTAGCATTTTCATTTGTTTCAATAGTCTGCGTACTTCGATTGCAGCTTCTGCAGAAAGTTTGTAATAGTCTAATTTGTTCTGGTGTTCTACTGGTAATAGTAGTAATCGGTGTAATGTAACACCATCTATGTTGTAGGCAGCTAAACCTGTGTGGGCAGTGACAACAGCTGACAGTTTGTTGTTTGTCAATAGTTGAAGGAACTTACTAATGATTTTGATTAGGAATGTTTTGCCAGAACCAGCTTCACCACTGACGTACAGTAGTATAGGTTTATAATTATGGCAGGAACATTCTTTATTTTCATGTTTTACATCATGTGCAATTTGTTTTGTTACTTCTTGAAAAATGCTACTTTGCTCATTGTTTAGTTTTGATTGTAGTATAGTTAAGTCTTCCTTATCTTCATACTGACACATGGTTTTTTCTCCTTCTATCATAGCTAATTCTGCCTCATTTATTATTAGTGGTTCTCCCAGTGGTTCTTGGCTTCCTGTTACAGAAGGTTGACTACTGTCAGGAGGGTCCTTATCTAGTTGGGCTTGGAGTTCTTCTTCGTGTTGCTGTTCATTGTGCAACATTGTTTTGTACTGTGTAAAGTTTACATCAGTTACAGTGCTTTCATTTGCTTTGAAAGCATCCTCATATGAGTCATAGTTATCTAGTAATTGTTCTTCTTTTCTCCATGGTTTGAAGAGTTGTAGCAGGGACATGTAGTATACTTCTTTATGTTGAGGAGTCTTTAATTACATATTGATATGATTAATTCAATTTGGTTTAGTGAGTTTAACTAAGCTGCCTTCACAGTTTGTTACTCTATATTTATCTTTTTTTTCATCAGGTTTCATATTATTTGTGTATGTGTAGTTTTGAGCTATGTGGTATAGACACATGTTTTCCAAAGTATTACTTCTGTTTGGGTAGTATGTGTCCAATAAATTGTTTTTTTAAAATGTCTTGGCTGTTGGGATAATGTTTGGCTATTGTTTCTATATCTTCATATGATTTTAGAACTCTTTTTCTAGATTTAGCTGGACCAAGACTTAGCCATTCTATATTTTCAGATTTACCATACAATGCAGTACCAGTTAAACGATCAGCTGCTTCATATGATCCACATTCTCTATGGGTGAGCATTTTTATGCCCAAGCTGTATAATTTCTGAGATACTGTTTTATCTGATGACAGGTCATTCCAGAGGTCTTGGAGCTCTGTCTTTTCTGCTTTAGTTAAGTATGCTGTGACATATTGTGCAACTGAAGTAGAATTGTTTGCAATGTACTGCACATCTATGTTTGCATTCCATAAGTGGGCAATGATTGCATTATAATCATTGATATATTTTTCTTCTTCTTTTCTTTTTATGTAATATGTATTTTTAGGTGACTTACCTTTAATACTATGTCTAACTGAAGACATGAGATTGTTCACTTGACCTGCATTAGTAACTGGTCTAGGGAAACCAAATCAGCATTTGGTGTAGTATTTCCCTTTGTTTTTGTATTTGCGACGACAATATTTTCCACATTTGTGTCTTTGAAATTGTAAAATTTGTGCATGAAGATCACTATTTGTGGCTTCTGATGGAATTTCACAAGTGACATATTTTTCAATAAACTGTAAAACAGTGGCATCACTGTCTTGACCGATTTGAGGAGCATCTTTAATCCATAAAAGCATGTGGATATTTGGTGCTCCTCTGGCTTGGTATTCTTTTCTCCAAAAGAAGTGTTGCACTTCTCCAAGTGGAGGAACAGTTTTATTACAAATAAAATGTAGCATAGCAATTAAGCAATGGTGAAATGTTTGCAAATAAACAAAATGGGGGTGTTCTGAAGACGTTTCTAAGAACACTCGCTGTGCCCTGGAATGTTCGTAGGGGGTGTCCTGAAGGCGTAGTCCGTATTGTTCGCTTGCAAGTTGAATGTGTTCTAAGAACACTCGCAGTGTCCTGAAATGTTCGCAAATAAACAAAATGGAGGTGTCCTGAAGACACTGTCCGTATTGTTCGTTGTCAAGTTGAAAGTGTTCTAATAACTATCGCGTTGTTCTGAAATGTTCGTGGGAGTGTCCTGAAAACGCTGTCCGTATTGTTCGCTGGCAAGTTGAAAGTGTTCTAAGAACACTCACAATGTCCGCAGACATTAAAAGTTTCCATAGACCATAGTTGAAATGTTTGACTCTATGGATATGATATGCTGCGGTGGTTGTTGCCAGGGCATACAGTCTTGGGTGCATGGCCAAATGGCAATGCACCCAAGACTCTATGCCCTGGCAACAACCACCACAGCATATCACATTCTTATTTGCTTATAACTTTGGGTGAAAAACAAATGTATACTATGGATGTGATATGCTGCTATGGTTCTCCTTATTATTGTATACTTACTGTTTGGTCTAGTAACGGGAGTCCATGTTTTTCTTGTTAATTTCTGTGATAAAAGAAAATAGCATGTTAGTATTAGTATTTTGTAATGACTTATTACATTGTATAATAAATATACTTTTTTTTTTGGACCCTCATATTTAGTAGATTACAAATCAGAGTACTGTACAATTTGCTCAGTTTTTGTATTTGTTGCTAAAATCATTGGGTCTGTGGGAGAAAGAAAATCCATGTTGGATTAAAAAAAAACCTTTTTCTGTTATGCTACAGTTTATTTGTTTGTTTGTTTTCAGTGTTCACTTGTTGTTTCTGGCTAATGCTTTATACTTTGGCTTGTTGTATTTTTTTGGAGCAGTAACATATTATTTATTTGTTTTGATATTATAAAATTTGGAGAAGTTAGATATCAATTGGCGTATTCTAGCATAGCAATTAGTCCAACTGTTGTCTTATTCCAAAAACACTATACGTGTTGTCAGGATTGATTGCTGCATTTCTGTGAAGTACTAACATTTGCAAACACAATGGGTCTGTACTGTGTAAGTAAATGTTGTCAACAATTGGTGGTAATTGAAATAGAATATTAATTGTTACATTTGCGTAGCAACTTACACCAACTATATTTGAGAATTTAAATGGTCCAGGTAGTTCTGTATCTAACTGCTTTTTTTGGAGTTTGTCTTCCTTCTTTAAAGAAGTACTTGGTTTACTTTCCCTAATTGATTCTTTTTTGCTTGTGGTACTTGATGAAGTATTCGTTTCTTTTACTCTCTTTGGAGGATTTGCAGTGACATCCTGTTGCATTTCTGTTTGATTTATTTTTCTTTTATAACGTTTTACTTTTTGTCGAACAGAATATGTGTTTAGGTGGGGGGTGTATAGTGAGCGAAGTCTATTGTATTCTAAAATGCAAGGAATATCAGCGTTTATTTTACTTGCTTCAAAGTTGATTAGGAATAGACCGTCAAGTGTACGTAAGCGTGATAGTGCTACATAGCTCATGCCTTCTTTAAAGACTGTGTTACCAATATCTATCATTGCTTTGTCTAGGGTAAAACCTTGTAATTTATGAATCGTGACTGCGTATGCAAGAGTTAGAGAAAATTGTTCTCTGCGTACATACATATCTTTGAAGAGAAGGAATCTAGCTGTTGAGCGTCCTATCCTTTTTACTTCTGAAAGTTTGTCAAAGAGTATATTGACAAACTGAATTTTGTTGTCGCGTGGGTATGTTTGAAAGCCAACAACTGTACCCAGTGCTCCATTAACTAGTCCTTGGTCCACGTCAAGATTACGTTTAAGCATTACTCTGCAATTTAAGGATAATTTTAATATCTTTTCTAAGCCTGCTGTGTTTGAGATTGATTTTTCTAAACTATTTAGTCTTGTTGTGGCTTGGTCACACATGGGTAGTGTCATGCCATGTACATCTAGTTTGTCTCTGACGCTAATTTCCATTATTGGTTGCATTTCTTTACTTAGCATGATTTCATTGAATTTGAAACAGCTTGCAAGAGTTGGCATTAAGGCCATACAATTGACATTTTTGTGGGCTAAATGTTCCATAACATCTGTAGCACATGCATTATCGCCATAAAGTGCATTAATGTGCCGGGTTTTCAATATTGCTTCTGCTTCTTTAGAAAGTATACCAACTCTCAAACTTTTTAAAATGTTGGCATATGTGAGATCTGCAGATTGCCGCATGTTTTCTGTTAATTCTCTGTATTGGAAATGTTGCCAAAGGTTGACATTTCCAATGCTGCCAACAGTTTTACGGCAGAGTTTGTGCCCTAATGTTTTAAAAATAGGTTCACCTTTTACTGGTGGTAATTGAAGCAGATCTCCAAAAAACAATAATGTGTTTTCCTGCAAAGAGCTCTTCATAGTCTGTTTTGAGTACTTCTTGTAATCTGAGGTGAATCAAAGCTAACATCAGGTTGGAGACCATGCTCACTTCATCTATTAGTAGCATTTTCATTTGTTTCAATACTCTGCGTAATTCCATTGCAGCTTCTGCAGAAAGTTTGTAATAGTCTAATTTGTTCTGGTGTTCTATTGGTAATAGTAGTAATCGGTGTAATGTAACACCATCTATGTTGTAGGCAGGTAAACCTGTGGGGGCAGTGACAACAGCTGACAGTTTGTTGTTTGTCAATTGTTGAAGGAACTTACTAATGATTTTAATTAGGAATGTTTTGCCAGAACCAGCTTCACCACTGACGTACAGTAGTATAGGTTTAGAATTATGGCAGGAACATTCTTTATTTTCATGTTTTACACCATGTGCAATTTGTTTTGTTACTTCTTGAAAAATGCTACTTTGCTCATTGTTTAGTTTTGATTGTAGTATAGTTACGTCTTCCTTATCTTCATACTGACACATGGTGTTTTCTCCTTCTATCATAGCTAATTCTGCCTCATTTATTATTAGTGGTTCTCCCAGTGGTTCTTGGCTTCCTGTTACAGAAGGTTGACTACTGTCAGGAGTGTCCTTATCTAGTTGGGCTTGGAGTTCTTCTTCGTGTTGCTGTTCATTGTGCAACATTGTTTTGTACTGTGTAAAGTTTACATCAGTTATAGTGCTTTCATTTGCTTTAAAAGCATCCTCATATGAGTCATAGTTATCTAGTAATTGTTCTTCTTTTCTCCATGGTTTGAAGAGTTGTAGCAGGGACATGTAGTATACTTCTTTATGTTGAGGAGTCTTTAATTACATATTGATATGATTAATTACATTTGGTTTAGTGAGTTTAACTAAGCTGCCTTCACAGTTTGTTACTCTATATTTATCTTTTTTTTTTCATCAGGTTTCATATTATTTTTGTATGTGTAGTTTTGAGCTATGTGGTATAGACACATGTTTTCGAAAGTATTACTTCTGTTTGGGTAGTATGTGTCCAATAAATGTTTTTTAACATGTCTTGGCTGTTGGGATAATGTTTGGCTATTGTTTCTATATCTTCATATGATTTTAGAACTCTTTTTCTAAATTTAGCTGGACCAAGACTTAGCCATTCTATATTTTCAGATTTACCATACAATGCAGTACCAGTTAAACGATCAGCTGCTTCATATGATCCACATTCTCTATGGGTGAGCATTTTTATGCCCAAGCTGTATATTTTCTGAGATACTGTTTTATCTGATGACAGGTCGTTCCAGAGGTCTTGGAGCTCTGTCTTTTCTGCTTTAGTTAAGTATGCTGTGACATATTGTGCAACTGAAGTAGAATTGTCTGCAATGTACTGCACATCTATGTTTGCATTCCATAAGTGGGCAATGATTGCATTATAATCATTGATATATTTTTCTTCCTCTTTTCTTTTTATGTAATATGTATTTTTAGGTGACTTGCCTTTAATACTATGTCTAACTGAAGACATGAGGTTGTTCACTTGACCTGCATTAGTAACTGGTCTAGGGAAACCAAATCAGCATTTGTTGTAGTATTTCCCTTTGTTTTTGTATTTGCGACGACAATATTTTTACCACATTTGTGTCTTTGAAATTGTAAAATGTGTGGATGAAGATCACTATTTGTGGCTTCTGATGGAATTTCACAAGTGACATATTTTTCAATAACTGTAAAACAGTGGCATCACTGTCTTGACCAATTTGAGGAGCATCTTTAATCCATAAAAGCATATGGATATTTGGTGCTCCTCTGGCTTGGTATTCTTTTCTCCAAAAGAAGTGTTGCACTTCTCCAAGGGGAGGAACAGTTTTATTACAAATAAAATGTAGCATAGCAATTAAGCGATGGTGAAATGTTTGCAAATAAACAAAATGGGGGTGTTCTGAAGACGTTTCTTAGAACACTCGCGGTGCCCTGGAATGTTCGTAGGGGGTGTCCTGAAGGCGTAGTCTGTATTGTTCGCTGGCAAGTTGAATGTGTTCTAAGAACACTCGCAGCGTCCTGAAAGGTTCGCAAATAAACACAATGGGGGTGTCCTGAGGTCACTGTCCGTATTGTTTGTTGTAAAGTTGAAAGTGTTCTAAGAACTATCGCGTTGTTCTGAAATGTTCGTGGGGGTGTCCTGAAAACGCTGTCCGTATTGTTCGCTGGCAAGTTGAAAGTGTTCTAAGAACACTCATAATGTCCGCGGACATTAAAAGTTTCCATAGACCATAGTTGAAATGTTTGACTCTATGGATGTGATATGCTGCGGTGGTTGTTGCCAGGGCATAGAGTCTTGGGTGCATGGCCAAATGGCCACATGGCCATGCACCCAAGACTCTATGCCCTGGCAACAACCACCGCAGCATATCACATTCTTATTTGCTTATAACTTTGGGTGAAAAACAAATGTATAAGGAACAAAGGTATTAGATACTATGGATGTGATATGCTGCTATGGTTCTCCTTATTATTGTATACTTACTGTTTGGTCTAGTAACGGGAGTCCATGTTTTTCTTGTTAATTTCTGTGATAAAAGAAAATAGCATGTTAGTATTAGTATTTTGTAATGACTTATTACATTGTATAATAAATATACTTTTTTTTTTTTGGACCCTCATATTTAGTAGATTACAAATCAGAGTACTGTACAATTTGCTCAGTTTCTGTATTTGTTGCTAAAATCATTGAGTCTGTGGGAGAAAAAAAAATCCATGTTGGATTAAAAAAAAAACTTTTTCTGTTATGCTACAGTTTATTTGTTTGTTTGTTTTCAGTGTTCACTTGTTGTTTCTGGCTAATGCTTTATACTTTGGCTTGTTGTATTTTTTTGGAGCAGTAACATATTATTTATTTGTTTTGATATTATAAAATTTTGGAGCAGTTAGATATCAATTGGCGTATTCTAACTGTCTATTTTGTTTAATATATTTTAGTGGTATTGATTTATCTATTTGGATATTGTTACATTTTGGGACAGTTAGATACCAATTGGCGTATTCTAACTGTGTGTTTTTTGGTCTAATTTAGTGGTATTCATTTATCTGATTAGTTGTTGTAGAATCTTTGAGCAGTTAGATAGCTTTTGGAGTATTCTAACAGTTTATATTTTTTTAACACAAGTTTACTTAGGGCTTAAATACAGTTTAGTTATCAAATTTTGGTTTTAAGAACATCAAATAAGCGTTTGTAAGATTTCCTGGTAATCTCTGCTTTAGAGTAATGGTACTATCATTACATTCAAACCATCCACATTTCTTTTTTATATATGCAGTGTAGTGCCCTGAATTGGTTGTGGCTCCTGCGTGGTAGATTATACCTATTGTTGTGAAGGTTTTCTTACCAAGTGATATTTGACCATGTGTGAATCCAGTCAGCTTGCAGTTGTTTTTGGTACCATCTGCATTCTAATGTAGAAGCATTAGTATTATGTATTGACTGTGTGTTTGTATCACTAACGTGGAGCGATTATCTGAATTGCAGGTAGAGCATAATCTACCATGGTTTGCATTTTGTACAAGTCGCTGAAATGGAATGGATTCACAATTTGGTATTGATATATATATATATGAAGCATTCATTGGGGATTTCTTCTTGTGTCACATTGTTGCAGAGAGTGCATTTATGTTTCCACATGTATGAAATCTGAAATATTTCATTTATAGGTATGTTTTTGTTATCCAGTACTTGTAGTAAGTACATTAGAAATTCTTGTGGATCTTCCTGTGAATTTATAGTGAATTTCACCATTACAGCACAGTAGTCCAATTGTTGTCTTATTCCAAAAAACACTATACGTGTTGTCAGGATTGATTGCTGCATTTCTGTGAAGTACTAACATTTGCAAACACAATGGGTCTGTACTGTGTAAGTAAATGTTGTCAACAATTGGTGGTAATTGAAATAGAATATTAATTGTTACATTTGCATAGCAACTTAAACCAACTATATTTGAGAATTTAAATGGTCCAGGTAGTTCTGTATCTAACTGCTTTTTTTGGAGTTTGTCTTCCTTCTTTAAAGAAGTACTTGGTTTACTTTCCCTAATTGATTCTTTTTTGCTTGTGGTACTTGATGAAGTATTAATTTCTTTTACTCTCTTTGGAGGATTTGCAGTGACATCCTGTTGCATTTCTGTTTGATTTATTTTTCTTTTATAACGTTTTAATTTTTGTGGAACAGAATATGTGTTTAGGTGGGGTTGTATAGTGAGCAAAGTCTATTGTATTCTAAAATGCAAGGAATATCAGCGTTTATTTTACTTGCTTCAAAGTTGATTAGGAATAGACCGTCAAGTGTACGTAAGCGTTATAGTTCTACATAGCTCATGCCTTCTTTAAAGACTGTGTTACCAATATCTATCATGGCTTTGTCTAGGGTAAGACCTTGTGATTTATGAATCGTGACTGCGTATGCAAGAGTTAGAGAAAATTGTTCTCTGCGTACATACATATCTTTGAAGAGAAGGAATCTAGCTGTTGAGCGTCCTATCCTTTTTACTTCTGAAAGTTTGTCAAAGAGTATATTGACAAACTGAATTTTGTTGTCGCGTGGGTATGTTTGAAAGCCAACAACTGTACCCAGTGCTCCATTAACTAGTCCTTGGTCCACGTCAAGGTTACGTTTAAGCATTACTCTGCAATTTAAGGATAATTTTAATATCTTTTCTAAGCCTGCTGTGTTTGAGATTGATTTTTCTAAACTATTTAGTCGTGTTGTGGCTTGGTCACACATGGGTAGTGTCATGCCATGTACATCTAGTTTGTCTGTTGTGCTAATTTCCATGATTGGTTGCATTTCTTTACTTAGCATGATTTTATTGAATTTGAAACAGCTTGCAAGAGTTGGCATTAAGGCCATACAATTGACATTTTTGTGGGCTAATTGTTCCATAACATCTGTAGCACATGCATTATCGCCATAAAGTGCATTAAGGTGCCGGGTTTTCAATATTGCTTCTGCTTGTTTAGAAAGTATACCAACTCTGATACTTTTTAAAATGTTGGCATATATGAGATCTGCAGATTTCCGCATGTTTTCTGTTAATTCTCTGTATTGGAAGTGTTGCCAAAGGTTGACATTTCCAATGCTGCCAACAGTTTTACGGCAGAGTTTGTGTCCTAATGTTTTAAAAATAGGCTCACCTTTTACTGTTGTTAATTGAAGCAGAGCTCCAAAAACAATAATGTGTTTTCCTGCAAAGAGCTCTTCATAGTCTGTTTTGAGTACTTCTTGTAATCTGAGGTGAATCAAAGCTAACATCAGGTTGGAGACCATGCTCACTTCATCTATTAGTAGCATTTTCATTTGTTTCAATACTCTGCGTACTTCGATTGCAGCTAGTGCAGAAAGTTTGTAATAGTCTAATTTGTTCTGGTGTTCTACTGGTAATAGTAGTAATCGGTGTAATGTAACACCATCTATGTTGTAGGCAGCTAAACCTGTGGGGGCAGTGACAACAGCTGACAGTTTGTTGTTTGTCAATAGTTGAAGGAACTTACTAATGATTTTGACTAGGAATGTTTTGCCAGAACCAGCTTCACCACTGACGTACAGTAGTATAGGTTTATAATTATGGCAGGAACATTCTTTATTTTCATGTTTTACACCATGTGCAATTTGTTTTGTTACTTCTTGAAAAATGCTACTTTGCTCATTGTTTAGTTTTGGTTGTAGTATAGTTAAGTCTTCCTTATCTTCATACTGACACATGGTTTTTTCTCCTTCTATCATAGCTAATTCTGCCTCATTTATTATTAGTGGTTCTCCCAGTGGTTCTTGGCTTCCTGTTACAGAAGGTTGACTACTGTCAGGAGTGTCCTTATCTAGTTGGGCTTGGAGTTCTTCTTCGTGTTGCTGTTCATTGTGCAACATTGTTTTGTACTGTGTAAAGTTTACATCAGTTATAGTGCTTTCATTTGCTTTGAAAGCATCCTCATATGAGTCATAGTTATCTAGTAATTGTTCTTCTTTTCTCCATGGTTTGAAGAGTTGTAGCAGGGACATGTAGTATACTTCTTTATGTTGAGGAGTCTTTAATTAAATATTGATATGATTAATTCAATTTGGTTTAGTGAGTTTAACTAAGCTGCCTTCACAGTTTGTTACTCTATATTTATCTTTTTTTCATCAGGTTTCATATTATTTTTGTATGTGTAGTTTTGAGCTATGTGGTATAGACACATGTTTTCCAAAGTATTACTTCTGTTTGGGTAGTATGTGTCCAATAAATTGTTTTTTTAAATGTCTTGGCTGTTGGGATAATGTTTGGCTATTGTTTCTATATCTTCATATGATTTTAGAACTCTTTTTCTAGATTTAGCTGGACCAAGACTTAGCCATTCTATATTTTCAGATTTACCATACAATGCAGTACCAGGTAAACGATCAGCTGCTTCATATGATCCACATTCTCTATGGGTGAGCATTTTTATGCCCAAGCTGTATAATTTCTGAGATACTGTTTTATCTGATGACAGGTCGTTCCAGAGGTCTTGGAGCTCTGTCTTTTCTGCTTTAGTTAAGTATGCTGTGACATATTGTGCAACTGAAATAGAATTGTTTGCAATGTACTGCACATCTATGTTTGCAATCCATAAGTGGGCAATGATTGCATTATAATCATTGATATATTTTTCTTCTTCTTTTCTTTTTATGTAATATGTATTTTTAGGTGACTTACCTTTAATACTATGTCTAACTGAAGACATGAGGTTGTTCACTTGACCTGCATTAGTAACTGGTCTAGGGAAACCAAATCAGCATTTGGTGTAGTATTTCCCTTTGTTTTTGTATTTGCGACGACAATATTTTCCACATTTGTGTCTTTGAAATTGTAAAATTTGTGCATGAAGATCACTATTTGTGGCTTCTGATGGAATTTCACAAGTGACATATTTTTCAATAAACTGTAAAACAGTGGCATCACTGTCTTGACCGATTTGAGGAGCATCTTTAATTCATAAAAGCATGTGGTTATTTGGTGCTCCTCTGGCTTGGTATTCTTTTCTCCAAAAGAAGTGTTGCACTTCTCCAAGTGGAGGAACAGTTTTATTACAAATAAAATGTAGCATAGCAATTAAGCGATGGTGAAATGTTTGCAAATAAACAAAATGGGGGTGCTCTGAAGACGTTTCTAAGAACACTCGCTGTGCCCTGGAATGTTCGTAGGGGGTTTCCTGAAGGCGTAGTCCGTATTGTTCGCTGGCAAGTTGAATGTGTTCTAAGAACACTCGCAGTGTCCTGAAATGTTCGCAAATAAACAAAATGGAGGTGTCCTGAAGACACTGTCCGTATTGTTCGTTGTCAAGTTAAAAGTGTTCTAAGAACTATCGCGTTGTTCTGAAGTGTTCGTGGGAGTGTCCTGAAAACGCTGTCCGTATTGTTCGCTGGCAAGTTGAAAGTGTTCTAAGAACACTCACAATGTCCGCAGACATTAAAAGTTTCCATAGACCATAGTTGAAATGTTTGACTCTATGGATGTGATATGCTGCAGTGGTTGTTGCCAGGGCATACAGTCTTGGGTGCATGGCCAAATGGCAATGCACCCAAGACTCTATGCCCTGGCAACAACCACCACAGCATATCACATTTTTATTTGCTTATAACTTTGGGTGAAAAACAAATGTATACTATGGATGTGATATGCTGCTATGGTTCTCCTTATTATTGTATACTTACTGTTTGGTCTAGTAACGGGAGTCCATGTTTTTCTTGTTAATTTCTGTGATAAAAGAAAATAGCATGTTAGTATTAGTATTTTGTGTTGACTTATTACATTGTATAATAAATATACTTTTTTTTTTTGGACCCTCATATTTAGTAGATTACAAATCAGAGTACTGTACAATTTGCTCAGTTTCTGTATTTGTTGCTAAAATTATTGGGTCTGTGGGAGAAAAAAAATCCATGTTGGATAAAAAAAAAAAAATTTCTGTTATGCTACAGTTTATTTGTTTGTTTGTTTTCAGTGTTCACTTGTTGTTTCTGGCTAATGCTTCATACTTTGGCTTGTATTTTTTTGGAGCAGTAACATATTATTTATTTGTTTTGATATTATAAAATTTTGGAGCAGTTAGATACCAATTGGCGTATTCTAACTGTCTAATTTTTGAATATATTTTAGTGGTATTGATTTATCTATTTGGATATTGTTACATTTTGGGACAGTTAGATACCAATTGGCGTATTCTAACTGTGCATTTTTTGGTCTAATTTAGTGGTATTCATTTATCTGATTAGTTGTTGTAGAATCTTTGAGCAGTTAGATAGCTTTTGGAGTATTCTAACAGTTTATATTTTTTTAACACAAGTTTACTTAGGGCTTAAATACAGTTTAGTTATCAAATTTTGGTTTTAAGAACATCAAATAAGCGTTTGTAAGATTTCCTGGTAATCTCTGCTTTAGAGTAATGGTACTATCATTACATTCAAACCATCCACATTTCTTTTTTATATATACAGTGTAGTGCCCTGAATTGGTTGTGGCTCCTGCGTGGTAGATTATACCTATTGTTGTGAAGGTTTTCTTACCAAGTGATATTTGACCATGTGTGAATCCAGTCAGCTTGCAGTTGTTTTTGGTACCATCTGCATTCTAATGTAGAAGCATTAGTATTATGTATTTACTGTGTGTTTGTATCACTAACGTGGAGCGATTATCTGAATTGCAGGTAGAGCATAATCTACCATGGTTTGCATTTTGTACAAGTCGCTGAAATGGAATGGATTCACAATTTGGTATTGATATATATATATGAAGCATTCATTGGGGATTTCTTCTTGTGTCACATAGTTGCAGAGAGTGCATGTATGTTTCCACATGTATGAAATCTGAAATATTTCATTTATAGGTATGTTTCTGTTATCCAGTACTTGTAATAAGTACATTAGAAATTCTTGTTGATCTTCCTGTGAATTTATAGTGAATTTCACCATTCCAGCACAGTAGACCAATTGTTGTCTTATTCCAAAAACACTATACGTGTTGTCAGGATTGATTGCTGCATTTCTGTGAAGTACTAACATTTGCAAACACAATGGGTCTGTACTGTGTAAGTAAATGTTGTCAACAATTGGTGGTAATTGAAATAGAATATTAATTGTTACATTTGCGTAGCAACTTACACCAACTATATTTGAGAATTTAAATGGTCCAGGTAGTTCTGTATCTAACTGCTTTTTTTGGAGTTTGTCTTCCTTCTTTAAAGAAGTACTTGGTTTACTTTCCCTAATTGATTCTTTTTTGCTTGTGGTACTTGATGAAGTATTCGTTTCTTTTACTCTCTTTGGAGGATTTGCAGTGACATCCTGTTGCATTTCTGTTTGATTTATTTTTCTTTTATAACGTTTTACTTTTTGTCGAACAGAATATGTGTTTAGGTGGGGGGTGTATAGTGAGCGAAGTCTATTGTATTCTAAAATGCAAGGAATATCAGTGTTTATTTTACTTGCTTCAAAGTTGATTAGGAATAGACCGTCAAGTGTACGTAAGCGTGATAGTGCTACATAGCTCATGCCTTCTTTAAAGACTGTGTTACCAATATCTATCATTGCTTTGTCTAGGGTAAAACCTTGTAATTTATGAATCGTGACTGCGTATGCAAGAGTTAGAGAAAATTGTTCTCTGCGTACATACATATCTTTGAAGAGAAGGAATCTAGCTGTTGAGCGTCCTATCCTTTTTACTTCTGAAAGTTTGTCAAAGAGTATATTGACAAACTGAATTTTGTTGTCGCGTGGGTATGTTTGAAAGCCAACAACTGTACCCAGTGCTCCATTAACTAGTCCTTGGTCCACGTCAAGATTACGTTTAAGCATTACTCTGCAATTTAAGGATAATTTTAATATCTTTTCTAAGCTTGCTGTGTTTGAGATTGATTTTTCTAAACTATTTAGTCTTGTTGTGGCTTGGTCACACATGGGTAGTGTCATGCCATGTACATCTAGTTTGTCTCTGACGCTAATTTCCATTATTGGTTGCATTTCTTTACTTAGCATGATTTCATTGAATTTGAAACAGCTTGCAAGAGTTGGCATTAAGGCCATACAATTGACATTTTTGTGGGCTAAATGTTCCATAACATCTGTAGCACATGCATTATCGCCATAAAGTGCATTAATGTGCCGGGTTTTCAATATTGCTTCTGCTTCTTTAGAAAGTATACCAACTCTCAAACTTTTTAAAATGTTGGCATACGTGAGATCTGCAGATTGCCGCATGTTTTCTGTTAATTCTCTGTATTGGAAATGTTGCCAAAGGTTGACATTTCCAATGCTGCCAACAGTTTTACGGCAGAGTTTGTGCCCTAATGTTTTAAAAATAGGTTCACCTTTTACTGGTGGTAATTGAAGCAGATCTCCAAAAAACAATAATGTGTTTTCCTGCAAAGAGCTCTTCATAGTCTGTTTTGAGTACTTCTTGTAATCTGAGGTGAATCAAAGCTAACATCAGGTTGGAGACCATGCTCACTTCATCTATTAGTAGCATTTTCATTTGTTTCAATACTCTGCGTAATTCCATTGCAGCTTCTGCAGAAAGTTTGTAATAGTCTAATTTGTTCTGGTGTTCTATTGGTAATAGTAGTAATCGGTGTAATGTAACACCATCTATGTTGTAGGCAGGTAAACCTGTGGGGGCAGTGACAACAGCTGACAGTTTGTTGTTTGTCAATTGTTGAAGGAACTTACTAATGATTTTGATTAGGAATGTTTTGCCAGAACCAGCTTCACCACTGACGTACAGTAGTATAGGTTTATAATTATGGCAGGAACATTCTTTATTTTCATGTTTTACACCATGTGCAATTTGTTTTGTTACTTCTTGAAAAATGCTACTTTGCTCATTGTTTAGTTTTGATTGTAGTATAGTTACGTCTTCCTTATCTTCATACTGACACATGGTGTTTTCTCCTTCTATCATAGCTAATTCTGCCTCATTTATTATTAGTGGTTCTCCCAGTGGTTCTTGGCTTCCTGTTACAGAAGGTTGACTACTGTCAGGAGTGTCCTTATCTAGTTGGGCTTGGAGTTCTTCTTCGTGTTGCTGTTCATTGTGCAACATTGTTTTGTACTGTGTAAAGTTTACATCAGTTATAGTGCTTTCATTTGCTTTAAAAGCATCCTCATATGAGTCATAGTTATCTAGTAATTGTTCTTCTTTTCTCCATGGTTTGAAGAGTTGTAGCAGGGACATGTAGTATACTTCTTTATGTTGAGGAGTCTTTAATTACATATTGATATGATTAATTACATTTGGTTTAGTGAGTTTAACTAAGCTGCCTTCACAGTTTGTTACTCTATATTTATCTTTTTTTTTTCATCAGGTTTCATATTATTTTTGTATGTGTAGTTTTGAGCTATGTGGTTTAAACACATGTTTTCGAAAGTATTACTTCTGTTTGGGTAGTATGTGTCCAATAAATGTTTTTTAACATGTCTTGGCTGTTGGGATAATGTTTGGCTATTGTTTCTATATCTTCATATGATTTTAGAACTCTTTTTCTAAATTTAGCTGGACCAAGACTTAGCCATTCTATATTTTCAGATTTACCATACAATGCAGTACCAGTTAAACGATCAGCTGCTTCATATGATCCACATTCTCTATGGGTGAGCATTTTTATGCCCAAGCTGTATATTTTCTGAGATACTGTTTTATCTGATGACAGGTCGTTCCAGAGGTCTTGGAGCTCTGTCTTTTCTGCTTTAGTTAAGTATGCTGTGACATATTGTGCAACTGAAGTAGAATTGTCTGCAATGTACTGCACATCTATGTTTGCATTCCATAAGTGGGCAATGATTGCATTATAATCATTGATATATTTTTCTTCCTCTTTTCTTTTTATGTAATATGTATTTTTAGGTGACTTGCCTTTAATACTATGTCTAACTGAAGACATGAGGTTGTTCACTTGACCTGCATTAGTAACTGGTCTAGGGAAACCAAATCAGCATTTGTTGTAGTATTTCCCTTTGTTTTTGTATTTGCGACGACAATATTTTTACCACATTTGTGTCTTTGAAATTGTAAAATGTGTGGATGAAGATCACTATTTGTGGCTTCTGATGGAATTTCACAAGTGACATATTTTTCAATAACTGTAAAACAGTGGCATCACTGTCTTGACCAATTTGAGGAGCATCTTTAATCCATAAAAGCATATGGATATTTGGTGCTCCTCTGGCTTGGTATTCTTTTCTCCAAAAGAAGTGTTGCACATCTCCAAGGGGAGGAACAGTTTTATTACAAATAAAATGTAGCATAGCAATTAAGCGATGGTGAAATGTTTGCAAATAAACAAAATGGGGGTGTTCTGAAGACGTTTCTTAGAACACTCGCGGTGCCCTGGAATGTTCGTAGGGGGTGTCCTGAAGGCGTAGTCTGTATTGTTCGCTGGCAAGTTGAATGTGTTCTAAGAACACTCGCAGCGTCCTGAAAGGTTCGCAAATAAACAAAATGGGGGTGTCCTGAGGTCACTGTCCGTATTGTTTGTTGTAAAGTTGAAAGTGTTCTAAGAACTATCGCGTTGTTCTGAAATGTTCGTGGGGGTGTCCTGAAAACGCTGTCCGTATTGTTCGCTGGCAAGTTGAAAGTGTTCTAAGAACACTCATAATGTCCGCGGACATTAAAAGTTTCCATAGACCATAGTTGAAATGTTTGACTCTATGGATGTGATATGCTGCGGTGGTTGTTGCCAGGGCATAGAGTCTTGGGTGCATGGCCAAATGGCCACATGGCCATGCACCCAAGACTCTATGCCCTGGCAACAACCACCGCAGCATATCACATTCTTATTTGCTTATAACTTTGGGTGAAAAACAAATGTATAAGGAACAAAGGTATTAGATACTATGGATGTGATATGCTGCTATGGTTCTCCTTATTATTGTATACTTACTGTTTGGTCTAGTAACGGGAGTCCATGTTTTTCTTGTTAATTTCTGTGATAAAAGAAAATAGCATGTTAGTATTAGTATTTTGTAATGACTTATTACATTGTATAATAAATATACTTTTTTTTTTTTGGACCCTCATATTTAGTAGATTACAAATCAGAGTACTGTACAATTTGCTCAGTTTCTGTATTTGTTGCTAAAATCATTGAGTCTGTGGGAGAAAAAAAAATCCATGTTGGATTAAAAAAAAAACTTTTTCTGTTATGCTACAGTTTATTTGTTTGTTTGTTTTCAGTGTTCACTTGTTGTTTCTGGCTAATGCTTTATACTTTGGCTTGTTGTATTTTTTTGGAGCAGTAACATATTATTTATTTGTTTTGATATTATAAAATTTTGGAGCAGTTAGATATCAATTGGCGTATTCTAACTGTCTATTTTGTTTAATATATTTTAGTGGTATTGATTTATCTATTTGGATATTGTTACATTTTGGGACAGTTAGATACCAATTGGCGTATTCTAACTGTGTGTTTTTTGGTC
Source organism: Ambystoma mexicanum (assembly GCF_040938575.1). Taxonomy (NCBI): domain Eukaryota; kingdom Metazoa; phylum Chordata; class Amphibia; order Caudata; family Ambystomatidae; genus Ambystoma; species Ambystoma mexicanum. The sequence goes on from NC_090934.1 coordinate 520,822,407, forward strand.
TAATTTAGTGGTATTCATTTATCTGATTAGTTGTTGTAGAATCTTTGAGCAGTTAGATAGCTTTTGGAGTATTCTAACAGTTTATATTTTTTTAACACAAGTTTACTTAGGGCTTAAATACAGTTTAGTTATCAAATTTTGGTTTTAAGAACATCAAATAAGCGTTTGTAAGATTTCCTGGTAATCTCTGCTTTAGAGTAATGGTACTATCATTACATTCAAACCATCCACATTTCTTTTTTATATATGCAGTGTAGTGCCCTGAATTGGTTGTGGCTCCTGCGTGGTAGATTATACCTATTGTTGTGAAGGTTTTCTTACCAAGTGATATTTGACCATGTGTGAATCCAGTCAGCTTGCAGTTGTTTTTGGTACCATCTGCATTCTAATGTAGAAGCATTAGTATTATGTATTGACTGTGTGTTTGTATCACTAACGTGGAGCGATTATCTGAATTGCAGGTAGAGCATAATCTACCATGGTTTGCATTTTGTACAAGTCGCTGAAATGGAATGGATTCACAATTTGGTATTGATATATATATATATGAAGCATTCATTGGGGATTTCTTCTTGTGTCACATTGTTGCAGAGAGTGCATGTATGTTTCCACATGTATGAAATCTGAAATATTTCATTTATAGGTATGTTTTTGTTATCCAGTACTTGTAGTAAGTACATTAGAAATTCTTGTGGATCTTCCTGTGAATTTATAGTGAATTTCACCATTACAGCACAGTAGTCCAATTGTTGTCTTATTCCAAAAAACACTATACGTGTTGTCAGGATTGATTGCTGCATTTCTGTGAAGTACTAACATTTGCAAACACAATGGGTCTGTACTGTGTAAGTAAATGTTGTCAACAATTGGTGGTAATTGAAATAGAATATTAATTGTTACATTTGCATAGCAACTTAAACCAACTATATTTGAGAATTTAAATGGTCCAGGTAGTTCTGTATCTAACTGCTTTTTTTGGAGTTTGTCTTCCTTCTTTAAAGAAGTACTTGGTTTACTTTCCCTAATTGATTCTTTTTTGCTTGTGGTACTTGATGAAGTATTAATTTCTTTTACTCTCTTTGGAGGATTTGCAGTGACATCCTGTTGCATTTCTGTTTGATTTATTTTTCTTTTATAACGTTTTAATTTTTGTGGAACAGAATATGTGTTTAGGTGGGGTTGTATAGTGAGCAAAGTCTATTGTATTCTAAAATGCAAGGAATATCAGCGTTTATTTTACTTGCTTCAAAGTTGATTAGGAATAGACCGTCAAGTGTACGTAAGCGTTATAGTTCTACATAGCTCATGCCTTCTTTAAAGACTGTGTTACCAATATCTATCATGGCTTTGTCTAGGGTAAGACCTTGTGATTTATGAATCGTGACTGCGTATGCAAGAGTTAGAGAAAATTGTTCTCTGCGTACATACATATCTTTGAAGAGAAGGAATCTAGCTGTTGAGCGTCCTATCCTTTTTACTTCTGAAAGTTTGTCAAAGAGTATATTGACAAAGTGAATTTTGTTGTCGCGTGGGTATGTTTGAAAGCCAACAACTGTACCCAGTGCTCCATTAACTAGTCCTTGGTCCACGTCAAGGTTACGTTTAAGCATTACTCTGTAATTTAAGGATAATTTTAATATCTTTTCTAAGCCTGCTGTGTTTGAGATTGATTTTTCTAAACTATTTAGTCTTGTTGTGGCTTGGTCACACATGGGTAGTGTCATGCCATGTACATCTAGTTTGTCTGTGGCGCTAATTTCCATGATTGGTTGCATTTCTTTACTTAGCATGATTTAATTGAATTTGAAACAGCTTGCAAGAGTTGGCATTAAGGCCTTACAATTGACATTTTTGTGGGCTAATTGTTCCATAACATCTGTAGCACATGCATTATCGCCATAACGTGCATTAATGTGCCGGGTTTTCAATATTGCTTCTGCTTCTTTAGAAAGTATACCAACTCTGATACTTTTTAAAATGTTGGCATACGTGAGATTTGCAGATTGCCGCATGTTTTCTGTTAATTCTCTGTATTGGAAATGTTGCCAAAGGTTGACATTTCCAATGCTGCCAACAGTTTTATGGCAGAGTTTGTGTCCTAATGTTTTAAAAATAGGCTCACCTTTTACTGGTGTTAATTGAAGCAGAGCTCCAAAAACAATAATGTGTTTTCCTGCAAAGAGCTCTTCATAGTCTGTTTTGAGTACTTTGAAGTGGGAGAATGGAAGACCAGGCTCCCGTCCTTCCCCTCTCGCGCCTGGCCTAAAGGATCACGGCCCAGGCACCCGCCACGAGAAGAGTTTGCCCATCTACCAGACGACCAAATACCCTGGTACAGGAACATACGGATGTGTCCATCTGCCTGCCCAGCAGCCCGCCCTGTCCATGCCGACACCTGCGGCACGGATCAACTAGACTAAAACCTACACGTCGTTAGAGATGCCATGACGACCTAGCCAACGGTCAGCACACCTGTGCAAATATACACACCGGACACTCCCGCACCAATCTACACGAAGAATATACTCAGTGCTATGACGTAGGCGACAGACATACTCACGGACGTGCATCTTTATTATTTTCCACATAGGCTCTCAACATGCAGAAACGCAAGACGCATCATGAACCCATCTAAAGAGCTTGCTTACGCTTCTCCTAAAACCAGGTGCCATAATGAGAAATATAACGAAGACTCGATACTGGGGATAAGACAATATGATACTATAACCTAAAGCGCCTGTGCACCAAACGGTTCCACCTATACACCAGGCCTAAGTAGGCCGCAAGCAAGAGCTTCCATGGACGTTAAAAGAACAAGAGTCAGGGTGCTGATCCTGCAGAATGAGCCCGGCGAAAGCAGACAGCCAAGGTCGCAATGTTGCAAACCCACATTCCGAAAGAGGACAATCAAGGGCACGATGTTGCAACCTCGCACGCCGCACACCAACGTCAAAGTCACACCTGCAAATTAAACCAGGCACACAGTGGAAACACAATATTAATTGTGCAGAATACTGTCTCAAACACGGTCCCACCTCACGTGACCAAGCCGAACCTGACAGGATGCCAAAGCCAGAAAAAGGCGTCTGGATCCCTCGTTACAAGACACAGGCAGATACAATTAAAAGGCTCAATGGACATCTGCGACAGTGGGAGTAGTCGGCCTTCCAGCTTATGAATAAGTCCTCACATTGTCTGCACATACTCATAGTGAAAGATTGTTGCAAATGACAGGTTCACCGAGAGCTGGGAACAGCGATGGTCCCAGACTGGGAGGCTCGCGAGCGCACCAATTAGAACATGGGGCTCTTATCACTGACGCCATTAACATTAACCAATCATCAGGGGTCTTCATGTAACAATTCTCATGTATCTAATTGTAGGGACAACCCAGATATATCACCTGACTAACCCTTGACCACTAACATTGTTCTCTATACGTATGCTATACTAACCCTACCACTCGAGCAACCAATTAAGAATGGCGATAGGTTTTTTGCTAACTTTCCAATGTGACGCAAGTAGCGCATCATACTGAGGTAAAAAGGGCTTGCGAGCCCCACGATTGTGTGTGTGTCAGGACGGACGAGTACGATCCTTGACCCATCCCTGCCGTTTTTGTCTAATAAACAGCAGAGTCACCTTGCTTCTTGCGTGTGTCTCATACTCTATCTCTTTTGGGATATACGGGAGGAGTTGGGGCCTCCCTGCCCGGAGGTCTGCGGACGGCCCGGCCGACCCCGGCAGAATTTCCCCCCCGACAAGTTGGAGGCACTGCTGAGATCTGTTTAAGATCCGCTTTTTTATTTTTACTTTTTCCAGGTACTCCCGTTGCGAGGAGGCCCGGCGGCGCGGCCCCCTCTGCTGTTGCCCCCTTCTGAGGACTACAGGACCATCGCGGAGCTGCGAGAAGACCGGACAGCGCAATCCGGATATTGACCCTCGGGAGCCGTTTGAGAAGTATCCCGCCCGTAGTTGGCGAGTGTCCAGACGTGGTCCAGACGAGGGGAGGTGGCGAGCCGCTTGGAGGGGTACACGCAGTCGAGCGGCCCCGCATCAAGAGAACTTGGTGAGCATGCCACGCACAACAAGCAATGTGAGATTGTGAGGGAGGGGGGAGGAATTAAATACGGGATGTGGGAGGTGTTGCACAGGTGCGCGGCGAAGGTTTGACAATTTAGTGTTGGCAATGGAATGAATGGTAGCCGGACAAGTGCGAGAGCAGTCGGCTACGTTACGCGAGGGGGGGGCGGAGCACGAAAACATCACGTGCGGCCGCTCGTAGAAACTGATTGGCCTAGGTCGCGACTACGTGTAAGGGTGGGTGTGTGTGGTTTCCTACGATTTGGCATTTATTGATCAATGAGTAGATGAGGATCCCTATTGTTCGAGCAAGAAACTCGATAGGTAGATGACGTTTCCCTGTAGGCGGTAGCTAGTTAGTTGCCCAATACGGAAGATAATTGGCTGGTTAAGCCCTCCTGTCGAGGGGCGTATCACACGCGAGGCGACGCAGCGTGCGCAGTCCGATTATATTATTGATTACCTTGTTCCAGGAGTGACAGGAAGACAGCTGTAAGGTTAACGGGGGCGGATTGCAAGTGTATTATGAACTTAACGAATATATGAAGAACTTACCAGTAGCTCGAAGAGATTGGTGACGTCACCAGTAGGGCTTTCATAGGATATCGCGAGCACGAGAACGCCGGCCACGGCAAGTGTAGAAGAAGGAGGAGGAGCACGTGAAAATAGGACGACTGTATAAGAACGTCATAAGGGGTACGCAGCCGCAGGGGGCTACGTGCGCCTCGGCCGCAGGGGGCCGTAAGGGTGTCGTATAAAGAAAGAAAGACAGAAGAAAATATACAAATGTAAAATACTATATTTTTGTAATTTTCCTTAGCGGACTATCGCAAGTCCCCAAACTTACGGGGCCAGGTAACGATATAAGGCTGTATATTGTAAACTGCTAGTGAGATAACCACTACCAGATAGGGGAAGGGTAACAAGTGGAGCGCTACTATGTCATACGGGACAGGATCGGGAGGGTGGGGGAACACCCTCACTACCCCACTACAACACATATGTACAACACTGCCACCCCATAGGGAGAAACTGATTAAGTATAGCATAGAATGGACCCAGGGGACGGATAACAAAATGATAACACCGTGGCCGCCTAATGGTAGCTTCGATCCATATGCCCAACATTCACTATTAAACCATCTGCACAATACATACAAAGGGAAGAAGTTGGCAAACCACGTGGAGGTGTTTAACTTATGGAGGATGTTCCAGGGGTCCAGACCAGGGCCAAATGGAATGTTCACTGTGGGGGAAATACCGGAAGAAAAAGAGATTAAGGAGGAAGGAGAGGATGGGAAAAAGGGGAGTGAAGACCGAAAGAACACGGGGAACGGAGGAGAGGGAGGAGAAAAGAATAATACATCAGATGAAATAAAAAAGGAACCTAGCAACAATATACCCCTAGCAAAGGGAGTGAAAACAGAGGGAGGGGGGTTGTACACTTTAAGAGAATTAGGAGAAATAGAAAGAGGACAGTTAAGGGCAGCCGAGGGATACTCGAACCCGGCATACAGCCCTCCACCATATGTGGCTCATAGGAAGATGCCAGCAGGGGAGGGGAGAACTGGAGAAGAACAAACTGTGGAAATAGGAAATGATGAGTGGGTAGCTGCACAGATATTATTAAAATTACGAGGTTCATTAACAGGAGAAGAGAAGGAGGTAGTAAAGAAAACAGACGAGGATAATACCAGGGAGAGTGAAATGAGGGGGGAAGAGCTGTTACGACAAAAGGAAGAGATTTTGGAGGAACGACTAGCAAAGTTAAGGGATGAGCAGAATGAATTGATCAAGCAGCTCGAGAGGGAGGAGAGAGAGAGAGCGAGGAGAAGGAAAGAAGGTAAGAACGAATTGGAAAAAAATAAGGGAACGAACTGAGGAACAAAGGAGAGAAGTTGAAAGAGTAAAAGCAGCAGCAGAAAGGGTATCAAGAGTAGTGTTGCGAGAAAAGAAAAGGGAAGAAGAAGAAAAAGAAAAAGAAATGCAATGTGGAAGAGGAGATTACTATCTGAAACGACTAAGAAATACAAAGAAGGGAGGGTGATAGAGAGTATAGTAGAAAGAGAAAGGGTGAAATGGGAAAGGAAGAAAGAGGATGAAAGAATATTGGAACAGATGAGTAGTGAAGTGATGGAGGAATTAAAAAGGAAGAGGGAGGAAAATAGTAGGGAGATGGAGGAGAGAAATGAAGGAGAAAGAGAAGATAGGAGAAGAGAGAGTGAAGCATGGGGGGATGTTTATAGAAACACAGAAGTAGCAACAACATCAGCACAAAGGGGAGCGGTTGATAAAGGAGAGAAAGGAGAACTGGACCTAATAGACTTACAAACAGTAACAATCAAGGGGAAAAAGACCGAGTGGGGGGTGCCGTTTATGACTGACTTTTGTAGTGAGGAAGAAGAAGAAGTGGAGAAGGAAGGAAGAAACAGTGAAAGGGAAAGCTTAGATAAACTATACATCACCCGGACCAACACAGACTCACCATGGATCAGTAGGAGAAAGGATGAGCTGGAGAGAAGTGAGGAGGGAGAGCAAGGAATAGCGGAAAGACAGACGCATGAGGCCGCACCATCCCCATTCCCATCACGCCCTCCCCCATCGCACCCTACATGCTCAACCACCTCACGCTCATTACGCACAATAAAACTCGCGCCCTTCACAGACGAATAGACACCCTATGCATGTCGGCTTAGAGACCTCCCTAGACGCAGGCAGGAAAGATGAATATACATGCCCACATTAAATACAGGAAATGATGGAAGAAGGGGAAAAGATGGAGAAGAAAGAGTTACGAGCAGGGGAAATACGGACGAAATTGACGATGTAGAAGAAAGGGAAGAGGAGGAAGGGTGTGAGGACTCGATATTATGGAACACAAAGGGTAAAACGAGACATAACTTAATGCCACTTCTGGAGAGAGGAGGGGTTAGACCACAGTATGTCCCTTGGAAGCATACAGACAAGGAAAATATAAAATGCAGGCTCCCATCATTAAGTGGAGGTGCGGGTAAGTGGATATATGAAATGGAAAAACACACCGCAGGACAGAAACTGGCAGTAGGAGATGTAAAGGGCCTTCTAATATCGATATTAGGGGATACAGCGGATGACATTTGGAAGAGAGCGGGATTCCCTGGGGTAACAATAACAAACACATCGCATGATGGGGCACCATTCGCAAATTGCAGACATGCACTATGGCAGGCACTGAGGGTACAGTACCCAGACACATCAGACATAGGAGCAATTACCTCCCGCAAGATGCGTGAGAACGAAGATCCTGTTGATTATATCCAGGAAATCCAAGAGAAGTGGCGCATGGAAACTAGAGAACAATGGGATAAAACACCAGCAATATTTTATCATATACTAGTACAAGGGCTCCCAGAAGGAGTTCAGAAACAACTAAAGAAAGTAGTGGGAATGGAAGCAAAACCATGGCCAGAGATACAACTGACTATAGTGCATCATTGCAGGACATGGCAAGGAAAAATGAAACAAAAGAAAGAGGACAGGAGAACGGAAGAGGCTAAACTAGTACAGAAAAAGCTTACTAAATACCCAATGGAAGGGGCACTAATAACTACGCCTACAACAATGACCCAAAGCCCCACACAAGTAGTGGCTGCACAAGATTCCTCCCAAATACCACCTTCACAGACTATAACACAACAGGCACCGCCACTCCAACCATACACGACCAACATGGGAGGAGGACACCAAATGCCAGGAGCTGGGTATTATAATTATAACAGGGGGAGAGGAGGAATTATGAGAGGGAGAGGATACGGATATAACACCCAACAGCAGGTGGGAGGACTTAGAAATTCCTACCCCACAGGGCAACCAGTATACCAGGACAACACAGGGAGCTTTCCATGGCAGAGTAGGGAACCACCGGTGTGTTGGAGTTGTGGACTATTAGGGCACATGTCACGCACGTGTAGAGTTAGACCAGGAACACCATCATGGAGTGAACAGGGACAACCAAGGCCCTCACAGGAACAGCAGGGCATACAGCAACAGCAGATGTTGCAACAGGGAAATGAACAACAACAACTAATAACACAACAACAGCCACAGACATATTCACTGCCACAACAACAGGTAGCAATAACACAACTACCCCAAGCACAACAAACACAACTGGGAAGGGTGACGGTCTTGGGACACAACCCTTACACAGGAAATGGCCAATCGTTGTACCCTCAATAGGACAGCCCACAGATGGCCTTGGTGTGTCCCATCCTGTCAGTAACACCTAATAGTGCGGAGGAACCACGCATAGAGGTAACGATAGGTGACAAAAAACTATCATTCCTTGTTGACACCGGGGCGACCCGGTCTTGCATAAGGGAAGGTAAATTTAAGATGTCAGGCGAAGCCATGAACACCCAAGGATTCTCTGGGGATAGAGGGTTGGTTCCCTTTACTGATAACATTCCCTTATCTATTGGAGATTATGACCTGTCAGTTCCACTTCTATATTATAGTGCCTCACCAGTAAATATACTGGGGAGAGACATAATGAACAGGTTGAATATGACGATCTCATTTACTGAGGAGGGCATAATTTGCTCTACTCCAGGGATTAACATGCTCACAGCACGACAGATTATGCAAGCATACTACGGACAGACAGCGATCAGGGCGGAGCCAGTAGATGGCGAACTATTCCAGTATGGAACAGATATGGCAATTGCATGGATGCCAGGGATAGAAGGGAAAATATGGAGGAGGCCAGCAGCCTATATGTTCAGACCAGAAACACCTGTTAATGAACCAGAAGGAAAGGTGGTTCTAATGGACATTGAGAGCATTATTGCAGCAGCTGATTACATTGCTGTACATGCCCAAGACAGAGAAGGAAGAGCATGGAGGGCAGTGATAGCATTAGCAGAAGGATGTAGGCTCACCCAGGTGTCAGATGAGGAGCTGTTCTCAGAAGAAAAGGAGGAAGGTGAAATGGTGTTTATGATGAGTGTGGAAATATGGCTAAGAGTGGCTTACAAACAAGTAGCACAGAAAATTGCAATGGCACTTGAGGCACCCGCATGCACCCCAGTCCCCTTCTTTAAGGAGGATATGTCAAAGGTACCCAAATCATTGTGGACTACTAGCCCCTATGACGTGGGGTGCATAAAAAGTATAGGGGGAGTAAGGATAACATTGAAAAAAGGTGCAATACTCCCCAGAGTGAAACAGTACCCACTATCAAAAGAGGCAGATGAGAGCATATATGAAACCATAACGGCCCTTATAAATAATGGCATATTGGTCCCCTCAGAATCACCATGTAACACGGCTGTATACCCAGTGCGCAAGGCTAGAGGGGGGTCTTGGCGCTTCATACAGGACCTCAGGCCCTTGAACAACATAGTAGAAGCAGAATATCCCATAGCAGCAAACCCGGCCACAATATTGTGTGGCATTCCAGCAGGAGCATCACGATTTACAGTGATCGACCTTAAAAATGCTTTTTTCTCAATACCATTGCACCCAGACTCAAAAGATCTGACGAGCTTCACTTACAGAAACACAAAGTGGAAGCACACCAGATTGCCACAAGGGTATTGCGAATCACCCTCAATTTTCAATAGAGTAATACAGATGGATTTGGGTAACATTGAAGTGGAAAGCACAGTGTTGCAGTATGTGGATGACATAATAATTTGCAGTACAAACGAAAGAACATGCAGAGAGGACTCCTTAAAGATGTTGACAATATTGGCTGAAAAAGGTTACAAGGTAGACATGGAAAAGATACAGTACTGTCAAGAACAGGTACTTTACATTGGTCAGCTTATATCCCAACATGGAAGAAAGATTGCACCACAAAGAGCACAGGCCATTTCAAACACTCCAATGCCACAAACAGTGAGGGAACTGCAGCAGTTCCTGGGGCTGTGCAACTACTGTAGAGCATGGGTATTTGATTACAGTTCATACATAGGACCCCTGCTTGAGGCGTTAAGGGAAGCTAATAAAGGGGAGAAAAAGCTGGGGTGGACGATGGAAATGAAAGAGGCTTTTGATGAATTAAAAGATGCGATATCAACTGCTCCGGTACTGGCATCCCCAGACTATGAGCGACAATTTTTTATATTTTCACATTGCGACTCAGCAGTAATGAAAGCAGTGTTGGCTCAAAAAACAAGCATGGGCTACAAACCAGAAGCATTTTACAGCGGCCACTTAGATCCTGTGATGTTAGGTCACTTCCCTTGCGAACAAGGTCTCGCCGCAGCTGCTTTTGCGGTAGAGAAAGCATCAGCAATCACCATGGGGTGCCCAACTACACTGTTTGTGGAACATGCACTATTTGCGATATTGAATAAACCTAAGTCCACCCTAACTACGCAAAGAGCATCAGGTTATGAGATCATTTTATCCAGAGCTGAACTATCAATTGTTAGATGTAGCACGGTCAACCCTGCAAGGTTCTTAGCAGAAGTAATTGAGGAGGGAGATTATGCCCACGACTGTACGCAAATAACTGAAATGTACTCAGGTACTAGAAAGGTTGAAGAAAACGCACTAGAGGGAGGTGAGCTCCTGTTTATTGATGGGTCATCAACTATCGATCAAAGGGATGGTATCAGGAGGACTGGGGCAGCAGTGGTAAAAATGATGGAGGTACCGGTGTGTGTGGCCATGAAATGTGTACAATTACCACAGCATTACTCAGCTCAAGCAGCGGAATTAGTTGCATTGATCTTGGCGTTGAAGGAAAGCTTTGATAAACGAGTGACCATATACTCCGACAGCGCATATGTTACATCCACTGTCCACTCAGGGCTGTCGAAATGGAGAAGAAGAGGGTTTAGGAGAGCTGATGGCACTCCAGTGCAACATGCCCTCTTATTGGCTGAACTAATTGAAGTAATAAATGACCCCCAAGAATTAGCTTTAGTAAAAATGCACCGCACACACCAATGGTGAAGACCACATCTCGAAAGGGAATGCAGCAGCAGACGCACATGCGAAGTATGCTGCATACTTTGGTGAGATATGGAACCCCCCAGAGTCACAGAGAGGGAGGGGAATGGCTAAGGAGATGTTGATAAGAGAAGGGTACACTCTTCTCCCAGCCACACAGATTATGGAACTACAAGCGGCTGCACCAATGGCCGAAAAAGAAATATGGGTAAAAAGAGGATGCACAATGTCACCAACCGACGCACTATGGCGCCAGGGTGGCACTGGAAAGGTTGTAATACCATTGGCACTTTTGAACACCGCCCTGAGCCAACTACATTATCCAGCCCACACAGGCAAGGAAGTAATTGCAGCACGAATTAGGGAAGACTGGTTTTGCCCCGAATTAAATTCTCATGTGTCAAATTTTATCAGCAATTGTCTCACATGCCAACAGTTTACGGCCGGCCATACTCTAAAGGTGATAAGAGGTACTATACCCCGGCCAGAGGGACCTTTCCGGCATCTCCATATTGACTATGTTGATATGATCAACGTATGTCAAGGAAATAGGTATATGATTGTAGTAGTATGCCCATTCTCGAGGTGGATTGAAGCAGGGCCCTGTTCACACCCAGATGCATTTAGAGCAGATAAATTCCTAGTGAGGGAGGTCTTCCCCAGGTGGGGAGTGTGCGAGGTGTTAAGGTCAGACAATGGCCCACATTTCGCAAACGAAATGTTCCAGCATATCACATCCTTGCTGAACATCAAGCATAAATTTGCATGTGCATACCACCCACAGGCCAACGGTGTATGTGAACGCCTGAATGGCCTATTAAAGGAGGTAATTGCAAAGATACAGCAAACAACAAAGAAGAGTTGGTTATATTGCCTTCCATTAGCCCTATTTGAGCTAAGGAATAGACCAGGGTCCGACCACCACCTCACCCCTCACGAGGTCGTTACCGGACGTCAAATGCGCCTTCCCCTAACGCCAACATCAAGAGCATTTACCGACCACGAGAGTACTGCGAGTGTTCTTGGTGATGAAATGTACCAATATGTGTCTTCTTTGATTACTAGTGTAGTGTTTGTGTCTCAACAGCTCGAGCGCACGCGGGGCGGGTCTAACAGTATTCAACAAGAAGACGTGGACAAAGAATTGGAAAAGGAAAGACTGTGTAAAGTTGCTAAAGGTGACCACGTACTACTTCGTAATTTCAACAGGAAGTGGAACAGTCCACGATTCACTGGCCCCCATCTGGTAGAGGAGGTATCAACGAGAGCAGTAAAGCTACAGGACAAGCGTGCCTGGAACCACCTACACGATGTAAAGATCTACAAACTCCAGACCCGCCCCAGCGCCACCGACAGGTCCATTGGGAGAACAACAACAACATCACCAACGGAGGAAGAGAGTTATACCATAGCTGACGGCCTAAGTGTTCCCATACCCTGTCACTCCCCAGATTCCCCAGAGACAATAACTGAAGAAGAAAGGGGTGATCCCCATACTGCCCACCCCATGGTCACACGCTCAAAGAGTAAAGATACTTCCGCCAGTTGAGCCCCAAACCCCCTGCCCATTGACCCCTACCCCCACTGCAGTAATAACTGAACTGAAGGACATTGTCTTGCACACGTACACATGTAAACACGTGAATGCTCTCTTTTCTTTTCTCTCGCACATGCAGGAACTGCGTATTATTGTACTGCTAAGAAAATAGATAACTAACAAATTCACTGCCCAGGAGTAGATGGTACCCTCAGACGATAATTACCCAGAAGAACTGTCACACCAATTTGTATATGAAATAAAAAGGCCAACGTACCTGAAAAGAAGAAGGGTACGTGTCTACTACACAGCATTCCTCTTGGCCATAGAATATTCAATGCCCCATCTCCACCCATACTTGCCTGTCCTAAGAGATAGATCGCTTAGATTAGCGTGGGAACAGCTCTTCGCCTGGGCACTGAATGACTATTTGATAGGGAGAGCTTAAAAAACAACAACTAACATTTAATAACCAGCATATTGAGAATTTTCAGGCGGGCAACTTTAACGTCGCAAGAATACGCTGCCGGACTGCAGCAAGTTAAAAGCAAAATGCCGGTGAAATTAGCATGTGTAATAAAAATAATAGGGATTTTGATGATCACCGGGTTCTTGGCTGCCTCTGTATGGCAGTACAGCTATGCTATCAATCTTATTGCTGTACCCAAACCTAATACACCCCCATCCCCAGCTGCAACAGGTATTACGTCAGGTGATACTAGTAAAATCGCACACAAGCAAAATAGAGTTCAACGCAGCACATACTCAGATAATAAAGGTATTGACAATTATATACAAGATTCAGCACACATCTCAAACAACATATGGTACCAACACATGACCCGCATCGGTAAGCAGACAACAGAAGACAGCTGCTACGTTTGCTCATTAATACCATACGCCATGAGCGCTTCTCGAACATTCGTTGCCACAGAAATAGATGAAAAGACAGCACGATGCATAATATACTTGGCACTGTTCCAAACGAAAGGAAGATTTCAAGGGACAGTGGTGCATCTGGTGTGGAAAACACGAGACTCATACACATATGAAAACAATTTCCTCAAGACTTATTTGAGTTACCACAAGAGCAGTTTACATGCTGAAGCATTTAGATACATAACAAGTGGTCCTGAAAAAGGGGAAACAAAGAAAGTAACACTGAAGTATTTACCATGTGATTGGTACGCCACTGAAGTTCCTGGTAAACCAGGATGTTGGGAGAGGCCACTGGTGACGATAACAGGGAAGGTGTACATGGACAACAAATGGGAGATAGGAGTGATTGGCAGCAACATGGTAACAAAAGAAACTATTTCAACTATCGATGCACACAACCACAGATGTTGGACGACTTGGATCAAGTACGTGCCCATGCTCACGTGGATAGAGACGGATGAAGACCCAATAACAATACTGCCGCTGACTGCGCCTAAGGTATGCTACCAACATAAAGGAGAGGTGGACGTAGGATACAACACCAACTGTGCAAGCATGATGGAGTTACCTGAGGGGGGAGCAGGAACAGCAGTGATAATGGACCATTACTGGGCCTGTGGAGAAAAGGCATACCACACACTGCCCCCTCTGTGGAATGGTGTATGCACGATGGTGCACGTCAATGTACCATCACTAGTGGTACCCCAGAAGCATGTGAATGTGGCGAACTTTCCCAAAATGGATGAAGGGGACAAGAGGAAGAAGAGATCTGCACCACCTCAGGAGGGGCCAGGGAACAGGAACAACAGCAATAATACTGTCCTAAATAGAAGGAAAAGACAAGGAGATCCTCTGACAGGAAATTACCTATGGGGAAGGTCGGAAACGGCACTCACTTCAATTCCGCCAGAACACAGACTATTCAGCAGAGCAGCAATGTTCTTCTCCTCAATAATACATCCGGGACTGCAGGCTTACGCAAACGCAAAATGGCTCCAGATAACTAGTTGGGAACTAATGATGACCATCAATTCTACAGTAAATGGATTTAACGCAATAAAAGAGGAGCTGCAAGCTATAAGGATGGTAGCACTTCAGAACAGATATGTATTGGACCTCCTCACAGCCATGGAAGGAGGAGTCTGCGCAAAGATAGGACAATCATGCTGCACGTTCATTCCTGCCAACGATGCTGACAACGGTACACTGACAGAGGCAGTTTCACAATTGGCCCAGCTGCACTCCAAAATGATGGATGAAAGTAAAGGTGTGAAAAAGGATGAAAGCTGGTTTTCAATATTATGGTCATGGATGCCATCTTGGCTGTCAGATGGACTGAAAATTATAGTTGGTTGTACTATTTTGGCTGGAGCTACACTGATCATAATAAGATTTTGGAAGGCCCGGAAGGCACGCACCACTGACGAATTGCTTGAAATGGTCGGTATGCACCCCTTGATGCCAGCAGATGACGGCCAACACACGGGCACAATCATACAAGAGAGAGAGAAGTTGCGCAACCAGATCATCACCAACCACTTGGACCCACCATCTGTGAAGATCGAGAACCCAAGAAACCCCATGAGTTGCATAGGGAAATGGGTATACTGTACTCCTGGAGGAACCTGTGAATATATGTATTGGTCATTTGAAGATCATGTGAATAACTATGGACATTTAGGAGGAATAACTAAGATATGGAGAATAAGAGGAGATAAGGAAAAGGATATGTTTGTGGTCGACAAGTCGACCAGAGGGGGGACTGAAGTGGGAGAATGGAAGACCAGGCTCCCGTCCTTCCCCTCTCGCGCCTGGCCTAAAGGATCACGGCCCAGGCACCCGCCACGAGAAGAGTTTGCCCATCTACCAGACGACCAAATACCCTGGTACAGGAACATACGGATGTGTCCATCTGCCTGCTCAGCAGCCCGCCCTGTCCATGCCGACACCTGCGGCACGGATCAACTAGACTAAAACCTACACGTCGTTAGAGATGCCATGACGACCTAGCCAACGGTCAGCACACCTGTGCAAATATACACACCGGACACTCCCGCACCAATCTACACGAAGAATATACTCAGTGCTATGACGTAGGCGACAGACATACTCACGGACGTGCATCTTTATTATTTTCCACATAGGCTCTCAACATGCAGAAACGCAAGACGCATCATGAACCCATCTAAAGAGCTTGCTTACGCTTCTCCTAAAACCAGGTGCCATAATGAGAAATATAACGAAGACACGATACTGGGGATAAGACAATATGATACTATAACCTAAAGCGCCTGTGCACCAAACGGTTCCACCTATACACCAGGCCTAAGTAGGCCGCAAGCAAGAGCTTCCATGGACGTTAAAAGAACAAGAGTCAGGGTGCTGATCCTGCAGAATGAGCCCGGCGAAAGTAGACAGCCAAGGTCGCAATGTTGCAAACCCACATTCCGAAAGCGGACAATCAAGGGCACGATGTTGCAACCTCGCACGCCGCACACCAACGTCAAAGTCACACCTGCAAATTAAACCAGGCACACAGTGGAAAAACAATATTAATTGTGCAGAATTCTGTCTCAAACACGGTCCCACCTCACGTGACCAAGCCGAACCTGACAGGATGCCAAAGCCAGAAAAAGGCGTCTGGATCCCTCGTTACAAGACACAGGCAGATACAATTAAAAGGCTCAATGGACATCTGCGACAGTGGGAGTAGTCGGCCTTCCAGCTTATGAATAAGTCCTCACATTGTCTGCACGTACTCATAGTGAAACATTGTTGCAAATGTCAGGTGCACCGAGAGCTGGGAACAGCGATGGTCCCAGACTGGGAGGCTCGCGAGCGCACCAATTAGAACATGGGGCTCTTATCACTGACGCCATTAACATTAACCAATCATCAGGGGTCTTCATGTAACAATTCTCATGTATCTAATTGTAGGGACAACCCAGATATATCACCTGACTAACCCTTGACCACTAACATTGTTCTCTATACGTATGCTATACTAACCCTACCACTCGAGCAACCAATTAAGAGTGGCGATAGGTTTTTTGCTAACTTTCCAATGTGACGCAAGTAGCGCGTCATACTGAGGTAAAAAGGGCCTGCGAGCCCCACGATTGTGTGTGTGTCAGGACGGACGCGTACGATCCTTGACCCATCCCTGCCGTTTTTGTCTAATAAACAGCAGAGTCACCTTGCTTCTTGCGTGTGTCTCATACTCTATCTCTTTTGGGATATACGGGAGGAGTTGGGGCCTCCCTGCCCGGAGGTCTGCAGACGGCCCGGCCGACCCCGGCAGAATTTCCCCCCCGACAACTTCTTGTAATCTGAGGTGAATCAAAGCTAACATCAGGTTGGAGACCATGCTCACTTCATCTATTAGTAGCATTTTCATTTGTTTCAATACTCTGCGTACTTCCATTGCAGCTTCTGCAGAAAGTTTGTAATAGTCTACTTTGTTCTGGTGTTCTACTGTTAATAGTAGTAATCGGTGTAATGTAACACCATCTATGTTGAAGCAGCTAAACCTGTGGGGGCAGTGACAACAGCTGACAGTTTGTTGTTTGCCAATTGTTGAAGGAACTTACTAATGATTTTGATTAGGAATGTTTTGCCAGAACCAGCTTCACCACTGACGTACAGTAGTATAAGCTTATAATTATGGCAGGAACATTCTTTATTTTCATGTTTTACACCATGTGCAATTTGTTTTGCTACTTTGATCATTGTTTAGTTTTGATTGTAGTATAGTTAAGTCTTCCTTATCTTCATACTGACACATGGTGTTTTCTCCTTCTATCATAGCTAATTCTGCCTCATTTATTATTAGTGGTTCTCCCAGTGGTTCTTGGCTTCCTGTTACAGAAGGTTGACTACTGTCAGGAGTGTCCTTATCTAGTTGGGCTTGAAGTTCTTTTTCGTGTTGCTGTTCATTGTGCAACATTGTTTTGTACTGTGTAAAGTTTACATCAGTTATAGTGCTTTCATTTGCTTTGAAAGCATCCTCATATGAGTCATAGTTATCTAGTAATTGTTCTTCTTTTCTCCATGGTTTGAAGAGTTGTAGCAGGGACATGTAGTATACTTCTTTATGTTGAGGAGTCTTTAATTACATATTGATATGATTAATTAAATTTGGTTTAGTGAGTTTAACTAAGCTGCCTTCACAGTTTGTTACTCTATGTTTATCTTTTTTTTTCATCAGGTTTCATATTATTTTTGTATGTGTAGTTTTGAGCTATGTGGTATAGACACATGTTTTCCAAAGTATTACTTCTGTTTGGGTAGTATGTGTCAAATAAATTGTTTTTTAAAATGTCTTGGCTGTTGGGATCATGTTTGGCTATTGTTTCTATATCTTCATATGATTTTAGAACTCTTTTTCTAGATTTAGCTGGACCAAGATTCAGCCATACTATATTTTCAGATTTACCATACAATGCAGTACCAGTTAAACGATCAGCTGCTTCATATGATCCACATTCTCTATGGGTGAGCATTTTTATGCCCAAGCTGTATAGTTTCTGAGATACTGTTTTATCTGATGACAGGTCGTTCCAGACGTCTTGGAGCTCTGTCTTTTCTGCTTTAGTTAAGTATGCTGTGACATATTGTGCAACTGAAGTAGAATTGTCTGCAATGTACTGCACATCTATGTTTGCATTCCATAAGTGGGCAATGATTTCATTATAATCATTGATTTATTTTTCTTCTTCTTTTCTTTTTATGTAATATGTATTTTTAGGTGACTTACCTTTAACACTATGTCTAACTGAAGACATGAGGTTGTTCACTTGACCTGCATTTGTAACTGGTCTAGGGAAACCAAATCAGCATTTGGTGTAGTATTTCCCTTTGTTTTTGTATTTGCGACAATATTTTCCACATTCGTGTCTTTGAAATTGTAAAATGTGTGCATGAAGGTCACTATTTGTGGCTTCTGATGGAATTTCACAAGTGACATATTTTTCAATAAACTGTAAAACAGTGGCATCACTGTCTTGACCAATTTGAGGAGCATCTTTAATCCATAAAAGCATGTGGATATTTGGTGCTCCTCTGGCTTGGTATTCTTTTCTCCAAAAGAAGTGTTGCACTTCTCCAAGGGGAGGAACAGTTTTATTACAAATAAAATGTAGCATAGCAATGAAGCGATGGTGAAAATATCTTGAAACATTAACAGGATCCAAAGAACAAAGTTCTCCAGGTGTTAGTATATCTATGTTTGTTTTGTTTTTATTTGATATGCGTAGGAAATCATGTCAATCTTCCCATGCATATTCTGCACAACTTAATGTAACAAACCAAGTGGGTGGGCCAAGGTTTATGATCATACAACGTACATCTCCATGACGTCGAAACCAGTACTCTTTAGTACCACGCATATTTGCTAATAGATTTGTAATATTTGATTGTAAAACCTCATCCTTTTGTTGCACTTATTCTAATATTTGTGTAGCTGTCATATTTTGAAAGTGTGATCCTGATTTTAATATGTGTGCAACTCCGTAACATAAAGTTGCTAGTTCACTTTCAAAGAGTAGGTGGAATATGTATTCCACATTTTGTCTAAATCTGGGATCTTCAGAATACATCCGTAATGAGCGGTATTCTGAAGCTGATATTTGAATAGGTCTATCATCATACCTTCCTCCTTTGCCAGTAGGAAAGAGTAGAGGAAAAGCACGTGCTTCTATACTTTTTTCCCATATGCTGATTGGCGATCCTTTTGTTTGACGCATTTGGTAAATTTCCAGTACATCTTCTACGGTGTCATTACAGTGCAAAGGATGAATTGTATAATGGTCTAAAGTATTTGATATTGTAGCAGGATCTAGTAGCTCAAATTGACCAGCTTCTTGTGTTTCTTGAATTATTTCAGTTGTATCTTTCAAGTTTTCTTCAATATTAATTTCTTTGTAATATTAATTATTCTCTTTAAGATATTAGGAGGCTTTTCTAACTTTATAAAAATCTACCAGCTTTTGCCATATTTTTTTGTCTTTTGTAGGTACTCCATTTACTAAGATAATTAAAGATTGCTGCATTGGACGTTGCACTCCTAGAGTATGCTCATTTTCTTTTAGATCTAATTGTAAATAAACTACGTTTCCACGAATGCCTTTTACCAATTCAGAAGGAGGTAATTTTGTTGTTTTTGGTTGAAGGCGTATTATTGCTTGAAATGGGTGTACTGTTTGAATTATGATGCTCTCATATAAATTAAGTTGTTGTAGGGGTTTTGGTACTGGGTATAATTCCAAATTATTTGTGATAGCACGTGAAGGAGTTTGGTTGTTGTCAAGTTTTGTAGTGCAGTAACTGCAAAGTATTAAGGGCTCAGTTATTTCGTATTTGTTTTCTGCTACAAGGTAGAGAGCTAATTCAAACCATTTAGAATCTTCATTGTCTTCTATTTTGTATGTTAGGTCTACAGTTTTTGTGTTACTTTTATAAAAAGTTCTACAGCAACATACACATACATGGTTTGGTACTTCAGCTGATGTACTTTTAAATGTTAGTATTTCTTTTTTGTATGTGTTTAGCAAAAGTTGCCATGTGTAGAATTGTTGCTTAATTGGTTTAAAGCTATTTCATTCTGTAAATGGCTTTCACTTCCAAAATATTTTTTCTGGATATAGTGAATTTCTTCAAGTAGGTCTTTTGCTGTACCATGTAGAAGGATGTTATTTAACTTTGCTAGTGCTAAAGCAGGACTTTTAGCATAGTACAGTTTATAGACTAGATTTCTCATAGTTGAATGATGTGTTGATATCCTTTTGATATCATGGAAAGTGGTTTTACAAGTAGGTCCTGTAATGCAGGCCAATGAATGTCGTTGTAGTCCTGTGTACTTGCGCACTGGACAGGTATCCAAATTTTGCAGTAATTTAATTTTGATTTTG
Organism: Ambystoma mexicanum; assembly: GCF_040938575.1. Taxonomy (NCBI): domain Eukaryota; kingdom Metazoa; phylum Chordata; class Amphibia; order Caudata; family Ambystomatidae; genus Ambystoma; species Ambystoma mexicanum. The sequence goes on from NC_090934.1 coordinate 520,842,816, forward strand.
TCTTTTGCTTTTTACATATTTATTGAGGAATTGGCGTAAAGATTTGAAACATTGTTTGGGAATGTTACACATTGACGTGCATGGCCATTTGTAGACTAGAAGTTCTGATTCAGTTGAATGGAGGGGTAACTCTAGTTTTCAGGGCATATTTTTGTAAGGAGTACTTCTTGTTCCATTATGGTATTATTCACTTTTTCATAACCTCGACCACTGCTATGTATGGCAATTGTATTTGTTTGCTTTTGTTTGTACGCTTCTTCATTAAAATATGGTTCTGTGCGTGTAGTGTGATTCCATTCACCTCCGCAGATACCTAAGAAGTTCTTTCTGTTGACATTTCGCTTATTGAGAAGTCTTTTTTGTAATTTAGTTATTAGTTTTGTTAGTGGTTTCATTTTGTTTAACAGTAAAATAAATAACTTTCTTTTCAGAAGAATTGCACTGTCCATCAACGCTTCTAAGATTAATTTCCGACGATAGGTTTTAAGCATTGAACCTGATTTCTCTCCTGTTTTTATAAGATTTCGAAGGACTTTGTGACAGTACATTTCGGCTAAAATACTTTTCTTGGTATGGCTACTTTGCGCTATATTAAAATTTGAAGAAGTAGTTTTATCTGTAGTGATAGCTGATTTTCTGTTAATTGTTTTTTGGTTTGTTTTACATTTTGATAGAGGAGGCAAAGTTTTTGTACTTGAAACTTCTTGTGTTTCACTAAATGACTGTATTAGCTGTTTTGTTTCAACTTTTACAAATTCTGCTAGAGATGGATGCTTATGTTGGACACTTTTATTTTCATTTGCTCTACTTTTGCTTTGCTTTCTACGGACTTGACTTTTGGTAGGCATTCTTTAGGGTCTGTTGAAAAAAATAAAGACGATATGGGTTGATGTGTTCTGGAATGTATGTGTGCTGTGTGCATGAGTGTTTGAGTAAGATGATAAAGATGTATGTAATGGTGTGTGATTGTGCATTGGGAACTACAACTAGTACGGATAGGTATTCTTGAATTTATGTGTTACTAAACTGGGGTTCAGATGAAAAACAAAAAGTAAGCTAGTGGTGTGGAAAAGTACAAATAGTAAATCTAATGTATACATTTAAAACAGTTGTTTGTTCTATAATATGAACATTGTAGCGGTTCAGTTGGGTAATTTGTGTGTCCAAAAATAAGAATTTGTGGCCCATTCTGGCTGTAAATCGCTGTTTAAGACATGGAGATTTTTGGACAAAATGGTACACAATCTCTATTTTTAGGCACCAAAATAGCTTGTATTAATGTTATAGTATGTTTGATTAATAATACAAATATTATGGTGATATTCTACTTACTTTTTTTCTTAAATTAACAGGTAACTTCTTAGTTCTTCTTTGTTCTTCGGAATCGGCTGCTTCTTTTCAGTAGACTAGTCTTCACTGCAATTGTAAAAGCTTCAAATTAGTAACTTTGTTTGTATATAGCGCTTTTTTTAATTTAGATATTGATTTTTTTCATTGAAATCCTCAGTGCCTTCTGTAAAACCATTAAACTAATTTATTTACATAAGATACATTGCATCAGTTCAATACATATGATATGTTCTTAATGAACAAATTGTATTGAATGACTAACTGTAGCAAAAAAAAAATATCTTTACTATGTCTTGTGAAATTTATAATATAACAGTGAATACCACTATTTCTGTAAGTAAGCTGTTCTAGGTAATAGCGTCTCAATGTCATGTCTAAATTAAAGTAATTAAGTAAATAAATGAATAAAACCAAAAAAATATGAAATTGTATAAGTATTTTTTTAAAGATTTAAACATAGATTGTGCTTGCATGCAATTTTGTTTGAATATATGTAGTCTATATATTTCATTTAAAAAATGTTAGTTTAACATGATTTGAGTGTGTGTGTATAAAGAAAGTAAATAGTACAAAGGTTTATAAGTGATAGTTGATTTTAGGATATTGAAAAAAATACAGTAAATTCATTTTACAGATTACACAAGCTAAAAGTCTGTTTGAAAATGTGTTCATCTACTGTACAGAAAATATGCATACCTGAAGTTTGTGTTCATGCATATGGATATGCATGGAGCTGTAAGTAGAAATCTTGGAGACTTGTACAGTATTTCTGGTAGATGGTGCTTGCCAATGATATGACACTTGTACTCAGAGAGATTCACAGTACATTTGCAGTGCTGATCTATGATGATGCAGTTAGATCTAGAGGTCTTGAATGTGATTGGTGCATGGTCATGTGATTTTTTAGCTACATCCAATGACGGAATGGCAGAGAGAGTGAAGTGGAAATGGTAGAAGGGCTGTTCATGTTACGATATGTCAGCGGACATGGCGGTAGTTCGCGGACATTGGGAGTTACATCCAGGGATTTTTGGGTTCAGAAGTCATGCAAATGAGAATAAGCACTGAAAGGGATTGGTCATGAAAGTTTAGTGGGTGTGTTGTGCCAGGAGAGAGTTTCTCAGATACTCTTTTTGCTGAGAGAACAAAAGATAGCTATGGCTGTGTGTTTCAGAAAACAGATTGTTTGGATTTTAGGAGATTCGTGGATACATTGGTTGAAGGTGCATGCAGAAAGCTGTGGAGTAGCTGTAGATCTTGGATTCCCACATGTGGAAGTACACTGGCATGGGGTACGTGGAATGAAGTGGTTGGATTTGCTACCTCTCTGTGCTACTTTGGAGACAGAGCAACATCCAGACATAATTGTAATTCATTGTGGAGGGAACAGTTTAGGGCATGTGACTGGAATTTTTTTGCAATTTGCTATGAAAGAAGGACTGAGGAAGGTTATGGACATGTTCCTAATTCGCAAGTGATATTTTCACGGATTGCGCAGAGACAAATGTGGCTTCGTTCTTCTTCATTTGGTCCACAAATGGAAAAAGCAAGGCGCAATGTTAATAAGGCTGTTTGTGGCTTTCTAAGAGATTTTGGCATGTCTTCTTTTCACAATGAAAATATTATGTTTCATAGTACATACATTTTTCGCAGAGATGGAGTCCATCTTACTTATGCTGGCAATCAGATTTTTCTGAGAAATGTACAAAATGCATTGCGACCTTTTTTGGAATTACAACAACCATTTTGAAGTAGGTGTTAAGCATTTATAATTTTTGACTTACAAACACCACCCAAAGGCTCTTTTCAGAGCCACCACTTCTTCCCAGAGAAAATTGCAATGTTTGTGATGGGGTAGCAACCCAATTTTTTTAATGTTCGCGAACTGTTCGCGGACTTCAAAAAAATACAAAGAGCCCTGCTTCATTTATTTTCACTTCTATTTTTTAACTGGGAAAGGCGGCTCTGAAAAGAGCTGTATTTTTTTTTGATTTTTGTAATTTTGTATTTTTTTTTGTTTTTCAGACACGACACAGTAGGAGAGGAGGGTAAAGGAGGGTAAAGGGGGGGACACCAACCACATGGATAAGAAAGGGCGAGCTGAGAGAGGAGGTTGTAGAGTGGGTTTTATTTGGGTAGTGAGCAGGTCTTCTCGTGCTCTGAGACGATAGTCTCAAAAGCACTCCGAAGTCGCTCCCCCCTGCAGAGTACTGTGTCATAGTACATACATACAACTGTGACCCTCGAAAGGTAAGGGTCATCAGCATTCTGTATGGCCTGTGAGGAAGCTTGAGAAAGACGCTGTCCCACAGAGGTTGAAAAATCAACTACCACTTATACACCTTTATACTTTTTATTTTCTTTAAACACACATACTCAAATCATGTTAAACTAACATTTTTTAAATGAAATATATAGACTACATATATTCAAACAAAATTGCATGCAAACTCAATCTATGTTTAAACCTTTATAAATATACTTATACAATTTCATATTTTTTGTTTTTATTTATTTAAAAAACAATTTACTTAATTACTTAATTACTTTAAATTAGACATGACATTGAGGCGCTATTACCTAGAACAGTTTACTTACAGAAATAGTGGTATTCACTAATATATTATAAATTTCACAAGACTTAGTAAAGATATTTTATTTTTGCTACAGTTAGTCATTCAATACAATTTGTTCATTAAGAACATATCATATACACTGAACTGATGCAATGTATCTTGCAAATAAATTAGTTTAATAGTTTTACAGAAGGCACTGAGGATTTCAATTAAAAAAATCAATATCTAAATTAAAAACAGTGCTATATACAAACAAAGTTACTAATTTGAAGCTTTCACAGTTGTAGTGAAGACCAGTTTCCTAAAAAGAAGCAGCCGAATTCAAAGAAGAAAGAAAAACTAAGAAGTTACCTGTTAATTTAAAAAAAAAAGTAAGTAAAATATCACCATATTATTTATATTATTAATCAAATATACTATAACATTAATACCAGCTATTTTGGTTTCTTAAAATAGAGATTTTGTACCATTTTGTCCAAAAATTTCCATGTCGTAAACAGCGATTTACAACCAGAATGGCCCACAAATTTCTATTTTTGGACACACAAATTAGCCAACTGAACCACTACAATTTTCATAATATAGAACAAACAACTGTTTTAATTGTATACATTACATTTACTATTTGTACTTTTCCACACCACTAGCTTCCTTTTTTTTTGTCATCTGAACCCCAGTTTAGTGACACATAAATTCAGGAATACCTACCCCTACTAGTTTTAGTTCCCAATGCACAATCACACACCATTACATACATCTTTATCATCTTACTCAAACACTCATGCACACAGCACACATACATTCCAGAACACCCCAACCCATATCTTCTTTATTTTTTTCAACAGACCCTAAAGAATGCCTACCAAAAGACAACTCCGTAGAAAGCAACGCAAAATTAGAGCAAATGAAAATAAAGGTGTCCAACATAAGCATCCATCTCTAGCAGAATTTGTAAAAAAAGTTGAAACAAAACAGCTAATACAATCATTTAGTGAAACACAAAAAGTTTCAAGTACAACAACTTCGCTTCCTCTATCAAAATGTAAAACAAACCAAAAAACAATTAACAGAAAATCAGCTATCAGTACAGATAAAACTACTTCTTCAAATTTTAATATAGTGCAAAGTAAGCATGCCAAGAAAAGTATTTTAGCCAAAATATACCGTCACAAAGTCCTTCAAAATCTTATAAAAACAGGAGAGAAATCAGGTTCAAAGCTTAAAACCTATCGTAGGAAATTAATCTTAGAAGCATTGATGGACAGTGCAATTCTTCTCAAAAGAAATTTATTTATTTTACTGTTAAACAAAATGAAACCACTAACAAAACTAATAACTAAATTACAAAAAAGACTTCTCAATAAGCGAAATGTCAACAGAAAGAACTTCTTAAGTATCTGCGGAGGTGAATGCAATCACACTACGAGCACAGAACCATATTTTAATGAAGAAGCGTACAAACAAAAGCAAACAAATACAATTGCCATAAATAGCAGTGGTCGAGGTTATGAAAAAGTGAATAATACCATAATGGAACAAGAAGTACTCCTTACAAAAATATGCCCTGAAAACTTAGAATTACCCCTCCATTCAACTGAATCAGAACGTCTAGTGTACAAATGGCCATGCACGTCAATGTGTAACATTCCCAAACAATGTTTCAAATCTTTACACCAATTCCTCAATAAATATGTAAAAAGCAAAGACAAAATCAAAATTAAATTACTGCAAAATATAGATACCTGTCCAGTGCGCAAGTACACAGGACTACAAGGACATTCATTGGCCTGCATTACAGGACCTACTTGTAAAACCACTTTCCATGATATCAAAAGGATATCAACACATCATTCAACTATAAGAAATCTAGTCTATAAACTGTACTATGCTAAAAGTCCTGCTTTAGCACTAGCAAAGTTAAATAACATCCTTCTACATGGTACAGCAAAAGACCTACTTGAAGAAATTCACTATATCCAGAAAAAATATTTTGGAAGTGAAAGCCATTTACAGAATGAAATAGCTTTAAACCAATTAAGCAACAATTCTATACATGGCAACCTTTTGCTAAACACATACAAAAAAGAAATACTAAAATTTAAAAGTACATCAGCTGAAGTACCAAACCATGTATGTGTATGTTGCCGTAGAATTTTTTATAAAAGTAACACAAAAACTGTGGACCTATCATACAAAATAGAAGACAATGAAGATTCTAAATGGTTTGAATTAGCTCTCTACCTTCTAGCAGAAAACAAATATGAAATAACTGAGCCCTTAATACTTTGCAGTTATTGCACTACAAAACTTGACAACAACCAAACTCCTTCACGTTCTATCACAAATAATTTGGAATTATACCCAGTACCAAAACCTCTACAACAACTTAATTTATATGAGAGCATCATAATTCAAACAGTACACGCATTTCAAGCAATAATACGCCTTCAACCAAAAACAGCAAAATTACCTCCTCTGAATTGGTAAAAGGCATTCGTGGAAAAGTAGTTTATTTACCATTAAATCTAAAAGAAAATGTGCATACTCTAGGAGTGCAACGTCCAATGCAGCAATCTTTAATTATATTAGTAAATGGAGTACCTACAAAAGACAAAAAAATATGGCAACAGCTGGTAGATTTATATAAAGTTAGACAAGCCTTCCAATATCTTAAAGAGAATAATGAATATTACAAAGAAATTAATATTGAAGAAAACTTGAAAGATACAACTGAAATAATTCAAGAAGAAGCTGGTCAATTTGAGCTATTAGATCCTGCTACAATATCAAATACTTTAGACCAGTATACAATTCATCCTTTGCACTGTAATGACACCGTACAAGATGTACTGGAAACTTACCAAATGCGTCAAACAAAAGGATCGCCAATCAGTATATGGGAAAAAAGTATAGAAGCACGTGCTTTTCCTCTACTCTTTCCAACTGGCAAAGGAGGAAGATATGATGATAGACCTATTCAAATATCAGCTTCAGAATACCGCTCATTACGGATGTATTCTGAAGATCCCAGATTTAGACAAAATGTGGAATACATATTCCACCTACTCTTTGAAAGTGAACTAGCAACTTTATGTTACGGAGTTGCACACATATTAAAATCAGGATCACACTTTCAAAATATGACAGCTACACAATTATTAGAGAAAGTGCAACAAAAGGATGAGATTTTACAATCAAATATTACAAATCTATTAGCAAATATGCGTGGTACTAAAGAGTACTGGTTTCGACGTCATGGAGATGTACGTTGTATGATCAGAAACCTTGGCCCACCCACTTGGTATGTTACATTAAGTTGTGCAGAATATGCATGGGAAGATTTACATGATTTCCTACGCATATCAAATAAAAACAAAATAAACATAGATATTCTAACACCTGGAGAACTTTGTTCTTTGGATCCTGTTAATGTTTCAAGATATTTTCACTATCACTTCATTGCTATGCTACATTTTATTTGTAATAAAACTGTTCCTCCCCTTAGAGAAGTGCAACACTTCTTTTGGAGAAAAGAATACCAAGCCAGAGGAGCACCACATATCCACATGCTTTTATGGATTAAAGATGCTCCTAAATTTGGTCAAGACAGTGATGCCACTGTTTTACAGTTTATTGAAAAATATGTCACTTGTCAAATTCCATCCGAAGCCACAAATAGTGATCTTCGTGCACAAATTTTACAATTTCAAAGACACAAATGTGGAAAATATTGTCGTCACAAATACAAAAACAAAGGCAAATACTACACCAAATGCCGATTTGGTTTCCCTAGACCAGTTACAAATACAGGTCAAGTAAACAACCTCATGTCTTCAGTTAGACATACAGTTAAAGGAACGTCACCTAAAAATACATATTACATAAAAAGAAAAGAAGAAGAAAAATATATCAATGATTATAATGCAATCATTGCCCACTTATGGAATGCAAACATAGATGTGCAGTACATTGCAGACAATTCTACTGCAGTTGCACGATATGTCACAGCATACTTGACTAAAGCAGAAAAGACAGAGCTCCAAGACCTCTGGAATGACCTGTCATCAGATAAAACAGTATCTCAGAAATTATACAGCTTGGGCATAAAAATGCTCACCCACAGAGAATGTGGATCTTATGAAGCAGCTGATCGTTTAACTGGTACTTCATTGTATGGTAAATCTGAAAATATAGTATGGCTAAGTCTTGGTCCAGCTAAATCTAGAAAAAGAGTTCTAAAATCATATGAAGATATAGAAACAATAGCCAAACATGATCCCAACAGCCAAGACATTTTAAAAAACAATTTATTGGACACATACTACCCAAACAGAAGTAATACTTTGGAAAACATGTGTCTATACCAAATAGCCCAAAACTACACATACAAAAATAATATGAAACCCGATGAAAAAAAGGTAAATATAGAATGACAGACTGTGAAGGCAGCTTAGTTAAACTCACTAAACCAAATTTAATTAATCATATCAAATTGTCATTGAAGACTCCTCAACATAAAGAAGTATATTACATGTCCTGCTACAACTCTTCAATCCATGGAGAAAAGAAGAACAATTACTAGATAACTATGACTCATATGAGGATGCTTTCAAAGCAAATGAAAGCACTATAACTGATGTAAACTTTACACAGTACAAAACAATGCTGCACAATGAACAGCAACATGAAGAAGAACTCCAAGCTCAACTAGATAAGGATACTCCTGACAGTAGTCAACCTTCTGTAACAGGAAGCCAAGAACCACTGGGAGAACCACTAATAACAAATGAGGCAGAATTAGCTATGATAGAAGTAGAAAACACCATGTGTCAGTATGAAGATAAGGAAGACTTAACTATACTACAATCAAAACTAAACAATGAGCAAAGTAGCATTTTTCAAGAAGTAACAAAACAAATTGCACATGGTGTTAAACATGAAACTAAAGAATGTTCCTGCCATAATTATAAACCTATACTACTGTACGTCAGTGGTGAAGCTGGTTCTGGCAAAACATTCCTAATCAAAATCATTAGTAAGTTCCTTCAACAATTGACAAACAACAAACTGTCAGATGTTGTCACTGCCCCTACAGATTTAGCTGCCTACAACATAGGTGGTGTTACATTACACCGATTACTACTATTACCAGTAGAACACCAGAACAAATTAGACTATTACAAACTTTCTGCAGAAGCTGCAATGGAATTACGCAGAGTATTGAAACAAATGAAAATGCTACTAATAGATGAAGTGAGCATGGTCTCCAACCTGATGTTAGCTTTGATTCACCTCAGATTACAAGAAGTACTCAAAACAGACTATGAAGAGCTCTTTGCAGGAAAACACATTATTGTTTTTGGAGATCTGCTTCAATTACCACCAGTAAAAGGTGAACCTATTTTTAAAACATTAGGGCACAAACTCTGCCGTAAAACTGTTGGCAGCATTGGAAATGTCAACCTTTGGCAACATTTCCAATACAGAGAATTAACAGAAAACATGTGCCAATCTGCAGATCTAACTTATGCCAACATTTTAAAACGTTTGAGAGTTGGTATACTTTCTAAAGAAGCAGAAGCAACATTGAAAACCCGGCACATTAATGCACTTTATGGCGATAATGCATGTGCTACAGATGTTATGGAACAATTAGCCCACAAAAATGTCAATTGTATGGCCTTAATGCCAACTCTTGCAAGCTGTTTCAAATCCAATGAAATCATGCTAAGTAAAGAAATGCAACCAATAATGGAAATTAGCGCCACAGACAAACTAGATGTACATGGTATGACACTACCCATGTGTGACCAAGCCACAACAAGACTAAATAATTTAGAAAAATCAATCTCAAACACAGCAGGCTTTGAAAAGATGTTAAAAGTATCCTTAAATTGCAGAGTAATGCTTAAACGTAACCTTGACGTGGACCAAGGACTAGTTAATGGAGCACTGGGTACAGTTGTTGGCTTTAAAACATACCCACGTGACAACAAAATTCAGTTTGTCAATATACTCTTTGACAAACTTTCAGAAGTAAAACGGACAGCTAGATTCCTTCTCTTCAAAGATATGTATGTACGCAGAGAACAATTTTCTCTAACTCTTGCATACGCAGTCACAATTCATAAATCATAAGGTCTTACCCTAGACAAAGCAATGATAGATATTGGTAACACAGTCTTTAAAGAAGGCATGAGCTACGTAGCACTATCACGCTTACGTACACTTGACGGTCTATTTCTAATCAACTTTGATGCAAGTAAAGTAAACGCTGATATTCCTTGCATTTTAGAATATAATAGACTTCGCTCACTATACACTCCCCATCTAAACACATATTCTGTTCCACAAAAACTAAAATGTTGTAAAAGAAAACTAAATCAAACTGAAATGCAACAGGACGTCACTGGAAATCCTCCAAAGAGAGTAAAAGAAACTAATACTTCATCAAGGACCACAAACAAAAAAGAATCAATTAGAGAAAGTAAACCAGGTACTTCTTTAAAGAAGGAAGACAAACTCCAAAAAAAGCAGTTAGATACAGAACTACCTGGACCATTTAAATTCTCAAATATAGTTGGTGTAAGTTGCTATGCAAATGTAGCAATGAATATTCTATTTCAATTACCACCAATTGTTGACAACATTTACTCACACAGTACAAACCAATTGTGTTTGCAAACGTTAGTACTTCACAGAAATGCAGCAAACTATCCTGACAACACATATAGTGTTTTTGGAATAAGACGACAATTGGACTACTGTGCTGGAACGGTGAAATTCACTATAAACTCACAGGAAGATCCACAAGAATTTCTAATGTACTTACTACAAGTACTGGAAAACAAAAACATACCTATAAATGAAATCTTTCAGATTTCATACATGTGGAAACATACATGCACTCTCTGCAACAATGTGACACAAGAAGAAATCCCCAATGAACGCTTCATATATATATCAATACCAAATTGTGAATCCATTCCATTTCAGCAACTTGTACAAAATGCAAATCATGGTAGATTATGCTCTACCTGCAATTCAGATAATCGCTCCACGTTAGTAATACAAACACATAGTAAATACGTAATTCTAATGCTTCTACGTCACAATGCAGATGGTACCAAAAACAACTGCAAGCTGACTGGATTCACACATGGTCAAATATCACTTGGTAAGAAAACCTTCACAACAATAGGTATAATCTACCACGCAGGAGCCACAACCAATTCAGGGCACTACACTGCATACATAAAAAAGAAATGTGGATGGTTTGAATGTAATGATAGTACCATTACTCTAAAGCAGAGATTACCAGCAAATCTTACAAACGCTTATTTGATGTTCCTAAAACCAAAATTTGATAAATAAACTGTATTTAAACCTTTAAGTAAATTTGTGTTACAAAAATATAAACTGTTAGAATACTCCAAAAGCTATCTAACTGCACAAAGATTCTACAACAACTAATCAGATAAATGAATAACACTAAATTAGACCAAAAAATACACAGTTAGAATACGCAAATTGGTATCTAACTGTCCCAAAATTATAAATGTGTGTTAAAATAATATAAACTGTTAGAATACTCCAAAAGCTATCTAACAGCTCAAAGATTCTACAACAACTAATCAGATAAATGAATACCACTAAATTAGGCCAAAAAATACACAGTTAGAATACGCCAATTGGTATCTAACTGTCCCAAAATTTAACAATATCCAAATAGGTAAATGAAAACCACTACAATATATTAAAAAAATAGACAGATAGAATACGCCAATTGGTATCTAACTGCTCCAAAATTTTATAATATCAAAACAAATGAAGAATCTGTTACTGTTCCAAAAAAAATACAACAAAGCAAAGTATAAAGCATTAGCCAGAAACAACAAGTGAACACTGAAAACAAACAAACAAATAAACTGTAGCATAACAGAAAAAGGTTTTTTTTTAAATCCAACATGGATTTTTTTTTCTCCCACAGACCCAATGATTTTAGCAACAAATACAGAAACTGAGCAAATTGCACAGTACTCTGATTTGTACTCTACTAAATATGAGGGTCGAAAAAAATAAATGTATATTGCTTATACAATGTAATAAGTCATTACAAAATACTAATACTAACATGCTATTTTCTTTTATCACAGAAATGAAGAAGAAAAACATGGACTCCCATTACTAGACCAAACAGTAAGTATACAATAATAAGGACAACCATAGCAGCACATCACATCCATAGTATCTAATACCTTTGTTCCTTATACATTTGTTTTTCACCCAAAGTTATAAACAAATATGAATGTGATATGCTGCAGTGGTTGTTGCAAGGGCATAGAGTCTTGGGTGCATGGCCAAATGGCCATGCACCCAAGACTCTATGCCCGGGCAACAACCACCGCAGCATATCACATCCATAGAGTCAAACATTTCAACTATGATCTATGGGAAACTTTTAATGTCCGCGAACAATGTGAGTGTTCTTAGAACACTTTGAACTTGCCAGCAAACAATACGGGCACCGTTTTCAGGACAGTCCCTACGAACATTTCAGAACAATGCGATAGTTCTTAGAACACTTTCAACTTAACAACGAACAATACGGACAGCGTCCTAAGGACACCCCCTACGAACATTCCAGGACACCGGGAGTGTTCTCAAATACGTCTTCAGAACACCCCCATCTTGTTTATTTGCGAACAATTCAGGACACCCCGAGTGTTCTTAGGACACATTCAACTTGACAGAGAACAATACGGACAGCGTCCTCAGGACACCCCCTACGAACACTCCCCGGACACCGGGAGTGTTCTTAGAAGCGTCTTCAGAACACCACCATCTTGTTTATTTGCGAACATTTCAGGACACCGCGAGTGTTCTTAGGACACATTCAACTTGACAAAGAACAATACGGACAGCGTCCTCAGGACACCCCCACGAACACTCCCCGGACACCGCGAGTGTTCTTAGAAGCGTCTTCAGAACACCCCCATTTTGTTTATTTGCAAACATTTCAGGACACCGCGAGTGTTCTTAGGACAGACTCAACTTGACAGAGAACAATACGGACAGCGTCCTCAGGACACCTCCTACGAACACTCCCCGCACACCGCGAGTGTTCTTAGAAGCGTCTTCATAACACCCCCATTTTGTTTATTTGCAAACATTTCAGGACACCGCGCGTGTTCTTAGAACACATTCAACTTGACAGAGAACAATACGGACAGCGTCCTCAGGACACCACCTACGAACACTCCCCGGACACCGCGAGTGTTCTTAGAACAGTTTCACTTTGCTTGCGAACAAAACGGACACATTTTGACTCCTTAGAACACCCCCTAGTCAGTTTATTTAGAAAATTTCAGAACACCCGTGATGTCCGCAAACAAATCAAACACAAAAAGAACGTCTAACACATAAAAAACACAACTTTCATCCTATCTCACACACTCCCACCCTCCCAAACACTCCTACACACCAACACACTCTACAAAATACACATTTTGAACAAAGTTTCACCGCGCTGTCCGGGGACGTCCGCGAATCCAATATGGCGGACGCTACCGAAAAATCTGATGCGCTTCACGCTCCACGCCGTCCAATCAGCGAACACTTTGCATGTCCGCGAACATCACGCAAGACGATTGGCCAATCAGGACACTTTCCGCGGAGCGAACAGGGAAGTGTGTCCGCAAACCGAACACAGATATCACTAATTTTTTTTTACCTAATTTTTGGTCATTTTAAAAAAAAACTACTGGACGAATTTTCACCAAATTTGCAAAAGCACGCTTTCGGGACCAAGCCGCTGCTGCTGGTCCAAATTTGGTGGAAATCCGTCCAGCGGTTTTGGCTGTAGACGCGAGCAAAAAAATTTTCCTATTCACTCTATGGAGAGTGAGTATAATGTATACAAATATGAGCATATAGAGGGAAGGTAGAGTAATAAAAATAAAACTATGACAAAGTGCGGATAACCATAATGATTATCTTCATGCACAGAAAGGATTGCTCTCTTTCAAGCCTGTATCTTCCGCTATGTACATGTTTCATATATGATGTGACAGGACCCCAAGTCTACAAATATAGTACCTTTTCAATTTTCACTTCCTGACTGTTACTGTAGAAAACTATGTGGCTTCGATATGTCAGTAACGGATAAAAAGGGAGAGCCAGCCATGTGATGTCATCAGTTATGTCATCAATGACATTTGTGATGTCATCTTTGATGTCCTGGGTGTTAGTGTTAGCAGTGCACTGTGGCGCGAGTTATGGTTGCTTATGTTACCATAACTGGCGAATTTCAAGGGTTATTCGGTTTTACTTGGAACCATAACGTCCTTTTAACAAAGTTTTTTCACTGAATTTCATAGGTTTTTAGTAGCACAACTTAACCATAATATCCCTGACATGTAACATAGAACATACTAACCCCCTCGTAGTGATTTTCCTGTCCGCGGACTACCGCCATGTCCGCGGACACATTGAAAATCTGAGCGTGGTGAATGTAAATTTAAATAGTGTGCCCCATTTCCCCTTTGAAGTTGGCTCTGAAAAGAGCCGTTTTTTTTTTCTTTTTACAGATGCTTGACAGACACCTGTTATTTTATATTTTTTTTCTTGGTTTTTTGTCTTACTTTACTCCTAAAATCTTCACATAACCTTCTCCAAAGCAACCCTTACATTCCAAAATAAAAAGGCATTTCCGGTAAAAGATAAACAAATGCCATCTTCTTTAAAATTAACAGCATTACTGGCATCAATATTCTCATTGTTACAGAAGAACATACCAGCTCTAAGCATGAATGCACACATGCCTCGGTTGATGACACACCTAGCAATGTTTTGCTGAGGACAAAAAACGGAACTATTGTCCCATATTGCCCTAGGTAGTAATCCAGAAAAAATTACTTTCGCATTTGGAAGGATCTTCATTACGGCTTGAACCAAGCATTCCAAATCAGCCAACAAAGTAGGGGCACTGACGTTGCCCGAATGGAAAGCACCATAGTGCAAAACTACCACATGCGGACTGTTCATCGTGGCCATATCCGCACAAACTTGTACAATTCCCTGTACATTGCAATCAGGCACAGTGCTCCACACCACCTCCACTCCTTTGACATCAAAGTTCTTTGCAACATGCCTGCATCCAGCGTACTGCTGTAAACCATGCACAAACATATCTCTGAGCACCAACACCCTGACTTTCTCCACTTATGCCATCTTCACTACACACAGTCTCTTTCAACACAAATCCACAACCTCGACATCTGATTGGCTGATCTGTACAGTCTTCTTTCCATGTTGGATTTCCTGGAAAAACCCAGATTTACCACGCCCTGTCCACGAACAGCCGCGGTGCCCGTGGACGGCGTCCACTTTACTCTCTGTACCATTCCCTCATTGCATACAGCTAAGCAATCACACACTACGAATAACGTCCTCAGAACACCCCCATTTTGTGAATTTTCGAACATTTCAGGACAATTATCATTTCATTATTCTACATATTAACATTACAAATATTATACTTTTATCTTGTACTCTGCACACAATGCTATCTTTCTCCATTAGCAGCTCAGTATACTACATAGAATCCCATAATACAATGCTATTTATTGATATAAATGCATCGTTCAAAGCACTAATAACGGTATGATATTTATTGCAATATCCTTGACACTTTTTTCGAAACATTATAATGAAAATCCCTTGTACATAAATTCCATGAAAAGTACATACACATGTGATGTCATCAGTGATTTCATCAATGACATTTGCGATGTCATCTTTGATGTCCTGGGTGTTAGTCTTAGCAGTGCATGGTGTTGGCGCGAGTTATTTTTCATAGCTTACCATGACTTGCTATTTTCAGGGGTCTTTCGGCTGTACTTAGAACCATAACGTCCTTTAAACAAACTTTTTTTAATATCACGCAAACAATATACAAACATGGTGTGCAAAAACCAACTTCTACAGATGGCTTTACACAGAATGTTGCAAAGTAAGAATTTATGCTCGTTCACAGTGAAGGTCAGCTGCTTCCATTTTTTTCTCGGGCCCCGGAGAGGCTCACGAAGCAGACTATAAGGTTGTATTGTGTTTTGACCTTGACAGGCAGAGATTGTGATGAAAGACTTCTCTTGAAGGAGTGTTGCTAAAACGTAAGAGAAGATAAAGATGAAATTTCTGAAACGAAACCACTTTTACATATCAGATCACTATGCGAAAGATCGTTGGCACACGCGGAGTCGTATTTTGGGACTGCACCACTCGTAGACAATGGAAATTGCAATTGTACTGTAAGTAACCCTTTAGATTACTTTATACCAAATATAATTACAATAGCGTAGCATTAAAGACCGCTGAAGTTGAACTTGTTCGTTGAAAGTGGCATAATGTTTTCTACCGCGCACTATCACCGCCGAATTGATCCCCTGTTGTTTAGAGGGCTCTGAAAAAGGCAAACGACACAGAGTGGGTTAATATAAATAATTTAACCGGTCTATAGGCGGTCAAGCGCTCTACTCGCTGTGCCACTTCACTGTAGCCTGTCAAGTGGCACAGCGAGTACAGCGCTCGCTTTGACATCCGTGCACAGCTTGCTAACGCAAGTTTGAATCCCGGCAAGGCCAAACTCAGCCTTTCATCCTTCTGTGTTCGATAAATGAGCACCACACACCGTGGTTAATAATAAGCACCGCTTAGATACCTCGCAGTTCTTAGCGCTATATGAATGGGAAAATATTATTATTTTATTATTAACATACACTGTTGCACTATCTTCGATAGCAAATAGTTTCACGCCCTAATAAATAAAATGATGATTTTTAATGAAGATCGGCTGGTGAGACTAATTTATGTTTTTTAAAACAAGTAAGTGGCCCCGTTTTGTCTATGTCACGATTTACAGACTCCAACAGATGGGGTCTTCAACTGCCAGGTGCAAGTCCAAATATGCAACTTCATGACCCTCACCATTTTATGGGACAATCGCCAAGGACCAATATGCCCTTACGCAGTACTAGCGGCTACAAACAACATACCAACCAATACGGTGGTCTAATGGCTCGTTGTTGGAGCAACCTTCCGATTATCAGAGAGACCATTTACTGCTTTTATCATAAACCAACAGCCTATCTACCGCAAAGGAACAACGCGTGGCTCCAAATAAACTTTTGCTGATCGACAGCAGAGACAATAGCAAATCGCTGAATATTCACTAAACATTTCCTGTGAAATAAATGTACTTTACCAAATGTACAATCCTGCTGTTTACTTTTAAACCACAGTTTCATATTCCGAATTGTGACGCACTGAGTTGTAAGCTGATCTAACACTCTCTGTACCGCAAAGGAACATCGCGTGTCTCAACATGAACTTTTGCGGATCGACAACAAAGACAAATGCAAATTGCTGAATATTCTCTAAACATTTGATGTCAAATAAATGTACTTTACAACATTTACAATCTTGCTCTTTGCTTTTAAATCACAGTTTCATATTCCGAATTGTGGCGCGCTGTGTTGTGACATAATGTGTGTTGTCTTCCTGGTTCTGTGTAAAGTCGCGTAGTACTGGAGACGACTGGGCGCATTTCATTACGCACCCTGTAACGTCACGGAGAAAGGCGGGGAATATGAATGCTTTGATAATATCAGGCTTAGTGGCGGGAGATATGATTTAGTGTCGCAAAAGCAAGTCAGCCAGGTCAATAGCGCCAGTCATAGGATTATCACATAATGTCGACGCACACCAGCCGGATTTATCGTTTCTTTAGTGGACAAAAAGTCGGTTGACGCCCCTAGGAAATTGTACTATTAGCGAACAAAAGGAGTGCTCTTAAAACACTTTCACCCTGACAACGAACAATACAAACAACGTTCTCAGAACACCCCCATTTTGTGTAATTGCAACCATTTCGGGACACTGCGAGTGTTCTTAGAACACATTCAACTAGACAGATTACAATAGGACAGCGTCCTGAGGACACCCCCAGTTTGTGTATTTACGAACAATTAAGTACACCGCAAGTGTTCATAGCTCATTTTTACCTTCCTTGCGAACAAAAATGACACATACTCCGTCCTCTAAACACCCCACCATTTAGTTTATTTACAAAATGTCAGAACAGCCGTGTTCTCCGCGGACAAATCGAACGCAACAAAAAGGTCTAGCACATAAAAAAACAAAGCATTGAACCTATCTCATACGCTCCCACCCTCCCCAAACACTCTTACACACCAACACACAGCACTAAATACAATTTTTTATCCACGTTTCACTTCGCTGTACGCGGTCGACTGCGAATACAAGATGGCGGGCGCCACAGAAAATCTGACGCGCTCCACGCCCCTCGCCGTCCAATCAGCGAACACGTCGCATGTCCACGGACATGATGCAAGCCCATGGGCCAATCGGGGTGCTGTCCGGGGAGCGAACAGGGAAGTCCGTCCGCGAAGCGAACGCAGATATCACTAATTTGTTTGCCTTACATTTTGGTCATTTTTAAAAAAACTAATGGACAGATTTACACCAAATTTACAAAAGCACACTTTTGGGACCAGGCTGCCGCTCCTGCCGCAAATTTGGTGTAAATCCGTCCAGCGGTTCGGGCTGTAGCCGTGCGCAAAGTTTTTTTCCCATTCAGTCTATGGGAAAAAAAAGTTTTGGGACCCCCCTATAACTTTCACCCCCCTGGACGAATCCTCACCAAACTTTGCAAAACAATTCAGAGTGACCCAACTACTTTTTTTGCAAAGTTTGGTGAGGATCCGTCCAGGGAGAGCGAAGTTATAAGCCGCCCAAAAAGTGCTCTTCCTATGGAAACAGCAACTTAACCATAACTACATGGCCACCACCGTGGCCATGTAATATACATATTCAGTTAAAAAACTTTGTTAAAGGGACGTTATGGTTAAGTTGCGCTACTAAAAACCTATGAAATTCAGTGAAAAAAACTTTGTTAAAGGGACGTTATGGTTAAGTTGCGCTACTAAAAACCTATGAAATTCAGTGAAAAAACTTTGTTAAAGGGACGTTATGGTTCCAAGTAAAACCGAAAAACCCTTGAAATTCGCCAGTTATGGTAAGCTAAGCAACCATAACTCACGCCACCACCGTGCACTGCTAAGGCTAACACCCAGGACATCAAAGATGACATCACAAATGAAGCGCAACTTAACCATAACGTCCCTTTAACGTCCCTTTAACAAAGTTTTTTTCACTGAATTTCATAGGTTTTTAGTAGCGCAACTTAACCATAACGTCCCTTTAACAAAGTTTTTTCACTGAATTTCATAGTTTTTTAGTAGCACAACTTAACAATAATGACTTTTTTAAAGTATTACTACATATACAAAGTATATGTAGTAATACTTAAAAAATGGTACCCATATATGTTACCCATATATGTAACACACTAACTATTCATGTAAATACAATATGTTTTAAAAAGGAATATACCAAAAGAAGATAAAGTGGCTTCCACCATAATTACCTCACAGACGCTCCACAACTAACAACAAGACCAGACGTATACACTACTGATTACATATCTCACCAGACATAGTAAGTGCACTTCCTTTTACTCATATATTTATAAACTTTCTATATTAGAAAAAAAAACATATTACTTTTTTCTTTTCTCACAGAAATGTG
Organism: Ambystoma mexicanum; assembly: GCF_040938575.1. Lineage (NCBI taxonomy): Eukaryota > Metazoa > Chordata > Amphibia > Caudata > Ambystomatidae > Ambystoma > Ambystoma mexicanum. The sequence continues at coordinate 520,862,411 of NC_090934.1, forward strand.
TAGTACTCTCGACTGGCTAGAGGAGCATTTCCCACGAGAGGAAATGTTAGAAAATAGTCCACCTAATGGTACACACTTTACTATATAAACCAATTAATAAATATTATTGTGTATACATTTAACATATACATTTTTTTTTATTACAGACCATACAAAAATTCCAATCATCTCACAACAACAATCAGAGGATATCACTCTACAGCAGATTCATCAAAAAATGGACGACCTTATGCAAAATATTATGGGTTTGAAAAACTTTGTGGAAAATTATGTGAAACCCCCAACAGCACACCATTGTCCAACCTGCACTTGTCCCCCCTCACCCTATCCCACGCAGTTAACCCCAAACCCTGTCTATGGACCACAAGCGTTTCGATGACATTTCCTTCCCTTCTTCACCTGATCCCAGTTATCTAGAAATCCCTAATTCTCCTGTTTTTGTTTCCATTTCTGCCCCACCTTCCCAGTCATAATTGTATATATATATGAAATAAAGTTACTTTTCTTATATTGTGTTGTAATTACTTTCAGTTCCTTGTAATAAAACCAATTTAGGTGTCCACGGACACCGCGGTTGTTCGGAAATGTTCGTAAAGGAACTAAAATGTAACTGTCCTGAGGACACTACATCTGTCCGTAATGTTCTCATGCAAGTTCAAAATGTTCTAAGAACACTCGTAGTGTCCTGAAATGTTCGTAAAGAAACAAAAATTAAAGTGTTCTAAAGAACACTATATCTGTCCGTAATGTTCGCTATCAACTTAAAACTGTCCTAAGAACACAATTGGTGTCCTGAAATGTTCGTAAATAAACGAAAATGATGTGTCCTGAACAATAGTACAACTATTCGTAGTGTCCGCTACCCAATTGAAAGTGTTCTAAGAACACAATTGGTGTCCTGAAATGTTCGTACATAAACTAAATTACACGTGTCCTGAAGAACACTATATCTGTCCTTACTGTTCGCTACCAAGTTTAAACTGTTCTAAGAACACACGTGGTGTCCTGAAATATTCGTTTCACGTGTGATGCACTTTTAATTACTTCAGAACCCGAACAGTGTCCGTAGGACATCAATGCGCATGCGCTAACCAATCTCCGTGCACTTGGTGTACTGCGGACAGGCGCTTCCTTCGCAGACTAGTTCGCAAACAGATCATATAACCGCGCCCACGCTCATCGTGTGTCCTGAAATGCGGACACTGTTCGTGTCCCCGAACAATTTAAAAGTACATTTTCAGTTAATCCATAATATTTTTCAATAAAATCTCACCATGCCACAAGTCCCACATAGCAATCTTGAGTTTCTATATACCTTTTGAAACTTTCCGATCCTTTTTTTGTGTTCGATCTGTCCGCGCACAGTGCGCATGTCCGCGGACCGCGCACAAGCACCCCTATAAAAGACCACGCCCAAGAGCTTATTCCCATTGTGTTTCTGGCTATTCTCCAGAACACAGTGATTTTTGCTGCCACCTGCAGACTACATCATCATCGACATGGCATCCTTGGCTGCTGAACTGCCACTTGGTGCTGCACCTGCTTCAGCACCACCACCACCCCCTCCACCACCACCACCTCCCCAAGGGCCTGAAGAGGGGAACAGGACTGAGGATGCGGAGGAGGAAGAAGAGGATGATGAGAATGAGGTAGAGGAAATCCCTACTACCCGCACTAGGCGTGAGTCTTGGGTGTGGCGGTTATTTACCATTCATGGGAATGGTCCTAAGGCTCGTGCGAACCATGTTACCTGCAATGAGTGCAAAATGATACTCAGTCGCGGGAAGCACGGTAACTACAGCTTTGGGACCACTACTATGAAGCGACACCTGAGGTCATTTCACTCTGGGGCTATTCGCAGGGTTGTACCTTGCGAAGAACGTAGCAGTTTGATTTCCTCTACTTCATCCTCTGTTTCTGATCCTGTCACCACAAGGACCACCTCTGTGGGACAGCGTCTTTCTCAAGCTGCCTCACAGGCCATACAGAATGCTGATGACCCTTACCTTTCGAGGGTCACAGTTGTATGTATGTACTGTGACACAGTACTCTGCAGGGGGGAGTGACTTCAGAGTGCTTTTGAGACTATCGTCTCAGAGCACGAGAAGACCTGCTCACTACCCAAATAAAACCCACTCTACATCTTCCTCTCTCAGGTCGCCCTTTCTTATCCCTGTGGTTGGTATCCCCCCCTTTACCCTCCTTTACCCTCCTCTCCTAGTGTGTCGTGTCTGAAAAAACAAAAAAAATACAAAATTACAAAAATCAAAATAAAATAAGGCTCTTTTCAGAGCCGCCTTTCCCAGTTAAAAAATAGAAGTGAAAATAAATGAAGCAGGGCTCTTTGTATTTTTTAGAAGTCCGCGGACAGTTCGCGAACATTAAAAAAATGGGGTTACTACTCCATCACAAACATTGTAATTTTTTCTGGAAAGAAGTGGTGGCTCTGAAAAGAGCCTTTGGGTGGTGTTTGTAAGTCAAAAATTGTAAATGCTTAACATCTACTTCAAAATCGTTGTTGTAATTCCAAAAAAGGTTGCAATGCATTTTGTACATTTCTCAGAAAAATCTGATTGCCAGCATAAGTAAGATGGACTCCATCTCTGCGAAAAATGTATGTACTACAAAACATAATATTTTCATTGTGAAAAGAAGACATGCCAAAATCTCTTAGAAAGCCACAAACAGCCTTATTAACATTGCGCCTTGCTTTTTCCATTTGTGGACCAAATGTAGAAGAACGGATTGTCTCTGAGCAATCCGTGAAAAAATCACTTGAGAATTAGGAAACATGTCCATAACCTTCCTCAGTCCTTCTTTCATAGCAAATTGCAAAAAAATTCCAGTCACATGCCCTAAACTGTTCCCTCCACAATGAATTACAATTATGTCTGGATGTTGCTCTGTTTCCAAAGTAGCACAGAGAGGTAGCAAATCCAACCACTTCATTCCACGTACTCCATGCCAGTGTACTTCCACATGTTGGAATCCAAGATCTACAGCTACTCCACAGCTTTCTGCATGCACCTTCAACCAATGTATCCACGAATCTCCTAAAATCCAAACAATCTGTTTTCTGAAACACACAGCCATAGTTATCTTTTGTTCTCTCAGCAAAAAGAGTATCTCAGAAAATCTCTCCTGGCACAACACACCCACCAAACTTTCCTGACCAATCCCTTTCAGTGCTTATTCTCATTTGCATGACTTCTGAACCCAAAAATCCCCGGATGTAACTCCCGATGTCCGGGAACTACCGCCATGTCCGCGGACATATCGTAACATGAACAGCCCTTCTACCATTTCCACTACACTCTCTCTGCCATTCCCTCATTGGATGTACCTCAAAAATCACATGACCATGCACCAATCACATTCAAGACCTCTACATCTAACTGCATCATCATAGATCAGCACTGCAAATGTACTCTGAATCTCTCTGAGTACAAGTGTCATATCATTGGCAAGCAGCATCTACCACAAATACTGTACAAGCCTTCAAGATTTCTACTTCCAGCTCCATGCATATCCATATGCATGAACAAAAACTTCAGGTATGCATATTTTCTGTATAGTACATGACATTGCTCTCAACCATTTTTGTTTTACAGGCGGGTGAAATCACCCGATTTTGTTTTTAGCGGGTGAGACGCCCATTGGAATGAATGGACGTGCAGGAGGCTTGGCGGGTGAGTCTACCCTTTACAAGGCGTGTGACACCCGCCAAAAGCGTGTGAGTTGAGAGCTATGGTAGATGAACACATTTTCAAACAGACTTTTACCTTGTAAAATCTGTAAAATGAATTTACTGTACTTTTTTCAATTTCCTAAAATCAACTACCACTTATATACCTTTATACTTTTTACTTTCTTTATACACACACACTCAAATCATGTTAAACTAACATTTTTTAAATGAAATATATAGACTACATATATTCAAACAAAATTGCATGCAAACACAATCTATGTTTAAACCTTTATAAAAATACTTATACAATTTCATATTTTTTGTTTTTATGTATTTATTTACTTAATTACATTAAATTAGACATGACATTGAGGCGCTATTACCTAGAACAATTAACTTACAGAAATAGTGGTATTCACTATATATTATGAATTTCACAAGACATAGTAAAGATATTTTATTTTTGCTACAGTTAGTCATTCGATACAATTTGCTCATTAAGAACATATCATATGTACTGAACTGATGTAATATATCTTATGTAAATAAATTAGTTTAATGGTTTTACAGAAGGCACTGAAGATTTCAATTAAAAAAATCAATATCTAAATTAAAAACAGTGCTATATACAAACAAAGTTACTAATTTGAAGCTTTCACAGTTGCAGTGAAGACCAGTTTCCTGAAAAGAAGCAGCCGAATTCAAAGAAGAAAGAAAAACTAAGATGTTACCTGTTAATTTAAAAAAAAAAGTAAGTAAAATATCACCATATTATTTATATTATTAATCAAATATACTATAACATTAATACCAGCTATTTTGGTTTCTTAAAATAGAGATTTTGTACCATTTTGTCCAAAAATTTCCATGTCGTAAACAGCGATTTACAACCAGAATGGCCCACAAAATTCTATTTTTGGACACACAAATTAGCCAACTGAACCACTACAATTTTCATATTATAGAACAAACAACTGTTTTAATTGTATACATTACATTTACTATTTGTACTTTTCCACACCACTAGCTTACTTTTTTTTTGTCATCTGAACCCCAGTTTAGTGACACATAAATTCAAGAATACCTATCCCTACTAGTTTTAGTTCCCAATGCACAATCACACACCATTACATACATCTTTATCATTTTACTCAAACACTCATGCACACAGCACACATACATTCCAGAACACCCCAACCCATATCTTCTTTATTTTTTTCAACAGACCCTAAAGAATGCCTACCAAAAGACAACTCCATAGAAAGCAACGCAAAATTAGAGCAAATGAAAATAAAGGTGTCCAACATAAGCATCCATCTCTAGCAGAATTTGTAAAAAAAGTTGAAACAAAACAGCTAATACAATCATTTAGTGAAACACAAGAAGTTTCAAGTACAACAACTTCGCTTCCTCTATCAAAATGTAAAACAAACCAGAAAACAATTAACAGAAAATCAGCTATCAGTACAGATAAAACTACTTCTTCAAATTTTAATATAGTGCAAAGTAAGCATACCAAGAAAAGTATTTTAGCCAAAATATACCGTCACAAAGTCCTTCAAAATCTTATAAAAACAGGAGAGAAATCAGGTTCAAAGCTTAAAACCTATCGTAGGAAATTAATCTTAGAAGCATTGATGGACAGTGCAATGCTTCTCAAAAGAAATGTATTTATTTTACTGTTAAACAAAATGAAACCACTAACAAAACTAATAACTAAATTACAAAAAAGACTTCTCAATAAGCGAAATGTCAACAGAAAGAACTTCTTAAGTATCTGCGGAGGTGAATGGAATCACACTACGAGCACAGAACCATATTTTAATGAAGAAGCGTACAAACAAAAGCAAACTAATACAATTGCCATAAATAGCAGTGGTCGAGGTTATGAAAAAGTGAATAATACCATAATGGAACAAGAAGTACTCCTTACAAAAATATGCCCTGAAAACTTAGAATTACCCCTCCATTCAACTGAATCAGAAGGTCTAGTGTACAAATGGCCATGCACGTCAATGTGTAACATTCCCAAACAATGTTTCAAATCTTTACACCAATTCCTCAATAAATATGTAAAAAGCAAAGACAAAATCAAAATTAAATTACTACAAAATATAGATACCTGTCCAGTGCGCAAGTACACAGGACTACAAGGACATTCATTGGCCTGCATTACATGACCTACTTGTAAAACCACTTTCCATGATATCAAAAGGATATCAACACATCATTCAACTATAAGAAATCTAGTCTATAAACTGTACTATGCTAAAAGTCCTGCTTTAGCACTAGCAAAGTTAAATAACATCCTTCTACATGGTACAGCAAAAGACCTACTTGAAGAAATTCACTATATCCAGAAAAAATATTTTGGAAGTAAAAGCCATTTACAGAATGAAATAGCTTTAAACCAATTAAGCAACAATTCTACACATGGCAACCTTTTGCTAAACACATACAAAAAAGAAATACTAAAATTTAAAAGTACATCAGCTGAAGTACCAAACCATGTATGTGTATGTTGCCGTAGAATTTTTTATAAAAGTAACACAAAAACTGTGGACCTATCATACAAAATAGAAGACAATGAAGATTCTAAATGGTTTGAATTAGCTCTCTACCTTCTAGCAGAAAACAAATATGAAATAACTGAGCCCTTAATACTTTGCAGTTATTGCACTACAAAACTTGACAACAACCAAACTCCTTCACGTTCTATCACAAATAATTTGGAATAATACCCAGTACCAAAACCTCTACAACAACTTACTTTATATGAGAGCATCATAATTCAAACAGTACACCCATTTCAAGCAATAATACGCCTTCAACCAAAAACAGCAAAATTACCTCCCTCTGAATTGGTAAAAGGTATTCGTGGAAAAGTACTTTATTTACCATTAAATCTAAAAGAAAATGTGCATACTCTAGGAGTGCAACGTCCAATGCAGCAATCTTTAATTATATTAGTAAATGGAGTACCTACAAAAGACAAAAAAATATGGCAACAGCTGGTAGATTTATATAAAGTTAGACAAGCCTTCCAATATCTTAAAGAGAATAATGAATATTACAAAGAAATCAATATTGAAGAAAACTTGAAAGATGCAACTGAAATAATTCAAGAAGAAGCTGGTCAATTTGAGCTACTAGATCCTGCTACAATATCAAATACTTTAGACCAGTATACAATTCATCCTTTGCACTGTAATGACACCGTACAAGATGTACTGGAAATTTACCAAATGCATCAAACAAAAGGATCGCCAATCAGTATATGGGAAAAAAGTATAGAAGCACGTGCTTTTCCTCTACTCTTTCCAACTGGCAAAGGAGGAAGGTATGATGATAGACCTATTCAAATATCAGCTTCAGAATACCGCTCATTACGGATGTATTCTGAAGATCCCAGATTTAGACAAAATGTGGAATACATATTCCACCTACTTTTTGAAAGTGAACTAGCAACTTTATGTTACGGAGTTGCACACATATTAAAATCAGGATCACACTTTCAAAATATGACAGCTACACAATTATTAGAGAAAGTGCAAAAAAAGGATGAGGTTTTCCAATCAAATATTACAAATCTATTAGCAAATATGCGTGGTACTAAAGAGTACTCGTTTCGACGTCATGGAGATGTACGTTGTATGATCAGAAACCTTGGCCCACCCACTTCGTTTGTTACATTAAGTTGTGCAGAATATGCATGGGAAGATTTACATGATTTCCTACGCATATCAAATAAAAACAAAACCAACATAGATATTCTAACACCTGGAGATCTTTGTTCTTTGGATCCTGTTAATGTTTCAAGATATTTTCACCATCGCTTCATTGCTATGCTACATTTTATTTGTAATAAAACTGTTCCTCCCCTTGGAGAAGTGCAACACTTCTTTTGGAGAAAAGAATACCAAGCCAGAGGAGCACCACATATCCACATGCTTTTATGGATTAAAGATGCTCCTAAATTTGGTCAAGACAGTGATGCCACTGTTTTACAGTTTATTGAAAAATATGTCACTTGTGAAATTCCATCAGAAACCACAAATAGTGATCTTTGTGCACAAATTTTACAATTTCAAAGACACAAATGTGGAAAATATTGTCGTCGCAAATACAAAAACAAAGGCAAATACTACACCAAATGCTGATTTGGTTTCCCTAGACCAGTTACAAATACAGGTCAAGTAAACAACCTCATGTCTTCAGTTAGACATACTGTTAAAGGAAAGTTACCTAAAAATACATATTACATAAAAAGAAAAGAAGACAAAAAATATATCAATGATTATAATGCAATCATTGCCCACTTATGGAATGCAAACATAGATGTGCAGTACATTGCAGATAATTCTACTGCAGTTGCGCGATATGTCACAGCATACTTAACTAAAGCAGAAAAGACAGAGCTCCAAGACCTCTGGAATGACCTGTCATCAGATAAAACAGTATCTCAGAAATTATACAGCTTGGGCATAAAAATGCTCACCCATTGAGAATGTGGATCTTATGAAGCAGCTGATCGTTTAACTGGTACTTCATTGTATGGTAAATCTGAAAATATAGTATGGGTAAGTCTTGGTCCAGCTAAATCTAGAAAAAGAGTTCTAAAATCATATGAAGATATAGAAACAATAGCCAAACATGATCCCAACAGCCAAGACATTTTAAAAAACAATTTATTGGACACATACTACCCAAACAGAAGTAATACTTTGGAAAACATGTGTCTATACCAAATAACCCAAAACTACACATACAAAAATAATATGAAACCTGATGAAAAAAAAGGTAAATATAGAGTGACAGACTGTGAAGGCAGCTTAGTTAAACTCACTAAACCAAATTTAATTAATCATATCAAATTGTCATTGAAGACTCCTCAACATAAAGAAGTATATTACATGTCCCTGCTACAACTCTTCAAACCATGGAGAAAAGAAGAACAATTACTAGATAACTATGACTCATTTGAGGATGCTTTCAAAGCAAATGAAAACACTATAACTGATGTAAACTTTACACAGTACAAAACAATGTTGCACAATGAACAGCAACATGAAGAAGAACTCCAAGCTCAACTACATAAGGATACTCCTGACAGTAGTCAACCTTCTGTAACAGGAAGCCAAGAACCACTGGGAGAACCACTAATAACAAATGAGGCAGAATTAGCTATGATAGAAGAAGAAAACACCATGTGTCAGTATGAAGATAAGGAAGACTTAACTATACTACAATCAAAACTAAACAATGAGCAAAGTAGCATTTTCCAAGAAGTAACAAAACAAATTGCACATGGTGTAAAACATGAAACTAAAGAATGTTCCTGCCATAATTATAAACCTATACTACTGTACGTCAGTGGTGAAGCTGGTTCTGGCAAAACATTCCTAATCAAAATCATTAGTAAGTTCCTTCAACAATTGACAAACAACAAACTGTCAGCTGTTGTCACTGCCCCCACAGGTTTAGCTGCCTACAACATAGGTGGTGTTACATTACACCGATTACTACTATTACCAGTAGAACACCAGAACAAATTGGACTATTACAAACTTTCTGCAGAAGCTGCAATGGAATTACGCAGAGTATTGAAACAAATGAAAATGCTACTAATAGATGAAGTGAGCATGGTCTCCAACCTGAAGTTAGCTTTGATTCACCTCAGATTACAAGAAGTACTCAAAACAGACTATGAAGAGCTCTTTGCAGGAAAACACATTATTGTTTTTGGAGATCTGCTTCAATTAACACCAGTAAAAGGTGAACCTATTTTTAAAACATTAGGGCACAAACTCTGCCGTAAAACTGTTGGCAGCATTGGAAATGTCAACCTTTGGCAACATTTCCAATACAGAGAATTAACAGAAAACATGCGCCAATCTGCAGATCTAACTTATGCCAACATTTTAAAAAGTTTGAGAGTTGGTATACTTTCTAAAGAAGCAGAAGCAACATTGAAAACCCGGCACATTAATGCACTTTATGGCGATAATGCATGTGCTACAGATGTTATGGAACAATTAGCCCACAAAAATGTCAATTGTATGGCCTTAATGCCAACTCTTGCAAGCTGTTTCAAATTCAATGAAATCATGCTAAGTAAAGAAATGCAACCAATAATGGAAATTAGCGCCACAGACAAACTAGATTTACATGGTATGACTCTACCCATGTGTGACCAAGCCACAACAAGACTAAATAATTTAGAAAAATCAATCTCAAACACAGCAGGCTTAGAAACGATGTTAAAATGATCCTTAAATTGCAGAGTAATGCTTAAACGTAACCTTGACGTGGACCAAGGACTAGTTAATGGAGCACTGGGTACAGTTGTTGGCTTTCAAACATACCCACGTGACAACAAAATTCAGTTTGTCAATATACTCTTTGACAAACTTTCAGAAGTAAAATGGATAGGACGCTCAACAGCTAGATTCCTTCTCTTCAAAGATATGTATGTACGCAGAGAACAATTTTCTCTAACTCTTGCATACGCAGTCACGATTCATAAATCACAAGGTCTTACCCTAGACAAAGCAATGATAGATATTGGTAACAGAGTCTTTAAAGAAGGCATGAGCTACGTAGCACTATCACGGTTACGTACACTTGACGGTCTATTTCTAATCAACTTTGATGCAAGTAAAGTAAACGCTGATATTCCTTGCATTTTAGAATATAATAGACTTCGCTCACTATACACTCCCCATCTAAACACATATTCTGTTCCACAAAAACTAAAACGTTGTAAAAGAAAACTAAATCAAACAGAAATGCAACAGGACGTCACTGCAAATCCTCCAAAGAGAGTAAAAGAAACTAATACTTCATCAAGTACCACACACAAAAAAGAATCAATTAGAGAAAGTAAACCAGGTACTTCTTTAAAGAAGGAAGACAAACTCCAAAAAAAGCAGTTCGATACAGAACTACCTGGACCATTTAAATTCTCAAATATAGTTGGTGTAAGTTGCTATGCAAATGTAGCAATGAATATTCTATTTCAATTAGCACCAATTGTTGACAACATTTACTCACACAGTACAGACCCATTGTGTTTGCAAACGTTAGTACTTCACAGAAATGCAGCAAACAATCCTGACAACACATATAGTGTTTTTGGAATAAGACGACAATTGGACTACTGTGCTGGAATGGTGAAATTCACTATAAACTCACAGGAAGATCCACAAGAATTTCTAATGTACTTACTACAAGTACTGGAAAACAAAAACATACCTATAAATGAAATCTTTCAGATTTCATACATGTAGAAACATACATGCACTCTCTGCAACAATGTGACACAAGAAGAAATCCCCAATGAACGCTTCATATATATATCAATACCAAATTGTGAATCCATTCCATTTCAGCAACTTGTACAAAATGCAAACCATGGTAGATTATGCTCTACCTGCAATTCAGATAATCGCTCCACGTTAGTAATACAAACACATAGTAAATACGTAATACTAATGCTTCTACGTTACAATGCAGATGGTACCAAAAACAACTGCAAGCTGACTGGATTCACACATGGTCAAATATCACTTGGTAAGAAAACCTTCACAACAATAGGTATAATCTACCACGCAGGAGCCACAACCAATTCAGGGCACTACACTGCATACATAAAAAAGAAATGTGGATGGTTTGAATGTAATGATAGTAGCATTACTCTAAAGCAGAGATTACCAGCAAATCTTACAAACGCTTATTTCATGTTCTTAAAACCAAAATTTGATAAATAAACTGTATTTAAACCTTTAAGTAAATTTGTGTTACAAAAATATAAACTGTTAGAATACTCCAAAATCTATCTAACTGCTCAAAGATTCTACAACAACTAATCAGATAAATGAATACCACTAAATTAGACCAAATAATACACAGTTAGAATACGCCAATTGGTATCTAACTGTCCCAAAATTATAAATGTGTGTTAAAATAATATAAACTGTTAGAATACTCCAAAAGCTATCTAACAGCTCAAAGATTCTACAACAACTAATCAGATAAATGAATACCACTAAATTAGGCCACAAAATACACAGTTAGAATACGCCAATTGGTATCTAACTGTCCCAAAATTTAACAATATCCAAATAGGTAAATCAAAACCACTAAAATATATTAAAAAAATAGACAGTTAGAATATGCCAATTGGTATCTAACTGCTCCAAAATGTTATAATAATAAAACAAATGAAGAATTTGTTACTGCTCCAAAAAAATCCAACATGGATTTTTTTTTCTCCCACAGACCCAATGATTTTAGCAACAAATACAGAAACTGAGCAAATTGCACAGTACTCTGATTTGTACTCTACTAAATATGAGGGTCGAAAAAAAATAAAAGTATATTGCTTATACAATGTATTAAGTCATTACAAAATACTAATACTAACATGCTATTTTCTTTTATCACAGAAATGAAGAAGAAAAACATGGACTCCCATTACTAGACCAAACAGTAAGTATACAATAATAAGGACAACCATAGCAGCATATCACATCCATAGTATCTAATACCGTTGTTCCTTATACATTTGTTTTTCACCCAAAGTTATAAGCAAATATGAATGTGATATGCTGCAGTGGTTGTTGCCAGGGCATACAATCTTGGGTGCATGGCCAAATGGCCATGCACCCAAGACTCTTTGCCCTGGCAACAACCACTGCAGCATATCACATCCATAGAGTCAAACATTTCAACTATGATCTATGGGAAACTTTTAATGTCCGCGAACAATGTGAGTGTTCTTAGAACACTTTGAACTTGCCAGCGAACAATACGGACACCGTTTTCAGGACACCCCCTACGAACATTTCAGAACAACGCGATAGTTCTTACAACACTTTCAACTTAACAACTAACAATACGGACAGCGTCCTCAGGACACCCCCTACGAACACTCCCCGGACACCGCGAGTGTTCTTAGAAGCGTCTTCAGAACACCCCCATTTTGTTTATTTGCGAACATTTCAGGACACTGCGAGTGTTCTTACGACACATTCAACTTGACAGAGAACAATACGAACAGCGTCCTCAGGACACCCCCTACGAACACTCCCCGGACACCGCGAGTGTTCTTAGAAGCCCCTTCAGAACACCACCATCTTGTTTATTTGCGAACATTTCAGTACACCGTGAGTGTTCTTAGGACACATTCAACTTGACAGAGAACAATACGGACAATGTCCTCAGGACGCCCCCTACGAACACTCCCCGGACACCGCGAGTGTTCTTAGAAGCGTCTTCAGAACACCCCCATTTTGTTTATTTGCGAACATTTCAGGACACCACAAGTGTTCTTAGGACAGACTCAACTTGACAGAGAACAATACGGACAGCGTCCTCAGGACACCCCCTACGAACACTCCCCGGACACCTCGAGTGTTCTTAGAAGCATCTTCAGAACACACCCATTTTGTTTATTTGCGAACATTTCAGGACACCGCGAGTGTTCTTAGAACAGTTTCACTTTGCTTGCGAACAAAACAGACACATATTGACTCCTTAGAACACCCCCTAGTCAGTTTATTTAGAACATTTCAGAACACCCGTGATGTCCGCAAACAAATCGAACACAAAAAGAACGTCTAACACATAAAAAACACAACTTTCATCCTATCTCACACACTCCCACCCTCCCCAAACACTCCTACACACCAACACACTCTACAAAATACACATTTTGAACAAAGTTTCACTGCGCTCTCCGGGGACGTCCGCGAATCCAATATGGCGGGCGCTACCGAAAAATCTGACGCGCTTCACGCTCCACGCCATCCAATCAGCGAACACTTTGCATGTCCGCGAACATCACGCAAGACGATTGGCCAATCAGGACACTTTCCGCTGAGCGAACAGGGAAGTGAATCCACAAACCGAACACAGATATCACTATTTTTTTTTACCTACTTTTTGGTCATTTTAAAAGAAACTACTGGACGAATTTTCACCAAATTTGCAAAAGCACGCTTTCGGGACCAAGCCGCTGCTCCTGGTCCAAATTTGGTGGAAATCCGTCCAGCGGTTTGGGCTGTATGCGCGAGCAACATTTTTTTCCCATTCACTCTATGGAGAGTGAGTATAATGTATACAAATATGAGCATATAGAGGGAAGGTAGAGTAATACAAATAAAACTATGACAAAGTGCTGATAACCATAATGATTATCTTCATGCACAGAAAGGATTGCTCTCTTTCAAGCCTGTATCTTCCGCTATGTACATGTTTCATATGATGTGACAGGACCCCAAGTCTACAAATATAGTACCTTTTCAATGTTTACTTCCTGACTGTTACTGAAGAAAACTATGTGGCTTCGATATGTCAGTAAAGGATAAAAAGGGAGAGCCAGCCATGTGATGTCATCAGTTATGTCATCAATGACATTTGTGATGTCATCTTTGATGTCCTGGGTGTTAGTGTTAGCAGTGCACGGTGGCGCGAGTTATGGTTGCTTATGTTACCATAACTGGCGAATTTCAAGGGTTTTTCGGTTTTACTTGGAACCATAACGTCCCTTTAACAAAGTTTTTTCACTGAATTTCATAGGTTTTTAGTAGCACAACTTAACCATAATATCCCTGACATGTAACATAGAACATACTAACCCCCTCGTAGTCATTTTCATGTCCGCGGACTACCGCCATGTCCGCGGACACATCGAAAATCTGAGCGTGGTGAATGTAAATTTAAATAGTGTGCCCCATTTCCCCTTTGAAGTTGGCTCTGAAAAGAGCCGTTTTTTTTGTTTTTTTACAGATGCTTGACAGACACTTGTTATTTTATATTTTTTTTCTTGTTTTTTTTTCTTACTTTACTCCTAAAATCTTCACATAACCTTCTCCAAAGCAACCCTTACATTCCAAAATAGAAAGGCATTTCCGGTAAAAGATAAAGAAATGCCATCTTCTTTAAAATTAACAGCATTACTGGCATCAATATTTTCATTGTTCCAGAAGAACATACCAGCTCTAAGCATGAAGGCACACATGCCTCGGTTGATGACACACCTAGCAATGTTTTGCTGAGGACAAAAAACTGAACTATTGTCCCATATTGCCCTAGGTAGTAATCCAGAAAAAATTACTTTCGCATTTGGAAGGATCTTCATTACGGCTTGAACCAAGCATTCCAAATCAGCCAACAAAGTAGGGGCACTGACGTTGCCCAAATGGAAAGCACCATAGTGCAAAACTACCACATGCGGACTGTTCATCGTGGCCATATCCGCACAAACTTGTACAATTCCCTGTACATTGCAATCAGGCACAGTGCTCCACACCACCTCCACTCCTTTCACATCAAAGTTCTTTGAAACATGCCTGCATTCAGCGTACTGCTGTAAACCATGCACAAACATATCTCCGAGCACCAACACCCTGACTTTCTCCACTTCTGCCATCTTCACCACACACAGTCTCTTTCAACACAAATCCACAACCTCAACATCTGATTGGCTGATCCGTACAGTCTTCTTTCCATGTTGGATTTCCTGGAAAAACCCGGATGTACCACACCCTGTCCACGAACAGCCGCGGTGTCCGCGGACGGCGTCCACTTTACTCTCTGTACCATTCCCTCATTGCATACAGCTAAGCAATCACACAATACGAATAACGTCCTCAGAACACCCCCATTTTGTGAATTTTCGAACATTTCAGGACAATTATCATTTCATTATTCAACATATTAACATTACAAATATTATACTTTTATCTTGTACTCTGCACACAATGCTATCTTTCTCCATTAGTAGCTCAGTATACTACATAGAATCCCATAATACAATGCTATTTATTGATATAAATGCATCGTTCAAAGCACTAATAACGGTATGATATTTATTGCAATATCCTTGACACTTTTTTCGGAACATTATAATAAAAATCGCTAGTACACAAATTCCATGAAAAGTACATACACATGTGATGTCATCAGTGATTTCATCAATGACATTTGCGATGTCATCTTTGATGTCCTGGGTGTTAGTCTTAGCAGTGCATGGTGTTGGCGCGAGTTATTTTTCATAGCTTACCATAACTTGCTATTTTCAGGGGTCTTTCGGCTGTACTTAGAACCATAACGTCCTTTAAATAAACTTTTTTTAATATCACGCAAAAAATATACAAACATTGCGTGCAAAAACCAACTTCTACAGATGGCTTTACACAGAATGTTGCAAAGTAAGAATTTATGCTCGTTCACAGTGAAGGTCAGCTGCTTCCACAACTTCTACAGATGGCTTTACACAGAATGTTGAAAAGTAAGAATTTATGCTCGTTCACAGTGAAGGTCAGCTGCTTCCATTTTTTTCTCGGGCCCCGGAGAGGCTCACGAAGCAGACTATAAGGTTGTATTGTGTTTTGACCTTGACAGACAGAGATTGTGATGAAAGACTTCTCTTGAAGGAGTGTTGCTAAAACGTAAGAGAAGATAAAGATGAAATTTCTGAAACGAAACCACTTTTACATATTATATCACTATGCGAAAGATCGTTGGCACACGCGGAGTCGTATTTTGGGACTGCACCACTCGTAGACAATGGAAATTGCAATTGTACTGTAAGTAACCCTTTAGATTACTTTATACCAAATATAATTACAATAGCGTAGCATTAAAGACCGCTGAAGTTGAACTTGTTCGTTGAAAGTGGCATAATGTTTTCTACCGCGCACTATCACCGCCGAATTGATCCCCTGTCGTTTAGAGGGCTCTGAAAAAGGCAGACGACACAGAGTGGGTTAATATAAATAATTTAACCGGTCTATAGGCGGTCAAGCGCTCTACTCGCTGTGCCACTTCACTGTAGCCTGTCAAGTGGCACAGCGAGTACAGCGCTCGCTTTGACATCCGTGCACAGCTTGCTAACGTAAGTTCGAATCCCGGCAAGGCGAAACTCAGCCTTTCATCCTTCCGTGGTCGATAAATGAGCACCACACACCGTGGTTAATAATAAGCACTGCTTACATACCTCACAGTTCTTAGCGCTATATGAATGGGAAAATATTATTAACATACTCTGTTGCACTATCTTCGATAGCAAATAGTTTCACGCCCTAATAAATAAAATTATGATTTTTAATGAAGATCGGCTGGTGAGACTAATTTATGTTTTTTAAAACAGGTACGTGGCCCCATTTTGTCTATGTCACGATTTACAGACTCCAGCGGATGGGGTTTTCAACTGACAGGTGCAAGTCCAAATATGCAACTTCATGACCCTCACCATTTTATGGGACAATCGCCAAGGACCAATATGCCCTTACGCAGTACTAGCGGCTACAAACAACATACCAACCAATAGGGTGGTCTAATGGCTCGTTGTTGGAGCAACCTTCCGATTATCAGAGCGACCATTTACTGCTTTTATCATAAACCAACAGCCTATCTACCGCAAAGGAACAACGCGTGGCTCCAAATAAACTTTTGCTGATCGACAGCAGAGACAATAGCAAATCGCTGAATATTCACTCAACATTTCATGTGAAATAAATGTACTTTACCAAATGTACAATCCTGCTGTTTACTTTTAAACCACAGTTTCATTTTCCGAATTGTGGCGCACTGAGTTGTAAGCTGATCTAACACTCTCTGTACCGCAAAGGAACATCGCGTGTCTCAACATGAACTTTTGCGGATCGACAACAAAAACAAATGCAAATTGCTGAATATTCTCTAAACATTTGATGTCAAATAAATGTACTTTACAACATTTACAATCTTGCTCTTTGCTTTTAAATCACAGTTTCATATTCCGAATTGTGGCGTGCTGTGTTGTGACATAATGTGTGTTGTCTTCCGGGTTCTGTGTAAAGTCGCGTAGTACTGGAGACGACTGGGCGCGTTTCATTACGCACCCTGTAACGTCACGGAGAAAGGCGGGGAATATGAATGCTTTGATAATATCAGGCTTAGTGGCGGGAGATATGATTTAGTGTCGTAAAAGCAAGTCAGCCAGGTCAATAGCGCCAGTCATAGGATTATCACATAATGTCGACACACACCAGCCGGATGTATCGTTTCTTTAGTGGACAAAAAGTCGGTTGACGCCCCTAGGAAATTGTACTATTAGCGAACAAAAGGAGTGCTCTTAAAACACTTTCACCCTGACAACGAACAATACAAACAACGTTCTCAGAACACCCCCATTTTGTGTAATTGCAACCATTTCGGGACACTGCGAGTGTTCTTAGAACACATTCAACTAGACAGATTACAATACGGACAGCGTCCTGAGGACACCCCCAGTTTGTGTATTTACGAACAATTAAGTACACCGCGAATGTTCATAGCTCATTTTTACCTTCCTTGCGAACAAAAATGACACATACTCCGTCCTCTAAACCATAGCTCTCAACTCACACGCTTTTGGCGGGTGTCACACGCCTTGTAAAGGGCAGACTCACCCGCCAAGCCTCCTGCACGCCCAAAAACAAAATCGGGTGATTTCACCCGCCTGTAAAACAAAAATGGTTGAGAGCTATGTCTAAACACCGCACCATTTAGTTTATTTACAAAATGTCAGAACAGCCGTGTTCTCCGCGGACAAATCAAACGCAACAAAAAGGTCTAGCACATAAAAAAACAAAACATTGAACCTATCTCATACTCCCCAACCCTCCCCAAACACTCTTACACACCAACACACGGCACTAAATACAATTTTTTATCCACGTTTCACTGCGCTGTACGCGGTCAACTGCGAATACAAGATGGCGGGCGCCACAGAAAATCTGACGCGCTCCACGCCCCTCGCCGTCCAATCAGCGAACACGTCGCATGTCCGCGGACATGACGCAAGCCCATGGGCCAATCGGGGTGCTGTCCGCGGAGCGAACAGGGAAGTCCGTCCGCGAAGCGAACGCAGATATCACTAATTTTTTTGCCTTACATTTTGGTCATTTTTTAAAAAAACTACTGGACAGATTTACACCAAATTTACAAAAGCACGCTTTTGGGACCAGGACGCCGCTCCTGCCGCAAATTTGGTGGAAATCCGTCCAGCGGTTCGGGCTGTAGCCGTGCGCAAAGTTTTTTCCCATTCAGTCTATGGGAAAAAAAAAAGTTTTGGGACCCCCCCCTATAACTTTTCCCCCCCTGGACAAATCCTCACCAAACTTTGCAAAAAAAATTCAGAGTGATCCAACTACTTTTTTTGCAAAGTTTGGTGAGGATCCGTCCAGGGAGAGCGAAGTTATAAGCCCCCAAAAAGTGCTCTTCCTATGGAAACAGCAACTTAACCATAACTACATGGCCACTTCCGTGGCCATGTAATATGTATATATATATATATATATATATATATATATATATATATATATATATATTTGCCCAGATGAAATTAATTTAAAGTGATGATTATGTTACAATTGTTACATTTTTTTCTACATAGTAAAAGTGTTGGCATGAGTGTGTGTGCGTGCTATTACCCACCCTTTTTTACGCTGAGATATGACATTGACAGAATGTTTCACTTGTAGTGTTGTTAGGCATGCGCCGCAAATACCAGACATTTCAGTTTTTTTTATTTCAACTGTAGGTGTCGCTTGACATCAGCGGGTCAATTTTTGTCAGAACCAGCTCAGCTTTTCATCATTCCAAGGGAAAAGAATGTATGGTATATAATTTTATGAAATGTCATTTTAGCCATACATAATTATTTGTTTTTATTTTAATAATGTAGATTGTTTTAAAGTAAAAAAAAATAAAAAATAAAATATAAATATATATATATATATATATATATATATATATATATATATATATATATATATATATATATATATATATCGGTTAAAAACAACTGCCAGTATGATTTTTTTCTATACCCTTGCAGTTGTATAATCTGTGAAAGGAGCGTGTCAAGGGGTGGGGCTTCGAAAATGTGGCTGTGAATGAAAGTCTGTTTTTTGCTTCAAAGGTGGCAATCCTAGATTGGAGCAAGTGTTCTTTCATGACGGCAAGACTTCAATTGTTCAGTATTGTGACGAGGATGTCCAGTAAAATGGGAATTACCATGAGAAAAAATGTGCCCATTTCCAATCATTTGTTGTATACATGTTTATTTTACAGTGCATGTTTTAAAATCTGTAGCATTCTTTTTGTTCGAATGCACCAAAGACACTTCAGAAGTGTGCTGAAGTAAACGTGCAACTTGACACACATGCCACAGTACCTTGATTTATGTTGGGCCCATAACACAACATATTTTCTGCTCTAGTTCAAGTGCAAACTAAGATGGTTATTTGGAGCAACAGTGCACCTTTTTAAGTGCTGTGAAAGTGCCAATTTGATTCTAAGTCATGTTCTTTCAAATGAATCTCACACAGTGCATCACTAGAAACATGTTTGTGTGTGCGCGCGTGTATATGATATTGAATACAGTTTAACGAAGATGTACTGTTAAATAACTCTAGGATATTTTCTATTTAATCGCCTTCTTTCACCATGCTTAGCTTTCCACCATCCTATTCTACTTACACCTACATAACTTCTTTTCTTTAATGTTTTTCTTCCGTGCCTTTCCCTTCACATTTTACCCTAACCGTAATGTTAAGCTCCCCTTCTCCACATTTCTTTTTTTTTTCTTCTTTTGCCTCTCTCCTCCTTTCCTGTGCTCCAACCATCACCTAACCATCCAACTCAATCCTCCCATTTTTGATCAAATATCATGTTTCATTTCATTACTCTTACATCTGTCATCATGTTGGCAATAATTATAAATAGGTAAACGTGGTCACTTTCTTCATCACAATGAAAGTGCATCTTTTTCAATTCACCAAGTTTGTAAAGTCTGAACTGCTACCAGAGTCTCTGAAGGTTTACCCCATTTCCCCGGGCCCGACATGTTAGTCTAGTTGCACCCCTGACTGCTACATAAGCAGTAGCAGCCCTACAAACAAGCTCAAAGGGTGCTCACAGGGTGCCTTCCACTCCCCAATATATTAATATGGGAAGCGACCACCACCTAACACCATCTATATTCCTTTGTAAACAGTTTTCTGAGGGAAATGATGCATGCTCATTTAATGACGTGTCTGGGATGTTTTCTTTTTCCTACGGGAATGTGTGAGATCCGAAAAGTAAGACTATCATAAACCACGTCAGAGCTGGCATTTTGGGATCGCACCATTACCTTCAAAATGGCCTCCTGGTCTCGCAGGTGCCGCGGGGGTTCGCAGATTTCGCAGTCCTCTCGTTCACATGCCGTGGTTCTCATTTGCTCTCATTTCAAACGACCCTTTTATCTTTCTCAGCGGTGCCTCTGTAGATGGCCGTGGGCTACGTTTCAGACTCTTAGCAGAACTGCAAAGAGAGCTGAAACAATTGCTTTGGGCAACACATCTCTTAATAAGGGACGCGGGCCTTGTGCTGATATCGTTTCTATGTGCGAGCTTTCCCTATGGGGGAAAGCTGTGAGTTCATTCGGAATGTGAGCCCCCATTTTTCGACGATAGCGAGAAGTGTCTTCCGGTTCAGCGTTGGAAGGTTGCTTAACTATTCTTAAAGACAAAAAAAAAAGAAAACGTAAATCACTAGTAACAAAGGCCGACTTTGCTAGAGAGAACTACGCGTATATTGTATTTCCAAATACGTATACATGTATTTGTAATTAATAATTATTGTACAGTGAGGCAACTGATATGATTCTCTGTGACTTGGACACAATGTTCCCAGTCCCTCATTGTCATAAAACCAACAACTGTATACTGGGAGCTGCAATCTCGGTTGACTTCAAATTACTCATTTGAATTGAATCCTACAATACAAATTATTTCTTAAAAAAGAAAAAAAAAATGAAACTCCAGCATTTGAAACATCTGGTCACTAAATATGCCTAATCACGTGTGTCTTTTTACTCGATGGGGCATACGCTTTTAAATGTAATTTTTTAGTTTCAGATTTGATCAGCTCTGAGGTTGCTCAGCAAGTTAAGCGTCTGCTTTCAGTGGTCTGTATTTAACCTGCAAGCGCATATTCGAATCCTTGCATGCCCAACTTCCATTCATGCTTCTGAGGTCGACACATTGGGCCTAATTTACAAAAACAAGCTAAGTAGTTAGTGAGAGAAAAAATATTGCGCGGATGAAACGTATAGTGCTAGGAACTGCTTCATGGAATTAAATGCACGCTGAAACCTGCAGTGCAAAGAAAAGTAGCACCTGGAACACCCACAACACTCAAACAGGATATAGCAGGGTCAAAACACTCTTTCGCCGCACCCACGGGAAAAGACATCAAGGATTACTTAACAACAATTACCATTACTTCCAGTTCTCTGCAGCGACTGATAAGTCCTGGTCTCAGTACCCCCACCAGTCTGCACCCCAACCTCCTAACTTAAGGCAGCAAATAAAAGTCTGTCCTCCTCCCAGTACCCCCAACAAGCTGCGCCCAAACTCCATAATTTATGGCAGCACCCACAAGTCCGCCCTCATCCCAGTCATCCCAGTACTCTCTCTAATCTGTCCCCCAGCTGCCTACATTAAGGCAGCACACCAAAGACACTCTTGGCGCAGTTCAATGTGGAGCACTTACTTACCTCAACTCGTATGACCTGTGTCTACCATGAAGTACGAATGCCACACATCCTCCTTTAACTTGATCAATTGGAAGCAGTGCCGTTGAATCCAGGACAGTCACCTCCTCCATGTCTCCCCATTGGATCACACTCAACTGCAGAACAACAGCCAACCATACTGTTACACCAGCTGCACTTGGTTCCTATGATTTACAGGCAACATGGTCCACATGTGATGTGCATTGAGCAGTGATCCAGAGTGATGCTGCATGCCTTCTTGCCACCCCCAATGCCAATAAGCCAAACCTGTTTTCATAAACTGTGAGCACATCCACATGGACAAGCAAGTGACAAAGGTACATTTAAACATTAGTGGTACCAGAAAGGGACTCAACATACAATAAACAGAACATCGAGAAATGAATGGCCAGATCTGAATGTGCTGTCATCAGAAACCTCAAACATCTCTACTCTGTCAAACATCTGGCAAGACACATGAAGAAATGTGTACCCATTCCCCAATAAGAGACCCAAAACACCACCATAAACATCTCACTCAACACCAAATGTATCCCTACATTGACACCATCAGCCACGCAATCAAAAACGTACACAACCAACACTGAGACAGCAAACATGCAGTGCCCCTGCACAAGTAACTGCAGTAGACAACCATCCCTTGCCACACCCAACATTGTGATGGCCCCTCTGCTACATGTGAAACACATGTCCACATGGCCATATACACAAGTCAAATAAAGTAATGCCACCATGGCTACCTAAAATAACCCCCAATATTATGCAACACCCATGAGCATATTCACAAATGAAGTGCTATGTCAATGATCTAATACATGTATCACACATCCACACACACCATGTGCATTATTGACAAACATGACTGTACTGCAAAGCACAGAAGTAGGCAAGCCACAGATGTGCATGAAAAAGATGTAACACATGTGATTCTCAAAACATGTCAGCTCCCCACATCTACAATAGTCCACATATGTACAATGGCCATGAATGCATCATATCGACCACACACACATGTAGCATGTACACGTGACCCCAGCAGACCGCCCAGTACCGACATGACCCAGAGAGTTTGCCCTAACCTCACATAACACCCATAGGACATACTTGCATTGAGATCATGTTCAAACAAAAGGTATACACGGTTCAAGAGACGGAAAACATTGTGGTTGAATTATGAATGAAATAAGTATTAACAACAAACTATGTACAAACTGGAAAGAGAAAAAATGTCCATAAAAAAAATTATTGAATAAAGGAAACCTACAACTAGTGAACTATATACTTGAGTCAACAGGCTAATCCATGACAATCTCCTGCCAATGCCCAGGCCAAGGTCGAATCACCCTCCACAACTGCCTCTTGCATGCAGGCCTCCATTACTTCCCAGAGGGCTTGCAAGCCTTCCTTCATCTGAGACTCAATCTCTTCTGCTGCCCTGAAAGATTCCTCCAGGATGGTAGCTCATGACAACCCCTCTTCCACTTCGGCCCTGGCCCTGGCTATTTCTGCCTTGTGTGCCCACTGCCTCCTGCTGCCTCACAAATGTCACCTGCGAAGACACCAGTGCCTGCAGGCACTGTCATGCCTCTTGCCTCACCATGTGTGCACCTGCTTGCCTCCTTGTATTTGCAATGCCATCCATGACTTGCCTCCTCAACATCAATATCTCCTGTTGAGTGGCAATGTGTATGCAGTACAAGTACTGCCACCGGCTGGATGGCAGTCTCAGTCGGATAAGTACACTACCTGCACTTTGATCAAGTGCCTGATGTTTCTCCACATCCTGTTCCCCTGTATGATCCTGTGCAGACTCAGTTACTACTTCATATGC
Source organism: Ambystoma mexicanum (assembly GCF_040938575.1). Taxonomy (NCBI): domain Eukaryota; kingdom Metazoa; phylum Chordata; class Amphibia; order Caudata; family Ambystomatidae; genus Ambystoma; species Ambystoma mexicanum. Next base: position 520,886,525 of record NC_090934.1, read on the forward strand.
TGCTGTACAGACTTCCACCTCCACCAGGGGCACAGGTACATCCAGACTGGCCGATGCCAGGACAGGGGCACAGGAGGCCCTGGCGGTAGCTGGCATGGAGGCCTCAGTTGAGGTTGATGACGTGGCCTGTCCAAAGTGGCCATCGGAAAGCAGTGCAGCTGGCAGTTGGGACAAGAGGCGGCCCATCTGCCTGTGATGATCTACAATTAGCCCATGAGTTACTTGCACAGCATCACACATAGACGCCTGCCACTCAAGCCACCCATCAGCAGGGCCAATACTACATCCCAGGTGGCCACATCGCCAGAAGTATGGGATCTGTCTGGGTGGAGGCATCATTGAAGGAGGGTCAGTGCTTAATTTGTGGGGGTGTTAGCCAGAGCTCAGCCCTGGCACTTATTTTTGAGCCCCGCCAATTGTCTTAATCTCACTTTAATTATGAAGTGGTGATAGTCAGTCCAACCATCAACTGCAATGGGCAGGCGTGAGCTGTAGTGTAACCCTAAATATGTTGACACAGTGGGGAGTACCTATGAGTGGTGGCAGCAGGAGTGGGGAACTGCCCACCTCGCAGTGTCACAGGAGTGCTAGAAATTATTTGGGCCCTGGCACATCTTTGCGTACAAATTAAGCACTGAGTTGAGCAGTGCTGCAGCAGATGGCCCTGGGACAGGAAGTTGTGCTGACCCTGCCATCTGCCCCTGAGACATCTGCCTGTCTAAGGGTCAGGATTGCAGCCTGCACATCCCCTTCAATACCCCCACCTAACACCGTGGGAAGTCCTGCAATGGCCTCCTAAACCTTCTCCCCCTCCATAATCCCAGATACCTGCAATGAGGTCTCTATGCTTTTGGGGCCCCGTGTCTCAATGTCATTATAAACACCCTATCACTCTGCTGCTGAGGAGTCCATCACAATGATGGCCCCTGGGACTCCTCCTCGGCAGGATTGCCTTCAGAATAAGGGCACCCCCAGGCGCATCGCTTATCCATGGAGGTCTTGCCTTTAGGCTGCAGTTCCACAGCATCGGTCATACCATCTTCTTTCGCCGTAGCAACTGTGAAAAGGGAACAAAAGAATTAGGTATGAATCATCAGTGCCAATGCATGCGTACTCCCATCAATTCTATCATGAGAATGCTGTCAGTATTAATCAACAAACAACTGTCTCACAAACACAGGCCCCTGCTCTGAGAAATCATGGCATCCAGACTCAAAAGGAAAAAGCAAAATGAGAAGTCACAATGAGGAGACTTGCACATGCGGCCATAACACATCGACGTGTGGCAACATACACATGACAATGATTAATTTCAGATCACCATTGCAATGAAGCTGTGACCCAAGTGTATCCTGCAGTCATGGCCATGGAAATTCCACCTGGCCATGTGTGTCTGTAGCAGCATATCTACATATACATAAAACCACATCCAGCGACATGCACCATTGACAGTGCAACATGGAAGCATGAAACATGTGCATGCATCCGTTGTAGAAGATTGAGCAGCAATGCTCTTGCTCCTAACACAAACATATGCCATAATGATATACCATATATGACCCCTCATTCAGTGGCCTGACAGGGACCAATGTTGATTTGGATAGTCAGATACAATGAAATGACATGACCACACATGGATGCCCATGTGTCAGTCTCAGCTGCTCAGTGTAGATGATACCATCATCACACACAATCAAACAACCCATAGAGGGGCCTGCATGAATGTGCCTCGCATGGCCTCAACATCTTAATCTGGATATCATTTTTGTCAGGGGCCTTCCTGCTAGCATCACATGGTGCATGCACCCAAGCACATTGTGTCCCCAAAAGCTGAGAGTGCACATGGCTACACCTGTCCACTTCACAGGTGTGTGCCATTTCAAAACTCCATTGTCGGCAAGAGCCAGTATGCTATTGAAGAATTGTGCAGCACACACACTGTGAAAAGCATAACTATCTGAAGTCAAGCATGCCCCTGCATGACATACACATGTCTCTGGAAATGTTTAGGCTGTGAGATCTCACCAGCAGCTTGAGTGCATGCCTGCCGGTCAAGAACCTGGGCATGGACCGCTGTGTTGATCCTCTCCAGTGGATTAACGGAGGATCCGGAGGATCCGGAGGTGAATGGGTGACACCCAATGGCAGCCTGCAAGATGTACCTTCATGGTGCACTTGCCTCAAGGGCAGCCTTTGCTTGGCTCTGGAGCTTAAGGTTGTCCCAGTGCTTCTTTGTGTAATCCACTGTATGGACGGCCAACTGCTTTGTGATGATGGCAACCATGATATCCACCCAGATCCTCTAATGGCTACCCAATCCTTCTCTGGAATGAAGAGGGCATCATACTTAGCCAGAACCTCCTCACCCAAGATGACAAGTTCTACAGCTGAGAAGTTGACAGTCCCCCTTGTCGCCTTGGGATTGCTGGCTGATGGTTACAAACATGGTGCACCTGAGGCTGGTGGGATAATTTCCACCCTGCACGCAGCATGCCAATGCATTTAACACTGAATATGATGTGTCCTCCCTTGTGTGCATGGAGTTGAGGGTATTTAGGTGGTATAAAGCTGATTTCCTGTCCTGCGTGGACTTAGCGCTATCTAGGAGAAAGAACGCAGATCACCTAGCGTGTATGCAGAGTCTGCAATTTTAAGGGAGGGTGCAACTCAGACTTGGCACTGAGATTTGTGGGTACCTTTCTGTGCTGCTTTCACTATGAGTGGGAGGGTCCTGCAGAGAGGGAGAGGACAAAGAAGGGGAATGGGCCAGAAGAAGGGTCCACCTGCTAAATGTGGCGGTGAGCCTACAGGTGCCCCTGTGCCACCAAGGCCCACTAGGGCAAAGAGGGGCTAGCTTGCAGAGCAGGAACAGGCATCAGTCCACAAAGAGACACAGGTCAAGGGGCAGGGGCCACTGAAGAAGAGGCACTTTACAGATGAGGAGCTCACAATCCTCACTGATTACATCAAACAACAACAGGTCGACCTATTCACTTGAGCTGGCTGGAACCTTGCTGTGACCCAGCGATGGGGCATGTGACAGGAGTTCACAGATCACATCAACGCCTGTAGTGTGGAAAGGTGCACTGCGGAAGAGGTCCACAAGAGGATGGGAGACCTCATGCGATGCACCAAGAAGAAGCTAGGCAGCAATCTGTCCTCTGCCTAGGCTACTGGAGGTGGATCACTACATGTGGATGAGCTGACTTCATTTGACGAGGACTCCAGTGGACTCATCAGCAGTGCGCAGGTGGATGGCATGGGAGGAATGGACACCTATGCAGCATCATCAGGTGAGCGCTAGTTTTGCATGTCATATATGCTTCTTTCTACACATGATATGCTGCCAAATGTTGTGGTGCAGTTGGCCGAGTTCCTTCTCACATGTCCATGAATACTACAGTTATGCTTCCATCGTTGCTTCCATTACATGTTTTGAATCCGACAAGGCGGAGGCTTGAACTCTATGTGTGGTTGACACTGATCTCACAGCACAAATTACTGTATACAGAATTTTTTGTCAATGTCAATACACAAATATGTGACAATGGACTGCAGGACACACGAGTCATTGGACCCGTTCAAAGTGTCATGCTTCTTGATAGTACATTGTGAACACAAGTGATGATTCACATGGAATGACACCAAGCTGTGGACGACACAGCTTTATCCATTCACTTGCCCTGGCGGGCATTGAACATGGATGGCTCAAAATCTCAGTGCAAAGTCATATGAGGATGTCTTCCAGGCAGGGGTTGTTGTGGTTGGCCAATAGATGTTTGTGTGATGTTCATTCCACATTTGAAGTTTCAATAGTTCAGTGGTCAAGCAAATGCACACTGAACATGTCCATGTTGCAATCTCCTTGCACATACTTGAGAGGCATGAATAAGCATGAATCTGGACTTGGACAATGTGGCAAAAGGGTGATGGGTATTGTGACAACACAAATACCTGCATGCAGGTTTATTCAGCAGGAGTGAACGTGATACTTCCACATGTTGCAAGTAGACATGGTTGAAGTAGAAAAGTGGCTCAACGAATAAGCACAGACCTCCACCCATCTGCTGTTAGACCTTCCACTCTCATATGTGTCTGCATGTATGAATGGTTGCTTACCCCTCCCATCTGTGGCTTGATGCAGGGGCTAATAAGCACCAACATGACTCCATAGAGCATTGAATATTTGTTGCATGTGCCTTTCACATTTCAGAGTGCCCAGTTTCAATGTGTAACCTAAGTGTGGCTGTTCCTATTCTGTCTGCATGCATTAGAATTTACATGTGCATGTTCAGCCATGAAGATAAACCCCTGAATATTGTTGTCTGACTTTGGGCAGGTGAGGACTCAGCAAATACGGAGGAGGAGGAGAAAGAGGAGGAGCAAATGGAGGAGGAAGCGGATAAGGCACACCCAGCCACCAGTGCAACCCTTGGTGTTATGCCTGGTGAGAATCCCTTTGTGTTGCAGGCCATCATCAGCAGGCCTGCCGACTCTTCCGATGATGATGCAGAATCTGATTTGGAGGGCATACTGAGGGACATGGTGGAGGGTACACCACTGAATAGTCCAGATGGCATGGAAGTCCTTGAGTTCAATGAGGCTGCTGAGCTGGAGGAGGAATGCCAGGATAACCTGGGAATGTCAGTGGGAAGCCCTATGTCATTGGTGGCATCAGTGTCTGCAATATTGCCTTAGCGCATCATGGATGTGATCACAATCTCATTGGCACCTGGCCTCGTAGGATTGTTGTCTCTTTCCTCCCTCTTTTTCCTTTCCCTTGCCTCGTTGCACCTTGAATCACTTGTGTATATGCGCGTTATAAATGCCATATCATATCATATCAGCAGAAGCTGGTGTACATCTGAGGGTTGTAGACTGCCTGCCATCCTGGCTTGGTAGCCCATGCACACTTGGTGGACCTGTGCCTGCAGGACACTCAGAGTGGGAGGAGGAGATGCTGCATTCAAGTGGCCAGTGAGGTGAGATCCTGCTGCAGATGGCCAGGGACATTCATCGCCTGGCAGAAAATGTCATCTCCTCAAATACTGCAGACACTGCTGAACTCTACCTATTGCGGCAGGAGAGGAGAGAGGACATGCAACAACTGAGTCAGGCTATTCACAATGATGGTTCGGCTTTGAGACAGTCCCTGCATGATGAGTTGTTGGCCTCCAGGGATGACCAGCGGCAGGTGGTGGACACCTTGTGGGAAACACTACATGTGGAGATGTTGGACTCAAGGGAATCCCAACATCTGGAAACAGTTACTCTAAATATATGTTTGCATGCAGAGATTTCGGCCTCAGGGGAATCCCACCATCAAGACACAGATTCCTTGAGGCAATCTCGACATGATGAATTGTTTGCCACAAAGGATATCCAGCACCACGAGATGGATTCCTTGAGATAATCTCTCAACATGCAGTTGAAGACATCAAGCATCAGCAGCATGCATAATGACTCTTTGGCCACTAGCGACATCCATCCCCAGACACCAGGACCTTGTAGCAGTTGTTGCCATCGTACACACATCCCTCTGAGGAGTGGCCGTAGCCAATGAGTTTGAGGCTTTGGAATTGCTTGGTCAGAGTGCACTTTCCCAGAATCCAACACAGGATAGGGGTTCCAGTTGAACCAAGCAGATGATTTAATTGGCCATGTTCCCACACCCCCTATCCTGTTGACACCACCTCCCCATCTTCATACAACCTGGTGTCCATGAGCCCGTGGAGGGGTCATGGATTTGTTCAATGGGTTTTTTTCACCCCCAAATCCTCCTTCAGGGTGGGTAGGTTTTTTATTTCCTCTTTATTTTCCCCATCCAAGTTGGACTGTATTTTATTCCCGTCCCCTCCCGTCCAAGAGGGACTGTGCCTGATTTTTTCCCTCATCCAAGGTGGACTGTATTCAATGTTTTCCCCTGTCCACTGTGGACTGGATTATTTTTCTTTTTTCTCATCCATTGTGAACTGTATTATTCTTTTTTGGCCATCATGTCAGTTCCATAGTGTTCTTCAGTGAGTCAACTGTTCATAATAGTGAGCACATTTTGGAGCTGGGGAACTGGACATATCGCCATGCTCAGTGGAGTAAACTGACGTGGTGTCGTGGACTGCTACAGCCTTCCACATACAGGTGAACATTCAATTACACATTGATGTGTATATGTGCAGTCCGCCAGACAGACTGGTCCAAACAAATGTCCAATGTAATTTTAGGTATCTTGTCTCACCCGGTGCCCCCACTCCCTTGGCCCTCCTAGCACCAATGAGGAGACCTAGTGTTAGGTGGAGGTGGTAAGGGATTCATAGAACCACAGCTGTACGACCAAGAAAGGTTGTTCATGTTCCTGTCTGGTGACATATGCATCCCAATAGTGTCATGATGCAGCACACATAAGGATTGCATGAGTGATGTAATATGGTGTTGATTGGGTGATGATCACTGTCACTGAAGATGTGAGTTTTCCTAAATAACTGTGTGTGTGTGTGTGTGTGTGTGCATGTCTGCTTGATCAGCTATGCATGTGCTTTATGGTACTAGAGTCGGTCTCCTCCGGATGTTCAGGTGCACATGTTATTCATGAGGGCTGATGCAGTAGCTTCTTTCATGTGTGGCATTGCATTTGTACTTCTGTCATGGTAGCCTTGCATACCATCTGCTTACATATGTCATTTCAAGTAGCCACTCCATTATTACAGGTGGACTGGCCTGTAGGGAAGACTGGTGATTTTCCAGTAGGCCTCTGCACACAGGGCCTCTTTTTTCTGGTATTTCAATGTTTTCCATGGTAAAAACATTGGGCTTGTTGGGGAAGTGTGATATGGGTTCACTCTGAACATTCTTTCCAGGGAGTCTTTTGGTTCCCAGTCCAGCACTGTCCATGATGCATGGGCATGCAAAACACCTGACTCCCACATAGGTGGATGATCCACTTGACAAGAAGGAATGTGGGTGATGTGTGACACATGCAGTGCACTGCTGGTGAGGTGCAGTTGTTGGAGGCCTAAATGTCTTTCTCATGTTTCATGTGTAATGATGCCGCTGTGTTCCCATTGATATGATCAAGGGCTGTTGATAGTGAGGGATGTGTAACCTTGCATTTCTTTTTTTATGTTTGTGTATCCTGTGAGTGGCTAGATAGCTTTCCGGGATTTTTTTGTACATTTTCATGATGGGACAAGGGACAAGGGATATGTTTTGGGTATGGGAGACATGCATGATGAGAGAGTGGGTTGGCAGCTGTTGATGCTCCCCACTTCATACATGGGACTCAGGGGTACACATGTAATGGGGCTATCATGCCAGGGTCTGTCTTTACAATAACTGGTATTTGGGGCATTAGTCATGGAAAATTTTCTGCCAACTTTACATGAGTGTGGACATGGTTTGTGCACTTCATGCCAAGTATATCAATGTGGTTGCAGCATACTTTTGTTGTTATGGGGCACACACAGTATGGCAATCCAAGAGGCATATTCTGAGGTGTTCTTATGGACAAGCTGAATTGGCCTGATCGAATCATTGAAGCCCATCAGGGATGTGGTTTTACAGTGTGTGTTCCACGGGAGTTGTCATTCATGAGAAGCATGTATTTACTAACTAGGTTTGTGTGCCTTGTCCCACTGTTCATTGGCCTGCTAAGGGAATGGGTGGTGCCGCTTGTGGCTGAGGGTGGAAGCCGTCCTACACCTCTACGGCTATGCCACAACATGTGGCAAAATTGTGCAGCACACAACATGCCACAATGATATTGCATACTACAGGGGGTGCATATAGAAATATGCAACCTGAGCTGTCAAGGGATCGGAAGCGTGACTTGAGCACTCTGAATGTGTGCTCCACTATGCCCCTAGTGTCTATGTGTGCTGCATTGTTGTGCATCTCACCTGGGGTGGCTGCATTCCTGATGAATGTCAACAGGAATGGTGACAGCGGGTAGGCACTGTGCCCTGCAAAGGAGTAAAAGGTTGTTAACTGCATGCATGGTCACTTCTTGTGTTTTTGTGTGTCATGTGACTGCCCGTGTCTCCATGATAGTTGAAACTCACCCACAAGCCAGCTGTTTCCAAAAGTACCTGATGAATTGCCTGGTATATGGGGGAATGCCAGAGATGTAGCTATCATGTGTGCATCCTGTGTAATTGGCATTGACATGCATGATGCATCCCTTGGCATCACAAATCACCTGCATATTGATAGAATGTCAATATTTCCATGTGTGATAAATGTGTTCTGTGTCTCAGTGGGTGTTAGGGAGAATGATTAGGAATGGCTAATTTCCCTCACCTACTGAGTCCCTCAGAAGCTTTCAGGGATTTCTAGGATTTTTTTTTTCACCTGGTAAGAGAGTGAGTCCTTTTTTTCCCACTCTTACATGTGTTTTGCTGTGTGTGTTTAACATTTTTGTGTTCATATTTATTTTTTTTATTTTATTTATTACATTTATTACTCGCTCAAACCCTTGGGTACCACGGCGATGTTACAGACAGCTTGGTTAAAACATTTCTTGGACTTTGCCAATCGGGCGCAGTGCATGTGAATACAAAATAATCATACACGAAGACATTAAATGCAGGGATTCAGTACAATGATATTTCCTGAAGCATGGAGGGGGATATTTTAGTCTTGGTTAAATAGCCACGTTTTCAGGGATTTCTTGAAACCTGAGAATGTTTGCTCATTTTTGATGGGGAGGGGAAGAGTGTTCCAATATGTGGGTGCGAGGTATTGGAAACTACTGCCTCCTGCCTTGGTTGTCTTGTAGCGGGGGATAGCTAGGAGTAATTGACTGTTAGATCTGAGGGGCCTCTTAGATACTTTTCTGGTGATGGCGTGGTTGAGGTAGATGGGGACACATGAGTGGATGCATTTGAATGTGACGCACAGAGCTTTGAATGTGACCCTGGCTTTGATGGGGAGCCAGTGATGGTTTCTTCTAATATTTGAGATATGATCTGACTTCCTTATTCCAAGGGCCGCCCGAAGGGCTTTATTTTGGATAAGCTGTAGTTTGTTTAGATTGGCTTTTGAGGTACCCAGGTAGAGTACGTTGCAGTAGTCGAGCCTGGATAAGATTAAAGCTCTTGCCAGCGTGATACAATTGGTGGGTGTCAAGAATTGGCGACTGAGAGCAATAAGTTTTGCGGTGTAGGATGTAGAGGAAGAGAGGGCGTTGATGTGCTTGGTCATGGTGAGGTTGGCATCAAGGTAGACACCTAGTGTTTTCACTTGTTTGAGTACTGTTATGTTTGTGCCATCAATGTTGATGGATGAGTAATCAGGATGTAATGCTTCTATTTTGGATTGGGAGCCCACAATGAGAACCTCAGTCTTCTCATCATTGAGACAGAGGCTATTTAGTGCCATCCAATTTTGGATTATGGCATATATTTTGTTGATAGTGTCGGTGTCTTGAGTGTAGTCTCCCGATAAGGGGATGAGGATCTGGGTGTCATCTGCAAAGTTGGTGTAGATGACACCCATGTCGTCTAGCGCTGAGAAGAGGAGTTTAGTGTATGCATTGTATAATGTTGGTGAGAGACAGGAACCTTGGGGGACACCAATGGGTACTATGATGGGGTTGGCGGCTTGTTTACCTATGGCGACCCTGGAGGTGCGGTCAGCAAGAAAGGATTTGATCCAGGTAGTAGCTTTGTTGGAGAAGTTGAAGTCTTTCGCTAGTGTGGCGCACAGTTTATTATGGTCTACTAAATCAAACGCTGCGGAGAGATCGAGTAGGAGGAGGATGCAGAGTTTCCCTGAGTCTCTGATGGTATCCCTCTGAATTTTTAAGTCAAGGAGCACCGTTTCTGTGCTATGGTTGGGGCGGAAGCCTGATTGCCTCGTGCCAAGGAGATGGTTTTGTTCGAGGTGAGTTTGGACTTGGTTGTATGCTAATTTATCCAATATTTTGAGGAGAAATGGGACAGTTGTTATTGGCCTGTAATTAGTGGGCACAGTGGGGTCTAGGGTAGGTTTTTTCAGGAGAGGGGTGACCCAGGCTTCTTTAATACTAGCTGGTACTAGGTTAGTATTGAAGGAAGCATTGACGAAGTTGGTGATAATGGGGGTGAGGGTGTGAGCGCAGGATTTGACTACTGATGCGGGGACAGAATCGCCTTTGCAGTTGGAGGCTTTCAGTTTGGCGATGGTGTCAAACACTACATTTTGGGATACTGGTGTGAAATGGAATGGGGCACTAGTGAATTCCTGATGTGGTCGATTTAGGTTAAGGAGGGCAGGTTTGTTGGCTAGTGATTGTTTTTTGGAAGTGATTTTTATTTGGAGTAGTTCAATTTTGGCTGTTAGTGCTTCTTGTATAGTGGTGCACCATTCCTTACTGGGGATGGTTGGGTTTATGGCTGGAGTGGGGTTTTCCAATTCTTTTAGAATGGCAAATAATTGCTTGGTATCTGAAGTAGCATTGCTGATCCTATTATTATACGCATTAGATTTGTAGGTAATAGTAGCTGTTTTATAGGTTTTGTTTATTTCTTGGTAGGCTTTTTCTGCCTCTGCAGTAGGATGCTTTCTGTAGGCATGTTCACACGCGCGTTTGGTTCTTCTGAGGGCGATAAGATCATCATTGAACCAGAAGCTAGATCGCTTGTCTGAGCGTTTTGCCTTGGTGGTGAGCGGTGCTATAGCATTAATGGTTGCAGTGAGGCAGTTGTGATATATGTCTGCTAGGAGGCAGGGGTTGTCACTGGTGATCGAGGTAGAAGCTAGAAGTTTTGAAAGAGGAGGCGTGAAGTTTTCTGGTGTGAGTTTGCGGGCGTTTCTAGTTTCATAGGTAATCACAGTTTTAGGTTTCTTTTGTGTAGGTTCGGAGGGATTGATTGTAAATACAATGTTATGGTGATCGGTCCAAGTAAGAGGGGAGATGACCTCAATGGTTACGGGGGTATTTAGGGAGAGGATCCAATCAAGAGTCCTGCCTTTGATATGTGTGGGTGCATTAACTAGTTGGCTAAAACCCATGTCCTTCAGGGCGTAGTGCAGTGATTCTGCTTTGGCATCTTGGCTGTCATTGAAACCTAGGTTAAGGTCACCCAGGATGATGTATTTCGAGCTAGGTTTTATTAGTGGAGCTAATAGCAACGGAATTTCAATCTCTGGGTGGTTGTTGGGGCTAGGTGCTCTATAAATTACTATTAAATTAATAGTAGTTTTGGCATTTATGGGAAATTTTACGAGTAGTGTTTCATACCCTTCAATACTTTCAATGGGACAAGATCTAAGCTGTAATTTAGTCTTGGCTATAATAGCAACACCGCCTCCTTGTGAGTGGGTCCTATCTGTACTGAATATGGTGTAGTCGGATGGGATTGCCAGAGTTAGTAGTGGACCTGATGCTTGATGGAGCCAGGACTCTGTGACTACTAGTATGTCGAGCTGTGATTCCATAATGAGGTCGTGAACTTCTATAGCATGCGCCCCTAAGGAGCGGGCATTGATAAGCGCTCCTTTAAAGGTGGATAGTAATTTATTGGGGGTGTCCGGAACTGGTTTGGAAGTAGTGTTGGGTTTCTGGCTAGGAGTATGATTTTGATGAGGGGGAGGTACTCTGGGCTTAATTTGTTTGGGAGGAGTGTGTTCATATTTGACTGGGTTGGGGTGGTTGAAGGTGCGAGACCTTAATCGGAAGTGTCTTGCTACACCTGTCACGGGGTTAGAGAATTTTTTGGTATGGCTGTGGTAAGGTGACTCTGCTGTGGGCAATACATGTGAGATTGGATCAGGGCTGATAGCATGCTGCTTGATGGTATTCAAATAGGTCCTGGGAGTAAGACTTGCGCTGTTTGGGAATGGGGGAGTAGAGGGAAGGAACGGTGTAGGACATGGGATAGGGTGATGCCGGGGGCATGCTGGCTTGCTGAGACCGTTATTATGGGGCCAGTAGTAGTGGGCCAAGCAGGGTGTGTGGTTGGGGAGAATGCAGAACGGGAACATGATGAGGGGCAACCAAGTTTGCATATTGGATTAGTGTCAGGGCGAGCTGCAACCATAAGGCACAGTGCTAACTCCTCAAAGTGGTCTGTATGCGACCAAGAGGCACAATATAGCAATCTAATGTAGTCTGTAGGTGATCCTGGGCACAATACAGCAGTCTAATGTGGTCTGTAGGCGACCAAAGGGCACAATACAGCAGTCTAATGTGGTCTGTAGGTGACCAAAGGGCACAATACAGCAGTCTAATGTGGTCTGTAGGCGACCAAAGGGCACAATACAGCAAACTAATGTGGTCTGTAGGCGACCAAAGGGCACAATACAGCAAACTAATGTGGTCTGTAGGCGACCAAAGGGCACAATACAGCAGTCTAATGTGGTCTGTAGGCGACCAAAGGGCACAATACAGCAAACTAATGTGGTCTGTAGGCGACCAAAGGGCACAATACAGCAAACTAATGTGGTCTGTAGGCGACCAAAGGGCACAATACAGCAGTCTAATGTGGTCTGTAGGCGACCAAAGGGCACAATACAGCAGTCTAATGTGGTCTGTAGGCGACCAAAGGGCACAATACAGCAAACTAATGTGGTCTGTAGGCGACCAAAGGGCACAATACAGCAGTCTAATGTGGTCTGTAGGCGACCAAAGGGCACAATACAGCAGTCTAATGTGGTCTGTAGGCGACCAAAGGGCACAATACAGCAAACTAATGTGGTCTGTAGGCGACCAAAGGGCACAATACAGCAGTCTAATGTGGTCTGTAGACGACCAAAGGGCACAATACAGCAGTCTAATGTGGTCTGTAGGCGACCAAAGGGCACAATACAGCAAACTAATGTGGTCTGTAGGCGACCAAAGGGCACAATACAGCAAACTAATGTGGTCTGTAGGCGACCAAAGGGCACAATACAGCAGTCTAATGTGGTCTGTAGGCGACCAAAGGGCACAATACAGCAGTCTAATGTGGTCTGTAGGCGACCAAAGGGCACAATACAGCAAACTAATGTGGTCTGTAGGCGACCAGTATTAGAGACCGTGAGCACATTTCAGTAGAAGGGGTTAAAATTACAAGCATACAGTAGTGTCTCCAGTGCTGGCATGTACTTACAGTACGTTTTCATTGTCCGAGTGGTAGTCTATCGGTTAGAGAGTAGTAAAAATGTGCAGGGGGGTGGCCACGCCACGCTTCCATGCGCGTAAACAGGCGCAGGAACAGGCCTTTGTGTGGCCTTTGGGCTGGCCGCCGGCGAATCCGCCTGCCGGCGGATCCAGCTGATGTAATTGAGGCTCAGCCTCGGTTTCGCGCCGCGCCGCGCCCGGCATGGGCGAGTCAGGCGCCGTATGGGGACAGGGTCAGGCAGGCCCTGTCCGTGTTGCTCGCTAGGAGCCTGGATCCTCTGCTGGGCTGGGGGGGCTCCTGCCCTCACCCCTCGACGAAGAAAGATGGAATGGGGGGTTCTGGGGCGCAGGAACAGGCCTTTGTGTGGCCTTCGGGCTGGCCGCCGGCGAATCCGCCTGCCGGCGGATCCAGCTGATGTAATTGAGGCTCAGCCTCAGCCATAGACTGTGGAGCCTCACCTGCTCCACAGGCATCATCTTTTTTCTGTGTGTTACACAGCACCTTCAGTGCTGGGACACAGGGTTGTCTTTTAGACTTCACAACTCAGACTCCATTTTCTGGGACTGACTACTGTCTCCCAGAACATGTAAAGTTGCCATTGACTTTATTAGTCTTTTAAATCCATAGACCCAGTACAAACCATCTTACATGGAGTACTGTAAAGGGTTAATACTTATCCCTTTCTGTCTGTTTCTCTTGGAGCATTGTTTTGCTCCCTTTTCATCAAGACTTGGCTTGTGGCAACGGTAACTACCCTATTTTTCCTACCGTGGTTATCTTAAATAACCTTGGTATGGTTTTAGGCTATCTTGGTAGCCTCAAACATAAACCTACTAGACCATAAAAGGTTTTTATATGGTTCTGGCTGGGTTTATTCGCCATTTCTTTTTGAAAATGTCTTTCTCGTGTTTTTCTCTGCGCACCAAACCCGGTTTGGTTCCTTCGTTCCCAGTCTCTTTGTGGTTTTCTACACATAAGCCCTCCTTAGGCGTCTGAAAGTCTGTGTAGGCAGGATGTGAGTGAGGGCTTTTAGGACCCCTGCCATGGGTTCGCTTGGTAACCCAAGTCGCACTCCTGTTTGATTGGCTAGGTGATTGTCCGGACCGGACTGCCACCCTGCTGTGTGATTGACAGCCAAGCTGTGTGAATGGGCGAAAACTGAATAAAAGCAGGTCTCTGGGCCTGGAAAGGCAGAGTCGCCACTGGAACGAAAGAACCGACGAGGAGCTGATGGAAGAGGACCCCTACCACGACTGAACCGCCCGGTGAAGCCCTGCTGCAGGTCTGAATCCTCAAACTCCAACAACAGAGAAGATCGCCCTGGAATGTTCTTGCCTTGAGCTGCTGGGACCAACCAGTTTGCCCGAACTGCAAGCCAGGATTCCTTCCTCTGGTCAAATTCGCTGTACAGATCTACAGTGGGCTGGATAGCCAGGAAGGTTGAACCCTGATTGGGTTTTAAGGAGCGCACCTTTTATTTGTTGCTTTGCTTTGCTGCTGGTTTCTTCCCTGGGCAGTGCAGGACCCTCCAGTCTTCCTACTTCATGTCAGTCCGATAGTCGCTTCAGGAACCGTGAGCCTGCAGGAACTGTATTTGTATTTGTATTTTATTAATTTATAAAGCGCCTTACGCCAAAGCGCTGTACAAAGAACAACATGATACATAAAACATGAACGATAAACTGTTGAAGCATAACAATATGAATCAATCAAACAACAAAACAATGGAAAGAGCAATTAACTGAAAGGGGAGGGGGGGAAGGGAGATGGGACAGGTTGGGGTGGAGTGAAGGAGGAGGAGGGCAAGAGGGGGAAAGGGAGGGAGGAAGAGGGGGGTAGAGGAGGGGAGGGCAGAGAGTCAGGGAAAGAGAGAAGAAGGGGGAAGTAGAAGGGGGTAGGGGATTCAAGAAGGAGGATGGAGAAGGAGAGATTTCACAGAAGTGCAGAATGAAGGGAAGTTGGGGGAAGAACATATGGCAAGAGGAAGGGAGTTCCAGTGTAAAGGAGCTAAGAGCTGGAAGGAGCGAAAACAGGAGGAGGCACAGGGAGAAGGAGGTGAAGTGAGAAGGAAATGGTCAGCAGATCGGAGGGAACGGGAGGGAGAGTAGAAGGAGAGAAAGGAGGAGAGATAAGGGGGGAGCAAGACCATGAAGAGATTTGAAGACAAGACAGAGAAATTGAAATTTAAGTTGGGAGTGAAAAGGAAGCCAGCCAAGGTAGGAGAGAGAGGAAGAGATGGAATCACGGGAGGTAAGGTGACAAGAAGATAAGGTAAGGAGATAGGAGATAAGGTAAGGAGGTAAGGAGGACTGCCAGGAACGTCCGCCTCAGCTACAGCTTCTTCTCCATTTAAAGGTACTGTGCAAATCCGGTTGTTCGTTTCGTCCAGCCACGGTGAAGGTGTGTGAAACCTTTTGCCAATCCGAGGGCTTGTCCTTCTCTACTCTTTAAACTAAGTTTTCTGCTGACCAACTTCATCTGGAACTCTGGGCAAAGACTTAACTGTGAACAACCTTGAACTGTGTGATCTTGAGCAAAAGACGTTTGTCCTTTTGACTTTGGCGCTAAGCCTACTTGATTTGATTCCATCACTGTAGTTCCTCTTTCTAGATTGCCCTACTTACTTACCTGTTGGTGCTGCTCAAATTCTGCCTAACTTTGTCTTTCCCTCCCTTTTTAATTAATAAAGTGCCATTTTGCTCCCACTTCATTTTGTGAGCTTAACTTGTCTAGCAACTATTGGGAGTGGTATGGTGTATTAAGAGTGCGATTTTTTTTAATTGCTTTACATTAGTGAAATGTTATGCAACTGATGTGTAAATCAATGTGTATTCTTTTACTCAGAAACCTGA
Organism: Ambystoma mexicanum; assembly: GCF_040938575.1. Lineage (NCBI taxonomy): Eukaryota > Metazoa > Chordata > Amphibia > Caudata > Ambystomatidae > Ambystoma > Ambystoma mexicanum. The sequence continues at coordinate 520,902,453 of NC_090934.1, forward strand.
GTCAGTGTTTGTTTGAATCATAGTAACTTCTGTCCTTTGTGTAACTATTGATACTGCTCACTTGTTCTTGAGATAAGTCTGGCAACTCAGCCATCACTATCACGTTTACTGTGTAGTACAGACTTGTACCAAAGGTGGATTTGTACTGTCACTTGTAGTCTTAATTCTGTGTGGTGTTCCCAAAGGGTACTGCATATAATTTTGCCTAACAGTGGGTTTGCCCACTATATAGGTGCAGTCGAGGACTCCCAGTACCCGGGGAGAGAGTGCAAATGCGTAGAATTCTTGTCACTCCATGTCTTGCATGAAGTTTAAATGGTATGTGAATGTCCATATGCACACGTGCTTGGATGCAGAGCATGACCTGGTGGAGGCACCTTGATTGTGTGAGCTGTGATAAATCCTCCACAATGGCTGTGGTATGCTGGAATTATCCTGTGGCCAGGAAGTGCAAGATATCATGCCCAGGGGTGGCACAGCCTGTGAGTACATGCTTGGTGATACCAAGTAATTCTCCCACTCCCTGACCAGGTCTATGATGACATGGTGGGGTGGGGCGCTATCTTCCATGGATGTCCTTTTTGGCATCGCAAATAATGTGGATTGAATATTCTGGCCCTCCTCCTCATCCTCCTTCTCCTTCCATGTAATGATATGATTGCTAGCAATGCAGAATCCGGCATTGTGGCAGTTGTATGTTGATTGGGGTTGCTTTGCGCTTTCTTGTATGGGCTTTAATGTGCTTCATGCTTTGTGATGGGTAACTGGCAGCTGAGGATCCGTTCTCCGTTGCAGTCAAGAGGGTTGCACAATAGCTTCTGTGAATAGAGTTTGCTTATCGCTTGATGGGCGTGTTTGTTGTTTGCATGGTTCCCCCCTCCCCACGCCCATTTTCTTCCTCATTTTCCTCGTTTACTGAGGATTTTGCATGCACTTTCTTTTCTTTGCGCTTGCCATTCCCTCACTTCCCAATCAAAGCACTCATGCAGGGCGCTAAGTGGGAAGGGCTAGCACAAAGTCTGATCTATGAATCGGAAATAGTTTTCAGCACCGAGCAAAGTATACTTATATGATGGAAAGTCACTTGCTAAACATTTTGCAAATGAGGACTGTTGAATAGCATTATGTTTAGTATTAATAACAGTTTTTAAGACAGCTTGGAAGCTGGAGGAATCCAGTAACAAGCACCATCTAAAACATGATACTATGTTCTATTTGTTTATGTAGTTTGTTCTGTATTTGGGTTAAATATTAAATTAAGCAGGAATTCTACCATTCATCCAGATTAACCATTTTGTATTTAAAGTCTCATATTGCCCCGCTGAAGCGAACTTGTCTTAATTTACATTGCCACAACATTAACAAAAAAACTCTTTGCGAGATGGTGTAAATTTGCAAACACAAAACACATTCCAAAATCTCTTTCAAAAGCCAGAAGGGAATACTTATACCATACACATTTCTGAGACATTAACATTTTATTTTGTAAAAAAAATGCACAAACTTTCAAGACAAACAAAGTACAAATGTAGTGCTTAAAGAAAGCTGACTGAGAAACGGCCTACTAGCCCCAAATGCTGTAGAAGGCCAGATATTATGTGTAGGTTCTGGGGAGGGGGCTTTAAATGTATGCAAATGAATGGTGGAGATACTAAAAGCAAGCTTGTCCCTTTTCTGAGCAGTTCATTTGGTGGTTTGTGTTGCAAGAACTGAATTCATATCATATTAACGATTAATGGTGTCTGGAGTGCCTAGTGCCTGCGATGGAAGTCCAAGTCCTGATATTGGTTGGCACGGGCTGGTGATTGCAGACATACCCATCTGTTCTGTGAAGTCCTGTGATATTATTAATTATTTCTGGTAAATCCACATCCTCATGGAGGTTGCAAATCTTCCGTCCTAATATCTGTTTTTCTAATCACTATAGTGTTTGGGCATCTTTAGAGCTGCACCTAGAACATTTATGTTCTATCGGCTTTTGCGCCTGCCAACAGAACACGTTCTTGCTGATGTCTAAGCAATGGAATGAGTGACTAAGTTCAAGGTATGGTTTAGTTTAACGTGCATACATTTACACAAGGGGATGACTACATTGCCTCATTGTTCCGTCCAGTACACAATTATACGAGTGTAAATGTGTGAAATCTCCACTTTGTGGGATACTTCCAAACGGCCATGTCGTTTCAGGACACAACATTGATTAACACTCTCATACGAAATCAGATCCTTAGTTCCATTAGCACATACGATCACTTTGCAAAGCTATTCCTATTTTGCATGAGTATAGGAAAATCTATTTAAATGATATATGTAATGCAATATATCTAAGGAATGTATATTTACTTTTATAATATGTTATTTTAATACAGAGAAATGTCTCTGATTTAATGCAATTAAACACTTGCTTTCCGTTTTACCCCTGTTATTAAGATGGTTTAGATGTGAGCTGCTCTTTCATGTCATCCGACAAATTCAGAGCTCTGGATTGTTGACAGCTTGTACCTGAGACTAAGATGTGAGCACACCCATTCAATTTCCATCACATTTGGATGTAATTAATTACAACATTTGAATAATCAGTCATTTCAAAATCCTGGCATAGCACATGTTATTTTGTTATTTGTTATGTTTTTCTTATTCCGCACCAAAGCCCGTAGGCATCCAGGCACCAAGAGACAGAAGGCGGCGGCTACCAGTGAAAAGAATTGTACTAATAGAAGAGATGAGTCTTTAAGAGTTTCCGAAACATAAATAAGTCCCTGGTTTTACGCAGAGTAGCTGGCAACGCATTCCAAGCCTTGGCGCCTTGGATATGAAACGCTCTGCCAAGCCCGCAGGATCGTTTCATGCCGTGTCGGACTAGTAAGAGATCTTCCGCTGATCTGAGTCTTCTTGTGGGTTGGTAGACACTTATAACATCTTTCAGATAGCTTGGTGCAGTCCCAAAGATACATTTATGACAGATGGTAAGTAACTTAAACCGAATGCAAGCCTCAACAGGGAGCCAGTGTAGTTTTTTTTCTGGCGGCAGTAATCGGTTCAGAACATTTCATCTGAAAGATGATGCGGATGGATTTATTTTGTACTTTTTGGAGTTCATAAAGATCAGCTTTACTTGCCCCACAATTATCCCCACGTGGTAAAATGACAGCTCTCACAAGCTTAGTGCGGTTTTCGATGGAAATAAGTGGGGCAACCTGTCTGAGCACTTTGAGATGGTAGTTGGTGCTCTTTGAGATAGTTGTAACATGGGCATCACAATCTAAACTACTATCCATGAACATACGTAATGTTTTAACTTTCTGCACGACTTTTATGTCACTGCCATCAATCCTAAAGCCTGAGTACGCCTGGTCCAGTTTAGTTAATGCCTGGCGGGGTACAAAAAGCATAAGCTCAGTCTTTGATGCATTTAGGCAGAGCCAATTAGTAGACATCCACTTTTTTATCAATTGATACACCATGTCCACCAAGTTTTGGTCAGTATCGTGATTACCAGTGATGTGAAGGACCAATTGAAAATCATCTGCATAATTACAAAAGAAAGTCTGAAAGAGTTTCAAATCATTACAGAGGGGGAAGATGTAAATATTGAACAATAAAGGGGAGAGACATGCACCATGTGGGACTCCACAAGTCAGTAGTTGTGGTTCAGAGGCACAGTCCCCCCAATATACCTGGGATTGTCGACCCTCTAAAAAGATCTCAACCAGTCTATGGCGTTTGCAGAGAGGCCCCCGACCGACTGCATTCTGTCAAGAAGGATGTTATGATCAAGCAGGTCGATACAGTACATGTGATACAGTATTTTCCTTTCAACATGACAAATAGGTAGAAGTCCTGAAACATATCCAATTCTATCGACAACATAGCATAATTCACCTTAAAGTGATGGTAGAAATGCATTGGAGGGAAAGGACCTCCATGCCATTGTCCTTTACTCCCTCAAAATGTGTGCTCTGTGTTGTTTTCTTCACAGGAATGCAGTTGGAACTTCTGGCAGTGCAGCTCTTCCTCTCTCTTTTTGGTTGTGGGGAACAGATAATCTTGGGATACCCTTATGGCACTCATGGGTGGCGGTAAACCCCTGTACCCCTACTGTATGTTTTTGGGCACCTGTGTGTGGCTCACAGAGCAGGGTATGGGCTGGTGGCAGCCCCATGCTGAATTTGACAGGTGCACGGAGTATCCTCCATTTTGGGATACCCAGGCCCTGCCATAGGAATCAGTGGATTTCTGATAGGAGTCAAGATGGCCCCTTTGGCCTTTTGCTTTCTATCGCCTGTTGTCTTGTTTCCCCAAAGTCCTGGGAAGCCCTGACTCTGTCCATTCCCTTTACTGGCTGTTGGGTGGATGAACCATATATGGTATTGAGGGGAGGTCCAGGTCAGACTGGCTGGAGCCTTCCCAGTGACTGTATGTTGCGGGTACACACTTGGGTTGGTACCTAGGTGAATAGAGTGTGTGACCAATGTGCATTGGTTTCTATCTTTGTGATAAAATGAATGAGAAAGCCATGCCTGAAACTGACATGAATGCAGTGTGGTGTGCTAAAAGGTTGGGTGCTTGCCCCAATCCACATTCCTTGTTATGGCTGTCTGGGTGGAAGTGAATAGCCTGAAGCCTGTGAGCCTGATTGGCTACCTGCCTGCGTGAATGCCCTCCTGTGTAATTGTTTGACTCAGCCTGGCTCAGGCAGAGTGTATGAAAGGCAGATGTATATATATATATAGGGACCCTCTCACTTCCCAATTTGTTTAGAAGCTGAAGTTGAAACTTGAAACTGCTTATCCTTTAAGCCCAGCTGGAAGAAGATGAATTGCTGCTGCTTTCCTTCGAAGAAATCTAAAAGATGTCAAGTGGGTCGAGGACTGACCCAAGAGATAACCTGGCTAGGAAACCTCTCCCTGAGCTAGCATGGAACATTTTGCAAAAGCAGAGCTTCATCGAGGTACCCTGGAAGCCAGTCCCGAAAGGTTGTCGACCAGAGAAGGGGTTCACTGAAAATCTTGAAGTAAACCACCAGGACATTGATGCTATCAAAGTCCATTGCCGTTGACTGGGGTTCAGAGGATTTCCATAACTGCTGGAAGTCAGTCAAGTCATGTTGTCCAGAACCAAGTACAGCTTGTCGCTGTGCTGCTCAACGACCGGAGCCGCAACGCTCCTCCTTGCCTAAGAACATTGGACGAAGGGCCCCTTGTCATCACCGTCAACCAATTTGTCGTGCCGGAGAATGTCGAGGTCGCTGGCTACTAGGGAAAGTCTGTCAGTGGGTTTCCCACCACCAGGAGCCAATAAATATGTCCCGAGAACACTGACTATGTGAAGATCCAAAGTCCAGCCCGTGGTCGAGTCCCGATTGCCAAAGCTATCCCGAGTTACATGTTGCAGCTACAGCACCAACAGGCCAGAGGACCCCAAAAACAACTCCCGACACCCAGAGCCTGCGGCTGGGCCTACATCCCTCAATGAATCATATTTGTGGCACCAAACTATTTGCATCGTGGTGCACCACATGCCCTGTCTTCACAGGACTTCCACAATCGATCGTTCAAGAGCACCGCAAAGATGAAAGCTGCATTCTCGATGCAAGTGTTCACTATTCTTCGAGGAATCTTGCAACCATGTGGCTCCTGCTTTAAAGAGAGGTCACTCTCGAGGGCACCATAGAAGACCCATTGAAGAAACTTTTCTATCTCCGGTACATTAGGGTGGTTGAACATTTTAACCAAGAAACAAGACCATTTAAACATTAATGGACCCGGTTTGTTCATACTCTTTATTGCAGGTTACCCAGGTGGGAGGATCCCCACTCAGAACTGTATCTTAGTAGCAAGAGAACCATTCTGCCATTTTTAAACCCAACTTGTCTTCCTTCATATGATCTATGCTGTTAAACATTACTGCATGATTTGAATGTCATTGAAACTCTAAGCAGTTGATACATTTTAGAGGAATCAATAGCTAAGTGTGGTACCACATAAACATTGGATATATGTGCCAAATTAGAATTTCCAGAGTACAAAGTGTGTCATTAATTGATGTATATGCCTTGAACCTTATTTATATATAAAGAACGGTGTTAGCACATAACATAGTGTGTGGACATTCCCTTGTCAGGGATTGGGGACTACACTGTACTTAAGAACCAGGCTGAATCGCCTCCTGAGAGCTTAAGCCTTAGTTGCTCGTCCACGTCTTCCATATAGAGAACGTGGCTGGGGTGCTCTGTGCTTCTACTCTGCCATATAGAGGGCAGGAGTGCAGATACCCTCTCCATTCTTTACACTGGCAGCAGCAGTGGGATGCTAATGGTTTTAAGAATCAGTGTGTAACCTTGCCACATACAAAATAGCCACACTTCGTTAATTTGAGGTTTTAGTTGTGTACTAGGATAACTACATTAAAAACAATGGAATCTATTGCAAATGACAAATAGACCAGGATGAGCTTAGAGGCTCTCCACAGTGCTTGCAAAACCAGTGAGTAAGCCTTTGAAGATAAGTGTAGGGCTGAGCTGATAGCTGCCCTGGTGGACTACCAGACTGATTGTGATGCTCTTGATGAAGGGGGGATGGAACTACAGAGGACCCTACCACTGGGGTTATTACTGAATCTTTTTCTGGGATTGTCACCTCTCCTGCTGCCTCGATTTCTAAACCCTGCACTTCTCTTCAGGGAGAGGCCCTGAAGATTGAAATTGTAAAATTGGAGCTACAAATGCAAACAGTTGTAAACAGAAGCATAGTTGAGGAAAATGGAGCCTGCACAGGAAGTGGCACTCAAAAATAGAGACACTGAACATCAAAGATTATTTGGGGATGTCAGGTCTCATGCCACTAAATGTATGAAAGATTTGGTGAATGTGTATGTGGATAGTACAGATATTCTCCAATGGTTGGAAGCGTTTGAGATGGCTTGTGAAATCAATGATGTTGACCTACAGGATTGAGCTAATTGTTTGTTAAGCAGAGTACCTCAGACAGGTTATGACTGCATTCTGATGTTGAGTGTTGGTGAACGTGGCCATTATGAGTGCATGAAAGCTGCTTTGATTGTCTAGTTTGCAAGCCACCTACCAAATACCTTCAAAGGTTTAGGCAATATAAAAAGAGAGATAATGGGCCTCATTACACGTTGTGCGGTAAAATCTGTAAATTACCGGCATGGCGTCCTTAACGTGTCCGCCCTCGTAGGAGTGCGCTAATAGCGTACCATTAGGAGTATGCGGACACGAGCTTTGCGCCATGCCGGTAATGCCCCTCCAGCCTTGCCGCTAATCTCCCCCAAAAGTCACTTACCGCCTCCCACGATAGTGCAGATAGCAACTCCGCCTTGACGCATCGTGCAAATAGCGGCCACCGCTAATAGCGGTGACCGCTAAATACCGGAACGGGAAATAACATCATCGCACAGGAACGGAAAAGAGCACAGCGGCCATCTTTAAAAACACAATCCATTGCCATCCTCTGCCCGCTGGACCTGTTCGTGCTACCTTGCTGCCTGAGACCCATTGCTACACTGTTACCATGCCCAAGACATTAAAAAAAACAACAGTTCGCCAGCGAAAGGAGAAGTTCTCCACCGAGGAGTTAGTGATGCTGACTCAAACCTTAGCGGACAATGCAGAAGTGGTCTTCGCAAATGACATGCGGCGGGAGACCCTCCTAAAGAAGAAAGCAATCTGGACCGAAGTGGCAACAAAAGTGAGTGCTGTAGGCACCAGCACGCGAACTGTACGCAAGTGCAGAAAACGATGGGACGACCTGAGACTCCGGGTCAGGATGATCCTGGCCGAGAACCACAAGACTGCCACCGCTGGAGGATCAGGGTCACCGATCAAGCTGAAGGAGTGGGAGGAAACATGTGCAAACCTTATCGGGGTAGAATGTTATGAGGGAGTCGGGTGGATGGAGCACGGCGTGCCGGACACTTCTGATGGAGGTAAGTGCACTGATGCAAGCATGCAATGTGAATGTACAAGTCCCCACAAATGGCAGCCCTGGATCACTGCATGGATGGCCCGGCATCCACACATGCATCCCACCCTGCGCATGTCAGCGCCAGACCCCAACATACACACATGCATACATCAACAGAGCCAAGTGCCACACACAACACTGTATGGATGAGGCACTGAAATGACACCTCACCTGCTTCCTCCACAATGAAGTTCAAACGGCCCCAAATTAATTCATGATGTAGCCTGCATTGAGTACATGCGACCATAACCAATGACATCCCCCTTCTTGTCCCCGACAGGGTCGCATGCAGACAGCGAGGGAGCATCCCGGGCACCCCCTGTGCAAAAGAAGAAAAGGCCACAGCCCAGCGAGGACGCACCAACAACATCAGGTGGAAAAAGGCCAAGGCCCCTATTGCAGCGTCCAAAACAACTCCTGCGCGCCACTGCCAGTGCCACGCAAAACCCTACTGCCCCGCCTCTGGAGGTCCACTCCCCTCCCCAAATCACCGCCACCGAGGGTCCACCCTCAGCTGCTGCCAGTTCGGCAGGGGAGGCAGCAGCCATTGCCCCATTGTCCGACGTGGATGAGCCCACGGAACTCGATCTGCCTATGCACACCCCAAGCCCTGCTATAACCCCCGAGCAATAACCCCTACACACACACTGCTCGCACGTCACCGTTCACGAGTCTATAGAGGCCTTCAGTAGCCCACCAAAGGCGGCATCTGCACACCAGCCAGCATCAGGATGCGCAGCAGACACACCACCACAGGCCGCCACTTCCCCTGACCTGGCCAGCGTCATTCAGCGCAAGCAGGCTCTCACAGACCTCATAGGTCAACATGTGGAGGAGGTTGCCCGTCTCAGGGCTGACCTCGGGGAGACATCCAGGCACTCCAGGGAAGGAATGGAGTCGTGCACAGACAGGCTGTGTGGGGAGCCGATACGCATCCGGGAGGTGCTAACACGCATCGCAGATGCTATGGAGCGCCAATTTCCACCAGGACAGTATGCCACCTCTTCGACCACCAGTTCGCGGCAGACAAGCCCAATCAGACGCTCTACACGCACCACCAGGCGCACCTCCAGCCAGCCCCCAAATGCTGGCCCTGGCAATGAACAATAGGGCGTGAATGTCCATTGACCTCTGTGCATGCCTGGACATATACATTGTTGGAGACTCATGAGGGACAGTTGTGGGAGTGGGGAGGGTGTGATGGGACAGTTTTGGGGGGGAAAGGTGTGATGGGACAGTTGTTGGGGGAAGGGTGTGATGGGACAGTTGTGGGGGATGAGGGGAAGGGTGTCATGGGACAGTTGTGGGGGGTGAGGGAAGGGTGTGATGGGACAGTTGTGGGGGTGGGGGGAATGGTGGCGGGATGGTTGGGGCCTTGCACATTTTCCTGTTTCTGTTCATTAATACACTGTTGTTTGAACAAAACACAGGCCTTGACTCCTTCATTGTGTATGATCAATTTATTGACGGCAAGGTCCATTGTGAGCTAACAAACAGACACCAGTGCATCACCAGCCATATACAGGTGACAGTATGACTACATGTCACTCAGAATATTTGGTTGATCAAATGCTGTCTCACAGCACGTCCTTCCTGGCCATCCCCTCTTGCATGACGTTCATACCCTTCACCGCCATCCTCATCCCCGTCATCATCCTCATCAGGTGCCTCCATTTCAAAGTCAGGGGGCAGTGCCACATTCCGTCTCATCCACATATTGTGCAGCATGACACATGCCGTGGTGATCTTTGCAACCTTCTCATGGCCATAAAAGAGGGCACCACCAGACCTGCTAATGCACCTAAACCGTGGATTCAGCAGTCCAAAAGTCTGCTTGATGACGAGGCGGGTACGGGTATGTGCATGATTGTATTCTTCTTCGTGCCTGTTCTGACGGCAAGGTCCATTGTGAGCTAACAAACAGACACCAGTGCATCACCAGCCATATACAGGTGACAGTATGACTACATGTCACTCAGAATATTTGGTTGATCAAATGCTGTCTCACAGCACGTCCTTCCTGGCCATCCCCTCTTGCATGACGTTCATACCCTTCACCGCCATCCTCATCCCCGTCATCATCCTCATCAGGTGCCTCCATTTCAAAGTCAGGGGGCAGTGCCACATTCCGTCTCATCCACATATTGTGCAGCATGACACATGCCGTGGTGATCTTTGCAACCTTCTCATGGCCATAAAAGAGGGCACCACCAGACCTGCTAATGCACCTAAACCGTGGATTCAGCAGTCCAAAAGTCTGCTTGATGACGAGGCGGGTACGGGTATGTGCATGATTGTATTCTTCTTCGTGCCTGTTCTATGGGTTCCGTACAGGTGTGAGGAGCCACCTCTTCAGGGGATAGCCGGCATCACCTACATGGGGGGAGGAATGGGTTCCTGTTACTTTTTGACACATGTGTGGCCTGTTCATTTCACATACTTTGGCCTATCATTTTGATTCATATACACATTCAACTGCATCAATGTATATGGTCTGTGTGACTGCTTTGTGCAAAGGTGAGCACAAGCATGCAAGTAGACATGCCCCATGGATGCCTCCAACAGTGACTGCCATGTCCTGGGTGAGGCCAGGTCATTGGTGTCCCTGTGGGCAGGCACATTTGGTACCACACTGGTGGTGTACTGTCCTTCCGACATTGCTGTTGCCATGCTGAGAGGCAACGCTTCAGTGGTGCCATGGGTTTGTGGTGCATTGCCATAGCTAGGGGGTATAGCTTTGCATGCATCCAAGGGCACAATGCATTGTTCATGTTGTGTTGTAGGAATGCTGCATGACTATGTTGGCGGCATGGATGACATTTGTGTATTTCGTGGAGTGGAGTGTTGTGCAATGTGGATGAGGATTGATGTTTGATGTCGCCAGATTTGGGTTGTCAGCTGTGTCGTGTGGTATATACTTGCATGTCCGTTCATCCCAAGTATGTTGCTGCCCTCACAGATGCCCATTAGCGTACATCTGTACGTGCATTTGGGCGACGGACTACAGGCTACACCCAGTTGGAGTATCTATCTACCCCCCCCAATGCACACCCAGTTGGAGTATCTATCTATCCCCCCCACAATGCACACCCAGTTGGAGTATCTATCCATCCCCCCAATGCACACTCAGTTGGAGTATCTATCTACCCCCCCCCAATGCACACCAGTTGGAGTATCTATCTACCCCCCCATCACACTGCCATGTGCTTAGCATGGAACTCACCAAGTAGCCACGAACGTTGTCCCATTTGTCGCTCCATGTAGCGGGGGATAGTTGAGTTCCGCAGGACCATGGAATCATGGGTAGATCCTGGAAATCGGGCACAGCAATGTGTGATTATCTTGTTTGCGTCACATACCATTTGGACATTGATGGAGTGGAATTGCTTCCTGTTTCGGTAGACTACTTCATTGTGATGTGGGACGACCAATTCCACATGTGTACAGTCGATGGCCCCAATGCAACTTGGGATGCCTGCCAGTGAATAGAAGCCAACTTTGGTGTTTGCAATCTCCTGGGCAGTCTGTGGCATGGATATGCGTTTGGGTGCATGCTTCAGGAGGGCATCGAGTACCTGGTGCAGTATGCGTGAGAATACTGGTTAGGAGATGCCATGCATCTTCCCCACTGTATGCTGGTAGGTTCCTGTGGCCAGGAAGTGGAGCACTGTCACCACCTTCAGTAGAGGGGGGATGGCAGTTTGGATATCTATGAGGCTAACAATGTTGTTGTGTATCATGTCCACGATGCTGGTGATGGTGTCCCGGTCCAGACGGTACAGGGTGTGTATCTGCTCAGGTGTTAGGTTAAATGGACTGGCTCTGATCCGGGGAATTGGTGGGTGCCTCTGTGGTATGATTAGGTGGTGTGGTGGTGCTTGCTGTGCCTGTCTGGCCCTCCTCCTCCTCCTGCCTCTCCTCTGTGCAGCCTGTTGTTGTAGCAGCAGTGCTGCAATCAGGTCCTCCAGGCCATGTAATGCTGCCAGTATTGGAACCATCTTTGTGTGGGAAGGGGTGTGGGAAGGGGTGTGGTGTGCTTCTTTTGAGCAGCCACAGTCTCCATTGCCTCCACCTGTTCTGATTTTGGCCACCTGTGGCAGGTGTTGACACTGCTTAGTTCTTTTAACGGGTGGTTCGCGATGGCGGTATTGCCGCCATGCCGGTAAGGGGTTTTGGGGTATTTACCATGGCGCTATTGTCGTGTGCACTTGCCTTGTGATGGTGTGCTATTAGCGGCATGTCGTTATTTACGGGTTGGCGGGTCACGCGCACGCGGACTGACCGCTATTAGTGGCACCGTAATTAGCGGCGGTGAGCCGGGTCGTAATCCGCATGGGCATTTAACGTTACCTGTATTCCATTACCGGTAACGTTAAATACCTACCGCCATCCGTGTAATGAGGCCCAATGTGTCTTGGGTTGACAGGGTGAGTGCTGCGCATATGAACATGATGGGGTGGATTGATGGATACAAGGTGAAAACCTTTGTTGAATGGTCCGATCTTTATATCTTTGATTCTTTTTCTGAAGCCTGTTCACCAGAGCTGCATCAGTACATTGCTGACCAGAACATGTTGGTTCCCTTTAAGCAGGCCAGGCTGCTAACAGGTAGGTCTCCCACTGGGTGACCCCTAAGGAACCCAGTGTGAAGTACATGGACAAAGAGAAAGAGACATCTCAGAAGTCTGAGGGCTCCCATAAGCAATCACAGTCTAGTAAACCTAAAAGAGAGGGTGGGTTGGAAGCCGTTGATGCTCCCCATTGCAGGAGCACATACATGGCAGTACATGGCAGTGGTGACTGGTGGTGAGCAGGACCAGCTGCAATGGTGTAGATGGACACAGCTACAGGATGTCATTCAGGTGAGACTTTTTTTTCCACTTGATGCATGGGACTCAGAGGTACACATGTGATGGGGCTATCATACCAGGGTCTGTCTTTACAATATCTGGTATTTGGGGCATTAGTCATTGACATTTTTCTGCCAACTGTACATGAGTGTGAACGTGGTTTGCGTACTTCATGCCAAGGATATTAATGTGGTTGCAGTGTACTTTTGTTGTTATGGGGCACACACAGTATGGCAATCCAAGAGGCATATTCTCAGGGTGTTCTTATGGGCAAGCTGATTTGGCCTGATTGAATCATTGAAGGCCATCAGGATTTGATCTTACAGTGTGTGTTCCACAGGAGTTGTCATTCATGAGAAGCAGGTTTTTACTAACTGGATTTGTGTGCCTTGTCCCTCTGTTCATTGGCCTGCTAAAGGAATCGGTGGTGCCGCTTGTGGCTGAGGGTGGAAGCCGTCCTGCACCTCTACGGCTATGCCAGAACATGTGGCAAAATTGTGCAGCACACAACATGCCACAATGATATTGCATACTACAGGGGGTGCATATAGCAATATGCCACCTGAGCTCCAAGGGATGTGTGTGTGTTCCAATAGGCCCCTAGTGTCTATGTGTGCTGCATTGTTGTGCATCTCACCTGTGGTGGCTGGATTCCTGATGAATGTCAACCGGAATGGTGACAGCGGGTAGGCACTGTCCCCTCCAAAGGAGTAAAAGATTGTTAACTGCATGCATGGTCACTTCTTGTGTTTTTGTATTTCATGTGACTGCCTGTGTCTGCATGATAGTTGAAACTCACCCACAAGCCAGCTGCTTCCAAAGGTACCTGATGCAAGTGCCTGGTATATGGGGAATACCAGAGATGTAGCTATCCTGTGTAATTGTCATTGACATGCATGATGCATCCCTTGGCATCACAAATCACCTACACATTTATAGAATGCCAATATTTCCTGGTGTGATAAATGTGTTCTGTGTCTCAGTGGGTGTTAGGGAGAATTCTCAGGAATGGCTAATTTCCCTTACCTACTGAGTCCCTCAGCAGCTTTGAGGGATTTCTAGGATTTATTTTTTTCACCTGGTAAGAGTGTGACCCCGTTTTTTCCCACTCTTACATGTGTTTTGCTGTGTGTGTTTAACATTTTTGTGTTCATAGACTGTGGAGCCTCACCTGCTCCACAGGCATCATCTTTTTACTGTGTGTTACACTGCACCTTCAGTGCTGTGACACAGGGTTGTCTTTTAGACTTCCCAACTCAGACTCCATTTTCTGGGACTGACTACTGTCTCCCAGAACATGTAAAGTTGCCATTGACTTTATTAGTCTTTTAAATCCACAGACCCAGTACAAGCCATCTTACATGGAGTACTGGAAAGGGTTAATATGTATCCCTTTTTGTCTGTTTCTCTTGCAACATTGTTTTTCTCCCTTTTCATCAAGACGTGGCTGGTGGCAGTGGTAACTACCATATTTTTTCTACCGCGGTTATCTTAAATAACCTTGGTATGGTTTTAGGCTATCTTGGTAGCCTCAAACTTAAACCCGCTAGAAAATAAAAGTTTTTATATGGTTCTCGCTGGGTTTATTCACCATTTCTTTTTGAAAATGTCTTTCTTGTGTTTTTCTCTGCATGCCAAACCAGGTTCCTTTGTTCACCGTCTCTTTGCGGTCTTCTACACATAAGCCCTCCTTAGACGTCTGAAAGTCTGTGTAGGCAGAATGTGAGGGAGGGGTTTTAGGACCACTGCCATAGGTTTGCATGGTAACCCAAGTCGCACTCCTGTTTGATTGTCTAGGTGTCTGTCCGGCCAGGACAGACACCCTGCTGTGTCATTGACAGCCAGGCTGTGTGAATGGGGGAAAATTACATAAAAGCAGGTCTCTGGGTCTGGAAAGGCAGAGTCGCCACTGGAACGAAAGAACCAACGAGGAGCCGATGGAAGAGGACCCCTACCATGACTGAACCACCCGGTGAAGCCCTGCTGCAGGTCCGAATCCTCGAACACCAACGAAAGAGATGGTCCTCCCAGAATCTTCTTCCCTTGAGCTGCTTGGACCAACCAGTTTGCCCAAACTGCAAGCCAGGACTCCTTCCTCTGGTCGAGTTCACTGTACAGATCTAGAGTGGGCTGGAGAGCCAGGAAGGTCGGACCCTGCTTTGGGTTTTAAGGAGCGCACCTTTTATTTGTTGCTTTGCTCTGCTGCTGTTTTTTTTCCTGGACAGTGCAGGACCCTCCAGTCTTCCTACTTCATGTCAGTCCGACAGTCGATTCAGGAACTGTGAGCCTGCAGGAACTGCCAGGAACGTCCGCCTCAGCTACACCTTCTTCTCCATTTAAAGGTGCTGTGCAAATCCGGTTGTTCGTTTCGTCCAGCCGCGGTGAAGGTGTGTGAAACCTTTCGCCAATCCGAGGGCTTGTCCTTCTCTATTCTTTAAACTACGTTTTCTGCCGACCAACTTCGTCTGGAACTCTGGGCAAAGACTTAACCGTGAACTACCTTGAACTGTGTGATCTTGAGTAAAAGACTTTTGTCCTATTAACTTTGGCGCTAGGCCTATTTGATTTGATTCCATCACTGTAGTTCCTCTTTCTAGATTGCCCTACTTACTTACCTGTTGGTGCTGCTCAAATTCTGCCTAACTTTGTCTTTCCCTCCCTTTTCAATTACGAGAGTGACATTTTTCTCCCACTTCATTTTGTGAGCTTAACTTGTCTAGCAACTATTGGAAGTGGTATGGTGTATTAAGAGTGTGATTTCTTTAACTGCTTTACTTTAGTGAAATGTTATGCATCTGATGTGTAAATAAATGTGTATTCTTTTACTCAGAAACCTTGAGTCAGTGTTTGTTTGAATCATAGTAATTGCTGTCCTTTGTATAACTATTGATACTGCACACTTGTTCTTGAGATAAGTCTGGCTGCTCAGCCATCACTACCACGTTTACAGTGTAGTACAGGCTTGTACCAAAGGTGGATTTGTACTGTCACTTGTAGTCTTAATTGTGTGTGGTGTTCCCAAAGGGTACTGCATATAATTCTGCATAACAGTGGGGTTGCAGCACTATATAGGTGCAGTCGAGGACTCCCAGTACCCGGGGAGAGAGTGTGCAAATGCATAGAATTCTTGTCACACCATGTCTTGCATGAAGTTTAAATAGTATGTGAATGTGCCTATGCACACGTGCTTGGATGCAGAGCATGACCTGGTGGAGGCACCTTGATTGTGTGAGCTGTGATAAATCCTCCAGGATGGCTGTGGTATGCTGGAATGATCCTGTGGCCAGGAAGTGCAAGATATTATTCCCAGGGGTGGCACAGCCTGTGAGTACATGCTTGGTGATACCAAGTAATTCTCCCACTCCTTGATCGGGTCTATGATGACATGGGGGGTGGGGCGCTTTATTCCATGGATGTCCTTTTTGGCATCGCAAATAATGTGGATCGAATATTCTGGCCCTCCGCCTCATCCTCCTCCTACTTCCATGTAATGATATCATCGCTAGCAATGCAGAATCTGGCATTGTGGCAATTGTATGTTGATTGGGGTTGCTTTGCGCTTTCTTGTATGGGCTTTAATGTGCTTCATGCATTTTGATGGGTAACTGGCAGCAGAGGATCCGTTCTCCTTTGCAGTCAAGAGGGTTACGCGATAGCTTCTGTGAATAGAGTTTGCTTAGTGCTTGATGGGCGTGTTTGTTGTTTGCATGGTTCCCCCTCCCCACGCCCATGTTCTTCCTCATTTTCCTCGTTTAATGAGGATTTTGCATGTACCGCCACTTTCTTTTCTTTGCGCTCGCCATTCCCTCAACACCCACTCAAAGCACTCATGCAAGGCGCTAAGTGGGAAGGGCTAGCACAAAGTCTGATCTGTGAATCGGAAATAGTTTTTAGCACCGAGCAAAGTATACTTATATGATGCAAAGTCACTTGCTAAACATTTGCAAATGAGGACTGTTGAATAGCATTATGTTTAGTATTAATAACAGTGTTTAAGAAAGCTTGGAAGCTGGAGGAATCCAGTAACAAGCGCCATCTAATACGTGATACTATGTTCTATGTGTTTATATAGTTTGTTCTGTATTTGGGTTAAATATTAAATTAAGCAGGAATACTACCATTCATCCAGATAAGCCATTTTGTATTTAAAGTCTCATATTGCCCCGCTGAAGCTGACTTGTCTTACTTTACATTGCAACATTAACAACAAAACTATTTGTGAGATGGTGTAAATTTGCAAACACAAAACACACTCCAAAATCTCTTTCAAAAGCCAGAATGGAATACTTATTCCACACACATTTCTGAGACATTAATATTTTATTTTGCAATAAAATGTGAATCCTGCAAAGAAAATCTCAAATATTTGAGGAAGAAAACGCAGTTATATGGTTTCTTCTCTCCCATGGCACATAGTTTCAAGAAAAATAAAGTACAAAAGTAGTGCTTAAGGAAAGCTGACTGAGAAACCGCCTACTAGCCCCAATTGCTGTAGAAGCGAAGATATTATTTGTAGATTCTGGGGAGGGGATTTTAAATGTATGCAAATGTATGCTGGAAACACTAAAAGCAAACTTGTACCTTTTCTGAGCAGTACATTTGGTGGTTTGTGTTGCATGAACTGAATGCATATCATATTAACGATTACTGGTGTCTGGAGTGCCTAGTGCCTGCAATGGAGGTCCACGTCCTGAAGTTTTTTGGCACGGGCTGGTTATTGCAGACATCACCCCTCTGTTCTGTGAGGTTCTGTGATATTATTAATTATTTCTGGTAAATCCACATCCTTATTGAGGTTGCAAATCTTCCGTCCTAATATCTGTTTTTCTCACCACTATAGTGTTTGGGCATTTTTAGAACTGCAACTAAAACATGTATGTTCTATCTGCTTTTGCGCCTGCCAACAGGACACGTTCTTGCTGATGTATAAGCAATGGAATGAGTGACAAAGTTCAAGGTGTGGTTTAGTTTAATGTGCAAACATTTGCACAAGGGAATGACTACATTGCCTCATTGTTCCGTCCAGTACACATCTGTACGAGTGTAAATGTGAGAAATCTCCATTTTGTGGGCTACTTCCACACGGCCATGTCGTTTCAGGACACAACATTGATTAACGCTCTCATACGGAATCAGGTCCTTAGTTCCATTAGCACATAAGATCACTTTGCTAAGCTATTCCTATGTTGCATGAGTATAGGAACATCTATTTAAATTATATATGTAATGCAATATATCTAAGGAATGTATATTTACTTGTATAATTGGTTAATATAAAATACAGAGAAATATCTCTGATTTAATGCAAGTAAACACTTGCTTTCCATTTTACCCCTGGTAAATAAGATGGTTTAGATGTGAGCTGCTCTGTCATGTCATCGGACACATTCAGAGTTCTGGATTGTTGACAGCTTGTACCTGAGACTAAGATGTGAGCACGCCCATTCAATTTCCATCACATTTAGATGTAATTAATTACAACATTTGTCATTTCAAAATCCTGGCATAGAACATGTGATACAGTATTTTCCTTTCAACATGACAAATAGGTAGAAGTCCTGAAACATATCCAATTCTATTGACAATATAGCATAATCCACCTTACTGTGATGCTGGAAATGCATTGGAGGCAAAGGGCCTCCATGTCATTGTCCTGTACTCCCTCAAAATGTGTCTGTATTGTATTCTTCACAGGAATCCAGTTGGGACTTCTGGCAGTACAGCTCTTCCTCTTTTTGGTTGTGGGGAACAGAGAATCTTGAGATACCCTTATGGCACCCATTGGTGGGGGTAAACCCCTGTGCCCCTAGTCTATGTTTTTGGGCCCCTGTGTGTGGCACACAGAGGAGGGTATGGGCTGGTGGCAGCTCCATGCTGAATTTGACAGATGCTCTGAGTATCCTCCATTTTCTGATACCCAGGCCCTGCCATAGGAATCAGTGGATTCCTGATAGGAGACAGGATGGCCCCTGGGGCCTTTGGCTTTCTATCGCCAGTTGTCTTGTTTCCCCAAAGTCCTGGGAAGCCCTGACTCTGTCCATTCCCCTTACTGGCTGTGGGGTGGATGAACCAAATATGGTATTGAGGGGAAGTCCAGGTCAGACTGTCTGGAGCCTTCCCAGTGACTGTATGTTGTGGGTACAAACTTTGGTTGGGACCTAGGTGAATAGAGTGTGTGACCAATGTGCATTGGTTTCTATCTGTGTGATAAAATGAATGAGAAAGCCATGCCTGAAACTGACATGAATGCAGTGTGGTGTGCTAAAAGGTTGGGTGCTTGCCCCAATCTCCATTCCTTGTTATGGCTGTCTGGGGGGAAGTGAATAGCCTAAAGCCTGTGAGCCTGATTTGCTGCCTGCCTGCATGAATGCCCTCCTGTGTAATTGTTTGAATGAGCCTTGCTCAGGCAGAGTGCATGAAAGGCAGATGTATATATCTCACTTCCCAATTTGTTCAGAAGCTGAAGTTGAAACTTGAAACTGCTTATACTTGAAGCCCAGCTGGAAGAACAGAATTGCTGCTGCTTTCCTTCAAAGAAATGTAAAAGATGTCAAGTGGGTCGGGGACTGACCCAAGAGATAATCTGGCTAGGAAACCTCTCCCTGAGCTACCAGGGAACATTTTGCAAAAGCAGAGCTTCATCGAGGTAGCCTGGAAGCCAGTCCCGAAAGGTTGCCGACCAGAGAAGGGGTTCACTGAAAATCTTGAAGTAAACCACCAGGACATTGATGCTATCGAAGTCCATTGCCGTCGACTGGGGTTCAGAGGATTTCCATAACCGCTGGAAGTCAGTCGAGTCGTGTTGTCCAGAAGCGAGTACAACGTGACGCTGTGCTGCTCAACGACCGGAGCCGCAACGCTCCTCCTTGCCTAAGAACATTGGACAAAGGGCTCCCTTGTCATCACCGTCAACCAATTCATCCTGCCGGAGAATGTCGAGGTCGCCGGCTACTGGGGAAAGTCCACCAGTGGGTTTCCCGCCACAAGGAGCCAATAAAGATGTCCCGAGGATACTGACGATGTGAAGATCTGAAGTCCAGCCCGTGGTCAAGTCCCGATTGGCAAAGCTATCCCGAGTTACATGTTGCGGCTCCAGCACCAACAGGCCAGGGGACCCCCAAAACATCTCTCGACACCCAGAGCCTGCGGCTGGGCCGACATCCATCATTGAATCATCTTTGTGGCACCAAACTCTTTGCATCAAAGTGCACCACATGCCCCGTCTTCAAAGGACTTCCACAATCGATCCTTGAAGAGCACCGCAAAGATGAAAGCTGCATTCTCGATGCAAGTGTTTACTATTCTTCGAGGATAGATGACCCATTGAAGAAACATTTCTATCTCAGGTACATTAAGGTGGTTGAACATTTTAACCAAGAAACAAGACCATTTAAACATTAATGGAGCCGGCTTGTTCATACTCTTTATTACAGGTTAACTAGGTGGGGGGATCCTCACTCAGAACTGTATCTTAGTAGCAAGAAAACCATTCTGTCATTTTTAAACCCAACTTGTCTTCCTTCCTATGATCTATGCTGTTAAACATTACTGCATGATTTGAATGCATTTGAAACTCTAAGCAGTTGATACATTTTAAAGGAATCAATAGCTAAGTGTGGTACCACATAGACATTGTATATATTTGCCCTACTAGAATTTCCAGAGTACAAAGTGTGTCATTAATTGATGTATATGCCTTGAACCTTATTTATATATAAAGAAAGGTGTTAGCACACAACAAAGTGTGTGGACATTCCTTTGTCAGGGATTGGGGACTACACTGTACTTAAGAACCAGGCTGAATCGCCTCCTGAGAGCTTAAGCCTTAGTTGCTCGTCCACGTCTTCCATATAGAGAACGTGGCTGGGGTGCTCTGTGCTTCTACTCTGCCATATAGAGGGCAGGAGTGCAGATACCCTCTCCATTCGTCACACTGGCAGCAGCAGTGGGATGCTAATGGTTTTAAGAATCAGTGTGTAACCTTGCCACCTACAAAATATCCACACTTTGTTAATTTGAGGTTTTAGTTGTGTACTTGGATAACTACATTATAAGCAATGGAATCTATTGCAAATGACACATTGACCAGGATGAGCTTAGAGGCTCTCCACAGTGCTTGCGAAGCCAGGGAGTAAGCCTTTGAAGATAAGTGTAGGGCTGAGCTGATAGCTTCCCTGGTGGACTACCAGACTGATTGTGATGCTCTTGATGAAGGGGGGATGGAACCACAGAGGACCCTACCCCTGGGGTTATCACTGAATCTATTTCCAGGATTGTCACCTCTCCTGCTGCCTCAATTTCTAAACCCTGCACTTCTCTTCTGGGAGAGGGCCTGAAGATTGAAATTTTAACATTGGAGCTATACAGGGTACAGTTAGCCTTTCAATACAAACAGTTGGAAACAGAAGCATAGTTGAAGAAAATGGAGCTTGCACAACAAGTGCCACTCAAAGATAGAGACACTGAACAACAAAGATCATTTGGGGGCGTCAAGTCTCATGCCACTAAATGTATGAAAGATTTTGTGAATGTGTATGTGGATAGTTCAGATATTCTCCAATGGTTGGAAGCATTTGAGATGGCTTGTGAAATCAATGATGTTGACCTACAGGATTGAGCTAATTGTTATGTCTGCATTCTGATGTTGAGTGTGGGTGAACGGGGCCATAATGAGTGCATGAAAGCTGCTTTGATTGCCTAGTTTGCAAGCCACCTACCAAATACCTTCAAAGGTTCAGGCAATATAAAAAGAGAGATAATGTGTCTTGGGTTGACTGGGTGAGTGCTGCGCATATCAACATGATGGGGTGGATTGATGGATACAAGGTGAAAACCTTTGTTGTATGGTCCCACCTTTATATCTTTGGTTATATCTTTGGTTATTTTTCTGAAGCCTGTTCACCAGAGCTGCATCAGTACATTGCTGAGCAGAACATGTTGGTTCCCTTTAAGCAGGCCAGGCTGGCTGACAGGTAGGTCTCCCACTGGGTGACCCCTAAGGAACCCAGTGTGAAGCACATGGACAAAGAGAAAGGGACATTTCAGAAGTCTGAGGAGTCCCATAAGCAATCACAGTCTAGTAAACCTAGACCTCCCTCCCCTAAGTACCAGACATCTAGTGGGGATACGTCTCATGGGGGTGGGAGAAAGTGTAGTGGTTCTTCTCCTGTAAAGCAGGCTCCCAGTAGACCTAGTACGTACCTCACACTCCTGGCACTTGTTGGGACTGTGGATCTCTGGACCACAAGAAGGGTGACCCCAATTGTAAAGGTAAGGCTGTCAGACTGACCTATCCATGCTTCATGCCTGAGGTGGAGGCCATTGTCCTCCCTTCCTCTACAGGAATCACATGTTGTTCTCCTGCAGAGATATCCCTAGTGTCTATTGGGGCCTGGGACCAGTACGCAGAAGTACTGGCTACTATCCCACAGAATACCCGCAGATTTTTGAGAAGTGTCCTCCTGAATGGCCAGCCTTCTACTGGTTTGAGAGACAGTGGGGCAAGTATGACAGTGGTGGACAGGTCCCTGCTCAGGCCAGAGGAATATGTAGGTGATCATCTGAGAGCTACCAGGTTAGCTGGTGGGCCTCCAAAATATTCTCATGTAGCTTCCAGTCCTGGTTCAGGACAATGTAAATGCTCACATATTGTTGGGAAATGATCTAGTAGAGTTGGGGTTGATCTCGGATGGACTACCTCTGACTGCTGCTGCAGTCACAAGGTCTCAGGTCTCTCAGGGTTTTACTGTTAGTTGCCCATGCCAACGAGGAAACCCAAGGCAAAACGGTAGAGCAAGAGGACTACCTCTGTGAAGTGGACTCCTTCTCTTCCTGCTGTTTCAGCAGCACACACTGGGATTCAGGATCTGGACAGGCTGGGTCCAGTGGTAACCTGAGGCTCAAATTCTGCTGGAGAAGAGTCAGAAGACCTTCCTGCAGGAGAGGTATTAAGTCCAGAGGATAACCCTGACCTTCAATATTTGCTGGCTGAAGGGGGGCTCTCCACGGGAGACTTCTGCAGGGGTCAGAGAGAGTGCCACTCTCTTGAGGGTCTAAGAAAACAGGCCCAGGCACAAGGTGAAGTGCCCAGCTCATTCAAGATTTATTGGGAGGGTGAGCTCCTTTGTAGTGAGCCCACTTACCCTGAACCTGGTGCCCTCAAGACGTTGGTGGTACCCAAGGTTTACAGGCCCTTCCTGCTGCAGCTGGTGCATAAGGTACCCTTAGTTAGTCATCTTGGTACTAGGAACACTAAGCAAAGGCTCTCTGCATACTTCCACTGGCCCCAGATGTGAGTAGAAGTGTTTCTCACTGCCAGAACTGTCCCACTTGTCAGTTGTCTGACAAAAATGGAGGCAGTGTCATTGCCCCACTGCAGCCTTTGCCAGTGGGTGGCACACCATTTGAGAGGGTAGCCATCAACATTGTTTGGACCCTTCCACATCAGGTGGACACCGGTTCATCCTGCTATTGGATGATCATGCCACCAGGTACCCTGAGGCGATACCTCTTTGGACCATTTCTACCAATGTGGCTGCCAGGGTTCTCCTGGGCATTTCTACTAGAGTTGGATTCGCCAAAGAGGTTGTCTCTGACAGAGGATCGAGCTTCATGTTTAGTTCCATGAAAGCGATGTAGAAGGAATGTGGGGTGACATATAAGTTCTCCACCTCCTAACATCCCCAGACGAATGGTCTGGTTGAGAGGTTTACTACAACTCTCAAGGGCATGCTGGGTTCTTTGGGAGAGCACCTAAGGAGGAAATGGGATCTCCTCCTACCATGCCTGCTGTTTGCCTATAGAGTAGTGGCTCAAGAGCATGTTGGTCTCAGCCCCTTTGAGCTTCTCTTTGGACATTCCGTGAGGGGGCCCCGTGCTTTAATCAGAGAAGGTTTGAAAGGCACACCTCCAGTTCCTTCCTGGCAAGTGGGGGACTATGTGTTTGGCCTCTGAAGGAAGATGGCACAGATGATGGGCCAGGCATCAGCAAATCTTAGGGCAAGCCAGGAATTAAACAAGTACTGGCATGACCTTAAGGCCTCACAAGTAGATTGGACTCCAGGACAGGAGATCCTTGTGATCTAGCTTAGCAAGCCTAGAACTTTGACAGATAAGTGGACTGGACCCTTCCAGAAAATCTCCAAGAAGGGCAAAGTCAACTATCTGGTTGACATGGGAGTTCCTGGGGTAGCCCCTCAGGTATTCCACATTAACAAGCTTAAGCCTTTCCACCGGCGAGAGGATGTCTCATGTCATCTGCTACCTTCCGATAAAGAAGAGGATCAGAGTGACCCTGTTCCTGATTTGCTGCATAGAAAACCTCAGGATGGCTCAGTGGAGGGGGTACATCTCTCTTCAGATCTGACACTAGAGCAGCAGAGGGACTGCAGGGCTTTGCTCCAGCAGTATGCCCCTCTGTTCTCACTGACACCAGGCCTCACCCCATGTTGCAGGCACAGAATTGACACTGGTGAGATTCTACCTATCAAAATCTGATGCTATCAGATGTCAGGTACAGTTAAGAACCATATCCAGGCTGAGGTCACCAAGATATTGGAACTCGGTGTAACTGAATCCTCAACTAGTCCTTCGTCTAGTCCAGTGGTCCTTGTCCCCAAGGTAAATTCCTAGGCAGGTAAGAAGGATTGGAGGATCGGTGTGGACTACAGATGAGTCAATGCTGGCACCAAGACTGACGTGCACCCCTTGCCCAAGGCTGATGAGCTTGTGGACACCATGGGTGCTGCTAAATGTGTAAGCACCTTTTTTTTTAAATAGTTTATTAATTTTATTCAATCCAAACAACAATACAAACCCAACATGCAGTGTAATTTACAACAATTCCAGTAAACACCATTTGTATTTCCAGTTTGCCACTGCTCCCCGAGTCCCACCCTCCATTATGAGCCTATTTGTACTTCTCGTTCAGTATCTGCTACATGTGGCTGGGTCTCACTATGTTCGGATTCAATCAGGTCCGATATAGATCCGAACAGTTCCGCTATTAACAGTTTCCATGCCATCAAGGTACCTACTTCTTCCTCCCCACACATGCTGCTCGCCTCCTGCCATACTACCGTTTCAGCCTCCGCCCATTTTTGTAATCCCTCCACCATACCTCCACTCGTGGCTTGTGACAATTCTTCCATCCCATGGCGATCCTCTGTTTTGCTAACACATATGCCAAGTTTCTCAGTTTCTCAACATGTTTAAGTTTCCGTGGTATGGGGATCCCTCCCAGCAAGCAGACCCAAGCCGTATCTATGATAAGCGTGACCCCTTTTGTCGCTAATTTTTGTGCCACTTCACCCCAGAAACCTTTGATTACTGGGCATGACCAAAACATGTGTGCCATGTCAGCGTTTTCCATGTCGCACTTAGGTCACGCCTGTCACCCTGCGTTCCGGAACTTGGATATCTTCAGAGGGGTCATGGATGCCCTATGCATTACGTACAACTGGATTTGTTTAAGTCTGGCATTTCTTGACACTTTCTTGTGATATCCCAGGGCGCGTTCCCACATCCCATCTCCCATCGCGGCCCCCACCACCTCCTCCCAATCAAGTCTCAAATGTGTCAATTCCTTCCCCACCTTGGTCATCACCATCTCATAGAACCTAGAAATCTCATGCCCCCCTTCCGATATGTCATATATTATGCCCACAGTAGCATCTGGTTCCTCTGCCAACACTGTTTCAGGCCACTTTTTCCGAATTTTCTGGACCATCCTATGGTATGTAACATATTGGCCAGTGTGTAATCCCGCCTCCTCCCCAAGTTCTTCAAAATCTCTACTGGTCCCCTCTTGCCAGATGTCCCCTAACGTCACCAGTCCCACCGATTCCCAGTAGGTTCTGATAATCACCCTCAGCTTCTTGTCCCATCCTGCTAATGCGACCAGCGGAACTTGCGGGGAGCACGGGAATGGGTCCTCCATCATCCGACGCGCTCGACACCACATTTTCCACCCCAACATCATCATTTTAGGGCGCTCCTTCATATCTGTTTCAGGCAACCATATCATTTCCCTTAAGTAAAATGGGGTACAAACCCACCCAAACAACCTATGTTCAGGGGTCGCTTCGTCGGAGAGCCAATTGGCCACATATTGTAATTGACTTGCTATGTAGTAGACCTCAAAATTGGGCAGCCTGATACCTCCATTTTCATAGAAGTTCTGCAACTTCCATAGCGCTACTCTATTCCGGGTACCATGCCATGGGAAGTCCCTGCATACACTATTCAGTTTAGCGAAGAACTTCTTGGGTATCATATGTGGGATATTGTTAAAATAATGTTAAGGCCTAGGTAGGACCACCATCTTAAGCATTGCCCCCAGCCCCATCATAGCTAGGGGCAACTTCTCCCAAAACTTCATGCATTTCTGGATTTTCTCAACAGCTACCACGGTGTTGTGCTTATGTTCCTCTTCTGCAGTGTGATACACATCTATGCCAAGGTAACGGAAAGAACCATTCACCCAGGGTATCTGTAACACCGGCAACAGTTCCTCCGGGGACCCCTTGTAGCTACCTAGGGGGAATAAAATTGATTTTTGGGGATCTACCGCTATGCCAGACAACGCCGCGTATTTCTCCATCACTTCAAGGATATATTGAAGATTCTCTTCTGGGTATTTCAAGTATAATAATAAATCATCCGCATATAAGGATATTAGATGCCACTCCTCCCCAACCTCAATACCTGTCATATCATATTGTTGCCTGAGGTATATTTCTAGAGGCTCTAGGGCTAGGATGTAAAGCATCAGGGACTAGGGGCACCCCTGCCTGGTACCTCTACTAAGCTGCCATCTCTTGGATATCACCAATCCCGTTCGAACTCTGGCTAACGGCTCAATGTATAGCATTTTCGCCCACCTGATATAACCCGACCCTACTCCATAACCTCGCAGGGCTGCCAGCAGCCATGGCCACTTGACGGAGTCAAAAGCTTTAACTGCGTCTAGGGATACAATCACCATTTCGCCTTAATTTCTATCCGCCCATTCGATCACACGGTGGAGTCTCCTATGATTATGGGTTATATTCCTGTTTGGGACATAGCCCGATTGATCCGGGTGGATTAATTTACTAATTACTCTCCGCAATCTGTTTGCCAAGACAGCCGTCAGTATCTTGCTGTCCTGGTTCAGCATCGACAAAGGCCTGTAGGTGCTACAGCTATGCCCCGGTTTGTTGGGCTTAGGAAGCAGTATTATGATCGCCTCTCTGAGTGACTCCGGCAACCTTCCTATCTCAAACGCTTCGTTAAGCATGTCTAGCAATGGGGGTAGCACTTCTTCTCTATATACTTTGTAAAATTCACTAGGGAACCTGTCTGCTCCTGGGCACTTACTGGTGGGCAACTGCTTTACAACCTCCCTCAGCTCCTCCAGGTTAATTGGTGCATCAAGCTCTTCTCTCTCCTCATCACTTATCTTAGGTAATCCTATATCTTCTAGTGTTTCAGTTATCTCCTCTTGACTACTCCCCTCCTCGTCACCGTATAGCACCCTATAATAATCCGCAAATTCCCTGTTAACTCCTTCTTGTGTGTCCACTACATCGCCATCTTCTCTGACTATTGTCCTAATCGGGGGTCTAGGGTTCTCACTCTTGTACAGCCACACTAAAAGCCTACCCGTCTTATCTCCTCCCGCGTGCTGTCTTTCTACATACTTTTTATAATTGAGGTTACAGAGCTTTTCCCAATGTTCCGCACATAACTGTTGTAGTTTAAGTACTAGCTCAGTGTCCACACTGTCACATTCTAATGTCCTTTCTAGTTCATCTTCAACTCTTTGTAGGTCAGCCAGAACCCCACCTTACAGGCCTTTTGACTTAGCTATGGCTGCCCCCCGCATCACCACCTTAAAAGCTTCCCATAGTGTACCCGCCAAGTCAACACTACCAGTATTCGTCTCAAAATAGTTAATGATCTCATCCCTTATGTCCTCACGAAAGACCGGATCTTTGAGTGCCTCCGCTCACTCGGGGGGCTATATTGCCACCCAAGGATCAGGGGCGAGTGATCCGAGAGGACCCTTGCCTTGTATTCTATTTGAGTGCTCTCTGCCACCACATTCGGCATGGCAAAGACATAGTCCAGTCTCGTGTGTAGCTGCTGCGGGGCAGAATAATGAAAATATTGCCTATCATTGGGATGTTTTGTTCTCCATATGTCTACCAAGCCGAAATCATCTAGTAACACCTGCAATGCTTTGGCCGCTGGGATGGGCCTATCAATCCTGTTGTCAGATCTATCCACTTTGGTGTTCATTACACAATTGAAATCCCTGCCCCCAAATAACCACGCTTCCCACAGACATACTAAGGTTAGTGCACAGAGTCCTGAAGTATGCCACTGTGTTATGGTTAGGGGCATACATATTCACGATGCATACCTCTTTATTCTCCAACAGCCCTCTCAAAATACCCATCCTCCCGTCAGTTTCCATTGTTTCCTGCAGTAGCTGAAACGGGACATGAGGTGCTACCCAGACAAGCACTCCCCTGGCATAAGCAGAGTACGGCAAACCCGCCACAATCCCTTTCCATTTTTTCCCAACTAACTCCAGTTTCTCCCGTTTCAAATGCGTCTCCTGCAACAGTGCAACATCTATCTTTTGCCTTTTCAAATACAGCATGACTTTATTCCTCTTCATATAACTGTTAAATCCCCTGACATTCCACGTCACTATCCTGAGATCTCCCATAGCGCTCTGATATCTTCCTCCCCCATTCCCAAACGAACCCTCCCGGTCATGCTATGCAGATACAACCCTTCAACTCTTCCATGTAGGCTCATATTTAAACTTGAACTCCCCAAAACTATGTACAACCCAAACTTCCCACCTCCCTTCCCTCCCCCAACCCAACCCTTCCCCAACAACGCCCCCCCCCAACTGCTGCCTAGCTCCATTCCTGGATCACAGGCACCCCCACATCTAGCCCCGTCCAGCACAAACTTATGCTCAGGGCTCAGTAGGGTAAAGTCGCCCTAATGGCCACTTAACTATTAGTATTTCAGGTGTGCCTCCATCCTATTGCTCCTATTCCCAAATGTATTACGCATTGTGTCAACTTTATGCTGCTTCCAATTTTAATTTACCTACTATATTCCAGTCCATGATGGGCACAGGGCCTGAATGCTATCCAGTGTTCAACTAATCTCGTTTCCCGGTATAATCCGGTACCCCCAATGTCCGCGGCACCAGTTTTTTAGTCGTCCTGTTCCTGCCGGTCATGGTCCACTTCTCGTTCCGGGCAACCCTGCAGAGCAGATCCAGCCACGTTACCACCTCTTCGGGAGTGTCAAAAAAGAGCGCTCTGCCCTTATGTAGCACCTTCAGCTTTGCCGGGTACAGGAGCATGTATGTGTAAGCACCTTTGACCTCACGTCAGGCTATTGGTAAATAGTTCTGATGGACCAGGCAAAGGAAAAAAACTGCATTGTCAACACCTGAGGGGCTCTACCTGTTTAGAGTGATGCCTTTCGTGTCGAAGAATGCACCTGCCACATTCCAAAGGTTGGTCAATCATGCACACAGTGGGCTGGGGGCCTTTTGTGTTGTCTATCTAGATGATATTGATGTCTACAGTTCCACCTGGGAAGAGCATTTGACTCATTTGGATGGTGTGTTGCAGACCATGTGAAGGGCTAACCTCATTATCAAGTGCCAGATAGCTCAGGGGAATGTCACTTACCTTGGTTATGAGGTAGGAGGGGTTTGAATCCAACCTCTCTCAAGTAAGGTACACGATGTACATGACTGGGAGACTCCCACTACTCAAACCCAGGTGAGAACTTTTTTGGGCCTCACTGGGTATTAATGGAACTTCATGGCAGACTATGGAAATATAGCTGTCCCTCTGACAGCTCTGACATCACCCAAGAAATCGAGGAAGGTTAATTGGACAGAAGACTGTCAGAGGGCCTATGTTGGCTTGAAGGAATGTCTGCGTAGGACACCTGTGCTGTGTGCAACTGATTACAGCAAACTCTTTATTGTTTATACTGATGCATGTGACACCAGGTTCGGAGCTGGCTTGTCCCAGTTAGAGGACAAAGGGAGGGAACATTTTATAATCGTCATCAGTAGGTAATTTGAAGGTAGAGAACATTTGTAGACTATTTTTGAAAATACATGTTTCAGTATAGTTTTTAGCCTTAAGCGTGTTAGGCCCTACCTTACAGGGTGTACCTTCAAGGTCCAAACCAACGATAAGCCCTTAAAGTGGAGATGAAGGGTGAAAACCCTAAACTGCTTGGTTGGCCCATTAGCCTGCAAGGGCTAGACTTCACTATTGAGCATAGACCAGGAAAGCATCAAGATAATGCAGATTTCCTTTCCAGAAGAGATTAGACCACCCTGCCTCACTCTGGGGGGGTGACTGTGATGCTGAAAATGCATTGGAGGGATAGGGCCTCCATGGTTGTGTCTTGTACTCCCTCTTCATGTGTGTTCTGGTTTGGTCTCTACACAGGAGTCCAGTTGGGACTGCAGGCAGTGCAGCTCTTTTTCTTTTTGATTGTTGGGTACTGAGACACTTGTGATACCCTTATGACACCTGTGTGTGGAGGTACATACCCATACCCCCAGTGTATGTTTTTGGGCACCATTATGGGATACCCAGCCCTGCCATAGGAACCAGTGGATTCTTGATAAGAGACAAGATGGCCCGGGGGGCCACTTGCTTTCTATTGCCTGTTAACTGTTTTCCCAAAGTCCTGGGAAGCCCAGACTCTGTCCCTTCCCCTGACTGGCTATTGGGTGGAAGAACCATATATGGTAATGTGGGGAAGTCCAGGCAGACTGGCTGGAGCCTTCCCAGTGACTTTATGTTGTGCTTACACCATTGGGGTAGGATCTAGGTGAATATAGTGTGTGATCTCTGTGTGGCTGATACAATGAATCAGACAGCCCTTCCTGAAACTGTCATGAATGCAGTGTGGTGTGCTGAAAGGCTGGTGGTTGCCCCAGTCCACATTCCTTGTTATGGGTGTCTAGGTGGAAGTGAATAGCATGAATGCCTGTGAGCCTGATTGGCTGCCTCCCTGCATGAATGCCTTCTGTGTGATTGGCTGACTGAGCGTTGCTCAGGCAGAGTGAATGAGGGACAGATGTGTATATCTGGGGAACTCTCACTTCCCAATTTGTTCAGAAGCTGAATTTGAAAGTTGAAGCTGCTTATCTTTGAAGCCCAGCTGGAAGAAGAAAGATTGCTGCTCCTATCCTTCGATGAAATCTAAAAGCTGTGGATTCTGTCAAGGACTGATCCGAGAGAGGACCTGGCTAGGAGATCTCTGCATGAGCTATGAGGGATTATCATGCAGAAGCTGATCTTCATCGAGGTACTCTGGAAGGCAGTCTCAAAAGGCTGTCAACCGAAGAAGTGGTCTTGAAGTAAAGCACCAGGGCATCGAGGCCATCGAAGTCCATTGCCGTCCACCGGGGTCTGGAGGATTTCCATAACCGCCGAAAACCTGTCGAGTCTTGTTGCCCAGAAGCAGAGACAGCTTGATGCTGTGCTGCTCGACGACCAGAGCCGCAACGCTTCACCTTGCCTAAGAAAATTGAACAAAGGGCTCTCTTGTCATCACCATCGACTGCTTTGTCCTGCCAGAGAAAGTTGAGGTCGCCGGCCACTGTCAGAAGACGACAAAGACGTCTCGAGGACACTGATGATTACAAAATCCGAAGTCCAGCCCGTGGTCCAGTCCCGATGGATAAAGCAATCCCGAGGTATGTGCTGCAGATGTAGCACCGACAGGCCAGAGGACTGCCGAAGCATCTCCCGACACCTGCCACCCACCACTGTGCCTACATCCATCACTGAGTCATCTTTGTGGCACCAAAAACTTGCCATCAAGGTGCAGCACATGCCCAGTCTTTACAGGACATCCACGATTGATCATCGAAGAGCACCTCGAAGATCAACGCTGAAGTCTTGATGCAAGTGTTCACTTTTCTTTATGGAATCTTGATGCCCTGTGGCTCTTGCTTCAAAGGGAGCTCACTCTCGAGGGCAACATCAATGACCGATCGAAGAAACTCTTCTATCTCAGGTACATTGGGGTAGTTGAACATTTTAACCAGGAAATAAGACTATTTTAAAACATTAATAGACTGGGCTTGTTAATACTCTTTATGTCAGGTTGCCCAGGTGGGGGGATCCTCACTCAGATGTGTCTCAGTAGCAAGAGAACCATTCTGCCATTGTTTAACCCAACTTGTCTTCCTTCCTATGATCTATGCTGTTACACATTGCAGCATGATTTGAATTTAAATGAATAAATAGCTAAGCCTGGTATCACATAGACATTGTAAATATTTTCCATATTAGAATTGCCAGAATACAAAATGTGTTATCAATTGATGTATATACCTTGAACCTTATTTCTATATAAAGAACTGTGTTAGCACATAACATAGTGTGTAAACATTCCTTTGTGGGGGCTTGGGAACTACACTGTACTAAAGAACCAGCCTACATCCCCACCTGAGAGCATAAGGCTTGGTTGCTCATCCACGTCTACCATATAGAGAACCTTGGCTGGGGTGCTCTTTGCTTCTACTCTGCCATATAGAGTGCAGGAGTACAGATACCCCACTCCAGTCTTTACAATTACCATGATTACTCCAGAACATAGATTGTATTTATGCTATTCATATAACACATTGAAACACTTCTAATTCAAGTATTTAAATTTGTGTAAACAAACACACACTTATTCATTGTAAAACACACACATAAACACACTTCCACACACATTAAACCAAGATTACAATTCCATATTCCATGCACGCCTAGAACAAAAAAACTACTATTTCCATGTGTCTGCTAGCATTTTTAGTAATAATGAAATCCAGGAACAAGGCATATTTCTTTATTTTAATGACACATTGGGTATACATTTTAATCTATCAAAAAATGTAAAAATACCATCTACAGGAGGCAGAGCCATTTGGGATTGATTCACATAAAATGTAATTGTGATAAAATGTTAAACACATAAGCTGATGACTGCATAGCGATAACAATAATTCGACCAGAGGTGGATAGCACCAGACATGTAATAATTGCACCATGCACTTTAAAACCGAGCTCAATTACTGGATTACATGGTGGGGCACCTGAATAAAGTATACCATTGGAGAATGAGAAGATCATGCCAAATATTTGGAACTTTTTGGGGTTAATTTTCAAGACTCCGGAGCAGTAGAAAAGGTGCTAAAAATAAGTACCTTATTTAATGATATGGGGTATTTCAATTGTTTTAACAGGTGGTGTGATGTCACAGAACAGTATATATGTTCCCCTCATTCATTCCTACTGTACCTGCAGACACATATGGAATCTGCCTATTTTAGGACATGGTAGAAAACACGTGGATTTCATAGGAATCCATTTTGAAAGGACTTATACGTTTCCCATGACATAGGGCTAAATTCATAGAAAAAAGATGTTGCACCATAAAGAACGCTGCGTGCAAAACGTTTAGCTCTGATCGCTGATTCATGGATTCTAAAGAACGAAGTAACCTGCAGCACAAACAACAGCAAGTTGTGCCTGAAACGTCCACAACATGCCGCCAGCAAACAAAAACTAGACCCAACACTCAACCTTTGCACATGCCTCTGCACCACCATCCAGTACCAGGGCAACACTGTGGACCGTCACACGTCACTTCAGACAATACCCCGATAAAACTGCAAACCATCCCCCATAACTCAAGTCAGCACCCCGCAAAACTGTGACTGTCCCCGTAAGTCAAAGCAACACCCTAGCAAAACTGCAGACCATTTCCCATTGCTCTAGTCCCTGGCACCCTGGCAAAACTGCAAAGCATCCCCCGCATCTCAAAGCAGCACCCCGCACAAACTGCAAACTGCCCCCCCACAACCAAAGGCAGCAGCACAGCAAAATGGCAAAGCATCCCTGTAACTCAAGTTAGCGCCCCACCAAAACTGCAGACTGTCACCCCTAAGTTGAAGCAGCACCAAAACTGCAGGCCTTCCACTCTAAGTCATAGCAGCCCCCTCATGTCCTTGCACTGCCCACCATCCCCACTCACCTCTGCCCACTATTCCAGGCAGCTCCCTCAAGTCCTCACTTCTCCCACTACTCCCACTGACTTCTGCTTCAACCCCAGGCAGCCCCTGCTATTGTGCCCTCCTCCCACCCCTCACACTGACGTCCAATCCAAACCCCCATGCAGCCCATGCTGGTCTGCCCTCCTCCTACTACGCTCACTGACTGCAGCCCCCTTAAGTCCTCACACATCCTACCACCCCACTGTACCCAGCCCACTACCCCAGGCAGCGCACTCAAGGCCTCACACCTCCCCCCACCCCCACTGACCTCAGCCTCAACCCCCAAACAGCCCCTGTTAGTTCACCCTCCTCCCACCACCCATCCGGACCTCCAGCACTACCTCCAGACAGCCTCTGCCAGTCCCCCCTCCATCCAACATCTCCAGTGACCTTGACTTAGTGCCCCAGGCAGCCACCTCAAATCTTCACACTTTCCACATCCCCACTGACCATGGCTCACTAGGCTAGGTAGTCCCCTGAAGTCCTCACACCTCCCATCACCACCACTGACCATATCCCACTGCCCAGGCAGCCCCTTAAGACCTCACACTTCCCACCACCCCCACTGTCCTTGACCCACTGTGCCAAGAAGCCCCCTGCTATTCCCCCCTCCTTCCAACCCCCACCAGCGAACTTGGCTCACTGTCCCAGGCAACCCCCTCAAATCTTCACACTTCCCACATCCCCACTGACCATGGCCCACTAGGCTAGGTTGCCCCCTGAAATCCTCACACCTCCCATCACCACCACTGACCTAATCCCACTGCCCCAGGCAGTCCTCTTAAGTCCTCACACTTCCCACCATCCCACTGTCCTTGACCCACTCCATGAGGAAGCCCCTTGCTAGTCCACCCTCCTCCATCACCCCACTGATCTCTGCCCCAACCCCCAGGCAGCCGCTTCTAGTGTATCCTCCTCTCACCATCCCAATGAACTTGGCCCCCTATGCCAGGCAGCACCCTCAAGTTCTCCCACCACCCACCACCCCCACTGACCTCTGCCCCAACCCCCAGGCAGCACCTGCTAGTCTTCCCTTCTCCCACCACCCACACTGACCTCTGCCGACTACCCCACCCCACCCCCTCAAGTCCTCACACCTCCCACCACCCTCACTGACCTCTGCCCGAACCCCCAGGCAGCACCAGCTAATCCGCCCTCCTCCCACCACCCCCACTGGCCTCGGCCCACTACCCCAGGCAGCCTCCTCAAGTCTTCCCACCTCTCACCAACCTCACTGATCTCTGCCCCTACCCCCATAAAGCCTCTGCAAATCTACCTTCCTCCCCCACCTCCACTGACCTTGGCCCACTACCCCAAGCAGCCCCATCAAGTCATCAAAAGTAGCACCACCTCCAATGACCTCGGTGCACTACCGCAGGAAGTACCCTCATGTCCTCACACCTCCCACCACCCCTACCGACCTCTGCCCAACCCACAGGCTGCAGCTGCGAGTCCACTCTCCTCCCAACACCCCACTGACCTCGTCCCTCTAGCCCAGGCAGCCTCCTCAAGTCCTCACACCTCCATCCACCCCCACTGCCCTCCACCCCAATCCCCAGGCAGCCCCTGCTAGTCTGCCCTTTTCCCAACACCCCCATGGACCTTTGCCCCAACCCGCTCAAGGCCCCTGCTACTAGTTGGCACCCTTACACGTCCAGAGTTGACCAACAACTCTCTACCTAGAAAGACTTGTGTACAGGCGTGTTATAAATGCCATATCATATCATACCTCATCTCCTCTGGCCTGCCTCCAGCATGAAGTACACATGCACATATCCTCCTCCAACATGAACAACTGGGAGCACTGCTGCTGAATCCTGGTCTATAGTACCGTACATGACTCCCTGGTTCATCACTCTCAGTTGCACAACAATAAGACAGCACCATCGTCCATTTGACCACTCCATGTACTTGTGAAATAGTAAATTCAATGGAATGCACTGTTGCATATCATTGTGCATTTGTGCCATTGCAATGACCACAAAGGGCTGTAGGGGAATGCCTTTGGAGGACCCAAACATAGCAATCAGACATTGGTCTGAGCCATGTGTGCATTGTAGCTTGTATAAGAGAAGGTAGGTAGGTTGGTAGGCATGGGTGGCAATGTCCCTGAAAGTGACACAAGTAGAACAGACGTGTGGTTGGATGATGTGAAAACTGTCAGGGTGTGTGAGTCAAGGAGATGGATATTCAATCATGTGAATCATCAGCATTCAAGTGGCAGATGCGTAGTATGATAGAACAGGTAATGGGTGATTGCAGTTTTATGTGGGTGGGTGGACATATTTTGGGAGTGATACAGCTACTGACTATCAAGTGCACAAGTGATGAGTGTAGCCTACACATCCACAGTGAGGCCACATCCCTCCTCAACACCCAGAATGATAAATGCCCATACCAGAGATTGATGGTTGGGCACATCCACATAGACAAGCATGTGCCAAAGGAACACTTAAATATCAGTGGACCAGAAAGGAATTCAACTTACATTGAGCTCAACCCTCAGTAGTGAATGTGTAGAGGTTCTGCCACCAGATAAAACACAAAAACGAAGCCAAATTGATTGTGTAGCAAAACACATGAACAAGTCAGTATTCACCCCAATGAAAGACCCCAAACCCAATCATGATACATCTTACACATCACCATAGTCATCCATGTATGTGAACCAATACAGACACAACAGAAAACATCACTCCACAACGTTAACACACCAACACCAAACACACTGTGCCCCGCACATGGAATGGAGTCAGATAAACAGCCATTGCCACCTCCAGCCATCTGATGGCACCACTCCTACATGGGAAACACATGTGCACATGTCCAAATCAATTCAAAGAATGCCACCATATCAAGCACGTATAACACACAACATCACCAATCACTCATGAACACATGCAGCAATGGAGTACATACTCAACAAAAACATGCAACTATCACACACACATTCACACCATGTACACAATTCAACAACATTTCTGTAATGCAAAGCACACAAGTAGGCAAGCAACACATGTGCATGCCAACACTGTTAAAAACATCAATCCCAAAGATCTGCACCGCGCCACATCTTCAAGAGACCACCCTAAGGTAACTCAGAATGGAGGCTACATCCAACACACGCAGGGATCATGCACACATGTCCCACAGTAACAATGTGATACACAAAGTGGGGCCCCAACCGATATATGCATACAACTATATACCCTATCAGTAGTCTACTCCTGTCCAATGTCTGCCAACGCTTCAACCAAACCACAACTAGGTCACTCTCTGCATCCACTGCATGTAGGCAGGCCTCTGTAATTGCCTGTAGGGCTTGCAGATATTCATCTAACTACCACTCCTCCTCCTCTGCATCCATGCAAGCATCATCCAGGATGTCTGCCCGCCTCCTTATATGCCCATCTTCCACCTCAACCCTGGTCCTTGCAATGGCTGCCTCCCTAGCCTGCTGGCTCTCCACCATCAGCTGCCTCTGATATTGCACATGGTTTCACACAATTTCCCATAGGCACCTCTGTTCATCCTGCCAGATATTTGCCTTTTGCGCACCTCCTTGCCTCCTCAGGGTGGAATAGCTCTGTATCAACTGCCTCCTTACACACCTTATTCGCTGCTGCCTGGCAGAGTGCAAGCTGTGTATGTACCTCCTGCGACTGGATGACACTTGTCGGAAGCGTACAGCACCTGAACTTCCCTGAAGTGCTAGCTGCCCCTCCACTGCTTGTTCCTGGATAGGTGCCTGGGCAGGCACAGTGACCACCTCATTTGGCATTCTTGGGATGCCACATGAGCTGTCAAAAGCTTCAATCCCAAATAACCTCTCCTCCCCACATCTACAAGAGACCCCCCATGGTATCCAAGCATGGATGCAACATCCATCACACACAGGGAGCTTGCATACATGTCCCACATAAAACATCACATAACAACATGACACAAAGTGAGGCTCCAACCCACGTGACAGTCATAGAACAAAGACATTTGTAGAACATGAAAAAAATGATTTTGCACATTGACGAAGAGACTGCAAGACTTATGGTATCGAGAGTATTAAAACCATGCATTAAAATATGTACACTAAAATACTAAAATAAGGGGAAGGGTAAAAATGTCCAGGAATTAAAATAAAAAATAAATAGTCCAAAATGAAACCTCTCTGCATCCTCTGCATGTAGGAGGGCCTCTGCTCTTGCTTTGCAGGCTTGCACCCCTTCAACCATCTGCCTCTCCTCATCCTCCACATCCCTGCAAGTGTCCTCCAGGATGGGGGCCCACCTCCTTATATGCCCCTCTGCCACCTTTGCCCGGGAGCTTGCAATGGCTGCCTCCCCAGCCCTCTGCGTCTCCACCATCAGCTACATCTGATATTGCGCAAGGACACGCAGCATCTCCAGTTGGTGCTTCTGTTCCTCCTGCCAGATGTTGGCCAATTGTGTGTCTGTTTGCATCCTCTGGGTGGAATAGTACTGCATCAATTGCCTCCTCACACTCCTCATCTGCTGCTGCCTGGCAGAGTACAAGCTGTGTAGGCACCCCACCCGACTGGATGACACTTGTCCACGGGGGGGGGGGTACAGCAACTGCACTGCCGTGTAGTTGTAGCTGGTACTCCACTGCCTAATCCTTCTACCATGGGCAGGCACATAGGCAAAACCAGACTGGGCAATGGTGGTGGGGTTGGTGCAAAGGGGGCTGTGGTGGTATGTGGCATGGAAGGCTCACTGGAGGTTGACTGGGGCACAGAGGAGGAATTGGAGGAGGGGCCAATTACACGGGCCGCCGCACAGAGACCCCCCCAGAACAGTGAAGTTTCCAGCTGGCCCATGAAGTGCCTCATCTGCTTGTGATGCTGAACAAGGTCCTATTTAGAAGCTTTAACTGCATCACACATGTATGAGGCCAGCAGGGGTTGCACCACATCTTGGACGGCCACCTCAATCTCAATCAGGGCCTTAGTCTGGATGGAGGCATCCATGAAGGCGGTCACTGCCACAACAGATGGCCCAGGGACAGATGGTTGTGCAGAACCCTTCATGGTGTACTGCACATCCTCATGTCCCTGGCACAGGGCTGCAGCCTGAACACCTTCCTTGATGCTTCCTCCTCCACCTCCATTGAACCAGATGACTCCAGAGAGTCCTCTGTCCTTGATGGGCCCTGTGTGTCAGCACCCTTTGCCACATGTGCTGCATAGTCCCCCACCACAATCCCCTCTCAGGGCTTACCATTAGCAGTGTCGCCTGATGGTG
Organism: Ambystoma mexicanum; assembly: GCF_040938575.1. Classification (NCBI taxonomy): domain Eukaryota; kingdom Metazoa; phylum Chordata; class Amphibia; order Caudata; family Ambystomatidae; genus Ambystoma; species Ambystoma mexicanum. The sequence goes on from NC_090934.1 coordinate 520,941,646, forward strand.
CTGGTGCTCTCCCAGTTACTTCACTCTCAGAAGAGGAGGTGTCAACAGTGAGTGGCTGGGGTCTGTGGCTAGGTCTGCAGGCCCTGTCCTTGCTTCATTGCTCCACAGCACTGCTTCCTCCCTCTTCGCCAGTTGCAGCAACTGTGAAAAAGTGGACAAAGAACATTTACAGTCAACCGTGACAATGCATGTGTGTGTGTGGCATACACAACATAAACAGTACCATTAAGTCACCATGGGTCAACCAGCAACTGCCACACACAATCACACACCGATGCAATCAGCTGAATACTGATACACAAATGAAGGCATGTACCTCTCAGAGTAAATACAACCCACTAGGGAATAAAGCCAAGAGACAGTTCTGAAAGGATAACAAGGTTTTCCTCTTACAAAATACAAGTGTCAGCAAATAACTCTGCTGCCCGAGAGCGCTCAGGTCTTACATCAGCAAACAGTGGTTTATAACTACAAAAAACGTCACACTATAGGTGCACTCCGGGATCGTTGATTGGAGTCACCTTGCACATGGGCTCGCTCCATAGGTGATGCCAAGAACTAATTGGCTGTTTCGTCTCTGGCTCCATGTGGGTCAGCTGGACACGCAGTGAAGGGCAGGGCAAACATTTAATACAATATATCTAATCTAAGCTAACAACAGAAACCTGTTATTCATCCATTATGACAGGCACCTGGATATCACAGGGACGGTGTGCCAGGGAGTGGGGAGGATAAAATACAGTCACACCAACCCCTATCTTCATAGTTTCATTAATACCGCAGTTCCAGCACCGAAGGTCTCCCCTCTGGGGTTTGATCTATGATGTACCCTTCCCAGTACCTCATGATACAAAAGTCATGTGTTGCTATTGGAGAGATATACAATTGTGCAGACTATAGAGTTTTGGTTAGCACCTTTACGGAGGTTAGGGCATGGGAGTCAGGTTGGTGAAGTGTGGCCGGCTCCAACCTGGCTGGGTAGGGGTCATAGGCTGAAATTACAGATTAGTGGAGATGGATGGAAGCAGCGCTGGTGCCTGGGACTGTCCCATGCTGTTTGCAGGGCACATTCCTCGAAGCAATACTAGATATTCTCAACAATGAAGAGGCAGGCAGGAAATGGACTTCCGTGGAAACAGGGTTTGTGTGGAGCAGGTCATGTGTGCTGATAGCTTGGCACCTCCGTTTGAACTATGCACACGTGCATCGCATGCCATCAGCATGTTTTTTCTTGGCCTAATACAAAATGGAGTCGCAGGGCAGGGACAGGGCTAACCCTAATCACCTACTTCTATGTGCTAGAGGGCATTTATATGTGCCTTGTGGTTGGGGAAAGCACTGCCCTTGTGGGTTATATTACTTTGTACAGGGTTTGCCTAACTTGGAAGTGCCTAAGGGGGTGGGAAAGACTCATCTCCATCCAAACACAAGTGTAGGGACAACGATGAGTTACAGTCATGACACATGCATATGTCAACCAGCAAATTGACGTTTGGCAAGAAACACATTGCAAGAAATCATGATATGGCACAATACGAATGCCAAGTGTAACCCGCAGCCAGGGCCATGGGAAGTGCACCTGGACTCATGTCTCGCCAACACCATTGCATGCCAAGCATAATCACCATGGCCACTCGCATAGACATGCAGCGTGGGAAAGTCTACAAACAGGATGACCATGAGCAGTCACTCATGCAACAGGGAAGCTTGACAGCCATGGACTACACTGTGGCACACAAGTGTGTGGCCACAACATGGACTACTCGGTCCATGCCATTGACACTCTAGAACAGTACACTCCTGAGAGGTCTGAGGACCCCACCTGCCTTATAAATCCCCACTAGCACTTCCCTGGGACACCTACTGGTGCCCGTGTCTAGCCTGAACCTTCAACTGCTGACTTTATCCAGCCACTCATAAAGCATCCAGGCCTGTAATCACACACCTGCTCTGGTGCCCAGGTACAAGCACGGAGGAGCCCTTCAATCTCTCTTGCCACATGCCCATCACACAGGGTGATAACAACCACAGCCTACAATGCATGCGCAATTTGGGGTTCATGGAGCACGTCTTCAGACAAATGGGGGACACAGGACATCTGGAGGGAACTGATGGACATGAAGTTGTGCTAGCTATTAGGGAGAATTCTCAAGAATGTGCTAATTTCCCTTGCCTTTTGAGACCCCCAGCAACTTTGCTGGATTTCTAGGATTTGATGTCTTTACCTGGGAAGAGTGTGAGCTTTTTTCTCCCACTCTTCCATGTATTTTGATGTGTGTTTTACTTGTGTGTTCTTTGGTTATGGAGTTTTAAAACAACTCCATAGGCATAATATTTTTCTGTGTGTCACACAGCACCTTCAGTGCAGTGACACAGGGATGTCTTTCAGACTTCCCAATGTTTAAATACCTTCTCTGGGACTGACTATTGTCGCCCAGGGCATGTAAAGTTAAATTGACTTTACTAGTCTCTTTAAATTTACAGACCCAGCACACCCTATCCTCCTATAGAGTGCTGGAGGTGTTGCCTAGCTTCCCCTGAGTCAAAACACTCATGTAGCAGTCAAATGTTACCCTTTCCTGCTTCAAATGGCTGGTGGCAGTGGTTTAGATCAAACTACCATGATTTTTCCCGACCGCGAACAACGGTAGCTAAAAATCGGGTCAGCCATGTTTTTCAATCTGTCTGTAAAAATAGACTCCGGTCATCTTTTTTCACCATTTCTTTTAGGAAAGGTCCTTTTTGTGTTTGTCTCTGTGTGCTAACCCAGGTTTGCTCAAACTTTTCGCCTAGCCAAATTCTTTTAAACTCTGTAGCAACGACTTAACCGTTTACTTCCAGAACTGTGCTATCCAATACAAAGACTTTGAATCATTGACTTTGGCCCAGACCTATGAACTGAATTGCTGGTTTTAGTTTACTGAAACCCTTTGCCCTGCCTATGCAAGTATTTGTGCTGTCTATTTTTATAACCTTGTCTTTTTACCCCTTTTATTAAGTATCTGGAGTGCCATTTTGCTCTCACTTCAGAGGAGCTGAACTTGTTCAGTAACTTATTGGTTGTGTATTAGTAGTATATTAGTGTCTGATGTTGAGCTGCTCTTGCTAGTGTAATGTTTTCAAACTGACTGTGTAAATAAATGTATATTCTTTTACCAAGAAACCTTGAGTAAAGTGTTTGTTTGAATCACTGTATTTGTTGGCCCTATGTGTAACTTGTTCTACTGCTCACTCATCTCTTGAGATATGTCTCGCTGCTCAGCCACTGCTACCACATAACTGTGTAGTACAGGCTTGTACCAAAGGTGAAATTGTACTGACACTTGTAGTCTTAATTGCTTGTAGTGTTCCCAAATGGTGCTGCATGTGATTTTGCCTAACACTAGCCATAAGGCCACCGTCCAGGGTGTGGCCGCAGCCACCAATACTGTGCTGGGGTCTGCTAGTGAAATAAACTCATCTGTGGGGTTAGCCCCATCAAAATGACTTGTGACCCCTGAGAGGTGCTGGTAAAATGGCCACATAATGTCACATACAGTGTATCTGCTGTTGGATGGCGAAATGGCACTATTTACTGTGGACTTCCCACATCACTCAATGTGACTAAAGGACTTCTGGACATGAAACAATGATCCACTCAGGTAACATGCCCTGATGTAGCAGTATGCCGCCTCTGATATGAGTACGTAGACAGGTGACAGTTTCCTAGGTGGGTGGGCTGGGATGAGTATTCCACCTTATGTCCTGTCCATGTGACCTCAATTTCAGTGGATGGCCTTCAATGATGCAGGGTGGTGGGTCCTGTTATTGAAGCATGTACAAATCGTCCAGCTGGATGGGTGGGAGGAAGTGCCTGGGCTGAGGCAATACTCTTGCTCAAACCACTGGTGTGGGGGAAGGGTGGGCTGCCATCCATGGAACTGTCCTTGCCCTGCATTACAGTTGGAAACTGAGCTTGGTAGAGAAGTGCACGGGCAAGGCTCACGTGGGACCACGCCCACTGTGTGTTGGCTAGGCCCTGAGTCAGCCCACCATCCTTGTACTCTCACAAGAGCAGTGATGCCATCGAGTCAACAAAGCCCCTACGCAGGTGGTATGTGAATGCCTGTCTCAACAACCATTGCCGGATGAGCAGTCCAAACTTAGATAAACCAAAAGATTAACCTGTGGAATGCAGGGAGCCAGACAGGCTGCCCTGTTGTCATGGTGCAAGTCATCAAGGGTCATTTGATGCCCAGGCATCCTGCTGGGCTGCAAAAACACTCACCCACTCAGAAGAGCACTCCCAGCAGGCAAAGCTCTGGCGGCACATTGCATGGCCCTTGTTCATCCTGGGCATGTGCTTAGCCTGGGTGTGTCAACGAGTTACAAGTGCGTTGCAGACAGGAACCTAACACACTGTAAAACTTGTAAACTGTGTGCCCTAGGTGACAACAGAGGAGGAGGCCTGGCCAAAAGTGTCATGCCTCCTCATGGACACAACAGAAGAACATTCTAGATCGTGGCCCATCCTGGACTTGCCAGCCATCTTGATCTAATATGCATTCCCAAGGTCCAACTTCAGATGACCAGTCAGTCCAAAGGATCACGATGGGCACATGTGGCACATGTGGTTCCTGGGAAAAATCACACCCCATGCAATACAGCATCAGAGTGGTGGGCAATGGGTCCCTGGGTAGGGTGGGCAAACAGTGAATGCATGGGAGAAAATCGGGTCTGCTCCCCCCCCCCCCCAGGCATGCTTGGTGTACTGCTGGAAACACCATATCTGTCAAGCCACCCTGTTCTATGCAGGACCACACAAGCTTGTCATGATTTGAATATGCACATCATGGCCATGCGAGTAGCCAAAGAGGTCTCATGACACCTGTTTGGGCACCTATACACCCATATATATGTAACCACATGCACTCCATATAGCTTGACCTGTAAACATGCAAGATGTTCAGGCACACATTGCTGAGGTACATGCACCTATGATGTTGCTCCCAACCCGGACAAATGGCATGATCGCACATAATCTCTGGCTCCCCTTGCAGTGAGCTGACAGATCACACTCCCGTCCCTGAGAGGTCAATGCTCCAACAGGACATTTCCAGACATCCATAAACTTGTGTCAGTCTCTACTGTTGTTGTGGATGATGCAATCTTCAAATGCAAATGCACAACCCATAGAGGTATTTTGCATGCATGCCCCTCACTTGCCACCAACATCTTAATCTTCCACCTGTACCTGTCATGGCACTTTTGTCACCAACTCACATTGCATGCACACAAGTGCACCATTCACCAAGAACTGACAGTGCACATACCTACGTGTGTCCACTTCACAGATGCCTGCCATCACATATGCCCAGCATCAGCAGGAGGGTGCATGCCTGGGTAGATCAGTGTAAGTTAAATGCTGTGTACAAAAAGGAGTACCTGCAATTCTGCATATCCATGCTGGATGCACATACACTGTATAGCAGTGCACTGCATGGGTAATCACCAGCAGCTTCCAGGCATGCTTGCCAGTCAATGATCTGGGTGTGGAGCTCTTGGTAGAACCTCTCAAGGACCCAGAGCTGAAGGGATCACATGCAATGGCAGCCCACATGGTCCACTTCCACAGTGGCACCTGCCTCGAGTGTTGCCCTCACCTTATCATGGCTCTGGTGTTTGAAGTCCTCCCAGCGCCTATTCATGGTCTTCACAGAATGTACTGTCACTCCCTCCATGTTTATTGCAGTCATGATGTGTTCCCAGATCTGAAGACATCCATCTGTCCCAAGCTGTGTTGCTGGGTTGAAGAGGGAATACTTGTAGGACTCGATCCGCTAGGATGCCAACTTCAGTGGAGGTGATGTTGGAAGCCCTCTGCCTCGCTGCTGTGGGGGTGCCACTCTATACACAGGAGGAGGATGGAGCAGACATGGCAATCCAGAGGCAGGTGTGGGCTAGCTGGGTCCTAACAATGTGCTGTGGAGCTGTGGTGATGAAACAGAGAGGTGGAAGTCCCAATGTGGCAGGCGCCTTTGTTACAGGGCCGCCACAGGAGAACAGGCAATGGGGCCCGGCTGGCACTCCCAGGCAGTGCTGTTGGGCAGCAGGCACTCACAGACTACCAGGCAGCAGTGGTGAGGTTTGGAGGTAATACAGGCAAGAGGTGGCATATATAATGGCACAGTGGTAGGAGGAAGTACTGTGTCACATCTGAGGCAGCAGATAACAGAGTAAACATTCAGAATGGTGTGCTTTCTAAGGAAGTACAGCCTATCTTAAATTGCTGACTCATCCATGAACGATACGGGCATAACACATCTGCTACTGATGTCATGAAACAATTAGCACACACAAATGTAAAATCTATGTCCTTAATGGCAACCCTAGCAAGCTGTGCACAATTCAATGAAACAATTTTGAAAAAAGAAATGCAAGCAATAGTGCAAATTTACTCTACAGACAAAATGGAGGAGCACAGTATGTCAGTACCTCTCTGTCAACAAGCCACAGCACGACTAAATAACTTTTAAAACTTCCTATACACATGCATGTGGTATCCATATGGGGTGCATGGCTGTATTATGCTGTGGCGGTTGTGGCCAGGCTCCAGACTCTTGGGTGTATAAGAGTCTATGGCCTGGCCACAACCACCGCAGCATAATGCAACCATGCACCCAAAAATCTATGCAGTGGCCACAACCCACACACATAAAGCAACCACCTGAGGCCCTTTCCACTTCAGTTCACATAATATTACAGTACCTGCACCCAATGCACAGACTCTCATATACCCAAGAATCTTGGGGCAGTCCAATAAGCTAGCTGCCACACACCCTGTCCACTTCTGTACACATACTATTAAAGTACTTCCAGCCACTTGACAGACTCTTGGGTGCATGGCCCATGACTCTACTGACTACCCACAACCAGTACAGCATAATACATCAAAGCACCCACGAATCTGCCCAGTGGCCACAACCCACACATATATAGCATCCACCTGAGACCCTGTCCACTTCAGTGTAAATACTATTGCATTACTTTCACCCACTGCACAGACTATCATACACCCAAGATTCTCAGGGCAGTTCAATAAAACACCTGCCACACACCCTGTCCACTTCTGTACATATACTATTACACTACTTGCAGCCAGTGGGAAGACTCTTGGGTGCATGGCCTCTGGCAATACACCCAAGACTCTAGTAGCTGGTCACAGTTAGCACAGCATAATACAGACATGCACCCAAGAATCTGCCCAGTGGCCACAACCCTTGGGGCAGTCCAATGAGCCAGATACCACACACCCTGTCCACTTCTGTACACATACTATTACACTACTTGCAACCAGTGGGAAGACTCTTGGGTGCATGGCCTCTGGACATGCACCCAAGAGTCTAGTAGCTGGCCAAGAGTCTAGTAGCTGTCTAGTAGCTGGCCACAATCACCAGAGCATAATTCAGCCATGCACCCAACAATCTGCACACTGGCCACAACCCACACACTTAAACCAGCCCCCTGAGGCCCTGTCCATTTCTGTATACATACAATTGCGGTATTTAAAACCAGTAGGAAGGCTCTTGGGTACAATAAACCAACCACCTGAGGCCCTGTGCACTTCTCTACACAGAATATTACAGTACTTCAGCCATTGGCCAGACTCTTGGGTGCAAGAGTCCAGGAGCTTGCCACAAGCACCACAGCATAATACAGCCTACACAAACATCCTCATATCATCTACATCCTCATACCATCGACTTTTCACTCTCCCCTCCCTAATAACCCTGCTGCAGTCACCAGATAAGGTGCTCACCTGAATACCTACCTGTGAACCTCCGTGGTGTCTGCGGACACCGCAGACACAACACAGTCTTCTTCCACCTAAAAAAATACATCATATGAACCATCTTTCACTCCCCCACCCTTTCCAACCCCTCTTCCAAACACCAAATTCCCCAAAACATGTTTTTGAGCACTCTTTCGCCACTGCCCTATCCGTGAATATCCACAGATACAACATGGCTGTCGTTTCAGAATAATATTATGCACATCACACTTCCCTCCAGCCAATAAGCGGGCACGTCAGATGTCTGTGAACATCACGCCACCCGCCAGACCAATAGGAGTCCTGTCCCTGGAGTGAACAGGGAAATGGGTCCACAGAACAAAGCCCGATATCACTAATTTGTTGACACCTACATGTTACCTGATTTTAAAAAAAGAAACTACTGGTTGGATTTTCACCAAATTTAAAAAGGCACGCTTTTGGGACCAAGCCGCCACTCCTGCCACAAATTTGGTGATAATCCGTCCAGCAGTTTGGGCTGTGGACGTGAGCAATAATTTGGGTCCCCCACTATAACTTTGCCACCCCTTGACGAAACCTCACCAAACATGCCAAGAAAATTCAGAGCAAGCCATATACTTTTTTTGCAAAGTGTGGCGATGATTCGTCCATGAGGAACAAAGTTATAAGCCGCCCAAAATGTGCTCTTCCTATGAGTTGAGCAACTTAACCATAACTACACAGCCTCTACCGTGGCACATGTAATATATATATACATATATATATTCACTGAAACAACATTATTAAATGGACGATATGTTAAGTTGCACTAATACAAACCTATGAAATTCAGGGAATAAACTTTAAAGAGATGTTATGGTTACAAGTAAAACCGAAAAACCTCAGAAATTCACCAGTTATGGTAAGCTTAGCAGCCTTAACTCGTGCCACCTCAGTGCACTGCTAAGACTAACACCCAGGGCTTCAAAGATGACATTACATTGGTTTTTACCAATGCATGCTAATTTCCAACAACTTGCTAATATCATACTTACCCCAATATAGCAATATGTGTGTCCACTTTTCAAAGTTACACCTGAAAACCTGCCTTGTAGCACCATTTTAACACTTCTATACACTTTTGTACAACTTTTTCTGTGTCCGTGCGATCGGGTCACTGCATCGCGGACAGTTCGGAGCTGCACTTTCTACTGATCTATGAACTTTGAAGCTGAAAATGTTCCCCTAGCAGAGCTCCTACACCTATGCATACTCATTATATATTAACAATCTAGTACAGAAAAACAGACTTGGAACAATATTAACAAAACTGCTATTTATTTTAAAAATGGCATCAGCTATTGCCATCCCTCCTCCCCAAGAGCCACTACCACCAACTGTCGGAGGACCTACACAACAAAAAAAGTGCAGTACTTCCAAAGACAATGAAGAGGACCAAGAAGATGAGGTAGAGGAAGTTCCTACATCTAACACCAAGAGAGAATCATGTGTGCTGCAGTTCCTTACCACTGTTGGTAATGTACAAAAGTGTAAAACTACCAAAGTGAAATGCACTGAGTGCAACATTGTACTCAATCGCTGACTACCTGGACAGTACTCGTATCGGACCACCTCCATGCACCGCCACACCCAATCCAACTACTGCAAGTTTCTCAAAAAGGCAGTTCCTTACTTACCAAATGTTAGGCTGTCTTTCTCCAATTTTTCTCCCTCAACCAGTGCTGTGAACAGACAGTCTACTTCTGTAGGACACAAAATCCCACCAGCTATCTTGCAAGCAATTAAAGAGGTTGTTGACACATATCTTTCGAAGACAACAGTCCTCTATATATACTGCAACACACCACTCTGCAGGAGGGAACAATTGCAAAGTGCTTTTGAAGCTGCAATCAAGGAGCATGTGAAAAACTGCCCGCTACCATAGATGCTTCTAGACTCCATCCACTTTACATTTTTTAGTAAAGTAGTTAAATTCAATAAGATTCTCTGACATTCCCAATAGCTTTTAATACTATGCCAATGGAAATAATGGACAATTCTAGAGAAAAGGAAAAAAGCACAGAAACAATTTCAGTCTGAAATTCTTCTCTCTAGTAGACAATAAGCACCATAATCCATTGCTGGTTATCACTATCCACAGTCTCTGCATTCCTCTGTTTAGCCCATGCCTTATTAGAAAACTCAAATTGCACATGCACAGAATCACATAAAACAACCCTTGTACTCTTTTTACTGTTATGTTTGCAACACTCCCTCATTGCCTGCTTTAAACCATTCACATATATATCCACTGTCAATTTAAAAAAAAAACCTCTACATATAGCCTATCAACATATTAAATTTACACCCACCAACTGCCACTTAACAATGTTCTACACATTTTTTCCATCTATGTTTCCCATACGTATGCCATAACATTGTACAAAGTGCTTCTATAAATGCACATTTGCGTTTTGCAGTGACAGAAGTGCATAAATAAAAGGGACAGTACGGATGCACAAGTGCTTATGAGAGTCCAGGAATTAAATGCCAAAGGATCCCATGGTGGGAGGCCACTAGCTAACTTCTGGGGCAGAGGAGTCCCAAGGGTGGGGTACATCTTAACCGTAAAGTCCCTTTGACAGAGTTTTTTCTGTCAATTGAATAGGTTTTTATAAGTGAAAATGTTTCAAAATGTTACATCACTGTATATAAGTTAATAATAATTCCTCTTTTAACATAAATGAAAGAACTATAAAACTCCTTTAACAAACATATTTTTGCAACACATACTTATGTTGAGTCGTTATCAGCAGCACATAACCCAATAGGCAAATCAGAGTAGAAATGTGTCCTTTCCAAAAGTCAGGACCTTTTCCAATAGCAGAAAACGTATATCACAATTCTGTGCACTTACATTTCAACTATTTCAAAAAAGTAAAATACAGGACAGATTTCTAAAAGCATCTTTTCAGATCCTTGCTGATTCTCCTCGAACACATTTGCTACAATCCTGTCCAGTACTCCAGGCTCCACCCGCAAGCACATTTTGTTTTCCCATTCAAACCTAGGGCTTTGGCCATGCTTCATGCCTCGATAGGCAAATCAGATTACACATTTGCCGTTGCTCAGGCCAGGTTCATTGCCTAGGCACCAAAGTTATGTCACACATTGTTTGCACTTACATTTTGACCCTTTAGAAAAAATAAAACACAGGACAGATTTGCAAAACCATGCTCTGAGGTCCTTGCCAATGCTCCTTGCAAATGTTTGCTGCATTTCTGTCCATCACTACGGGATGTAGCCACAAGCAGAATTATTTTTTCCATCAAATCCTATACGGATTTCAAAAAACTTAACCACATAGCCGGTGCCTGGTGGCCATGCCCACTTTAACCCCATTGCCGGTGCCTTGAAGCCATGACCCGGACAATCTGTCCACGACCCATGTGCACAAGCTAAACCTCATTCATCAAAGGTATATTACTATTTCGTGTACCTGCATTATGACACTTTTCAAAATAATAAAACACAGACACATTTGCAAAACCATGTTTTCGGGTCCTTGCCAATGCTCCTTGCACGAGTTTGCTGCAAATCCATCTATGTTTTATTTTTTGAAAAGGGTCAAAATGTATGTACATAAAATAGTAATATAACTTTGCCCCCACTTGACAAAATTCATTCACACTTTGCACATACATTCAAGGTTCGGTTTATAATATGTCTGCAAACTTGTGCTCATATTCGTCAAATGGTAACACTGCTATAAACCAGCTAAAAATATTGAGACCCCTCTTGGCAAACTCCCACCAAACTTTGCTAATCAATTCATTTCTGGGTCTAAAATCGTTTTTCAAACTTGTGTTCAGATTCGTCAAATGCCACCAAATGTATAAGCCTTTTAAATATGTTGGGACCTCTGCTCTACTTTTGCTCCCTCTTGGAAAAACAGCAACAAACTTTGCAGAATCAATTATGGTCAGGTCTAGAATGATATTGCATTGTGTTATACAGTTTCACTGAGTGGTGCCAAAGTTATAAGCCATCCAAAAACTGCTTTTCTGTAATTCAGAAATAGGCCTGGATGTCCCCGAACATCTGAGATGTTTGTGAACATCACAGGACTGCCCCCTGAACATCTGTACTGTTCATGGACTTCGGGGATTAAAAACACCCATCGTTTGGCTTCTCATGGCAATATCTCATCCCATCCTCATCACCCCTCACCTCAGCAGAGATTGTTTCATTAGTGTGACAAGTGCAATGTTGTATTTTTTTTCTCACTTTATTGATATACAATAACAAATGTAATTTGGTTCCTGCACATGGGAGCTTAAAATATAAGCAAGATACCTTCTTATTGGGGTTACACACAATTATATACATTGCAAATAAATTACCCTAGTATCCCCATATACAATACCCATTCATTTGATATGATCGAACAGATAGCACAGACACAACACAGACACAAGTAAAACATAGCAATACTATACAAACATGAATAAATATATCATGAGCATAATCCTGCCAACTGGTACTACACTCCAATAGCCTATATCAACTACCAACATCGCCCCACACTAATTGCATATAACCTGCACTGAGCCATACAAGTCATTAAATGGTCTGCAGGATACCAGCTATATTCCTACCCGATTTTGTTTCCACATCCTGTGCTGTTCATACTTGGAAAGTGTTTGCAAATATGTCACCCTGTTATCAATTGAGGGCCTTTTTCTCCTCTTCCAAACCCTTAAGATATTCTTTGTTGCATTGTTGTGTTTTTTTATATATTTTTAATGCCACATCCGCGGGCAACGGACGCTGTCCGTGAATCCAACATGGTGGGTGTTTCCCAAAAATATGATGCATCTCACTCTTTTTACCATCCAATTAGTGGGTGCGTCCAATGTCCGCGGGCATCATGCCGCCCTCTGGCTCAATTAGAGGCCCGTCCGCGGACCAAACAGGGAAGTCAGTCCGCAGACTGAACCCAGACATCACAATGTTTTTTTACCTACTTTTTTGCCGTTTTAAAAAATAATACTGGACTGATTTACACCAAATTTACAAAAGCATGCTTTTGGCAACAGTCTGCCACCCCTGGGGCAAATTTGGTGAAAATCCATCCAGCGCATTGGGCTGTAGGTGCGAGCAAATGTTTTTTTCCATGGCATCTATGAGCATTATCCCAAATTTTGGGACCCCGGATAACTTTGCCCTTCTCACCCCAGACGAAACCGTACCAAACTTCGCAAAACCATTGTGAGAGGGCCATAAACATATTCTGCAAAGTCCTGTGAGGATTCGTCCATTGGGGTGAAGTTATAAGTTATAAGCTGCCCAAAAGTGCTCTTCCTATGGGTTGAGTAACTTAACCATAACTACAGGGCTGCTACCGCAGGCCCTGTAATATTAGTCCTGGTAGCTGTATGTGATATTCCACTACGCAATCTTTAATGAAGTGGAGGGATTTGGGATGTTTCTGCTCTGATGCCCAAATTCACATAACATGATGCAGTGGGTGTCGAACATGCACACATACATTTAAATCCCCTACATCCCACTCATTCATGATGGTCTCCTGAATTATGCATCACAACAGATGCTGAAGGCTTACTGTAAAGGGACGTGTCCATTAAAATAATGTGTGTTGCCAAGTGAATGCGCACTGTAGCAAGATGCTAGATGTGTTCACCTTGGCAAGGAGTTTTCAAGTGTAATGCTCCATGAAAGAGAAATATGTTGGAAGGGTTTTCGAGGCGTGCTAAGCAAGTATATTTGCATCAAGAGACAATGCATGGAATCTTATGAGAATTCGGTTGCACATTTATTTTTCAAAATATGATGTTCTATATTTACATAACGATTATGCAGGCATATTGCAAATTACTTACCATTACAATAAGTCAATTGTATTTCACACTGATTTTCTGTCTTATAGTTCCTTTGGCTTCACACACTTTGCAACTGCATGTCTTCTTGTAGCATTTTAATATATGCATTCATGTCCCTTTTGTGATTTGTAATGTGCCACGTGCATTGAAATTTGATTCTAAGTACATTTAATGTAATGCCTTGCTGATATGGTTGGTCTTGAAATATTCGGAACTGAAAACGGGAAAAAAGCCAGGGTCAATGGGGCAGGAAAATATCTATCAGTCGATTTGCAAAGAAGAGACAATACTTCCTCCTGCCTTACATCTATCGATGTTATTGGATTTTAGCATTGTTTTACCTTACTTTCCCACAGCATCTGTTATCTGTTGTGTACCCCCAGTGGTCAAAGTGTAAACAAAGTGTCCTCTCTTCTCTTACCCTTCCTTCACTGGCCCCTACTCCAAACTGACCCGCACTACTGTGATTCCCCCCTTCCAATACAATCCCCAAACCTGCGACCTGCGTATCCTCCACTTCATCCCGTATATCTGCATTTACATTTTTTGGTTTTAAATATACTTTCAGCCAATATGACTTCGAATATACATGTGTGACATAAATATTTATAAAAACACAACATCATTACAACATATTATCCACACTCAATTTATATCCTAAGACAATACATCTAAAATCTCTAAACACTTCTGATAACATTTCATTAAATCATATATACAATTCATGTAATTACCTTCCAGTAAACATACCATAAACGTTGCATATCATCTCCATTCATCGTAATATTATATGATTTGAAGTACTGGTTCCTTACGATACTTAAGCTTTCGCATTGCTTCATAATGTGTTCCGACGATTTGATCTCCATCTCACCACACAATCTACATAACTGGTTTGGCAGTTCTATTCCAAGCTTAGCACCTTCAATTTCCAGAACTCTAATGACATTAAATTTAAAAAAAGCAAATATTTCCTGGTAATAAAATTGCTTGGGTAGGCACCAATACACAAGGGAACACATTCACTTACCATCCAATAACGGATGAAACAGCCGCTGTTTATGTTTGAAGCCAGGTCTACCTCTTTGCTGTATTCACTTAGGCATCGCTTTAACCATCTCTCTTGTGCTGACAGGGTAGCACCCAATACGCTTGCGTCAAATCCAGCCATCCACCTTCTATGATAGTTCATTCATTGCCCTAGCATCCCCAATCGTTCATAGTTGTCTATTCGTCTCACAGCCAAAAAGTATTGAACCATTATACTGTCATTATCCAGGTGTAACAGTTTCGCATAGCACAAGCCCGCTTTTCTTGTTCTCTTACTGTGGTCACACTTGTCAGATTGAGTTCCAAGCGTATATAGTCTACAGGTAATGATTTAGGCATTCTGAGCAACAGCTGTAGTATTTTACCTTCAAGTGTCTTCAAGTGGGTCTGATATGTTTTGCTCCATACTTCGACGCCGTACACCATACAAGGTATACTGTTTGCCGAGTATAAGAGCAGGATGGTCTTCATCGAACATCCACACTGCTGAGTAATGCATTTGCTTATCACACGTGCTATTCTTATACAACTGGCCTGCATCTCCCTCCAATGTGTTGTTCAGTTTAATTTGTCGTCAACAATTACCACTCAATATTTATAATTTTTAACCATCTCAACAGGTTTTATAAAACAGGCCTTGTTGAGTTTACCTTTATTATTGCCCATGGACGCCATGATTATACAATGTTTATACAATGTTTATACGAATGCCATTTGTCTTTGAGAATGCACTCAGTGCATTTAGCTTACATTGTAGGCCACTTGGTGTTTGGTCAAGCAATAACAAATCGTCTGCATAACCAAGCCAACCGATTCTCGATGTCCTGACTTTCACAGGGGTGGCAGGACAGTTGTGGCAGGCTTCAGCTAGGTCAGCCAAGTAAAGGTTAAACAGGGTGGCCTCCAATATGCATTCCTGTGTAATCCCACTAGTGGTGGGGAGCAGGCTCCATATTCAACCTTCACCATTCAATCGGACCCTGACACTTATATCATGATGCAACAGCGTAATCATGGTTAATCATGGTTAACAGGCCATGAGGACTGTTCCATGAAACCAGTTTGATCATAGTCGATTCCAGTCTTTCGATTGATAGCACTCTAGCAAACACTTTAGCTGTTAGGTGTAAAATCACTAGCATTCAATAGTTAGACAGATCTTTCAAGCAGACTTTCTTGTATACAGATAAGATGTTACTTTCTTTCCATGTAGTAGGGACTTGGCCATATGTTGCCAATATGTTCAAATAGTATGAACAATGCCTGGGCCCAGTGACCAGGAGACATGCTCACTAAACCATTGAATCTATCATCTGGTTCAGCTGCTCGAGAAGCATGAAGCTTCTCAATGATTTTACTAATACTGTGAGAAACCTGTAGGTTGTCCCCAGGGATCTGTCATCCAGGTTGCCAGGACACTACCATCGCTATTGGATCCAGTTCCTGGTGGTGGACCAATGAAGGAGGATCACCTGGATGGGGGGTACTTGGGGAGTGGAAATGGGACACCGAAGGGTGAGACATGGTATCCCCCTTCTTTCAATACCTTTTCCCCCTCCTACCATGTAGGATATTCCAAAATACTGCCTCCCCTTTTCCGACACTGACACTTTCAAACACCACAGACAACAGACTAACACCCGAGATGTTTATATAACATGTCCCAATGCAAGGGTCAGCCAAGGTCAGTCAATTGACCAGAATCGCACACACCTGATGGCCCTTTGCCTTCCCCACTGGAATAAAAGGTGGAGCATGAAGGCACAGTCCGAGCAAGGCAGACCACACAACGTGAGAGTTAAATCAACATGGCAGTTCAAGAGTAGGAGAAAGGCAGGGCACATGAGAGGCTGACAAGGAGAGACAAGACTTTGCCCTTTCTGACCCAGACCTGTTAAACCTCTGCAGAAGGAATTGTAAAACCGCAGACAATAGCTCAAGTGTGTTGCAACAGATGTCAACGGTACATGGAGTGTGCCTACGCAGACAAGCAGGACCATGGTACCGATCTTGAATCCGCATATTCTGAAAAGCCAAGCAGTTGATCACAGCCAGTGAGTCGAGGGGAGATCCGATAAATAAATGAACTGCATTGAACAAAAGCTGTTAAACAAGTAATTTAGGGGAAGTTCAAAGAACTGTTAAGAAAAAAGGAGAGACCAGCTGCAGAGGGATCCAGCACCACGTAGGTGCTTGCTCGAGAGACTCTGGTCAAACCTGTGTTTGTTGACACTGCTAATACCAGAAGTCCTTGGCAAGGCTGAAAAGAACAGGTCAAAGTCTATACAGTCAAAAGTCTTTGACCGCCAGGTGATTGAGAAAGGCATGATTGATAAAATTGCCAACAGTGATCCCGGTAGAGGGAAGCTGACAAAAAGGGGCAAAGTCTGAAGTCCCTATGAGCAGTGTGTTGACAGAAGTGAACCCGACCGATGGAAGTCCACAGTGAACTGTTTTGCAAAAGGTGGCCAGAGTGAACACAGCAGACAGAGGCCAACAAAAAGGGTTGAGGCCTGAAGTCCCTAGGAATAGTGTGTTGACAGAAGTGAACCCGACCGAGGGAAGTCCACAGTGAACTGTTTTGCAAAAGGTGGCCAGAGTGAACACAGCAGACAGAGGCCGAAAAAAAGGGCTGAGGCCTGAAGTCCCTAGGAATAGTGTGTTGACAGGAGTGAACCTGACCAAGGGAAGCCCACAGTGAACTGTTTTGCAAAAGGTGGCCAGAGTGAACCCGGCAGGGGGAGGCTGACAAAAGGGGCGAACCCTGAGGAATTGTTTAAAAAGACATTACGTTTTGTGAACCAAGGAAGAGCCATAGTGAACTTGAAGGAGGGAGATCCAGGGGTGGAAAGTCAACACCCCAAAAGTCCATTTGGAGAGAACTTTGTACTTGTTTTGTTGTATACAATTCATAAGGGGTTTACGGCCAGAAGAGGGGGACCCAGGGAACGATTCATAAAGGGTTTACACCTGGAAGAGGGGAGGCCTAAGGATGAGCCATTATCGCCCTAACTACAGTATAAAAGGAACTTTTTGGTTTGCTATTTTCCGACCCTCGAAAGCAAGAGACTCTGCAGGAAAAGAGAGTTGGCCATCAAGGTTCTTGAAGTTTGAGAGCAGAAATGTTGTCTCGTGCTGAGGAAGCCAGAGAAGTGTGCTGCAAACGTGGGGAAGGGAGATTGTGACTTCTGCATTCTGACACAATATTTGTGAACTCATATGTTTTTTCTTATGAATCCTATCCTACACTCTTTTTGTAATTAGCTTAAGGATTGGCAAAAGCTTTTTCTTAGTATAGGCCCTTTTATTTGACACAATGCCACTAGGACTGTCTTATTTTGATTTGATGGTCGAAGCTTGCTCCCATCTTAGAGTTTACATCAGGGGTTTATATCACCCACTTTGGCAGTTTAATAAACACCCTTGAACCTTGATCACTTGTTTCTGTCTTTACTGTTGCAACATGAGCTCCTTACAATACCCACCACTGAGGATTTGCATGTTCATGTAGCTTTAATATTTAAATCATCAGAGTCCAATGGGAATACAGATACTAGTGTGTTACCTATGTGAATAAATCAGGCTTCCTCAGATACACTATTAATGGATAGATCATTCTTCACTGCCCCGCACCCTGATTACTAACCAAATACCTATGTTGTTATTATTCTTGGCATAGTTTGCTAACTGCATCCAGACATCCAGTTCACAACTCTTGTGATACACTGTTTAGAGAACTTTAATTTGCTTGACTATGCCAGCAGATGTGCTTTCGCTCACTGTGCCAGAACATACTTCTAGAATATACGTGTATTCTGCAATCATAGCCATGCCCTTTTCTATTGCCTACATGTCATATTTCACTCGGTGTCTTTCGTGTTTGCTAAGTGACATCCTTGATATTGGATATGAAAGCCACACAATCCAATAGCCGGTCAGGCCCAAGATATTCCCGTCATTTTGACCATTTATCTGAATACTACATTAGTTCTATCTCTGCAACCAACCTAGCCTCATCTAAATTTGTTTTGTGCCACTGTATTCTATTCCCACCATTATTCAGGTATATGTCGCTATTATTGTCATGTTTTCCTGTGCCCACACTAGTGATTAATCTCGCACAGATTTGCATATGGTCATTCTCCTCTCTTATCAGTCTGGCCATATCTTCCACAAGCCCCAGAGCTTTCTGATTATCAAATGCATAATCGATAGTAGACGCATTCTTTCCGCTTATCCGTGGGAAAGCTATATGCGCGTCTCCCAAACACTGTCCATTAAGCATGACTAGGTAAAAGGCATACACAATAGCTGGCAATGCTTTACCGTTTGGATTAAATGCAATATTATCATCTTCGGCAGACTCAAGTAAGTCTGGAAAAGCATCCAAATGTGTGTCTATCTTAGCATTAAAATCCCCAACAACCCAATTTTGAATATGTGGTTCATGATGTTCTAATAGTATTTTTACTGCAGCAGCATTGGTTTTATTGGCCACTGCATTAGGTGGATCATATAAATTAATGATTACCATCACACTATTCCCCTGCAGGTCACAGGTTAATTTGCCCTGTTGTACCATGGTCTTTGGCCCACAAGATTCAGCTATTCACCATGAGTGCCGAACACAGATTAATAGACCCCCTGTAGGTCTCCCAATGGGGTGGTTAGTAGCCAGAATTTGAGACGCAGTTCTATCATCTATCTCACACGTTGCCATCATACATGTTTCTTGTAGTGCAGCCATGCAAAACAGATGGATTTACTCTAATTAACCACCAGCAACTGAGAGATGTGCAAACCCTTGAGTATTCCATGAACATGACAGACTACTGTTATCGTAATGTGTGCAAAGTGGACTTTAAAGACGGTCGACAACCACTGCCAATACCCATCATTCTTAACCAAAGCATTATTATTAACATAATCATTCACTTCACTGCATTCGCTCTGGAACCTCTGTCTGTCATTATTTTTTTTTTCCCTCTGGTCTACTCTCTTGTTTTGAACTCTGCCCTTACTGACCTCACATGGCTTCTCTACAGGCCTCATGATATTTTTCACCTTTTTTATATCTGTGATCCCACATGTATACCCATGTCTACAGATGTCATCTTCATGTGTTATGATATATTCCAGTGTCGATTTAAATGTGAACCAAATATTGGTGATTATCATATTTTCGTCTACTAATTGGTGTACTATCCGAATATCTTCTGTGGTTATGCCCCTAAGCGGAACAACAAAGTCTAACACTCTCAACACCACCACCTTGTTTAAGGGAGGATGCCATTCGGTCGAACTAATTGGTGACAGTTGTAATACTTTTACTGTTTCTATTATGTTGTCTCGGGTTACCCTGAGCCCTAATCACATGAGAATGGCAGGCACGATCTTCAGTTACCACCACAACATCTCCACAATCCATTTGCACAGAATTTGTTTCCACCACAATATTTGTGCCTTGAAAGAACCATAGTACATCCTCTAACACACACTCTTTTATTCCTGTATGCAGTGTTTGCTTTTTCTTTTTGCGTGCTTTACACACAGCTAATTCACTGCAGTTTGCGGGAGACACCCTTGATTGCTCTTACTCATTTACTGACCCAACCATATAGTTTCGGATGTCGTTGGTCAATTTCACTTCACTAGTCTCGATCATATCATTTTGCATAAATACAATATCATTTTGCATCACACACTGATCAGCCACTATTGCCTGAGCATTTTTATTTTGCTCACACCTGTTTTTTTTTTCTTCTCTGTGGTCCTGTCTTCTTTATTGTTTCTTTTCTCAACCCTTTACTATTTTGTTGTTGTACAGATAGTTAAACCCATGTCACTTTCATGCACAACACACACATTTTGGAATCGATGCAGCACCTTATTGGCATACTTCACGGCCTGTCTAATTTGCTTGTTTTCTTTTTATCTTGGCACCATGTTTTGCAATCACTTGCCTCTTACTCTTCATGTCAGAAACACTTCCAGTGTTCTGGCCACCTTCCACAGCGCCAACTGAAGAGTAAGATGAGTTCTTCTCACTACCTGCACTCTCCCCCACACCACCACGGGTGTCAGATATATGTTGTTCAACCAGCTCAGACTCACTGGTAATTGTCTCAGCCTCTGTATTAACTGGGTCAGTCCCTTGATCTCTAAATGTCTTTCTTCCTCTATTAATGCTTTTATGTAACAGAAGGGCCGGTACACCTATCTTTTTCTCTATACTCTCATATCTTTCAACTAACGTGGACAGTAGGTTTTCAAACACAGCAAACATGGCAGTGGAAAAGATACTGTCATTACTCTCATTACTTGTGGATAATTCATTGGGATCCCCAAACAACTGATTTCTTTCTGTTCCCTCTTTTCGCAGCCTTCTTCTCTCACGAGCCTGGTAGCAGCAGTCCCTCACTAACAGCAGTGTTAGTCTCTGAAAAGATCTCTACTTCATGCCCACATTGTAGAAAGTCGGTCATACAATGTGTGGCTTGGTCAGGCAGCGGGGTAGATGTGGATAAGACTGGGGTAACTACCGCTTACACCACTACACACGCATTTCTATATTGACTTATACCAACCGGTTGCTTGCCATTCGAGTCTGCATCAGTAACACTCGTACAGTTCACGCCAACTCCGACATCTCGAGATACACAATTTACGTATTGTTATTTGTTTTCTCCGGGGTCATTGGTTGTGTTATTATCTGCAGGGAATATAGCTCCAAAAGGAGCGGTCGATTCACCTGAGAGGTTCACGATTACTTCACATAAATTATTATTGGTGCCCACCTCTAGTACTGTAGCTACCTCCTGGCTACTCACCCTAGGCAGTGCTGGTCATGTTCTATTCCATTACCAACATTCTCATTGGCACAGATACCACTGAAAGCAAGGTTAAAAACTCTTTCTAATAATGTAGTCCCCACACATTGTAAAGATGCATTAAATGCTGCCACAATCTCCTGTGTTGCAACTTATTCTTCAATTATATTTAACCTAGTGTGTTCATTATTTTCAACCCTTGGACCATCACGTTAAGAGTAGTAATTTGTTATCGTGGTGCCTTTTGTTGGAATAAGTCCCCTGAGGAGACAATGGTTTTAGGAATATGCGTCCTGTGATGATGCAGGGGGTAGACACACGCCTGAGTACCAACAGGTATTTCCTGTATGCATGACTCCATCCATTTCTTATTTACAGTTGCAGGTTCAAGCACCACATTGCATGCTTCATCACTATTCCCGACTGCACCCTCAACAAGCTCCGCACTTTTAGCTGCCGTACATCTTGAGGTCATAATTCGCTCTTCTTTGGGGACCCAAGTCGATACAATTAGTTTAGCACAGGTGTTGATGAGAGTAGTGATTGTTATTTGAAGTAGTATACAAGTGCTTGAAAAGCGAGCCCACACTAAGCCTGTCAATGGCACAGACACAGCTATGAGGAAGAGTATTGACTACAGCATTATGCACAACGCCTATTTCGTTCTGGTCTTGGCGTTTGTTAACACTCTCCAACATCTAAACCTTACTTCAGTACAAAATACACTCAACGAGAAACACCCACCAGGCCTCAACCCCTCACCCAGCAAACAGCACTTCTGGTGCACTTCCGGATGCGTGCACTCTGATGCGAATGGCCAATGCTATATGCAGGTCACTTCCTGGTTGGTGGGAGGGGCCTGAGGTATCTATGCTACAATGCAGAAAAAGGGACCATATTGGCATGATATTAACAAGTGTAGTTGGACAAGTCATCCAGGTAATATATCAGGCCTTCCTAGAGCAGTATATATCAATCAAGTCCTCCTTTTCCCTTTTTTTCCAAGATCATGGCAGGTAGTGTTCTCAAGTGGTCGCAGCGAACAGCACTTCTAGGGCGCTTACGAATGCTCACACACTGATACGCACGTCAGTTTTATATGTAGGTAACTTCCTGGTCGGTGGCAGAGGCCCGAGGTATCTATGTAATAATGCAGAAAAAATTACTATATTAGCATTGTATTAGCAAGTAAAGTTGGACAAGTCATCTAGGTAATATATTAGTCGTTCATAGAGCAGTATATATCAATCAAGTCCACATTTTCACTTGTTTTCCAATATCACAGCAGGCAGCATCCTCCAGCGGTCCCAGGGAACAGCACTTCTGGTGCACTTCCGGATGCGCGTGCACTGATGTGCGTGGCCAGTCGTATATGTCGGTCACTTCCTGGTTGGTGGGAGGGCGCTAAGGTATCTTTTCACTTGTTTTCTAATATCACACAGACAGCGTTTTCCAGCGGTCCCAGCAAACATCACTTCAGGTGTACTTCCGGATGCGCACGCGGTGATGCCCGCGGTCAGGCCTATATGCTGGTCACTTCCTGGTTGGTGGGAGGGGCCCGAGATATCTATTGTCTTGTTTTCCAATATCACAGCAAACAGCGTTCTCCAGCGGTCCCAGCGAAGAGCACTTCTGGTGCACTACCGAATTGCGTGGAATTATACAGGATCTGAGGTACAGTGAATTTGATGCACTCCCTATTCGAACAGCTGGATCACAGCAAACTATGAACGCCATGTCAGATCAAGTCTGCGTTTTACAACAGTACCATCAACACTGAAAGAATAGCAAAAGCCAAATACCACCATAACTTTCAGTCAATGTCCCACATAGCATTTGGCTTCATGTACGCTCTCCTTTCCAATCACCCACCATTTGCACCTCTTAATAGACAAGCCCAGGACCGTAGTCACTGCCACATTTATTGCCTGCATCCACTGCTGTGTCTGCAGCAATTTCACATGAATGGTACTTAATTGCAGAAGGCAAACGCTGATCAATGCAGTGCAGGACTGAGGACTATGTGGCATCCTCGGGAATGTGTTTTGTATCTCAAGCAGGATATTCAGATAAACAAAAGCAAACCATAGCTTGCTAGATAACTGAGCAATATATGACACTGGAGTGTTCCCAGTAGGGCACAGCTTCAAATCCACAGCAGGGGAAAACAGAAAATAACAATGTCCATCTCTGCTGTCCATGAACACTGCTCCCAGTGACAAAAAGTAAGGAAAGAATGGCGTTTTTTTCCCGCCGAACAGTAGAAGAACATTGTAACCCTTTGTTTACACCTACTTCCACCCCTGTGCCCCTCTCCTGTATGGCTAGCTTCATCATCTGGTCTTGGCTTAGAAACAGTTCGGTTCATGGCTGATGCAGTAATGTACATTGAGTTATGATCACAGGCACATGAGCCAGAGGATGAGCATATCATGACGAAAAAGTTAACTTCCCAAAGATGCTTTCTTGCCTCTCCCTACGGTAGCTAGTGCCTAGTTACTGGGTGCAATGGTCCTTCAGGTTCTGATTGCCAATGTTTGCCATCCTTTCGTATAGACTCACTAATTGACTTTCTACCACTTCCTAAGCACTTAATCGCACAAGTAGGCAAAGCCTGCACTGATTTCTTATGGGAATTCAGGACGAACATAGACAGGGCAAACATGTTGCCTACTGCCACACAGTAGATCGAGCCGCATTACACTATCACATGATAGATACATCTGTGTAGAAGTGGAAGTACGCACTCTTACCAAAAAATGCTGCGGAAATGAGAATAACAATTCTTACAGCCCGTTGGTGTGCTCATATTTCCCTTTTGGTTCAAAATGTGGGTGTTATTCAGTTTGATCTGGGACATCACCTGGCATTATATATTTTTCATGCTGGGTCTCATCCTTCCAACCTTCCTTATCTCACATCTAGGTCTCACATAGCCAATACGTAGCATGCCAAAATATATTCCAATTACCTACCTCCTTTGTATGGGGCTCATAATTAATGATTTGAATGATGTACTGCTGAATGTATTCTCTGCAGTACTTCATGCTACCACCATCTCGGATCTTTTAACTTGTCATAGGTAGGGTTTGATTTTCTTCGCAGGAATTAGGTTACACAAATAATCATGTAAATAATGCCAACTGAGCAGTGCAGTACTTGGAAAACTAGAGAAAGAAAGAAATGAAGGGTGGTCACAATCTACATTTTTGCACACTGGATATTTACCAGAACGCCAAAGCTGAAAAGCACCAAAAATAAAAAACACATGCTCTACTTACTAACCATCTACGCTGAAATAATCAATGTGCTGGAAAACTATATGACGATATCTTTACCTGGCCCCCAATTTGCCTTTGTGTGAATAACAATGCTAACGAAAATGTAGCTGAATATAAAGTAGGGGCTTATAACCCGTATTTCAGCCCCATCGATGCTTTCTCAGAGAACCAATTGAATTAAGATAGAAGATAGTAGCAAATCATAATTACTCCACAGTAATTTATATATCCGTGTATCCTTACCTGGATTGTTAGCCAACCAAGGATGGTTGTATCCATATCGAATGTGTCTTTGTCATCCCCAAGTGACTGGGTGAATTTACAGTAATAATGATATTGAATGTTTATGTGAAATGGTCAGTAGGCCAAACATTGCCTGACAAAGCTCGCCTAGGGAGAATCGCCTGTAGGATTATTCTTCTTTGAATGGTTTTGTCAGGAATTTTTGCAAAAACAGCAGGAATGTGTTGTTTTCTTTTGTTTTGTCTTTTAAAAGTGGATGTTTCCGTCATTATAAAAGTCAGGATTTATGTTTGCATTTGAATATGACCTGTCCTGAACATGTTACATGAATACATTTGCTGATAAACTCTATGAAGATCATCTGTGGAACGTAATGAATTTGGGTGCAACGAAGACAAAAGTGTTCATCGTGAAATCCTTAGCCAATTGGAAACATTCATAACTGCAGACTCTTCCCATGGCTGCTCTGATATACCACAGGCTACTTGTGTCGCCTTTATATGTGTAGCTTCTTGACTCAAAAACCTAAATCGCCTTGAATATTTGACATCTATGGTAGAGCAATCCTCCTTTGATAGCAGAGGTTCGAATTTGTATCTGAAGATTGTTTGGAATACAAAGAAACTTTTCGTTTATAACAGTATTATTTAGTTATAGTGCTTCCTACAAAACATATTATTGTTTCTTAGTACTGTAATTAATAAGTGGAAACATTATCTAACTTATTGGTAATCAGTATATTTACAACAGAGGATAAAAGACAAAGTCGTCCACAGTGGGAAATAAACTTGTGAATTTCCAAAGGTGTACACATCTCATCAGCAGACACTTAAATATATTGAAGTAGTTTCACGGTCGGTGTGTTGACTATTTTATTAATCACCGGTCTGATATTTCTTCTAAAAGTTGCAAGCTGTTGCCATTACTGGGAGATTAAAACAACATTGTTTCTAACGAAAATGTATCACAAGAGTATTGGTAATTTATGTATAACCCAATGTTTTTACTTTTTCAGGAAACCTCTGGCCAGAGAAGGCCATCAGTCAATACAGTGCACCAAAAGTGGAACCGATTAGCATCGCCATCTAAGATATGATTTGCATGGAGGTGTATATGGTTGGATCTAATATCTTATTTTGATTAGCCTCCATTGATTAGGTGTGCACAAAGGGCAAGGCTACGGCAGGACTTTCGGACTGTAGTGTAGGCCCTTGTGGTCTCTCACATCGATGAGGGAAATGCTCTCCTTACAGGGCTTTCAGCTGCTCACTTGGCTTCCTTAAAAGCAGTCCACCACACTGTAACACCTCTTATTATGGGAGAACAGAAATGTGACCGAATGACCCCCATCCTACATGAACTACATCTCTTCCACTCCAAACTAGGATACTACAAAGCAGTCACGGGTATTACACCAGCGTACCTGGCAATTAAGCTCCACATATCTGGTGGCACACTTTCTTCGCACACCAAATCACCAACCGGCTTGAATCACAACTCGTCTACAAAGAGAGGACCCGCAAACAATCCTTCTCTTGTCATGTACTGACCCTCTGGAACTCAATCCGGTTATCGGCTCGGAATGCCCCCATAATTCTCCAATTTCCCAAATCTCTCAAAACATGGTGTGATGCTGGAAATGCATCTGGAGTGACAAGGCCTCCCTGTCTTTGTCCTGTCGTCCTTTTTCATTTGTGTTCTGTATGTTTTCTGCCCAGGAGTCCACGTGGGACCATGTTTTAGTTTGGTGTACAGACCCATGGGATGCCCTTATGGCACCCATGGGTGGGGGAGCACCCCTGTGCCCCTAGTGTATGTTTTTGGGAACATGTGTGTGGCCCACAGAGCAGGGTATGGGCTGGTGGCTGCTCCATGCTGAATTTGACAGGTGCTCTGGGTATCCTCCATTTTGGGAT
This sequence comes from Ambystoma mexicanum, assembly GCF_040938575.1. NCBI lineage: Eukaryota > Metazoa > Chordata > Amphibia > Caudata > Ambystomatidae > Ambystoma > Ambystoma mexicanum. The sequence goes on from NC_090934.1 coordinate 520,968,640, forward strand.
GCACAGGCCCTCTCATTGGAATCAGTTGATTCCTGATAGGAAACAAGATGGACCCCGTTGCCTCTTGCTTTCTATTGCCTGTTACCTTGTTTTCCCAATGTCCTGGGAAGCCCTGACTCTGTCCCTTCCCCCTGACTGGCTGATGGGTGGAAGTTACAAATATGGTGTTGTTGTGATGTCCAGGCCAGACTGGCTGGAGCATTCCCAGTGACTGTGTGTTGTGGGTACACCCTGTGGGTGGGACCCGGGTGAATGGTGTGTGTGACCAATATGCACGTCTTGTTGTGGCTGTCTGGTTTCTGGTATGAGAGACAAAGACTGAGACAGCCCTGCCCAAAACTGGTATGCATGCAGTGTGTAGTGTTAAATGGCTGGGTACTTGTCCCAATAGACATTCCTTTTTGTGAGTGTCTGAGAGGAAGGAGTATGGGCTGAATGCACTATATGCCTGATTGGCTGACTGACTGCATGAATGCCGTTCTGTATGATTGGCATCTGAGTGTGACCCAGCAGTGTGGATGAGAGACAAAATAGTATATATCTGGGGGCCTCTCACCACAGTTCATCGAGGACTGATCCGAGAGAGGACCTGGCTAGGTGCCCTCTTCCCATGCTTCGAGGGACCATCGAGCACCGCCAATCTTTGCCGAAGCTCACTGGAAGCCAGACCCTCGAAAGGCTGCCGACCGGTGACGGGGACCGCCAAGGAGAACGAAGTAAAGCACCCGGACATCAACGCCGTCGAAGTCCATTGCTGTCGACCAGGGCTCGGAGTATCACCAGTATCACCATAACCGCTGGAGGCTCGTCAAAGCCGTCTTGCCCAGAAGAGGAGACCGCTTGATGCCGTGCCACTGACGACCGGAGCCACCCGCTCCTTTGCCTAAGACTGTTGAATAGAAGGACTCCCTTGTCAGCACTGTCGACCATTTATCCCACCAGAGAAAGTCGAGGAAGCCGACATGCCGAGGAGAATCCGCCAGTGTGTTTCCTGCCACCCAAAGACCACAAAGACTTTGACGACTCAATGCCCTTGTCGGACTACAGTTCTTCAGAAACTCTTTGCCGTCCTGAGCAATCCAAAGCCGAGTTTCCCAGCACACCTCATCCTCGCAGGACGTCGTCGACGAGCACCGCCTGGATCAACGCTGTGGTCTTGGCACCCTCAAACTTTTCATGGACACCGTCAACGCCAAGTTCACCTTCTTCAATGCCTCTCGACGATCTGTGGTTCCTGCTTTAAAGGGAGTCACTCAAGAAGGATCCCTCGACGCCTCTCCGAAGATTTCTGCTCTACCAGGTACATTGGGGGGGGTGGGTAGAAACATTATAGAAGGAAATAAGACTTGTACAACCAGATATGAACTTGGCTTGTTATATCTCTTTATATTACAGGTTGCCTAGGTGGGGGGATCTCCACACAGAATTGTGTCCAATGGCAGAGGACACTATCCTGCCAATTGTTCTAACCCACTGCTTTCTTCCTATGTCTATTGTTGGTTGACTTTATTAAGTGATCTCTGTGAGATTTAACCAGAGTATAGTTGATGCACTTTGATGAGATCTGATAATAACTGTGGTACCCCTTTAGAACTGTATATATTTGCCATTGTAGATTTTCTGAGCACAAAGTGAGTTATTGTGATAGTGTACATAACCTTGAATATTAATTATATAAAGACTGTGTTTTCAATAATACCGTGTGTGGACATTTCTTTGTGGGGCCCTGTGGGCTACACTGTACTTAAGAACGAGCCTGCATCACCTTCTGAGAAACTAGGCCTTGATTGCTCGTCCATTGCTACCTTATAGAGAATCTTGGCTGGGGTCCTTTGTGCCTCTCCTCTACCATATAGAGAGTAGGAGTACAGACATCCCCCTCCAGTCTTTACACATGGCTCTTTCAACAACACCTGACCTTGGACTAATTCCAATGGATGCACATATCGATGTACAAACCTCACAGTACTGCACTACTTTTAAAATATGCCAGCCCAAATGCCGGCTACCCACATTCAGTACAGTGCTCCCTTGCTATCGAGCTAGGTCTGCACTTTAAACAATACAGTTAAAAAATAAGGTAAATGATGGGGCTAAAGCAGTCTGCTTCCTTAGTAGTTTACCTCAGAGTGGAAGTGAAGAGCTTCTCAAATGGAGTAGTGATTCTGAGCAAAGAAGGTTTTACAACCATGGGAGCGACACTTGTGCAAAAACATGGGCTAAATCTGACTCACTATCTGAGATGTTTCAGAGATTTTTCCAAAAAAGAAGATGTCAGCTGAATAATGGGTAACCTGTTCTATAAGGAAATCAAATGGCTGTTTTTTATTTTTCAAAGTGAACACAGAATGGTTGACTAACATGAATAAGTCAGTTGCTACACAACTACTCACCATAAGTGAAAAACCTCATCTCCTAAATTGCAATCAGTCGGGGTTCCACCACCCCAAGTGCAACATTGAGACAGTTACCATCCAGCTGGTGGATGTTGCCCCCCAAATCATGGATAAGAGAGACAAATGTTTCCTCATCCTCCTTGGGCTCTTGGCTGTATTCAATACTGTCAATCAATCGCTGCATTCTCCTCTCCCTCCTTGTCGACAGGATGGGACTCTCTGGCACTGCCCTGATTTGATTTACCTCCTACCTCTCGGGCAGACACCATGATGCTAACATAAACTTGCTGAATTCTAACCGACACTCAGTCTCCTGGGTTGTCCCAAAGGCTCCATCCTTTCACCAATCCTTTTTAGTCTTTTCATAGAGCCACAGGCAATCTCCTCACAGATTCCAGTTTAGCCATCCACCAATACACGCATGATGCTCTGTTGTCCATGAAAGTAAACTGCCCAAAGGACATCAATCGTCTTTGTGATTATCCATCCAACATCGAATCTGGGATGTCAATTGCCAACTGAAACTCAACCCCTCCAAGACTGAATTCAGTGGTCTGATAGCTAGACAACAACTTGTCCAACAATGGGTCAATGATATGTGCCTAGAAGGATTTGATCCACAACTCTCGATTCTGCAAAATCCTTCATCCTTCATTCAGAAGCTTTCTGTGCAGAGACACATTGCAAAGAAGGCACAAACTGCCTGGCTCCAAATCTCCACCCTTCACAAATCAAAACCTTCATCCCACCCCAGGACTTCAGGTGCAGTTCAGGGCCTTGTGGTCTCACACATCAATGTGGGAAATGCCCTATGATGTGGCTCCGAGCTGCTCACTTGGCTCCACTAAAGGCAGTTCACCATACTATTCAAGTGAATAAAAATTTGACGCAATCACCATCATCCTACACAAACTACATTGGCTTTGTCTACAGGCCAGGATACTGTTCAAGACTGCATGTATCATCTCCAAAGCAGTTAAGAGAAGTAGACCAGTGTACCTGGCAGCTAAGCTCCACATATCAGGTGGTTCACGCTCCTCGCACAGCACATTGAACAACAGGCTTTAATCACAACTCATCCACAAAGAGAGGACCAGAAAACAACCTCTCTCTTGCCACGCACCCACCCTCTGGAACTCAATCCAGTATCGGCACAGAATGCCCCCAAAATTCTCTAATTTCGCAAATCTCTCAAAATATGGCTTTCTCAACAACACCTGACCAAGGACTGTCAGGGAGAATTCTCCAGAATGGCTCATTTCCCTTACCTACTGAGTCCCTCAGAAGCTTTGTTGGATTTTTAGGATTTATTTTTTTCACCTGGTAAGAGTGTGAGACTTTTTTCCCACTCTTACATGTGTTTTGCTGTGTGTTTAACATTTTAGCGTCATAGAGTGTGGAGCCTCACCTACTCCATAGGCATCACCTTTTTATTGTGTGTCACACAGCACCTTTAGTGCAGTGACACAGGGTTGTCTTTTTCAAACTTCCCAATTTAAACTCCATTTTCAGGGACTGACTACTGTCTACCACAACATGTAAACATTTATTTTTGTAAAGGTCTTTCTTGTGTTTTACTCTGTGTGCCAAACCAGGTTTGTTTACTTTGTTTGCCGTCCTCTGGTGGGCTTCTGCACAGAAGCCCTCCTTAGGCGCCTGAGAGTCTAGGTAGACAGGATGTGAGGAAGGGGTTTCAGGCCCCCCGCACTCTTGTTTGATTGGCCAGATGACTGTCCTGACAGGACAGTCACCCTGCTGTGTGATTGACAGCCAGGCTGTGTGAATGAGGGAAAACTGCATTAAAAGCAGGTCTCTGGGACTTGGAAGGAGAGTCACCACTGGATCCTGAGAACCGAAGAGAATATGAACGAAGAGGACCACTACCACGACTGAAACTCCCGGTGAAGCCCTGCTGCAGGTCGAATCTCCAAACTTCGACAACAGAGAGGATTTGCAAGAAATCTTCTTCCCTTGAGCTGGTGGGACCAACCAGTTTGCCAAATACCAAGCAAGGCCTCCCTCCCTGGTCGAATTTGCTGTGCACTGCTGCAGTAAACCAGATAGCCAGGGGCCCAAGGTATCTTTTCACTTGTTTTCAAATATCACAGCAGGCAGCGTTTTCCAGCGGTCCCAGCAAACATCACTTCTGGTGTACCTCCGATGCACAGGTGCTGATGCCCGCGGTCAGGCCTATATGCCGGTCACTTCCTGGTTGGTGGGAGGGGCCCGAGGTATCCATTGTCTTGTTTTCCAATATCACAGCAAACAGCGTTCTCCAGCGGTCCCAGCGAAGAGCACTTCTGGTGCACTACCGAATTGCGTGGAATTATACAGGATCTGAGGTACAGTGAATTTGATGCACTCCCTATTCGAACAGCTGGATCACAGCAAACTATGAACGCCATGTCAGATCAAGTCTGCGTTTTACAACAGTACCATCAACACTGAAAGAAAAGCAAAAGCCAAATACCACCATAACTTTCAGTCAATGTCCCACATAGCATTTGGCTTCATGTACGCTCTCCTTTCCAATCACCCACCTTTTGAACCTCTTAATAGACAAGCCCAGGACCGTAATCACTGCCACATTTATTGTCTGCATCCACTGCTGTGTCTGCAGCAATTCCACATGAATGGTACTTAATTGCAGAAGGCAAATAGTGATCATTGCAGTTCAGGACTATGTGGCATCCTCGGGAATGTGTTTTGTATCTCAAGCAGGATATTCAGATAAACAAAAGCAAACCAGAGCTTGCTAGATAACTGAGCAAGATATGACACTAAAGTTTTCCCAGTAGGGCACAGCTTCAAATCCACAGCAGGCGGAAACAGAAAACAACAATGTCCATCTCTGCCGTCCATGAACACTGCCCCCAAACAGTGGAGGAACATTGTAACCCTTTGTTTACACCTACTTCCAACCCTGTGCCCCTCACCTGTATGGCTAGCTTGATGATCTGGTCCTTGTGATGGTGTGAGGCGATGGCAGGCCCCACCTGCAGGCACACATGCACGCACACAGCACTCGCGCTAAGAGACACGCCGGAGACGTGTTGCTGCTCCGGTCTCCGGTGCGAACTGCCGGCTGGGACCGCCTTTATTAATGCGCGCATGTGCAAGCCTCGTTATGGGCCGCACATGCGCAGAACTGCGTATTACTACGCAACATCCCTCCTTTTCCCACAAACAATGGACATTGATCAACAGTGTAACTTAACAACGTATTCTTCAAACATAAATGTTCCAGCACGACCTAGATGACTAGGCAGGGTCCATAATAAAGTCTTGGAACCTCTGCGGTGGCTTACGCCCCGTCCGGCTCGGGTACCTGCGTGCCTCGGTCTGAGGCACCTCTTGTGTCCCCTGAGTCTCGGCCAGTCCATCGGGTCTCGGTGGCGGTTCATCGCTTGGCTCAGGTGCCGGAGGGTCGACTTCATCCGTTTTGGCAGATCCCACGTGCTTGAAAAACGAGACATGCCTGGTGACAGTTCCACATGCGTTGGCCGCTGTGATCATTGAGCCCTTTACATGCGTCACCCCCAGGGGCTGGGTTTCGTAGGTTAATGATAACTTTCCTTCTGCTCTTCTGTTTCGCACCAATACGGCATCCCCCACCGCAATCGGCCTCTCTGAGAGCTTCCTCCTGATCGTCTCCTTTTCATTCCGCACGCCCTCTCCGTTCGCACGTGATCCTTTTCAATCTCCCCCGGCTGGCGACCTTCCATTTCGGGCAGGAGCCCTCTTGGTACACGCTTAAAGAGTGCTTCGGCAGGGGCGACCCCGGTTGACTGATGGGGGGGTCGAGCGATACTCTCGAAGGAAGTCCACTAAGTTGCGTCGGAGGTCGGCGCCTCCATCTGCTTATATGCAAAACACTTTGTTTAGTGTTCGCATGAAGCGCTCTACCTCCCCATTTTCCCTCGGCCAGAGCGGTGTGACTTTCCTATGGCGTATTCCCCTCTCCTCACAGTACTGAGCAAAACGTTGCCCCCGAAATGGTGCCCCATTGTCTGAGCATATCTCCACCTGGAAATCCATGCGTGGCGAACATTTTCTCCAGCGCCATGATGGTGTGGTCACTCGCCGTCAACTCCACCAGTTCAACCTCCGGATAGCGGGACCAATGGTCTGTCACCACTAGAAAGTAGAGCCCTCGGCCGGTGGATCCAAAGTCGGCATGGACCGTCCCCCATGGCTGGTCACTTCTCTCCATGGTTTGGATCGGCGGGGCCCTCTCCACCGGGTGGGCTGCTTGGCAGGGGATGCACCTTCTCACAAACTCCTCCACTCTACTTTCCAGGTTGGGGAACCAGACCTTGAGTATCAGTCTTGCTTTCATCTTGGCCATCCCTTGGTGCCCATTGTGTGCGAGCTGCAGAACCTTGTCAACCAGTGTTCTCGGGATGAAAATCTGGTGACCCCTTAGCAGGAGGCCATCCTCGGCTATGGAGAGCTCATGGCGCGCTTTCCAGAGGGCCTGCAGGTCTTTCTGAGCCCCTGCGTTCCTTCGGGAGTTGTCCTGGAGGACCTCTCGCCATTCTCCATTTGCCATAGCAAGCTTGATCCTTGTGAATGTCTCGTCTATGTTGGCGTCTTCAGCGATCTCCTGGCGGGATAGGGCAACGGGCAGCGCCGATTCGACTGCGAGATGTATTGCTTCAACACCCTCTGCCACTTCCACTGGGGATTTGGCCTCCCCGCACCTGGATGGCGGGACAGGTAGTCTGCCGGGTTGTCAGGGCCTGGTCGATACAGCAGTTTGACCCCGTACTCTATTAACGACAGCATCCATCTCTCTATTCTAGGCGGTGGTTTGGATGATGTTCCGGACAAGATCGTGATGAGAGGCTTGTGGTCGGTTACCACCACGACTGGTTTTCCCAAAATATATATCCGGAAGTGCTTGCACCCCCATAGGATCGCCAGAGCTTCCAGCTCGATCTGAGAGTACCGTCTCTCCGTCTCTGTTAGCGCTTTGCTGGCATATGCGATGGGCCTCATGGTTCCTTGCTTGTCGGCCTGCATGAGGACAGCCCCCAGTCCTACGGGGCTGGCATCGACTACAATTTCGGACTCCCGATCCGGATTGAAGTATGCCATCGTTTCTTGTTCCGATAGGGCATTTTTGATGTTGTCGAAAGCTCTCTGTTCTTTCTCCCCCCAGCTCCAGGCGATGTCGTTTCTGGTTAGCGCTCTCAGGGGTTCCGACAGGGAGGCTAGATCGCGGATGAAGCGACCACAATATGTCACCATACCCAGGAAGCTTCTGATTTCAGATGGTCAGGTTGGCGGGGTAGCTTCCCGGATATCCTTCACTTTTTCGGGATCAGGTGATGTGCCCCCCGCGTGGAAGACAAACCCGCAAAATTTCAGCCTGTCTCTCAGGAACTCAAACTTCTCTTTGTGCAGTGTCAACCCTAGGTCGTGCAGCCTCACCAGTGTGTTTTCCTGGCGCTTTAGGTGTTCAGCCTCGGAACGGGCAAAGACCAGAATGTCATCCGACATGTTTATCACTCCCTTGAGTCCAGACAGGGCTCCCCTGATGGTATTCTGGAAGACCTCTGCCGCGGAAGAGATACCAAAACTGAGTCTTTTATATTGGTATAACCCCTCGTGAGTCGTAAACGTTGTGATGTATCTTGACTCGGGGTGGAGCTCTAACTGATGGTACCTGGACCTCAAATCCAGTTTTGAGGACACTTTCACCCCTTGAAGCTGCCCAATGATGTCGTCCAGGGTGGGTGTTATGTGGCGCTCTCTTTTGATCCCTAGGTTGGGAAGCCTCATGCCACGCAGATGCGTACCGCACCCGGTTGTTTGGGCTTTGGGCTACCACGATCGGGGAGACCCACGGGGTGGGGCCCTCTACCTTCTCAATGATGTCCTTGTCTATCAGGGATTGCAGCTCGCGTTCCACCTGTGTCCTCAGATGGAAAGGGACACGGCGGTGTTTGAGAGCCGTTGGTCTCACAGACCCATCGATGTGGAGGCGTTTTGGGTCAGCCTTTAGTTTCCCTATCCCTCGGAATATCGTTTCAAAATGACTCAACAGATTTTCCAAGTCAGTGTGATAGACCGCAAATGAGAAGTGTACAATGTCCAATGCCTCAGCCGCAGCACAACTCAGAAGGGAATGCGGGCTCACATCTGTGACAAAGAATCTTGCCCTTATTCTATTTTGTCCGTGAGTGACTGGGGCCAAGAAAACTCCTTGGATGGGAAGCGGTGTGTGTCCTCTGAAAGCATATATCCGTGCTGTGGACTCTGCTAGGCCTGGTGGACCAGGGAGTGCGTTGTAGTGTTCCATTGCCAGCACACAGACGGACACCCCAGTGTCTATCAAGACCGGTGTGGGTGTTTCCCCAATGTTAACTGTGCACTTGGGTTGTCGTCTCCTGCCGGGGCCTTCAGCTATGCTCGAGATGAAGAAGATTTCGTCTTCCTCCTCCTCCTCCTCGGCGATGTTCAGGTCCTGCATGCCTTGTTCAATGGATGATACACCCCTCACTCTCTGAGTGCTGCCTTTGGCAACCCTTTCGGGCCCTCTCGACACGGCGACAGGTGCTGATGCCCTGCACACCCTAGCATAATGTCCTGGGGCGTTACACCGGCCACAGGTTCTCGATTTGGCTGGACAGTCACCCATATGTGGCATCATACCCACAATATTGGCACGAGTGAGCGTTGCTATGCCCCCCCGGGCTATCACCTCCTCTTGACGTCCACCTTGACTTTCCTGGGTTAGTGCGACCAATTGCAAAAGCCTCACCTTCGTTCCTCCCATGCGTGGCTGCATCCATTTTCGCACCCCTCGCGTCAGCCAGCTCATAGGCCCTTCCTGTGTCTAGAATCTGTTGTAGGGTCAAACCAGGTTCCATCAATACCTGCCTCCTCAGTTTACCAGAGCTGCAGCCCTGCAACAACTGGTTCTGGACCATCTCCTCTTCATTTCCCCATCTACAGGAGCTTGCTAGAACTCTGAGTCGTGCACAAAATTGATCCAATGACTCTTCCTCTCGTTGTCTTTCCGCACTCATGATGAACCTATCAAAGTCTACATTCGCCATTGGCAGAAAATGATCTCGGAGCGCCTGCTTCGCTGCAGCATATGTCGCAACCGGAATGTTCAGAGAGTCATATATCTTGTGCACCTCGGCCCCTGCCGAGTACACCATGATTGCAATTCTTTCTTCGTCCTCCATGATCCCCGAGGCCGTGAAGAACATCTCCAACCTCTTCACCCAAAGGAGCCATTTAGGCCCCAACTTGGAAGGTGGGCCCCTGGTATCAAATTCGGGCATGGGGGCTAGTGTGCTGTTCACCCTGCGAGGGATGGGGGCAGGAGCGCCATCCTGTTCTTCTTCCTCCCCCATTTCCCTGCGTGGTACTCACAGAAATACGTTGAACTGCTTTGAAGACAGGGCCCCGGATCACCCTTGGCGCAATATCTTCTCCGGTGCCACTCTTTTCTTCTTTTTTTTTTTTTTTTTTTTTTTATATTGACAGAATGCCACAACCTCGCAGCTGCACAGGCTGTGGAGGGTCCAAAAATTGACTCTTTTCGGTGCAAATTGCAGGTGGCGCACGAGCACCCTTACGGGCCGCAACCACTGCGTTCTGCGCTCAATCCAAGATGGCTGCCAGCCACACGTGTGAGCCCGTGCCAACACGGAGCAGCGTTCTCCTCTCTGGACGCTACCGGAGAGGAGGTCTGCTCCCGCGCCGTCCTCGTCGCCAGTGTGATGGTGTGGGGCGATGGCAGGCCCCACCTGCAGGCACACACGCACGCACACAGTACTCGCGCTAAGAGACACGCCGGAGACATGTTGCTGCTCCGGTCTCCGGCGCGAACTGCCGGCCGGGACCGCCTTTATTAATGCGCGCATGCGCGAGCCTCGTTATGGGCCGCGCATGCGCAGAACTGCGTATTACTACGCAACAGTCCTGTCTTAGAAAAAGTTTGGTTCATGGCTGATGCAGTAATGTACATTGAGTTATGAGTCACAGCCACATGACCCGGAGGATGAGCATATCATGACGATAAAGTTAACTTCCCAAAGATGCTTTCTTGCCTCACCCTACGGTAGCTAGTGCCTAGTTACTGGGCACAATGGTCTTCCGCTCCTGATTGCCAATGTTTGCCATCATTTCGTATACTCCCTAATTGGCTTTCTACCACTTCCTAAGCACTTAATCGCACAAGTAGGCAAAGCCTACACTGATTTCTTATGGGAATTCAGGACGAACATAGACAGGGCAAACATGTTGCCTACTGCCACACAGTAGATCGAGCCACATTACACTATCACATGATAAATACATCTGTGTAGAAGTGGAAGTACGCACTCTTACCAAAAAATGCTGCAGAAAGGAGAATAACAATTCTTACAGCCCGTTGGTGTGCTCATATTTCCCTTTTGGTTCAAAATGTGGGTGTTATTCAATTTGATCTGGGACATCACCTGGCATTGTATATTTTTCATGTTGGGTCTCATCCTTCCAACCTTCCTTATCTCACATCTAGGTCTAAGATAGCCAATGAGTAGCATGCCAAAATATATTCCAATTACCTACCTCCTTTGTATGGGGCTCATAATTAATGATTTGAATGAGGTACTGCTGCATGTATTCTCTGCAGTACTTCATGCTACCACCATCTCGGATCTTTTAACTTGTCATAGGTAGGGTTTGATATTCTTCGCAGGAATTAGGTTACACAAATAAGCATATAAATAATTCCAACTGAGCAGTGCAGTACTTGCAAAACTAGAGAAAGAAAGAAATGAAGGGTGGTCACAATCTACATTTTTGCACACCAGATATTTACTAGAACGCCAAAGCTGAAAAGCACAAAAAAAAATACACATGCTCTACTTACTAACCATCTACACATGACCTTGTACTGAGCGGAAGCAGCGCTGAAATAATCAAAGTGCTGGAAAACTATATGACGATATCTTTACCTGGCCCCCAATTTGCCTTTGTGTGAATAACAATGCTTACAAAAATGTAGCTGAATATAAAGTATGGGCTTATAACCCGTATTTCAGCCCCATCGATGCTACCTCAGAGAACCAATTGAATTCAGAAAGAAGATTGAAGATTGTAGCAAATCATAATTACTCCACAGTAATTTATATATCCGTGTATCCTTACTTGGATTGTTAGCCAACCAACGGATGGATGTATCCATATCGAATGTGTCTTTGTCACCCTTAAGTGACTGGGTGAATTTACAGTAATAATGATATTGAATGTTTATGTGAAATGGTCTGTAGGCCAAACATTGCCTGACAAAGCTCGCCTAGGGAGAATCGCCTGTAGGATTATTCTTCTTTAATGGTTTTGTCAGGAATTTTTGCAAAAACAGCAGAAATGTGTTGTTTTCTTTTGTTTTCTCTTTTAAAAGTGGATGTTTCTGTCATTAAAAAAGTCAGGATTTATGTTTGTATTTGAATATGACCTGTCCTGAACATGTTACATGAATACATTTGCTGATAAACTCTATGAAGATAATCTGTGGAACGTAATGAATTTGGGTGCAACGAAGACAAAAGTGTTCATCGTGAAATCCTTAGCCAATTGGAAACATTCATAACTGCAGACTCTTACCATGGCTGCTCTGATATACCAAAGGCTACTTGTGTCGCCTTAATATGTGTTGCTTCTTGACTCAAAAACCTAAATCGCCTTGAATATTTGACATCTATGGTATAGAAATCCTCGTTTGATAGCAGAGATTCTAATTTGTATCTGAAGATTGTTTGGAAGACAAAGAAACTTTTCGTTTATAACGGTATTATTTAATTATAGTGCTTCCTACAAAACATATTATTGTTTCTTAGTACTGTAATTAATAAGTGGAAACATTATCTAACTTATTGGTAATCAATATATTTACAACAGAGGATAAAAGACAAAGTCGTCCATAGTGGGTAATAAACTTGTGCATTTCCAAAGGTGTACACATCTCATCAGCAGACACTTAAATATATTGAGGTAGTTTCACGGTCGGTGTGTTGACTATTTTAATAATCACCGGTCTGATATTTCTTCTAAAAGTTGCAAGCTGTTGCCATTACTAGGAGATTAAAACAACATTGTTTCTAACGAAAATGTATCACAAGAGTATCGGTAATGTATGTATAACCCAATGTTTTTACTTTTTTAGGAAACCTCTGGCCAGAGAAGGCCATCAGTCAACACAGTGCACCAAAAGTAGAACCGATTAGCATCGCCATCTAAGATATGATTTGCATGGTTGGATCTAATATCTTATTTTGATTAGCCTCCATTGATTAGGTGTGCACAAAGGACACACCTACGGCAGGACTTTCGGACTGTAGTGCAGGCCCTTGTGGTCTCTCATATCGATGAGGGAAATGCTCTCCTTACAGGGCTTCCAGCTGCTCACTTGGATTCCCTAAAAGCAGTCCACCACACTGTAACAACTCTTATTATGGGAGCATAGAAATGTGACCGAATGACCCACATCCTACATGAACTACATTTCTTCCACTCCAAACTAGGATACTACAAAGCAGTCACGAGTATTACACCAGCGTACCTGGCAATTAATCTCCACATATCTGGTGGCACACATTCTTCGCACACCAAATCACCAACCGGCTTGAATCACAACTCGTCTACAAAGAGAGGACCCGCAAACAATCCTTCTCTTGTCATGTACTGACCCTCTGGAACTCAATCCGGTTATCGGCTCGGAATGCCCCCTTACTTCTCCAATTTCCCAAATCTCTCAAAACATTGTGTGATGCTGGAAATGCATTTGAAGTGACAGGGCCTCCCTGTCCTTGTCCTGTAGTCCTTTTTCATTTGTGTTCTGTATTGCTTTCTGCCCAGGAGTCCATGTGGGACCATGTTTTAGTTTGGTGTACAGACCCATGGGATGCCTTTATGGCACCCATGGGTGGGGGAGCATCCCTGTGCCCCTAGTGTATGTTTTTGGGCACATTTGTGTGGCCCACAGAGCAGGGTATGGGCTGGCGGCAGCTCCATGCTGAATTTGAAAGGTGCTCTGGGTATCCTCCATTTTGGGATACACAGGCCCTCTCATTGGAATCAGTTGATTCCTGATAGGAAACAAGATGCCCCCTGTGGCCTCTTGCTTTCTATTGCCTGTTACCTTGTTTTCCCAAAGTCCTGGGAAGCCCTGACTCTGTCCCTTCCCCCTGACTGGCTAATATGTGGAAGTTCCATATATGGTGTTGTTGTGAAGTCCAGGCCAGACTGGCTGGAGCCTTCCCAGTGACTGTATGTTGTGGGTAGACCCTGTGGGTGGGACCCGGGTGAATGGAGTGTGTAACCAATATGAACTTATTGTTGTGGCTGTCTCATTTCTGGTATGAGAGACAAAGACTGAGACAGCTCAAAACTGGTATGAATGCAGTGTGTAGTGTTAAATGGCTGGGTACTTGTCCCAATAGACATTCCTTGTTGTGAGTATCTGAGAGGGAGGAGTATGGGCTGAATGCACTATATGCCTGATTGGCTGACTGAATGCATGAATGCCCTTCTGTATGATTGGCTGCTGAGTGTGACCCAGCAGTGTAGATGAGAGACAGAATAGTATATATCTGGGGACCTCTCACTACAGTTCGCCGAGGACTGATCCGAGAGAGTACCTGGCTAGGCGCCCTCTTCTCATGCTCCGAGGGACCATCGTGCACCGCCAATCTTTGCCGAAGCTCCCTGGAAGCCAGACCGTCGAAAGTCTACCGCCCGGAATGGGGACCGCCGAGGAGAACGAAATGAAGCACCCGGACATCAATGCCGTCGAAGTCCATTGACGTCGACCAGAGTTCAGAGTATCTCCATAACCGCTGGAGGCTCGTCAAAGCCGTGTTGCCCAGAAGAGTAGACTGCTTGACACTGTGCCGCTGATGACTGGAGCCACCCGCTCCTTTGCCTTAGACTGTTGAATCGAAGGACTCCCTTGTCCGCACCGTCGACCGTTTATCCCGCCAGAGAAAGTCGAGGAAGCCGACGTGCCGAGGAGAATCCGCCGGTGTGTTTCCTGCCACCCAAAGACCACAAAGACTTTGACGACTCAACGCCCTTGTCGGGCTACAGTTAGAAACTCTTTGCCGTCCTGAACAATCTAACGCCGAGGTGCCCTGCACACCTCATACTCGCAGGACATCGTCGACGTGCACCGCCTGGATCAACGCCATGGTCTCGGCACCCTTGAACTTTTCATGGACACCGTCGACGCCAAGTTCACCTTCTCCAACGCCTCTTGACGATCCGTGGCTCCTGCTTTAAACTGAGTCACTCAAGATTGATCCCTCGACGCCTCTCGATGATTTCTGCTCTACCAGGTACATTGGGGGGGGGGGGTGGGTAGAAACATTATCGAAGGGAATAAGACTTGTACAACCATATATTAACTGGGCTTGTTATATCTCTTTATTTTACAGGTTGCCTAGGTGGGGGATCTCCACACAGAATTATGTTTAATGGTAGAGGCCAGTATCCTGCCAATTCTTCTAACCCACTGCTTTCCACCTATGTCTATTGTTGGTTGCCTTTATTAAGTGATCTGTGTGACATTTAACCAGAGTATAGTTGATGCACTTTAATGAGATCTGATAATAACTGTGGTACCACTTTAGAACTGTATATATTTGCCATTGTAGATTTTCTGAGCACAAAGTGAGTTATTGTGATAGTGTACATAACCTTGAATATTAATTATATAAAGACTGTGTTTTCAGTAATACAGTGTGTGGACATTTCTTTGTGGGGGCTTGGGGACTACACTGTACTTAAGAACCAGCCTGCATCACCTTCTGAGAAGCTAGGCCTTGATTGCTCGTCCATTGCTACTTTATAGAGACTCTTGGCTGGGGTCCTCTGTGCCTTGCCTCTACCATATAAAGAGTAGGAGTACAGACACCACCCTCCAGTCTTTACACATGTCTCTTTCAACAACACCTTACCTTGGACTAGTTCCAATGGATGCACATATCGATGCACAAACCTCACAGTACTGCACTACTTTTAAAATATGCCAGCCCAAATGCCGGCTACCCACACTCTGTACAGTGCTCCCTTGCTATCGAGCAAGGTCTGCACGTTAAACAATACAGTTAAAAAATAAGGTCAATGATGGGGCTAAAGCAGTCTGCTTCCTTAGTAGTGTACCTCAGAGTGGAAGTGAAGAGCTTCTCAAATGGAGTAGTGAGTCTGAGCAAAGAAGGTTTTACAACCATGGGAGTGACACTTGTGCAAAAACATGGGCTAAATCTGACTCACTATCTGAGATGTTTCAGAGATTTTTCCAAAAAAGAGGATGTAGTCTGAATCATGGGTAACCTGTTCTATAAGGAAATCAAATGGTTGGTTTTTATTTTTCAAAGTGAACACAGAATGATTGACTAACATGATTAAGTCAGTTGCTACACAACTACTCACCAGAAGTGAAAAACCTCATCTCCTAAATTGCAATCAGTCAGGGTTCCACCTACACAAGTGCAACATTGAGACAGTTACCATCCAGGTGGTGGATGTTGCCCCCCAAATCATGGATAAGAGAGACAAATGCTTACTCATCCCCCTTGGGCTCTCGGCTGCATTCAACACTCTCGATCAATCGCTGCATCCTCCTCTCCCTCCTTGTCGACAGGATGGGACTCTCTGGCACTGCCCTGATTTGATTTACCTCCTACCTCTCGGGCAGACACCATGATGCTAACATAAACTTGCTGAATTCTAACCGACAGTCACCTGGGTTGTCCCAAAGGCTCCATCCTTTCACCAATCCTGTTTAGTCTTTTCATAGAGCCACGGGCATTCTCCTCACAGATTCCAGTGTAGCCATCCACCAATACACGCATGATGCTCTGTTGTCCATGAAAGTAAACTGCCCAAAGGACATCAATCGTCTTTGTGATTATCTATCCAACATCGAATCTGGGATGTCAACTGCCAACTGAAACACAACCCATCCAAGACTGAATTCAGTGGTCTGATAGCTAGACAACAACTTGTCCAACAATGGGTCAATGATATGTGCCTAGAAGGATTTGATCCACAACTCTCGATTCTGCAAAATCCTTCATCCTTCATTCAGAAGCTTTTCTGTGCAGAGACACATAGCCAAGAAGGCCCAAACTGCCTGGCTCCAAATCTCCACCCTTCACAAAATCAAAACCTTCATCCCACCACAGGACTTCAGGTGGAGTTCAGGGCCTCACACATCAATGTGGGAAATGCCCTATGATGTGGCTCAGAGCTGCTCACTTGGCTCCACTAAAGGCAGTTCACCATACTATTCAAGTGAATAAAAATTTGACGCAATCACCATCATCCTACACAAACTACATTGGCTTTGTCTACAGGCCAGGATACTGTTCAAGACTGCATGTATCATCTCCAAAGCAGTTAAGAGGAGTAGACCAGTGTACCTGGCAGCTAAACTCCACATATCAGGTGGTGCACGCTCCTCGCACAGCAAATTCAACAACAGGCTTTAATCACAACTCATCCGCAAAGAGAGGACCAGAAAACAACCTCTCTCTTGCCATGCACCCACCCTCTGGAACTCAATCCAGTATCGGCACAGAATGCCCCCAAAATTCTCCAATTTCGCAAATCTCTCAAAATATGGCTTTCTCAACAACACCTGACCAAGGACTGTCAGGGAGAATTCTCCAGAATGGCTCATTTCCCTTACCTACTGAGTCCCTCAGAAGCTTTGTTGGATTTCTATGATTTATTTTTTTCACCTGGTAAGAGTGTGAGCCTTTTTCCCACTCTTACATGTGTTTTGCTGTGTGTTTAACATTTTTGCGTCATAGAGTGTGGAGCCTCACCTACTCGTAAAGGCATCATCTTTTTACTGTGTGTCACACAGCACCTTTAGTGCAGTGACACAGGGTTGTCTTTTTCAGACTTCCCAATTTAAACTCAATTTTCAGGGACTGACTACTGTCTCCCAGAACATGTAAAGTTGCCATTGACTTTATTAGACTTTTTAAATTCACAGACCCAGTACAATCTATTGGAAAGGGTTAATAGTTATACCTTTTTGTCTGTCTCTCATGGAACATTATTTTGTTCCCCTTTCTTTAAGATTTGGCTGGTGACAGTGGTATCTACCATATTTTTCCTACCATGGTTTATGAAAATAGCCTTGGTACTGTTTTAGGCTATGTTAGTAGTCTCGAACTTAAATCCGCTGGACCCCATTTACTTTTATTTGGTTCCACCTGGGTTTATTTGCCATTTCTTTTTGTAAAGGTCTTTCTCGTGTTTTACTCTGTGTGCCAAACCAGGTTTGGTTCCTTTGTTTGCCGTCCTCTGGTGGGCTTCTGCACAGAAGCCCTCCTTATGTGCCTGAGAGTCTAGGCAGACAGGATGTGAGGAAGGGTTTTCAGGCCCCCACACTCTTGTTTGATTGGCCAGGTGACTGCCCTACCAGAACAGTCACCCTGCTGTGTGATTGACAGCCAGGCTGTGTGAATGGGGGAAAACTGCATAAAAAGCAGGTCTCTGGGACTTGGAAGGAGAGTCGCCACTGGATCCTGAGAACCGAAGAGAATCTGGAGGAAGAGGACCACTACCACGACTGAACCTACCGGTGAAGCAATGCTGCAGGTTGAATCTCCAAACTTCGACAACAGAGAGGATTTGCAAGGAATCCTCTTCCCTTGAGCTGGTGGGACCAACCAGTTTGCCAAACACCAAGCAAGGCCTCCCTCCCTGGTCGAACTCGCTGTGCACTGCTGCAGTGAACCAGATAGCCAGGAGGACCGGATCCTGTTTGGGTTTTAAGGATCGCACCTTTTATTCATTGCTTTGCTCTGCTGCTGGTTTCTTCCCTGGGCAGTGCAGGACCCTACAGTCTTCCTCCTTCGTGTCAGTCCGACAGTCACTTCAGGAACCGTGAGCCTGCAGGATCTGCCAGGAACTTCTGCCTCAGCTACAGCATTCTTCTTCTTATAAGGTACAGTTCAAATCCGGTTGTTTGTTCCGTCCGACCGCAGTGAAAGTGTTTTAAATCTTTCGCCAATCTGAGGGCTTGTCCTTCTCTACTCTTTTAACTAACTTTTCTTCCGACCAACTTTGTTTCAAACTCTTGGAAAAGACTTAACCGCAAACTACTCTGAACTGTGTGACTCTCTGCAAAGACTCTGAACCATTAATATTGACCCAGGCCTTTTGATTTGAATCCTCATTGTTGCAAGCCTTTTCTAGATTGCCCTGCCTACTTACTTTTTGGTGCTGCTTAATTTTGTATAACCTTGTCTTTCCCATCCCTTTTTAAATTGCTGGTGTGCCATTTTGCTCACACTTAATTTTGAGCTTAACTTGTCCAGAATTGATTGGGTGTTGTGTAGTATATTAAGATTGCGATTTTTCTGCTGCTTTACTTAGTGAACTGTGTTACAAATGAATGTGTAAATAAATGTATATTCTTTTACTCAGAAACCTTGAGTCAGTGTTTGTTTGAACCATAGTAATTGCTATCCTTTGTGTAACTTCTGATACTGCTCACTTTACTCTGAGATAAGTCTGGCTACTCAGCCATTGCTACCAGTTTACTGTGTAGTAGAGGCTTGTACCAAAGGTGAATTTGTACTTGCACTTGTAGTCTTAATTGCATGTGGTGTTCCCAAATGGTACTGCATATGAGTCTGCCTAACAAGGATTAATCTGAATGGATGCAGATACTGACACCCAAACCTTAACACAGAGTACAATATTGCTGTTAAAAGATGCCAGCCCAACCCCTGGCTACTCACACTCTGTTTAATGCTCCACTGCTCTCCTGCTAGGTCTGCTCTAAGAATGCAATTAAAAAAAATCTCTTATGTGGTGAAGCCAAATCTCCTATCTCTGGCTTTAAAGACATTGGTTAACCAAAAGGGACAGAAACAGGAAGGCATCCTGAACACTTAGGAAATAAAAAGTCTTCTGCATAGCCCCATCATATGTCAATCAATGATGTGTCAGTCAAACCTGTTTTGCTAATAACACGTTGTAATGGCCAATGTCCATCACAGTTCTGATAGATGTTGGAAGTATGGGATATTGCACTCCCGCTTATTTATACCTTTGTAAGGCCAACACTCTAAGGTTGCAGAAAAGCATATTGAGTTTCTGCATGAGGAAAAGCCCACAAACGTACCCACGGGGAGGGTGTTATTTTCCATGTCATTCTGGGAAGGAGGTGCTTGATAAGATTTCTATGGATACTTATTGGTACCTCCAGAATGTCATCATCAATGGCCAGAGAATGTTTGACTTGACAGAAATTGAAATCAGCATTCCTGTTGAAGTCTGGTTGCTGTTCTAGATAGGTAGCATGCTGTAAATTAGTATGCTACTAGACAAGCTAGTAGACCACTTGGGTATTTTCAACTGCCTGTATGTATATCAGACCATGTCCCTGTAATGGTACTGTTAGGGGCCAAGCTGATAGCCATGGGTCTGGACATGCAAGGTATATGATCACTTGGTCAAAGTCCAAAAAGGCACTGCGTACAGAGGATTACATTTCTGCAATAGAGAATGTTTCCAAATGAAGGCATGGGCAGCAAGGTGTACATGCCGGTAAGCAGTCGTACCCAAAAAGAAAAGACACCCACTCATGCTTGAGAGGAAACTGAGACACTTGTCTGTAGTTTTTAAGGGATCTGATTGCATAAGGACACATTGTGACACTCGGATCCGATGGAATGCTGCTGGTGTCAGTTTGCGTCTCTGACTCCTGTACATCAAAGTAGGCATGCCGAGTACAAGTTTTAAATGGGCAACTACTGGTACATTCAGGCGCCAATGGATGGAAGGGCTCCAGTAAAGTGATCTCATAGTCCTTGTTGTGCTACAAGCTTAGAGCTTGTTGCACACTGAAGACTGGTGGTGTCTCTGAGCCAATGTCCCTTTTGGTTACAGTGATATGATAAATAAGAAGAGTGGCCAGCTGGTGGCAAGTGCAAGGGTAGGGGCAGACATCAGGTGTCAAGTGCTGGTAGGGGGCTGTAGGGGTAGAGAAAAAGTCCCTGAGTGCAAGGGTTGCCAGGGGGGCAGTGCAGGTGTGCAACTGGCGGGGAGGGGACCTGGGCCTGAGTCAGAGGGTAGCCAGGTAAACCAGTGCAGTTTTAGTTTCAACCAAGAGATCAGCAGGGAGCAAAGGAGAGAAAGCAGAAGCAAAGGGGAAGGTCCTGAGGTGCTTCTGGAACCGGAGATGGTTCTCCTCAAGTTTCAGAAAGGCAGGGACGCTGTTCCAGAGGGAGGCCCCAGAGGAAGAAAGAGATCGACCACCAATGTGTTGCTTGGAGAAGCGACTGACCCTGAGGGAGTTAGAGGTGGATGGGCAAAGAGCTTGAGAAGGAAGATATTTAGGAAGAGAAATTTGAAGGTATTGAGGGCCCTGGCCCCAAAAGGCCTTGTGGACAATGCAGAGGGCTTTGAACTTAATCCTTGCTGCCCCTGGGAGCCAGTGCAGAGATTTCAGTCCTGAGAGATACAGTCTTGCAGTCCTGTTTTGGATAAGTTGCAGAGGGTGGAGAGTAGAGGCAGGTAGAATTAGAAAAACGCTGTTGCAGTAGTCCGGCCTAGAGAGAACCAGAGCTCTGGAGACAGTGAGCTTCTGGGGGAAGGAGATGAAAGGAAGAATACCTCTGAGGAGGTCCAGCTGGTAGTGTGACTTCTTAGAGATGTTGGCAATGTGAGGAGAGGAGAGTGTGGAGTCGAAGATGACCCTGAGGTTTTTAGGCTCACAGGTGGGAGCAGGAAGAGGTACTGCATTAGGTACCCTTGGGAGGTCTGCTTAAAGTGAAGAAACCATTGGAGAGGTTTGTTCCTCTCTTCTTCTGCCCTGGAATGGAATCTCAAATATAGCGTGAATGCAAGACCTAAATAGCTTGTCAGTTGTCTGGCAAGTCCAGGTGACAGTTTAAAGATCGTTTAGTGTCAGTATTAAGGCTGTCTTTTCAGGGGCTAGGGCTCAACATTGTTAGTCCAGCTGACCAACCTACTATCTCGGGTAACTGATTAATTATAGAGATCATGGACCATGCTACCAGGTACCCAGATGTCGCACCCATTAAAACAAGTACTGCCCTCTGATAACAAAAGGCTTGTATTAGAATTTTCACAAAGGTTTGTTTCATCAAGTAGTTAATTTATGACAAGTATATCAACTTGGCCATCTTGCATAAAAGGAAAGTGGACAGATCACTACATTACTATATATGTGTGATGATTCTTGCCACTCCCAGATCAACAAGATGATGGAGGGCTGAAAGACATTGACATGTGTGCTTTAAAACAGTTTGCGAGGAGGAAGTGTACTCTCCTCTTGCCAACCTTACATTTTGCATTCAGTATGTTACCTTTGTTGTGAATATCGTTATGCCTGTTAAACTTCCTTTCACTCAAACTTTGAGAACCCCCTTAGATTAGTGATGAAGGGGTGGATGGGTCACACTCAGATTAATAACCATGATTTGGAGGCATGCCCCACCCTAAACACAACACAACATCTTTCCAACCTTTAAAACACATACTTATACTACTGTAACCATAGCACACCCGCAGCCTTATCCACAAGAGCACATCCTTGTCCCAATACTAATTCCAACTTTGTCCCAACTATGCAGTCTTTAATAAGATGTTGTAGTAGATAGAAGCAGTTATATTAGAGTTGAGCATATGAAGGAGTCTTTGTGCATCAGGATTTTTGGAATTATATGACAGTCTCTCTAGATGTTCTACCATTGCAGCAATAACTGTAAGGAATTGGATCAGGGAAGAGGCAGGCATATGGAAATTGAAAATAAATTCCTCAAATGTAATGGGAACACCACATTTAAATAGTTGGTTGCAGAATTGAATGCCCTTTAAAAGCCACAGCTTCAAGAAAATGGATTTACCTCTAATTTTAATCAAGGGGTTATGCCAAATGAAGGGGGATATAAAAGAGGATTTCTTAGCTATAGATGGAAACATAAATGTTTTAATGGGCAGGATGGATTGACGAAGACAGGAGTATTTGGTAAATTTGTTTTTCCCTTTAATTAAGTAAAGGTCAGCAAGGGACATTGGGGAAGCCATAGCTCTCTCTAGGCAAACCCAGTTAGGCACATAAAAAGATATATCCTGCACAAACCAGCACTACTTGCTTAACAGTAAAGGCTAGGTGATATTTGCTTTAAATCGGGGAAACCAACCCCTTCTTGAGAACGTGTTTTTTTCAGTTTACTTAGCGACATTCTATGTTTCTTTCTCCCCCATAAGAATTTCATGAGACAGGAATCTATAGATTTGAAGAAAGATGGAGAAAGAGGAAGAGGCAACATATAGAGAACAAAAAGTATTATAGGAGAGATTATCATCTTAATCGATTCAACTCTGCCCCACCAAGAGAGATATAGGGGGGACCAAGAAGATACTAACTCTTTGACTCTGGCTAATGTGCTATCTGAGTGACGTTTGTGAATACCATTAATGGATGCAGATATGTGGATACCAAGATATTTGAATCCCAAAGGACACAATTTCATGCCTAGAGTGTTAGTATCAAATGGGGCACAATGCAGGTTAAGTGGAAGAATCTCAGAATGGTCAGCGTTAAGTTTGTATGCTGAAGCATCAGAAAATCTGGAGATAATATTAAGTAGATGATGGTCTCCTAACTGGCTTATGCCGATGATGTACTTTGGAATTCCATTTGATAATTTACATATTAAAACTGTGGCTTATGCCGATGATGTACTTTGTCCCAATTATGAATTTGACACTATCTACACTGAGAAGAACGCTTATGCAGTGACCAAGGGCCTCATCACGAGTCTGCTGGTAACACTTAAATGTGGCGGTAGTTCCATTACCGCCACATTTAAGGGTCTGCCAGATCATGGGCGTGGCAGATTTTCTCCCAGCTCTGAGCTGGGGGCAAATCCGCCAGGATTTTGCCGATTTTTGGTGCTTTTACTGCCGGCGCTAACCCAACCAGCAGTAATAGCGTGAAAATTCCCCATTGGGCCCAATGGGGGATGGGGAATTCCCGAATGGGCCCAATGGGGAATGGGAACCAACCATTCTGCCAAACCCGTGATCCGGCACTAATAGCGCCTGGGGTTTGGCGGTAGGGCTAATAGCCCCAGCGTTAATACCGCCGGGGTTAGCGCCCAACTCGTGATGAGGCCCCAACTCTAGTGACATGGACAAGTGAGCTTCTTTTGCAGACTGGCTCCTGATGTGGAGACTGGAGTGATGGGAGGAGTGATTGAGAGGGATGGAGGATAACTTTGTTGAGGATGCGCTAAAATCTTGTCCACAGAACAGTGGGTGCTGGTCTTCCCCTGCTGCTCTGAAATCTGTGCCAGATCTTTCAAGGAGGTAGCCTTATGGTTGTGTGCCATGCAATTATCTATAAATGGTGGAGAAAACCTGCAACCATATGTCATTACGTGTTTTAAAACAATACTCTTGGGGTCTCAGTTACAGAGTGGTTTCATCTTTGCAAAATCAGAAGAAAGAGAAAGCTGGACCTAGGAATGAACAAAACCCACATTTGCATAGCACACAGTTGATAGTGTAGTTTCTAATTGTCTATCCAGTGTGAAACCTCTTGTGATTTTCAAGAGGAAGAGTGAAAGCCTGGCTCTACTAACTTTCTTGTGACATACAAGGACAGTTATCAAAGCGTTGTGATCACCGATCTATAGGACTCCCTTCAGACCCGTTTGCATTGCAGGCAATCCATTGAGTTGGTGCAGGATCATCTTTCCCATAGCTAAGCACCACTCTACCCCATACTCATTCTGCCCTTGTCCTCCTGGCAGTAAAATAACATCTAATACATTGTTCTCAATTACAGCAGTTGACGGATTCAGTTAGATATAGAGAAGTAGACCGGGTAACTGGATTACGGATGCCTGAATGGAAATGTATCAATCTTTTACAGTATTTTAGAGAATAAAAATCATAACTATATGTGATATCTTGAGTTATATATGAACACCATCAATTCTAACAGAACATCCTCTAACTTTGGTCACAACACAAGCAGAGACACGTCTCCAGTTTGCACATCTCTGTATACCCTTCCTACACAACATATTCCCATTGCTCTACATGTGTCGCATCACTACACTTAAGAATAAACTGCCCGGAAATGACAAACCAAAGTGATACCTGAGCTGTGCTTAAAGCAATACTGAGAGCCTCATTCTGAAGTTGTCTTTCCCTGCTCAGGGACAGGTTGGTGGGGGAGGGGGATTACATTCATTCTGACCAGGGACCCGCTTGGCAGCTGCACATACGTATGAGCTGTGTTATGTTCATATCAAAGAATGAAGGACGTCAGGTGCTCTTTGCTGTTTACAGCAATAGTCGTGACGGTGGTGCTTTCACATTCAGTATGCACTGAACCTTATGAAAAATCAGAACATAATAATTGGGCACCCACAAATTCAAGGATACCATGCTCAATGTGGTACCCTAATATCCCCTGGCAGATCCTTCTCCATCTCA
Organism: Ambystoma mexicanum; assembly: GCF_040938575.1. NCBI lineage: Eukaryota > Metazoa > Chordata > Amphibia > Caudata > Ambystomatidae > Ambystoma > Ambystoma mexicanum. The sequence continues at coordinate 520,993,545 of NC_090934.1, forward strand.
CAGAACTCTAACTCCTCATACCCTGCCCTCTTCTTGAGGGTGTCCCACAAGTATGAGTCCTGGGTGCATTCCTCTTCACCCTTTGCACGTCCTGCCTGGGCAAACTTAGCTTATCCGTCAGTTTTTCTTATCTCCTCTTTGTTTTATGAAACCCATATCTTCATACCCTTTCCCTACTTCACCTGTGCTATATTAGAGTGGATTACCAACTATCTATCTCCAACACAACAGTGGACGTGACTTGGCTGTCCGAGGCCTAACTTTCCAAAGACTGATGTCATCTGTCTCAAATCCTCCAGTGCCAACCCAACCCATGTCTGCTGACTCATCATCACTGGAATACGTTTTCACCTGAAATGAAGGCAATCCATCCAGTGCAGGCATGTATGATGACGTTGGACACTTAAAGCATTTGTTGCACGCAAGGAGGCAAATTGAGCCCACCTGAAACCACTCAGGAGGGTTCAGAGTGCATTCCCTCTGAGAAATGTTTTAAAATGATAGTTTTAAATGGCACATTGTACAGCACAAATGTCAGTAGAAATCAGATAGAAAAGCAATGGATTTAATAATATTTCTCTGCAGCAAACAGACGCAATGTTACGTTGTGTCCGATGCCAGATTACAAATGGTGCACAATGACATTTCAGGGATGTGCCCATCAGAAATGTTGTGCCTCATAGAATTCATAGAAGCACAAAAGGAAAATTTAGATTTATCCCACATAATCACTGAATCAGGGCCTGATGCATTGGCCACTAACATGCTGCCAAAAATGACCGTCGGAATTGTACTATCTCCAAATATTAAAGGGTTTGGAAGGTATGCACCTCAAATTCTATGCTCTAAGGTAACACTTTGAATAGTCATACCAGGTAACTTTGTTAAGCAGTATTTTATGTAAGAGTGCAAATAACGCTGCACCAGCCACATCGAACAATATCCCTAATTTGATACAGATTGTCGATTCATGTTTGTTTCAGATATTTAGCAGGTTTATGGGGTGTCATCTTGCGGTGTTTAGTTCGAGGCTACAGTGACATTTTATCAGGCATTTTTAATTATCCTTTTGTTCTCAGAATAATTGTGTCCACTGTATAAATGATGGCAAGTTCTTCTGGATTGTCAGCAGAAACAATTACTGTTTGTCTTTTGTTTAAAACATTGAAGCAGTATATTGGTGAGCTTTTGGCCTATTCCTATAGAATTTACTTAGTTCGTACACATTTCGCTCCATTGTTTACGTTCCTTTATTATGCCATTGCTTTTGGCCATTTAGCTTTCCGGCTGATGATGGTCCATGACATTCTGCAGAGAATCAGCTACTGGTGACAGCATTTTTCCTTCACTATGTGAAAACGGACGTTCCTGCAGCAGTGGAGCATTTTCGTTGCTCTTCTCTAAAGTGACTTCACGGGCCTAGTACATTCTACAAATTGGGGTTGTTTTACTACGGCAGAAAGGACCGCAACAGAAATGAATGAATGAGAAATGTACGTACTGCACCATTCGGTCATTCAAAGTAAAACCACCCCAAATCTAAAGAAACTCTAACCCCCTCCCATCCTCCGACACCTGGCCACACCCCCCTACTTACCTTTCCATCAGTCTCGCTGGTCCTTGCGACGCCAGTCCCCTTTCACTTCTGTGATCGGGTACCAGTGCCGCAGGGTCCTTCTTTTAAAACAAGTGGAGTGTTGCTGGGGACACCCCCACAGCCCTGGTAGCCTATTCTTTTTTTTTGGGCAGGGTCAGCTGCGGGGGTGTCCCCCACAACCCTCGCTCACTAAACTAGATAGTATAGTGAGCGGGGTGTTGCGCGGGAAGCCCCTGGAGCGCCCGCAGCCTTTTTCTATATTTTTTTAGGTCAGGTCAGCTGTGGGGACAGCTGTTCCGACCCAAAAAAAGAAATATGACCTACACCACCAAATAAATACTACAAAATGTCCTCCGAACATTTAGTCAGTAGGACATTTAGTAGTATCTATTTTTGCTAATTTGGTGGTGTAGCCAGGGGTCAAGTCCTAAAAATTAAAGTGAGGGGACTCATCAACAAATGCAATGGGATGTGACGTCGCCAGAAATTAGTTAGTATATCGAGGTGAAATATGCACATTCATTAAATTGACTTGGCATAACCACCCACATTGCACAGGACGAATGGCATTTGACTTTCAGAAAAATCAACACACAAAACAGAGAGGATATTTGTTTCTAATAGTGACGTTAAAATGTGTGCATGTTTTAAACTCCAAGAACCAATACAAATGTTTTCCCTGCGACTTACAGTTCTGAAATATTTCACCTTTAGTTGTTAGTTATTTTTCATCAGGTTATATAGTGCAGTGGTGAAGTGTCCAACCTACAAATCTGACAACTGTGGTTTGATCCCCGAGGTTAGCTTTAATGCATAAATTCAAAGAAGATATTCAATGTTTCTCATTTTAGCTGGGTGGGGGCTGAGTCCACCCTCTGAAAAAAGAGGGGGGACTCAGTCCCCCTGCGTGTACACTCGACTTGAGCCCTGGGTGTAGTTCATTTGGATTTAGTCTTTTTGACTGAATCCCATTCTGCAGGTCTTATGTCTGACACCTGTACAATACTCCCTTCCCCTTCCTTAAAACCACCTGTCTATTTCTCCCAACATCATTATCATAACTCTATTAAACTACTCTGGGCCTGATTTACAAAACTGTTTTTAACTGGGATTTTCCCATTTTAAAACATTTGTGTAAATCAGGTCCTCGTTGTTGTGTTTATTTTTTTCCTATGTGTGTCGCAGCTGGTCAACATGCCAACCGTATCATCCAAACAAATGCAAATGCAAACATAAAAAATAAAAACAAATATTTGAACTATTCCCAGCAACCTCACAGCCCCAAGATATGAGGAACAATACTCAATGATCAGAAAGGAACTCTTTAACTATAATTTTTTGAGCCTGATTCAGACACAGTCAAAAGTCATTTGGAAAGCATTTGGTAAATATTTTTCAATCCAAGTTTTTTTTGCCTCTTTTTTTTATTGTTTATGGTTAAAAGAAACCTTTACAATTTCAATCTAAATAGACTAACAATTAGCATATAAAAAAAAGGAAAAGAAAATCATAGGAAACCACATTAATAACAACCATCTCAATACATAGCGGTCATCAATAATTAATAATCCCACATTACTTGGATTCATATAAAGACTTTAAACCACCAGTTTACAGATCACAATTAATTTTGCTGTTAATAAATAGACGACCTATTTACAAACACAACCATATTCTATCACCTGATTTAAAAAACATAGCAGCGGATCGGTTCGAAATAAAAACTAAGTAACACATATTTTACATCACAGGCAAATTATAGTAGACAACTTCGTGCTCATTATTCATTTCATATCAATTCCGAAACCGAAGTAAATACTGACTTTTCAGATAATTTTCTTTCTAAAATTGTTAAAAAATTGGTTAAACTCAAAATAAGGCTTTGCGACCTAGCCCACATACACCTTTGCCATAGATTCTCCCTATTCAGCATGAATCCTGCGCAGAAATATTCTCTAAACATCACTTTTCTTTCAGATTCAAAATTCACACAATATACAGTTAAGTGTTTGAGTGATTCTATAGTATTATTACTCTTACAGAATCTGCAGTAATCAGTATTACTCTTATCTTTGTACTGATTCCGATTCATCAATTTTTCATTTGTTTGTAACTGATTCATACGAAATCTCAGATATAGTGTCCAAGCTAGACTGCATGGAAAAATCACGTGGTACTCTGGACGATAACCCCACTGCTTGGGGAATTTTGCATATTCAGAGAAGGATTTATAAGTATGTATTTTATCCATCAATAGACACCAATAGTAGCAACAATATTTCAATTTACATGATGGGAGTCCTAGTATTAGATCCTCATGAGTAATCAAAGTAGAAGCTAGTATTTCCTCCATCCTATTCCTAAATTTCAGAAGCGATGGCGGATAGCCTTGGACAATCATCATCCCTAAATCTACATATAATTAATCTTTAGGGGGTGATAGCATTTTAGCATAATTAACTAGTGATCTCCAATGCCATTTAACATATAACGGCAACAAACCTAACTCATGGCAGATGATTACATTTGGCGTGGACATGGCCAAACCCAGTACTTTCTTCCACATTTTGCCCTGGATTATGTCTAATATTCCCTCTATATCATGAAGGCATATATCCAAGGCATAAAGTAGAATCGGCTCAACTTTCTGTAGATAAAATTTAAGAAATGGAAGCAAAGAAAATATCCCCAATCGATTATAGATCAGTTTCATTTGAACAGTCATTGATTGAACTTTGGTATCTACGATCGTCTTCCAGCCAGCAAGTGGATAAGTAGTTGATAGATGGTAACCCAGATAACGAATGGAAGGTGACTTTGGAATCGCGATACCATTTAGGCACCATGTAAATATAGCCAATCTTTTTCGCCCGTCAGCAAAGACAATGATAAAGGACTTTTCAGGGTTCACTTGTAAATTATGTTTGTTAGCAAAAGAATAGAATAAACCTTAGTCTGGAGCCCAAAGGGTGTCCGATCAAAAAACAATAGGTCATCAGCAAAGCTTATCCAATTTAGTGATAAAACTCCTAATTTTACGGGAAAAATACAAGCCTCTTTCCATTCTTCATCTAAATCCAATAGATACAGATTAAACAGTACCGCCGCAAGATTGCAGCCCTGCTTAAGACCTATTGCCGTAGGTATGGAATCAGTAAGGGCACCAGCCTTTGTCAGACAAATCGTGTAAGTAATTTGCTTATGTAAGGCGGCAATCGTTGCAACCAGTTGGGGAGAAAAATCATATTTAATCAATTTCGCCCACAGTAACACTCTAATAACTAAGTCGAATGCTGCCGTAAGATCAAGAACTGCCATATAAATTGGCTCAGAACCAGATAACCTAGTCAGCTGGTGTAGATGAGCAATTATTGTAGCATTTAATTGGCAGCCCATATAACGGCGAAACTCAATCTGGAATTTAGGCAGGAGATTATAAGCGCTGATGTGTTGATGGATGGATTGTAATAATAACCCAATGTAGATTTTTGCAGCAAAATCCATCAGATCAATAGGCCTAAAATTGGCTGGCTCATTCATGAGCCCCTTTTTTGTAAACCGGTATAATGGTGGCGGAGCACCAAGAATTCGGAATTCTACCTAAATAATGAATAGCATCAAATTTGATTTTAAAAATCAAAGCCCACAATTCTGGATTAAGTTTGATTAAACATGGTGGAATACCGTCAGGACCGGCTGCTCTTGAACCATTGTATTTAACAATATCCCTACGTATATCCTCAATAGTTCAAACACAAACATCAGCAATTGGATCAGACCAATTCATATATATGGGAGATTGAAAACCTTGTGACATAGCAAACTTAGATTTAATATAACTAACCCATGTGGATGCGGGAATAGATGGTTCTTCAATAATTTCCGACTTGCCAATCAGGGTGTACAGGGTACCCCACACCTTTCTTGTTTTGTTCTTTAATAATAATGCTAGAAGATTCTGGTTATCAGTATTAATCACTCATGTCTCATGATTTTTATTTGTCTTCTGTATGTCGAAATAATGTGTGCTTTTCAAACATGATACTCATTTTCAGCGTATGCACCCAAGGCAAGTTGTCTCAGCTTGTACCGTTGCCCTTTACGCAAGTTAACCACCTTCTGATTATAAAGATGTTGATGGTTTGGCAGAGAATTGATTTCATTAGTACTCATAATGTGTGCAACATGTACAGCAATTCTTGTTAAGTTCTGTATCCCAGCAAACACACAAGCCTGACCACCCAAGTTCGTCCCCAATATAAGTAAGTGATCATCTTGCATATTCATTATAACTTTTGGACATCTCTTTGAGGTCCACTTCATGGATAATCGATTTCGATCAAATTCTAAAGTGGAAAGTATGGGATCAAGTTCAAAGCTACCAGTTTTGACTCTGAGTTGTAAATTCAAGGCAAGGTGATCTCCCCTAGCTAGATTAGAAATGATTATCGGGTCAATAGACTGCATCAGCTTGGAAGAGGCAAAGATATAATCAATCAAGGAGGTCCATGAGCCTCTAATCCAAGTATAATTATAACTTCCTAATCTAAACGGAACCATTTGGATATCCCACGTCCTGAAATATCCAACCACTTTTTGCCATTCATTATAGATTTCCTATTCTGGTCAAGCTGACAAGGTTGCCCCTCCTTGTCCAGCACTAGACAAATGGAATTAAATTCTCCCCCAATAATAACATTTAAACTTGGGTTATCCAAAAAAGCCTGTTCAAAGATAAGGTCCAGTTCTGTAGTAATTGTTACAAAAGAGGACTTAACTGGATTCCAATAAAGGTTGATTACAAGAAAGCCTTGATCTAACACATCTTTGTAATTAATTTCAACCACCAGCAATGAATCATCAGCCCACTTCACAGAGGACTCTAACCTCAAATTTTTGTCAATTAAAATAGCGAGTCACCCTGAGGGCCGACCCATGACTCCCCTGACAGCAGGCTGCTGATGAATATAAAAACCGTCGAAATCAAATATACCTACAGCCATGGTTTCTTGGATCAAGCATATCCCTGGCTGCATTACATTGTCAAGAGAAGAAGTCCATGCCCTCAAATTGGAACTACCATGGGAGTTCCATGTCACAAAGGTCAGTGCCTTGGTTTCATCCTACTGTCCATCCATTGTTTTAGACACAGCAATTGGATTTGGGGGCCCTATACCCATCATACCTGAGAAGGAGGCTGCGAGGTTCATACATTGTTTCACAAGATCCTCATTAATCAATGGGAAGGTTCCTGCCCCACTTGGAATTACAGGAGGTTCTGGAAGAGTGGCTATAAAAATTTCAGCGAGTTCATCAGAACTAAATAAACATGGAGTTAAACCCAATGATTCCAAGTCATTGCGTTGATCCCAAATTAGTCTCGTGATGATATGTGAGTGGTAGCCACAAATCATTTGCGTCGGATTATTGTGTGATAGTCTTACCCAGTTAATATCATTGCTTCTAATAGTCCGCAGGGCAGGGATGGCTTGAAAAGCCGTGAGCATAGCCGATCGATTCAGACTCATTTTTACACTGGTTGGAGATTTAGATTCCCAACCCATAATAGGTGGCATATCAGGGGTTAAGATCATTATGTCAGTCTTTGGCATAAACTCATATACACTTGAATTAAGTTCTTGTGTACGAGCATGAGGCTCTATAAAAGATCTATCCACTGCCCTATTTGACTCATTTTTGCAATGATTAATCTCTCATGATCCAACACTTGTGCCATCATCATTAGGCAAGGGCATTTCAGGTCCTTTTCCCCTATTATTTGATAGAAGTCTCTTAGGGGAAGTAGATTCGGTTAGCTCACACTCCTGAATAGGTTGTGAATTTTGGGCCTTATTATTAGGTTTACCTTGTTTTGGTTTACTGAATAAGGAGTTATTCGACAATTTGACAGGACCAGCCACTTTAATTTTATTCAATGCCTTTTTTATATACAAGGCTGGGAAGAAATTTAGCAAGACAGATTGTTTTTGTTTGCCACCACCCACAATTTCGTCATACATTGGTTCTCTGTTTTCTTTCACAATAGATTGTTTCTCCAACACTTTCAGCTTATCTACAGAGTCGTGAATAACCTCAATGTTTAATAATGCTCTAGCCTCTTGATTAAGTTGCTGGAGATCAATCTTCTCCTCTTCAATTGACATATTTTTTGTCTCCACTTTAAACAACTGTTTGCCATCTATTATTGCATTTTTTCTTCATCATTTTTAAGTTTTTTGCATGCTGCACCTTACGTTTGGTCGCTCTTACCAGAAGTCTTTTTTGTTTTCTGGATAATACTGGTTCGTAAACCTGGTCCTCTACTTTCTCTACCTCTTGTAATCCTATTAAACCATGAGTTTTCTGCGACTCATCTTCAAGATCAATTAAGTTGGTTAATACAGATGGACTATCTGGATGTTCATCCATACATCCACCAATCGGGTGTGGGACTAACTCAATATTTTCTTGTGCAATAGGCTGGGTTTCTCCAGCCAACTGCACATTAAGGATATTCTTCGTAGTCCCTAGGAAGATCTGTTGGACTGCTACAGCATTTGCTGATGCCATCATTATCAACTGATCTAATTGCTTAGGTTCATTTTTTTTATCGTTAGTAGCAGTAACAGCAGCAAAAGTTGTCATTGATTTTGGCCCCACTGTGGAGTCAACTCGTGTTTGCATATCTTTGTCAATCATTTGAGTATGCAGATTTTGTTTTCCTGCTGTTAAAGCAGCCACTGCATCGCAAGTAAATAAGAGACCTTCAATCCTATTAACCTTAGATATAATCTCCATTATCAGGCTCTGGGAATAGGTAATTTGAGCATGTGTTTGTTCATGACCTTTATCTAAAAGATTTAAAATTCTGGTCATAACCGGGAAATCTACTCCAAGAGCAGACGTCCCCAATAGATTACGTTCAGCTTCTTCCTGTAGTTCATAGAGACTTGCCCGAGGATCAGCAGGAACATTCGAGTTCTCAGGTTCCGACCCCATGTGCACCCCACCAGAATCGATGCTGTTTCTAATTTCAGAAGGGGAGCTAGTTTCAACATTTTTATACCCACTGGTAGCCTCTTCTAAGTTGGGGAGGTCCTTAAAGTATGCATGTACCTGAGCTTGACTCGATATCAAATTACTGGGAGTAGTATGTACATGCACATCTTCCATGCATTATCTACTTACTTTCACGGGCGTGACGGCCCTCTTGAGAACCGCATCCTTTTTTCTAATAGTGCCTCTATTGCAGGCGCAATTATAGATACATCCGTGAATCTTGGTTTAGTTGTAGTGATACCCATCTGCATTAACAATTCTCCATTAACCGGCCCTTCCCCGTGCCCACTCCCAACACCAGCACCTTCATCCTGAATTATCTCTTTGAGCTTATAAATCTCAGGTTCAATTGAAGGGTCAGGAGTCACTTGAGTTTGAATAGGCAAGTTAGGAGGTGTAAACTCATTTACAGAGACTCCCTCCTGTTGTACTATTAGCCTACTAGATTCCCCTTGTGAATCAACACATATGGAGATGCCAACATCATTAGAGAAATTAATTTCATTGTTTACAGGTAAACTAGTATTTTCCATAATAGTATGGTTCATTGCAATACCATTTCTCATATCAGTATTGGAATCATGGATCTTATGTCCACTCCGTAACCCGTTCACCATTTTAATTACCCGTTCAGTATGGAACTAAGCTGTGCATTCACTGCATATTCAAGCAACAGTCCGACAATCAATTGTCTCGGGAACCAGCAGCCCGCGCTTGCCGTGTACCGTGAACAGTCAACAGTACTTTCAAGTACTTCCACAGGTGCGCAGGCTGCTGAGTATTTGTTGAAACAAAAGAGGGGCGGCTACACCAAGGGGCGGGCTCCCAGAGTCGCGACCTTTAAATCAATAGAAACAGACAGGGATTCAGAAGTTAGGTAATTACAGAACGGCTTACAGAATTATTCAAAATATGTAGGAGCACCACAAGCACAATGCACACATTGAACCCAACATACACGTTCAACACAAGGCGTGTACAACAGTCACCTTTGTTTGTTTCTGTGAGCCAGGCAACAATCGGTGTGCAGAAAAAAGACTTCCTCCCGTCGTCCGTCGGAAAAATGTGCAGATAGCACTTCTCTTGTACTGCAGGCAGTTCACAATCCAAGTCGCCGTTTAAATTAGCAACCAACGCGACGGCACAGCCAACAGTACTTTCAAGTACTTCCACAGGTGCGCGGGTGGGTGCGCAGGCTGCTGGGTATTTTTTTAAACAAAAGAGGGGCGGCTACACCAAGGGGCGGGCTCCCAGAGCCGAGAGCTTTGTTTGTTTCTGTGAGCCAGGCAGCAATCGGTGTGCAGAAAAAAGACGTCCTCCTGTCATCCGTCGGAAAAATGTGCAGATAGCATTTCTCTTGTACTGCAGGCAGTTCACAATCCAAGTCGCCGGTTAAATCAGCAACCAACGCGACGGCACAGTCAACAGTACTTTCAAGTACTTCCACATAGTGGAAATGGTCTTTCATCAACCCGTTTCACTTGGTGATTGTCTCCTGGCTGTCTGACAGTAAAAACAGAGGGCCTGATTTACAAACTTCTTTTCAATCAGACATTCAACATTTTGGTAATTCAGGCCCTGAATTCTTTGTGAGCACCTCAGCAGTTGAAAATGATCGATGCACACAATTCAAAGTCACACCTGGATGCTGCTTCCCTTGCCAGCAGTGCCATCTTTCCCCCACCCTCACCCCCACCCTCCATTATCTTTAATGTTTTTTATGTACCCTCCATGCCCGTCCTACTTACCTCTATTCTTCGGCCCGTTCTGCTGCGTATCTTCTCCTGAAACGTGGCTACCATGGAAATGGAAGAGGGGCTCAGGATGGACCATGGCGGTGACAGTATTTTCATTTATTGAATGGGACATAAGCGGCGTCCCATTCAATGAAGGCAAATGCCTTTTTTTTAATATTCCAGGGGCCGATAACACCAGATCTGGCCCGCTGGATCGGGTGTTAACACCACATTCACAACTGCTATTGCTTTTAGCGAAACACTTTTGTTGTTTGCTTTTTCAAAACGTGCACGGCCCTGCATTGGTTTTGTTGATCTAAACCCAGATTGAACTTTGCCCTTTAGTCACTCACAATTGGTCCAGGAAACAAGAAAACATGTTTATGTAATTTAAATTGTTGAGATTAGTCGTCCTCCCCCTCGAGATTATTTTAGATGTTCCATGTCTCTATCCTCTGTGTGTGCGTGTAGAGATAACATCATTATTTTTTGAGAGCATGGCATTGATGTTAACCATTGTATTTAATGTTCTTCACTAGCACAACAGATTAGGAACCGACTTAGATTAAATGCAAGGATATCTTTAGCCAAAGGGAATGCTTCTAATAAACGCGCCTTTAGCTGTGAGATATTACCCAGTTTGTTTGAAAGCTGCGCAGTTTGACTTCAAGGACATCCAGCCGTGTAGTACAGATGATTTGGAAAGATGGCCTTGCAGATCAGAGGAAATGAGGTTGTTTAACTTTGTGTAGACAAGGACAGCAGCAAATGCTGAAAAAGCTGCACAGAAATAAACCGGATGCTGTAGTCATTGAACTAGGAAACTCAGCATTTCATTAAAAAAATGTTTTGTTCCCCTACATTTACCATACTGTACTTTGATTATTTAGGCTTGTGAAAAATGGTTTCCTATAAAATAAATAGCTTCATATCTCATTGGCGTGCCTATCTATACTGGGGTACAGTTATGTTTGCGTCCTGCGTAAGAGAAGACTAGGATTGTATTATTATTATTATTATTATTATTATTATTATTATTAATTTTCAGGTACAAATATCGTTTTAAAGTAGGGTCGGATTGGACCATAAAATTGCCTCGGGCACCAATGAAAAAGTAGCCCGCCGTTGCAAATGGCTATGCATTCCTTTTGCGACATTGTTTGACTAGTACCCAAATAGGAGTTTTTAAATATAAAACGTGAAGCAAATTGTGCATTTTAAAGAATTGAAATGTTGATGGTCAAAACTATTAGCCGCATAATGAAATAACTCATCAAACTGGCCCACATTGGCTAATAAAAGTGATCCACTTTTACAAAAAAAACCTGTCCCACACCAGCATTTTTTTTTTTGCTCGGCCATGAGCCCATTGCCCTATAGGCCTGTCCGAGCCTGCCCCCTTCTCCGTCAATGGCAGTGGCAGTGACAGTGATAATAAGTGCTGTAAGCAGCTGAAGTGGTAGCATCAGTGATACGTCAATCCGCGGCTTTCAACAGCCATAGTTGGAGCACGCCGGTGTGCAGTTCCCAAGATACTGACATTGTTCTCTACCTCTGGCCTCCGTGCCATTACTTCGTTATTGCAGTGGTACTGATGTGCATCTGCAGGCTATGGTTGGGAGTCGGTGGTAAAACGGAGTCTGCCAGGGCACAGAGATGTCTAACGATCACAGGGGATCACCTGGAGTCACATGGGTGGTGCAGCCGAAGGATGAGAATGTGTCAGGGGGTGCATATATATTTCTTATACTTATATAGACAGACATTCTTCTCTTGAAATAATTGCCATGTATTTTGGAAATATAATTGTTTGGGCTTGTTGACTGCATCATCCTATGACTACCTTTCCATCAGATAATGCAATACTTAAAGGTCCTCATTTCTAACATTGGGAGGTAGAGTATACCCCTGCTAGTAAAATTAAGTCTCACTTCTCATGTGATAAGTGTGATAAGCCCACACGGAGGGCCATGTGCATACTTGGCTATTACAGAGTACAAGAAGAAAACAGTACTAAAGTATTGTGCAACACATAGGAAAACCGGTAAGGCATGCCAGATGTATACCTGCCAAACAGTTAACGCACGCATATGTTTCAGACGGGACTGGTTGTATATTTTTGAGTTTCAGACTGAGTAACTATCAAAAATCTGGCAATGACACAGAGGGGAATATAAAGTGTATTTTGTCTGCAATATAATTATGGACAAATTACAACTTGATGCAAATGTCTCATACGCCCAAAATAGTGCAGATATTTCTCCCACCGTAGAACCACTAGGAGTAATTAATAACCTTGTTTTACAGAAGGCTTCATCTCTGTAATATGTTTAATTTCTTTATTCTGCCATGGAATGGCAAAACATTGGTTTTACCATTGATTTGTTGATCTGCTGATGGTATCAACGATTGCCCGGGCTAGCAAAGCACATGTGTTTCAGTTACATTTACTGATTCCTCATCACCTATTCCGCTTGCAGAAAAAATCCTGCTCGAACAAGTGACATGTTTGCTTGCTCATTTATATCATAGTTGGCTAGGTAACTTAATAATTTAATTCTCTCGCAAACAGAGGGACCCAAAGGACTCTCTTGGTCAGTAAGAGCTGCAATTGTCACACGCATCTTTCCACGATATGGACAGCCACCTTTTTCCAACTTCAGATTTGATTCCCCTTGAAACATACCCAAATTCCTCTTCCACCCATTGCTCAGGCTACAGTCTTGCCAATGACGGATGTCACACAAAATATTCTTGTCTTGTCATTGATGTTAATAGAGGAAACTTCTCCCATTAGCCCGAGCCAAAGTAGTCAATGTAGAGGTATCTTGGGGCTTGGGGTCCAAGACATCTCGAAAGCTGCATGTTGTGGGTCCCAGCTGCATTGCAGGATCTCTTAATCTGAACTCTGGTATTCTGGAACTCCAAATTGTTGGAAGTTTATATTTGTATTTGCATTGAAGTTCAATTTATAGAACACTTTCACCAAAACTCTGTCCATAATAGATAGATTAAAAAAAAACAGTACAAAAAATATGAACTGATAACAACAAGTGTCAAATGGTCGAACATAAAGTTTATGAAGAAGATAGTGAGACAAGATGCTGATGACACACAATGAGTTATCCCACTTTCCAGTCCTCATGAGCAGGACACAAAAAGGCTGAATGAGGTTAACAATGTTACTCATGTCAGGATGATGGAGAATGGTCTTGCCCTAAATGAGGAAAAGACTCAATTGCTGGTCGTAGGAACAGAGCAAACAATCTTCAGACTTGGAGCTGATTATAGGATGTATCAGGTTGTGGGTTGTGACCTAGAAGCAAAAAATTAAGTGAAAACATTAGGTATTCACTTGGATCAAAATTGAAATATGAATGCCGAAGTGAACAATTTGGTCTCTATTTCTGCATATTATATCAAGCTGTTAGCCCAAATTCGCCCCTACATTTTAAAGTTAAACTGTGAAGCAATAGCATGATCTCTAATAGGGTCTCAGATTGACTACCGCAGTAGCCTATTCGGGGTATCAAGAAGGCAGAGTCAACAAACTTCTACCAGTACCCTGGGCTGAGATTTGATCAATTTCCAAATTTAAAAAAGCAAATTAAACTACAGAGCAGTCATGTCTAATCCTCTGGGATGGAGATTAAAATGTGTTGAAGGGGATGACAGAAAATATTTAAAAGGTCTCAAAACTTTTTAGAAAAGCAAATTCCCTTAATTTGTTTTGTTTTTGCATAGGGTCAAACGTGTATGGAAACAAGGTATATGTTGGTAAATCTGGAAAACTAAATGTGTAGATCTTTTCAACAAGTCAAGTGACATGGCCAATTGAAGCTATTTATTTGGAACTAGTTTTCCAAAATATAAAGGATGGGCTTACCCATATATTAAAAGATGTTCCATAAAGGAATGAATAAACATAACAAATTATATGTATATATACATTCAGTGAAAAAAACTTTGCTAAACAGACGTTATGGTTTAGTTGTGGTACTTAGAAACTATGAAATTTAGTGAAAAAATCATTGTTAAAGGGACCATAACTTGGCCACCACCGTGCAGTGCTAAGACCCAGGACATCAAAGATGACATCACAAATGTCAATGATGACATCACTGATGACATCGCATGTCTGACTCCCTCTTTTTTCCTTTACTGACATATCTAGGCCAGTAACAGCAGGAACTTATAATTCATATACTCATAATTCATATTCAGGTACTATATTTGTAGAGTTATACTTCAAATATGTTCTTACAGTAATTCACTTGGGGTTCACTCACAGAATATGAAACATATACATAGGGGAAAACACAGATTTGGAAAACAGCAATGCATTGTGTGTATAAAGATAATCAGTAAGGTTATCAACACTTTCTTACAGTTCTCCCTTTTTTAAATTATGTTACATTCCTGGATATGCTCATATTTGTATACATTGTATGCACACTACTCTCCTTAGGGTCCAGTCACATTATATGATAGTTATACATAGCAAAGTAGTAGCTTTGAAGCAGAGCGATCATTTCTGTGTATAAAGTTAATCAGTTGGGGTGTGAAGATTGGCTGGTAATACTGTTGTTTACTTAATTTTCCTTGTATATGCTCATATTTGAATGTGTTGTTATTTGTGTTTTGTTTCGAATAATGCAATTATGTATTAAGTGGGATTTATTAGCTAGTTATTAAATGTTGCACAGTAGACAAAACTGTAATAAAAAGCATTTATCATTTTACTATTCAACAAGGTAAGATTAATAATATTGTACATCCATCATGTGTATTGCACACAATGCCTATGTTTCTGCATGAGTAGCTTAGTATACTGGAAATAACCTGATAATAGAAGGGTATTTGTATCAATGTATTACTTAATGCACTACGTACCTCATGATATTTATTCCAATAATCCTTCACACTTTTTATCAACATTACTATAAGAATCCCTTGTACAGACTTTTCATGAAACGTAAATGTGCATGTGATGTCATCAGTGATGTCATCAATGATATTTGTGATGCCATCTTTGATGTCCTGGGTATTAGTCTTAGTAGTGCATGATGGTGGCTCGAGTTATGGTTGCTTAGCTTACCATAACTGGCAAATTCCAAGGGTTTTTCGTTTTTGCTTCGAACCATAACGTCCTTTTAACAACTTTTTTTTACTGAATTTCATAGGTATTTAGTAGCACAACTTAACCATAACGTCCCTTTAACAATGTTTTTTCACTGAATTTCATAGGTTTTTAGTAGAGCAGCTTAACCATAACGTTGCTTTAACAAACTTTTTCACTGAATATAGATATAGACAATATAAATTGGATACATGTTTCCTAGGATTCCCTTAGTTTATATACATATAACATAGAACATACTGAACCCCCTACCTGCACAAGTGAGTCTGATGTTTGCTGACCATGCATATCCAAAAACTCAGGGGGTATCTTACATTGTTGTATCATGCAATAAAAACACCGAACATGTTCAATAGCAGCACATAAATACATTACATTTAATAATAAATAAGAAGCGGAAACTGTATATGTAACACACTAACCATCCAATTACATAACATATGCAACATAATTTAATATACCAAAACAAAATAATTATGCCTCCAACAGAATTACCTCACACAAACTGTGCAGCAAAAATCAGCAGCACACCTACGCAGCAGTAACAGCAAAACTTAGCAAGAAACTATTGAGTACACTACATTTGTTTTATATATTTATACACTTTCTGTATTAGGTACAGTAAAAATAATATATATATTTCTTTTTACACAGAAATGTCTAGTACTTTGGAATGGCTGGAAGAACATTTTCCTCGTGATGAAATGAGTGAAAACAGTGATATTAATGGTAGACAATACACTTCTCTATATAAAGCAATTATTACCCATTAGTTTACGTGTACTTACTACATTTTCTTAACATACCATACAGGCATTAACATTAATACAGAAACAGAGACCTTAGAAAATCATCTGCAGAGAATGGAGCAAAAAATGTATCTATTAAGGGAAAAGTGCCTTCATAAATATGATTGTCCCGAGGGTTTGGGCATGTGTTTCTAAGCATATGTTGATCGATCGTACAAACATTTCCTATGCACCTTACCGTAGATTTCCTCTTTTTTCCACATGAGAAATCAGGAAGCAGGGCACGACCATCTTGTGATAATCTTATCTGTTGCCGCATTGCCCAAGGTGGACTGCCCTGACGGCACTAATTCATATGCCCCGCCCCTGAGGATGACATCACCAAACCTACTGATATTCTCTGCCTATCTTCAGGACGTTACTGGGCAGCATAGCCAAACACGCCCAGTCATCACCTATGGGATAATGTTAGTTGACGCAGAACCCGGAATATCAACACACATCATAGCACACAACACAGCATGTCCCAATTTTGAATATAAAACCATACTTTTAAAGGAAATAGCAAAACTGTACAATTTCTAAAGTATGTCTATTTCACAATAAACGCTCCGAGAACATCCAGCAATTGATATATTCAAGCAAATGAGATCTTCGTTCTCGATCCCCAAATGTTTATCGTGAGTCACACAGTGTTCCTTTTGGGTATAAGAAGTGCATTGGACGCACTGTGAATCGCAAGGCTTTGGCATTAGCTTGGCACTAGGCCACCGCAAACAATGTCAGGTTGCTCCTTATTGCTGGTACCGCGTAAGGGCATATCGGCCCGTGGCGATCATCCCAAAAAAAGACACATTGTGATCCAGCAATTCAGGGGTATCTGCAGCTGCCAGTTAAAAAACCTGTCAGTTGGTATTTTTGGAATCGATGACAATCACAGAAAGGCAGGATGTAGCTGTTTAAAAAAGATAACAGAAATGTGTCTCAGTAGCCGATCTTTATTACAGTTTATCATTTTAACCATTAATTTGGCCCCGTGTTAATACTATTGATGAACACGGAGGTGAAACAATGGGAACACAGAAAAAACAACATGGAAAGTAGTCTTCAATTTGCTTCAGAAGTTAGTGCTAGGGAGTATGGTCAGCTCAAAATGGGATGCGGAGGCTGACACTACAATCAGGGAGCAAGCTAACGGCAAGAAGTACACATATACGCAATTTTTATTAAATATTAGCATTGAATTACACATTTGTGGAACCTGGGGGAACCCACAAGTGGACTACACGCATCTCGATGCTGGACTGCCAATGTGCCCAGGACAAAGCCAAGTACACACACAGGTTGTAATTGCATGTCGCTGCAATATGCCACAAACAACAACCAAGTACAATGTAAGCCAGCTCTAATGGTCGGCGAATTATAAGTTGACTCGTTGGTCTATAAAATCACTGAAAGTAAAACTTACATAACAGTCAGCATTTCCATTCTTTCGGCGTAATGCAGACACTCCGTTCAGGTCAACAAATGTTCATAAAATAAAATTACATGTTCCTTTGTCCAGTTTTGGAATGATGAACCTTATCATATTTGACAGTGTTACATCCCTCCCTTCATGCATTCCTTTCCGAATCCTCCCTTTGTTTCAAGGTCAAAAAACAATTGAACCTTATACTGTGTACGATGCGTGGGTTTGCTCATCTCGGAAGCAAAAATTCAACGGCATTGACCTTCAGTCAGAATGGGAGCCAATAGCCCTTCAGACTATATTGGCATTAGAAATATTTTTGAAAAACATATGAATTGTTTGGTACCATTCAGCAATGTGGGCAACAGTTCTATGGATTTACTTTGTTCCTCTGGAGAACTTCGCACTCTTCTAGCGACTCCCACAGCCAGGCCAGACCACCTGTCAGCTCAGTCCATATCCTCTTCACACGGCAAATCACGTAAAAAATGTTTAAAGGAGCAAGTCTCGAGCTCTGACAAAATGTGCTCGTATGAGAATGTCTGAGCAAACCCTGCTGCAACCCCCTCCGGCCAGGCCACGGTCCCCTGACCCCATGACTGCAGTTATATATTAGAGGCCTATAATTTGCACACGTGTGTTTGTACTATCTCACTTTCGGTCACTAGCGAGATGAACGGAGTGGGGGTCTTGCCACCTTACAAATACAGACACATAGTAAATACGTAATAGTTATGTTTTTACGTTATAATGCAGATGGTACCAAAAACAACTGCAAGCTAACTGGATTCACACATGGTAAACTATCACTTGGTAAGAAAACCTTCACAACAGTAGGTATAATCTACCACTCAGGTGCCACAACCAATGCAGGTGACTACTCTGCATATATACAAAAGAAGTGTGAATGGGTCAAATGTAATGATACTAACATTACTGTAAAACAGAGAATGAGAAGATCTGCAACCTATCACAATAAAACCCACCCTACATCTTCCTCTCTCCACCTGCTGAGGCCAAAAAACAAAACTATTGTCTCATATTGCCCTAGGTACTAATCCAGAAAAAATAACCTTGGCATTTGGAAGTATTTTCATTACTGCCTGAACCAAGTGTTCCAAATCTGCCAACAAAGTAGGGGCACTGATATAGCCCAAATAATAAGCACCACAGTGCAAAACAACTATATGTGGACTGTTCACCCTGCCCATATCTCTGAAAACTTGTACAATTTCCCACACATTGAAACCAGGCACAGTGCTCCACACCACCTCCACTCCTTGGACATCAAAAATGAATTGTTTCCCACATTCCTGCATTTAGCATACTGCCCCAAACGATGCACACACATATCTCCAACCACCAACACCCTGACTTTCTGCACTTCTGCCATCTTCACTACACAAAGCCTCTTTGAACACAAACCACAACCTCAACATCTGATTGGCTGATCCCACATTCCCCTTTCCATGCTGGATTTTCTGAGAAACCCTGGATGTGGCATGTCCTGTCCACGGACAACCGCAGTGTCCGCGGAGCGTGTAAAACTGGGGCAGCCCTTCTACCCTTTCCACTTCACTCTCTGCACCATTTCCTCATTGGCTACTGTTAAGCAGTCACACAATTATCCACCAATCACATCCAAGAATTCTACATCTAACTACCATCACAGATCAACACTTTAGATGTACTATTGATCACTCAAAGTACAATTGTGCTGTGACTGCAAAGGACCTACAGCAACAACTACTATACAACTCCCCCAAGATTTCTACTTGCAGATTCATGCACATCCACATGCATGAACACAGACTACAGGTATGGATATTTTCTACACATTAAATGTACAGCTACATATAAACAGAGTAACTTCCACTTACCCTGTATAAACTGTAAAATGAACTTACTGTCATTCCTCCCCTCTGCTATGATGAAGTGTCAATTACAAACCTTTCTGCTCTCCAAATTTTTCTTTACACACACAGCTATCTAAAAATCTTTTATGTCATATCAAACGATGGGAGAAATAACAGTATAATTATGAAAAAGGCTGTCCAGTGTGTTATAAGTACATGTATCTTCATTCAAGCAAACACACAGACAATATCATTAGAAAGGCTCCCAGCTCAAACAATACCACTGCTTCTATATGAATCCTTCTGCTTGATTTCCCACACCTTCACAAATGCATACATGTCATGCTTTTTCTGTACAATCTCTGCCATTTACCCTGTAAAAATAGCAACAAATGCATGTGATTATTCCTTCTATCTCTTAACATCCAATAACATAACTTTAAAAAAAAACAGGTGTGCTCTATACGTTAACAATTATACTCATTTGTAAAACATATTCAAATAACAGATTCTAGATAAAATATACAGGATGCACACAGACAAAGGAAAGTGCATCTGCATACTATGCTCAGTTATTAGAAATCACTACTACTACAAAAACAAAAAACAATGTCTACATTAACAAAAGTGCTATAAACACACATATTCACTAACTTCTTTCTATTACAATTGCAGTGAAGACCACTCTCCTGAAAAGTAGCAGCGTTTGAAGTGCGAACAAGAACTTAGATGAAACCTACTCTTCCCATACAAAAAAGTAAGTACAATACTAACATAATATTCTAACTGTTACTCAAACACACTAACATTTTAGTATTGTAGAACAAACAAGTGTATTAACACTTTACCATTAGATGTAGTATTAGTGCTTCCCCTTACCAGCTGCATACTTTATATTGTCATCTGAAACCCAGTATAGTAACACAAAAATACAAGAATAGCCTTCCCAACTTGATGTAGCTGCCCATTGCACAATCACACACCTCCACAATCATCCTTACCATCATACTCAGACACTCATGCACAAAGCACGCATGCGCTGCACAACTGCCCAACCCACACTTTCTTTTTTTCTCCAACAGACCCCAAAGAATGTCTACCAAAAATCAACTCTGTAGAAAGCAACACAGAAGTAGAACAAATAAAAAAAGTGTCAAAAATAAGCATCCATCTCTAGCAGATTTTGTACAAAAAGTTCAAACAAAACAGCTAAGACAGTCATTAAGTGAAACAAAACAAGCTTCCAGTACAGAAACTTTGCCTCCTCTATCAAAATGTAAAACGAAACAGAAAGTGATTAACAAGACTTCAGCTACCACTACTCCTACCGTTGCACCTATAAATCTTGATGTAGTGGTAAGTAACCATACCAAAAAAAATATTTTACAAAAAATGTTCCGCCACAGAGTCCTTCAGAACCTTATAACAACATGAGAGAAACCATGCACAACCCTTAAAACCTACCATAGAAAATCAATTCTAGAAGCTCTCATAGACAGTGCAATTCTTCTCAAAAGGGAATTTATTTATTTTGGTTTTAAACAGAATGAAACCACTAACAAAACGAACTACAAAAAAGACTGCTCAATAAACAGAATAAGAATAAAAATAGCTTCTTAAGCATCTGTGGAGGTGAATGGAGTCACACCACGAGCACAGAACCATATTTTAATGAAGAAGCATATAAACAAAAGCAAACAAACCCAATTGCCATACATAGCAGTGGACGAGGGTATGAAAAACTTAATAACACCATTATGGCATAAGAAACTCTGCTCGCAAAAATATCCCTATAAAACCCATTTCACCTCTCCCTTCTACTGAACCGAAACCATTGCCTGCACCGCACCTGATCTCGCCCCATTTATTACCACATTCATAAATGCATCCTTCATATCAGGCACTGTGCCTGATAACCTCAAGGACGCTTGGGTCATCCCCTTAATTAAAAACACAAATCTCGACCCTAGTAATCCATTCAACTATATGCCCATCACTACAGTGCCATACCTGCTCAAAATCCTTGACCCTGCAGCCTATCTCCAAATCCAGGAGTATCTTGAAACCAACAATCTATTAGGGCTTAGACAATCCGGCTTCCGTCCTAGGCACGGTATGGAGATAGCTTTAATAGATCTAAAAACCCAAATCGAGGATCTGAAAGATAAGGTCAAACAGGCGCTCCTGCTCCTCCTTGATCTTTCCGCAGCCTTTGATTTGGTCGATCATCAAATCCTTTGCCACCATCTCAAAATTGCTGCCCACTTTTCGGACGCAGCAACATCCTGGATCAGCACCTTCCTTGCAAACAGAACCTTGAGGGTCTTCTCTCCTCTAGCTGCAGCTGACCCATCCCACGTCCCATGCAGAGTCCCACAAGGATATTGTGTATCTCCCACACTATATAACATGTTCACTAATCCACTCTTTGATATACTTGACTATCTGGGTGTCTCCTCCACTAATTATGCGGATGACACCCAGATACTCATCCCTATCACTCGTGATTATGTAACCAACGCCAAATCTCTTAATAAAGTCTACACCGTCATCCAGGCCTGGATGGCTAATCATGGGCTTTGCCTTAATGATGAAAAAACCGAGCTAATCATCCTAGGCTCGCAATCTAGACTTACTAAACTTGACCCTAAATATAATTCCTTCATTATTGACGGGAATGATATAAAAGTCGCCAATGTCACAAAAACTCTTGCAATATACCTCAACTCTACCCTGTCCCTCAATCGACAAACCAATGCAGTTGTCTCAGCGTCATCTTATACTTGCAAACTGATTATAGCATGCAGTCCCGTTCTGACTACGGGCAACTACCTGATACTCGCCAGAACCCTCATCATGTCTAAAATTGATTATTGCAATGCCCCCTACCTAGGGACTAGCCAAAGAAACCTTGACAAACTCCAGATCACGCAGAAAAACGCCATAAGGGCAGCACTCAACATACCCAGTCGCTCTCACATTTCCAATACCAGATGGAACCTACACTGGCTACCTATCTCTCACCGCATATCTCTCAAATCACTCGTTCTAACCCACAAGGCCCAGAATAACGCAGTTCCTGCTTACTTATCATCACGCTTCACACAACACACAGCTTCTAGACCACTGAGATGTGCCCAGGCACACACGCTGGCTGTTCCCAGCTTCAAGCTCCGTACTGCTGGAGGGTCGAGCTTCCCTGTCCTTGCGGCCAAGCTTTGGAACTCCCTTCCCAATGCCTTGAGAAATGTTCCTTACTGCCATTCCTTCAAAGCTAAAACCAAACTATGGTTACTTGAACAAGATGCCTTAGCCACCACCCCGTCATCTGTCAGTTGCTAATACCTTGATGTGCTGCATACCGCACTCTCTGTTATTCAGAACATTTCTGTATATATATGTGCATAATTGTAGAGTCTGTCTACTCTTTCTACTTTGCTGTAATTGTAACTTGTAACTGTATATTGTTTATACCTTTGCTATAACTTGTAACTTTCCTAAACATGCGCCAGCAAGCCCCTGGGCAATGTGCGCAATACAAATAAATAAATACAAATACAAAACGTCCAGTCTACAAATGGCCAGGCACATCAATGTGTTACATTGCCAACAAATCTTTCAAATCTTTACGCAAGTTCCTCAATCAGTGTGTAAAAAGCAAAGACAAATTCAAAATGAAACTACTACAAAATATGGATGTCTGTCCAGTGCGCAAATACACAGGACTACAAGGACATTCATTAGCCTGCATTTCAGGACCTATTTGCAAAAGCACCTTCCATCATATCAAAATGATATCAACACATCATTCAACTATAAGAAGTCTGGTCCATAAACTCTACTATGCTAAAAGTCCTGCTTTAGCACTAGCCAATTAAAATAACAATCTTCTACATGGTACAGCCGGACAACTACTCAAAGAAATAGAGCATTTCCAGAGAAAATATTTTGGAAGTGAAAGCCACTTACAAAATGCAATAGCTTTACAACAAACTAGCAAATACTGTACACATAGCAACCTTCTATTAAACACATACAAAAAAGAAATACTAAAGTTTAAAAGTACCTCCACTGAAATACCAAACCATGTGTGTGTGTTGCTGCAGGACTTTTTATAAAAGTAGCACAAAATCTGTAGACATAATGTACAAAATAGAAGTCAATGAAGATTCCAAATGGTTCCAATTAGCTCTCTACCTTATAGCAGAAAACAAATACAAAATTACTGACCCCTTAATACTTTGCAATTACTGCACTGCAAAACTTAACAACACCCAAACACCTTCACGTGATACCCAACGGTTTGCACGTTATACATAAACAAATACAAATATCACAAATAACCTGGAATTATTGCCACTACCAAAACCCCTACAACAACTAAATGTGTATGATAGCATCATAATTCAAGCATTGCACCCATTTCAAGCAATAATACGCCTTCAACCAAAAACAGCAAAATTAACTCCCTTTGAATTAGTGAAAGGCATTCATGGCAAAGTTTTTTATTTACCATTAGATCTCAAAGAAAATGTACACACTCTAGGAGTGCAATGGCCAATAGATCAATCTTTAATTATCTTAGTAAATGGCATACCTACAAAAGACAAAACAAATTTTGCAACAACTCGTGGACTTACATAAAGTTAGATGAGTCCTGCAATATCTAAATGACAACATTGAATACTACAAAGAAATTAATATTTATGAAAACCTGAGAGAAACCACTGAAATAATTCGAGAGTCACCAGAAACTGGTCAATTTCAACTTCTAAATCTGCTACAGAATCCAATACTTTAGACCATTATACAATTCATCCTTTACAATCGAAAGACACTATAGATGATGCACTGGAAACGTACAAAATGCGACAAGCCAAAGGATCTCCAATCAGCATATAGGAAAAAAGTATAGAAGCACGGGCCTTTCCTCTAATCTTTCCTACTGGAAAAAGAGGAAGGTACGATGATAGACCCACACAGATAACAGCATCAGAATATCGCTCTTTACGAATGTATTCTGACGACCCCAGATTCAGACAAAACGTGGAATACATATTCCACCTTCTCTTTGGAAGTGAGCTAGCAACTCTATGCTACGGAGTTGCACACTCATTAAAATCTGGTACCCATTTTCAAAATATGTCAGCTACGCAATTATTACAAAAAGTGCAAGAAAAAGATGAGGTTTTACAGTCAAGTATTACAAATCTTTTAGCAAACATGCGTGGTACAAAGGAATACTGGTTCCGACAACAAAGATATGTATGCTGTATGATAAGAAACCTTGGTCCACCCATTTGGTTTGTTACATTAAGTTGTGCAGAATATGCATGAGAAGATTTATACGATTTACTACGCGTAGCAAACAAAAACAAAACAAACATAGATATAAAAACACGAGGAGAACTCTGCTCTCTAGATCCTGTAAAGGTATCAAGATATTTCCATCATCGCTTCATTGCTATGCTACACTTTATATGTAATAAGACTGTTCCTTCCCTCTGAGAAGTTCAACACTTCTTTTGGAGAAAAGAATACCAAGCCAGAGGAACACCACACATTCACATGCTATTATGGATTAAAGATGCTCCTACATTTGGTCAAGACAGTGATTCCACTGTTTTGCAGTTCATCCAAAAAATAAGTCACTTGTGAAATCCCTTCAAAACAACACATAGTGACAATTTCAAATACACAAATGTGGGAAATATTGTTGTCACAAATATTTTTTTAAAAAGGGAACTACTACACGAAATGCCGCTTTGGTTTCCCTAGACCAGTTTCAGCAACAGGTCAAGTAAACAACTTCATGTCTTCAGTCAGACATAGTGTCAAAAGTAAATCACATAAGAACACATATTACATAAAAAGAACAGAAGAATCAAAACACATCAATGATTACAATGCAATCATTGCCCTCCTATGGAATGCAAACATAGATGTGCAGTACATTGCAGACAATTCCACTGCAGTTGCATGATATGTCACAACCTACTTAACCAAAGCAGAGAAAGCAGAACTTCAGGATCTCTGGGATGACATATCATCTGACAAAACTCTATCACAGAAATTGTACAGCTTAGGCATAAAAATGCTCTCTCATAGAGAATGTGGATGCTATGAAGCTGCAGACTTTTTAACCGGTACTGCCTTGAATGGAAAATCTGACAATATAGTATGGCTAAGACTTGATCCTGCTAAATCTAGAAAAGAGTTCTCAAATCATATGAGGACATAGAAACAATAGCCAAAAATGATCCCAACAGCCAAGACATTTTGAAAAACAATTTACTAGACACATACTACCCAAACAGGAGTACTACTTTGGAAACCATGTGTCTCTACAACGTAGCAAACAACTTCACATACAAAAATAATATAAAACCAGATGAACAGAAAGGTAGATACAGAGTTGTAAATTGTGAAGGCAGCTTAGTGAAACTTACCAAATGCAGCTTAATTAATCATATCAAATTGTCATTAAAAACTCCTCAACATAAAGAACTGTATTACATGTTCCTGCTACAACTTTTTCAACCATCGAGAAAAGAAGAAGAGTTACTAGATACTTATGACTCCTATGAAGACATTTTCAAAGCAAATGAAAGCACTATAATAGAAATAAACACAGTACCAAACAATGTTGCACAATGAACAGCAACACAAAGAAGAACTCCAGTCCCAACTAGAAGTGGACACTCCCGACAATAGTCAACCTTCTGTAACAGGAAGCCAAGAACCACTTGGACAACCACTAAGAGCAAATGAGGCAGAATAAGCCATGACAGAAGTTGAAAACACCATGTGTCAGTATGAACAATCTACAGAAGACTTTGCTGTACTGAAATCACAACTGAACAATGAGCAGCATAGCATTTTCAAAGAAATAACAAAACAAATTGAACATGGTGTGAAACATGAAAATAAAAACTGTACCTGCTAAGACTACAAACCTGTACTGCTATACGTGAGTGGTGAAGCTGGTTCAGGCGAAACATTCTTAATCAAAATCATCAGCAAGTTCCTCCAACAATTGACAAACCACAAACTGTCAGCTGTTGTAACTGCCCCCATGGGCTTAGCTGCCTACAACATAGGTGGTGTCACTTTACACCGATTACTACTCCTCCCAGTAGAACACCAAAACAAATTAGACTATTACAAACTTTCCACAGAAGCTGCAATGGAACTACGCAGAGTTTTCAAACAAATGAAAATGCTGCTAATGGATGATGTGAGCATGGTCTCCAATCTAATGTTTGCTTTGATTCACCTCAGATTACAAGAGGTCCTCAATACAGTCAATGAAGAGCTCTTTGGAGGAAAACACATTATTGTTTTCAGAGATCTTCCTCAATTGACACCAGTGAAAGGTGAACCTATTTTTAAAACCTTAGGACACAAACTGTGCCGTAAACTCTTGGCAGCATAAGAAATATCAACCTTTGGCAACATTTCCAATACAGAGAATTAACAGAAAACATGTGCCAGTCTGCAGACCTCACATATGCCAACATTTTAAAAAGTATTAGAGTTGGTGTAGTATCTCAAGAAGCACAATCAATATTAAAATCCAGGCACATCCATGCACTCTATGGCCATAACTCATGATCTACTGATGTCATGGAACAATTAGCACATAGAAATGTCAACTGTATGTCCTTGATGCCAACTCTTGCAAGCTGTTCAAAATTCAATGAAACAATGTTGAAAAAAGAAATGCAACCAATAATTGAAATTTACTCCACAGATAAACTGGATGTACATGGTATGACACTACCCATGTGTCAACAAGCCACAACAAGACTAAATACCTTAGAAACCTCCAACAAAGCTGGTTTGAAGAATTATTAAAATTATCTTTAAACTGTAGAGTAAGGCTTAAACGTAAACTTGACGTGTAGCAAGGACTAGTTAATGGAGCACTTGGTACAGTTGTTGGCTTTCAAACATACCCACATGACAACTACATTGCATTTGTCAATATTCTCTTTAACAAACTATCACAAGTTACAAGCATAGGATACTCAACAGCCCGCTTCCTTCTTTTTGAAGAGATGTATGTACGCAGAGAACAATTTTCACTAATTCTAGCATACACAATTACCATTCACAAATCACAAGATCTTACCTTAGATAAAGCATTGATAGATATTGGTAGCACAGTCTTTAAAGAAGGCATGAGCTATGTAGCACTATCACGGTTACGTACACTTGACAGGCTATTTCTAATCAACTTTGATGCAAGTAAAGTAAATGCTGATATTCCTTGCATTCTAGAATACAATGGACTGCGTTCACTCCACACCCCCCATCTAAAAACCTGTCCTGTTCCAAAAAAGCAACACTTTCTAAAAGAAAACTACTTCAAACTGAAATGATACAGGATCTCACTGCAATTTCTGCAAAGAAAAAAAAGAAACTAATACTTCATCAAGTATCACAACCAAAGAAGAATCTGCTGGTCAAAGTAACTCAACTACTTCTTCAAAGAAACAATACACACTCCGAACAAATGACTTTGTCACAGAACTGTCAGGTCCATTCAAATTTTCAAATACAACTTGTGTAAATTGCTACGCAAATGTAGCAATACATATTCTATTCCAATTGCCACCAATTATTTTCAACATTTACTTACACCATACAGACCAATGGTGTTTGCAAATGTTAGTCCTTCAGATAAATGCAACAAACAATCCTGACAACACTTACAGTGTTCATGGAAAATGAAAAGCATTGACCTACTGTGCTGGAATAGCCAAAGTCACTATAAACTCACAAGACGATCCACAAGAATGTGTAATGTACTTACTACAAGTACTGGAAAACAAAAACATACCTATAAATGAAATCTTCCAGATTTCATACATATGGAAACATACATGCACTCTCTGCAGCTATGTGGCACAGGAACAAGTCCCTAATGAACGCTTCGTGTGTGTATCTATATCTACCTGTGCATCCATTCCATTTCAGCAACTTGTACAAAATGCAAACCATGGCAGATTATGTACTACCTGCAATTCAGATAATTGATCCACCTTACAAATACAGACACATAGAAAATATGTAATAGTAATGCTTTTACATTACAATGCAGATGCTACCAAAAACAACTCTAATCTGACTGGATTCACACATGGTCAATTATTACTTGGTAAGAAAATCTTCACAACAATAGGTATAATCTACCACACAAGAGCCACAACCAATGCAGGTCACTACACTGCATATATAAAAAAGAGTTGTGGATGGTTCGAATGTAATGATAGTACCATTACTCTAAAGCAGAGATTACCAACAAATCTTGTAAACGCTTACTTAATATTCTTAAAACCAAAAATTAATATGCAATCTGTGTATGAACAAAAGCAAAACTTCAAACTGTGCACACCAACATGTATCTAACTGCCCCACGATTCTGCAACAAGCAAACAGATAAATAAATACCACTAAAATCTAACAAGAAATACACAGTTAGAATGCGCCAACAGGTAGCTAACTGCCCCAAGATTCTGCAACAAGCAAACAGATAAATAAATACCACTAAAATCAAACAAGAAATATACAGCTAGAATACACCAACAGGTATCTAACTGCCCAAAAAATCTTCAACATGCCAACAGATAGAAGATAGCAAGAAACAAGAAATAAACACTAAAACAATGAAAGCAATATATTGTACCACAACATAGAAGGTTTTTTTTTTTCAAATCCAGCATGTATTTTTTCCCACAGACCCAGATATTTAGAAAACAAACACATAAACTGAGCAAATTGCACAGTACACTGGTTTGAACTATAGTACTTGTAAAGTACTAAATATGAGGGTCAAAAAATGCAGAAATGTCTATTATGAAATGCAATAACTCATTACTAACTACCTACTCTAACATATGATCTTTTCTTTTATCACAAAGAACGAAAAATGATGTCTGGTCCAATTACACATGTCATGAAAAAACTGCATACAGCCACAGAAAACTCAACCAGTAAGTATAAAATAAATTGACTCACAAACTCTGCTGCATAACACACCCATTCAAGCAAACATCTAACCATACACAACAATCCACAATGTTTACTTCCATGGGTATCTTATGACGCAGTCCTTGTTACAAACTCTACAATCTTAACTGCATAGCCTAGCCAAAACTTCACATACACACTCTACAAATGAAACAGTACACAAACTTTTGGGTTGTGGATATTTAATGGGTATGGCTTTGTGGAAACAGGAAGCCCCAAACCGGTAACAAGCACGTCTAATAAAATGTATATTAGGTCTAATATATATGGTGATCGAGGAATAGCTGCAGCCATGAGGTAAGTTAGGTGATCTTCCACTATCACCTATACAGTAAACATGACCTTGGGGGTACTGACCTCACAGACTGTGCTCTAACAACTTAGTATGAGGTATTTATATCACCACACTCATGGTTTGTGGTTTAATTGTGTCATTTGACAGCCTCAAAAATAAGAGTCTTGAGTCAACATAAATGGATATACTCCTGTATTATCATACAAACATGTGTTGATTGCATGTATAATGAAAACATATATAATAACACGAATAGATCAAAACTATTAGCATCAAGGTCATTTTGATAACAGTGATATTGGTACATTTAGTCATAAGTGTGTTCGTGAGTAAAGGTTACACTGCAACACGCCGTGAATGAAGGTTACACTCCATCACATCAACACGTGTTTTAACCTAACAAGGTCATCATCAGGGCGTAAAAAACAGCTATATAGCTTCAACCATTGAACTTAAATAGTTTTGATGTAGCTTTTGAACCGCTACTATAACTGAAAGGGGGGAAGGAGACAAAGACCAGTGGGGGGAGAGAGAAAAACAAAAAAGAAAGTAAAGACAAAGAAACCATCGTTAGATGTATGTGGGCTTCAACAACAAAGTACTTAGATCTGTGCGTACATATCATATAGCAGAGCACTGGACTGGTCAGACAAGACCATGTTCTTTTTACGCAAATGTAGGGTTTTGTTTTAGCTATATTAATGATCATTGTGTTTACCTCTGTGTATTTTACCAATTCATGTATTGAACATTGCAAGCCAATTTGCGTATGGACAAAAATGATGATGTCATCAGTGTACAATAATCATGGTATCTGAGCGCCATTGATCCTGTGTGGGAAGTTTTTTGTTTCCTGAAACATTACTCTCATGTCCGATGTAAACAGGGTGTACAGAATTGGCACTAACACACAACCTTGTTTTAGGCCGCTATTAGTCTCTTGGAATTTTGTGCAATGTCCTGCTAAATTCAACATGATAGCTATTGATGTATTAGTATATAGTATTTCTTTTCAATACCCTATCCTATCAGTTTTTCTCAAAGAAGCGCTAGAGGGATAAGATCAAAAGCCTTAGAAAAATCCACACAGCAACTATACAGATTTGTCTATTTGTATTCTCGGTCTCCGCCGTCAAGTATTGCACAACACATACATTAGTCATGGTGTTGTATTTTTTTCTGAACTCTGTCTGATAAGGGTTAAATATTTCTTTTTCTTCTGCCCATTTGGTAAGTTTCCTTAGTAGTATACTAGCGAAGATCTTTTGACTTATATCTATGAGAGATATCAATTTATAGTTTTGTGGATCTATTATATCCCCCCTTTTTTACAATAGGGACCAGATTGGCTATGCTCCAACTTTCAGGTATAATACCAGTTTTTTGGTATGTGTTTATAGAGCAGTACCAATATACTCACCCATAACTGTGGTTGTGCCTTCAGTACTAAATTGGGTGTTAGATCAGGTCCCGGGGCCTGGGAATGTTTTAATCTTGTTATTATATTGCTCAACAATTCTTCATCTATCTCAAAATTGGTCATACTAACATTTTTAACCTCTTTCTTTAATTGGTAATACCTATCATCATCATCATAGTATGTCTCAGCAATATGTTAAGTCCATTTTGTTTCAGGAATGGGATTTAACTCAATTGGTAATTCATCCTTCTTACATTTGTTCAATTTTGACCAAAAGGATTTACTACCATGAGACTGCTACCATGCAATCAAAAGCAACCAGTTTGCATTATTTATGCTGAGTTTATGTTGTTTGTGCCAGTGTTTGTATCTTGTGGCTAACTTACGTTATTGTACCTGCTTATCCATAGTTCCCATTTCGAAATCCTTTTTAACTTGGATTCTATCCATACAATATGCCATTTTTTTACTGGCAATATCAGCATCATATGATTTCCTGGCTTTCTCTCTATGGTTACAATTATAGGCCCGTTCACCACCAATCGCTTTGCCAAGTGATTTATAATATATTTTATTTTATATCATATTTTTACACTTCAATAATTCCAACTCATGGCATATCAGAAATCGTCCCCAATCATCTGCAAGCTTTTGTGGTTGGTAAGTTGAATATCTGAAATCTCTAAAATTCAGGTTTCCTGCTATGATAACTGTGTTTGACTTAAACAAAACAAACCAACTGCTTGTTTGGGCAGATTTGGTGGCTGCTTACTGGCAACAGTTTCTTCCGTTTCTGGGACTGCTGTCTCTTTCCGGTCGTCTGTGTCAGGCAAGTCTTTCAGTGGCTTTGGAACCTTTTTGGCATGGGTGGCATGGATCCACGACTTCCGTACATCCACCCGTTTTGACGTCTGCGTTGCCAAGAGTACTTGATAGGGGCCGCGCCACCTTGGTGCTAACGGTGACTTTCTTTCAAAATGTTTAAGCAGCACCCAGTCTCCTGGCTCCAGCGCGTGCCCCGGACTGGTGTATCTCACTGGTAATGCCTCCTGCACCTGCTGATGAATCAAACGCAATTTCTGCATTAAAAGGCCACAATAAGTACTAAGCACAGGATGTTCTACCTCTCTAAGTCGTTTTGGCTGAGGTGCGCACCAAACATTTGCCGGCCTCCCCATTCCGATTTCGTACGGGGAGAGCCCGGTTTTAGCCTGTACAGCCGTACGCATGCATAACAGCGCTATTAGTAATGCATCCACCCAACTCAACTTGCTTCCCGAAACATATTTTACTGGTCTTTGACTTGAGAATCCCATTGTGCCTCTCCACAAGACTGGCGGAACTCGGATGCCTTGAACTATGGAATCTCTTATCGATCTGAAGACCCGCACATATCTGTAACACCACTGCACCCAAAAAATGCGGGCCATTATCTGACCATAAGACACGGGGCAAGCCAAAACAGGAAAAATATTCTTTAAACATTACTTTTGCCGTGCTCATTGCTGTGCAGTCCTTTAAGGGATATGCCTCCACCCACTTACTATGCACAGATCACCACTAGACATATTTCACATTTTGGCATCTCTCCATCTCTATGAAATCAAAATGGATCACCTCAAAAGGCATAGAGGGCGGGCCAAAACTGCCTATTGGAGTCACTGTTCCCTTTCCTACATTGTGTTGTAAACACGTGATACAGTTCTGCACCAACCTCTCTGCATTCTTCTTTATGTTTACATTCTGCCATACTGTAGTTAGGTGCTGTATTATCTTTTTCGCACAGATGTGGGTGGGTAGGGCTGTGGGCCATCGTGACCATTGCAGTCACATAGGAATTTGGCAACATCCAGTTTCTAGTTCCCTTGTCCACCCAACAACCTTCCAGATCTAACTCAGCAGAGCCCTCTGCCCACCCTTGTATTTCATCGGCTGTAGCTTCGGCCTGCATTTCTTTGACAGTGGCAACTCCATTTTCTATAATACAGGGTACCTCCTCAGTCTGAACCGTCATCATTTTGGTATTTCAATCAGTGGCAGTTTGTTTCGCAATTCTGTCTGCAAACGCGTTTCCTTCTCCTATTTTGCATGTTACCTTTTTGCGTGCCTCGCATTTCACTATTGCTAGGCGTTTTGGAAGCGTGAGTGCAGACAGCAATCGTACAATCAAAGGGCCATATTGAATTCTGGCACCATGTGATGTCAAAAACCCTCGCTCAGCCCAGAGTCGACCAAAGTTATGAACCACCCCAAAAGCATACTGACTATATATTCACATTCAATTTTTCAGAAATCTCGCAGGCTCTGGTTAATCCTATTATCTCTGCGGCTTGTGCCGAATTGTAGGGATTCTTTTGCTTTGTACAATGCTCTCTAGGGTAGTGATACCGTACGTGGCAGTTGTCGTGCCGTCAGGTAATTTAAAACATGAGCCGTCACAAAATAACTCTCCATCTGGCTCTTTCAGTGGGGTATCACTTAAATCAACTCTCCCCTTGGTTTCTTCCTCAGTGACCATTAAGCAATCGTGGGGGGGTGATTCATTCTCCACAATTTCTTTTATGGGTAGTGGCATTAATTCTGCAGGATTCAAAGCGCTACACCTCATAATTTGGATATGGGGTGCAAACAAGATAATCTCATATCTTGTCAATCTAGCAGAGGTGAGGTGTTGCGTCTGTGTCCTATATAATAGAAAGTCTATGGCATGTGGCACCATCAGAATTAAAGTATGCCCCAATACCATCCCTCCCGTTTGTTTCACTGATGCAGCAGCCGCCGTGACAGATCGCAAACATCGTGGTAGTACGCGCGCTACAGGGTCCAGCGCAGAAGAAAAATAGCCGCATGGCCTATTTCTTCCACCTTGTTCCTTTGTTAAAACCGCCAATGCACATCCTTCACTTTCACACACAAACAGTCTAAAAACCTTCTCATAATTTGGCGTGCCCAAAACTGGAGCCGAACATAATGCAGTTTTCAATTGATCAAATGCTTTCTGACATTCGTCATTCCACTGTAAAGGCATAACTGCATCCTTTCTAGTCAAGTTCACCATCGGTTTCACAATTAACGCAAAATTACCAATCCATTGTCGGCAATATGAAGCCATGCCTATTATGACTCTTTTCTGTGTCTTTGGAATAGGCATACAAGAAATACTTTCTATGCGTTCTGGCGTTAGCCTTCTCCCTTCTTTCGAAAGTAGGTAGGCTAAATAGGCCACCTCCTTTCCATTATATTGAAATTTTTTCAAACTAGCTTTATGGCCATGTGCCGCTAGGTGTGACAGTAGTAATACAGTGCTTTCTTTACAAATCTCCTCTGTGTCAGCAGCTAACAATAGATCGTCTATGTATTACAAGAGTACACAACCCACTGGTTATTCTAGCATGTCCAGCTGCTCTTTCAATGCTCTACTGTAAATACTCAGACTTTCCGTGTAACTTTGCGGAATCCGCTTGAATGTAAATGATCGTCCTTCTAATGTGAACACGAACCAATATCTGCTGTCCTTGTCCACTGGAATGCTGAAGAACGCGTTTTTTAGATCAACTACACTAAAATATTCTGCTGAAACAGGTATCATTGTCAATATTGTAGTGACATCTGGCACTAAAGGAAATTGTGGATCTACTACCATTTCTAGCACGCGCAAATCAATTATAAAATGGTATGGTACTTCATTGCCTCCTTTTTTATAAACTGGAAGAATCGGGCTGTTTCATGTACTGCCTGTAATTTCTTCAATTACCCCTAATTTCACCAAATCTGTAACAATACTCTTCAATCCTTTCTCACCTTCAGCCGAAATTCTGTATTGGGGAATTTGTGGTAGGGTAACAACTTCTATCAAAATGATCTTTACTGGCTCTGTTTTCGAGCATCCTACATCGTTGTCATGTATTGCCCATATACAGGTTGGCACTTTACTTAGTTCTCCTGGTAAAGTTTCAGACATGAATTCTGACACAGGGGCATCTTGTGGCCAAATCATTAGGAACACCCCGTCTGCCGTGCAATGTATAACGGAACCTAATTTTTTCAACAAATTTAATCCCAACAGGTTCCCCCCACAATTTTCTGTTAAAAGAAAAGGACAGTGTTCAGTGAATGGTACTGTAGTAACTGGGACTGGTTGGGACACTGGGTTTATGACTGGTGTACCTGCGAACCCTACGGAAACATTCTTTTGCCCTGAGAGTGGTATATCCAGAACCAAGTGGTGGTCTATTGAACACTTTTGCGCTCCTGTATCTACAAAAAAGCGGTGCTCCTCATTCCCGACTCTCCTTTCTACGTAGGGTCCTCTCTGATTCACGGGAATAGACACTGGTTCCGACCCCTGTCCTGGGCTGTCCTATTGGGGAAATAACACATTGTCCGATGTGTAATCATTACTGTTACTGTAATACATGTTTGGCTGTGTGTCGAAAACAACTCTTTCCTCTATTTCCTCCACTCTGGTTTTCATACTGTTGGTTTTGCTGTCCCTGACTCTGGTTAGGGACACTTTGGTTTTGGGCTTGGTTTTGATTACCTCCATTATTGTGGTGCTGCTGCATATTATTCCTATTTGGTCCATTCGCTCGTTTTTCAATTTTGACCAAAAGGATTTACTACCATCAGACTGCTACCATGCAATCAAAAGCAACCAGTTTGCATTATTTATGCTGAGTTTATGTTGTTTGTGCCAGTGTTTGTATCTTGTGGCTAACTTACGTTATTGTACCTGCTTATCCATAGTTCCCATTTCGAAATCCTTTTTAACTTGGATTCTATCCATACAATATGCCATTTTTTTACTGGCAATATCAGCATCATATGATTTCCTGGTTTTCTCTCTATGGTTACAATTATAGGCCCGTTCACCACCAATCGCTTTGCCAAGTGATTTATAATAGGTATGCACCAATTGAGCAAGATCACAATCCATGTTAGCCAAATCATGCCTCATTCCTTCTGTGTTCTTCCTTAGTCCCTCATTGAGCATCTTATTTTTTTTGGCAGACCAATTTATATGCAAACCTTTAATATCTATTGCCAACTCACCAATTATGTTCTTATTTACACTATGTATTATGGTTTGCATTTTCTAATTAAGAGTGGCATGATCACTCAAGTTGTTTACAATGGTCACTACCTCTTCATACTTCCTCTTCGTATTCAAATCAGTTATAGAGTCAATGTGTGAGCGTACCTTACCATTTGACCAAGTATACATGTTTTTTAATCCCTTCATATTTTTACACTTCAATAATTCCAACTCATGGCATATCAGAAATCGTCCCCAATCATCTGCAAGCTTTTGTGGTTGGTAAGTTGAATATCTGAAATCTCTAAAATTCAGGTTTCCTGCTATGATAACTGTGTTTGACTTAAACAAAACAAACCAACGTAAAATTATTTCTTTAATTCCTTGAATTATCAATTTTGTATAGTGACCACCTGGGGAGTCATATGTATTTATTTTCAAAATAGTCATAGACTGCTCCCCTGCTAATTTAAGAATGGCTGCTAATATTCATGGAAGTGGAGTTAACATTGTGAGGGTTTTCAAAGAATGCTCCTGCCTCGTGCCAATAGCCAGTCCTTCACTGTGTCGACCATGTGCAGACTGCTTATATTTTATTTGAAAACCAACCAAATTAAACAACGCTGCGCACCACATTTCATGTAATAAGAACACATCAGTTGATCTGGCAATATCAAGACCTTCGGGGTGCAAAAGATAATAACTTTAACCCAGTGTATTCCATGATACCCATGACAATTCTTCCACCGTTTTTCTTCATGAGTATTTGTTATTGCACTATCTTTGTTTTTCTGCAAAGCTCTCAAAGATCCTCTCTCTGTAGAGAACTCCCTTAGTTGGTTAAACCTACTCTTCCCCTCATGAATTCCTTAATTCGATAGCAGCGTCTTTGTACTTTTCCGGCAAAGAATTAGTCAGAGACCCGAAGGTATTAAAAGTTGCGCATATGAAATGAGCAAGGCAGTAATGACTGCTGACGAGAACTCATATAATGCCCAATTTGCAGGGTTACTCATCCTTGGTACTTCCATTCATTTCATGTCCAAAGAGCCAATAAGACTTGAAAATTTGCCAGCATTTGCGAACGATTCAAGAAAGAGCTATCTGCTGCTGTATTTATTTCCTCAATCAAAGTCCAAATACCCAAGCCCTTATATATGTTGCACGTGTTTTTTTTCTGTTCACTTTTCCTCAATTCCCCCTATTGTTTTTATCTTGCAAAGAAGATGCTTCTTTTGTAATAGATTTGTGTATTAGACCAGAGTCACATTCACTTTATTCTCCAAAATGTGAGGTTTTTGGGCTTCCCTTTTTGCCTGTGGTCCTGAAAGGGACCCCTAGGGGTCCCTTACGTCTATGGAAACAAGGCGAGTCACCACACACGATAGATACGCCTGACACGAGGTTGTATTCCCAAAGCAGGGGTTTATTGCAAAGCAAAAGTCTCAGTTGGCCAACTTGGTCTCACGCCCCGCGACGTGTATCTCTAGACCTCGAGGGACGCAAGAGAGTGAATTACGTACATCAGTTACATATATACGAAATGCATATCAAACAATCAGCTATGACATGTTTAACACCCCCCTTTATTGGGTTTCTTTGAACTTGGTGTGATGATGGACACTTTCGACAACTATGACACTTTCATATATCTATTCTAATACCAATTTACAATTTGTGAGTGCGGAGGCATCTTTCAGTTGTTGAACAGAACACAGAGCTTCTGTTTCTGGAAGCGAGCAACATACGGGGGGAGAGTTGCATTCCAGACCTTGCTATCTATGAGGTGCTATTCGTGTCTTGGGAGCCAACACGCTCTAACGGGGCTCAGCAAAGGGGGGCCATAAGAAGAGCATAATTCAAGCCTTTAGCTGCTTTATTCTAACATATTCTACCATATAACGAGACTGGCTGGCAGCTGCGAAATGATTAAATGCCCTGCAGCTCTGCTTCAAGGCTACATTTGGGAGGGAGCCGGGCATTCTTCCTGGCGCTGCCTACGTTG
The DNA here is from genome assembly GCF_040938575.1 of Ambystoma mexicanum. Taxonomy (NCBI): domain Eukaryota; kingdom Metazoa; phylum Chordata; class Amphibia; order Caudata; family Ambystomatidae; genus Ambystoma; species Ambystoma mexicanum. The sequence goes on from NC_090934.1 coordinate 521,031,940, forward strand.
AGTTTCAACAAACTCTTGTTATCCTCGCGGCCCTGTGGCCTTGTCCTTTTACGTGCAGACAACAATGTTTTACAGTCAAGCAGTGTAAGCAGAAAATGTACTGCGAAGCGATAAGAGCAGAAAGCAATGAGCAATGGTTAGAAAACAAAATGGCGATTCTTGTTACATCAAAATGGCCGTTCATTGGCAAACTCGGAAACCTATATTCTGTCATATCGTGCATGAGACGGTTGGCCCACGGCCATCAAAATACATTTGTGGTCACATATGAGCGGTATCCATTTTTCTAGACTGACAGTCCCTTTAGTATTGTACTGCGTACAGACCCATCTGGCAAAGTATTTATTACCATTTTTCCACCTGCACGAACAGGCACTTTTTTTCATTGCATATAGCTCTTTGATTTTGGTCTGCCAGCATTTTTTCACCCTGTTAGTACTAGCCCAATGTCTTACCCCTTTTGTACAATATTCTTAAATATTCGTAAATAACACAGTTTAAAGACGGTGTTATTTACCTCTCCATTTCAAGGGACTTTGTAGGTGAGACAAATATCTCCTCGTAATCCATTATTGGACCCTCAGTTATTACCTTTTGCAGGTGTATAAACGGGCAAGGCACTACATTTGGGGATATATTAATATTTCGAATCAAGATTGAAGATGTCCTCTTTGGTTTTGACAATTTCTTTTTTGGTTTTCTTTTCATCAGACCGCCCGTTTGCTGTCCAATTTGCTCATGGTCAAGGAAAGGGCTGAATAAATCTCCAATTGATTTTTCACTAATGTGGTGGTCAATATAGTTAAAATAAAGAAAAGTTATATGCTGACAGACAGTGCAGTGACCATAACATTATTACTCTTAAGTAACATCTCTCTCAATGATATGTTTTCCAAAAGGCAATTTCAAATATGGACTTCAAGATTTTTAATAAGTAAATCTAACACAGCCAACACGTGTTTCATCCTATGTTCGTCCTCAAGGCTACTTGTTCCAGCAAATAATTTCCTTGACAGTAATGTCTGTCGAGTGGCCATCCGTTACTATCGAGAACTACACGACAGTTCCCTAATGTCACCACATCAACTTCAATTTATTGTCATTGCATGCATGTCTGGTATCCCCCTTATTTCATAAATATTCACAATCCAGTATAGTTATTTCTTATTTCTGATTGTATCAGATAATTTGGTTCCAAATCCTTCTCCTTAGATGTGCTATTGGCGAGTTAATTCATGTTTTTCTTGATTAATTAATAGGTCCCAATACCTAAAAGAAGTTGTGTTTACGGGCTCTATCCCACTTGGCTACTGCTTCGAGCGCTCGGAACTGTTATGGATATTATGTTTAATTATTGTTTACGGTTTAAAACAAACCTTTACAATGCAACACATTAAAACATATGAACATATTGTACAGTTTATCCAATTCTACACCATTCTTTGAAATTGTAAAGTAAATAAAAAGATGATTACACAGTTCCCAAGTTATGGATATTATGCTATTTAGTCTGGATGGTTGTGTGTACACCTTAAACAGATAATACACTTTGAAGGTCTGCTACAGTACTTGTTTAATTTCTAGTGGCTAGATAACAAATGGTCCTTTGTGTGTCTGCCCCAGTGCTCACTGATTCTGTCAGTGGCACAAGGGTGCCATATGCAATTTTACCAAAACAAAGATGTCCACATGTGGAGCACTGGTGTTGGAGAACAATGGAGAACCAGGGGTATCATTTGGTTATATGTGATTTTAACGCTGACATTACATCTAAATACATATATAATGAAACATTAACACATTAAAAAAAATAACCACATACCTTTTACATAGCACATATTATCTACATGAGGTTTGTTTCTATAGTATTTGACTGCCATCTAGTGGACCTTTTAATGATTAGAACCCTGGTTTAGTGGTTTTTCAAACACTTCACTTGTACCACATTAATTCCTACCTACCTTTGCCTTGGTAAAACCCTTTATGGGGCGGGGGGGCACTCCCTATCCCCTTTATCCACTTATATCTTTCTTTCATCTTTTTCATCTTCCCCTTTATAATATTTGTAACTGAAGTCTATTTGGACTCCCCCCCCCCCGCCCCCCAGTTAAACCCAAAACTTCAAAACTATATTATTGCCTATATTTTGTAATATTTTCATCCTGGCACTGTTTTTTACCCTCCTTATTTTTGTAATTCGTTATTTTTACCCCTTCATTCACCGGCTCTCTATTTTTCCCTGCAATGCAATCACTGGTTAACATCTTGTTCACCCGTCATAATAATAGCGGTGGGCCTTCTCTTGCATTGTCAGAGTGTGTTCAGTTGCACCCCATGCATGGCAAAAATATTCATTCTTTTCAGGATAAAGTAGTCCAGCCCTGGGTTTACCTTTACATTCTGGGGTATGTAGTCCAAGCTATGTAATGGGGAGATATAGGAAAATAATTTCCTGAATGTAAGTTTAAACCAGGTTTGGAGTACAGTCTCCCAAATGGAATGGATGATGTTGGCATGTTTATAGGACCAATCCTTCATTTGACCATACACCAGAGACCCCCATGTCCGTGACTGCATCCCATCATGGAAGACAGAAGATTATGCCTTTGGAACACCCTTGACCCCTCCTAATTGCATTTTAACATTCAACACTTTGTCCCATGGCCTGATTGGCCATATTAGGTATGTCTCAATACAAACATGTGAACTGGCAATATTGATTACCTTATTTGCATGGGCCCACTTTTCAATTAGTATCATCAAAATTACAAAAAGTACATTCAATATTAGATAAGGAGAAGTGTGACTAATTCTGTGATACTGAGTTTCTGGTGCTGTAATGAAAACAGCAGAATGTGTGGTTTGTGCAGGGGACGCACAATACCTGTTCAGTCACAGGGACATTCATGAACTTGGATCAGACCACAGATATGTTTGTGTCATGTTTGATTCTCCATCTTTAAGATACTTCTCCGATTTACATGTGTCATTCATTGAGCTACCAAGCTGTTATTATGGATGAAAAAATAGAGTAGATTCAGTTCTTTCCATCACAATTATACAGTGTATTAATGTTTTTCTTTTCATAAATGTGACAATCTCTATTCCAGGTTATTATTCACAAAATGAAAATGTGTAATTAACATTAATTGCTTGGAATGTCTATAGTGTTCAAAGTAAGGTAAAATGGTCTTTGTGCTTTATATGATTGCTTTTAGTTATTTTCAAACATAGACAGAGACTTAGTTGCCAATTGGTCGGTACAAAGTTTCAGAATGAGCAAATATGTGTGGAATCCTATGAAGTGACTCCACATCTTCATCTCACTTGTGGAAAAACGGTGAGGAAGAGGAGAACTGATCCTTTAAAGGGTTGGGTTTGTCACACCAGAAGCAAAGATACACTCGGCACTGCTGCTCCCCATTTGGTTCTTTAGAAGTTGACAAGTGCTTCTCTAGGGTGTTAGGCAGAATTATATGTAGTACCCTTTGGGAACACCACACACAATTAAGACTACAAGTGACAGTACAAATTCACCTTTGGTACAAGCCTGTACTACACAGTACAGTGGTTGTGATGGCTGAGCAGCCAGACTTATCTCAAGAGCAAGTGAGCAGTATCAAATGTTACACAAAGGACAGCAATTACTATGATTCAAACAAACACTGACTCAAGGTTTCTGAGTAAAAGAATATACATATATTTACACATCAGTTGTATAACATCTCACTAAAGTAAAGCAGTTGAAAAAATCACACTCTTAATACACCACACCACTCCCAATAGATTCTGGACAAGTTAAGCTAAAAAATGAAGTGTGAGCAAAATGGCACTGCAACAATTTAAAAAAGGGAGGGAAAGACAAAGTTAGACACAAATTGAGCAGCACCAACAGGTAAGTAGCAGGGCAATCTAGAAAGAGGAACTACAGTGATGGAATCAAATCAAAAAGGCTTAAGGCCAAAGTCAATAGGACAAAAGTCTTTTGCTCAAGATCACACAGTTCAGAGTAGTTTGCGGATAAGTCTTTGCCAAGAATTTCAGACGAAGTTGGTCGGCAGAAAAGTTGGTTTAAAGAGTAGAGAAGGACAAGCCCTTGGATTGGCGAAAGGTTTCACACACCTTCAACGCGGCTGGATGAAACAAACAACCGGATTTTCACAGTACCTTTAAATGGCGAAGAAGCTGTAGCGGAGGCGGACGTTCCTGGCAGGTCCTGAAGGCTCACGGTTCCTGAAGCGACTGTCGGACTGACATGAAGTAGGAATACTGGAGGGTCCTGCACTGCCCAGGGAAGAAACCAGCAGCAGAGCAAAGCAACAAATAAAAGGTGCGCTCCTTAAAACCCAAGCAGGGTCTGACCTTCCTGGCTATCCGGTTCCCTGTAGCTCTGTCCAACAAATTCGACCAGTGAAGGGAGTCCTGGCTTGCAGTTTGGGCGAACTGGTTGGTCCCACCAGCTCAGGGGAAGAAGATTCCTGGTAGATCTTCTCTGTCATTGGAGTTTGAAGATTTGGACCTGCAGCAGGTCCTCACCGGGGGTTCAGTCATTGTAGGGGTCCTCTTCTGTCAGCTCCTCATTGGTTCTTTCGTTCCAGTGGCGACTCTGCCTTTCCAATCCCAGAGACCTGCTTTTTATGCCGTTTTCGCCCATTCACACAGCCTGGCTGGCAATCACACAGCAGGGTGGCTGTCCTGGCGGGACAGTCACCAAGGCAATCAAACAGGAGTGTGATTTGGGTTAAAAAGGGAACCAATGGCAGGGGACCTAAAACCCCTCCCTCGCATCCTGCCGACCCAGACTTTCAGGCGCCTAAGGAGGGCTTCTGCAGAGAAGCCTGCAAAAACACGATGAACAAAGGAACCAAATCTGGTTTGGCGCGTGGGGTAAAACACGAGGGAGACATTTTCAAAAAGAAATGGTGAATAAATCCAGCTGGAACCGTATAAAAACGTATATGGTCCAGCGGGTATATTTTCGAGGCTACCAAGATAGCCTAAAACAATACCAAGATTAAGATAACCACGGCAGGAAAAATAGGGTAGTTACCACTGCCACCAGCCAAGTCTTGATGAAAAGGGAGTGAAACAGTGCTCCAAGAGAAACAGACAAAAAGGGATAAGTATTAACCCTTTCCAGTGCTCTATGTAAGATACTTTGTCCTGGGTCTGTGGATTTAAAGAGACTAATAAAGTCATTGGCAAATTTACATGTTCTGGGAGACAGTAGTCAGTCCCAGGAAATGGAGTGTGAGTTGGGAAGTCTATAAGTCAACCCTGTATCACTGCATTGAAGTGCTGTGTAACACACAGTTAAAAGATGATGCCTGTGGAGTAGGTGAGGCTCTGCAGTCTATAAACACAAGAATGTTAAAACAGACACAGCAAAACACATGTAAGAGTGGGAAAAAAGGTTCACACTTTTACCAGGTGAAAAAATAAATCCTAGAAATCCAGCAAACCTGCTGAGGGACTCAGTAGGTAAGGGAAATTAGCCATTCTGGAGAAAAATGATCCCTAACATAGGGAGAGCCTTGTTTGGTTTTAAGTGGTTTTAAGTGTTTTTATTCTATGCCATTCTGTTATTATTGGTAGAACATTCAGAATGCTTGTGTATACCAGACATTTAATTATACATTTGAGAGTTAATATAGGTTTAGACCAACATATCATAGTTATGACACACTGGGCCTCATTATGAGGTTGGCGGTCCGGTAATAACAATACCGGTAAGGCATTACCGGCATCATTTACCGGACCGGCCCAGCACGACCTGCAAAGCCGGTCCTACGGCATCAACAGGGACCCACTGTGGCCGTGCACCACCATACCGGCGCGGGCATGCGGGTGTCGTGCCAGTAACACCAGCATGCCGCAAGGAAGAGGACATCACGAGTCGCACGGATATGCACATACCGGCAACCAGATGCTGGTAAGAAGGCCCACCATGATGGGATACTGGAGCTGGAGGACATGCCTGCACTGCTACTCCTTGAGCAGGCAGTACACCAGGGATTACAGAGTAGAAGCAGGAGGAGAAGGCGGGTGAGACTGCCCCAGCAAATTCCACCAGTGCAGGCAGTGGTTCCCCATAGGCAGCCACCAATCCCTCGCATAAGGGCCAGTCCATTTAAGTTAACCCCAGCACAGATCCACACACTGTACCACCTGGACAGGGACACCATCACGGCCATAGTGGATCTAATACATGAAGACTTGCTCAGCCTGATCAACATCTGCACCGCCATCCCCTCTCTGCTGAAGGTGGCGTCTGTGCTGCACTTCCTGGCCACAGGCACCTACCAGCACACAGTGGGCCAGCTGCATGGCATCTCGCAACCATGTTTCTCCGGTGTGCTAAACCAAGTGCTGAATGCACTCCTAAAGCATGCAAGGGCCTACATTTCCCTACCACGGACAGTACAGGAGGTGAATAACACCAAAATAGCATTTCATGCACTGGCATGCATGCCCAATGTCATTGGTGCCCTCTACTGCACCCACATGGAGTTTGTAGTCCTGCATGCCGTGGATTGTGTGTACCACAATCGGAAGCTATAGCACTCCATCAATATGCAGATGGTGTGTGATGCCAGCAAGATTATAACACATTAATGTGCCAGATTCACAGGATCCACACATGATGCAATGGTGCTGCAGAACTCCTCGCTAGCCCGCTATATGGAACAAGATGCTGCCCGAGGTGCCTGGCTGCTGGGTGAGTCTGCACTATGGGCCATGGGAGGGTATTCTGGGGGGGGGGAGTAGATGTATATGCAACCTGTCTACTCCCTGGGCCATGGGAGTGTCCTCAATGGGGTGTATGGACACTGTCCAAGCTGGCAAACACCGTGCCCATAATCATTCAAATAAGATGCATGACACAGACAATGGAGGCCGACATACTCTGGCTGCACACCAATGTGTAAATGTCAGACTCACAATCAGCGCACAACCCTGATCTTGTCCACTGGACATCACCTGATCATACCCATAGCACCACAACGCACTATCATGCAGTCACAAAGCTATTACACATGACTGCATCGAAGCACCTCACATGTCATGCATCCATGAGTGCGCAGTATGAATTCCCACTCAGGGAAATCCCCTGTCACCGCCCCTCCCTGACAGTAACACTGCATAACACCATGGCAACATGTGCAGATGAATACAAATGGGAAAACGCATGTGACAAGGGTGCTTCAAATTGGACCCATCAAGTAGTGAACAACACCTACATGGGTGCGACTGGTGCGGGAATCACCCACTGCACATGAGTACCAGCATTCAAGTCGACACTCTGCATCATCCAAGGAACACATCCCTACACTGCCAGACCCTAGCAACAATCACACTGTGCCATTGTGACTAGTGTGAAGACGTCAAGGGACACGTGCATGGGTCAACAATTATCCAAAAGCATGATAGTCTAAACAAGCTGTATAATGTTGGGCATCAGCCTAATCCATCAAACATTATACAACATGCATTTGGTCTCATCCCCTGCCACACAAGCCTCACATGTGAGTACATCATGGACCTCGTCACTTCATCTAGGTAGTTGGTGATACAATGTCAAGGCCCCTAAGTCATATATGTCACCCAAGTCCAGCACCATGGATTGCCAAGTTGTGTACAGAGCAGAAAGTTCAGCAGATGTGAAGTCAATAGCTGCCATAGACGATATACTGCATATGAGCATGAACGATGTACAGACTGAGCACAAATGGAATTGAAGAAATACCCTTACACATACCTTATTGTGGTCCCATGCAGGTGCTGCTGGCTATCCCCTGAAGCCCTGGCTCCTCACCCCTGTAAGGAATCCACAGAACAGGCATGAAGAGGACTAAAATCGTGCCTATTCATGCACTCGTGTGGTTATAGAGCAGACCTTTGGCCTGTTGAAGGCACGGTTTTGCTGCCTCAGCAGGTCGGGTGGCACACTCATTTATGGGCCTGAGAAGGTGGGCAAGATCATCATGGTATGTGCCATGCTGCGCAACATGTGCATCCGGCGGAATATACCTCTGCCACCTGACATGGACCAGCCACCACCAGGTAAAGATGAGGATGAGGAAGGAGAAGATGTTGCACATCGGCCAGGTTGCAATGCACATGAGGGACGTGCTGTGAGCCAATCACTGATAGACCATTGTTTCTGATGCACTGGGATGCAGAGGGTGCTATGGATGTGGGACCCTGGGCACTGTGATTTAGGAATAGGGCACTGGGTTTGGGAAAAAATGGGCACTGTACACTGTCATGCAATAAATTGACAGACCCCGAAGAAACAATGTCCAATCATGTGAGGTTTTTTTCACAACGGGTGTATTGAGCACATAGTATTTTCAACATGAATGAACCCTCCACCCCCACACACACCCTCCCTCTCCCCCCACCCCCCTAGACCCCCACACATCAAGTGCACAACATTTGTCCAGATACACTGACAGTCAACATGTGCAGGGTTTGTGGGGACTTGTGTGGTGCGCAAAGGGTCACTCACCTTCATCAGCTGATGATGTATTCCAACTCCTTCAGTGGTTTCCATGTTGATGGTGGAGCTACAGGTTTCCTACCACCTCAACAACTTTATGGGGGAGTTTGGACTGCCACCTGTTGCCTGCCCCTGGCTGCAATTGGTTGATAAGATGTTACGGACTCACAGGTGCAGGTCATCCCACTGCTTCCTGCAGTCCTTTACGGAGCTTGCAGTGGTTCCAACCGCACTCACCTTTCTGGCAACCTCCTCCCATGTTCTTTTATTCTCTAGCTGTGCTGGACGGCGCAGGTCTGGACTGAAAACTACATCCGCCTGCTCTACTAGCTTATCAGCAAGCATATTCAGCACATCATCACTGAAACATGGTTTTCACACACGTGCTGCGTCTTTCTTGGTGACTTTCAACATTATCCACCAGTCGGGATTGGGAAGTAGGGTGCTCAGGTCATGCCTGTCGAGGATTGCAATGGATTGTGTTTTTAAAGATGTCCGCCGGTGCATTTCCTGTTTCGGCACAATGACATTAATTCCGGTGCCTGTAATGCTTTTACCAGTAATGACAGTACCGTTATTCAGGGTGCATACGGTGGCGGGGGAGGTTTCAACACATTCCTCAATGCCGCTATCAGGGGTTGGGGGACTTTACCGGCAAGCCGCGTGTGCACACAGACTTGTACATTGTTTGCGGAGTGGCTACTGCATGGACACGTTCATACCGGCATGCAGGTAATGACGTTTTTTTACTGCCTACCTCGTAATGAGGCCCACTGTCATGTTATTGCATTCAATGCATATGGGCAGCATAGAGGTTTGTCAGGCGAACCAATAATTGTCTATAGAACTTTCGTATACTTAATGCTTTCACCTGCTTGAAACTGGCGACCCACACACAACACTCACCCACTATATTCTATCACACACACACAAACACGATGTGATGTCTTTGCTTTGTTACTTGTATGCTTACCAAAATGCCTGCAGGATCTGAGCTTGCAGAGCCAGCGAAAGGCTAGACTCTGTGTCCTTGGTCTCTGCTCAGCTCAGCTTTGAATCCCCCATGGCTCCCTCCCCCTCCTTTCTCTTCTGCAGAAGGCCTATCAGTCACAGTCAGTCTAGTCTGCCTGCCTCCGATCATGCCCAATTTACTTCCTCTTTCTGCAATTTTCCTTCTCCCTGTTTCAGCAGTAAATAGCCCCTCCTTTCACTTCTGTGCTTCTTTTTTAATCCTCCTTTCTACCTGCCCAATTCATGTATACTCCCCTGCACAAAGTATAAGATCTGCCTTATATTCTATAGTCAACTTTAAGCAGAGCTTTAGTTCAATGAATGCCAGAATCGATGAGTTACATTTCTTATTCTGGCATTGTGTGCTATTATACAGGAAATGGGCCTACTTTGAGCAACATGATTTTGAGCATTCCAAGTTCTCTAACCCTCATGTCTCCCATTGCAAGAGCATTTCTGCATTTATTTTCTAAACAGCATTTCAGAGTCTTTGCTTGTAGTCTCAATGACATCCAATTTGCACCCTTGGTTTTCACCAACGATTTGCACAAAGTGCTATGGACTCAGCTGTGCATTCAAAACACTAATTGTATTACTTAGTTTGTTACAGGTTAGGAGTTAGTAGTTAATATGTTAAACGTTGGAAATGAGTCCCTACACCATCTGAGGATTTGCACCACCCTGGCACGGTAAGTCGCAAGTTACCCCATACCTCTTTGTATGAATTCTCAATGCGGTCTCACCTTCATATCTCACATACACCCTATCATATCACTTTTTCAGGAGTCTTAGTTATGATGCCTGGCCTAGTTGAAATTTGCAAGATCCAAAAATGTGCACCACCTAAATTGCCTACATATCTCCCCCCTTTTTGTTTCTGTTGAGGTGTGGCCTAAGAGCCTCTGCAGAGATAAACAAAACAAAAAAGAAAACAAATCCCGGCTACACCATTGCATCAAACCATTTGATCTTGGGCTAATGAATAAGAATGTAAGCATCTTTCATTCTTTAACTTAAAATCATCAGTTATTGTTCACAAAATAGATAATCTACAGCTTTTCAATTCATTAAACTTCATGCCATCTGCAATTATGTTCTTTAAGTATGATTTCATATTTTAAAAAAAACATGTTTGTAACCCTCCATCTTTTAGCAATCTCTCTTGTTTTATAAACACATGGATCGTCCATTTTTTAATATTTAAAAAAAAAAATCATTGATAACCCTTTTCTAACATTTTCTTTTTTTTATCTTGTACCTTACAAATGATTCAATGTTCACATATAACAACACGTCCTTTTAAAAATGTCTCGATCCAAAGGTAAACACTAGATTGTTCATAAAGAACAGCCAGATTAAGAAAAAGACAAGGTAACATGCCTAAGAATGTATGCAAGATGATAAATACTTAAATTGGTGGTGCCAGATCCATCCGAAGGCCGAAAGGCTGCCTCTGTCCATGTCAGAGATTTGGTTGAGGCAAAATCAAGTTTTTGCCCACATCATTTGGGGTTTCCTTCTGGTTCACAAGTCGCTCATCTTTTCACCCTCCTTCGTTCCAGGGGTTTTGGTTCGGGTGACTCCAATTCATCCAGGGACCTCCTATCCAGCGATATCCAGTTCCAGGACCGCTGGTGATGCAAGTAGTTAGGTATCTAGATTAAAAGCGAAATAGACATGTTAAGTATCAAGTACACCAAACTCATCCATGTCATTTTCTTTTTAGAGTTTACCTGAAAAGAAAATGTGGATTATGCAACATAGTATTAATATAGGTTTTATAACAACCTGTAAATAAACACATGCATTAAACATAGAAATATATAGCAATAACAATTATTTTTTAACTGGCTGGAAATAAACATGTGGGTTAAACATATAAACATGAAACCATAGCATTATCTTTTACAACCATTTAGCATGACCACAGTGTTTTTATCTGCAAATAACAATATAGAACATCTAACAGGCTAGTCCTACTTCTACTCTTTGTTTTGTTTCCTATTCTCACCTTGCATTCATATTTCCATAGTTCTATACTCACCTGTTTTATCCCCCTTTTTCCTTCCTTATCTCAATATTTATATTCACACCTACTTACCTGCTACAGGAAATCCCTCCAGAGCAACTGCCATCTATTTTCCTGCTATGACTTCAATACAACAAGTACATCCTTCATCCCATAGTGGTTTCTTCAGCTTCCCCCAGCTTTTCTCCCTTGTGCTTTGGGTGAAATTACTTGATTTGGTTAACATGGCCAAATTGCTCAACTGCCAAATCTCATTCCTTTATTATGATTTTGTATACCACAGGTGCGACTTTACCCACAATGTTGAATGGGCCATGCCTAGATGCTAGAAATTTAGCAGTCTTGTTTTACCTTTCCCAAAATCGAATTTAAACACCTGATCACCTACTTCATTCTACCTTACAGATTTCTTTTTATCTTTTTGTCATAGTATGATTTTGCACTATCAGCACATTTCCAGATTTCGCTGAGCTGACGCAAATGCATGCTGCAAGTGCTTCCTCAGGTCTTCCACATATTTGTGAATCGTGGCTGCATTTACCAGGACCTGTTTGTTGGTCCGGTATAGCTAATGTTCTGGCAAAACTGTTTGGAAATATTTCTCTTTGTTGCACCTTTCCTTCCATCTTTATGGAACCCCCAAATGTTTTGCTTTTATTTGTGATTTTGACCTGCACTTTCACTAGACTGACTTTTGTGCAAAGGCTTCATCAATAAATGTAAGTGTCCACCTTGAAATGTGTACCCTCTTGTTCAGTTCTCTCAAGTCTGCACACAAGCACCACTGACCTTTGGGCTTTAGCACACCTAATATGGGAGTATTTGATGTACTGTGGATAGGCTTAGTGATGCCTCTGGACTCCACATTTTGAATTATTTCTGCCAGAAACTCAAGATAGGCCAGCAGCAACCTATATTGTCCCACAACTACTGGGTCGCTACCATACCCTTTGAGTAGTGCAGCAACATGCAAATTGGTATGCCCACAACCCTAGGCGCCTTTAGCAAATACCTCCTTGAATTCTGTAAAACATTTTCTTAATTGGTATTTTTCTTCTTCATCTGTGCAAGCATCTCCAGCTTTAATTTTCTCCTCTACCATTTTAGAAAATTCTGGGACTTCTGTACTTTTTCTTCTAGCTGTATGGCAGTGTTTCTTTGGAAAGCTGCCACCCTTGGCACATTAGCCTCCAATTCAACTTGCTGCATTTTACCCTGCTGTTCTTCTCTTGCAGATTCACCCAATTTAAATAGGATGCAATTATCCCGATGACAGCATATCACATCTTGTGGTTTGTAGGGGTAAACAGACTGCATCCTGAAAATCCCCATTTGGTTTAGAATCAAATGTTTAAGGCAATTCACCCTGTGAAGTTACATAGCTTTCAAGGATGTTTCCAATCACTTGGTTCTTTAAATCATCAGTCTAGTGGTCTTCCTACACTGCCATTCCTAATGCTGTATTTTCTTCTAAATTAATGTCTTGGCATCCCTTGTTATTTAAGAGTATTCAAATGGTGCATCCCCAATCTCTGCCAATGGTATATATTCATATTCTAGCCCTTGCTGTCTTATGGAGGCACAGAAATGCATCCGGCCCTTTCATCTGTTGTCCCTTTCTGTACTTTAATGCTATTGCAAATTGTCTGGTGAATGCAGGAATAGTGACATCCTTCTGTACCCGAAGCTCATCTGCATATGGCATCATTTGGGCACACTAATAAGTATGTCTTTTTGTCTCAAATTCAGGTGCCATTCCACCCAGCCTACACCAAATTGTTTGATTCGAGAAATCTAAAACCATACATGTTCTGTGCATGATGTAATTTCCCAAATATAATTGATATATGCCTCCAATTACAATCCAAATATTGTGATCAGTGCTTTTGGAATCAAATGTGATTCTCAGCATGCACCTTCCCACAATTCTTTGCCCCAATTCAGGGCCATCCAGACAGATGATTTGTTATTTTTGTTTTATTTTAAAACTTGTTATTTCCTCTCTGGCAAGCATGTGCTTAATACATGCACCTCTTCAACAGTGATGGGGCATAATACCTATCCTCACATTCTTCAAGCACACATAGGAAATGTGAATTGTTACTGATTTCAGGGCTTACTTTCCTTAGGCCAGCATGGCTTCTTGCTAGGCAAAGGGGCATATTAAATGACATATAACCACCCATTTTGCCCATCTCTCTTTGTATCTCCTTTTTTTATTTGCTTGGACTGAGGACTAATTTGAAGTGTAGCCACTGATCTGTCTTGGGACCACCAGTGTTCAACTCCCATCACTCTACTGCTTTTCCCCCATTGCCTGGGTTCTCTCCACTTACCTCCATTCTGGAACCTAGTGAGTCTGTATTTTCACAAGTGTCATGTGGCAGCATATCAGTTCCTGGTGTGTGCCACTCACCTGCATTGTGTACGGTACCTGTCATGTCTGCCTCTTGAAACATCTGAGGCTCAAAATATTCTTCGGGTGACTGAACTACACCTGTATCTTGGGGCATTTTCATTTCTGTAAGGATCAAATAAGGATAAATGGTCACTTTTTTCTCTCTTTTCATTTCCGATTGCTGAGACATTCAGTGTACATTAGCCCAGCAAGGATCCACATATTCACACACCATCATTTGTATATCACCATTTTCATGTTGCGCATTCTTTTTAGATTTCCTTCTAGTTCACTGCTCTTCTGGTTTTTCTTGTTCATTTTTCCTTTCCTGTTCCCCATTTTCACACACTTGAATGGTCTGGAAAAAATTGAAGTTACACCATAGCCCCTTATTGTGTGTCTTATTGATCCCTACATCACTTTCATTTGTTTGTTTTCCTGGTTTCAAATCTCTAAGAAAATCAGTGTGTTCATTCAAAGTTGAGTCATGGCCATGTGTGTCCTCATCATGGCAAATATGAGTAATTAGTCACTTATTGTCACTCCACACAAGATCACTCCTGTGACATTCTGTACCTTCATTTGACTGTTGTGTTTGAACTGCACACAGTTTCCCTATTTGTTCAGATAACAATTTAACTTTCACCTCTAAGCATTGGAATCTGTCCATAACCCTAAACTCATCCCTCTGTGCTCTAGGCTGGTACTGGTTAAATTCATTTTGATCAGGCCTAGTCGGGTACCTTTCAGGAGACTGATTCCTGTTTGTGTTTCTCCTGAATTCATGTGACACAGGTGGTGGGTAGCGTGGGGTGATCGCCCTCTGACCAGGGTCAACCTGTGGTGGGGACTCAACATATTGGCGAGGTGCATAGCTCACATTCTGTCTTTCATGTGGCTGTAATTGTTCCCTCTGTTGACTTCAATTTTCAATTAATCTATCTACATATCTTGGGCTTGCAAGATTACCATATACTCTTGTGACAGGGTCAGTCTTACTCTGGACTCCCAGTGCTTGGAATGGCCCATTATACATCTGATTCTGGGTGTTATTCAGCACTGGCATATCATAGCGAAACCCATGGAGTGGTATGGGAGTGGCTGCTGGTGGGGTGGGGGTTAGGTGGGGAGTTGGGGGTTGTGTGGTTCTGCTAGCAAGTCTGATCTGTCTGGACTCAGCTGTAGCTGGATAGGTAAGGCCAGTAAGATCTGTGGTGACCTCAGTCTCAGCTCAGCTTCGATTTCCCCCTTGGTCCCCCCTCCTCCTTTCTCTTTTGCAGACGGCCTCTCAGGCACAGTCAGCCTGGCCTGTCTGCCTCTGATCGTGCCCAATTTACCTTCTCTTTCTGCAATTTTCCTGTCCCTCTTTTGGCAGCAAAAAGCCCCTCCTTTCCCTTCTGTGTCTCTTTGTAAGCCTCCTTTCTACCTGCTCACTTCATATATACTCCCCTACACAAGATATAAGACCTGCCTGCCCCTGAATGTGATGTAATATGTCAACTTCCAGAAGTCAATTTTCTATTCTACCATCACCTTGGAGCAGAGTTTTAGTTCAATGAATACCGGAATCAATGAGTTACATTTCTCATTCTGACTTCCTGCACTAGAACATGGAAAATGGGCCTACTTTGCGCAACATGATGTGTACCCTTGACATTAACTGCTGGCATTAGATCAAAACCATCCTCAGTCTGCACACAAGCAACTTTAGATAATGATGTGGCAGCAAGGAATCCAGCATTCATCCTTGCATTACCCACAGTGCAGGACTTCTGTTCACTAATAGATGTGCTTGTTCATTTTCACAGTGTTCTTCTACTCCTCGTTTCTTTTCTTTTTTTCTTTTTTTTTTTTTACTATGCCTACGATGTCCCCTGTCAGTCCACTCAATATCTTCAGCTTGTTGTACAGAATTAATCTTCTCAGACACAGTATTCACAGGACAAAGACCAGAGGTCACATCATCTTGCCCAGCCTACTTCTTATTCAGCAGTGGCAGTGCCTCCAGTTTTTTTACATGAACGGAGCCCTGCATTTCTGGCACATTGATTATGTGAATAGAATCAGAATGTTTTCCTTTGATGTCAGAACAGCTATTACAAAAAATGACCTCCACTGCTAACCACATGTACCAACAATTTTAGTTTGTCAGTTCTACCCGCTCCCGGCTCACTCCCTCATCTCGACTGACCACCACGATATACCTTTCTCACTTCAACACCACCGACCCCTTCCTGCAAACATTCCCTCAACCACTCCAGCCACTCTCCCTCTCTGGAATAAAATCATCAACAACCCAGATCTTGCCAATTCCCTACATCTTACACTATTTGATCTCCCTCGCAAGGAAGGACAGCCCTCCATTGACCTCTTTGACCGATGGCTCTCTGAAGCTAGGACCCCCCTCAAACCAACCCATGGCCCCTACCAACGATCATGCCCACACCAAAAGTGGTACACCCCTTCTCTCAAAGTTCTCAAAACCCTAGGGCATCGGTTAGAGCGAACCTGGAGGACCAACCCTACCCCACAAAACAAAACGGTCCTTGCAAGACTGAACAGGGCATATTTGTACAAAATCAAGAAAGGAAAAAAAGAACTCCAAAGATCCATGCAAGGAACTCCACAAAATCCTAGGGGAATTCAATTCCTGTGGTTGCTTAGCCCCTCGCTCCCTAACTTGCATGTTCTCTGCGATGATATTTCCAACTACTTCCATAATGTTGCACTTGATAAACATTGTACCACCACCACAAAACTAGCTTGGATCCCGCAATCCACACCCGGCCCTCTTTTAAACCCCAAGCTTTCCTCAACCTACTGACCAACTTTATCCTCATTCATACCTCCCTCCTAGGCCAATTTCTGCAACCTACTAGCACCTAACTGATCCTCATGTTCACCTAGAGAACCTTGGCCACCTCAGCTTCTAAAAAGGATCCTTACCTCCAGCTTTGCTGGCAGCGTAGCCCGCTCCATCATACATAAATCCCTCACATATGGCACCTTCTGAGAGGCCTTCAAAATCTCCCATGTCAAACCGCTACTCAAAAAACCCAGCCTCGACCCACTCTCCCCTTCAAGTTACCACCCAATCTCCAACATCCGCTTCATTGCTAAACTAATTAACTGTACTGCACATAATCAACTTGGAAGCCAATAGACTCCTCGACCCAACCCAATTGGGGTTCCAACCTCTCTGTGGAACAGAATACTCACTGGTCTTTATCTGGGATGACCTAAAAAGAACTGCCTTTGATACCATCAACCACTTAATACACCGGAACAGACTACTCACCTTTGGCATCAAAGACACCAACCTAAATTGGATCACCTATTTTTTTTTTTTAAATGCTTGCAAATCATTCTTCTCCCTCCTTTCTCCTCCCCCTCTTATCCCATTACAAGGGGTGCAACAAGAAGCCTCCCGTTCACCCATCTTCTTCAACTCCTACCTAAGCCCACTGCCAGCTCTCATCCACTCACACAACCTTGCCTGCTATAACTACGCAGATGGCACGCAGATCATTTTCCAATGCCCCAAGAGTCCAGCCTCGCCACTTCCCGACCTCGCCTCTTGCCTCTCGGATATCGACCTATGGATGATGAACAACCTACTAATCCTCGACCAGGGCAAATCAAAAATCCTAATATGTGGCAAAACTGCTCTGATCCTCCAAACTTTGCCATGACCAATTGTCCAGGGAGCCCCACCTGCCGCCTCCCCCTCAGTTAAAAATCTTGGATGCACCATGGACACAACACTATCTCTCTGGAAACACACCAACTATGTATCTAGAACCTGCCACTTCCACTTATGCATCCTAAAACAAATCTGTCCTTACCTCTCCTTTTCCTAAAGAGTCTCTGCAATACTGCCCATCATTATCATCTCCCACCTAGACTATGCCAAGTCGGGTACTGGAACAACAGATCAGGAAACTTCAACAAATCCAAAATGCAGAAGATTCAGAGGATTGACTTCCAAAATCATACTTCTCCCTACAAAAGCAGTTATACTGAAAACATAGCAAAGAAATTCACCCACTACGAACCATTGAGAGATCTTTGATTCAGCAATCATTCACTTTTAACGGTGTAAAATATTAAAATCACCACAGAGGATATTCCATCACTTTCCCCTAAACCTAACTCTGGAATTCTCTGTCCAAACACCTTTATACAGAAAACAGCATGACCTTTAGAAAAAACACAGGTAGAAACCTGGATGCCTCAAGCTAGCATGCATTGTGGGCACATCCAGCTGGTAAGTGGTGAGGTTCTGCTAGTCATTCTAATGTAGGGGTGACTACCTCAACCTGAATACTTCGGCACATTGCTCTTCATCTGCAGGCATTGCTGCTTTACCCTTGCCTGGGCATGTTGATGTGCTGCCTACTTGGTTAGATGCTGGGCAGGCTGATTTGCTAAATGGGGGCCTAAATGCTGGGGGTCCTACTAGGATATATTATGGACATGATAATAGACTTCTGCTATGTTGGCAGCTGTGAATGCAACAGGATTGCATGAAATCAATATGAAAATGTGCCTCCAACAAACAAAGTGGGCCTGGTGCTCCATTCTTGATGTCCGGTTTGGCAGTTTGTGGCCAAGGGTAAGCCCTTTTGTAGTGCCTCCATATCTGAGTTGATTCTGCAATCCAGTGGTACACATTTCTGGAGGTTTATGCAGTGATGTGTGTATGCTCGGACTGTATAAGAATCCTTGCACGAGAAGTCAAATCAGACTTTGGGGCCAGCACTGTGCAGGACAGGGCTGTGCAGCAAAGGTTTGTTTTTTTTTTTTTTTAAATGCACTCTTAGGACCCATAAGAGGCATGGAAACTATAAAGGTGCTAATATGTGATGGGTACGGGGAAACACGGAAGGGGAGAGGGTGCTGGCTACCTATGCTGCTCAGAACGTGGGCTTGTACCATACAATACAGCCTGCATTCTGAGAATCCTCATTGGCCAGCGCCCCCTTCCAGAGTGCTAATGTGTGTCATTGATTTGGCTGCACACGTAAGAATCAGAAACATTTTACATAGGAGCAATATTTTTTAATGACTTCATGTTCCTATTCACGATTATATGTTTTGAATTCTGTTGGCTGAATTAAATATTTCTGACAGAGGATATTAATTAAATCGATTTCATCTCGAATCCTTTCTTATTGTTTTCCAGGTTTGGATGGCATTTCACAATTAGAGTTTCAGACTTCAGTTTTGAAGGGGTTTGCTTCTAAGTGTAAGCCACTCAAAGCAACTCACTTGCCTTCATTCTACATTAATTTGTCCGATTTTACGTAGCCACAAGAACGTTTAGCCATATTTGTCACATTACACTATCCTTAGTGTAATCGATGGTACACATTCCAAAACACTCCAGCACGAGAGCTTGGGTCACTACAATAGATAGACCAGCTGTTCTTCCCTTTGGTGCATACATTTATATGTGGAGGAATTACTTCTCTTCTGTTATGTCAAGGACACAAGGGCATAAAGTACACTGTTTTCGCTCACTACATTATTAACATGCATTGTAAAATCCAAATACCTCAATACATGACTTGTTGAGTCCATCAGGGAAAATTGCTCGCCCAACATCTAAGTGGGATTTGCATCCAGGTCGGGTGAGGCAGCCAATCAGATTGCTTGAAACCAAAACAAGGCGACTCTACCGTTCCAAAACCAAGTTCAGGGTAAATTGCATGCCCCGCTCTATCACACTGCCACCGTTCCCCCACTCTAGCTTTGATATCCATTTACCAGCACATTCCCTGATTCTCAGTTTCCCTGACTGGAGCCTGCAGAGCCCATCATGGAAATGTCAGAAAGGCCCCACGGTATGGACAAGTAGAAAATACCACCAGATTAGTCCAGATTATTTGAAAGGGATAAACAAGTGAGACCTTCAATTCCAATTCATATGGGCCGGTATATTCCAGGTGGCAGAAAGTGTAAGTCCCCATTCCCGCGGAGTCCCATGGGGACAAGGAATCGCCAGCACTGATGCTAACAATGCAGGTGCTTCCATACAAACCATGCCTGCAGGGGCTGGTCCTCTCGGCAGTTCAGACCTGCTGGGAGCACCAGCCCCAGCGGGCATTCTCATAGTCTGGCGGACTGGAAATGTTGCTGTTACGTTTCTACCAGCACCCTTATTTCCAGACAGAAAGACTTGTAACGAGTCCCATTGTCTATTTTCTATGAATGTTGTCTTTTATATGTGAATTTCTGTGTGACCAAAGTATAAATCGTGCTACGCAGATGTATCTTATTCAGCTAATCAGTTTTAAGTAACTACACCAGAATTGGTATTTTTAATTTATGTTGACGTGTGCATTTTAGTCATGTATTTCTGTGATTTTACATATTTATATTTGTCATGTTTCTGTGAGAGCATCTCATTCTACCCTGCTAGCCAGGTAGGCCAACCTGCCTAGCCCCCGAGCTCACCTCCCCTTATACCTCGCCAGAGGCTCGACCCCACACATCTCTACCAAACGTGTTGTTCACTAGTGCTTGCCAATCGTCACATGTCAATACACTTATGGTTCAGCTCAATGTCGTGGTTGAATCCGGTTCCGTCCTCCTCAGGCCAGGGGCATAGGTCCACCACTCCACTCAAAAAGAGGGCTTCATTGTTAAGACTGGATATAACTGACAAAGATGGTGGCTGACCATTTTTCACCGGTGCCCCAAAAATGCTGACCCTAGCACTCTCTACAGCACACGCGTCACCCACGGTTTTCCAGGACAAACATTGGCAAATGCCTTTAGTCCAGGAAATACCCTCAAGCAATGTCTGTTAAGATTTTTAACCAAAAATAAATACTGTCTCATGTGGGAACTGACATCACTAGGCATCATAAAACAGAAAGTACCATAATGCAATAGGAAACCTTTCCATCAATGTTTCCTTAGGTATTGCCCAAACAGTGCATCACAAAAGGAATTCATTGCTATTTGCAAACGCGGGGCACTTTTTCATTGGTGCCCAGGACATTTTTATGCCCCAGTCTGACCCTGCCGGAGCCATGTCTAGCTGCAGTACAGAGCCATCAGAGCCAAGGTCTGACCACCGGTTCACGACCCTCTTATCACCAATAGTAGTATACGGGCCCCAATTTGCCAATAACTACTGATGATCATTGTGCCAGATTTTACCTGATCTGAGATCCAGCAAAATAAACATCCCCAGTCTGACCCTGCCTGAGCCATGTCTAGCTGCAGTACAGAGACATCAGAGCCAAGGTCTGACCATCGGTTCACGACCCTCTTATCACCAATAGTAGTATTCGGGCCCCAATTTGCCAATAACTAGTGATGATCATTGGGCCAGATTTTACCTGATCTGAGATCCAGCAAAATAAACATCCCCAGATCTGTGAAACCTGTGTAACGTCCTTAAAGGCGTTTAATATTTTTACTTTGCTTTTGCCAAAGCCATGACTCGAACTCCTATCCTCCAGATGAAAGTCGAGAGACTTCCCTACTAGACCACTTGAACGTCTGTGGAGAGGCTTTCCTTGCCGCCTGACTCACTAGATGTCCCTCTCCTCCCTGCCACCCAGTACAGCTGCTCTCCTCCTCTGTGCCCCTCTGAATCCTGCCCTCTGCTGCATATCTTTTCTGTTGTTACCCCTGTAAAGTGCTCTGTTATGCATCTGTACTGTTGCACACCTTTGTAAAGCACTTTGTTGTGTATCTGTATTGTTGTATTCTTCTGTAAAGTGTGCTGTTGCTTCTCGAAGCTAGGTCTGTGCTCAATAAATACAATGATCATAATAATATTAATAATAATAATAATAATAATCATCTAATTAATTTTACCCTCCCCACATCCGATGAGACACGGAAATCACATTATATGTATCACAGATCATAAGCACGGGGGCATCACCACTGACATCTTTAATACCCTAATTCTATTTTAATGGCAAATATCTGTGGTGAGTTTTTTTTTTTTTCTTCTCTACAACAATGCATCTGCACTACCTACGTCCTATTAGATGAGAAAATAAATTGCTATCAGCACATAGGTTAGCAAACTCACAGCAGTAATGGAATAAATTATCCATTTCCCGGGGAAGTTCAAGGTGGTACCCAGGAACTCTCATTAAAGCCCCTCATTGCATTCAGACCTACCAACTCAGGCCTTTCAACTGAGGCCCAAACAGTTACAACCTGGTACATCCTAGGGAACGGATGCTTAATACCTTAATACACAATAATTTCTGTTGGATCAGTCACAACATCAAGCTTGTTGCTGTACACCCGAACTTACACTCGTTTGTTAGGCCTAGCTGAACTAGTTCTGGGACAATTGAAGCCACTCATATGTTGGAGGGTTCATGATCTTGCAAACCTTCAAACCCTTCTGGAAATGTGTTGACAAAATGGCAAAGTTCTCCTGGACCCTGAGGGGGTTTCAGCATCGTGTTGCAGGCAACACATGTGGCGATCATCCCTGCAGGCCCCAATAAAATGCCCCACTGCCCTACTGGTGTCTAACAGACCCCAGGATGGCGTGAGGCATATTAAAGTTGCCTACTAATTTCAGTTTTATTGTTCTGGAAATGGAACATTCTTTGGGTGCTATTGGGATGGATGCCATGATATGCCATACGAAGGTGTTAAGGCACTTTGAGAGTAAGATATCTGTGGCTGGTCCATCATTAAACAGTGACCGGCAAGTTTTGCAGAGGTGACCTGAGAATATTAGAGGGTCACATCTTGGGATGTCAAGCTAAGCTTACCATCATACACATTATATCAGTTCTCTGGGTTCCCAAGCATTGCTGTGGAAATGCGTGAATGTGGGATTCTTCGCTCAGGGATCGGCTCCACTGATCCAGAAGAGTCTGCAAAATGTAAGCTATCATGACTGGTCTCAATCAACCCAGCTTCATTATTACTCGGCCTTTTTTACAACTTTTCTCAATGGCCCATATATTGCTGGGTTCTTCTCCTAGCAGCTTCACCCTAATATTCAACCTTGCTATTTATATGTGGAACTAACATTGTCTTATTCAGAACAGTACTTATGTGGGTTCTTGTTGGTTTTTAATTTAGATTATATGTTTTAATTCATCATAGTTTTTGTTTTGTTTTTACAATTATTTCTCGGGAAATTGTATTTGTATTTGTGTTTTTTTGATTTCTCGTTGCTGAGCATTCAGATAATGACATGCTTATGCGGCAATACAGATTACAGAGAAAATCCCTGTGTAGATGCCCTTAGAAAAAAGGAATGCTATGATTGATTGATAAGTAGGTGTTGGCAGGGTGGTTCACAGAGACCCAGGTCAGGTGCTTGAAACAGGGTACAGAAATAAATAACTCTGTGATGGTGATTGCTAATCCCCAGAATAGTAAGCCACCCAAAAGTTTTTGTTTTTTTTAATATGTTTGTGTCCAAACTTTTCATTATCTTATGATCATGTCACTGAGTTTTTTTCTCTTAGTGTTGTTTTACTCCATGATGTGTATGCAGAATTTTATAATTGTAAAGATTAGGGCCTTGTCTGTGCCACCAAGAATTTGTGTCCATCTTTCATGTGTGTTCATCTGCTTCGACGCGTTGTTGAAAAAGTTTCTAAATCGGTTTTGTGTTTCTGTCAGGGCAGGACATTTCATCACTAGATGGAAGAGCGATTCAGTTGTACTTTCCAGTTTACAGAATCTGCATTGTGTTTTTCCGGTGTCTATTTGTTTAGTTTGTGCTAAATACTCCTGGGTAGGGAGTATATTAAACCGATGCAACATATAGTGATCATGGATCTTCTGATCAGGAAATTGAACTAGATAGGCTGGAAGTTCATGTAGAGCTCTACAGGCCGATTCATGGAATTAATGTGTGCCGAAAATCTTCGTGCAAGCGTGCGAAAGCGTGCGAATCGCAGCACAAGTGCGAACATCACAGTGCAAGCGTGCGAAAGCCACGCACATCGATTCATGGAAGTCCGTGCGCGTGTAAATACTGGGATGTGTGCTAAAATCATGTGTGGTGCACGCGGGCGCACATGTCATCAAACGACGTGCGTTACGCGCACAGCGAAAGCGCACATAGCCCGACGCACACAACAAAAGTAGGCGGAACACGGGGCGTAACACGTGGAATAGGGAACAACGCGTGACAATGTGGGCGTTACGTGGGAAGTACAGGAGTCAAATGCGCAGAACGCCCACACGCGTGCCTACAACACGTATTAATGGAATCAAACAGGGGAAACGCGTGCGCCAAAAAAGACACGCTAATCCGGAAACACGTGCGCCAGCAGGAAGCAGGCATACGCGGACCAGCGCAGCATAAAAGTGCACACAAACAACAAACAAGCTCAGACGCTACGATGAATATACCATTTCTCGCAGCAGTGGTCGTGGGACTCCGCAGGAGGAGGAGGATAGTCAGGGCCAGAATATTTACACCCAGGACCAGCATGGTGGTGCCCCCACATCCCCAACCACATGCACGGCCACTGAACAAGGGAGGGTAAAGGGCACGTGTTGAGGCAGTCCTACACAGCTGGTGGCTAATTACTTCACCTAAAATCACACCCCCTGTGGAGTGCACACAGCCCTGGTACATGCCAGCTGACAATCAATGATGATGACATAAGGGACAGTGAACTGTCACAACCATACCAGCCTGAGATTGGTCACTTGGAAGTGTTACATTGTGTGCATCCCTACCTACCTAAAGACAACCAATGCTGTGTCACAAAAAGACACATATTTATGCTGCATGAATGACTACCCCCTTGCAAAATAGAACATGAAAACAGCGCCATGTCACCCAACCCCTCCCCATCTCCTCTACCCAACACGCCATGGTATGTCATGCAATGTGAAAGCAAACAAAGGAATGCACAACACATCACACAAGTGTCACAAAGTGCACTGTCCCAAATGGAAACAGGCCACAGACAATATGCTCCTAGTAATCAATAAAAAACAGCACACATGACTAAATACTTACCAGCAACACAATACAGCAACACAGGATGAAACATTGCCAAAATATGACAGTACCAAATCAAGGTAGTGCAAGTTTTACAACCTGAATAAGCCAGCACATCCACCCCTTCCAACTGCAGAGTGTTGACGTTAGGCAAATGTGTCAGTGTACTGCATACAACATGAACTGAATCCGCACAGGGGACAGCCTTGTGAAGACATGAAGAAGGTACCTGTGAATAAGGAGGAAGACATGGATGCACAAGCACATATCAATACACCATGCAGTGTTCAATACAACAACAATCCCCACTAGGGATGTACACACAGTTTTGACTACAGACTGCCCACACAGCTCATGGGAGCACAATGTCACAGTGTAAGTCACTGTCACTTGGTCACACCCTTTGCAAGCCCATGGGAAGGGAAGCAGGAGGGGTGTGTGTGTCAGGAACCCAAGCATCTAACCCAAACACAGGACAAGCCTGCATGTGCCCATCTGGAATACACAGTGGATGCCCATGGGTGCCACACAAGGCAACACACTGTAAAAAATAATAATAATAATAATAATCAAAAATGGCCATGTGGGGGCCAAAGGGGGGGCACCCTGGAGGTTCGAGGACAGGGTGCACACCAACACCCACCTGCGTGAGGTTGTGAAAAAAAAATACCTCCTTGGGCTCATGGCCTGCATGGCTACGCTATTGTGGGAGAACTGCTGCTGCCACTCTCTTCACCCTCTGCTTCTGCATCAGGAGGTGGTGGTGCTATGGGAGGCAGCCCATGTAAAGCCCTGGTATGGTCCTCCATGGCAGCAAGCATGCAGGTGTTGAAGGACTGATTCTGGAGGATGATAGTGCGGAAATCCCCATGCAGAACCTCACGGGTTGCCTGCATTTCTGCACGCATGGCCTCGCATGATGCCCAGATCTCCTCACGAGTTTCCTGCAGCTCAGCTGAGAGCGAACGTGTGAGCTGCTCCAGCTGCTGTTCTGACCTTAAATTTTAGGAAGCCTCAAGTTCACTTAGAGTCTGCCTGAGGAACTGGAGTTCCCTGTGGCCCTGTGACCCTACAGAAATGGCTTCCCGCAGAGTCTCCAGTGCCGCCCGTCGGTCCTTGTTGGACGCCAACATGTCTTCCCTGTGTGATTGGCAAATGGAGTCTGTTGCCTGCTTTTGTTGCTCCATCTGCCTTTCAGGGGGGAGAATGGAAGTGGCCACCCTCTCCATTGCCTGAGCCATCATTTCAACTGATGCTAACTGTTGCGCTGCTATACCGTACATGGAGTTTTCCCATACAGTATTGCCTGGTGGCGCACGGCCACCGTGTCGGCGGGCACCACACCTGTTTGGGGCAAGGTGAACTGCACCTTGCTGTGCCGGCACTGCCTGAGGTTGCAGGACTGCATTCCCCCTCTGATCTTCTGGCCCAGGAACAGGATCAGATGTTGTGGAGTGTGACCCTGCATCCGTAACCGCCAAAGGCGGAGTTACCAATACTGACATCCCCATAGAGGGTTCTACCCCTGGTGCAGGTGGGTTGGACAGAACAGAATCCCTGCCAGAAACACTCACCTGCAACAGCACATAAGTCTCATCATCTGATTCAGCACCTGAATCATAGAAGTCTGGGGAGGTGCAACCAGAGACACCCCTGGACAGTATGGTCTGCAATAAGATTGGGTTTTCACCCACCACCACACCACGTCCTCCACTGGTGCCCGGTCGTGCCTGAGGTTCCTCCTGGGTCTGCACAATCTCCTCAACCTCAACAGCATCAAGTGAATCATCACCTGCAAAAACATGAAAGACAACAAATGGAAACAGGCATGAGCACCGTAGCACACACATAAGCCTAACAAGGCAGAGATCCAGTACATGATTTACACATGTCCCACATGACAATAACCCTGGCATGCATGCACTGTCAATGAGTTGGAAGGGGAGGCAAAAAGCAGACACTCAGGACACCAAGATGGAAAAGCAACACATTTGCTGCATGCTGGGTAGCACTGGCGTCACACATTAGCCTGTGAGTGGCATGTCCAATACACATACATGACACATGCCAGCACACAGATGGCATGTAGCCTAGCCATGGTACATTTGACAAGTACAGCCACATGTCAGTGAATGAGTACTGTCACCCATCCATGTGAGATGGACATGATGAGATGAAAAATGCTAAATAGTGTGACAAAATATGCATGTGCCACACACTGCAACACATCCAGTGAACAATAAAACAGTGATCGCAGGCAGATGTACACATCAATGGTTGGTCACTTCAACATGACAGGAAACAACTACCATGTTCCACATTCAAACAGGCCCCAAAAATTAATGTGAGCAGGCCAATACTCAATCAGCGTGAATGGTCTAATCATTGACATTATAAGGCAACAAATGTGGGCCAATGTGGGGTGTAATAAATGACAGAAGCATGTCACATATGTGGCATTAGGGCTGAAAAATGTGTTGCAAAAATGGAAGAATTGAAACAATCAGCCTGAATGAGCAGTGAATAATTCAGAACAATGATGTAACAAGATGACAGTTCAAGGGCAACTGAAGTAATGTGGTGCTAATTGGCTACTGTGGGCAGAAGGGATACTGTCATACCCAAATCCAAGGCCGGTGAATGTTTTGGAGGAAGCACATGGGTGACCCATACCACTCAGGAGTACAAACCCTCACAAGGCACTCAATCAGAACCCGTCACCCAAACAACATAAACATGGATTACACACACATGCATGGGCACTCACCGGACAATGTGTCGTAATCTGGTAGGTCTCCCACGCCTTGGATCTGTTCCTCTGTGACAAAGGTTCCAGCAACAGACACATGTTAAGTGACTTGGTTGTCCTCTGGTGGAGACCCACCTCCAGTCACCAGAGTAGAGACATGATTTGAGGCCAGCTTGTTCTTTGCTCTGCGTTTCAGGTCATTCCACCGCTTGTAGCAATCATCAGCTGTGCGCCTCACAAATCCAAGGGCACTAATGTGGTCCGCGATGGTCTGCCAGTGTGCCCTACGTTGACCAGGTGTGGTCTTGCACCCTGCAGTCACCACCATTTCGCGGCTATATGCAGACACATAGGCCACA
The DNA here is from genome assembly GCF_040938575.1 of Ambystoma mexicanum. Lineage (NCBI taxonomy): Eukaryota > Metazoa > Chordata > Amphibia > Caudata > Ambystomatidae > Ambystoma > Ambystoma mexicanum. Next base: position 521,059,955 of record NC_090934.1, read on the forward strand.
AGTGCATCAAGTTCGGCGTCATTAAAGCTAGCCTTCCTTGACATGCCAGAGTGTGTAGCCGTGTCTGGGGTTTTAGCCTGTAGTGGCTGTAAGAGGATTCAATTCAACACTACAGCTAAGTCAACGCCTAGTCTATAATACTGAATGAAAACCCTTATTGATATAACTTTATGTCCAGTTCATGCGTTCAGGATGACTACCCCTATATAACACCCCTCTCTTGGAATCCTCCTGACCCCACTGAGCCAAGAAGTAGTTCTGTTTTGCAAGTTAAAAGGTTTAATTGATAATTTAAACAATATATATATATATATATATATCACGCTTTATAATAAATTAATAATTGAATAGCACACTTAATCTGATATGATAAAGATTAACAACAGAGAATCTGGCACTAGCACACTTCTTGATAATCACTAAGGAGTTGACATGAAATGGATAAGATAGCAACAATACTTTTATGGTTTCAAATGGATGCAATGTGGAATGAAATGCAGTACAGAAAATAACTTGATAGGATTTCAGCAAAAGACAATGTAATCACTTTCTTGGACAATTCACCCCCCCTTTTATGCAATGCAGGGAAATGGAAGGAAGGCACACAATTCTCAGAAATGCAATTCAAATGTAATTCAGTTCACCCAGCAACTTAGACTACAGAAGTTGAAAACACAGGCCCAAATGCTTTTAAATGTGCTGGCAATGAAGAAAAAAAATATGCTAAAATGGTTTTAATTCCCTCTAGAGGTTTAGGGTGAGTGGTATCTAGTTAATATTAGTCCAGGCTCACTCTTGCAATGATTCAGGGATAATTAGCAGGTTAAACGAATTTCTGGCAAATGGAAGGCAAGCAGCAGCAGATTTTTACACGTGAAGAAATTTGCAAATCGCAGCAAAATTCGCGAATGCGCCGGACGCGATTACAGAGGTACTACAAGGACTATCACTATCGTTTTGGGGTCCTAAGACAGCCTAGGATCTCAGCTTCCAGATGAAAGTTACTGCAAGTCTCTAGCACAAACGGTTACGGAGATATGAGCAATTAAATAAAGGTCGTTTTTCAGATTTGAAATTTTAAAGTTCAAAAAGACAAGTGCAGCTTGCAACTAGAAAATGACAAGTGACAGCTTTACAAATGACAGGTGACAGTTAGGAGACAGTTCTACTTAGATTAAAATAGGATTTAATTATATTATTTTAACTAAGAGATTGGTTCTGCACAGTTTTCTAGGTACTCACACTATATTCTTGAGTGAAATGGGCCTCGCCACGGATCTGGTCAGGTTTTAGACTGGACTCTGGTCTCTGCACTTCACAGTGATCTGGGTCAGCTCTCTCTGGTTCTGCTAACAGGTCAGCTCTACTCTGCTGGTCTGGTCTGGGTCTCTGAAGGTTGATGGAGGTAAAGTAGGGATTTTCCAGCAGAGCGTCCCGCAGCAAATGGATTTGAAGGTCCCTATCTGTCCTGTCTCTCTGCTTTTATGTGTTTTTAAAATGGGTGTGTGTGAGCATCACTAGACCCTACCCCTCTCCACTTATCATTGGCCAAGCTTTCATTTCTCCCCTGATTGGGGAAGCTAAGTTGTGTCAGAGTGATGTCATTTTACAGCCTGCAGAAAGTCCACTCCTCCTGTCAACTTGCACACAAATCTAGATTTGAACCAAATACATATTTCATAGCTACACAGTGGTTTGAAATTACATGCACCCATCACATATCACCCTGTTCCAACGCTGCTCTTCCTGGGGGCTTGCATTCAGAAATGGCAATATTTTGCACTTTTTAACTGGTTTGCAATACCGGACATTACCCCAAATTTACACACATGTGCGCAAGGAGTATGGACATTAGTTGATGAAGTGTCAGATTTTTCACATGCACACATTTTGAGTAATATCCTCTTAACTGCTAGTTTGACACCAGAACATCACACAAATTGGAGTTTGGGCTTGAATTGAAGGTACATTTTTTAAATTAAGGCTCTCAAAGTTATACATTTCTGTCATTTGATTACAAAGAGTTATCAGTGTTTCTGTAAAATATATATTTTGCTTTCAATTCAGTTCTCAGAGTGTTGGAGTCCGCCTCCAAGACTTGGGTGGGTCAGTCACATGTGTCCTCTGGCAGGCAGGCCTTTGTTGACAGGAAACAGTAAAAATCAACATATTCCTTTCAGAGGAGAGGGGCCATTGTGTGGTCTCTGGGAAGCTGAGATCAAGAGGCCAGGGAGCCACTTTGCATTTAATTAACAGAACCCTGTGATTTTCTGGCTTCTTGTGTTGAGTTCTGAAGTGTCAAGAGTTCTCAGGACAGGCAACCCCTTTGAACTTTTAATTAATAAGACCCCTTTCTTTGCACTAGACAGTTTTGCAAGACAGCTCTCCTGTCAGAGTTTAGACCGCTAGTGCCGCCTTGAGGATTTTGTTGGTACTGCATGCAATTTTGGGATCTTTCTTGGATTAATGCATTCTAAACAGGAATGGTTCTTACATGGTAGTAAATCCTTGCTTAACATTGTTTTGAGGGGGCTCCTTACAGTAAGATGGTTATGTAGAACCCCACAAAAGGGTTGAATCTTTAAAGTGGTCCAATGAGTCACGATTTCAGCAACTTTTTGACATCAGTAACAGTGGATTTTGTTAACAAAGACCTTTCTTTACACTGGTGGGTGGCAAGTTAGGTAACCATTTTGGTGTGCGCACAACTGCGCAGCTCTCCTGGATTCTGGGATGAAATGATGGGCGGCGACAGCGCATCCCCATCTTTACCCACTCCAATGATTTATTTTTGTTCTGGGGTAAAATGATGGGCAGTGACAGCTTAATCCCCACATTTACCCCGTCTAATGATTCCACATGGGTCAAAACCCTCCACAAACCCCCCCGCGCGACTGCGCTTTGATTTGAGTCGAGGGGGAGTTGGTTGCAGGGGAGGTTTTGAACCCTGGCGCTGGTATGTCCACATTATCTTCTTCCAATTCTGTAGATGGCACAGTTCAGCATCTTCCTCTCCATCCGGTCAGATCGATCAGTTCTCCTCGCCGTTCCTGATGGGAAGATTGGGCGGTACCCCGGGCCCATTGCGTCTCTGCTCCCGGTCTCCGGATCGTCCTCCTTGGCCCGTCTCCAGGTTTTCTTTCTCCTAGGACGACAAGGAAGAGCGGCAATACCTACTCATAGACGTCTTTCCACCACTGTTGAGATAGTGGGGCGGCATATGCATTTCATCATAACGAAACATTACATTCTTATTTTGAAAAAAAAACAGTATAACTAAGAGACAGTTTCATGCAAATCACAATATTTTAGAGACTAGATGTGGTATGTTTTATGGTTGGAACTGAATTAGTCTGAGACAGTACCCGCTAGGATTCCAGAGGATTCCTCCAGTTGTTGCAGAGTGTGCCTGGGATGGCAACATTTCAACTGGTTTATGTGGACCCACTTGTCTTCCCCCGCTGCCAAAGGACCTTTGGGGATGTGGATTTTGTAGGCCACAGGGGGGATCTTGTCGATGATCTCAAAGGGTCCCTTCCATGTAGGCAAAAATTTGCGCTGCTTGGCCTGGTTCCTTTGGAAGTTGTATAGATAGACCCGGTCTCCCACCTGATATTCCTTCCTGGAAGTTTTCAGGTCATAATGGGTCTTCATGCTATCAGCCAATCTTTCTAGATTCCGCTGAGCATAAGCAAAAGCATGTTGAAGGTGCTTCCTTAAATTCTCCACATACTCATGAGTTGTGGAGGCATTTATCAGTGTCTGCTCTTGGGTCCTGTAGAGCAAATGCTGAGGAAGCACCATCTTGCGCCCAGTCATCAACTCAAATGGTGACATTTTGGTTGCAGATGAAGGGGTAGATCTGATGGCCATTAGGACCAGAGGTAATCGGATATCCCAACTTGGCCCAGAATCTGCCACAAACTTCTTTAATATGCTCACAATGGTTCGGTTATATCTCTCTACTGCCCCAGAAGAAGCTGGCCTGTAAGCAATATGCAACTTCCTTTTGACCCCCAGTATCTCCCACGTCTTTGTCATTACTTCACTGGTGAAGTGGCTACCCCTGTCTGACTCAATCCTTTGAGGTAGACCAAAACGGGAAAAGATGTGGTTAATCATCAAGGCAGCTGCCGTTTCTGCCTTGCAGTTTGGGGCTGGGAGACATTCCACCCACTTGGTAAACAAGCATGTCACAGTCAACATGTACTTATTCCCCCTAGCAGAGCGAATCACGGGGCCTACAAAGTCGATTTGTAAATCTGACCATGGCAGTGTCATCCCCCTCTTTTGGAGAGGCGCACGGTGCGTGAGGGATGATGGCTGAAATTGTGCACACACAAGACACCCCTTCAAGTATTGGTCGAGGTCCTGCCCCATGTGTGGCCAGTATGCAACCTCTCTTAAGATTTCCAATGTTGTGTGAAACCCCCTATGACCGGCGGTGGCCGCATCATGGGCGTGACTTAACATCAGGCTTCAGAATGAGGTAGGAACCACCCACTGATCGTGGCCAGCTTTGGATTTCCTTACCAACAAACCGTCTTGGATCCGGAACATTTTTGGACATTTCATCAACACTCTTAGGTCCTCTTTCCCAATGTAATCGGTATCCGTCAGGGGAAAGTTCTCAGGGTCCTCAAGGTGCTGGTAAAATTTACCAATTATTGGATCCCCCTTCTGAGCGGTAATCAAATCAGCATCAGGGGTCTCCTTACTCCATTGTGCAATTGAAAGGTCGTTGTGAGCATTTGTCTGGGACCTAGTGATAGCAGTGACCTGGATTTCCCCCAACAGGGACTCAATCTCAATTAGATCCCCTTGGATGGCCCCGGTTTTGGCCAGCTGATCAGCTAAGTCATTTCCAGTTTTGTCTGGTCCCTCTATTTTGGAATGACCCTTGATCTTTTTCCAATAGATGGTCATCTCATTCGAGGTGACCAGATCATCAATGTTTTGGATCAACTTCCCATGTTTCAAGGGTTTGTTGTTAGCACATAACATGCCTCTGGTTTTCCAATTAACCAGGTGCTCCACGAACCCGTTCCGTACATAATCCGAATCTGTGATTATGGCCAGTTCGTGGAGTTGATGCTGGACAGCAGTGAGGATGGCCTGATGCACAGCCATCAATTCTGCCACCTGACTACTTCGGGGACCAATTTTGTATCCAGCGGAGGGTTCTGGGGACTCATTCACCCATGCATTTCCTACACCGGCCACCAGTTCTTTCTCCCCGTTGTTGTCAACATGGTAAGAGCATCCATCCACATAGACAGTGGGCATTCCCTCACACTTGTCCTCTTCAAAGACTTTGTGTGGAGAATTAAGGTATGCCTCCATGTTGTCCTTGATTTTTAGACTTTTGTCCTCGAGACAGTTTTCTCTGGCACAATCATGCAAGTCAGCCAGACCTTGCGCGAGGGGACTCTTCTTGTTTTGGCCATATCTGACCTCCACAGGAAAGCCTTGCATTGACAGAATCCAGGAAGTAATTCGGGAATTACTCACATTTCCGGCCCGGATTCTGTCACTTTGGAGACATTGCAGAGGCTGGTGTGGAGTCTCCACTATGATGTGTTCCCCCTGGATAAACGGGCGGTAATTCTTCAATGCCCACACCGTCGCCAGGAGTGCCTTCTCACAATCGTTGAATTTTTCCTCCACAGAGGATAAAGTTTTGCTCGAATAGGAGATTACTTTATTGACCTTGTCATGCTTTTGGTATAATACTGCCATCAAGCACGTATTAGAGAACCCCGTCTCCAGGAAGAACTCCTTGTTTCTGACAGGGTAAGCTAGGCAAGGCGCTTGTGAGAGGCTTCTCTTGAGTTGTCTTACTGCCTCGGCTTGTTCTGGACCCCATTCCCACTTGACCCCCCCCTTCAGGAGATGAATCAGGGGTCTGGTGATCTCTGCGTAGCCCTCAATGAACTTTCTGCTGTAATTAGTCAGTCCAAGGAGGCTCCTTAGTTCCCGCAGAGTTGTGGGGTCTTTCAGTTTCTGAAGTGCTTCCACTTTCTTTTCCTGGGGACAGAGACCCTGAGGAGTAATCTCATGCCCCAAGAAATTAACACGGGTTCTACACCACTGTGCTTTCTGAAAGGAAAGTTTTGCTCCGGCGGCCCTCAACTGTGTCAGAACATAACGGATCTCCGCTATGTGTTCCTCCACAGTCGAGCTTTTGATGAGGACATCATCTACATAAGCCAGGTTACCCCTCGCACCCAAGTCGGGCATGGCCTTGTGTAGAAAAATGTTGAACTCATTACCGGAGTTAAGGTATCCGAAGGGAGTCCGGGTCCATGTGTACTGCTGGCCCCCAAAGGTAAAAGCCAGTTTGTATTGGTCCTCCCTACTGACAGGCACAGTCCAGTATCCATTGGTCAGGTCTATTGCAGTGAATACCTGTGACCCCTGGATCTGGGCCAGCCCTTGGTCAATGTAGGGCAGAGGCCATCGGGAAGTATGGACCCGTTTGTTGAGCTCCCTAAGGTCAGCACAGAGTCTCCACTGGCCGTTTGGCTTTAATATTCCCAGCACCGGATTATTGAAGGTGCTGTGGACTGGACGGATTATTCCCCGGGACTCAAGGTTCTTAATTATTTCAGTAAGGGACTCCATGGATGCGAGAGGCAAACGATATTGCTTCACAAACACTGGAGTCATGCCAGGGTCCGTGGGGATTGTTGTTGTGTGGATGTCGGTGCGACCACAGTCATATGAGTCTACCGCAAAGAGATCTTGGAAATCCAAGAAAACTTGTTTCAACTTTTGCTTTTGTTCCAGAGTCACACAGGCATCAGCTAGGTTGACTCTCTCTTCCACCATCTGCCTGAAGCCTGGAAAGACTTCTGGTTTGGCTATCTCCGCGGCCTCCTCCAACTGGATGGAGAAGTCCCTGGTCAGAGTGCTGATTTGGACCGGAGGCTTCAGGTGGGAAAGGCAGCCCTCATGGACCTGGAAAATCACCTCATCCCTCCTGAAGTCACAAGTCACATCTTCCTTACCATAGGGGCAGGAAGTGTACACCAGGAAGTTCCCCCCATGCCGGGTAAAAATCCTGTCTGGTGTTGTATTGTCATCACTGTCACTGTCAAAACAGTCCTTGGGGATTAGTCCTAACAGTTCATTTACTAAGTCGATGGAAAAATGTCGGTCATCAACCGCCATTCCAATAATGGTGCCTGCGGCTAGAGTAATACTCTTTAAGTCGCTGTTATCCACCTCTATTGGAATGGTGTCATGTTCTATGTTGACTAATGGAGTTGGGTTTACCCCCAACCCTTGCTGTTGGAGAGAAGCGTTTAGATGTATGTAAGCATCAGGGTTTTTCAACTCTTGTCCCCTTTTAACTTTCACTTCCAGGGAGAATTGTCGGGTCCTTTCTGGGATGGTGACTTCCTCTTTAATCTGAATTTCAACTGCATAAGGTAGCAATTGAGCTGACCTAAATGCTTTTTCTGGATCATCAAAGCCCATGGGATTATCCGCTAATCGGGACCAAGCTTTGAAGTTTATTAGGTCCAAACTAATGGCAAAGCGATTGAGAATGTCACTGCCTAAGTAAAAGGCGGCAGTGACGTCTCGCACGACCCAACAGTTATGGACTACGCTCTTGTTGCCAATGGAGATTTTGAGCATACACCTGCTTGGCAGGAGATGTTTGGAATTAGGTGCTTCCAGGTCCATTTCCCATTTGTCTATCAGTTTGAATGTGGGAATGGCTGGATCTTTTGGGAGTTGGCGGAACATGGCTTCGCTGATGAAGCTCTTACCGTTGTTCACACACACTCGAGCGAGAACAGAGTCCTTCCCATCATTTAACTGAACAGGGATGAACAACTGCTCTCCAATTTGCTGAATATCAGCCAGGCTCTGAGCTGATTTCACATCTTTCTGGACTATAGGAGTGGGAGTTTCTGATTGTGGATTAGTATAGAATTTCAGAGTGTTTCCTTCCAGCGTGGAATACCACTTTAGACTGGAAGGAAGGTTGATTTTCAGAAATAGAGAGGACCCCCCATCACCAGTCTGTTGTCCTACTGCTATTACTGTCACGTCTGGAATTTGGTTGTTCTGGAAGTGAAATTCTACTTGGTCAGATTTTTGTTCAACCATGTGGCAGGTGCCGTTTAAACTAACATGGTTGACACTCTGTTTAAATTTTATTGGTCGGCTAGTCTGGGTCCAGAGGACCTTGTTTACACAATCTATTAGGGGTGACAACCTTCTCAGGAGGTCATTCCCCAGTAAACAAGGGGTGCCCTCTGGAGTCACAACTATGACTGGGTGTTTCAACTTGTGTCGCCCAATTTTAATGTCCAAGTCTGCCGTCCCTTCGACGGGAATCTCCTTCCCGTCAAAGTTCTGCAGTTGTCCAGGAAGAGAGGTGAGAGGAATTTGGTAATTCTCTCCCCTTCCTGCATTCAGTTCATCAAAGGCCCTTCTGGACAGAAGGGTAGCTTGAGATCCCGTGTCCACCAGCGCTAAAATTGTACCCTGCCCCTGTACTTGTACCGGGGCATAATACCTTCCCTCCTTCTCCTCAAGGGGGCACAGATAATGTACATTTTTGGACAACCGGTGGGCTAATTTTCTGGTTTTGGACATCGCTAGCGAAGAGATTTGGGCAGAATTCTGTGGAGAGCCTTGGGAATCTGAAAGAAAAAGTTGGCAACTGGAGATCAGAGCCATTGTGGGTTCCCCTGGCTCCGGTTCTGGGCCGCCCCCCCCTTTTTGGAGGCAGTCACCAGGATGGGTTTGAACCAGGGGATTTTCTTGCTGTTGGTTCTGGGATGAGATGGTGGGCGGCGGTAGCTCAGTCTCCACATCTCCCCAGTCTGGATTTGCATCCCTAGGGACCCATTTTTCTTTGGGAGGAGTTCCCCCCTCTCTGAAGGAGAAGATCCTTTTCCCAGGATCCTCTGAGGATCCCTCTCCCTCAAATTGGAAGATCTGTACCTCCTCCTCAAACTGAGTCTGTTTGGGTCTTTTGTTTCTCCTACCCCCCCTCTGCTCCTTAGGAGGCAGACTTTCAGGGGCAAGAGATTTTGTTTCCGGTTCCTGGGTTTCCAGGGGCTGTTTACAAGTGAGGAAGGAAGCTTCCTCCAAGGATTTACACCCCCCTTCCCCTTGTGCCTCCTACCTGGGAACCGGTGAGTTATCGGGGTGCTGACCCGTCATTGTTCCGGAGCACCAGGTCCAGAGTTGGGTGCGTTCTGCGCCAGCACGCCCATCTGAGGGTTCTGCTGAGCCCTCAGTATGTGACCCAGATCCCGCGCCATGTTTTGAACCTGGCGCTCTAACTGGGAAACCCGCTCAGGCTGATACGGGGCCCTGTTTTCTCCCCTGGGCTGATCCCGGGAAGGGTAGCTGTCCCTCCTCTGGTAATACCCCGGGTTGGGAAGATTTGGGTACCCCTCCACCCTTGGCCTCCCCTCTCCCGGATTAGGTTGTCTGGGCTCAGGGAATTGGGGAAAGAAGGATGGATGATTTTGGGGTTGGAAATTGGGTGGATACCTGGGGAAAAAGTTCTGCCCAGGATTTGGAGAATTTCTGCCCTCCTGTGGGAAGTTGGGAGGGAAGTTCCCTGGGTTAGGTGCTTGGCTGGATCCCCCCCCTTGGGCTGGAGGAGTCCACACATAACCCAGGGTGGGTCGATTTCCCTTGTAACGGGGACTTACATAATCAGGAGAGCGAGGGACCCCATTTGTGGGGCTGCCTCCCTGGCTCCCTGTCTGTGACTGGCCCGAGGACCTTCTGGGCCTAGCATTATTAGGTGCAGGTAGGTTTTTAGGCCCCCCCATCTCCAAATCCAAAACGGGGGTGACCTTTATCTCTGCCACCTTGGCAGCAGCAGGGGTGCTGTTGGCTTTGGGGTTTTTCTGGGCATTACTTTTGCTATCTACCGGTTTCTGCACCTCACAGATCCGGGTAGCCTGTTCAATGACCCAGTCTAAAGATCTTTTCTCGTGAAAATCCCTCACAAGCTGGGTCATTATGTATTTGGGCAAGGCATGAAAAAATGTATTAATGAATTCTCTACTGTCTGTGCGCACCCTTCTGGTGGTCTGCGCAAAAGCACGCTTTAACTCCTGCACAAATTCTTGTGGGGCCTGATCCTCCCCACATTGTAAATTGTAGGCTGCCTTGCGAGCCTCTTGAGGATTTCTATGAATAGAAAAATGTTTCAAGATGGCCGCCTTATAGGTGGACCATCTTAAATGATTTTGGTCCTCCAGCCCCGCAAAGAAACTGGAGTATTCCGGGGAGAAGGTCCACTTTACATATTGAATACAGCTTTGGCTGTCCTTCAAATGGAAAGTCTCCATCATTTGCTCAAACAACTCTAAGTGCTCCCAAACAGAATACTTAGCGTTCTTATGGTAAGGCGTGATGACGCTCCTGATCGCCTTAATCTGCTTTAAGGGGTCCTTAAGCAAGGCCCTTTTTTGCTTTATTGGCCTTTTTGGTTCGGGTAACCCTTGTCCATTCCTCCTCTGACTCAGAGGCACTGCTCCCAGAGGTTCCTGTCTGCTCTTCCAGGTTTTCCCGGATTCTGCGAGCCTGGGAATGGCTGGCCGAATGTGGGGACCTGGTCTCCTGTGTCCTGCGCAGTTCAGAGGAGTCTTCAGATTCCTCCTTGCTGCCAGGATTTGATGGGTACCCCCCCCACTGACCTAACTGGGCAGAGGTTTTCAGGATGCCCTTAATGGGCCTACTCTCCTGGGGTTCCCCATTAAATTGCACTGTGCTGGGGTGCCCATACCCGGATGCCTGCCCCTCCATACCTGGGTGGTACTGGCCTATGAGCCCCATACTTTTGTCTGGATAGTAGTCTGCCATCCCTGTGGCCCGGTGCTCATGTGCGCCAGGGAATATGGGGGTGGCAGAGTCCAGTGACTGAGAGGTATGAGGGCCTCTGGTACTAGGGCTCCTGAGGTTATGCTCCGGAGCTTCCCTTTCCCAGCGAACCTCATCTCTATCCGCCCCTGCTCCCTGTTGCAATGCAAGAGCCTGCATTTGTGCCTTCAGTTCCTCAGTTAAGGCCTTACTAGACTCTATCAGTCTCTCCTGCATCGCTACCTGTTGTTGGAGCCTATCATTGTGTTGACAGAGGGCCTCATTTTCCCTCTGTGCTTCCTGGTTGGTCCTGGAGAACTGGGCCAGTCTTTGCTGCAGGAGGTTTACCTCCTAAGTCCCATCCCTACTGGCCTGCTCCTTTCTTGCCAGAGCATCTTCCACCCTTCTGGTGTGCTCTACCAAGTTCCGGTTTTCTTTTTGGAGGTTACCCAGCCCCTGGAGGGCCAGGTGATTTTCTTCAATTTCCTTTTTTAAGTGGCAGACTTCCTGGCCTAAAGTGTCTCTTTCCTGACTGAGAGCCTGCATCTGTGCCGCCAGGTCGTCCCTTTGCCTTTGGAAGGCACCAGCTTTCTGGCGCTCCTGGTCAAATTCTGCCTGGGTATCCAGGTCTTTCAAAATCAGTTTATTGCTCTCTGCCTTTTCCCTATCTAGGTGGCTTTGCAGGGTGACTACCTGCTCAGCACATGCCCTATTGAATTCTAACTGTTGCTCCAGCTTTTTCTGGCTCTGCAGTAGGGAGTCCAAACCTTCTTGGTACTCCTTCTGCAAGGCCAGAAATCTGGTATCCTGGTCAGCCTTTTCCTGTTGCAGGATGTCCATATCCCTCTTTATTTTAATGATGTGCTGTCTACTCTCATTTTCTGACTCCTGGCTCCCCTGCAGCCTCTGCTCAGAAGAGACCAGGTCAGATTGGACCTTCTCTAACGCCATCTGTCGCTTATTCGCCAGATCTTGGCTTTCAGTACATTTATCCTGCATGTCTCCCATATATAGGTACAGGTATGCGGCTATCCTAACCATCTTGTCTTGTTCACCCTTAGCTTTAGGAGCCATGTATAGTTCACTCAGGGCCACATGTAGGGGACCCTGATCTCCCCATATATCTGACCCTGTTTCAGTGACCTGTTGCGTGATGGCCTGCAACCAGACCATGCGGTCCTGGTGAGTCCACTCACCTCTCACAAATAACTTATGTAAGAAGTGCTCTCTGGCTATTTTCATGTCTACTAAGGTCGTCATTCTAGAGATTGGTCTCTGTCCTGACTTACAGAAATTAGTATTTTATTTTTGCAAAACAGACCTTTTTCTTAGAGCGTTCCTTTGAAGAGTGCTTTACAGCGTAACACAGCGTGTGCTCCGACCGGATATGTGTATCTGGTCAGCTGGCACGCTGTATTAATCTGCACAAGTGATAGATCTAATCCAAACGTCCGGCACGAGCCCCCAATTTGTAAGAGGATTCAATTCAACACTACAGCTAAGTCAACGCCTAGTCTATAATACTGAATGAAAACCCTTATTGATATAACTTTATGTCCAGTTCATGCGTTCTGGATGACTACCCCTATATAACACCCCTCTCTTGGAATCCTCCTGACCCCACTGAGCCAAGAAGTAGTTCTGTTTTGCAAGTTAAAAGGTTTAATTGATAATTTAAACAATATATATATATATATATATATATATATATATATATCACGCTTTATAATAAATTAATAATTGAATAGCACACTTAATCTGATATGATAAAGATTAACAACGGAGAATCTGGCACTAGCACACGTCTTGATAATCACTAAGGAGTTGACATGAAATGGATAAGATAGCAACAATACTTTTATGATTTCAAATGGATGCAATGTGGAATGAAATGCAGTACAGAAAATAACTTGATAGGATTTCAGCAAAAGACAATGTAATCACTTTCTTGGACAATTCACCCCCCCCTTTTATGCAATGCAGGGAAATGGAAGGGAGGCACACAATTCTCAGAAATGCAATTCAAATGTAATTCAGTTCACCCAGCAACTTAGACTACAGAAGTTGAAAACACAGGCCCAAATGCTTTTAAATGTGCTGGCAATGAAGAAAAAAAATATGCTAAAATGGTTTTAATTCCCTCTAGAGGTTTAGGGTGAGTGGTATCTAGTTAATATTAGCCCAGGCTCACTCTTGCAATGATTCAGGGATAATTAGCAGGTTAAACGAATTTCTGGCAAATGGAAGGCAAGCAGCAGCAGATTTTTACACGTGAAGAAATTTGCAAATCGCAGCAAAATTCGCGAATGCGCCGGACGCGATTACAGAAAAAACTACAAGGACTATCACTATCGTTTTGGGGTCCTAAGACAGCCTAGGATCTCAGCTTCCAGATGAAAGTTACTGCAAGTCTCTAGCACAAACGGTTACGGAGATATGAGCGATTAAATAAAGGTCGTTTTTCAGATTTGAAATTTTAAAGTTCAAAAAGACAAGTGCAGCTTGCAACTAGAAAATGACAAGTGACAGCTTTACAAATGACAGGTGACAGTTAGGAGACAGTTCTACTTAGATTAAAATAGGATTTAATTATATTATTTTAACTAAGAGATTGGTTCTGCACAGTTTTCTAGGTACTCACACTATATTCTTGAGTGAAATGGGCCTCGCCACGGATCTGGTCAGGTTTTAGACTGGACTCTGGTCTCTGCACTTCACAGTGATCTGGGTCAGCTCTCTCTGGTTCTGCTAACAGGTCAGCTCTACTCTGCTGGTCTGTTCTGGGTCTCTGAAGGTTGATGGAGGTAAAGTAGGGATTTTCCAGCAGAGCGTCCCGCAGCAAATGGATTTGAAGGTCCCTATCTGTCCTGTCTCTCTGCTTTTATGTGTTTTTAAAATGGGTGTGTGTGAGCATCACTAGACCCTACCCCTCTCCACTTATCATTGGCCAAGCTTTCATTTCTCCCCTGATTGGGGAAGCTAAGTTGTGTCAGAGTGATGTCATTTTACAGCCTGCAGAAAGTCCACTCCTCCTGTCAACTTGCACACAAATCTAGATTTGAACCAAATACATATTTCATAGCTACACAGTGGTTTGAAATTACATGCACCCATCACATATCACAGGAGGTATCCCCTGTTCCAACGCTGCTCTTCCTGGGGGCTTGCATTCAGAAATGGCAATATTTTGCACTTTTTAACTGGTTTGCAATACCGGACATTACCCCAAATTTACACACATGTGCGCAAGGAGTATGGACATTAGTTGATGAAGTGTCAGATTTTTCACATGCACACATTTTGAGTAATATCCTCTTAACTGCTAGTTTGCCCCCAGAACATCACACAAATTGGAGTTTGGGCTTGAATTGAAGGTACATTTTTTAAATTAAGGCTCTCAAAGTTATACATTTCTGTCATTTGATTACAAAGAGTTATCAGTGTTTCTGTAAAATATATATTTTGCTTTCAATTCAGTTCTCAGAGTGTTGGAGTCCGCCTCCAAGACTTGGGTGGGTCAGTCACATGTGTCCTCTGGCAGGCAGGCCTTTGTTGACAGGAAACAGTAAAAATCAACATATTCCTTTCAGAGGAGAGGGGCCATTGTGTGGTCTCTGGGAAGCTGAGATCAGGAGGCCAGGGAGCCACTTTGCATTTAATTAACAGAACCCTGTGATTTCCTAGCTTCTTGTGCTGAGTTCTGAAGTGTCAAGAGTTCTCAGGACAGGCAACCCCTTTGAACTTTTAATTAATAAGACCCCTTTCTTTGCACTAGACAGTTTTGCAAGACAGCTCTCCTGTCAGAGTTTAGACCGCTAGTGCCGCCTTGAGGATTTTGTTGGTACTGCATGCAATTTTGGGATCTTTCTTGGATTAATGCATTCTAAACAGGAATGGTTCTTACATGGTAGTAAATCCTTGCTTAACATTGTTTTGAGGGGGCTCCTTACAGTAAGATGGTTATGTAGAACCCCACAAAAGGGTTGAATCTTTAAAGTGGTCCAATGAGTCACGATTTCAGCAACTTTTTGACATCAGTAACAGTGGATTATGTTAACAAAGACTTTTCTTTACACTGGTGGGTGGCAAGTTAGGTAACAATTTTGGTGTGCGCACAACTGCGCAGCTCTCCTGGATTCTGGGATGAAATGATGGGCGGCGACAGCGCATCCCCATCTTTACCCACTCCAATGATTTATTTTTGTTCTGGGGTAAAATGATGGGCAGCGACAGCTTAATCCCCACATTTACCCCGTCTAATGATTCCACATGGGTCAAAACCCTCCACATGGCAGAGCACCCTTCTTCTTCTTTTTCAAAGGTGGTGCGGATCCTGAGTGGCTTACACCGCTCTTGTCAGTAGGGGCAGAAGCGCAGGTGGACTGGGTACTAGAAGTGTGTGAATGCACAATGACCATATGTCTTGGTGCAGGCATTGGCTGCAGGGTGACGTTGGCAGGGCCAACATCGGTTTGATGGACCTGGACCAACACTGTCCTGGCTGGGAGACTCAGAGATGGGGTGGATAGAGCTGCAGTTGCCCCTGCAGCCTCTCCACCCTGACTACTAGGGGCAGCAGATGACATTGCTGCACCAGTTCCACGTGGCCATGTGACACCAACTTGCTCCGCCACAAGTGGCTAAGACTTTCTGACCTAGAAGTCAGCCTGGGAGTCATCCTGTGCCGGTTCAGGTGACAAAATGGGCCGGTCCAACAAGGGCTGAGCTGGGATGGTGTCAGATACGTTTCCCACAACCATGGGGGGGTCATGGGTGTCCCTGATTGGTCCTCCACAGACGGGAGTCTAAGAACACACTGCAAATCCTGGCCACGTCCCCTACTGCGCCCACCACGCCCACCTTTTGAAGGTCGGCCACCTTTGCCACCCTTACCGCGTGCTCACCTCCCAACCATGGCACTGATGTTGTTGTGCGTATGGGAGTTGCAGTAAACAATTGTCCTGGGCAATTGGGGTCAAAGG
This sequence comes from Ambystoma mexicanum, assembly GCF_040938575.1. NCBI lineage: Eukaryota > Metazoa > Chordata > Amphibia > Caudata > Ambystomatidae > Ambystoma > Ambystoma mexicanum. Next base: position 521,075,782 of record NC_090934.1, read on the forward strand.
GGTAGGGTACTAGATGGAATTCATTCCCTAGTGCTCTAGCAAGGCTGTATGTGACCCCTGGGGGAAGATGATGGGTCACGCAATGCACAGGCACCCCAAAAACAAAAGCACATGTGCACACAACCCCTGGTAGAGCACATGCGTGGAAAAATAAACCCGCACTACACTGTGGCACCCAGAAATACAAAAATAAGCGTACACGTGTTGCACTCAGCCTACAATGACCTCTGAAGGGGTACGCAACACACGGGGGCAACCACAGTTGGAAAATATGTGCGCAAATCACCATCTGCCTTGAAAAAGAATGTGAAAAAGATTGACGTGTGCGCGTAGGCAACACCCCCGCCAAAAGAAGAAAATAACGCAGTCTGAGGAAACAGGGAGTATGAACTGGAAATGTTGTGAAGTAATCGCGTGTGAACCGACAAGAAGTACAAAATACACCCGCTCGCTCTCCACAAAAAGCATGTACAAGGAAGTAGCGTGATACTCGTACCTTTTAAGCCAGCCCACACATGAAATGTCGCTTACGCGCTTACACGCTAAGGGCCTTTCCTCGAAGTACACGCTGACGTGCAATTTTTTCACATGCCAAATCACTCCGTATCAAGCTGGCCACGCGAATACACACGGAAGACCACGCTCCTGCCCAAAAGGCCATTTTCCTGCCCCCCAGAGCCCTGAGCACACTCCCACCTGCCACCTGCTGCTGCCTGACTGCCTGCTGCCCATGTGCCCTGCTATTTGCTGCCTGCACGTCAGCCAGGGGTGCAGTTGCTGTGACCACCCCTGTTGGAACTGAAGACTCCCGACTGGGATACCATAGCTCCACAGCCAAGCCCCAGGACCCAGTTGCCCACCAACACCTGCCTCTGGGGTTGCCATGTCGGGCACAACACCATCTGAAACCACTGGCAACTCACAGCCAGAGAGGCAGAGGGCCACAAGCTTCAGTGCCAGGTAAGTTGGTGTCCTGGTGGAGCAAGTCCTGGGCAGTATGATGCCCTCTTTGGAAGTTTGACTGCCGACAATGAAGGACGGACCAGGATCTGGATGGACATCGTGACTACCATCAACGAGGAGGGGTGGCAGTCCGCGACATCAAACATGTCCGGAAGCGCTGGGAGGACTTCAGGTCCAGAACCCTCGACAAGGCCCAGCGCCTCTTGAAGGCAGCGTATGCCAAGGGGCGCCGGGGCCACCTGTTGTGCCACCAAATGAGGGTCCTGGAACGCACACGCCCAGCGCTCCATGTGCAGGTCCTTGAGAGGCAGACCTGTCTGGAGTCGAGCGGTAAGTGTACATGCATACTGATTGGACGCTGTGCATGTTGTGGTGTGCCAGTAGTGTGCAGGTTGCACATGTGTTTTTGTAGGGCCATGTATGGATGTGTATGTACAGGGGCGTGAGGCTGACACATGTGAGTCCTCTCATGTATGAGACACATGGATGGTGTATGTGTTGGTAAGCATGCAGGCCAAATGCAGGTGTGGGAGCACACATGTTTGAATTACTGTGTATGTACGTTGGCATGGTTGTGGTGTCACACATGGATGGTGGTTCCAGCTGCATGATCTGCACTGTGTACATGTGCATGTGTGTGTATTTGACAAGTGTGCAACTGTGACGCAACATGGATGCATGTGACACTGACATGTAGAAGGCTGAATGGCAGATGTGACATGGACGGCGATCTCATCACTGCGACAGTTGGTGGAGATGTACACATGCATGTAAGTGTGGTGGCCTGTGTGCATGTGTTGTGCACTCCCCGTGTTTCATGTGACATCAGGCTCACCTTCGGCTGCTTGTGCTGTTGTTTGTGAATGGATGGTGCTGCCTGGTGGAATAATGCTGTTGAATTGTTGAATTGATAATGTGTGTGAGTTGAAATAACATGTGTGTTGGGGAGTGTGATCCATGTCTGAAGTTTGACACTGACACTCATGTACAACTGTCATGTGTGTATCAGTCCATTGTCCAGTGCCCTGAAGCATGTGTTCTATCTCTCCCTGTCTGCAGCGTCAACTGATGAAGAGGGAGGAGAGGGTGCTGTGGAGCAGAGCGGCAGGGATCTCACCACCAGCCGGAGATGCAAGGCCTGGCTCCCCTCCCAGGTTGCCATCTTGTCGGGGAGTTAGGAGTCTGGTGCTGCTTCCCAGGCCGCATCTGCCGAGGGTAGGTCCAAGAGGCGGAGGTTGGAGGTGGACTCCTCGGCAGCAGAAAGGGCAGCTGAGACCCCACAGGGTCCGATGGAGGATGATGGCACGTATTCATCGAGGTTGGTGGGGCGTTTTGTGGAGGAGGAGGCCGTGGAAGGAACACACACGGGGTCTGGAGGTGGGGATTCCACTGGTGCTAGTGGTGCAGGGGCAGGGACAGGAGGCAGCACAGGCCACCGTGGAGGTGCCTGTGGGTAATCTTGTCGCCGATCCTGTGACTGCATCATCCCGCACCAGCAGGGATGCCTACGTCCATACCTGTTTTCAGGGAGGGGATCCGCTTACAACAACTGGCTTTCCTCACCCTGTGGAAGTGGCTATCCGGGACCGGGTTGAGTCTGTCCTGAGTGGGATGGCGTTGCGTCAACGGGGCATGCAAGGTGACCTGCAGTGTTTTCGTGAAGACACTGCACGTCATCTCGAATGCCTCATTGACCGCGTTGACCTACTGGGACTGGTCACCAGGGCTGGATTCCTCAGTTTGGTAGACCTTGTTCCGACCCCCTCCTTACCTGAACACCCTACGTGCCAGTCGTCCTCCATGCCATCTTCCCACCAATGTATCACCTGGGTACCCTGTGGAGCTGCCTCTGACCCAGCAGCCAAGCTGGTGGGGGACACATCCCTGCCACAGTCGGGAGTCGGACATCAGCAGAGGTGGCCACCGTGACAACTGCACCCCAGCCAGAGGAGGACGTGCAGGCAGCAAGAGCAGGGGCACAGGCATAGCAGCAGCAGCAACGAGGTGGGAGCCATGATGTCTCGGGGCCATCAACATCGGAGGGGCAGGCATCAGCCAGAGGGCAGGAGGACCCAGGATTACAAGTGTCTTCCGTGTGGCAGCGGTTGGGTCACGCCATAGATGCAGAGCGACAGCGGGCGGAAGAGGCATGGCTCCCAATGGTCAGGGCAGAGAACTCCATGCGTAGGGCACTGAGGCGGGCCGAGTGCCTCGAGGCAATTTGAAGGGATTTGGAGGTCAACATGTCATCGTCCCGCGAACACTCGGGCCATGGAAGAGGACCGCCTCCAGGACATTGAGTGGGAGTTCGATGATACCCTGGCCCTGGACATCGAAAAGTGAGCCGTCGGACTAGCCAGCTGCCATTGTAAATAGTTTTTAGTGTTAGGTTTCATTTTCATTTTCCTTTGATTTGGGGTGATTGGACTATGCCCCACACATTTGTATATAGTTTTTTTTCTTAGGTAGTTTCTTAGGTAGGTTTCATTTCTTTCGTTGGGCTCATGGACCCTTGACAATGGATTGTACATAGTTGGACAATGGATTAATTTGAACTTTTTCTTTGGATTTCACCATGGATTAATGGATTTTTCTTTTTACGTTTCCTTTGGATATGCTTTGGTTGAGGGGTTTGGACTATTTTTCTTTTTGATTTCTTTGGATTGGTTATACTTTTAATTTACTCATCTTTTGGACATGCTTTTCATTTCATGTTTGCTATTTTTTTATGCTTTCATTTCATTGCTTTATTTTTGTCCATTATACATTTTGATATTTTACTTCCATGTGTGTGATTCGCTCATTGGGTTCATGCATGTGAAAATGTGGGTTTACGCAATCAATGCCAACCAGTGTGTGTGTGTGACGGACATGTGTTGATGTACATAGTTGACTTTTGGTTTGTGTCTTGAGATAGGCATGTCAGTGTGGGGTGGATTGGGAAATCATTGGGTCTCATTTCTGGGGTGGCGTGCTGTGGTATTTTGGTGTAGAAGTGGGCCATGATTGTGCATCTTTATGTCATGTAGGGGGGGCACATGAGTGGGGGCCTGCTGGCAGGTGCCCCTCACTGCTGAGGGGTGGGGGTGCAGGGGGACATGAGTGGAGGCCTGCTGGCAGGTGCCCCTCACTGCTGGGGGGTGGGGGACATGAGTGGGATGTGAGTGGGGGCCTGCTGGCAGGTGCCCCTCACTGCTGGGGGGTGAGGGTGCAGGGGGACATGAGTGGGGGCCTGCTGGAAGGTGCCCCTCACGGCTGGGGGGTGGGGGTGCAGGGGGACATGAGTGGGACATGAGTGGGGGCCTGCTGGCAGGTGCCCCTCACTGCTGGGGGGTGGGGGTGTAGGGGGACATGAATGGGGGCCTGCTGGCATGTGCCCCTCACTGCTGAGGGGTGGGGGTGCAGGGGGACATGAATGGGGGCCTGCTGGCAGGTGGCCCTCACTGCTGGGGGATGGGGGTGCAGGGGGACATGTGTGGGACATGAGTGGGGGCCTGCTGGCAGGTGCCCTTCACTGCTGGGGGGTGAGGGTGCAGGGGACATGAGTGGGACATGAGTGGGGGCCTGCTGGCAGGTGCCCCTCACTGCTGGGGGGTGGGGGTGCAGGGGGACATGAGTGGGGGCTTGCTGGCAGGTGCCCCTCACTGCTTGGGGTGGGGGTGCAGGGGGACACGAGTGGGACATGAGTGAGGGCCTGCTGGCAGGTGTCCCTCACTGCTGGTGGGTGGGGGTGCAGGGGGACATGAGTGGGACATGAGTGGGGGCCTGCTGGCAGGTGCCCCTCACTGCTGGTGGGTGGGGGTGCAGGGGGACATGAGTGGGACATGAGTGGGGGCCTGCTGCCAGGTGCCCCTCACTGCTGGGGCCTGGGGGTGCAGGGGGACATGAGTGGGGGTCTGCTGGCAGGTGCCTCTCACTGCTGGGGGGTAGGGGTGCAGGAGGACATGAGTGGGGGCCTGCTGGCAGGTGCCCTTCACTGCTGGGGCGTGGGTGTGCAGGGGGAGATGAGTGGGACATGAATGGGGTCCTGCTGGCAGGTGTCCCTCACTGCTGGGGGGTGGGGGTGCAGTGGGAGATGGGTTGGTGATCACTAGTGCAAGGTGACATGTGGCCTGGCTGGGGGGCATGTCCATGGTGGATGGGCTGCCTGTGGGACATGACCAGGGGTGCAGGGTAGTCCCCTGTCGTGTGGGCTGCCTGCAGGGCCCATGGAGGGGGTAGAGGGCACACCTGGGAGGACCCACACTGCCAATTCACATGTGGAACTCCCCGCGCACCCCACTGGATACACGTACCCCGCTCTGACAGCGGATTTGCGTGTGAAACTTCCTGCGCACCCCCCAAATACACATACCCCGCCCCCACAGGGCCAATCGCGTGTGAAACTTCACGCGCACCTCCGTAATAAACGTACCCGGCACGCACAGGGCCAATCGCGTGTGAAACTTCCCGCGCTCCCCCGAAATACATGTACCCCGCTCGCACAGGGCCAATCTCGTGTGAAACTTCCCGTGCACCCCCGAAATACACATCCCCCACTCGCACAGGGCCTACCGCATGTGAAACCCCTGCGTTCCCCCCAAATACACGTAGCCTGCTCACACAGGCCCAATCGCGTGTAAAACTTCCCGCGCACCCCATAATAAACGTACCCCGCTCGCACAAGGCCAATCGCATGTGAAACTTCCTGCGCACCCCTGAAATCCACATACCACGCTCGCACAGGGCCTACCACGTGTGAAACTCCCTGCGTACCCCCCAAATGCACATAGCCTGCTCACACAGGGCCAATCGCATGTGAAACTTCCCGCGCACCCCAAAATCCATGTACCACGCGTGTGAAAGTCCCTGCAAACCCCAATAATACACGTACCCTGCTCGCACAGGCCCTACCGCGTGTGAAACTCCCCACGAGCCCCAGTAATACACGTACCCTGCTTGCACAGCCCCTACAGCGTGTGATAATTCCAGCGCACCCCAGGAATACACGTTCCCCGCTCGGCGTTTGCTGTGTAGCGGCCCTGTAAACTGGTCCAGGGTTAGCGCAGGTCTTTGCGCTGGATTGGGGATTTTGATGCCTTTTCCTTGCGCGAGGGGCGTTCTTGTGGGCGTAACTGGCACTGCAGGATGTTCTATGCGCCAGGGCTCTTTTTGCCTTGGGAATTCCATGAATACTCGGTGCGCCAGAATGCTGTTTTGCGCACACGGCTGACGCCCGCTGGCGCATGATCCCTCTCTGCGCTGCTCACATGCGCTGCCTCTGCGCTGAAATCTATGAATTACCCCCCTAGATTCTGTGTCGCATCAGAGAAATCTTTGGTAGTGAGATTGGTATTCTTGAGTTTTAATCCAATCGTTGCGTTGTAGTTTACGTTTCGCATATTGCAGTGTTTGAGTCAGCATCTCTTCCACAATTTCTTCCTGTTGCATCAGTTTCTGAATCTGTGATGATCATTGGGAAAGAGCAGTCACATTCATTGCGTTCTTTTTCTTCCGAAGAATCTCTATTGCGGGTATTTTTTCATTTGTTATTATGTTCCTGCACAGATCTGTTTGTTTCCAGGCGATTATTGAATCGAGTGATTGTAAGGCCAATTCATATCGAATTCTTGGCATGGGAAAGTTTGATGGTAGAGCTAATGTTTTCCTCCAGAAAATCGCTTTGTACAAATGCCATTTCATGTGATGTTGATTGATTAACGTTTCTCTGGCGTAGGTCAGGATCGGGAAAACTTTTTATTTGAATAAAGCAACTGCTGGTTTCATTGAAAATTTTCGAAATTTTGTGCGAAATAAGCGGTCTTGGCGCGCAAGCGATTGTGCTTTTGATTCTAGGTGATCTTTCCATTCTTTTTCGTTGACCGATGGGTTGATCATTGCGCCTAGATATTTGATGTGTTTAACAGTTTTAATTGGGTCGCCTCTCAGTGTGGCCACTGGTGTTTTTTGTTTCCTTCCTTTTTGATTTGCTAGAGTCAACAGTTTTTGCTGTATTGATTTGTTGTTCATTGTCCAGCCAAATGTGTCTTTGCCAGCATGCACTTCGCTATCTGGTCAGGTTCTACACGGCATTCGGATTATGGTTCGGTAGAGCTTAATAGGGTAACATTAATGAATGCCTGCCAACAGTGCATTTAGCATTTTGTGCAAATGTTATTTTAAAGTATACTATTGGCTGGGAAACTGCACATCATAAAGTTAGTATGCAACACACTGTTACACTAAAACTAAAAGATGAACTGTTATCCGGGCGAGCTGCAACTTGCCTGATTCCCAAATGGCATGACCATAGTTTATATTTTATATGTCAATGTCACAAAAGGTTTAACAAAGTGATTTTTTCTTCTGGATTTTAAACTGTGAAATTATCTTGATTGACGTTGCTCTAACTGTTTTAGGTACATTTTAACCCTGGTTGTTTTGATTTATGGTGTTTATTTGATGTTGTTTCCTCGATATTCTCAACTATTAAATGTCACCATCACAACATTGTGCCGCAGCATCCATCAGATAATCAAATGTTCATGTAAGGGTAATCATCTTGCCAATTGCAGCGTTAACAAGTGTATTCACTCAATCATGTTTCATTGTTATAGCTTCACATTTTACATCGCTTGGCTGCTTTGATTCCTTGCCGACACTCTAAAACTAATACATTCCTTTGCGAATAATTTAGTACATGTAGCATTGTTTTTACAACATTCAACCCGTTTTTAAAAGCTCTGGAAAAGAAAATACCTTATCCTGGCAGCTTTGGCCGTGCAGTGCCGACAGCATTGCTAATGAATACACCATAAACGAACTCAGCACTTTTTAGCTGATTGTTCCTGTTAAGAATCACACAATATTTTCTAAAAAGAAAAAAAAATGCCCTCAATTCACAGTTTCCTTACCTACTATTCAGTTTGTGAAAATAGTATCTTTAGCCACCCACACAATTATACAATCATGTTGATTTACAAAAGAAACACAAATGCTGCACAAACAATTCTCACCCTCATTAGAATTGTCCGGCCAATGCGAATCTTCAAAATACACTCATTTTGCATAGAAATAGAATAATATGTTATTTGGCTGCGGTCATTAACAAACCTTAACAATTAAATGTCCATCATTCCACGCAATACTTACAAAAACTACTTAAATGCCATTGTAGATAATAATTTTAAAAAAAAACATATTAGCAGTTGTTAACAATGCACACATCGTATATAATGCAAAGCTAACTGGTTCTAAACTGACATAGGGCCTCATTATAAGTTTGCTGGTCCGGAAACAACGTACCAGTGACACTGATTACTGGCATGGTTTCTGAACCGTCGAAGTACGAGTTGTGATGCTTTGAACAACATTGCCGCAAACAATGGCCACTGTGCAACTGTTGCTGAAAGCACCATCAACGGAACTAGCGTCAACTCTGCAGGGCATCCCGGAAACACTTCTGCAACAGTAGCAAGGCAGTATTATGAATGCTGCCTACATGGAATCACCAATAGGCTGGTGCCACCATGAAAACCGTGCCAGAAACAAAGACAGCACGGGACAGGCATGAAGCAGGCTCAGTTGTGCATTAACAGCCCACAAGCACTCAGCCCAGCTGCACACTATGAACACTTTGGCTGTTGAAAAGGACCACACCCACACCTCACACACACAGCAACACAACCATGCTGCCACTTGCAGCTGCAGCCATGGCCCTGGAGATGCTCCATGCAGGAGTGAATCTACATGCACAGGACACTAATAACAGCAACAGGCTGACAGGCAATGGCGGAGAAGGAGGAGGCAAATGGCCATGGTGAGGAACAATGCCCAGCAAGCCGTGCCATGCAGGCGACCACAAATACCCTGCACAATGGTCACACTCTTGAGGACCTCAACCATGATGACCTCCACAGCGCCATAGGAATCTGCACAGCCACCGTACCGCCCCCATGCTGAAGGTGTTGTCTGTGCTGCATTTCTTGGCATTTCATTGCTTGGCAACTGGGACATTTCAGCACACAGTCGGTGAGCTACATGGGATATCACAGCCTGCCTTCTGTAAAGTTCTGGGTCAGGTTCTGGATGTTCTCCATCATGTGTCACAGCACATTGCCCTGCCATCGACGCAGGCACAGATCAATGCCACGAAGATCAGGTTTCATTCTCTTGCTGGCATGCCCAATGTGATTGGGGCACTTTACTGCACACACTTAGAGCTAGTGGCAAGGCATGCCACACAGGAGTTCTACCGCAACAGGAATATGTTCCACTCCCAGAATATGCAGGTGGAATGTGACATGGATATGATCACGCATTGCTGTGCAGTGTTTCCAGGATCGACACATGACTCCGTGGTCCTGCGCAACAGCGCGTTGCCCAGCTACATGTTGAGGCATGCTGGAAAGCAGACTTGGCTATTGGGTGAGTGCATACAGTCACATCAACCACATTGCATGTGAGGTGGAGGGGGTGTACACTGTCAGAAATGCATATATCACAGGTACCATGCAAATTCAGTGACCCACCCGCATGCCGGAGTGTCTGTCCATGACAGGCATGTACAACCTCAGTGTGCTGAGGGGCACAACAGCACAAACTGGGCATGAATGGACAGGCACATTAAATGCACTACAAGGCATCACTCTTAAGGTACAAAGCACAGCAAGATGGCATCATACTCCACCCACAAGCACAAAATACACCCGTGTACCAGTCCCACGCATGTCCTAACCAGCATAGCCAGTCACTGGGGCATACAACGGGGCACATGACCAGAAATCGCACAGAGACAGGCGACTGTGCCAAACATAGACATGCACCATTGATACAACGCAATGTCCCCACACTGATGTGTCCATCACTGTGTTCTTTTCCAAGCATGTGATTTTGGATACCTATTACTCCCATGGCTGTTGACCCCGGGGAGGCAGCCACAGGACAAGCCCAACACAGCCTACAACCATGCACACATACGTGCAAGGACAACTATTGAGTAGACCTTTAGCCTGTGGAAGGCCCGCTTCTGTTGCCTGTACCACTCTGGTTGTGCCTTGATGGACAATCCTGTCAAAGTGAACAACATTTTCTTGGCTTGTACCATGTTACACAACATGTGCATCAGGCGCAACATTCCTCTGGACATGGACATGCCCCCGGCAGATGATGGACATGAGAGAGAAGAGGGAGCACATTCACACATGCGCCAACACCGTGACAGGGACGATATGGAGGGGCGTGCAGCCTGCCAGGAACTGATTACCAGTTATTTTTTAGCACACTGCACCTGCAGCTGCTCATGAAACTGAGCACAACTAAATGCACATGAACACAAATGAAATGTCCAGTCATGCATTTGAATGATGCACGTTTGTATTGAACAAGGAATACAATAATGAAACGTGTGGGCCGCAAAACCCAATCCCAGCCCACTCCAAAACACCATCCACCCCACACACACTCCCACCTACCACTACCCCATAAACAACCAACTACCCATGCAACACACACCCTCTCACAAACAAACCCCCCCCACCCCAGTCACTCCCCTAATGAATGGAAATGCACACCAGCACCATCAGACCCCCCTACACTGTCAATGTTCCTGTGGCAGCCCTGCTCACTTCCGTGGTGGGGTGTGGATGTCTGACGGGCTGAAGCTTGGCCGCTGGTATCGGCTCTAAGGTGCCCTCTGTTGAGTCTCTAGCATCCTGTGCTACATACTCATCGCTGGAGACAGGTATGTAAGCTGGAGGCTGGTGGAGGGGGGTGGCTGTCCCCTTGCCGGCACGCTTGTTGCAGATGGAGCTGTGGCAATGGCTGCAGGCTGTTCCTCAACAGCTGCAGCAGGAGCAGCATCAGTGGCTGCAGGCTGTTCCTCAACAGTCGCAGCAGGAGCAGCGTCAGTGGCTGCACGCTGTTCCTTGACAGGTGCAGCAGCAGCGTAAGTGGCCGCAGGCTTTTCCACCACTGTTGCTGCAGGAGTTGGATCTTGGGCAGGCGGCCTGCTCTCTGGGCCTACGGCCTACCTGTGTGGTGCTGCCGTGTGTCGGGTGCTGGAGCTACATGAAGTTGCCCTTCTACCAAGTCTGGTGCACCTTCATGTGCTTGGCCCATTGTCAGCCCTGTCAGATGATGTGCCTGAGGATGGAAGAAAGGCCTGACGTTAAATGTTGACGCGATTGGGTAATCCTCATTATTGACACCACGACTGAGATGACAGAAAAAATCCTAATAGACCTAAAACAACTACAAGAGGAAATACAAAAGGTAGTCCCTCTGGACCTATACAAAAAAAGACTGGCTACTCTCATAGTGGAAATGACGAGCTTTAAGGGTGACATATTGAGAGAAAGAGTTAGGAGAATGAACAAAGATCTTACTAATTTCCCCCATGAAAAGGCCTTTAAATATACTCATGAGAACTATTTCTCACAAACGCAGAATGACAGGAACCAGTCAGGGGGCAGGAAGAAAGTCCAGCCGAAAACCCAGAGGCCAACGCAATAACTATCAGGGCTGGAGCAACCACAGTAACTTTCAAAACAAAACTACCACATTTCCAAACCCTCCGGCCCCTTTTTTAGATAGGAATCTGGAGGACTGGGATTTCGAGCCTTGTGTGACCAGAAGCATGCAGGCATTATGGTGAATTTTTCAGCATATAGCCCGACAGAAACTGAAAAGAAAGTGATTGAACGTGGCATGGGTTTTGTACCTACTAATCTACATGACCCATTTGGCTTCTGCCAGGAATTCTTCAATTTCATGCAAAAAATTCACCTGTTCCAACATTTCAATGGCACTGATTTCGAACCTGACCCATCGGATACCAGGCTTCAGAACAAATCCACATACCGTGTCCCTAGTCAGGCACATAGCGCCGAGGCTAAGGTATTCCAAACGAATGTACTGCATGATCTCACTCTACTTGAGAAAAAGTCAAAAAAGAGATCTCAGTTGCTACCGACATTTGGAGGCTGACCCGACCCCTAAACTCAAAGAAATCATTGATGCCAAAGTTGAAAAAGCAAGACAAAGAGGCTGGATAACATTTAAAGAGGCTGATTTCCTCAGAAAAGACAAACCGAGGATACCTCAATTTTATACACTTCCGAAGATTCACAAATCCCTAACAGATCCACCTGGCAGGCCCATTGGGCCTCATTCCGACCCTGGCGTTAACCAAGGCGCTATTAGCGCCTTGGTTGACGCTGTTATTTTTCCGACTCCGCCATGGTGAATGGCGGAATTACCGCCCCATTCCAAGGTTGGCGGGGGCGGTAATTCCCCATTCACCATGGGCCCTTCCCCATTCCCATTTATGCCCCATAGGGCTCAATGGGAATGGGAAAGGCGCTAATTACGGCACCGTAAATTACGGTGCCGTAATTAGCTCCTAGGTCCCTTTGCGGGTTGCTTTTTTAACACCTGCAAAAAGCAGGCGTTAAGTACCAACCCGCAAAGGGAACTCGGAATAGGGCGGTAAGGGTTTAACGGCACTGGTCTCGTTACCGGTGACCATTAACCCTTACCGCCCTACTCAGAATGACCCCCATTGTGTCAGGAGTCGACTCTGTACTGGAACCCTTGTCGAGATTTACAGACGCTTTCCTTCAACCGTTAGTCCACCAAATGGCTTTATATGTACAAGATACTGTCCAGATAATCAAGGAAGTAGAAAGGCGCTGCTTTCACCTCCAAACTAGAGATCCTAGTTGGTTTGGATGTAGTAGCACTATCTACCAGCATTCTGCAGAGGGCCTCCATAGAAATGCTTGAAGAGAAACTGTTGACAGTCCACACAGTTAGAAATACGCCTATAACTTTCATTCTCTGGTGTGCCGAAATGAGTCTGCAAGAAAGCTACTTTCATTTCAACAGAGACTTTTATCAGCAGATCCAAGGCACTGCTATGGGGGCCACACTGGCACCTATCATTGCCAATCTCTATATGGAGAAGTTTGAATGGACCAAGATCTTACATAGCCACAACCCGTTCGAAAAAAACATAAGGACTTGGCGTAGGTACATCAATGATATTTTTGTCATATGGCAGGGAACAGAAAATGATCTACTACAGTTCCTCACGTGGATTAACACTCAGGACAGATTTCTTGATTTTACATCCACCTACAGTAGAACCAAGTTGAATTTCTTGGACATCACCATCTCAGCAAATGATGTGTCGAATGAACTATTTGTCAGACCATACAACAAACCTACTGATAGAAATTCAATGTGACACTATGACAGTTTTCACCCAAAACATGTGAGGGATAACCTGCCTCTGGAGCAATTTCTTAGACTCAAACGCAACAGCTCACACAAAAATGACTTTCTGAAAGATGCCATCAAAATGCAAGCAAATCTGACAAAATGAGGTTACCCAAAGGAAGTAACTAACAGCACTGAAAAGGGCAAAGAACAACCATCGCAAGGCGCTTTTGGAATATAATGACCATACCATCTCCAGCAAACAGGATAAATTAGTGTTTGTGAACACTTATAGCAACATGTCAAACCAAATTAAGAAAATCATCTTAAAAAACTGGACAGTCCTAGACAAAAGCGAGACACCAGTTCCTAGACCTATAGTGGCTTTCAAAAAAAGCAAAAGCATTAAAGATCGTGTTACACGGAATGAAATAACAATCAGACAACACAGTCAAAAAACCATCACTGAAATCTGGAATATGCTGCCCATAACTGGCCATTTTCCGTGTGGATGATGTACCTACTGCAAGTTCACCAGGAAAAGTACAGAGGTCGACATTGGCTTACCATCCCCCTGGAAACAGAATAAACACACTAATTGCAACTCTGCGATGGTAATTTATGCCATCTGGTGCCCATGTCAAAAGATCTATGTTGGAAAAACAGAAAGAAGAGTGAAACTAAGGATTGGAGAACATAGGAGCTGTCTGAAAAATAGAACAAATAAGGCACCCCTAGTAGACCATTGGGTAGAAAATCAACACTCAATAGACGATATTAAGTGGAATGTCTTGTACAAATTGTTACCCAGTATGGACACCAGCAGAGATAAACGCACCCGTCTTCATAAAGAGCAACAAATGATCTTCCTCACTAAAATTGCATTAATTGGCTTGAATGAGAAAATGGACTGGCACCAAATCTAATTTAGCTATTTAAGGGGAGTGTCTCACATTTTCCATCAGTGGAACTCCCCGCAATCACGCGTCTGCAGGTATTTGCATTCACCTTCCCTTCTGGTAAAATGCAGGTGCCTATCAGTGAAAACGTTCTTCAACCCGTACCTTTTGTTTTTTTATGGCTGGTCATTACGTGTTGTCACCCGTCAGATTATTGTTCTGCATTACTTTCGCATTAGAACTAGACATACTTATCCAGCCTCGATTCCCACCCGAGACCACGAGTAGCTTGATTTTGTGAGGGCGGTGTACGGCTTTAATTGTTTTTTTTTAGCCGGTGGGAGTGGTGCCCTTTCACGAGCCCCCAACGCCATGGCAACATCACATCAACCTCCAATGAAAAGGCATGTTCTCCCACGCTCTATTTGTATTTAAGGGACTCGGGAGGTCACATGACCACACATCTCCAGCCCGAGGTACACTGGAGTTTTGGCAGTGCAGCTCAGCATCCCGACGCACTTTGCACGCACGACGGGTAAGCTTTCTATGACCACACGCAACTCTGTATTCTAAAAACAGTTAGTGGAACCTGCCAATTTTAAGTGAATTGTGTTTTCCAAAATGCCCCCAGTGAGTTTCCTGTTCTGGTGATTATGTTATTTCCGGTCACAGTGTTTCCAGCAATGTTGTTTCCATTATCGCTATTTCCGGTGCTGCTGCGGCCAGCATGGACATTCCGCAAGCTGTGCTACCAGCAGTGTGGCTTATGTTACAAATGATTTCTGGCCCTTTTCATAGTGATTCCGTGGTGCCAGTGGCTACATTTCCAGCATGGCAGAATATGTGCGGCTGCATGTCATAGTTTGCCATTGACTCCCTTGCTACGGGTGATGGAATCGTGCCAATGGTGCCCTGGAATCACCTCAATGTTACTGGCACACTCGCAATGAGGTCCATACACATTTTAAAAAGCACAAATACACCATCAAGAAACATTTTGCACATCTTCTAAAAGCTACTTTCACAAATGTGCATACATCATAAAAGAGATTCATATCATTGTAATTCATAAATAATAATATTGTATTAGGCTTAAACCATATCCTTCTAATGTCTAAAAATGTGGGATAGTTCAACAAGAAACCTAGTAAGTCTTCAGCTGTTGCCCCAAACAATTTCATAGAAGCATTTCAATGCAACATATTCAACCTGGTCTTTAGAAAATTCCTTCTCTGCTCAGGTGATTTAAATGCACCTATAAAACTGTTACCATCTGACAATAGACAGGATAAAACAAATAGTTTAATTGAGGGAAGGTTGGTAGCTTGATTCATGGTTACCTGATATTTAAACTGTGCCGCCCTAGATATGAGAACTGTCCTAATCAGATAGATCTTTGTGATTTCATCAATATTTTTACATCGAAGGAGGGTCCATTTTGCTGAAAATATGTGCGGGAGGAGACCACATGCAGTGCCCATCAAATCCCCCCACATTAATTATTACCCTGCTATCATAAAGGAACACAAAGTACAAGAACATGAAATCTTGACGAGTGAGTGGTCAGTGGTGAATGAGCTGTCAATAGATACTCCAAACATCCCTGCTAAGTGGAACATCTGGCCAAACAAATGAGTACCCATCCTCAATAAGAGACCCAAAACATGATCATGAAATATACCTTTAATCTCCACATCGCCACCATTAGGCAGACAATCCAAAACATACTCAACCATTGCTATTACACCAACAGAAAACATGCAATGCCCCTGCACAAGCAATGGCATCAGGCAACCATCCCTTGCTACCCCCATCCTTGTGATGGTCCCTTCCCTACTTGCGAAACACATGTCCACATGCCATATGGGCAAGTCAATCAAAGTAAGGCTTCCATGCCTACTTCATACAACCTGCAACATGACCCAACACCTATGAACACATTTACAAAGGAAGCACCATGCCAACCACAGCATACATAGTTGACACATCCACACAATCCATGTACATTAATGACCTACATGCCTGTATTGCAAAGTATGCAAGTATCCAAGCAACAGATGTTGTTGACAAAGACGTGAAACATGTGCAACTCCAAACATGTCATCTCCCCACATCTGCCATTGTCCGCATAAGTACATTGACCATGAAGGCATTATACTAAACATCACACTCACATTAAAAATGCACACATGTCCCACAGCAAATAGTCTAGTACCCAATATGACCCACATTGTGTGCTCTAAACCAGATGACAGCCATAGGACATACTTAGTTGCAGATCATGTTCAAACAAAAGGTGCACATGGACAAAGAAGCTCAAAAGCATGCATACCTAACCAAGCCAAGACATGTTGCACATGGCACAAAGAGACTGTAAACATTGGTGTTGAACAGATAATATGCATGTATTAATGTAAAACTATGCACAAAGATGATAACTGAATATGGGTCCTTGAAGAAAGAAATAAAACAAAAGGAAACCTACAACTAGTGAACTATATGCAAGAGTCAGTGGACTAGTCAATGCTTATCTCTGACAATGCCTCAGCCAAGGCCTATTCCCCATCCACATGTGCCTCTTGCAGGCAAGCCTCACTTTTTTCCTGGAGGGCTTGCTGGGCATCCCTCATCCTAGACTCAATCTCCTCTGCTGCTCTGCAAGAAGCCTCCAAGATGGCAGCCTGTGTCCATGCCAACCTCTCCTCAACCTCGACCCTAACCTCGCAATTGCTGCCTCATGTGCCCACTGACTCTCTTCATCCTGCTGTCACACAAATTGGTCATGTGACGACACCAGTGCGTGCTAGCGCCATCGTACCTCCTGCCTCACCTGCACCATGTGAGCGCCTCCATGCCTACTCCTGCTCAAAATGCGTCCATGATTTGCCTCCACACTAACTTCTCCTGCTGCCTGGCAATGTGTCTGTGGCAGAGGTCCTACCATCTAAATCACCTGCACTGCCATCAAGTGCCTGGTATACTGGTGTTCCTCCACAGCCTTTCACCTGTATGATCCTGGGCAGGCTCAGTGACCACCTCATCTGCCATGGTACAGACGTCCACCTCTACCAGGGACACATGCACATCCAGACTGGCCAATGGTGGGACAAGGACACAGGAGGCCATGGTGGTAACTGGCATGCATGTCTCAGTTGAGGTTGACTGCTGCACATATGATGATGAGGGGGCCATTGCAGTGGCCTGTCCACATAGGTCACCATAAAGCAGTACTATTGGCAGTTGGTACAAAACCTGGACCATCTGCCCATGATGCTCTACAAGCAACTCATGAGCTGCTTGCATAGCATCACGGATATATGCCTGCCACCTCAAGCCACCAATTAGCAGCGGCAGCACTGCATCCCGGATGGCCACATCGGCCGGAAGTGCAGGCTCTGTCTGGGTGGAGGCATTGATGAAGATGGGTAGGGCTGCAGCAGATGGCCCTGGGAAATGAGGTGGTTCTGACCCCTCCACAGTGTTGCAGGGCCAGGTTTGCAGTCTGCACACGCCCCTCAGTACCCGCACCTGACACTGTGGGTAGTCCTGCAATGGATCTCCTCCATCAACCCAAACACCTCAAAATGAGTTCTACAGGCAGAGGGGCCTCTGTGTGGTAATGTCACCACCACTACCACCCTGTACCCCTGCCGCTGAGGTACCCACCATGATGATTGGATCCTGGGCCTCCTCATCAGCAGCATTACAATCTGAATGGGATGATCCCCCAGGCACAAAACCCTCAGATGAGGTTGATACCACTGCGTATCTGGGATCTGTGCCAGTGTCTCATGTCTATGCCCCTGGGATCCAACTCCACAGGCCATAACCACTTCTACAGCTGCAGCAACTGTGGAAAAGGGAACAAAGAGCATATAAATCAATCAGAAGTGTCAAAGGATGTCTACTCTCCCTAATTGCATCAATAGCATGATGTCAGCATTAGTCAACAAGCAACATCCTCACACATCTAGGCCCATGCTTGAAAATCTGAAAGAATCAAGTCTCACAATTGAAGTCAAAATTACAAATTGCAATGATGACAATGGACATGTGAGCATAACACATTGGTGTCTGGCCAGATGACAACTCATTGAACATCAGAATCCAAATGTATCCTGCGGGCAGGGCCATGGAAAGGGTACCTGGCCACATATTTCCAAAGCAACATAAGCAAATGACCATCCAACCACATTTACCCATTGTTGAGGATCAAGCAACAATGCTCTTGCTTCCAACACAAACAAATGTCATGATGACATACCATGCATTCCCCCTCATTCAGTGGCCTTACAGGACCAATGTTGATCTGGGTAGTCAAATGCACTAAATTGCCCTGACCACACATCCATACAAATGTGTCAGTCTCAGCTCCTGAGTGGAGATGACACAATTGGACAACTGATAGAGGAGTGTGCATGACTGTACCTCACATGCCCTCAACATCTCAATAGGGAAACTGTTCCTGTCAGAGGCCTTGCTGTCAGAATCTCACAGTGCATGCACATGTGTATACTTTATCAACAAAAGCTGACTAAGCTTATTCCTACACATTTCCACTTCACAGATGTGTGCCATTAAATAATTCCGGCGTCAGCATGAGTCTGCATGCAAGTTGAGGATTGTGGAACATACATGCCGTGAAAAGCACTAACTTGCTCAAGTCATGCATACACGTGCAGGACATACTAAATCTGTGGAAATGTTCACCCTATGAGTATTCATCAGCAGCTTGGATATGTGTCTGCAGGTCAAGGACCTGGGCAGGGGCCGCTTGGTTGATCATTTCCAGGACCCGGACATGAAGTGGTGACACCCGATGGAGGCCTGCAGAGTGCACCTCCATGGAGGCACCCGCCTCAAGGGACGCCTTCACCTGGATACAGATCCTAAGATAGTCCTGGTGCTTCTTTCTGTCGTCAACCGTACGTACTGATACCCCATGCGTTGATGGCAGCAGTGATTTCCATCCAGATCTATTGATGGCCACACATTTCAAGCTGCTTCTGTGGAATGAAGAGGGCATCCTAATTTGTCAGGACTTGCTCACCAAGGATGGAAACTTCGGCAGCTGAGAAGTTGACAGCCCTCAGTCTCGCCTTGGGGGCACTGGTCGATGTTTCAGAAATGGTGCAAATGAGGTTGGAGGGGTGAAGCTGGGACCTGACTCTGCATACTGTGGGGCTGTGGTGGTGGTATTGAGATGTGGAACTGCTTATATGGCAGATGAGGTGGTCACAGAGCTTGACAGGAGAGCCACAGAAGAACAGGCTATGGGGAGTACCAGACACTTCAAGACAGTACTAGTGGTAAGCAGCCAGTGACACAATACCAGGCAGCAGGTGATGTAGAGGTTTGGAGGCAAGGAATGGCTGGAAGAGGCAAGATATAGCAGAAAATAGGAATAACAACAAGGCCAAAGTGTTCCCACTTCATGCACGAGGCAGAAGTAACAAAATCAGAGGAAGGGCCCTGTGCAAGCAAATTCCGCACCTCACGCATCACCCATCCACATGAGAAGGAGAAGCTCAGAAGCAATTTGGCTTCTGCCCAAGCTACTGGTGGATCACCACATGTGGATGAGCTGATTCTATTTGAAGAAGTCACCAGTGGCCTCATCAGTGATGTGGGAGGCATGGGCACCTGTGCAGCCACATCATTGAGTGCCATTTGTGCATGATATCAATTATTTCCTCAACACGGATATGATATACAACCATATGTTGTAGTACAGTTGGTTGTGGTCCGTCTCACCCATGAGTGCTACAGTAATGCATACATGTACACTTCCACTGCATGTTTTGCAACCTGCAAGATGGATGCTTGAACCGTGTTTGCCGTTGACATTGATCTTACAGCACACTTTACTGTATGCTGTATTCTTTACAATCATCACTATATGTGGCAATGGACTGCAAGACACATGTCATTGGACCTACTCCCAGTGTCATGCTTGTCGATAGTGCATTGTGAATACAAATTTTGACTCACATGGAATAACAATGTGCAATGGCTGTTGTCAGAGTCATCTATTCACTGGCCCTGGCGCCCAGTGGGCATGGATGTGCAACAATGTCAGTGAGAAGTCGCATGAGAGTGTGTTCCAGTCAGAAGATGCAGTGTTTGTCAAATAGATGTTTGAAGAATGATGTTCATGCCACATTTTGAGTGTCAATAATTCAGCGGTCTTGCAAGTGCAAGATGGTCATATCCATGTTGCACTCTCCTGACACATGGTCAAGATGCATGTGAGCATGGGTAACTAGAAATCTGGCCATTGTCAATCTGGCAAAGGAGTTGATGGACATTTTGGCGACACAATTTGCTTCATGCAGGTTTTATCAACATGCAGAAATGTGATACTTCTGCATGTTATGTGTAGGCATAGATGTAGTGGTGGAGGCGTTGAGTAATTTAGCACAGAACTCCATCCATCTACTGTTTGACCTTCCACTCTCATACATGTATGTGTGTATGCATGGTTGCCTAATCCTGCCATTCGTGGCTCGATTGAGGACCTAATATGCACCAACATGATTGCACAGAGCATTGTATGTTAGTCACCTGTGCCTTTCACATTTCAGAATGCCCAGTCTCAGTGTCTGATGTATGCATGGCTGGTTTTATTGTACCTGTATGCATTTGAATTCACATATGCATGTTCAGCTGGGGTGGCATGCCTCTGAATGTTATCTGATTTTGTGCAAGTGAGTACGCAGTGAATGAGGATGCAGAAGACAATGAGGAAGAGGAGGAGGAGCATGAGGCACAGCCATCCACCGGTGTAGTCCAGGGTTCTGTGTCTGGTGAGAATCCCCTTTGTGTTGCAGACCATCATCAGCAGGCCTTCCGACTGGTCTTCAGATGATGCTGCCAAATCTGATGTAGAAGGCATACTTAGGAACATGGTGGAGGGTTCACCACTGAGTAGTTCAGATGCATGGAGCTCATTGAAGATGCTGAGTCTGAAGAGGAGAGCCAGGAGACCCTAGGTCTGGCAGTGTAGAGCCCTGGTTCAATGGAGGATTCTGTGTCTGCAATTTTGCCTCCTAACATCATGGAATCAGCAGCGAAGGCTAATGTCTGTCAGGGAAGTTGTAGACTTCCAGCCTGTGAAAGGGCACTCACTGCTACAGGCCTGGGCTATGGCACCCTATATTGGCAGGCCACGCACACATTGTCGACATCTGCCTGCCAGACACTAAGAGTGGGAGGAGGAGTTTCTGCACAAAAGTGCCCAATGCGGCATGGTCCTGCAAGAGATGGCCAAGTACATCTATTGCCTGATGGAAAATGTCATCTCATTCAGTGGCGCACTCACTGCCGAACAACGCCTATTGCAGCAGGTGAGGAAAGAGTTCATGCAACACCAGAGCCAGGTGTTATATAGGTTAGCATCTATGCCATTACACTGTTCCCATGAGTGCATGGGTGAAAGCTCTAGAGTGTGGAATCAGTGGCCAGTGAGAGAGGCTGAAGGGGACTAGATACATATATGTCATCAATGATATTTGTGATGTCATCTTTGATGTCCTGGGTGTTCGTCTTAGCAATGCACGTAGATGGTGCGAGTTATGGTTGCTTAGCTTACTATAATGGGGGAATGTGCAGTGGTGTTTGGTTGCACTGTGAAGTATAACATTCCTTTAGTGACATTTTTTTACTGAATGTACATATATATGTATGGCAGGGAAGGAAAAGAAAGGGGATTAAGTGATGTTGTCATTGACATTTGAAATGACATCTTTCATGGTCTGGGTGTTAGTGTTAGCAGTGCACAGGGGTGGTGGCAGGGTTGGGGGCTTAGTTTACCATAACTGTCGAATTTCAGGGTTTTTCGGTTTTAATTTGAAGCATAAAGGCGAGGTGGAAAGTTTTTTTTTTTTAGTGAAGTGTACAGGTTTTTTTTTGTTTTTTTTTAGGGAATTGTACAGGTTTTTGGAAGGTGGAACTTAAGCATGAAATTGTGGCAATGAAGTTGTTGGACAGAATATACACTGTAATCATGTGATTTTGAGAGATATGTAGTATAATCTACGTACTTGACATACATTTAACATAGAACATACAGAACCCCCTCCCTATTGATAGTGGAAAGGGACGGACTGAGCGCCTGTTTGCGGACGGGGTTGGACAGGATCAACATTACCCAAAGAGGCGGGGGGTAGCTGAAAATGTACTATTGTCTTACACAAAAAGTGTGCAATGTAGAAGAAGGACATAAAGATATTATAAGTAGTAATAAGTAAATATGGAAACCTGAAGCTGTGAAAAGAAAATGACACATTTAATAACCATGTAGAATGAAGTGGATGGTACCATAAAAAAAAAAAAGGATGCCTCCAGCGTAATCACTTCACAGAAACTCTGCAGCCTGGACCAACAGTGGATGGACGCAGTAGGACGAAGGGAGATTACAGCAAAAGAGTGAGTGCAGGTCATTTATTTTGGTATGTGGTGCAGAAATAAACATTTATTTCTGTTGTTTTGACTCAGAAATGGCTAGTACTTTGGAGTGGCTGGAGGAGTATTTCATGCATAGGGAAATGTCTGAAGACAGCGACAATAATGGTACACATTGCTCTGCATATGCAAAATAGTGACCATTATTTTAGAGGCATTCAACTTATGTATTTTCTTTTTAACAGACCAGGAAAGAAAAGAAGAAAGGGCAACAAACGAGACAGAAGAAGACAGGATAAAAAGGATAGAGCAGAAAATTGACATATTGAATGAGAATTTTAAAAGTTTACCGGAGTTTGTGGAGGACTGTGTGAGAGGAAATGTTTGTTACCATTGCCCCACTTGCACCTGCCCTGCTTCTCCATTCCCTAGTGAACCTTCCCCAAACATTGAACAGGAAAATAGACGTTTTGATAAAATATCCATCTCTTCTTCCCCTCACAAATCTTCTCCTCATAAACATCCCGTGTTGAATCCTAATTCCCCCATATTTGTTTCAGCGTCCGCTTCCCCCGCTATTTCTTTAGATTGATGTGTGTGTGTGTGTTTTAAATGTTTTTTGTACAGTAGTTGTAGAGAAAGAGTTTCTGTGTAATTTTTTTTTTTTTAAAAGACAGAAAATATTCGTGAACAGCGCGCCTGTTCAACCTATACGCAGGAATGGAATGTGGGTAAGACGGATGTGATGTGTGACTGCACCATCTGTTGAAATTGTGCGTACATAAACAGAAAGGGGAGTCCAAAGGATATAGTACCTCGCTGTACAGCTTGGAAACGAGATGATACATGTTTGTAGAACACACCAGATGTCTGGAATGGGTGTAAATGAGAAAAATGGGAGTGTGTGAAGGACAGTATAGCGGTCCGTATCGGGCGCAGCCAAAATGGTGCTGTCCGTAGAACAGGCGCGGTGGCCGGCAAGTTCGTAGGCAAACAAAATTGGGTTGTCCTAAGGACATTGGATTTTGTGTCCGTGCTTTACTCTTGCAAACATTACAGAACCTTCTCTAAAGCAAGCCTTACATTTCAAAAGAACATTGCATTTCCCAAAGAAGATAGCGCAACACCATCTCCTTCAAAGTAATCCGCATTGCTTGGAGCAATGTTATCGTGGCTGCAAAAAAACATACCAGCTCGTAGCATGAATGCACGCATGCCTCGATTGATGATACACCTCCCGATGCTTTGATCTGGACAGAAAACAGAATTGTTGTTCCATTGTACTCTCGGGAGTAAAGCAGAAAAAATTACTTTTGTTGTTGGGAAGATGGTCATGAGTGCTTCAATCAACTGTGCCAAATCTGCCAACAAAGTACGTGAAGTCACGTATCCCAAATGGCAAGCACCGTAGTGCAAAATTACCACATGAGGAGTGGTCATTCTACGCATGTCTCTACAAACTTGCAAAATTGCTGCAGCATTGGCATCAGTGTCAGCGCTCCACACTACCTCCACTCCTCTCACATCGAAATGGTGAGCCACATGACTACTCTCGGCATATTGTTGTAAGCCTTGCACAAAAATGTCTCCAAGAATCAAAACCCTGACCCTCTCCACCTCTGCCATCTTCAGTGTGCGCACCGTCTTTTTTCGACACAAAAGAGTAATGTGAACATCTGATTGGCTGATGCCAACAGTCACCTTTCCATGCGGGATTTGCTGTAGAAACCCTTATGTGACATGCCCTACCAGTGGACAAGCGTTGCCTACGTGCGGCACGTAACTCTTACCCAGTCCTTCCACCCTTTCTACAGCGGTACCAAAGCGAGTCCCTCATTGGACACAACTAAGCGGTCGCACAATCATCAATCACATAGAACATCGCTAATTTTAAATCCGTCATAAACATTGCGCACTTCAAAATGACTATTGATGATTCTTAATGGAAGTCGCATACCATTGCAAAGCACCTACTTCACAAGCTACTGTGCAAGGATTGTGAATTTCTACGTACAGCTCCATGCATGTCCACATGCATGAGTATAGGGTACAGGTATGTATATTTTAATCAGAAAACATGTGGAAGACTTATGATTTAATTTAGACAAAATAATGCCACTAAATGTCCATAGGGAATACATAACAATGCTCCTCCTTTAAAGTGCAAGATGTCCGATTTGTCATTCACAAATCGCACGACTGCTTACTGTCTTCCGCATAACCTGTACATACGTTGCAAGCATGCCTATTTAGGGCAGAACTCAATTTTGTATGTGAAAATGTCAGAGTTGTGCCCTCTGTACGGCCTACAGTAATGCTACTTGCAATGTGATTGTATGAGAATAGTAAGCGCTCCCGATTGTGGTGGTGACATTTCCTTCTGAGGGTCTCCCGATTTCTCGACATTGTGCTTTTAATCTACAAGTAGAACATGTTTCCCCATCTAGTACTAGGCCCTATCGCTTACAAACCTCTCTCCTATGCATAGTACACTTTGTAAACAACAAGGCATTTCCATACCCTTAAAAGTTTTAGCTATTTTGAAGGACTTTCAAGTACCATATTGCAAGTACCATGCAAAGACTGCACAGAGTGAAGTAAAATGTACACGTGCACTGGGTTGAAATACGAAAGTTGAATGCTCTGACGAAAGAAGCACAAATAATGTCTGCAGTATCATCACTGCTGCAAACACACAAAGTAATTGATTTTGTTGTTTTAATTCGCAGTGAAGACTACTCTCCTGAGAATCAACAGCATCTACACTGCAGACGACATATCCGAGGAAACCTGGTCAACTTGCACAAAAAGGTAAGTACAGTACAACCTTTATACTGTAACTACTCCTCAAAGAGGCTGTGTGGGTTATTTGTTTATTTTGGGCACCAAAGCAAGCATTGATTTGTAAAGCATTCTACCTACAAATATCCATTTATTGAACAAAGAATAACAGGCAGAATGGCTGACAAATCCCTGTGTGTTTGGTACTCAAATAACATACGTAATCCTTAGAAGGTTAGATTGTGAAAAGAAGTTGCTGTAGCAGGTTTTTGGCATTTCGGTTATTAATAATGATTCTCGTGACAAGTAGGCAACTTTGTACTCTCATCTGAAGCACATTGTAGTAGTATACAAACAGTAAAGTAGCCTTACAAATCATTGCTAGAGTTCACTGCACATTGACACACCATGACAAAGAGCTTCTCCATCAGACTTATGCACAAATGCACACTGCACACATACATTGGACAACAGACCAAAGTATATATATTTTCTCAACAGACACCAAAGAATGCCTACCAAAAAGCAACTCCGTAGAAAGGAACGCAGAATTAGAGCAAATAAAAATAAAGGTGCCCAATGTAAGCATCCACCTGCTAATGTAGTTGGGTAACAAAATAAAGGAAGTCTCAACTACCGAAAATGTACCTTCTCCATCAAAAAGTGTCACAAAACACAGAAATGTTGTCAAAAAAATGGCTGCCAGTACAGCTAACAATGGGCCTCATTCCGAGTACGGCGCTAACCAATGGCGCTATTAACGCCTTGGTTGACGCCGTACCCGGACCGGCAGCGCCTTGGTGGATGGCGGAATTACCGCCCCATTCCAAGGTTGGCGGGGTGGTAATTCCCCAATCCCCATTTACCCTTCCCCATTCCCATTCTTGCCCCATAGGGCATAATGGGAGTGGGGAAGGCGTTAATTACGCCACCGTAAATTACGGTGGCGTAATTAACATCAAGGACCCTTAGCGCCATAGATTTTAACACCTGCTAAAAGCAGGTGTTAATACCTCCATGGCGCAAAGGCAACTCGGAGTATGGCGGTAAGGGATTACCGCCACCGCTCTCGTTAGCGGTGGCCGCTATCCCTTACCGCCATACTCGGAATGAGGCCCAATGTTTCTAATAATCCTGATAGTGTAAGAAGAACCCATAGTAAAAAAAAGTATTTTAGAAAAAATGTTTCGTCACAGAGTCCTTCAGAATCTACTAAGAACAGGACCAAAATCATCCTCACCCCTTAAAACCTACCGTAGAAAGTTAATCCTACAAGTTCTCGTAGACAGTGCAATCCTTCTCAAAAGGAAGTTGTTCATACTAGTGTTAAATAGGATGAAAGCACTAACAAAACTAAGTACCAAACTACAAAAGAAACTCAGCAATAAACGGAATGTGAACAAAAATAATGTCTTGCATATTTGTGGTGGTGAATGGAGTCACACAACAACCACAGAGCCATATTTTAATGAAGAAGCATGCAAACAAAATAAAACAAACACATTTCCATCCATAGCAGTGAACGCGGGTATGAGAAAATCAATACTACCATCATGCAACAAGAAACACTGCTTACAAAACTATCTCCTGAAAACTCAGAATTACCTCTCGATTCAGCAGAACCACACCGTCCAGTATACAAATGCCGTCCACATCAATGTGTGCCATTCCAAACAAAGCTTTCAAATCTTTACGTCAGTTCCTCAATCAATATGTAAAAGGTAAAGACAAAAGTAAAATGAAAGTGCTGCAAAATATGGATATTTGTCCAGTGCGGAAAAACACAGGACTAAAAGGACATTCATTAGCCTGCATTCCTGGGCCTATTTGCAAAAGTACCTTCCATGATATCAAAAGAATATCAGTACATCATTCCAATGTAAGACATTTGTGTATAAAATATACTATGCAAAAAGTCCAGCTTCAGAATTAGGCAATTTAAATACCACTCTTCTGCATGGTACACCCAAATACTTACAAGAAGAAATTGACCGTATTCAGAAAAAGTATGTTGGAAGTGAGAGCCACTTACAAAATGCAACAGTTTTAGAACATAGTAGCGACAATTATAGCAACCTTCTTTTACACACATACAGAAAAGAAATAGTAACATTTAAAAGGTCATCGGCTGAAGTACCAAACCATGTGTGTGTGTGTTGCCGCAGAACGTTTTACAAAAGGAACACAAAAAATGTGGACATAGCATACAAAATATAAGACAATGAAGACTCTAAATGGATTGAATTAGCTTTGTACCTTTAAGCTGAAAACAAACATGAAATAACTGAATGCCTAATATGTTGCAGTTACTGTACTGCAAAATTAGACAACAACCACACTCCTTCACGTGCTATTACAAATAATTTGGAATTGTTTCCATTACCAAACATCCTGCAACAGCTCAATTTGTATGAGAGCATAATAATTCAAACAGTTCACTCATTTCAAGCAATTATACACTTTCATCCAAAAACAGCTCAATTACCTTCCTCTGAATTGGTGAAAGGCATTTGTGGCAAAGTAGTTTATTTGCCATTAGATCTAACGGAAAATGTACACACTCCAGGAGAGGAACGTTCAATAGAGCATTCTTTAATAGTCTTGGTAAATGGAGTACCAACAAAGGACAAAATAATTTGGCAACAATTAGTGGATTTACACAAAGTTAGACAAGCATTGCAATATCTAAAAGACAATAATGAGTACTACAAGGAAATAAATACTGATGAAAGCTTAAGGGAAACCACTGAAATAATTCAAGCACCATCAGAAACTGGACAATTTGAACTTCTGGATCCAGCTACAGTATCCACTCTTTTGGACCATTACACAATTCATCCATTGTATTCCAATGAAAGCATAGATGATGCACTAGAAACTTACCAAATGGGACAAACCAAAGGGTCACCAATGTGTATTTGGGAAGAAGTATAGAAGCACATGCTTTTCCACTGCTATTTCCTACTGGCAAAGGTGAAAGATACGATGATAGACCCACTCAGATTGGAGCATCAGAATACCGCTCATTACGAATGTATTCGCAATAACCCAGATTTAGACAAAATGTGGAATACATATTCCACCTACTCTATGAAAGTGAATTAGCAACACTATGTCATGGAGTTGCACACATTCTTAAATCTGGAACCCACTTTCAAAATATGTCAGCTACGCAGTTAATTCAAAAATTACAGGAAAAAAGATGAGGTTTTACAATCAAGTATAACAAATTTGTTTGCAAACATGCTTGGTACAAAGGAATACTGGCTCAGACGGCATGGAGATGTGCGTTGCATGATCAGAAACCTTGGCCCACCGACTTTGTTTGTTACGCTAAGTTGTGCAGAATATGCATGCCAAGATTTACATGAGTTCCTACGCATAGCAAACATCAACAAAAAAAACATAGATATATTAACACCTGGAGAATTTTGCTCTCTAGATCCAGTTAATGTCTCAAGATATTTCCATCATCGTTTCATTGCAATGCTACACTTTATTTGCAATAAAACTGTTCCTCCCCTCGGAGATGTGCAAAACTTCTTTTGGAGAAAAGAATATCAAGCGAGAGGAGCAACACATATTCACATGCTGCTATGGATCAAAGGTGCACTGAAATTTGGGCACGACAGTGATAGCACTGTTTTTCAGTTTATCCAAAAATATGTCAAATGTGAAATCCCTTCACAACAGACACATAGTGAGCTGCATGGGCAGATTTTACAATTTCAAAGACACAAATGTGGCAAATATTGTCACCGCAAATACAAAAACAAAGGTAAATACTACACTAAATGCTGCTTTGGTTTCCCTAGACCTGTTACAGAAGCAGGTGAAGTAAACAACTTCCTGTCTTCAGTTTGATATAGTGTTAAAGGTAAATCACCTAAAAACACGTATTACATAAAACGAAGGGAAGAATGAAAATATGTCAATGATTACAATGCAATCATTGCCCTGTTATGGAATGCAAACATAGATGTGTAGTACATTGCAGACAATTCAACTGTTGTTGCACGATATGTTACAGCCTACTTATCAAAAGCATAAGTAACAGAGCTTCAAGACCTCTGGGATGACCTAGCATCAGACAAAACATTATCACAGAAATTGTTCAGCCTATGCATAAAAATGCTGTCTCATAGAGAATGTGGGGCCTATGAAGCAGCAAATTGTTTAACCGGCACTGCTTTGTATGGAAAATCAGACAACATAGTATGGCTCAGTCTTGGTCCTGCAAAATCTAGATAAAGAGTGCTAAAATCATATGAGGACATAGAAACAATTGCCAGAAATGATCCCAACAGCCAAGACATTCTAAAAAACAATTTACTGGACACATACTATCCGAACAGGAGTACCACTCTGGAAAGCATGTGTCTATACCACATAGCTCAAAACTTTGCATACAAAAATAATGTAAAACCTGATGAAAGCAAACGTAGATATAGAGTGACCGATTGTGAAGGGAACTTAGTGAAACTTACCAAACAAAGCTTAATTAATCATGTAAAATTGTCATAGAAAACTCCTCAACAGAAAGAACTATATTACATGTCTCTGTTACAACTTTGCAAACCATGGAGAAAAGAGGAAGACATACTAGATAATTATGAGTGCTATGAAGATGCTTTCAAAGCAAATTAAAGCACTATCACTGATGTGAACTTTACGCAGTACAAAACAATGTTACACATTGAGCAGCAACAGGAAGAAGAACTTCCAACAGTAGTCAACCTTCTGTAACAGGAAGTCAAGAACCATTAGGACAACCACTAATAGCAAATGAGGCTAAAGTAGCTATGGCAGAAGTAGAAAACACCATCTATCAGTATCAAGAAGTTACAGAAGACTTAACTGTACAACAAGCAAAACTTAACAACGATCAGCGCACCATTTTTGAATACGTAACAAAACAAATTGTACATGGTGTACAACACGAAAATAAAGAATGTACCTGCCAAAATTACAAAACTATACTGCTGTAAGTCGGTGGTGAAGCTGGATCAGAGAAAACATTGTTAATCAAAATCATCAGCAAGTTCCTTCAACAATTGACAAACAACAAACTGTCAGCTGTTTTAACGGCCCCCACAGGTTTAGCTGCCTACAACATAGGCGGTGTGACTTTACAGCGATTAGTACTGCTTGCAGTAGAGCATCAAAATAAATTAGACTACCACAAACTTTCTGCAGACGCTGCAATGGAATTACGTAGAGTATTGAATTAAATGAAAATGCTACTAATAGATGAAGTGAGCATGGTCTCCAACCTAATGTTGGCTTTGATTCATCTCAGATTGCAAGAAGTACGTAAAAATAATAACGAAGAACTCTTTGCCGGGAAACACATTATTGTTTTCAGAGATCTTCGACAATTGACACCAGAGAAAAATGAACCAATTTTTAAAACCTTAGGCCACAAACTCTGCCGGAAAACAGTTGGTAGCATAGGTAATGTTAACCTTTGGCAACATTTCCAATACAGAGAATTAACTGAGAACATGCGGCAATCTGCAGATCTCACTTATGCCAACATCTTAAAAAAGTATTAGAGTTGGTGTATTATTGCAAGAAGCACAAGTTGTATTGAAAAAACGGCATATACATGCACTTTCTGGCGATAATGCATGTGCAACTGATGTTATGGAACAAATAGCACACAAAATGTCAATTGTATGGCCTTAATGCCAACTCTTGCAAGCTGTTTCAAATTCAATGAAACAATGTTAAAGAAAGAAATGCAACCAATAATAGAAATTAGCGCCAGAGACAAACTAGACGTACACGGTATGACAGTAGCCATGTGTGAGCAAGCCACAACAAGACTAAATAGTTTAGAAAATTCAATCTCCAACATAGCTGGGTTGGAAAAAATATTGAAATTATCCTTAAATTATAGAGTAATGCTTAAACGTAACCATGACGTAGAGAAAGGGCTAGTTAATGGAGCACTGGGCACAGTTGTTGGCTTTCAATCCTACCCACGTGATAGCAACATTCAGTTTGTAAATTTTTGCTTTGATAAAGTTTCAGAAGTGAAAAGGATAGGGCGCTCAATTGCTTGATTTCTTCTCTTCAAAGACATGTATGTATGTAGAGAGCAAATTTCTCTAACTATTGCATATGCAGTTACCATTCATAAATCCCAAGGTCTTACCCTAGACAAAGCATTGATAGATATAGGAAACACAGTGTTTAAGGAAGGCATGAGTTACGTAGCATTATCACGCTTACGTACACTTGACGGTCTATTGCTAATAAACTTTGATTCAAGTAAACTCAAAGCTGATATTCCTTGCATTCTAGAATACAATAGATTGTGTTCACTGTACACCCCTCATCTGAAACAATACCCTGTTACAGATAAAGTGAAACGTGGTAAAAGAAAAGTAAATGAAACAGAAATGCAACAGAATGCAACAGCAAATTCCGCAAAGAAAATAAAAGAAGGTAAAGTTTCATCAATTGCCGCAAACATATAAGAACCTATTAGGGAATGTAAACCAGGGACGTCGGCAAAGAAGCAACAGAAAACCCGAAAAAAATGCACTCAGATACAGAACTTGCTGGACCATTCAAATTTGCAAATGAAAGTGGATTAAATTGCTATGCAAATGTAGCAATGAATATTCTATTTCAATTGCCACCAATTGTTAACAATATTTACCTTCACAGTACAGACCAATTGTGTTTGCAAATGTTAATGCTGCATAGAAATGCAACAAGCAATCCTGACAACACATACAGGGGGTAATTCATAGAATTCAGTGCACAAGTGGCGCACGCGGCTGGCGCACAGTGTGCGCGGATGACTTTCTGCGCCAGCCACGTGCGCTAAAATCCATTTCCGCGCAAAGCGTATTCATGGATTTTAATATCCAAAACCAGCTGTGGCACAGAGTGGCGCAGCAACCCTGCAGTAGTGCCAGTTACGCCCCCAACCCCTCCATGTGCGCCATGTACAGCGCACAAATCCCGTACATGGTGCACAGGCTCACAACCACGAAAACGCCTGTAAAACTCCCCGCGCACCCCTCCGAAAACACGTACCCCGCTGCGCGGGTAGTCGCACACACGATTGGGCCTGTGCGAGTGGGGTATGTGGATTACTGGGGTGTGCGGGAAGTTTCACACGCGATTGGGCCTGTGCGAGCGGGGTACGTGAATTACTGGGGTGCGCGGGAAGTTTCACACGCGATTGGCCCTGTGCGTGCGGGCTACATGGATTACTGGGGTGTGCGTGAAGTTTCACACGCAATTGGGCCTGTGCGTGCGGGGTACGTGGATTTGGGGGGTGCGCAGGAAGTTTCACACACGGCAGGCCCTGTGCGTGCGGGCTACGTGGATTACTGGGGTGTGCGGGAAGTTTCACACACGATTGGGCCTGTGTGAGCGGGGTACGTGGATTACTGGGGTGCATGGGAAGTTTCACACGCGATTGGGCCTGTGTGTGCGGGCTACGTGGAATACTGGGGTGCGTGGGAAGTTTCACACGTGATTGGCCCTGTGCATGCGGGGTAGATGGATATGGGGGGTGCGCGGGAAGTTTCACATGTGGCAGGCCCTGTGCATGCGGGTTATGTGGATTACTGGGGTGCGCGGGAAGTTTCACACGCGATTGGGTCTGTGCGAGCGGGGTACGTGGATTACTGGGGTGCACGGGAAGTTTCACACGCAGCAGGCCCTGTGCGTGCGGGCTACATGGATTATTGGGGTGTGTGGGAAGTTTCACATGCGATTGGGCCTGTGCGAGCGGGGTACATGGATTACTGGGGTGCGCAGGAAGTTTCACACGTGATTGGCCCTGTGCGTGTGGGGTACGTGGATTACTGGGGTGCGAGGGAAGTTTCACACGCGATTGGCCCTGTGCATGCGGGGTACGTGTTTTTTGGGGGGTGCACGGTATGTTTCACACGCGGCAGGCCCTGTGCGTGTGGGCTACGTGGATTACTGGGGTACGCTGGAAGTTTCACACGCGATTGGCCCTGTGCGTGCGGGGTACATGGATCACTGGGGTGCGCGTGAAGTTTCACACGCGATTGGCCCTGTGCGTGCGGGGTACGTGAATTACTGGGGTGCATGGGAAATTTCACACGCGATTCGCACCTGTGCGAGCAGGGTACGTGTATAACGTGGTACGGGGAAGTTACACACATGCTTTCGCTGTCAGAGCGGGGTACGTGTATCCAGAAGGGTGCGCGGGGAGTCCCACATGTCAATTGGCAGTGTGGGTTCTCACAGGTGTCCCCTCTACCCCCTCCACGGACCCTGCAGGCAAACCACACCACAGGGGACTACCCAGCACCCCTGGTCATGTCCCACAGGCAGTCCATCCACCATGGGCATGCCCCCAGCCAGGCCACATGTCACCTTGCACTAGTGATCACCAACTCATGTCCCGCAGCACCTCCACTCCCCCAGCAGTGATGGTCACCTGCCAGCAGGCCCCCACTCATGTCCCCCAGCACCCCCACCCCCCAGCAGTGAGGGGCACCTTCCAGCAGGCCCCCACTCATGTCCCACTCATGTCCCCCAGCACCCCCACCCCCCAGTAGTCAGGGTCACCTGCCAGCAGGCCCCCACTCATGTCTCCCAGCACCCCCACCCCCCAGCAGTGAGGGTCACCTGCCAGCAGCCCCCCACTCATGTCCCCCAGCACCCCCACCCCCAGCAGTGAGGGTCACCTGCCATCAGGCCCCCACTCATGTCCCACTCATGTCCCCTAGCGCCCCCATCCCCCAGCAGCGAGGGGTACCTGCCAGCAGGCCCCCACTCATGTACCCCAGAACCCCCACCCCCCAGCAGTGAGGGTCACCTGCCAGCAGGCCCCCACTCATGTCCCACTCATGGCCCCAGCACCCCCACCCCCAGTAGTGAGGGTCACCTGCCTAGTGAGAGTCACCTGCCAGCAGGCCCCCACTCATGTCCCACTCATGTTCCCCAGCACCCCCACCCCCAGCAGTGAGGGGCACCTGCCAGCAGGCCCCCACTCATGTCCCTCTCATGTCCCCCAGCACCCCCACCCCCCAGTAGTGAGGGTCACCTGACAGCAGGCCCCCACTCATGTCCCCCTGCACCCCCACCCCCAGCAATGAGGGTCACCTGCCAGCAGGCCCTCACTCATGTCCCACTCATGTTCCCCAGCACCCCCATACCCCAGCAGTGAGGGGCACCTGCCAGCAGGCCCCCACTCATGTCCCCCTGCACCCCAACCCCCCAGCAATGAGGGGCACCTGCCAACAGGCCCCCACTCATGTCCCACTCATGTCCCCCAGCACCCCTACCCCCCAGCAGTGAGGGGCACCTGCCAGCAGGCCCCCACTCATGTCTCCCAGCACCCCCAACCCCCAGCAGTGAGGGTCACCTGCCAGCAGGCCCCCACTCATGTCCCCCAGCACCCCCACCCCAGCAGTGAGGGGCACCTGCCAGCAGGCCCCACTCATGTCCCCAGCACCCCGACCCCCCAGCAGTGAGGGGCACCTGCCAGCAGGCCCCCACTCATGTCCCCAGCACCCCCACCCACCAGCAGTGAGGGTCACCTGCCAGCAGGCCCCCACGCATGTCCCCCAGCACCCCCACCCCCCAGCAGTGAGGGTCACCTGCCAGCAGGCCCCTACTCATGTCCCCCAGCACCCCCACTCCCAGCAGTGATGGGCACCTGCCAGCAGGCCCCCACTCATGTCCCCCAGCACCCCCACCCAACAGCAGTGAGGGGCACATGCCAGCAGGCTCCCACTCATGTCTCCCAGCACCCCCACCCCCCACAGGGAGGGTCACCTGCCAGCAGGCCCCCACTCATGTCCCACTCATGTCCCCCAGCACCCCCACCCCCCAGCAGTGAGAGTCACCTGCCAGCAGGTCCCCACTCATGCCCCCCTCATGTCCTCCAGCACCCCCACCCCCAGTGGTGAGGGTCACCTGCCAGCAGGCCCCCACTCATGTCCCCCAGCACCCCCACCCCCCAGCAGTGAGGGTCACCTGCCAACAGGCCCCCACTCATGTCCCACTCATGTCCCCCAGCACCCCCACCCCCCAGCAGTGAGGGTCACCTGGCAGCAGGCCCCCACTCATGTCCCACTCATGTCCCCCAGCACCCTCACCCCCCAGCAGTGAGGGTCACCTGCCAGCAGGCCCCCACTCATGTCCCACTCAAAGTGAACACTTATGAGGGTATGAAGAATCTTTTTATGTTCGAGTCTATTTATGATGCCTGTTCTCCTGAGCTCAGACAGCACTTGGCTGATTCGAGGGAATTGGATTCCAGGAAGCTAGCTAAGGCTGCTGACTTGTGGGTTGCCAACAGGGCTACTCATAAGGATTCTGGGGCAACTCAGAAAAAGGATGAGGGAAAACAGCCTAACAAAGACTCAAAAGAGAATTCTAATACCTCCCAACCCAAAGAGGGCCCCAAACAACAAAATAACCAGGGTAAGCCCCAGGGAAAACCACAACAGGCTAGTGTACCTTCTGGCCACAAACCAGAAGGAGGTCAGAACAAGCCACCATTCCAGAGAGCATTTGGAACATGCTATCTCTGTGGGGCAACTGACCACATCAAAGGAGATCCAAAATGTAAGGGTAAACCTACTGGGATCAGCACAGTCTCCTTAGCCTTCACTCCTGAGGAGGAAGTCCAAATGACTAGTGCTCACTTTGAAGTCTTTGCTGAAGAACCTTGGGTTCTTCAAGCAAGTGTAGCAGTAGAGTCAATGGCTCTGGTTAGTAATCAGAATAGGAGTGTGTATGACTCTATACCAGAAAACTCTAAATGTTATTATGTGGACAGTGTTCTTGTCAATGGCCAGGATACTCCTGCCAGGCGAGACTCTGGGGCCAGCAGAACAGTAGTGGACAAAAGCTTTTTCAGGCCTGAGGATGTTGCTAAGGCACCCAAAGGTCCCACTAAGATGTCTGGAGGCCCTGTCCAAATGGTTCCAATTCTACCAGCCCTCATTCAGTGTAATGACATGACAGTGTTGATTCCTGTCAGTGTTCAGACTGAGGTGCCTGGGAGAGTCCTGTTGGGGAATGATCTAAGAACTCTAGGAGTAGTATCCAGTACCCCCAGGCCTCCCAGTATGGAGACCCAGAACCAAACCAAAATGGCTAGAGAGGCCACCTTAAGGAACCCATCTAAGCCTGTGGGAATCTCTACTGAGAACCCCACTACAAGCCCTGGTGTTGGTAAGTTGCCCTCTGACCCAGGCACATTTCAGGCTAACATGTTAGGGAAATGGGAGCCCCAACCAAGCTCCATCATTGTTCCCCCAGTTAAAGAGTCTGTAACTCCCCCTGCTTCTGAGGAAGAGGAGGATAGACCTACTGAAACCCTAACTAGGCCTAAGAGAACTGGTAATTCTCAGTGCTGGTGGAAAACCAGAAAAGAAAAGTCTAAGGCCAAAAACCTTCAGACTGTTGGACCTTCCACAGAAGACTCCAACCCAATTCCTAGACTTAAGGGGGAAACTCCTAAAGTAGGTAAGGTAAGATCTCAGAGGAAGGAGAAGCATGTACCTTGCTTATCTCCATCCCCTCCAACCAAGAGGCCTAAAACCCAACCTTCTCTCAACTGAGAGGTAGGGAAGACCTCTGGAGGCCCCTCTCGATCTAAGGAGTTTCTTTATAAGGACTCCTTGAAAAAGCCTATCATAGGTTCAGTAGTTGTATCAACTTCTGAGGGACTGGTCAACCAGATCCCCTATAAACTTAAAAAGACTGATGTTCCTAGGAAGGTTTGTAGGTCATATAGCTTACAAAGGAAAACCTTTGATTTCACCATTGAACACAGGTCAGGGTGTCACCACCAAAATGCTGATGGTCTCTCTAGGATGTATGTCATCAACTAGAGGTATGAGATTCATCCAGGAGTGGATTAAATCCTCCTGTCCCTTAGTCTGGGGGGGGCGAGTGTTAGGGAGAATTCTCTGTTTAGGCTGAATTTCCTAACCTAGTGAGTCCCCCAGCAGCTTTGCTGGATTTCTGGAGTTTGTTTTTTTTCCATCCTGCCAAGAGTGAGACTCTTTTCTCCCACTCTTGGTCATGAATGTGGTTAATTCCTGTGAATGTCAATGTGTTCTATGGGCTATGGGGTCTTTTACTCCATAGGGTCTCATATGTTTTCTTATGTGTGTTATACCGCAGCCTCCATGCCGTAACACTGGGGCGTCCTAGAGGATCCCCACCATAGACTCCATACCCTGGGACTGACTACTGTCTCCCAAGGCATGTAAAGTCACCATTGGCTTTACTAGACCTATATTTACTAACAGAACTAGTACAAACCATCCTATTGTGGACGTACTAGTAGGGGTAATTCGATTACTCCTGGGTCTGTAATTCGAGGGGGCACTGCCCCGTCCCCCCTCGTCGAGTTTTGGCTGGTGGCAGTGGAAACTACTTGTTATATTCGACCCTGAATATAATCCTATGGGATTCTTCCCATTGTTGGAGGTTAATACTTTTTCTCGTTAATCTCTAACATACCACCAGTTTATTTATCTTAAATAAATCTATCGGTTGGTATTTTCTGCCAGAACTCGTTTTTTAAAATGGCGTCTCTGTTCATCTCTGTGACTCCTAAACCAAAGGTTGAGCCCTTTGTTCCACTTTTGGCGGGCTTCTGTACAGAGGCCCTCCAAAGTGGTGCCATTCTGTCTGGGTACCACAGGGGGTGTGGGAGGGGGTTTAGGCACCCTGGACTGAGTTGCCTTGCCAACTCAAGTCGCACTCTGGTGTGATTGGCCCAAGTGGTGAGCCACCCAGCTCACCACTTAGCGTGTTTTGATTGACAGCTAGGCTGACTGAATGGGGGTTTTCTGCATAAAAGCAGGGCTTTTTGGACTGGATCTTCAGAAGTCGCCACAGGACCTAAGAATCCGTCGAGGGTAACGCTGAGCCGACCTGCAACGACGACACCTCCGGTGGAGCCCTGCTGAGCAGACTCACCACTTCCCGACGACAGAGGAGATCTCCCCGCCGGAGAGTCTTCTTCCCCTGACTGGTGGGAACAACCAGTCCCCCTTTGCTTTTTCTTCGTTCCAGGATGTAGTGGTCAAATTGTCCTGCAGAGCACCCCGGCAACCGGATAGCCACTACCCCTGTACCGTGACCAAAAGGTGGTGCCTTGTGACGGAGCACTCCGCGGCTGGTCTCTTCCCTGGTGGTGCAACGATCTTCAACTTTCCATCGACGACGAGATCATCTCTTCTCTTGGCAAAGCCCCGACTTGCATCCACCACCAGTAACAACTGCCCCCGCCGGAGCTGTCTCTCCACATACAAGGTACCGTATCCGCCTGGCTTCCCTCGTGACGGGTAGCGTGAGGTGTCTTAATCCTCGCCTCTCCATTGGGTCGCCTCCAAGCTTTGTTAACTTTCTATTCTGAACTAGTCCAATCTTTCTATAACAATTTGCAACAAAGACTTGAAGTGCATTGCCACTGTGATACTTTTTGGGACATATCGCCTTGCCTCTCTCCGAGTGGGCCTGGCCTCTGACTTTGCGATCT
Source organism: Ambystoma mexicanum (assembly GCF_040938575.1). Classification (NCBI taxonomy): domain Eukaryota; kingdom Metazoa; phylum Chordata; class Amphibia; order Caudata; family Ambystomatidae; genus Ambystoma; species Ambystoma mexicanum. The sequence continues at coordinate 521,114,536 of NC_090934.1, forward strand.
ACAGTAGACCCTGCCTTATTTGCCTTGCATTTGTTCGTAAAAGTGTTGGTACCGAGTTGGTTTCATACCCTGCCTTTTTCTCTCCCATCCTAACGAATACTAGAGTGCCATCTAGGTTAAAGCATTCACCTCTGTCTGCAAATAAGTGGTGCAGTTGAACCTAGACTTGGTGAACTATTGTTAGGGGGATTGATTTACTTATAGTAATTGTAATTGAAGTTGTTTGCCGTATTAGTGCCAGAGTGTTTTTCATAGATGTGTTGTTATAAATAAATACCTATATATCTTTACACCCAAGCTCTGTCCCGTGTTTGCTTGTTCTACTGTGTAAATTGCCCTATTTTGTATACTCCACATACTGCCTAACTTTTCTTGAGAGAGGTCTGACTGCTCAGCCACAGCTAGCAGGTGAATCTGTGGGGTACAGACAGCTACCAAGTGGGTTTACTGCCAACACCTGTAAGCCTAAATCTTTTGCAGTGGTCCCAGAGGGAACTGCACAGGTTTTCCGCTTAACACAGGCCCCCACTCATGTCCCCCAGCATCCCCTTCCCCCATCAGTTAGGGGCACCTGCCAGCAGGCCCCCACTCATGTCCCCCAGAACCCCCACCCCCAGCAGTGAGGGGCACCTGCCAGCAGGCCCCCACTCATGTCCCCCCACCCACTCATCCACCCAGCAGTGACATGCCCATCTCGTGACACAAACCAAAAGTCAACTATGTACATCAACACATGTCTGTCACACACACACACACACAGGTTTCCATTGATTGAATAAACCCACATGTCAACATGCATGAACCTAATGAGTGAATCCCACACATTGAAGTAAAAGATCAAAATGTATTAACAAGAAAATCAATTGAAAACACTTAAAGCATAAAATAATGGCAAACATGAAATGAAATGCATGTCCAAATAAAAAAAATAAAAAAGTAATCCAAAAGAAAAATGGCCAAAAATCTCTGTCCACCAAACCAAATCCAAATGAAACGGAAAAAGGTAAATCCATTGATCCATGGTGAAATGAAATCAAAATGTCCAAATAAATCCAACGTCCAACTATGTACAATCCAATTTTCAAGGGTCCATGAGCCCAACGAAACAAATGAAACCTATCTAATAACCTACCTAACAAAAAAACTATATACAAAAGTGTGGGGCATAGTCCAAAAACCCCAAAATAAAAAGAAAAAGGAAACCTAACACTATAAACTATTTACAAGGGCGAAGGGCAAGTCTTGCGGCTCACTCAGTGATGGTTTCGGCCAGGGCATCATCGAACTCATGGCCTGTTCCAACTCCCTGCGAGTCGCCTCGAGGCACTCTGCCCGCCTCAACGCCCGACGCATGGAGAACTCTGCCCTTACCATGGTGAGCAGCGCCTCTTCCGCCAGCCACCGCTCCGCACCTATACGCTGGCCCAACCGCAGCCACACAGAAAACACACCCATTCCAGGGTCTTCCTGCCCTCTGGCCGATGCCTGCCCCCCTGATGGCAATGGCCCCGAGTCATCATTGCTCCCACCTAGAGCCTGCTCCTGCTGCTGCTGTCCATGAGCCCTGTCCGATGATGTCTGCACATCCTCCATCAGCTGGTCTCCAGTTGTGGTGTCCACCCCTGCTGGACTGCCGACTCCCAACTGTGGCAGGGATGGGATCTCCACCAAGCTGGCTGTGTTGGTCAGGCCAGGTCCACAGGGGGCCCTGGTGGAATCTGGTCCGAAAGACGGCAGGGAGAACGACTGGTGCATAGTCTCCACAGAGGAGGAGAGGTCCACCAGAGTGTTCGTGATGGCGTGCATTCTCCGCCCAGGAAGAACGCACGTCATCACGAATGTCACGCGTGCTCAACGCGACACCAATCAGGACAGAGCCCATACGTTCATGGGACCCCTCGTCCGCAGGTAGTGGAGAGGCAGATGACATGGCACTCTCCCCTACCTGCGGACGGGCCTGGGGTGGGACATCCCTGCTGGTGCATGGTGGTGCAGTCACAGGGTCAAGGACATCAACATGCACAGGCCCCTCTGCGGTGACCTGTCCTGCCACCTGACCCTGGCCCTGGACTGCACCACTTGCACCAGTGATACTACCCCCACCAGGCCCCATGTGCGGCTCAGTAGTGGGCTCCTCCTCATCTGTGGAGACCACCAACCTGGATGTCTCCACACCGTCTTCTGCCATTGCAAGCCCCTGTGGGGGCTCACCTGGCCCTTCCACCACAGCCGTAGTGGCAGACGCGGCACCAGCCCCCTCGCTCCCGGCTGATGGCAAGTCCTGGGAGGGTGGCTGGGCCTTACGTCGCCGCCCGTTGGAGGCATCCCCACTGCTTGGCTCCACAGCGCCATCTCCGCCCTCTTCTTCACTTGACGCTGGGTAGAGGGAGACATAGAACACAAGCATCAGGGTACAGTACAATATTCCCCTAGACAGGAAGCAATAACACATGAGTGGCAGTGTCAAGCGTCACTTCCATCCTGTCCCTCCACGACACATGGGTGAATGCACACAACACACATGGAGAAACAGGCACAGCGCCTGCAATCAACATCAGCATCCATGTACAAGGGCCTCTATTAACCAAAATGTTGCCTTGAAACTCACATGCATCATGGCTCACACTGATCCCATGCACACACATCACTGGAGGGTCATGCATCATGGCTTGTACATCACAGACACAGTGGATAGACACAGTACATACAACGGTGACCGCACTGCATGAGTGATTGTACACATCATCACGGACATGTGTCATGCATCCATGGCGTTTCAAAATCACACACACACTTTTCAGACACACACACCATACATGTACATGACAGCAGTACCCATCCCTCACACCCCCTCCATGTCCAAGAACAGACACTGGCATGCGTTCATGTGTGCATTTGGCATACAGCTCCCATGTTGCATTGTAACACATGCACCAACCATGTGGTTCACACATTACTGATCTCACATGCATGACCATGATGTCCCTGCACACACACATTCATACATGGCCTATGTCACATATACATGCAAGTATCAGACCACCAGTACACTGCAACATGCCCTGTCTCACACAACAATGCTTGGCCACTTACCACTCAACTCCAGATGGGTCTGCCTCCGAAGGATCTGGGCGTGGAGCGCTGGGCATATGCGTTCCAGGACCCTCATTTGCATGTCACTCACGCTGACCACGGCCATCCTCCGCGAGGCGCTGGGCCTTGTAGAGGGTCCTGGACCTGAAGTCCTCCCAGCGCTTCTTGATGTACTTGATGTCGCGGGTTGCCAACCCCTCCGCGTTGATGGCAACCACTACGTCATCCCAGATCCTCTCCCATCCTTCCTTGTTGGCGCGTGATGTTCTGAAGTGGGCATCAAAATGCCCCAGGACATGCTCCACCAGGACACCAACTTCCTTCACACTGAAGCTGGTGGCCCTCTGCCTCCCTGGCTGGGGGTCGCCAGTGGTCTCAGATGGTGTTTGCCCCGACATGGCGACCCACGAGGCAGGCGTGGGTGGGCAACTGGGTCCTGGGGCTGGGCTGTGGAGCGATGGTATCCCAGTCGGGAGTCTTCTGTTCCAGCAGGGATGGACACAGCAACTGGAACCCTGGCTGACGTGCAGGCACCAAATAGCAGGGCACGTGGGCAGCAGGCAGGCAGCAACAGATGGCAGGTGGGAGCATGCTCGGGGCTCTGGGGGGCAGTAATTCGGCCTTCTGGGCAGGAGCGTGGTCTTACGTGTGTTGTTGCATGGCCAGCTTGATACAGAGTGATTTTGCACGTGAAAATCTTGCACATCTGCGTGTAATTCGAGGAAAGGCCCTTAGCGCGTAAGCGCATCTGTGATGTTACGCGCGCGGGCGTTTCCCTCGTGACATGGGCATAGTGGTTCAGGGCGCATGAAAAAACTGCACGTCTGCGTGTGAATGTGTGTAATCCAAGGAAAGGGCCTACGCGTCTGTGATGTGACGCACGCAGGCGTTTCCCTCAACACGGGTGCATGTTCATCCTACACGTCCAAAAACTCCACGTCCGAGTGTCAGCTCATGTAATTGGAGGAAAGGGCCGTAGCGTGTACACGCATAAGTGACGTTGTATGTGTGGGCCCGTTTAAAAGGTACGTGTAGGACCCGATTTCCTTGTACGTGCTTTTCGTGGAGAGCGAGAGGGTGAATTCTGTACTTCTTGTCGGTTCACACGCAATTACTTCACAGTGTTTCAAGTTCGTACTCCCTGTTACCTCTGACAGCGTTCATTTTTTTTGTAGGGCCTGTTTCCTCAGACAGCGTACAATTCTTCTTTTGGCGGGGGTGTTGCAACGCGCACACGTGCGTCTTTTTCACGTTCTTTTTCCAGGCAGACAGTGAGTCGCGCATGTATTTACCAACTGTGCTTGCCCCGTGTGTCGCGTACCCCTTCAGAGGTCATTCTAGGCTACGTGTAAAACGCGTATGCTTATTTTTGTGTTCCTGGGTGCCACAGCGTAGTGCGGGTTCATTTTTCCACGCATGTGGTCTACGAGGGGTTGCGTGCACGTCATTTTTTGTTTTCGGGGTGCCTGTGCGTTGCGTGACCCGTCATCTTCCCCCAGGGGTCACAGACAGCCTTACTAGAGCAATAGGGTACAAATTCCATCTAGTACCCTAGCCCTTTCACCCCCAATTGCCCAGGACAATCGTTTACTGCTACTCCCATACGCACAACATCAGTGTCATGGTTGGGAGGCGACCAAGCGGTAAGGAAGGCAAAGGTGGCCGACCTCCAAAAGGTGGGCATGGTGGGCGCGGTAGGGGACGTGACCATGATTTGCAGGGTGCCCCTAGACCCCCATGTGTGGAGGAGCAATCAGGGACGCCGATGCCCCACCCCACCATGGTTGTGGGAAACATAGCTGACACCATCCCAGCTCAGCCCTTGTTGGACCAGCCTATTGTGGCACCTGAACCGGCACAGGATGACTCCCAGGCTGACTACCAGGTCAGCAGGTCTACGCCAGGTGTGGCGGTGCAAGTTGGTGTCACCAGGCCACGTGGATCTGGTGCAGCTATGTCATCTGCTGCCCCAAGTAGGCAGGGTGGGGAGGCTGCAGGGGCAGCTGCAGCTCAATCCACCCCAGCTCTGAGTCTCCCAGCCAGGACAGTGTCAGTCCCGGTCCATCAAACCGATGCTGCCCCTTCCAACATCACCCTGCAGCCAATGCCTGCACCAAGACCTATGGTCATTGTGCATTTGCACACTCCTAGTACCCAGTCCACCGTCGCTTCTGCCCCTACTGACCAGAGTGGCGTAAGCCACTCAGGATCCGCACCACCTTTGAAAAAGAGGAAGAAGGGTGCTCTGGCACTACAGGCTGAGACTCCAGACACAGCTACACACTCCGGCAAGGAAGCCTAGCTTTAATGACGCCAAACCTGATGCACTAGTGGCCTATGTGTCTGCACATAGCCGCAAAATGGTGGTGACTGCAGGGTGCAAAACCACACCTGGTCAACGTAAGGCACACTGGCAGACCATCGCGGACCACATTAGTGCCCTTGGATTTGTGAGGCGCTCAGATGATGATTGCTACAAGCGCTGGAATGACCTGAAACGCAGAGCAAAGAACAAGCTGGCCTCAAATCATGCTTCTACTCTGGTGACTGGTGGTGGGTCTCCACAAGAGGACAACCAACTCACTGAACATAAGTCTGTTGCTGGAACCTTCGTCACAAGGGAAAAAATCCAAGGCGTGGGAGACCTACCAGATTACGACGCATTGTCCGGTGACTGCCTATGCATGTGTGTGTAATCCATGTGTATGTTGTGTGGGTGACGGGTTCTGATTGAGTGCCAGGTGAGGGTGCCCCTGAGTGGTATGGGTCACCCATGTGCTTCCTCCAAAACATTCGCTGACCTTGGATTTGGGTATGACAGTATCCCTTCTGCCCGCAGTAGCCATATAGCACCACATTACTGCAGCTGCCCTTGAACTGTCATCTTGCAAAAAGATTGTTCAGATTTTTTCAGCGTTCATTCAGGCTGATTGTTTCAATTCTCCCACTTTTGCGACACATTTTTCAGCCCTATTGTCACATATGTGACATGCTTCTGTCATTGATTACACCCCACATTGGCCCACATTTGTTACCTTGTTATGTGAATGATTAGACCATTCAGGCTGATTGAGTATTGGCCTGCTCACATTGATTTTTGGTGCCTGTTTGAATATGGTACTTGATAGTTGTTTCCTGTCATGTTTAAGTGACCAACCATTGATGTGTACATCTGCCTGCAATCACTGTATTCCTGTACACTGGATGTGTTGCAGTGAGTGGCACATGTGTATTTTGTCACACTATGTAGCATTGTTCATCTCCTCATGTCCATCTCACATGGATGGCTGACAGTACTCATTCACTGACATATGGCTGTACTTGTCAAATGTACCATGGCTATGCTATATGCCATCTGTGTGCTGGCATGTGTCATGTAGGTGTATTGGACATGCCACTCACAGGCTAATGTGTGATGCCAGTGCTACCCACCATGCAGCAAATGTGTTGCTTTTCTATCTTGGTGTCATCAGTGTCTGCTTTTTGCCTCCCCTTCCAACTCAGTGACAGTGCATGCATGCCAGGGTTATAGTCATGTGGACATGTGTAAATCATGTACTGGATCTCTGGCTTGTCAGGCCTATGTGTGTGCTGTGGTGCTAATGCCTGTTCCATTTTTTGTGTTTGATGTTTTTGCAGGTGATGACACACTTGATGCTGTTGAGATGAGGAGATGGTGCAGACCCAGGAGGAATCTCAGGCACAACCGGGTGCCAGTGGGGGACGTGGTGTGGTGGTGGTGAAAACCCTTTTGTAATGCAGACCGTACTGTCCAGGGGTGTCTCTGGGTGCACCTCCCCAGACCTCTATTCAGGTGCTGAATCAGATGATGAGACTTATGTGCCGTCGCAGGTGAGTGTTTCTGGCAGGGATTCTGTTCTGTAGAACCCACCTGCACCAGGGGTAGAACCCTCTATGGGGATGTCAGTGTTGGTAAGTCCGCCTTTGGCGGTTACGGATGCAGGATCACACTCCACAACATCTGATCCTGTTCCTGGGCCAGCAGATCAGAGGGGGAATGCAGGCCTGCAGCCTCAGTCAGTGCCAGCACAGCAAGGTGCAGATCGCCTTGCCCCGAACAGGTCTGGTGCCCGCCGACACGGTGGCCGTACGCCACCAGACAATACTGTCTGGGAAAACTCCTTGTACGATATGGCAACCCAACAGTCAGCATCAGTTGAAATGATGGCTCAGGCAATGGAGAGGGTGGCCACTTCCATTATCCCCCCTGAAAGGCAGATGGAGCAACAACAGCAGGCAACAGATTCCATTTGCCGATCACACAGGGAAGACATGTTGGCGTCCAACAGGGACCGACGGGTGGCACTGAAGACTCTGCGGGAAGCCATTTCTATAGAGTCACAGGGCCACAGGGAAGCCGTGAGGGTAGAACTCCATAACCACAGGGAGACTCTTGTTGAACTTGAGGCTTCTACACATTTGAGGACAGAACAGCAGCTGGAGCGGCTCACACGTTCACTCTCAGCTGAGCTGCAGGCAACTCGGGAGGATATCCAGGAATCACGGGAGGCCATGCGTGCAGAAGTGCAGGCAACCCATCAGGTGCTGCATGGGGATCTCCATACTATCATACTCCAGAACGAAACCTTCCACACCCGCATGCTTGCTGCCATGGAGGACCATACCAGGGCTTTGCGTGGGCTGCCTCCCATAGCACCACCACCTCCTGATGCAGCAGCAGAGGGGGATGATTGTGACAGCAGCACTTCTCCCACAGTAGCGTAGCCGTGCAGGCCATGAACCCATGGAGGTGTTTTTTTTTGCAGCATCCACAAAGGTGGGTGTTGGTGTGCACCCTGTCCTCGGACCTCCTGGGTGGCATCCCCCCCGACCCCAACATGGCCATTTTTAATTTGTTTAATTTTTCTACAGTGTGTTTCCGTGTGTGGCTCCCGTGGGTATCCACTGTGTATTCCGGCTGGGCACATGCAGGCTTGTCCTGTGTTTGGGTTAGATGCTTGGGTTCCTGACAAATACACCCCTCCTGCTTCCCGTTTCCATGGGCTTGCAAAGAGTGTGACCAAGTGACAGTGACTTACAGTCTGTAGTCATAACTGTATGGACATCCCTAGTGGGATTTGTTTTTGTATTGAACACTGCATGGTGTATTGATATGTGCTTGTGCATCCATGTCTTCCTCCTTATCCACAGGTACCTTCTTCATGTCTTCACAAGGCCGTCTCCTTTGCAGATGCAGTTCATGTTGTATGTAGTACACTGACACATTTGCCTGACAGCAACACTCTGGAGTTGGAAGGGGTCGATGTGCTGGCTTATTGAGGTTGTATGACTTAAATTACTTTGAGTTTGTACTGTCATATTTTGGCGATATTTCATGCTGTGTTGCTTTATTGTGTTGCTGGTAAGTATTTGGTCATGTGTGCTGTTTGTTATTGATTACTGGGAGCATATTGTCTGTGGCCTGTTTCCATTTGGGACAGTGCACTTTGTGACACTTGTGTCATGTGTTGTGCATTCCTTTGTTTGCTTTCACATTGCAGGACATGCCATGGTGTGTTGGGTGGCGGAGATGGGGAGGGGTTGGGTGACATGGCGCTATTTTCATGTTGTATTTTGCAAGGGGGTAGTTATTCATGCAGCATAAATGTGTGTCGTTTTGTGACACAGCATTGGTTGTCTTTCAGTATGTAGGAATGCACACAATGTAACACTTCCAGGTGACCAATCTCAGGCTGGCATGGTTGTGACAGTTGACTGTCCCTTATGACATCATCATTGATTGTCAGCTGGTATGTGCCAGGGCTGTGTGCACTCCAAAGGGGTGTGATTTTATGTGAAGTAATTAGCCACCAGCTGCGTACGGGCTGCCTCACCACGTGCCCTTCCCCTCCCATGCGCAGCAGCCATGCTTGTGGTTGGGGATGTGGGGGCACCACCATGTCCACCGGCAGGCCCCGGCGTGTTGCAACATTGTGCAGGACACATGCTGCCACTATGATCCTGCACACTACTGGGGGCGCGTATAGCAGCTGCCCACCAGAGCGGTCAAGGGAGCGAAAGTGTGACTTGAGCACTCCGAATGTGTGCTCCACTATGCCCCGGGTTGCAATATGGGCTGTTTTGTAACTTACCTCGGGTGGTGTGGTGGGGTTCCGAATTGGCGTCATCATGTGGGTGCTCAGAGGGTAGGCACTGTCCCCTGGTGAGGTGATGATGGGTATCATTAGTGGGGTTGTGACATTACCCAGTATCTGACATGCATGCATGTGCAAGGGCATTTATACTCACCAAGCAGCCATGTATCGCCATGCCGCCCAGCTTCTAAGTCCCGGTTTAGGGTTGACATTCTGTAAATGACACTGTCATGGGTGGACCCTGGATAGTTGGCATATACTGAGGTGATGATTCCCTTGGCATCACATACTACCTGCACGTTGATGGAATGCCAGTGCTTGCGGTTTCTGTAGATGTGCTCAGTTGCCCAGGGAGGACGTAGAGCCACATGGGTGCAGTCAATGGCCCCTAGCACTTTGGGGACGTGTGCCACCCCGTAAAAATCCTGGACGACAGCCTGCCTTTCTGCAGGTGTTCTGGGCAGGTATATGTGCCTGCGGACTGATGGGCGTGCAGTCATGATGGCCAACACCTGGTGCAGGCAGCGTGACTGCGTTGCCTGTGACACCCCCACCCACTATGGCACTTGTCCGCTGAAATGAACCAGTGGCCAAGAAGTGCAGTACATTGAGTACCTTTTCCAAGGGGCTCAGTGCTTGGGAGCACCGGGTGGGTGATGTGAGGTCATCCTCCCACTCACTCACCAGGTCGAGTATTATGTGAGGTGGAAACCTGTACCTCCCATACACCTGGTCATCAGGCATCCCAAAAAGGCTGGTTATGGGTGTAAAAATTCTGGCCCTGACTATCCTCCTCCTCCTCCTGCGGTATCCCACGACCACTGCTGCTAGGAACGGTATATTCATCTTAGCGTCTGAGCTTGTTTGTTGTTTGTGCGCACTTTTATGCTGCACGGGTCCACGTACGCCTTGCCTTCTGCTGGCGTACCTGTTTCTGGATTAGCACGTCTTTTTTGGTGCACGCGTTAGCCCCGTTCAATTCCATTAATACGTGTTGTATGATATGATATGATATGGCATTTGTAACGCGCCTATACACAGGTGTTTCAAGGCGCGACGAGGCAGGGAGGGGAGGAAAAAGGGGAGACAGACAACTATCCTACTAGGCCAGGTGTCATTCAGATCGCGCAAGTGCAGGGGTGGGGGAGGGGGAAAAGTGCAAGGGGAAGGGGAGGGGGGAAGTGCAGTACAAAGGTAAGTGGCGTAAATGTAATAAATAAATAGGGCCAGCTGGTGGCAAGTGCAAGGTAAGTGCAGAACAAGTGCTGGGAAAGGGGGGGGGGCTGTAGGGATAAAGAGACAGTCCCGCAGTGCAGAGGGGTTCCAGTGCATCAGTGCAAGTGGAGAGTGGCTGGGCCCAGGACCGAGGCCGTTAAGAGTGGTCCAGTTGCAGAATCAGTGCAGTTTCAGTGAAGGATATTAGCTGTTCAGCAGGGGAGAGGGAGAGAGAAAGCAGAAGCAAAGAGGAAGGTTTTGAGGTGCTTCCGGAACCGGAGATGGTTCTCCTCAAGTTTCAGGGAGGCAGGAAGGCTGTTCCAGACGGAGGCCCCTGCCGCGGATAGAGATCTACCCCCAGCTCGTTGCTTCGAGAAGCGGCTGACCCTGAGGGAGTTGGAGGCGGATGAGCGAAGGGCTCGGGAAGGAAGATATTTGGGAAGAGAGAGTTGAAGGAAGGTATTTAGGACCCAGGCCCCAGAAGGCCTTGTGGACAATGCAGAGGGTTTTGAACTTTATCCTCGCAGCCACTGGGAGCCAGTGTAGAGATTTCAGTCCTGGAGAGATACGGTCCCTGGGCTTGAGGCCAAGGACAAGTCTCGCAGTTCTGTTCTGGATGAGTTGCAGAGGGCGGAGAGTGGAGGCAGGCAGATTAAGATAGAGGCTGTTACAGTAATCCAGCTTCGAGAGAACCAGGGCTCGGGAGACAGTGAGCTTCTGGGGGAAGGAGAGGAAGGGAAGAATACCTCTGAGGAGGTGCAGCTGGTAGTGTGACTTCTTAGCGACGTCAGAAATATCAGGAGAGAAGGAGAGTGTGGAGTCGAAGATGACCCCAAGGTTTTTTGCCTTGCAGGTAGGAGCAGGGAGGGGGCCAAGGGAGGCAGGCCAGAGAGCTGCAGGGAAGGAGGGAGTGGGTGTACCGATGAGTAGAATCTCAGTCTTACTGGCATTAAGGCAGAGGTCATTGGCGGCACACCATTCCTGGATAGCAGACAGACAGTCAGAGATGAGGGAAGGAGAGGGGGAGGCTGAGGGTAGCCTGAAAATGAGCTGGGTATCGTCCGCATAGCACTGGAAATTAGGGCAGAGAGCGGCGATGCGGTGGGCAAGGAGTGCCAGATACTGGTTGAACAGCCAGGGAGAGAGATTAGATCCCTGGGGGACACCACAGGTGGAGAAAAAGATGTCGGAGAGGAAGGACCCCAGTTGGACCTGGGAGGGTCGATTTGAAAGGAAAGAGGTCAGCCACGCCAGAGCCTGACCAGTGATACCCAGGTTTTCACGGAGACAGTTGAGCAGGATGGCATGGTTGACAGTGTCAAAGGCAGAGGAGAGATCGAGCAGAATGAGAACACACGGAGTGTTGGAATCGAGGTTCAAGAGCAGGTCTTCACGGATGTTCAGGAGAGCAGTTTCCGTGCTTCTGGCAGCTCTGAAGCCAGATTGATGGTCATGAAGACTACCAACAGATTCAGCATGGAGGTTAAGCTGGGAGATGGCCAGTTTCTCCAGGAGCTTGCCCAGGAAGGGAGTGATGGAGATAGGGCGATAGTTAGCCGGGCAGGAGGGGTCGGAAGAGGGTTTCTTGAGAAGAGGGTGCACAAGGGAGTGCTTGAGGGGGGAAGGGAAGACTCCAGAGGCGAAGGAGTGGTTGCAAAAGTCAGCCAGGGCAGAAGCCAGGGTGTCGATGTGGTCCTTGATAGTTTTCGAGGAACAGGGCTGAACCTGTTTAGACGAGACTTTCATAGATCGGACTTGTCTGGAAACCTCGTCAGCAGAGAAAAGTGGAAAGGCAGAGAAAGAGGGAGGAGGGGTGACTGCAGAAGGGCCAGAGGAAGAGCCGGGAAGGGAGGGAGGGAGGTGAAAGGAGGAGAGCGAGGACAGGATGTCCTGAGTTTTAGAGATGAAGTGAGAGGCCAGTGCAGTGCAGAGGGCCTGGGAGGGGACAGGAGAGGTAGAGACTGCAACAGGGTTGGCCAGCTCCTTGCAGTTTTTAAAGAGTTCGGCGGAGTTGTTAGATGCCGCAGAGATGCGGGCTTGGATAAGGGCTCTCTTCTTGGTGAGAACGGAGAGCCGGTACTGCCTTTGGAGCAGGCGGCAGGCCAGTTTGTCAGAGGATGAACATGAAGCACGCCATTTCCTCTCTGCAACCCTGCACTTGCGTTTTAGGGTGACGAGATCCGAGTCATACCAGGAGTTACATTTGGCTTTGGGCTTCAGGCGGATTCTCATGACGGGGCAAGGATATCAAGAGTAACAGATATAGCAGAGTGGAGCATGGAGAGGGCTGTGTCAGGGTGGGAGTCAGCCGAAGGGGCAGGGGGGGGCGAGAAGGTAGCAGCGAAAGCCTCAACTGACACACGCTTCATGGGTCGGATGACCGAGAAGGTGGGTGGCAGTGAAGAGGGTGGCTTTGCTTGTGGAGTAGGGAGGGTGAGGTGGGGGGATAGGAGAAAGTGATCACTCCAGGAGAGAGGAGTGGAGAGAGGGACGGAGAGGGGAAGGTCAGAAGAGATCAGAGCATCAAGAGTGTGCCCAGCAGAGTGAGTAGGCCCAGACGGGAGAATAGAGAGTGAGAGAGAGTCGCAGAGGTCACGAAAGAGACCAGTGGGGGGACTGGAGGCATCAAGGTGGATGTTGAAGTCGCCAAGCAAGAGGAGTTGAGTGGTTGAGGACAGGAGTGAGGAGGAGAGGTCAGCCCACTCAGAGAGGAAGGAGGAAATTTGACCAGGTGGCCGATAGATAGTAGCCACGGTAAGGGAATGGCTAGGAGAGAGAGAGAGTCGGCAGACAAGACATTCAAAAGAGGAGTAGGTCTGCGTAGGAGTGACAGTGGCAGGAATCCACTCAGGGAAGATAAGGGCAACACCACCCCCTGCACGGTTAGGCCTGGGCATGGAGAGGATCTTGTAACCGTCAGGTAGGAGTGTGTCAAAGCTGGTGGCAGAGCTGGCTGTGAACCATGTCTCAGTGAGACAGAGGACGTCGAGGTCCAGTTCCTCAAGAAGGTGACAGATATCAGAGGAGTGCTTGATGGCAGAGCGAGAATTTAGAGTGGCAATGTGGAGAAGGTTGCCATCCTTGAAGAACTTCCGGGGAGGGGTACAGATCAGAGGTACGCCCTGCGGAGGTGTTGAAGAAGGAGGTGAAGAAGGAGCACGAGAGGGGGCAGGGAGTGAGGGTAGAGGCAAGGTAGCCAAGGATAGAGGAGGGGGGACAGCAGGAGAGGAGAGGAAGTTGATGAGGTGTGGGAAGCGTCTATCAAAGAGGTGAAGGTTGGCCTGAGGGCCTTGGACCAAGATGGTCCCATTAGCGTAGACATTAATGATGGCCTTAGAGGAGCGGAAGGGGGCCAAGAGGACATCCCAACGGGTGCCACCATTAATGGGAGAGGAGGAGAAAGGAGAGAGCACAGAGACCATATGAAGGGTCCATAGGTCAGGCGAAGGCACGAAAAAGAGGATGTCAGTGAGAGTTTCCTTAGAGCAGGCACTAGTGTAGGTGTCAGCGATAGGGAGGCCTGGGTTGGAGACCAGGATGTCCTTTTTAAACTTTTTCCTACCAGATTTAGTGAGGAGAGCAGGATAGTCAATGGAGAAGCAGTTAGAGAAGATAGGCGAGACAGAGAGCACCATGGAGTAGGAGGGAGGGGGGGGAGACAGACGAACCGAGAGCACGCAGACAGGAAGTGAGCGGCAGGCACAAGTTACCACAATTAGAGCAAACAAACAGTAATGCGTATTAGGTACCGGGCCACCTAAGTTTGAGAATCCTGCGAGGGGAGAAAAACACCCTAGTTTACCACAGTTCAGAGCAAACAGTAATGCGTATTAGGTACCGGGCTACCTAAGTTTGAGAATCCTGCGAGGGGAGAAAAACACCCTAGTTTACCACAGTTCAGAGCAAACAGTAATGCGTATTAGGTACCGGGCCACCTAAGTTTGAGAATCCTGCGAGGGGAGAAAAACACCCTAGTTTACCACAGTTCAGAGCAAACAGTAATGCGTATTAGGTACCGGGCCACCTAAGTTTGAGAATCCTGCGAGGGGAGAAAAACACCCTAGTTTACCACAGTTCAGAGCAAACAGTAATGCGTATTAGGTACCGGGGCACCTAAGTTTGAGAATCCTGCGAGGGGAGAATAAAAAACACCCTAGTTTACCTCAACTGTGAATACAGTGAGGCAAGGCCCCATGCGGATGTAACCAGGAGTAGGAGGGGTGGGCCGGGGAACGGAGAACAGGTGGAACTGGCGCCTGGCATCCCCTGCGGACACCTGCAGACACACAGGGAGCCGCACTGTAGGAGTCGCCCTTGGCCTGGGGCCCTTAGCCGCGGGGGGCTGCCGGGCAGAGGGCTGCCCAGGAGGGGGGAGGTTATAGGCAGAGGGAGAGGAAGGGGGTGTGGGCGGGCAGGGAGGCGGGGTGGGAGAGGAGGACCAGGAAGTGGGAGGGGGGAGCAGGAGCAGGCCAAACACCGCGCTCAGAGCGAAAAAGCAATTATTCAATATTTTACATCAAAACACTCACGGAGGCCCAGGCAGGGCTTCCCAGGCCTGCTGTTCCCCTTGGGCTACCGGCGACCGCTCTCCACGCTCAGCTGAAGAAAGAAGCGAGCGGGGGGAACGGCCGTCGAGTAAGCGAGAGGGGAAGCAGGCACACAGCCAATCAGAGGGGGGGGTGGGCGGGCAGGGAGGCGGGGAGGGAGAGGAGGACCAGGAAGTGGGAGGGGGGAGCAGGAGCAGGCCAAACACTGCGCTTAGAGCGCGAAAAAGCAATTATTCAATATTTTACATCAAAACACTCACGGAGGCCCAGGCAGGGCTTCCCAGGCCTGCTGTTCCCCTTGGGCTACCGGCGACCGCTCTCCACGCTCAGCTGAAGAAAAAAGGCGCTCTCCACGCTCAGCTGAAGAAAAAAGGCGCGCGTGTGGGCGTTCTGCGCATTTGCCTCCTGTACTTCCCCCGTGACGCCCACATTTTCATGCGTTGTTCCCCATTCCGCGTGTTACGCCCCATGTTACGCCTACTTTTGTTGTGAGCGCTGCGCTATGTGCGCTTTCACTGTGCGCGTAAAGCACGCTGTTTGAAGATGTGTGCGCCAGCGTGCGCCACGCAGGATTTTAGCGCACATCCATGGATTTACACGCACACGGACTTCCATGAATCGCTGTGCGTGGGTTTGGTTGCGATTTTTTCACTTGCGCTGCGATTCGCACGCTTTCGCACGCTTGCGCGCAATTTTCAGTGCACATTAATTCCATGAATCGGCCTGTCAGTGTTCATGGAGTAAGGCAATAATTGGACGACTGTGCTGGAATGGTGGGATTCCCTATGAACTCACAAGAAGAGCCACAAGAATTTCTAATGTACATACTATTAGTATTGGAAACCAAAAGCATACCTGTAAATGAAATCTTCCAAATTTCGTACATGTGGAAACATACATGCACTCTCTGTAGCAGAGTGATACAGGAAGAAATCCCAAATGAGCGATTTGTGTATGTTTCCATACCAAATAGTGAGAGCATTTCATTTCAGCAACTTGTACAAAATGCAAACGTTGGCAGATTATGTTCTATTTGCAATTCAGACAATCGCTCCAACTTACTGATACAATCACATAGTGCCTACATAATACTCATGCTTCTACATTATAATGCAGATGGCACCAAAAAAAACTGCAAACTGACTGGATTCACACATGGTCAAGTGTCACTTGGAAAGACAACCTTTACAACAGTAGGAATAATGTACCATGCAGGAGCTACAACCAATGCAGGTCACTTCACTGCATACATTAAAAAGAATTCTGGATGGTTTGAATGTAATGATAGCACCATTACTCTAAAGCAGAGGTTGCCAGCTAACCTAACAAATGCGTATTTAATGTTCTTGAAGCCAAAATTTACGAAATAATGTGTACTTCAAGATTGTCAACAAATTATGTGAAAGACTACAAGCAGTTAGAATATGCCCACAGGTATCTAACTACCTAACACGATGGAAGAATGACACAAATAAATGATTATCACAGATCGTTGGAAACAAATGCACAGGTAGAATACGCCTATAGGTATCTAACTGTTGTTAAAAATCAGCAGGAAGGCAACAAACAAAACATTAATGGGAAAGATGAAGGAAACAGGATATAACAACGACACAAATGAATGAGTATCGCAAATCTGTAGGAACAAATGCACAGTTAAAATACTCCTACAGGTATCTAACTGTTGTTAAAAATGGACAGGAAGGCAACAAACATAACATTGATCAGAAAGATGAAGGAAACACTGAAAGGAAAAAAGGAAGTAGTTAGTACCATAGGAAATTAAGTTTTTTTTTTAATCAGACAAGGATTTTTTTTTCCCAGACCCAAGGATTAGAAAAGCAAACACAGAAACTGAGCGCAATGCACTATACAATGGTTTGTAAACTAAATATGAGGGTAAAAAAAAGGTTAACTGTCTATTATGCAATGTAGTCAATTTTTAAAAAATGCAAACACGAACACACCTTTTTCTTTCATCACAGAAATGGAAAAAGTGATACTTCCGCCAAGTACGATAGCCAATTAAAACAATGTATGTGGATTCTGAACGAAGTAAGGAGTAAGTATATTGGCAGGCATTTTCTACACATGGGAATCTACACGTCTAATCTATGGTAATAATATGCTGCAGTGCCTGTAGGCTGCCCCTTCCATCTTCGGTGAGTAACCTACCACCTACGCCTTACAACCAAGGTACAAGGAGTATAGTTCCTATCCACAACCATCGCTGCATATGAAAACCATGGTCCTTGTAAATTAGCTACTTATAAATTTACTTTTCGAACCATCGTCTGCAGCCATGAAGCTAAGACACTAGGGCATCAACACAACTAGCGCATTCCACCACACCCATATTCACTTGTAACTCCACTGCTTATGACTTCAGTCTTGCATGCATGGGCTTTGGCCATGCACCCAAGAGTGCAGGGTCTCTCCACAAACACCTCAGTAAAGTGTGGTAGTGGTGATTTTTCTATAGGTGTGATATCCTTCAGTGCTTCTGGCCAGAGGCTTCACTCCTAGCTGTATGTCCATAGATCTTACATGGGATGGGTGTGCAGTGTCTTCCACGTCTAGTACTTACCACTTTGTTCTTGGTTGCATGGCCTTCGGACATGCACCCAAGACTGCACGCACTCCCCACAACTTGCCAATGAAAATGCAACACTACGGGTGTATGCATGGGTGGCACATGCAGCAGTGTTTGTGGCCAGGGCCTACAGTCTTGGAAGTAAGGCCTTCGGCCCCTCATTTTCTGTGCATACAAGGAGGCCATACAACATACGTCATTAAGTAGGTATAAGTGTATTAAAGGGTGCATGGCCTTTGGCCATGCACCCAAGAGTGCAGGGTCTCCCCACAACCACCTCGGTGATGTGTGGTAGTGGGGGTTATTCAGTGCTTCTGGCCAGAGGCTTCACTCCTAGCTGTATGTCTGTAGATCTTACATGGGATGGGTTTGCAGTGTCTTCCACATCTAGTACTTACCACTTTGTTCTTGGTTGCATGGCATTAGGCCATGCACCCAAGACTGCACGCACTCCCCACAACTTGCCAATGAAAACGCAACACTACGGGTGTATGCATGGGTGGCGCATGCAGCAGTGTTTGTGGCCAGGGCCTACAGTCTTTTAAGTAAGGCATTCGGCCTTCGGCCACAATCACTGTAGCATTTGGCACCCATGGCGGCATACTAATGAATATAATAATAGCCATCAGAAAAAATAATGCATACACGGCATGTTGTCTATTTCAATGTTATCTACCAATACACGTGTGCTTTCAACAGTTACAAATTTCCTGTCCACTGCATGGACTGAAGTGCTATCGTTATTACACCCCACATTTACTGTGCGTACAAGGTGTCCATAGAAATGACATCATGAAGACCGACCCCCAGAACAAATGCATTGATCACCCATGTCTTACTGTCTGAACCTTTCCCAATGCTCTGTGACACAGCAAAAGAGTTTCATGAAAAGAGCATGTGTACGCTGGTTGTTGCTCCGCTTTCGGCGGATCCAAGATGTCGGGCGCATCCAAACAATCTGACGCAGAACACGTCTCGCAGCAGCCAATGGGCAGAGACGTCGCGTGTCCGCGGTCATGACGCCAGCCCGTTAGCCAATCGGTATCTTGTTCGTCGATCGAACAAGGAAGTGTGACTGCGGAGCGAACATAGATATCACTCATTTTTTCAGACCTAATTTTTGATAATTATAAAGAAAAATACAGCCTGGATGGTGACCAAATTTACAAAACCACGCTTTCTGGACCAAGCCCCTGTACCTGCCACAGATTTCATCAAAATCCTTCCAGCGGTTTGACCTGTAGCCGTGTGCAAAGTTTTCCCCCTATTCAGTCTATGGGAAAAAAAGACGTTTTGGGACTCCCCCTTTATCTCTCCCCCCTCCCCCCCCCCCGCCCCGGACCAAACATCTCCAAACTTTTTGCAAAGTTTGGTGAGGATTCGTCCAGGGGGAGCGGAGTTATAAGCCGCCCAAAAAGTGCTCTTCCTATGGAAACAGCAACTTAACCATATATATGTGAAATACATTTAACAGCAATTACCTTTAAGTAAAGTGGTATCCAGCTTCATTTTACTGGTGATGAGCTGTCTGGTGTGCTGGTTGCATAGTCCCCAGACAGAGAAAGAAACCCTAGTGTGCTGGCAGGCTTTGGAGCATGAGCTGCTGTGGGAAGTGCTGGCCTTTGGAGCAGGAACTTTGAAGCAGGAGTTGTAATATACTCTGGATGTTTGTGGAGACTGAGAGCAGTGTGGCTCTGAAGGAGGAGTGCATTTGAAGGAACCTGGTGAATGGACGCTCCACGTGCCAGCTCTCCCTGGTATCCATTGCCTAGAGGTGAGGAGGTTATTTTGAGTAAGTGGCTGCTGTGAGGCACTAACATTGCTGTGGTACTGTGAATCTGTGGGGTTTGGAACAATGTGGGCATTATTGATTGCCTGTGCCTGCTGTGGGGCGTTGATATTGCTCTGTGGCTTTGAGACTGTGAGAATTCGGAACCCTGTGAACATCATGTATTGTCTGGCACTGGGTGGATGGTTAAGCAGCTCTTCCCTGGCCTTAGAGGCATATGACTTTGTGGATAGTAACTTTGTAGATAAATACACCCACATGCAGCTATGGCCAACATCTGAGGCCCCTCTATTTTTCTGCCCCAAAGTAATGAGCCTACCATTAGATGGAAAGACTGGAAGGAAGACTTCCTCAAGTTCATGCATGCTGTGTTTGCGCTCAATTATTCCATTGACAGTAAGGATGCCCTGCTGTATCACTGTCTTGGTCATGGTGGACAAGATATCTTACACAGGCTTCCTGATCCTCCAGCGGTGGATGGTACTTCCCTTAATACGTTTGAGTCAAGCCTAGCCAAACTGGACAAGCATTTTGAGCTCAAGAAAAACAAAATGTTAGCCCCGTACCAGTTTGCAACAAGAGAGCAGAAGAAGGTGGAGAGCACAGAGCAGTTTCCAACTGATCTTGGGGGGTTGGCCATAAAGTGTCAGTTTCGCTGTGCTTCCCAGAGGAACACTTGAGGGACCATCTCATGATAAAGTGTGCCGATGACAAGGTGCATGAGGAGCTTTGGTGGGAGAAAAATCCCAATCTCAACAGGGTGATAGAGATTGCCAAGCATGTTCAGCATACATCCCCATACATTCTATGTAGGGATTCTGACAATTCATCAGATGTGAATGTCATTGGCGATAAGGGCAAGGCCAAGTTGGTGAAAACATGGTCCAAAGATGTTTCCGGTGAGAGGGATGTGGATTTGAGACCAAGGGACAAGGATAGGGGACAAACAACCATGACCCCCTTTCAGGCAAGATGTGCAGCACCCTCACTGTGAACAAAACTTATCTGGCCCCTCCAGCTGACTATTGAGATGTTGCTACTGGTGCAACAGCATGCAACATCTGGCCACATGTTGTAGATTTTGGAGACCTCGCTCTGAAACTGTAAGTGAGAGTGTTGTGGATGGATGCGATTTGGAGGTGTATGATGGGTTATCCAGGTGGTCAATGCTGTATATGATTGAAAAATCAAAGTACATCATTCTATTTAATGGAGTGGGTGTGGAGATTCTTATTGACAGTGGGGCTGACTAAACCCTTATAAGCAGGGAATCCTGGGAAAGGTATTTGGCATGCTGTGCAGGGAAGAAACCCAGGGTCTGATCTAACACCTAATGAGATAACGCCATTGTTAAGCGGAAAACCTGTGCAGTTCCCTCTGGGACCACTGCAAAAGATGTAGGCTTACAGGTGCTAGCAGTAAACCCACTTGGTAGCTGTCTGTACCACACAGATTCACCTGGTAGCTGTGGCTGAGCAGTCAGACCTCTCTCAAGAAAAGTTAGGCAGTATGTGGAGTATACAAAATAGGGCAATTTACACAGTAGAACAAGCAAACACGGAACAGAGCTTGGGTGTAAAGATTTATAGGTATTTATTTATAACAACACATCTATGGAAAACACTCTGGCACTAATACGCAAAGAACTTCAATTACAAATACTATAAGTAAATCAATCCCCCTAACAATAGTACGACAAGTCTAGGTTCAACGGCACCATTATTTGCAGACAGAGGTGAATGCTTTAACCTAGATGGCACTCTAATATTCGTTAGGATGGGAGTGAAAAGGCAGGGTATGAAATCAACTCGGTACCAACACTTTTACGAACAAATTCAAGGCAAGTAAGACAGGGTCTACTGTAGATAGCAAAGTTCAGAGGCCAGGCCCACTCGGAGAGAGGCAAGGCGATATGTCCCAAAAAGTATCACAGTGGAAATGCACTTTGAGTCTTTGTCGCAAATTGTTATAGAAAGATTGGACCAGTTCAGAACAGAAAGTTAAGAAAGCTTAGAGGCGACCCAATGGGAAGGTGAGGATTAAGACACCTCACGCTAACCGTCACAAGGGAAGCCAGGCGGACACGGTAACTTGTATGTGGAGAGACAGCTCCGGCGGGGGCAGTTGTTCCTGGTGGTGGATGCAAGTCGGGGCTTTGCCAAGAGAAGAGATGATCTCGTCGTCAAAGGAAAGCTGAAGATCGTTGCACCACCAGGGAAGAGACCAGCCACGGAGTGCTCCGTCACAAGGCACCACCGTTTGGTTGCGGTACAGTGGTTAGTGGCTATCCGGTTGCCGGGGTGCTCAGCACGGGCAATTCGACCACTACGCCCTGGAAGCGAAGAAAAAGCAAAGGGGACTGGTTGTGCCCACCAGTCAGGGGAAGAAGACTCTCCGGCGGGGAGATCTCCTCTGTCGTCGGGAAGTGGTGAGTCGGTTCAGCAGGGCTCCACCGGAGGTGTCGTCGTTGCAGGTCGGCTCAGCTTTACCCTCGTCGGATTCTTAGGTCCTGTGGCGACTTCTGAAGATCCAGTCCCAAAAGCCTTGCTTTTATGCAGAAAACCCCCATTCATTCAGCCTAGCTGTCAATCAAAACACGCTAAGTGTTGAGCGGGGTGGCTCACCACTTGGGCCAATCACACCAGAGTGCGACTTGAGTTGGCGAGGCAACTCAGCCCAGCGTGCCTAAAACCCCCTCCCACGCCCCCTGTGGAACCCAGACAGAATGGCACCACTTTGGAGGGGCTCTGTGCAGAAGCCCGCCAAAAGTGGAACAAAGGGCTCAACCTTTGGTTTAGGAGTTACAGAGACGAACACAGACGCCATTTTAAAAACCGGGTTCTGGCAGAAAATACCAACCGATAGATTTATTTAAGACAAATAAACCGGTGGTATGTTAGAGACTAACGAGAAAAAGTATTAACCTCCAACAATGGGAAGAATCCCATAGAGTTATATTTGGGGTCGAATATAACAAGTAGTTTCCACTGCCACCAGCCAAAACTCAACGAGGGGGGACGGGACAGTGCCCCCTCGAATAACAGACCCAGGGGTAATCGAATTACCCCTACCAGTACGTCCACAATAGGATGGTTTGTACTAGTTCCGTTAGTAAATTTAGGTCTAGTAAAGCCAATGGTGACTTTACATGCCCTGGGAGACAGTAGTCAGTCCCAGGGTATAGAGTCTATGGTGGGGGTCCTCTAGGACGCCCCGGTGTTACGGCACAGAGGGTGCATTGTAACACACATAGCAAAACATATGAGACCCTATGGAGTAAAAGACCCCATAGCCCATAGAACACACTGACATTCATAGGAATTAACCACATTCATGTCCAAGAGTGGGAGAGAAGAGTCTCACTCTTGGCAGGATGGAAAAAAACAAACTCCAGAAATCCAGCAAAGCTGCTGGGGGACTCACTAGGTTAGGAAATTCAGCCTAAACAGATAATTCTCCCTAACAGCCATTGTGTCCATAGGGGAGTTGCAGGTCACCCTGATGTTTATGAAAAGGAGTACGGTTGGTAGGGTGTTGGTTACTAATGTTGGCAAGAATCTGATTTTGTAGAGCTGCCAAGCAACACTCAGGATTAAACTCGATCCCAATGCAGTTGAACAGGTTTATACTGGGGAAAACACTGATGTGTCTGGTGTCGGAGCATTGGATGGTGATGAAGTGGTCAAGCGGGCATCCATTGTGTTTGAAAGGAGTCTTGGATGTCTCAGAGGGTTCTTCCACAGGATCAGGATGAGCGAAGGTGCGATTCCTTTTGCAGCCAAACTCAGGTCCGTACCTCTATCACGTCAAGATGAGGTAGAGTTGGAATCAAAGAGATTACTCGAGGGTGGTGACACAGAGCCTGCAGAGGCTTCAAGTGAACCCCATTGTAGTGATAAGAAAGGGCAATGTGACAATCAGGTTGTGCATTGACCTCAGCAAGGTCAACAAGAATGTGGTGACAGAAAGATTCCCATTGACAAAGATTGATGAGATGATCCCAGACTTAGCTGGTTCAAGGCTGAGGTTGGCGTAGCATCACATGTGATGTTTATCATGCACATTGGGTTGTTGCAGTCTGCAAGAATGCCATTTGGCTTGGTGTCTGCAGCCAGTGTCTTTCAGAGAATAGTGAACACCATCCTGGGTGATGTCAAAAGGTTGATGTTTTACCAGAATGACATTTTGGTGTAGGGCTGTGATAGGAATGAGCATTATTTGAGCTTAAGATTGGTTTTGCAGGGACGAGACGATGCTGGTTTAACTTTGACATTGGAGAAATGCAAGTTTGGGAACTCCTCAGTGGATTACCTAGGGTAGAACATTTCATCTGTGGGCACAAGGCCCAAGCTTAGAATCGTCAAGGCAATGGCTAATATATCACTCCTAATACTAAGTCGGAGGTGGCCTCATTTGCATGGCTCATTGAATAGTATTCTATGTTTGTGAGGGGTTTGTTTGATAACACTGTAAATTTGAGCTGGTAGACTAGGAGAAGAGTCAAATTTGAATGGTGTGCTGCCTGTGAGTAACAGTTTGAGGTGGTCAAGCAGAATCTTTTGTCCCAACCTGTGTTGCAGGGTTTCAGAGAGAGTTGGAAGACAGATGTTTACAACAATGTATCTGAGTTTGGTTTGGGAGCAGTGCTCATGCAAGAGTGGAGCAAGTGACGGGCACAATTGTATTGTATAGTCGCGTTCTTAAGAATGTTGAGGGTCACTGTTCTGTTATAGAGCAGTAGGCACTTGCTATGATTGCTGGGATGTTCTTAAGTTCTGGATGGGGTATCAAGGAGAATTTCAAGATGGTTCACAATGTTTCAGGGTTTTAGTTGGATGGCTGGACATGTTTGTGGCAGTGAAAAAGTGGTTGCCAATGCTCGCTTTAGGAACCCGGTTAGTCACGAGAGTAGGGGTGAGACCATGATGGAGGATGATATTGGAGACATTTTTTTGGTGGATGGTAGTTTACAGGAAAGACATTGGGCATCAGTGTGTCTAGAGGATGAGGAGTACCAAATTCTCAAGAAGTTGATCAAAGACAGGTGGGGGGCGGGCATCACTCATTAGATGCCAATCATGACTTCTACAGGAGATTGAAGGAGGAGTTGATTCTTGAAGGAGGGTTTGTTTGTAGGGGACAGAGATGTTTGATTCTTTGAGTCATGAGTGAGATCAATTTTGATTTAGGCTATAGAGGCCACATGTGGCTTTGCAGGACACAATCTATCATTAGGGTGGATTTCTGGTGGCCTACCATGGACTATTTCATAGAGATGCGGGTCAAGGATTGTGACATGTGTGGCAGCAGTGACAAGGTGTTGGAAATATGGGTGCCACACATTGTGGTTCCCCAGGTGCCATTGTTGCTGTGGGGCACCATTGCAGTTGATCAGTTGGGCCATGTGATTGTTGCTGGGTCCAGGAGCAGCTATGTAGTGATGGTGATGGATCTTCTTTTGAAATGGCCCGAGCTGGTGATCATCAGAGATGACACTTCTTGGAATGTCAATACTTTTTTAGAATATCTGTTTTGGATGGAAGTTTTGTCCTCACAAATCCTTAGTGACAATGGACCACAGTTTATTTTGAGGGAGTTCCAAGAGTGGCTCTACGAGAGGGGAGTGAAACACAAGAGGACCGCGTTATTCCACCCACAATGCAATGGGTGTGTGGAACACTTTAACTGCACCCTCATGGATGTGGTCCGGTTGTCTGAACAGAACAAACGGGATTGGCAACAGCATTTGCTTGTGAGGGTTTTCCAATACAGGGTGACACCTCACCTGATCATGGGTAGTTATGCCCTTCGAGGTCATGAGGAGCCGCAAGCTGAACACACCACTAACCTCGGGTTGGCTGCACCCCTCTAGAATGGTGATATGAATGTAAGAAGTGTTGTTGAAATGGTGAAGAAGTGTGGTGTAGCCCCCAAAGTGCAATAACGTATCAAACATGGGTGCAAATTGGGGTCGCTGTTGAGCAGCGAAGGGATGAAGGTCTAAACCTACATTGCTCTGCTCAGGCCTGAGCAACTTGCATATATATATACCATTGGATTGAATCTGCTTGATTACTCAGCAGCAGACCCAGCGATCGGATGTCTGGAGCTACCCACTCCAGGTTTCCCGACTGAAAACGGAGCCGGGGGTCCCTGTTTTGGTGGTGGTGCGGAGGAGCAGCTCTGGTGCGACGCCAAAGCATTTAGGGTAAGCGTGCCATTGCCTGGGTTGGCTGCACTGTATTTGTGGCATGGTGTGTACCAAGTGTAACTGTCCCACACCAGAGGCAAGCTGCAAATTGGGAAAGCAGCTGTGAGAGAGACCCGCACAGAGCCGCACTTACCATCGTGACCCTGGAGGCACCCCGGCTGTGAATGCTTGGGTCTAGTTGCTGGAGCGGGCGGTGCTTACAGAGCTTGCCATGAGTGGGTCTTACCTAAAGAACATGAATGCTGTGATCACCGCAGGACAAGTCATCGGGTCGCCGTATGTTGTGGAGGACAGCCCTCTGCATTGGCTGGAGGGTGCCTGTTTATGAGATCCGAGATTCCGGCGAGGTGGGTCCGCGACAGGGGGACTTTCCCCTAGATTGCGCTGATGCACATGCTTGCTGCGGCGGCTGGCTGCGGAGCAATGGGGCCCATGTTGGGCTGCACTGTGGGACAGACCCAAGAGTCTGGAGGAGCACTGCCCTGGCCATACTGCGCTGTCTGTGCCATCGGAGTTGGGGGGGCGTTAGAGTGCCCCCAGCCAATGCTGAGGAGCTGGAGCCTGGTCTGGTGTGTGCACAGTGACCTCCCCTATGTGGACACTATACTGGAGGCCTGTTAGACATTGGTGCCCCCCACAGGTCCTCATCTTCACTGCTGAAGGTTACCCCACATCATCGGAGGCCAGTGGGGAGCGTGTTGTACTGACACCCTGGTCTGTCGGTCACAGCAATTTATCTGTGGCTCGGGTGTGGTGCGCGCGTCTTGTGTATTGAGGCCTTGGCGCGTGTGATGCCTGCTGAAGGCTGAGGTGTATGCAGAACCTCCAAGGTACTGTCACAGCCCTGCTTAAGTACATGAAAGTGGTAAAGTCTAAATGTGGTGATTTAGAATCTCGGTCCAGAAGGAACAACATTAGGATAGTGGTAGTGGTAGTGCCGGAGGATGCGTTAACGGGGAGCATAGAGCAGGCTTTTGAAAAACTGCTTAAGGGTCTCCTGGAATCCCCGTCCTTGTCACCCTTTTTTGCAGTTGAACAGGCACATCAAGCGCTGTGCCAACGACCGAAACCTGGAGACTTCCCATGCCCCATTATAGCTAAAATTTTCAGCTATCGAGATCGGGACCATCTCCTTCGCATCGCTAGGGGAAAAAGGAGTTATGCTTGGGATCCCAAGTAATTAGACTCTTTTCAGATTTTTCCATAGCAGTGCAGAATGAAAATCAGCAGTTCCGTGGGGATAAAAACAGCTGTGCAGCCATAACATCCAATATGCCATGCTTTTCCCGGCCAGACTTACATTCCAGTTTCAAAGGAAGCTCTATTTCTTCATGATTCCAGATGAAGCAGTTAAGTTTCATAGAGGCACAGATTCAGATTCAGGGTGGCCCTGAAAAAGATTAAATTAATCCACCACCAAAGTGTGTGTGATATTTGTAATCCATAACATGTTTTATCCTACTAAACCTGTGAGGACATAGGAAACACAGTATGCCCCGCTTCATGAAAATTCTTGTAACAGTATGGAATCATGTCATATGCACATAGCGGGCTTGGGCGTAAACAGAATACCCCATCAGAAGTTGTTATTGTTATGTTGGGTTCAGTGACAGAAGGGAGGATGAGTTGGAGTGGGCCGACCAGACTGGGGTAGCAGTGAGGGAGGGGGGCTCTGTCGATTTGGGAAGGGGTGTGTGTGTGTGGGCAGGGGAGTGGAGGAAAGTTTGATTGTTACAAACCTGAATAGCTGTTGGAACGAAAAGGCAGGCTTAAGCATAGTTGGGGGAATAACAGAAATTTGAAAATGTTTGGTGGCAGGGTGCATGGTTAGAGATGTACCCATGAGTAACACAGACATATTATCCATCAAACCGGTGGAAAACTGTGGAATACCCCCTAACTTGTGAGATGGAGATCAAATTGATGTCTTGAAACATCAGAGGGTTGGGAAATTTCACTAAATCAGGCAGAATTACTGCATACGCACAAAGACATGGAACAAAGATTCTCATATCACAAGACAATTATGCCACAAGAGGAGTGTCAATGGGTATAGCGCCAACTTGGGTGCCAATTATATTCTTTACTACCAATTCATCCCATGCAATGGGGGATTTGACACTGGACCATCAATTGGTTAAGTTCACTCTAAAAAAGAGCTATATCGACCATGAGGGAAGATACATCATTTTGTATTGTATAATCACTGGTGCTGAGCATCTGTTGGTAAATGCATATTTCCTCAATGTTGACACCCCTGAATTCTTTGATGGTGTGGTATCCATTTTGATGGGATTTATTGTAATTCCGATCATATGGGGTGGAGATATGAACATGATTTTGGATTTGGGGCCGGTCAGAATAGGGACGACCCCCAGATCTTTGTCACGGGCGGCCCGCAGATTGCTAACTCACATGACATTGCTGGGGTTGAGGGATGTCTGGAGGACCCTACATGCACAAGAGCAGCAATATTCATATTACTCCTCTGTACACGATAGCTCGTCACGGATTGACATGTTCCTAGTGTCTGTCTCTCTGTTGGGCAGGATCAAGAATACCGAAATACAGGCCCACGCACTTTCTGACCACACTCCATTAACACTGTCATTGGAGATGGGGTCATCACTGTTACCTCGCAGCGCCTGGTGGTTGAAAGCTGAGGTTCTATCAGATATTGTGTTTAAGGCAGAGATCCGATCAGATATCGAAACTATTTTGATATGCAACGATCAACATGACACATCTGCAGGAGTTAGATGGAAGGCCTTCAAGGTATGTATCCGGGCATGTCTATATCCAGAGAAGCAGGAATTCTGAAAGTGATTAGGAGAGATCTTGAATGTTCTGAAACCAAACTTAGGAGTCTAGAGCCAGAGTGCACAACAATGTCAAGCTCTGATAAATTAGCACAGATATGAGCCGAGCTGGAAATCTTTGAGTCGCACGCCATTAGGGAAATATGTTATTTCACAGGTCCACAGGCTGCAAGGTGATATGGAGAGGGCGAGAGACCGGGTAGAGCACTGGCCGGACTAACCAGAGCCGAAGGTGGGCAGACCCAGGTGGAGTGTATTATCAACGAGCATGACATCCAGCAGTGGACAGATCATGAAATCCTTAATGTTTTCTCTTGTTTATTCAGCACCCTATATGAAGTGGGTCGACCACACGATGTACACACTATACATTTCTTCTCAGAGGAGTTATCCATGTCCTCCATTAATCCCCAATCCAGGTAAGAGCTCAAAAAACTGAACTCCCGAAAGGTAAGGCCCCTGGACCGGATGGTCTTAACCTGGAGTTCTATCAGGAGCATACAGCACTCCTCGCCCTGTCTCTTCTTGAGGTTTAGAATGAGTCACTCCGTGAGTCTATTCTTCCACCCACACTATGGGATGCTACCATAATTATTCTCCTGAAACCCGGTAAACCGAGCACTCAGTGCAGATTACACAGGACAGTGATTCTTAAAAATATAGATACTAAAATGTTCACAAAAATCTTGGCGAATAGGTTCCTACCACTCATGCCCTACGTGATACATGAAGATCAAGGGGGCTTTGTCCCTGGCAGATCAATGTCATTGAATATCAGAAGTCTCTTCAATGTTATGTCCAGAATCGTCCCATATGCGGAGGCAGTGGCAGTTACATTGGATGCCCAGAAGGCTTTTGACATGGTCTTGTGGCAATACACGTGGGAGGTCCTAGAAAGGATGGGCATTGGTCTGGAAATGATTAGGTACATCAAATTATTATACACACACCCTACTGTGAGTGTTCTTGTCAATTCGTGTAGATCTTTCCCTTTTACACTAAACAGGGGCACCCACCAAGGTTGCCCGTTCTCTCCTATCCTCTTTGTTCTGGTCATTGAACCGATGGCCGACATGATCAGAGCTCGACACGCTCAGAAGGGAATCTGGCTGAAAGACCTGCCAAAGATAATATCATTATACGCAGATGATGTGCTGCTGTAACTTAGAGACCCGTGTACGAATCCTTGATCTGCTATTGAGAGATGTGATCCGGATAGGAAGCTTCTCTGGCTTTACAATTAATTAGAGTAAATATGAGATTTTCCCACTCACCATGAACACCAATCAACCGACGTGTGAGTTCCCACTTCCCTGGTCACCTGAGGGAATTAGGTATTTGGGGGTTCAGATATCCAGGACCAATCCAACGCTTCTGACAGAAACTAACAAGATGGCGTCCACTTCCCATCACCATGGCGGGCAGACTATCTTTGGTAAAGATGGTTTTGGTTCCTAAGCTAAATATTTTTGCAAATGTCCCCGTCTGGCCCGGGAAGCAGTACTTCGCTCAGCTTCACAGTCTCTTTGAACAAATTCCTATGGCATGCTGGAGCTGTAAGAAAGAAATTGACTGATATGACCCTATCCTACGAGAGAGGTGGCTTCACAGCCCCAATCTCGAGCAGTATTGGATTGCAGCGCAGGCTCAGTATGCCTTGTACTGTTACGTTGATGGTGCTCGTCCAACCCATGTTAAACTAGAACAGCTGGCAGTGGGCAATACTAACTTTACAACTCTCATTCTGAATCTTAAGTATAGAGACAACTCCCCGCTAGACCCCACAGCTTCCACTTTACTTGATTGGCACTGGTTGCTACCAGTAGTAAATGAGACACGCCCTTATTATAAATGGCTCCCTATCTGGAGATTTCCTGGGTAGGAATCTAAACACGATACAGCACTGTTACAACACTGGTATGGGTTGTAGCACAGGGCACTGACTGATTTATTCCCCAAAGGGAAGTTCAGCACACCCCACACTTGGCATGTTGGGCACTTGGGATCAGGATTGGAAACACTTCAATACTATAGGCTTCGTTATGCATTCTGATCTATGTGGCCATGTTTCCCAGAGGAACCCCCCGATAACCAGGAACTACAATACATTGCCAATTCATGCAGACCTCATGGGATAGTCTCCTCCCTGTATAAGATGTTGCTGGGGAAAATCTCGGACACTGCATCCAAGGTGCGTGCTGCTTGGGCGAGTGAGTTAGACCTAGACCTCTCAGACGCCCAATGGA
Source organism: Ambystoma mexicanum (assembly GCF_040938575.1). Lineage (NCBI taxonomy): Eukaryota > Metazoa > Chordata > Amphibia > Caudata > Ambystomatidae > Ambystoma > Ambystoma mexicanum. The sequence continues at coordinate 521,145,165 of NC_090934.1, forward strand.
AAGCTATGTGCTCCCATACACGTAAAGTCTCTCTCAATTTTAGATTTCGCTGCACACAGTACAAACTTCTGAACAGGTTGTATCATACCCCCTATCGGCTTAATCGATTTGCCCAACAATCTCTTCACATTTGCCCTGGGTGCCACGCTGAGGAGGCCGATCATATGCACTTGTTTTGGACATTTATCAGGCTCCATAACTTCTGGAATGAGGTCTTACATGCACTGACAGAAATCGTGGGATCTACCATTGATCCTGTTCCATTGGGGGTCCTGTTTGGTGCATGGGAAGTCACTTGGAGCAAAACAATCTCATCCTTCCTAAATATTAGCTGTATTGTAGCCAAAAGATGTATACTTCAGCACTGGAAACATTCTTCCCCTCCTACCTTTAAAATGTGGCTGGCTGCACTTACCTGGACTCAAACCTGCGAAGAGGAATACCTGAACTCACTCGCTAAGCACTCCCACCCCAAGAATGCATAGGCCGAGTTTCATACCTACCTATCCAACCACTCTGGTGATTGATCTGTACATATCGCAATGCTATGTTACTGACACCTGTACACCGTAATTGTGAATGTATCATAACTTATCAACGTACTGTAATCATTGCTCTAACAACATGCCTAATGTGTCTGTATAAATACTAAGATTCCACATCTTGACCCTGTACTCTGCAAGTTCTGCCCAAAAAAAAGTAAAAAAATAAAAAAATAGAACAATGGGCGGTGGTGATTGCAAAGGGGCCTAGCGCAGATCCACTGCTGTTTGCATCATCAAACCTGCTCAATGCCACATCACCCCAGCAGGGCCTGGTCACTCGTCCAGCTTGAGTACCAGTTCACTGTGCAGATAACATCAAACTGCTGCATTGAACCGCCAGGAATTTGAATCTCAGCTTGACTCGAACCAATGGAATATTGCATCTGCATCAATTGTCGACCTGCACCAGGGCTATTAATTGTTTCAGACCAGACTCGATTGTTGAAATGCTCCTGGTGATCCATCAGCCTATGTCGCTCAATGGCATCTTTGAAAAGCATGGAGCACCCGCTCAAATGCGACTGGATGCCATCTAGCAACCTTAGATCAATATGACTCGATGCCATCAAACCCGGTATGACCCACAAGCATAAATGTTTGAAACCGGGTTCGACACCATTGAACCATTAAAGTAACCCTGTCCTCCTAGTCCACCTTTTGAGGCCCTAGAGAGTGGTTACGCCCTCTTTGCACCTTTTTTTCCACCAAGACATACCCTTTTTATCAACATTGTTGAATTTCTTCCATATTTCCTCCCAGACAAACTAGTCAGAGTGTTTATATATAACTGTTCTGAATCCTCTGTCTTCTTTTACAGGGGTGGGTTTTTCACAATATTTTTAATGGTTAGTTGCATGATAGATTTGTTTAATTAAAGTATATATGTTCATAGAACTTTGATAGGACACTCTAGAATTTTGGAACGGTTGTACTGTCCGTTTTTTTTATTGCTACTGTCTTCTATTTACGCCCATTCTAAGAGTATAGCCTTCCATCGGCCCACGTTACCACAAAAGGCAAAGGAGGTATAAGGGGTCATTAAGATCCCAGCGTTAAGGGGTTAACGGCGCCGTAAAAGGCTGCGGCGCTGTTAACCCCTTAACGCCTTACTACAAGGTCCCTTTGCGGCTCCCGACCTTAACGGCTGGTCTGGACCAGCCGTTAAAGTAGGGACCCGCAAAGGGACCTTGATGGCAATTACGGTACCGCAATTTGCGGTACCGTAATTGCCGCCTTCCCCATTCCCATTGAGCCCTATGGGGCAAAAACGGGAATGGGGAAGGGCAATGGAGAAAGGGGGAATTACCGCCCGCCAACCTTGGAATGGGGTGGTAATTCCCCCTTTCTACATGGCGGACTCCGGCATGGACATGGTGCTAATAGCACCATGGTTTAGCGCCGGAGTCCTAATGAGGGCCATAGTGTTATATGAGCTTGCTATTTTCTGTTCCTTTATGGTTTAGTGTCTATATTTGATCCTGTATTTTACCTGTAGATTGGTAACCTCAAATCATTCTGTTTTGGAATGCTTGTGAGAGCGGTGGCAGTTGAGGGAAGCAAGAAAAGCAAATTATAATCTGCCCTTGGTGGCCTATTACTGCCTTGCCTTGCTGGAAATAAAAGAGGCTGAAGTCACACAAACAAATAAAGCATGGGCGCAAATTGAGGGAGATGATGACAGGTAACCAAGTCAGGGTCATACTGCCCAGGAAATGGGGAAAATGTGCCTCAAAATATTCAAGCCTCAAGACAGTTGAGAGGGATTGCGTGAATGCAGTTCAGTTGAATGGTAGTAATATGTGGAACAAGGTGTATTATATGCATGGTCAACCTTTGACAACCACAGCCAGTTACTTATATTTTTGATGTCACACTTGCTTTGTATGTCTTAATTTTTCCTTGTGCCACCCTTTGCTCCACTCCTTCCAGCCCTTCCGGTAATCCCTGTGTTATTTCACCCCTCAAGGACGGGAGGTTTGTTATATAGCTTAGTATCTATGCCATTATACTGTTCCCCTGACAGTCTGGAATGTTGTTGCTTTAAGCCTGGAATGAGTGGCCAGTGGGAGAGAAAGGCTGAAGGGGAAGGAGCAGTTTGGAGGCGGCTTATACTGTTACTTTTCATCAATATAGTTAGCACGCAATTACCTTCAAGTAGAGTGGTAGCCAGCTTTATGTCACCAGGTGACTCACGCAGGGGTTTCTACCTATACTCAAATCTCTGCTTGATATGTGTTTGGCAACAAAGGAGGAGCTGCAGCAAGAGATGGCCACCTTGAGGCAAACCCTGCATACAAAGCTTTTGGAAATGTTGGCCTCAATTAAATTCCTCCATGCACACACAGATCGCTTAAGATAATCTCTGCATGAGAAGATGTTGACCTTAAGGGAATTCCAACATCAAGACATGGATTGCCTCAGTCAATCACTGCATGAGGAGTTGTTGGCCTCAAGGGCTCTCCACCGCCAGGAGATATCTGTTGTTTGTTTGTTTGTTTATTTATTTATAATGTGCACCAGACCCGTAGGTAACAGGGCGCAGCAATAAGAAGGTGCAAAGCTTACAAGGTTACAACATATTTCACAGTCAGACACATTACACATTATATTTAAAAAAGAGTTACACAGGCAGTATAGCAGTATCTCACAATGTAGCTACAAATGTACAGGTTCTAAGCAGGTTAGTTCTCCGTTTCGCTAGACTGTGAGAGAAGTCTACGGCAGCCCAGAAGGGCAGAATACAATACAATACAATACTGTGGCTAGTAGTCAGTAGACTTGAGCAAGTTGATATAATTCTTTCTGAAATTTGGATATGGTTGGTCTGCTCTAAGCTTGTGGGGCAAGGAGTTCCAGATTTTGGCTACCTATACAGAAAAGGTGTTACCGCCAATTTTAGTAAGTCTAAATCTTGGGACCATAAGGCAGTTGGCATTGCTTGCTCTTGTCGGTCTAGTGGAAGTTCTTCTAGTTAGTCTGTCTACTAGGTACCTAGGGGCCGCATTGTTTAGTGCTTTGTGGGTCAGGGAGACCATTTTAACAGTATTTTATTATGGGTCGAAAGCCATTTGTCGTGGCGTCTGATAGAAGAGATATGTACTCTTTTATTTATGCCTAGTGCAGCTCTTAAGGCATTATTTTGAAGGATTTGTAGCCTTTGGATAATGGCATTGTTGGCACCACTGGTGACAGCAATGCAATAATCTATCCTGGAGAGTATTAGTGCTCTTGCCAAGATCATGCAACTGTCATTAGGGAGGAATGGCTTACCTGCTCTAATAAGCTTACAAGTTTAAGCAGTGGTAGCGGCCAGGGAATGTACTTGTTTATCAAAGGACACAGTTGAGTCAAGGTAGAAACCAAGAGTTTTTACCTCCTTGGTTACTCTGATAGTGTTTCCGTCCCATGGTTAATGAGGATGAGGAGTATTCTTGGCCTGGTTTGTTGATGTTAGTGTGAGAACCCAGGATTATCAGCTCTGTCTTATCATCATTCAGGCATAGATCATGGGTGGCCATCCATGCCTGGATGATGAGATAAACCCTGTTCACCAGCGCCAGGTCCTTGCCATGATCCCCAGAAAGAGGGAGGAGAATCTGTGTATCATCTGCATAGTTAGTGTAGGTGATACCCAGAAGGTCCAGATCATCGAACAATGGTTTGGTGAATATATTGTATAGGGTGGGGGGAAAACAGGAGCCCTGGGGTACACCACACTGGATGGGGGTAGGGTCTGCTGCCACTGATTGGGAGAACACCGTCATGGTTCTCTCACTCTGGAAGGATTCTATCCATTTGATAGCCTCTGTAGAAAAGTGAGCTGCTAAATCCAATTGTCTGCATAGGACCTTGTGATCCACTAGGTCGAATGCAGCTGAGAGATCAATTAATAGGAGGAGGGCTATCTTCCCTTTATCTCTCAGCTCATCAACCTGTGTTTTTAGGTCAATCAGGGCAGTTTCCTTTCCATGTAATGGGCAAAAACCAGATTGTCTAGCTCCCAGGAGGTTGTGCAAATCAAGGTATTTTTGAATCTGGGTGTATGCAACTTTGCCAATTATTTTGAGTAGAAATGGTACCGTCGTAATCGGGCGGTAATTGGTGTGAATAAGTGGATCTAACGTTTGCTTTTTCAGGATTGGGAGTACCCAGGATTGTTTTAGATTAGCAGGAATGGTGCCAGAGGCAAAGGAGGCATTGATCAATTTGGAGATGAATGGCGATAGATCTCTGGTGGCATCTTTTATGATCTGAGCTGGGCAGATGTCGCCTTTGCAATTGGATGGTTTAAGAGATAGGATAGTTTTCTCTACCTCTAAAATGGTATTTTAGTGAAACAGAATCTGGTGGTCTGGGCTGTAGGAGTGTCACTCGGTGGACCTGTGTTTGAGGGAGACTGTAGATTTAGTGTATCTTTTTTTGGTTTATTTTATTTTGGAGAGTATTTATTTTGTTAGCTAGTGCATGTTGGATATCCGAACACCACGTCTTATTTTTGATGCAAGTGTCTGGTATGGGGATCGGGGACTCTAGTTCTTTTAGAATAGTGAACAGTTCCTTCATGCTTCAGTTGGATTTAGCAATGTGTTTGTTGTAAGAATTCCGTTTTGCCATGCAGACTTCTTTTTTGTAGTGCATAGAGATAGTGGTCAACTTGCCTTTGTTTTCATTGGATGGAGAGAGTCTCCAGGCAGTTTCACACTTCCTTTTTAGAATGAGAATGTGCTTTAATTGTGGAGTGAACCACTCATTTAGGTGGGCTTTTGGTTTGCTCGCTCTCAGTTCAGTGGGGCAATTTTGTCAATTGTGATGAGCATGATTTTGTTATATTCCTGGACCAGTATGCTGGGGTCTAAGTTATCAGCCAATGAATTAAGAGTCGGGAGAATAGTAGGGATCACTTTGTCCACTGTAATATTCTTTATGTTTCTAGTTAGGCATGGTGGCGCCGGTTGCGGGGCCATAGATGGAGTTCTGGTGGTTGATAGAGTGAATGACACGATTGAGTCGTCTGTCCACAGTCGTGGCGTGATAGAAGTGAAAGTAGCTGTGCAGTTATGATCAGCTACTCAGTCTAATGTTCTACCTTTACTGTGGGTAGGTTTGTTATCTTTTTGTGATAGTCCTAATGCAGTAAGAATATTGGCTACCTCAGTGGCATGTTTATCCGCCGGATCATTAAAGCCTAAATTAAAGTCGCCTACTAGTAGTAGTTGAGTAGTTGTTTTAAAGTTGTTGGCTAGTAGATTGTGCATATCTTCCTCATATGATCCAAGGGGGCCAGGTGGTCTGTAAAGTAGATGGATAGTGAGTGACTGAAAGTTAATTAGGGGGAGTTTGCCAGTGAGGATTTCACATTATTGCAAGGTTTGTGGGGGGGGGGCTAGTCTTAGTGATAGGCTCGCTCTGGAAATAAAAGCGATTCCTCCACCTCGGGTTCCGTCTCTATCTTGCCTGGATATTGTGTATCCAGCTGGGATCGCTAACGTAAGCAAAGGTCCTGCAGCATTATGTAGCCAGGATTCTGTTATAGCAAGGAAATCTAGGTTTCCTTCTGTTATTAGATCGTCAATGTCCGTAGCATGGGCAACAAGGGATCTTGTGTTTAGGAGTGCTCCTTTAAGAGGGTGTATTTCCCTTTTAGGTGTCGCCTGGCGAGGCGTTGATAGGTTTGGGGCAGTTAGTCTAGTATTGTGAGTCATGGTCTGACTGACAGTGGTGCAAGGAACCGCTGAAGACGTAGACTGGTTAATATTATTAATCTTTCTACTGTTGTGGCAATTAGTTTTCTTATTTATTGGTGGTAGTGATCTTGTGAGTGGTTCGTATAGTTCAGTTAGTCTCGGCCGGAGTCTAAGGTTTCTGTCATTAATGGTACAAGGGAGAGTAGCATAGGCTCTTGGACCTGTATCGCATATAAATTTAGGTAGGACAGAGCTAGGGCTGTCTGCTGCCAAGTTTGTCAATCTGGATGGGAGTGGTTCAAACTCAGGTGAGGTGAACCTGTTGCAGAGTTCTACAAGGCTAGTGGAGAGAAAAGTGTTGGCCATCATTATATGATATGCTATACTTTGGAATAACATGTTTGGCAGGAGGTATAATATGTTTTCTGCAAGTACTAAAGAAGGGGGTCAGGGCGCGCACCTTAATCGAGGTCAGGTGTCGCGGGTAATTTGGACGAACAATTGTCAAATGAGACCCTGGAGGTAGTTTAGCTAGGGCTGCATGATCTGGTCAGGTGGGAATTATTACCAGAGCACCTGTGGACAAGGGTCCAGGGGAGGCAGGAGGGAATGATGTGCAAATGTTACATCAGCTCATGCATGCAAATAACAAGCACATATGCACGGGGGTACCATACACTCAATCAATGCACCAGCGCACGTAGTATATCAATCAAGACTTGATCATTACACAGGGCATAGGTGTAGGTACACAATATGTAATATGTACACAGTAAGAGCGCTATGGAGAAAGCACATAATGGCAAATGATGGCTGAGGCATGCTATGGAGGTTAGACCCAGCAATATGACATAATCACAAGGTGGGGAAAAACAGTACACAGCACACACAATTTTGAGGGAATGGTAGGCGATACCAGTCAGGAAAGCATAGTGCTGTGTGAGTGTAGGGACAATCTAGTTAGGAGCAGATGCAATGCTCAGGCATAAGCACAGAGCGGCAATATGTATACAATCAATACAAAGTGAGCGGTACCCACTAGTTCTAGGGCTGTAAATGCAATCAGGTGATTAGGGAAGACATGAGGCGAGTCAAATGTAGGATACATAGTATGGTTGGATAGTCAATTAAAATAGTGCACAGAGCACACGTTTGCAAAGGGTAATAGTGGGCATAATCCAGCAGTTAGGAGCAATGCAGTAAAATCAATAACAGTTCAATCGGAACAAGAGTTGCATGTAAACGTGGCAGTGCACTAATAACAGGACACAGAGTACAATTACGAGGCAGGAAGTGGTTACGCAATCGGGGGGCTGGAGTGTTCAGCAAGCCAGTTCAGGAGGGCAGTGACGGTTGCCTAACTTTACAAATGGCATAATAGGCAAGTTAAGCCATTTGACAGCATAGTTCAAAGTCGATGGGGGAAGTGTCTGTATCCTTTGGGTAGCAGATCCGGCTTTAGTACTTAAGGCCTGGTATGTGTTGCCGAAGGGAATGCGGGCGAGCTTCCGGGCTAATTGGCAGTGCGACAAAGGAGTGGACATGGCGAGGCAGCGCATTGAGTAGATGCTATGTGTATTACCTTGGATAGGTTGTTGATCAGGGGTACTGGCGGACGGCGTGATTGGCTAGTGACAGGCTTGGGACAGGTTGTGAGCCTTCGAGGTTGTGCCATAGAGGTCGAGCCGGCTTCTCGCCTGCCGGTGAAAGGGAATGGTGTAAATAGGATGGCTCCAGCCAATCCTGGGCAGCCTTGTAGATGCTGTATAGCAACCCAGATGCAGATGGCTTGGTAATGCAAGGAGGCCATATTGGAGCGTCAAACCTTGTGGTTTAACAAATGCGAATGCCACAGATTAATATGCAGAAACAATTTCACAATGCACAGATGCTCGTGGTGGCACGAGTATTAGTTGCAGCAAAATTACAAGGTTAAATGCTAGTCGAATCTTGATGTTTTCGGGAGTTCGCTTATCAGGCTAGTTGCGTCTGAATAAAGCCCAAGGGTTGACCGTGGTGGTGGGGGCCCATCCGGGAAGAGGGCACTGATCTTGCAGTGGAGCTCCTCCTCCCTTCCATGCTGCCTTAAAGGAAACTCTAAACATATAGTTGGAGATGTAAATGGTCACCATGCATGCTGACTCTTTGGCCATTCATGATAGCATCATCAGGATTTTGTTGCAATATGGGCCCTCATGCACGCATCCCTCTCATGAGTGGCCATAGCCAATGAGGGTCAGGCTTTGGCACTGCGTGGTCAGAATGCACCACCCCAGGATTCACCACAAGATGGAGTTTCCAACTGAACCACACAGGTGATTCCATTGGCCATGTCCTCATTCACCCCTATCCTCTTGCCACCACCACCCTTCATTCAGTACTTTAGTGTCCATGAGCCCATGTATGGAGCATGAATAATGTTCCTTTTATTTATTTTGTTCCCTGTCCATGGTGGGCTGTTTAATTTTGTAGTCATCATGTCAGGGCCATTGTGCTCTTGAGGGCAGTGACACAACTCTACATTTTATTGGGCACATTTTTGAGCGGGGGGACTGAACATGCAGCCATGCTCAGGGGAGTAATCTGATGTGGTGTTGTGGACTGCTACAGCCTCCAACATACTGGTGGACATTCTATTCAACAGTGATGTGTATGAGTGCACTACGTCAAGCAGACTCCTTTAGCTGGTCTAAACAAATGTCCAATGCAATTTCAGGTATCTTGCCTCATCCAGTGCCCACAACGCTAGAGAGGATACCCCGAATACCCTATTTCTGCCCAAGTCCCCATTCCCTCTGCTGAACATTGACCCACATAGCACTAATGTGGAGGCCCAGTGTTAGGTGGAGGTGGTGAGGAATTGAAAGCACAGCAGCAGTACCACAAGTTAAGGTTGTGCACTCCCATGCATTTTTATGGCCGGTGACACATGATCCCCATTGTGGCATGATCTGTTGACACATGATTCCCCATTGTGGCATGATCTGTCACATATATGGTTGAACACATCTAAATACATTTGGTGATGATTGGGTGATTGTCACTGAAAATGTGAGTTGTCCTACATAATTATGTCTGTGCATGTCTCCTTGTTCACCTATGCATGTGCTTTGTGTTATTGGTTACACTTCCATGAGTTGCGGCTTGGAGTCAGTGTACTTGAGATGTTCTTGTGCACATGTTTTTGGTGAGGGCAGATGCAGTGGCTTCTTTTTCGATGGCAATACATTTGCACTCCTGTCATGTGAGCCTTGCATTCCATCTCCAGACATTTGTCATGGCAATTTGACACTCCATGATCAGGGGTGGCCTGGCCAATTGGGGACTCTAGAAATTCCCTGGTAGGCCTCTGCCCCCTGGCCCTCTTGTGTTTGGTATTATCACATTTTCTCACATGGTAAGGGTTGGCTTTGTGGGAAAAGTGTGATATGGGGCCACTGTGAGTATTATTATCAGGGCCTCTGTTGGTTCCCAGTACATCCTGGTCCATGATGCATGGCAATGCAGCACACCTGACTATCACAGTCCATGGTAAGGGGATGATCCAGATGCATGTGGATGATGTCGGAAGTGTGCAGGGCATTGTTGGTGAGTGAGGTGCGGGTGTTGGATTCCTAAATGACTTTCTGATGTGCCATGTGTAATGTTGCTGCTGTGTTCCCATTAATGTGATCAAGAAATGTTGATGGTGAAGGGTGTGTGACCTTACATTTGTTTATGTGTGTGTGTTTTGTGAGTGGCTACATTGCTTTCTGTAAGATTTAGAGGGCATCTTAATAATTGGAGAAGGGTGAGAATGTCAGACATGCATGAGGAGGAGGTGGTTGGGCAGTTGTTGATTTTCTCCATTGATGGAAGACGTGTATGGCAGTGGTGAGTGGAGGTGAGAAGGACCAGCAACGGTGCAGAGGGACCGATCATGAAGTAATAGTAGTAAATCTTTATTAGGATATATGCATTCCCATCATAGAATATACATAAAGAGGGATAAAAACATTAGATAGAACTCACATACATAAAATGGGCAAGTACTAAAATACATTCACAATAATTTCCCACACAAAATTTTCAATGTACACATACACATTTAAGGCTATCAATGGACCAGAAACCGATAAAATAAATCTCATATCTGTTTGGACTTGAGTATTCCTCAGAGATATAAAAGCAGTGTAAATCATTCATGTCCCTCTCAGAGCAGGCACATTTCCTCCCAGTGGATACTTAAACAACCCTGGGAAGAGAATATCCCCTACAAACAATATATTTGCCCTAGAGCGCATTATAATTGCCCTTTTTCTTTTGGCTGTGAACCATTGAATATAGCCTGACCTTGCAGCAATAAGGGGGATGTTATGGTGATAAAATTGCACACTCTTCATCTGCAGTTCATTTTTCCGCCTTTCATTTGCTCTATAAGAAAAGAAGCTATTCACTACTTCCTTTCTGACAACATTATTGACCAATGGATCTTCAGTAAATAGCCTCAAAAGGGCCTAATCAAGGGTTGGGGGGAGAGGTAAAAACTAAACGCTATTACCGCCACATTACCGCTGCACCGAATTCCGAGTTTCAGAGGAAAGTTGCAGATTTACATCCACCTTTGAGCTGGAGTTAAATCTTGCCACTTTACGCCCATTTCGCTGCACTAATACAGTGACGCTAATATAGCCGGCAGTAATAGCACCAATGCTGCTCCATAGAGTGCTATGGACTCTTTAAAAAAATGGGGAGTAAATGGGAAGTAACAGCATTGCCGCTATTTGCGTTGGGTGGTATCGCTGCAGATTTACTGCTGGGCTACCGCCCAACTTCTGATGGGGTCCTGAGTCTGTAGAAACATTTTGTAATGTTGTTTAACCTGGGCAAAACACCCAGGTAATTCACAGTCATTAATTCTTTCACCAAAGTTCTGGTTATGAATAAATGCAGACTGCCCCAAAGGCGCAACCAAATGATCAAAGGCTCCAATGTTATGAAGTCTTCCAAATACTCTAAATCAAGTTCTTCATGAAGGAAATAACCAGGAAAAGCCGGTGATACAACCATTGTTTTCTGTAAAAAGCTATTTGCAGTTATTTGAGGTTTATTTACGGGGTAAAAACCCCATTAAGCTTTGCCATAAGTCAGTAAAGGCACTGATTTAGCCACATAAATCCGGAGGATGTGATCTAGTGGCAACCCACCGAGACTTGCCCCATACATCAAAATTGAGCCATTGATCTGAGATGACTTTGCTTTTTTTGGTTAATATGTGAAACCCATTTCAAATCAGAGGAAATCGTTACGCCAAGGTAACAACATTTTGTGACCCATTCGAGTTTCCTTCCTTCTAATAATATAGCATTACCTCTTGGTTTACTACTGCCGAGACCTTTGACTTCCCTACATTGATATTAAGATCTCTCACCCATCATGAAGATTGCGTTCAGGTGAGCTATTTTTGTTGTACTTCATCAATGTGACTGAGGGGACACATTGAATGGGGACATTGTGCCAGGAGCAAGATTTATAATTTTTTGTCTTTGGGCCTGTGACACTGGAACTTTCATTTCCACTTGAAATGACTGTGGCCGTGGTTTGTGCACTTTATGTGATGGGTGAGGTGGCATTGTACTTTTCAAGTTATGGGCTCACACTGTTTGCCATTCCAAGAGACACAATCTCAAGGTGTTGTTATGGGCAAGGTGGATTTGCCTGAATGCATAATTGAAGGCCATCAGGTATGTGATGACAATTGGGTGGGACTTAGTCCAGGTGAACTTGGTCCACTTGCACCTTCTCACCAACTGCAAAGGAAAAGAGGCTGCAGGGCTTCTTTAGGGAAAAAGAGCAGCAAACAAGAAAGGCACCAACAGTTTAATGTGATTGACAAGTGGGCAGGGCTTAGGCCAGCCAACAAAGATCTAGCTGTACCTGCCCACCAACTGCAAAAGAAAGAGACTAAAGGGCTGCTTAAGTAGGGAAAAAGAGCCGGAAACCAGGAAGGCACCAACAGTTTAATGTGATTGACACGTAGGCGGGGCTTAACCCAGGTGACCTCAATCCACTTGCACCTTCTAACAAACTGCAAAGGAAAAGAGGCTGGAGGTTTGCTTAGGTATGGAAAAAGAGTGGCAAACTGGGAAGGAACCAACAGTTTAACGCTATTGACAGGTGGGCAGGGCTTACGCCAGGTGACCTAGATACACTTGCACCAACTGGAAAGGAAAAGATGCCAGAGGGCTATTTAAGTATGGAAAAAGAGAGGGTGCTAGAGAGCCCAACCGAGATGGAAGCCCCCCTGTGAGCTCAGGCTGGAGCTCCCAAGAATCCTGATTTAGTCAGCACCAGTGGTAGTGTAAACACTGTTCCAACGGCTGACATGGCATCTTAAACCCCCCCACACAACAAAGCCTGAGCCACGGGAGAGCCCCCCAGGCTGGAAAATACCAGCAGTGAGTCAGGGTGGGAGGGCACCCCGGCCCCTGACAGAGTGAAGGCCGCTGTCCTGGAGGCGGAACCAGAGCTGAGAGGTCGGCCCTATCCTGATGTCGCCCAGAGGACATCCAGGCATGCACAGACAGTGGCGAGGCGGCCGAGTGCTAACCCCACCAGGGACACAGTGGCACCGTGGCAGAACGAGACCCAAGGGAATTAGCCTCCCCAAAGACGAAAGTGAACACCCGAAGGTCCAGCACAAACAAAAACGACAACAGCACAAAGGCGCAGGCCGAATCTCGAGGTAGCACTGGGACATGGAGTGGGCCCCGAGGTCTGGAGAAGAGGGTCCCAGGAGAGTCGGTGGGGATAACCTGACACTGCAGACTTGGGATAACGAACGTCTAGCAACCTCAACACTGGAGTGCTTCGGGAGCTGGCCAAGTCTGATGCTGCACCTCAGACTTTGAGGGCGCAGGGGAGGCTCACGACCCACCCAGTCCGGGCACAGGGCGAGTGAGCCTGCACACAAAAAAAAGGTCACAAGAACCTTAAGTGGGCAGCGGGGCACACACAAGATCATGGAAGCCGCGGCAGAGCTGCACCCTTGATAAGCCCCCACAATGCACTACGCACAAGACTCCTGGAGCTAAATCAGCGGCGGAACAGGACGTGTCCACTGTACCCTCCCTTCCCACCACAGACGGTTGACGGACCCATGAGAGGGGACGCGGAGCTCCACACAGGGACAGGAATGACAGTGGGCAACACAAGCTGCAACAACTCAATGGCCCACTGGGCTCCGCTCTAAGAGCTACCAATGAGCACACCAGTACCCATCCACTGTGGGACAGCACCTTGAATGGGTTCAAGACAGTCCCCCCAACACATCACAACAAAGCTGGCACTGGACAGCCCACGCAGGGACTGCGATAACATCTGAGGCCCACACAGAAGACCCACAGCTGACCAAACAAAGTGGCCAGCCAAGAGGTGAGGAGGTCGGGAAGGGGATAATCAGACCCCTTTGTCTGAAACCCCATCACAGTCAATGCACCCACCGTGACCAAGGACAATCCATGGTGCCCTGGTCAGGGGGAAATTACCACGTCAACCACGTCAACCAACACCAAACCAGTTGGTGACGTGCAGGGAAAGTCAACATCCTCCCCTCCCCCTGTGGGAAGCCCCAACCAACTCACTCTCACCGCCTGACCCTCTGGCAAGGAACAGCAAGGCAAGAAGAACCACAACCATCGCAAAGGTGTCACGGTTCACCACGAGAGGATTCCAGCGAGCCCTGCTTATGCAATAGTCAGCAGCAACACAAGCCAAGTACCACCACCCACTAAACACATCCAAGGGCACAATACTGTCGGCACCTACTGGGCCCTTGCAGTAGATGCGGGGCAGCCTTCTCTCCCATCAGAGGCAATCGGTCCCAACCCTGAAGAGTCTGGCCCCTGGTCACTGATAGAAACACCCACCATCATAGACCAGTGCCGCCTCCCCTGAGTGCCTCTCAGAAGACCTCCAAAAGCCCCTCCCGACAACAGATGTTGAGCATGGGCAAGTCAGACACATCCCAAAGGAAATAGAATTTTGAGCCAGTAACCATCGTCAAAACCCCCAAATCACTTCCATGTCCAACATCTCCGCTAGCAACAATGGATCAAGATGATGAGATGCCCCAAGCTCTGTCCATTGACATCTGAGAAATTTAACTTGAACTCAAATCAGGCATTGGTAACTTAGACTCCAAACTCTACGCACTCTCATCGAAAGTCGATCTGTTGCAACAGAGTTGCGCAAAGAGTATCCGACCTATAGGACGGAAACGTCAGACTGACAACCATAGTAATGGCCCTTGAGGCCCACCTGAAAACAGTAACGGCCAAGAATGAGTATCTGGAGGGGAGAGCCCGCCTTAATAGTATCTGGATAGTGGGGGTGAGAGAGGGACAGATCCCACAGAAGATGGAGGACTTTGTCGAAACACTGTGCAAAGAACTGTTTGGTACACCCTCACTGTCCCAGATCTTCGTGGTTGAGAGGGCCCACCAAGGGCCCGCGGTCCGCTGGGTCCCAGGGGCAGCCCCACGACACATCATCACATGACTCCTCCATTTTAAAGACTGCAATGCAATCTTGAGACTTGCTAGGGAAAAAGGAGAATGTCATTACGACGGCAACAGGATACAAATCTACCCAGACTTCTCCCAATCAGTCCAAGCCTAGTGTAGATCCTTTGCCAGAGTGAAGAAACGTCTGAGAGACAACCGAATGCAACATTTCATGTTATATCCTGCAAAACTGTGTGTGCAACCCACGTGAAAGACACAATTTTTCAATACCCCCGTAGAGGTAAATAATTTCCTAGACAAGCTGGCAACAACCCAAGACTGGCCAGGAGAGGCTACAACAGGCGGAACCCAAGATGACCAAAACAGGTATGTGAAGTACCACGCAGCACATCGTCTCCCTTGTGCCGCGTGGCAATCGAACTACAAAGCTGTGGGGGGTAACTAGCTGGAATGCCCTACAGCACTTCAAATGCACACACCACAGAACACCACACTCAGGCCCACCTGAATACATGCTTCAAAGGCAGCATCTGAACTTGGATGGGCACTAGCGCCCCGAGTTCAGCAAACTTTGAAAGTTACCAGTTAATCGAGTGGGGACAACAGACGGGCATGTTGGGGGTTGCCTGTGAGGGATCGGAAAGGTGAGTGACCCGGCTGCAAGTTAACTCAATGAGCACGCAGCATGTTGGGAAAGGGAAGTTCATGGGGAGTTGCGCCATAAGTGGGCCTAGCCACCACCGACAGATCCTGTACATTAACTTTAACGGTCAGAAGGAAGACACACACGTCCCAGGAGCAATATCAGTCCAAGTGCACATACCCTGAATAAACATACCAACACACCATACCATTCAAGTAGCGACATGGAATATTAGAGGGTGCAATAACCCGGCTAAGACCCGAAAGTTCTCTCAATACCTCAAAAGACACAACATAGACATCGCCTTCATAAAAGAGACCCACCTCCTTCCATCCTGTGAGAGCCGATGGGCACTAGACTGGGATTGCCACAGATACTACTCAACCTACTCATCCTATGCTAGAGGGGTGGCCATACTGATAAACAGGAGGGTGAAGTTCAAATTACTGGCAGCAGTGAGAGACGAGGAAGGTATACATGGCGTACTAGAAGGTATCGACGTTACACTGGTAAATTCTTATAGTCCGAACACAGATGAGGCCAACTCCTTTGAGTAGTTGATGACCCACCTAATAGGAACTGACAGAACCACTATCATATGGGGGGGATTCCTAAACACAGCACTAGACCCCAAATGGGATAAATCAGACACCCTCAAAAGCAAGCCTCTAGGTCCGAGAAATGTGTGCAGCCTACATTCTATTTGATGTGTGGAGACTCTTCCATAGTGACACCCGTGACTTCAACTTCCACTCATGGGTCCACAAGACCAGCTCACGACTAGACTACCTGCTGGTGTCTCGGGTGAAGAATGTCCAATGTGGAAAATGCTAGATACTCCGAAGGATGCTCTCAAACCATTCCCTGGTCACCGTAGTGGGCACCCCCTCAGATGAGAAAAAAGATAGACCCAGTTGGAAATTCAAAGCAGGGGCACTCCAAGACGCAGTCTTCGCCCAAAAACTATGGGATGAGATCTCTTCCTTTCTGGCCGTCAATCAGGAATCTGTTGCATCAAGCAGAACCCTATGGGAAACACTAAAATGCTACATCAGAGGGATATGCTTAGCCAAGGAGAACGTAATCCTGAAAACCAGTAACTTCCCCAAAACAAAGCATGGTTGAAAGAGCTTGAACGTGTGTACATCGCTCTAACAGACCCCAATCCCTAGCCCTCCTAAAAGAAGAGTCAGACAAATTTAGAACAAACGCTGACCAGGAGAGCCGTTTCCTTGCGCTGGGCCATCAGACCTGGCAATACGGTGAAGGCCAGAAGCCAGGTGCCCTCTTAACCAAACTGCTAGTGGCAGATAGGAAACCCCCTCAAGTGAAATGCGTATGTGTCCCCCACGGATGCCTACGGATGCCTGGTCTATACAGAAGAAGGAATAGCAGAAACATTATGCACCTTCTATCAAGACCTTTACAGCTCCAAACACCCAAATGACCCTGACTCACTTCGACAATACCTTGAGGAAACAGAACTCTACTGGCTAGAGGGCGAGTTCAGAGAGATGCTGAACAAACCAATTTCGCTTTCAGAGATTCTGACAGCCATCAAAGAACTTCTGAGCACTAAAGCACCTGGCCCTGATGGGCTAATAGGAGAGTTTTATAAAACCTTCGGCCCAACCCTAGCACCACTACTCTTATCAGTATTTGAAGAGGCACTAGGAAAAGGCTGCTACCTCCCACACTGCATGAGGTGAACCTCTTCCTGCTCCATAAATTAGGGAAACCACCTGAAGAGTGCACTTCATACAGGGCAATATACCTAATTAACTTTGATAACAAAATTGTGGCCAAGATCCTCTCCACAAGACTAAACCCCCTAAAGCCAGGACTGTTCCTAGCAAACCAGGCAGGCATTATTGCAGGGTGCAACACGTCATTCAGAATCAGGAGACTCTTCAGCATTATAGAGGTAATCGAACCATCCTCTCAGGTGGTAGCAGTCCTTCTGGATGTGGAAAAGGCCTTTGACTCGGTCGAATGGCCATACCTCTTTGCGGTGCTAAGGAAAATGGTGTTGGGAAATTACTTCCTAGACCTGGTCTCTCTCCTTTGCAAACATCCCCTAACCACCATTGTACTAGGGAAGGCTAAATCTATGCACATAGAGTTAAGGAGAGGAACCAGAGAGGGCTGCCCACTATCAGCAGTACTATTCACACCAGCAAAGAAACCCTTGGCGGCAGGACTCAGAACCAGAAACCTAGAAAAAGGACTGAATATAGGACCCCAAAAATGAATCATCTCCTTATATGCAGACGACATGGCCCTCTTTATCAGTGACCTGATAGTGAACCTGAACCCAGTCATGAGGGAGGTACTCAAGTTTGGGGCCATCTCAAGACTCAAAATCAATCACACGAAATCAGTCATATTCCCATTAACACACGGGTGTCAGATACCTGGGAATACAGATGTCCAGAAACTACGACCTCTTATGCGACAACTACAGGAAGCCGATAGACTCCCTGCGCGACAAAGTCACCAGGTGGAAAAACCTAGCACTCCCGTTATGGGGTAGTATCTCAATAGTAAAAATGGTCATACTGCCTGAACTGTTCTACCTGTTTGTAAACATACCAACATTACTGTCAGGAAAATTCATCCAACAACTACGCAGTCTAATCCTTGAGCTAATATGGGTGGGCAAACCATCAAGGGTAGCACACTCAACACTCATCCAACCAATAGCGAAAGGCAGACTAGCGTTGCCCAACCTAGTTCTCTTCTATTGGGCGGCATAGATGCAATTCCTGGGTCACTGGTATGCTACCAATTCAATAAGGCCACACGTCCAAATAGAACGGGCACTAATGACACCCGATTTATTACATGTGACCTTCATAGGGAAAATCCAAGTGCCACCTAAAACCCTCAACATAGTGGTGACCACACATGAGGCATGGAAGAGGATTGCAAAGAAAAACAATGTGGCAGCCATGTACACCCCCTGCTCCCAGTAAGATTTATCCACGGGGTACCAATTAAGACAGAAAAAGTATACCTCCAGTGGACTAATAAACTACACATAGACACATTAAGCGACATATTTATGGATGGGTGCTTTCCAATCCCCCAACAAGCATGAGAACAAGGAGCAGACTCACCCTTAGACATATTTGTGTATTTCCGACTCAGACACGCACTTCAATCACTGTTCCCAGCATTCCCATAACAACCTCTCACGTGGCAACTCTTACACAGAGTGATTCAGTCACAAAGGGGGGGGGGGGCAAGCTAGTGTCCACCATCTACAAAGACCTACTGCTAAATACTACAAAACAATCAACTGCTCCGAAAGAACGATGGGAAAGAACCCTAGACGACACAATATCAGAAGGCAACTGGTCATACATGCTATGGCAAATCCAAAAAATGTCCCTAAACTCTAGGTACAAACTTATTCATTTCAACTTTCTGCACCAGGTCTTCAAAACACCAGCCAGAATACACAAACACCACCCATCAGTATCTGCAGCCTGTGAGAGATGTGGCACGTCCCCGGCAGGATTCCTACACTTAACCTGGGAATGCCCACAGATCAATCAGTTCTGGAAGAAAGCCCTCAGGAAGATCTCCTTGATAACAGGAGAACACCTCGATCATAACCCAAGAACCTACATGCATTGACAAGGAAGCTAGCTGGACTGCTGCTCATACTGGCAGGACGAAGAGTTGCCATAACCCTGGGAAAAGGTCACCCTCCCACAGTGCAGTCCTGGCTGCATGATGTTGCATACTGCCAAGATGTGGAAGCAAATTATATTAGGACTCTTACACACAAGGCCCCTGGACATCTATGGTCCCTACGTCAACTATCTGCTATCTACGCCAGGATAATCCCCGGCTTGCTACTGCCAACAACCTTTAGGGAAACTGCTGAATGCTTCCCGCAGCGACCACAGAGCCCAAACAGGCTGTGTCGACCACTAACTATCATAGTACCATAAAACGTGAACAATGGGGGCGGCAGGAGGTTTGGGCATCACAAGGTGCATTGTTGGTGTATGTTATTGTTATGTATGAAACACCAAAAATAATGTTTAAAAGAAAACAAGTAAGTACGCAAAAAGAGCGTTAATACAGGAAGGCACCAGAAGTTTAAAGTGATTGACAAGTGGGTGTGACTTAGTTCCACTTGCACCTGCTCACCAACTACTTTATGACTCATTCTCCTCTCACTGCCTACTTTCACCCCTATGTCTCACCATCCTCAACCAGGGGTAACACCATTCATACACCATCTCTGCTCAGACACATGTCAGCAGCTGCACAAATAGAGGTGTGACCATTTGCATGAATTCTACTTAACCCTCATTGAATCTCACTCCAAACTTTGTCGTGGGCTACAGGGCACCTTAAACTTACTCCTCACTGTTCCAAAGTATGTGACTGTCAACTCCACGTTCACAGCTGATGACCTAGCTGAATACTTTTCTGCAAAGATTTCCAAAATTAGAGGCTCTGTCCTGACCTTGCTCACACTCCTTTCTCCTACATTTTACACTCTAGCTACTCAACCATCATCCTCTACCTCTATCTCCCACTTTAGTCACACTAGTCTGACAAAGTACAATCTCTATTGATGAAGGCTAACCCTTCAAGTGCCCCATCAGGCCCTCTTGGTCCTCAGCTAGTTTAGCCTATTGCACCTTTGGAGGCTTCTCTCCTCGTTGAACTCTTCAACAAGCCCTTGGACTCTGCTTGCTTTCCCTTTGTTTTCAAAACAGTCACAGGTGTCCCTCTCCTATAAAAGTAAGGGGTGGAAAGGAACCACCAAGCTAACTTGCCCCTTGTATCTCTCCTTCTGCACTACTCTGAAGTACTGAAAAGGGTTATGTTCCACCTTCTTTTGGATTTCTTAGTCATCCAGAACCTTCAGGAAACCCTACTAGCAGGTTTCCGCAACTGTCACTCCACGGAAACTGCTCTCATGACTTCATTGCCTCTCCTTAGCACTCAAACCTAACATCTACCCTAATTCTACTTGACCTGTCTTCTGCCTTTGATGATGTCAAATACTCTGATCTCCCTAATACTATCTTTCCTCGTGGGATTCGCCATCATGCTCTTGCCTCGATTGAATCCTGCCTTGCGCCTTGCCAATTTCTGTCTCCTAGAGCAACAACACCGCTCAACTTGCTCCTCTAATTGTTGGCATTGCACAATGATCTGTCTTGGGTCTGCTCCACTTAACAATCTATACTTCTGCTCTTGGGGCACCAATCTCCTCCTTTGGGTTCTTGTAATAACTCCTTGTGGCTGACACCCAAAACTTTTTTTCTTTTCCTGAAATCTCTGATCTCGCTATCAAAATTTCCAACTGCCTATCTGCCATTAAATATTGGACGGCTTTGCACTCTCTAATCTTCTCCCCTGCCAACAGCTCTCTCTCATTGCTTCCTTTGCCTAAGCATTCCCCACCTGACACTCTCCCCAACTCTTCTTCAGCTAGAAACCTCGGCGTCATCTATGACCCGTCTCACACCTTTTCTCTTTTCATCTCCAGAACAGGAACAGCAGCTCACCTCAACAATAGTTACCTAGTTTGCCGGGATCCAGAGTGGGTTTCCTTAGCAGAGGGAGGATTTGTCCTGTTTTTATGGTCAATCAGAAGGTACCTTGAGTTGGGGAGCTGTTGATGATGTCCAGGAAGGGAAGGAGAGTTTCTGCGGGCAGGGTCATGAGGAGGGATGCTTGGTGTATGTCATCTGTACACAATGTGGCATTGAGGGCCGCCAGGGTTTCTACCAGGTCCTCTGTTGAGAGTGTCTTGCATGTTGTCCAGGGTGTGGAGATTGTGCGAGGAGGGATGTGAGGTGGGTCTGTGGATGCAGAGCTGGTGTCAATTTGGTGGTAAATCTTGCTAAGATTGTTGATGCAGAACGTGTTGATGGCAGTGGTTTTTTTTTCGATGGAGTGTGTTATGGCAGGACAGGAAGCAAGTTTATGCAGTACTTGACCGCTTTGAAGATGGCTCTGTTTTTGTTGTCAGCTTCTGCTATGGTGTTCTGATAGTAGGAGGCCTTGGATGTGTTGATGAGTTGTCGGTGGGTTGCTCAGAGATCCTTGAGGAGTGCCAGGTTGGATAAATTCCTGCAGTGGCACCAGGTGTTCGCTTGTTGCCTGATGACACTTTTTTTTAGGTTGAGTTGTTGAGCATGACAGGCTGCCCATGGTTTTAGTTTGCAGGTTTGTTGTTTCAGAGGTGTGTGTCGGTCGATAGAGGCTGAAAGGGTGTTGTTGACTGCTACCAGTAGAGAGTCACAGTTCAGTTGGGGCGTTCTATCCATGTAAGGTGGAGGTTTGCGAGGTCTTCCATAAGGTCTTCCACTGGGATGTTCTTGAAGGACCTGAAGGTTTGTCTGATGAGTTTCTGCTGGGAGTGCTTGACTGGGGTGGTGTGCATGACGCTGAAAGGAACAGCTAGGTTGTCAGAGCAGTCAAGCAGGAGAGGAGAGCTGTACTGGACAGAAGACAGTGCAGTGATTATTAGGTCGAGGGCGTTACCTTTCTCGTGTGTTGGGTCATTTATGAACTGTGTGAGGCTAAGGGAGTCACAAAGACTGAGGAGAGCTTCCTTCACCCATTTGGTGGCCTTGTTGCTTGGGTGTTGGGTTTAGGTGGAAGGTGACTGTGTCTCTCGGAGACAGCAGGAAGTGGCAGGAGAGGTCTTCAAAGGAGCCATTGTTGTTGACGTCAAGGCTGGTGCAGGACCACAAGGTCTTGTAGACAACTGCGAGCCTTCCGTCTGACTTGTTTGGTCGGTCTCTGTGTTGGATGCTGTAGCTGTTGGGGACAAGGACGTCGATGATGTGGGTGGAGGTGAGTGTCAGAGAGATATCATGATGAAGATGGTGTCAATGTCGTGTGTGGTGATGAGGTCTCTTGCATGGGTGATAGCTGAATGGATGTTGGCAAGCATCATCTTCTGTGTTGTGGGCAGTGAGGGGGGGCTGATGGACTTGGGACTGATGTGGCTGAGCATTGCGGAGTGCATGCCTTAGAGAATGGACGATGTTGTTGATGTTGGCATTGCTTGATGATAGAGAGGGTGGCCTGTTGGGTCCGAAGAAGAAAACACATGTTGGGGCGTGCTTGCCTGTTGTCTGAACAGCGGTTTGGGCCCTGGTTCCTCCCGGTCCAAACAGGTCCAAACAGGAATTACCATTTTTTTCATCTGCCCTTCACTTTGGAAACCAAGGTGAGGTATGCCATTGATCTAAGAGTTAAGAACAGAAAGAAAGAGGCAGGGCTAAGAAGGTGGGTGGGGCTTAGGCCACATGACCTAGATCCACCTGCTCACCAAGAGGAAAAGAAAAGAGGCTGGAGGGCTGCTTAAGTAGATAAAAATACCAGCAAACCACAAAGGCCCCAACACTGTAAAGTGATTGACAGGTGGGTGAATCCTAGGCCAGGTGACCTAGATCCACTTGTAACTTCTCACCAACTGCAAAGGAACAGAGGCTGGAGGGCTTCTTACATGGGGAAAAAGAGCAGCAAACCAGGAAGGCACCAAAAGTTTAAAGTGAATAACAGTTGGGCAGGACTTAGGCCAGGTGAACTTGGTCCACTTTCACCTGCTCACCAACTGCAAAGGAAAAGAGGCCGGAGGGCTGTTCAAGTAGGGAAAAAGAGTGGCAAACCAGGAAGGCACCAACAGTTAAGAGTGAATGACAGGTGGGCGGGGCTTTGGCCAGGTGACCTAGATTCACTTTTACCTTCTAACCAACTGCAAAGAAAAAGAGGCTGGAGGGCTTCTTAAGTAGGGAAAAAAAGCAGTAAACCAGGAAGGCACCAACAGTTTAATGTGATTTACAAGTGGGTGGTGCTTAGGCCAGTTTACCTTGGTCCACTTGGACCTGCTCACCAACTGCAAAGGAAAAGAGGCTGGAGGGCTTCTTAAGTAGGGAAAAAGAGCAGTAAACCAGGAAGGCACCAACAGTTTAATGTGATTTACAAGTGGGTGGTGCTTAGGCCAGTTTACCTTGGTCCACTTGGACCTGCTCACCAACTGCAAAGGAAAAGAGACAGGAGGGCTGTTCAAGTAGGGAAAAAGAGCAGCAGACCAGGAAGGCACCAACAGTTTAAAGTGAATGACAGGTGGGTGGGGCTTAGGCCAGCCTGCATATATCTACATGTACCTGCCCACCCACTGCAAAAGAGAGAGGCTGAAGGGCTGCTTAAGTAGGGAAAAGGAGTGGAAATCCAGGAAGGCACCAACAGTTTAATGTGATTAACAAGTGGGTGGGGCTTAACCCAGGTGACCTTGATCCGCTTGCACCTTCTCACAAACTGCAAAGGAAAAGAGGCTGGATGTTTGCTTAGGTATGGAAAAAGAGCGGCAAACTAGGGAGGCACCAACAGTTTGAGGTGATGGACAGACGGGCAAGACTTAGGCCAGGTGACCTAGATCCACTTGCAGCTGCTCACCAACTACAAAGGAAAAGAGGCTGGAGGGCTACTTAAGAAGGGAAAAAGATCGGCTAACCCCTCATGTGCCCCAACAACCCTCTTGGTCCTCAACTAGTTAAGCCCATTGCTCCTTTAGTGGCCTCTAACCTCGCTGAGCTACTCAACCTGTCCTTTCAATCTGCTTGCTTTACCTCTGTTTTCAAAACAGTAATTGTCATCCCTCTCCTATAAAAGCAAGGAGCTGAATTGAACCTACCAGCTAACTTTCACCTTGTGTCTCACTACATTAAAGTGCTCCAAAGGGTTATATCCAACCGTCTTACCAATTTCTTAGAGATCCACACCTTCAAGACCCCCTAATCGCAGGTTTCCACTCCTGTCACTCCACGGAAATGGCTCTCATGAATGTTTCCAACTTCATCACCTCTGCTAAGCCCTCAAAGCTACCCACTATCCTAATTCTCATTGACTTGTCTGCTGCCTTTGAAAATGATGATCACCCTGTTATCCTTAATACTCTCTATTTTCTTAGGATTCACAAGCAAGCCCTAGCCTGGACTGAATCCGACCTTTCACCTTGCCATTTCTGTGTCTCCTGGAGCAGAAACACCTCTCAACTTACTCCACTAATTGTTGGTGTTCCACAAGGCTCTGTCTTCGGTCCGCTCTTCTTTACACTTTACACTTCTGAATTTGGGGCACTAATCTCCTCCTTTGGGTTTTTGTACCAACTCTTCACGGACGACACCCACATCTTCTTCTCTTTTCCCGAACTCTGCTCTGATCTCTCTATCAAAATGTCCTACTGTCTCTCTGTCATTAAATATCGGATGGTTTTGGACTGGCTGATGCTAAACTCTACCAAAACAGAGGTACTCTTCTTCCCTGCCAAAAGCTCTCTTTCATCTCTTCCTTTGCCTATCCAGTTCCCACCTCACACTCTTCCTACTCTTCTTCAGCTAGAAACTTCTGTGTCATCTATGACCCATCTCACACCTTCCCTATTTTCATCTCCAAATCTGGAACAGTAGCTCACCTCAACCTCCTAAATATTAGGACAATTAGGCACCTGCTCCCTTTCAACATCTCCAAGCATCTCTAAACCACCCTTGACTTCTCTAAACTGGACAACTGTGCCAGCATCCTATTTGATCCCCCAAACTATTCTTTCTGTCCTCTCGACAAAATCATTAACTTGGCTACCAGGACCCTCTTTGAACTCTCTCTCTTCACACCTTCTTCCTCATATTGTCACCAGGCTGGGTGGTTGATGATGCAAAACAGGTCTAGATTTAAATTTCTTCTCCTGATTCACAAATCTATCCACGGTAAGTCACCACTGTATGTATCCTCCTCTCTCCATCTCTATAAGCCTTCTCTCAATCTGTGCTCTGCCTCCTCCTCTACCCGGGTGACTCCTCGCCCTCCCTGTACTTCCTCTCACAACGGCTCTTTCTCTCTTCTTGCTCCACTTGCATAGAATTCTCTTCCGCTAGACATCTGAGAAACATTCTACAAGGATTTGTTCAAAAGCACACTAAAACCTTCCCTCCTCACCTCTACATTACCCTCTTAACCTACCTCTCATCTGCCTGCTAGCTAACATGTTTCCCTTGCCTTTAACCTACCTTTGTCCCTCATTTCCTCTGCAACCATTCTAGCTCTTCACTCATGATGGTCACATCCTGAGCAAAGTGGGGCATACTGTCTAAATGCACTTAAAACATGTCAATGTTGGTTTTCCTTAATCTGTGTATGTTCGCTTATGTATTGTCCCTGGTGACTGTTCCATTTACTCTCCTCCACAACTTGGTCAGAATATCTGATGTCTGTTCCTTTGTGATCAAAAGAGCATTAGTCCTCCTGCATAAAATAACGAAATAAAAATAATGCAACAATGGCTGTGGAATGATCCAGTGGCCAAGAAATGCAATGATTATAGCACTTTGACCAGTGGTGTCACAGCATGTGAGCACATGATGGGGGTTATCAGGTCAATTTCCCTCTCCCTGGCCAGGGACAAATCGAGGGAAGTCCTAGCCCCCGTGCACCTCCTCCTCCTCTGAGCCAAAACTGATATTAAAATAGCAGTGCTACAAATGCAGGATACAGCATTGTGGCAATCATATGTTCATTGGGGATGCATTGCTCTTTTTATGCGTGGGCTTTCATTACGCTTTGTTCTTTGTGATTGGTGACCGATGTAGGTGTGTTGGTTCCTCTTTGGGGTCATAGCGATAAGGCAATGCTTTCTGTGAATAGGGTTGACTTAGCGCTTGATGGGGCATGTTGGTTGTTTGCACAGTGCCTCCCTCATCATGCCCATGTACTTCCTCACTTTCCTTTAAAGGGGATTCTGCATGTTCTGTACCCAATTTTGTTCTTTGCACTTGCCCTTCCCACACGCTGCGTTTAGTTTTGCTCAAAGCGCTCCTGCACACCACTAAGTGGGAAGGGCCAGAACAAAGTCCAATACAAATTGGATGCATACACTTTGGTCTCCATGACTTTTATAGATGCATCCAATCGTTTGCCCCGACCTGGAAATACAATATT
This sequence comes from Ambystoma mexicanum, assembly GCF_040938575.1. Lineage (NCBI taxonomy): Eukaryota > Metazoa > Chordata > Amphibia > Caudata > Ambystomatidae > Ambystoma > Ambystoma mexicanum. Next base: position 521,171,524 of record NC_090934.1, read on the forward strand.
GCCAGGCCTCTGAAGCTTGTAGCTGCTCATTTGACCACCAAACTTATAAGCAGAAGCCAACTGCCATTCTTACTTAAAATCAGGCATAGAAAATGATCAGTGTTACTCCATCCTTTTGGGAAAACGCCATTGGAAAGCATTTTGTAAATCAGGCCCCATGTGTTCTTCGAAACACCTTTCCCTAAGACCGCCATTTTAGTCTTTGCAAAGTTTAACTCCAAGCAATGGTCAGCAAAGTACATATTTGTTTATGTGTAATCTTTGCTGTAAACACCCTGGCGTGAGGTCAATCAGAGCCGTGTCGTCAGAGTACATTAGTGCTCTGTATCTAGTGCCCTCAAGGATTGCAGCGTTGATTCTGGCTGGTAGGTAATAAGTGGTCCACTAAAGCAGCCCTTACTCACTCCTTGTAACGCTCACCTGACTCCCACGGAGGCGCTGGTCTAGTCTGGGTTGCTATGGCCTCTTCGAGCGTGATGCGCAGAACTCGGAACACCGACTGAACAGGACCCTCAAATCTTGCTTGTCTGGCCCGTAGCAATATCCTTCTGCAGATGAGAAAGGGGATTAACAGTCTGCAGAATAGTGTGCTTGCTCCCTCCTCCCCCCCTTCGTTCTTCTCTAACTTCCTCTGAAATCCCCGGTTGAAGCTCACCTTATGGTTTGAAAGGATGAACTCTCCATCCTACTTCTGGTGCAGGGGCGCGTGTTTGTCCAGTTACTTCACTGGTTTTCAGAATGGCGCTGGCAAAATCCACTTGACTTTTCCGAGCGAAACGCTGTAAGTATGAAGATTACAAAAGTTCAAGTGTTGAGCCTCCTTTTCTGTTGCCTTCCTAACCTGTGATCTGTCCTTTATTTCAGGTGCAGAATGAAGGCGATGCGTTGAGGGATTGACTTGCCGATGGTAAACTCAGGTGAGTTAGCGATGGGGGCGATCCCTCTTAATGTCTTTATATTCCTCCACTAGTGTCTTTTGTCCTTTCCCCATAGGGGCCGGGGTGCGGTACCTGCCAACGAAGCGGCGCCGATCCGAAATGAGGAATGATCCACCAACAGAAGACCGGTAAGTGTTATGGCGGAAAATTAGGCTTTCCTCATATGTTCCTTCTGCTCACCTTTTGTCTCTTCTTCTCTCCCCTAGGCGCAAAGATGTGGTGACCGGTGCAGACAGTCGCGGTGGAGCCAGAAGAACTCCCGAGGACAGGTGAGTGAAGCGCGGTGCTGCAGCGAGCAACGCAGTGCTTTTAAAATGAAAGTATTTTCTCAGGAACGCTGGCGTGAAGGTTCCGGATGCAAGTAAGAAGTTTAATAAAATTCTTGTTTTTCACCTTTCTCTTCTCTTCTTTCCTTACAGGTTTTCCAGGATCGAGGCGGACGTGGCTGGAGACCAGATGCAGGAGCAGACACGGTGAGCGTTCAGCTGCTTGGATGCAGAACAACGCAAAGCGTGAGCTACTGTCTGGGCGTGGCTTAAATAGCCCCCAAAGTAGTTCCAGGTAAGTATCCTTCCCTGGCCACGCCCGAGTGGCAAAATAGTCCCAATGAAAAAATAGTCCCTTTCAGGTCTCAGGGAGGCCTGAATCTTGCAGCATGGTCTGCATCAGGTAAGTGCACAAACCACCTTCCTTTATGAGCCTGGTGCCTATGGCGCCAGGACTGATGTCCAACATGAGCCTGGCGCCAACAGCGCCAGGACAGAGTCCAAAGAGCCCCTAAAAGGGGCCGCTGGGCTTTTACCCGGGGGCATGATGCCTGCTCCCGGGGGTGCTGGGCCTGGCCTGGTGCTCCGGGGGTAGGCATCATGACAGCACTCCCCCCAAGGCCCCTCCCAAGGTCGTCCCCTCTGGAGGTTGCGGTTTGTTGGGAAATTCTGATGGAACCTTTTTACCAGCCGAGGTGCATGTACGTGGTCGCTGGGGTCCCAAGACCTCTCCTGAGGCCCGTACCCTTTCCAATCAATTAGATAGAAAAGTTTTGATTTTGAGATCTTAGAATCCAAAATGTTCAGGCTCCCCATCTATCTGGATTGGTTCTGGTGGCTTTATTAATCTGGTTCCTGGTTGCACTGGTTTCAAAAGTGACACATGAAAAACGGGGTGAATCCGCATGTTAGCTGGTAGATCGCGCTTGACTGCCACTGGGTTAATTATAGCTTTGATCGAGTAAGGGCCCAAATACCTTGGATTAAAAGTTCGAGGTCCCTTGAGCAATAAGCGTTTGGTAGCCAACCATACTTGATCCCCTATTTGGTATGGAGGCGCCTCACTCCGATGCAGATCCGCATTCTTTTTGTATTTCCCTTTCGCTTGTTGCAAATGTACAGTTGCATCCTTGAAGGCTTGAGTTATCGTGGAATGCAAATGGTCCACTGCAGGCATTTCAAGACTCAGAGGTGAGTCCAGGTCTGAAGTATGAGGGTGATGTCCATATAGGGTATAAAAGGGGCTATGTCCAGTTCCAGAGTGTACCGAGTTATTGTATGCATATTCGGCCACCCATAAAATATCCTTCCATCAGGGTATCATGATGACGGGAAATAACCAGTTCTTGCAATTCCTTTTCTGGCAGAAATAAGCGTCCTTGGAAGTAAGGTAGGCCATCGTTGACCGAAAAGTAAGACCCCCTTTGGATCCAATCCTGCAAGGCTGTAGAGTCCAGGAGTTGTTTTACCCGTGCTTGAATGTCTTCAAGGGTTTGTAAAGAGGTTATCCCCAAAATTCTTTGTTCGGGAATTATCAGCACAGGTTCTGAGTTTGTGTCTATTTCTCCCATTCCTATTCGAGATAGGCCGTCCGCTTTGCCATTCTTACAGCCGGGGCGGTAAGTGATTACAAAATCAAACTCAGCAAAGAACAAAGCCCATCGGAGCTGACATGACGATTGAGCCTTGGCAGTTTTTAAATATTGTAAGTTTCGGTAATGAGTGATCACGGTGATGGTATGCCTGGCGCCAAGAAGATGATGCCGCCAAGCCTTAAAGGTGGACTTAATGGCTAATAATTCCTTGTCGGTGATTGCATAATTTACCTCAGGCGGCGAGAACTTTCTGGACCAAAATGCTACGGGGTGCAGTTGGTTGGTTTCAGGGTCTCTCTGAGACAGGACAGCTCCCATGGCTAAGCTGGACGCGTCGGTTTCGACTATATATGGGAGATCGGGATGCGGGTGCTTCAAAATAGGTGCGGACGTGAATTTAGCTTTCAATTCCTGAAAGGCCTGTTCGGCTTCCTTGGTCCATTCGAAGCGTTTATTTTTTCCCAAGAGTGCAGTGATGGGTTGTACCACACGTGAAAATTCCGGGATAAATCTGTGATAAATATTAGCAAAACCAAGCATGCTTTGGACACCTTTCACCGAACTAGGTGATGGCCATTTGAGGATGGCATCCACTTTTCGTGAGTCCATTCGTACCCCTATAGGGGTCAGGATGAATCCAAGAAACTCAACCTTGGTGGTATGGAAAACGCACTTTTCCAGCTTTGCAAACAGTTTGTGCCAGCGCAATTTCTCAAGGACGGCCCTGACATGCTTTCTGTGATCTGATTCCGAAGAGGAGTACACAAGAATCTCATCGATATAAACGACAACACAAACATCGATGAGTTCCCGAAGGACATCGTTCATGAAGAATTGGAAGGCAGCAGGCGCGTTGCACAACCCGAAAGGCATCACCTGGTATTCGAATAATCCATATTTTGTACGGAAGGCCGTTTTCCATTCGTCGCCTTCTTTTACTCGCACCAGATGATAAGCCCCCCGGAGATCCAACTTGGTGTATGCGCAAGCTTCCTTCACCTGGTCAAGGAGTTCAGGGATCAGAGGCAGAGGGTAACGGTTTTTAACAGTTATCTGGTTCAATGCGCGGTAGTCGATACAAGTTCTAAGGTCGCCTTCTTTTTTGGGCACGAAGAACAAAGCCGAGGATGCCGGAGACTTTGACGGGCGAATGAAACCATTGGCTAGGTATTGATCTAAATATTGTCTCAAATGCAGATTCTCAGGTTCAGTAAGGGCATAAATCCTGCTACAAGGGGGTTGTGCACCGGGCACCAGATCGATTTGGCAATCGTACGATCTGTGGGGAGGTAACGTGTTGGCCTGTTCCTTTTGGAAGACGTCCTGAAAGTCTTGGTATTCCGGAGGTAGTTGCATGGAGACAGAGGTTACAGATGCTAGACTAATCTTCAGATTTTCTGGGTAGCAGGTTTGTGCACAATCCGGGAAGGTTATTCTCTTCGCTCGCCAATCAATTCGAGGATTATGTGTCTCTAACCAAGGGATTCTGAGAATAACCTGAAACTGTGGAGCCTTGATTACATCAAACACAACTGCCTCCCGATGGCTGTCCGGACCTATAAGTGTCACCTCAGCAGTGGAATGTGTTACCGGTCCAGAGGCAATTTCGGTTCCATCGACTGTGGTGATGACATCTTTGCTGGTTTTAGGACGCAGAGGGAGGTTAATCCTAGAGACCAATTCACGATCCACATAATTTCCTATAGCCCCACTATCAATGCATGCCTTTATTTCATGCAACCGGTTAGGCTGTTCCGGATCTACGAGGACCATTGGCACAATGAAATGCGAGGTCTGAGAGTTAGTTTTCAAGCTCGGCAAGCGGACCCCTACGCTTGTCGGGCGTGGTCGTTTCCCGAAACAGAGTCTTCATGGTTTTTATCAGCGGCTCCTACCACCTTCTTGGGCGGTTTTGCCGGGCAATTTCGTAGAAAGTGTCCAGAGGACCCACAATAAAGACATAATTGCATCTGCCGTCTTCTTTCACGTTCTTTTTGAGCTAAAGGTCCTTTAACCCCTCCGATTTGCATAGGCTCAGAGACATCAGCACCCTTGGTGTTAGCGTGGGTCTTGACCAACACCCGGGTCTCAAACTTGGACCGATCTGCTTTTCTGTTTTGAAGTCTGTGATCCAATTGGACCACTAAGTCTATATATTCTGTGCATTCTTGGGGCGGATTTACAACTTGGGCCAGGACATCTTCAAGTTCTCTGCGTAGACCTCGATAAAATAACGTGATTCTTTTATCATCTGGCCACCCAGTTTCCACAATTACTCTATTAAAGGTTGCAATGTAGGATAGGAGGTCCTGATTGCCCTGTCGCAGGGATAGGAGTTCGTCATCCAGAGCCTGCCCCTGAGAGTGTCGAGCAAATAACCTTTCCATGCTTGCTTGAAATCCTTGAAAATCACGGAGAATCGGGTCATCTTGAGTAACCAGTGGAACTGACCAATCGGTAGCACAGCCGCTGAGATATGACAATACAAAGGCTACCTTGGTCTGGTCATTAGGGATGGACCCAGGTCTGCATAGGAAGTGCAAACGACAATGATTCATGAATACGGCGAATCGTTTGGGGTCCCCAGCAAAGCGTTCGGGTGGGGCCAGCGGTATGTTTCCAGGTAGATTAATCTACACAGGGTTACTGGGAACCACAGGAGCGGGGCTCCCCCCGGAACCGGGTAGAGGAGTGTGTCCAGCTTGACCTTGCAAAAACTGTCTAGCCAGGTCATCAGTTCTTTCCTTTGATACAATCACTTCCCTCCTGAGAGCATTAGTCTCTTGACGAGCGGCGTGTACTTCGGCCCGTAATTCCCCCAGTAGTTGCGCCAACTGATCAGTCTCAGAAGTTTCCATAGCGCCTGGATGGGAATTTGTAGGAAGGCTTCGCGTTCTGTAACGCTCACCTGACTCCCACGGAGGCGCTGGTCTAGTCTGGGTTGCTATGGCCTCTTCGAGCATGATGCGCAGAACTCGGAACACCGACTGAACAGGACCCTCAAATCTTGCTTGTCTGGCCCATAGGAATATCCTTCTGCAGATGAGAAAGGGGATTAACAGTCTGCAGAATAGTGTGCTTGCTCCCCCCTTCCCCCCTTCGTTCTTCTCTAACTTCCTCCGCAATCCCCGGTTGAAGCTTACCTTATGGTTTGAAAGGATGAACTCTCCATCCTGCTTCTGGTGCAGGGGCGCGTGTTTGTCCAGTTACTTCACTGATTTTCAGAATGGCGCTGGCAAAATCCACTTGACTTTTCCGAGCAGAACGCCGTAAGTATGAAGATTACAAAAGTTCAAGTGTTGAGCCTCCTTTTCTGTTGCCTTCCTAACCTGTGATCTGTCCTTTATTTCAGGTGCAGAATGAAGGCGATGCGTTGAGGGATTGACTTGCCGATGGTAAACTCAGGTGAGTTAGCGATGGGGGCGATCCCTCTTAATGTCTTTATATTCCTCCAGTAATGTCTTTTGTCCTTTCCCCATAGGGGCCGGGGTGCGGTACATGCCAACGAAGCGGCGCCGACCTGAAATGAGGAATGATCCACCAACAGAAGACCGGTAAGTGTTATGGCGGAAAATTAGGCTTTCCTCATATGTTCCTTCTGCTCACCTTTTGTCTCTTCTTCTCTCCCCTAGGCGCAAAGATGTGGTGACCGGTGCAGACAGTCGCGGTGGAGCCAGAAGAACTCCCGAGGACAGGTGAGTGAAGCGCGGCGCTGCAGCTAGCAACGCGGTGCTTTTAAAATGAAAGTCTTTTCTCAGGAACGCTTTCGTGAAGGTTCCGGATGCAAGTAAGAAGTTTGATAAAATTCTTGTTTTTCACCTTTCTCTTCTCTTCTTTCCTTACAGGTTTTCCAGGATCGAGGCGGGCGTGGCTGGAGACTAGATGCAGGAGCAGACACGGTGAGCGTTCAGATGCTTGGATGCAGAACAACGCGAAGCATGAGCTACTGTCTGGGCGTGGCTTAAATAGCCCCCAAAGTAGTTCCAGGTAAGTATCCTTCCCTGGCCACGCCCGAGTGGCAAAATAGTCCCAATGAAAAAATAGTCCCTTTCAGGTCTCAGGGAGGCCTGAATCTTGCAGCATGGTCTGCATCAGGTAAGTGCACAAAACACCTTCTTTTATGAGCCTGGCGCCTATGGCGCCAGGACTGATGTCCAACATGAGCCTGGCGCCAACGGCGCCAGGAGAGAGTCCAAAGAGCCCCTATAAGGGGCCGCTGGGCTTTTACCCGGGGGCATGATGCCTGCTCCCGGGGGTGCAGGGCCTGGCCTGGTGCTCCGGGGGTAGGCATCATGACACTCCTTTGTTTGAAAGTCTGCCGATATTCGTTGCCCCCAGGTACCGAAGCACAGCTGTAATATCAGCGGTATTTCTTTGCCCTAAGCCCTCTGGGACACCATTGTTGTACAGTTGAAGTCATAAGACAGATGAATCTAGCAGGTCGAAGGCCTTTAAAAGATCTATAAAAGGCAGTTAAACTCTACCCCTCTGGAAATTACATACTTCTAAATGATGGTATTTGTAAAGATGGAAGGAGTCACTCGTAGTTACTTAAGGTAAGTTTTATTATAACGGGGCCCGCCGTGCACAACCACTTAACATCGCCTCCAACGGTTTCTTCGGTCACGCGAACCAAGCTCCGAACGAATACAAGGAGAATGGTTTGCATGCCCCAACATTCCGAAGGACGCATCTCTAGCATCTCTACACACCTTCCTCCTTAAAGAAAACAAAAATCATTTCCAATAAAATTAGAGAATCTAAATTTAACATCACTAATTGAAACATAGAATAAGAAATAACCACTTTAGAAAATATTTAATTAAAATGTTGCTCCTATGCTCGTATCAAGTCAATACAATGAACCTTTGTCAACACCAAAAGCAATTTACAAATAAAGCACAAATGACTCATTCATTCCTTTAGATATACAGTCTTTCATCCGCATTAGTTAACATTCTAAACAGTGTTCCACATACTTTCATTTTGATGTATAGTCTTTCATCCACACTGGTTTAGACCTGGATCTCTGATAACTACCGGAACTGTCATGAGAACCTCCACCTTGAACACTTTCACTCCCACCTTGAACAATTTCACGTTCTTCATCCTTTTTCTCTTTGCTGTCGCTAGATTCATTTGTTTCTACTCCCTTATCCATGCCATATGCTTTTGCAATTTTTCCTTTAGACCAGACTTCTCCTCCTTCTAATATGACCACACTCTTCCTTACTGCAGAAATTCTCTTAGGACCCATAAATTTGCTGTCCAAACATTTGTTCACTAAGATGGGATTCTTTATATACACCATATCTCCTACCTTCCACTCACGCTCCTTCACTTTCTCACGAGCATCAAAACTCAATTTATTTCTCTACTGGCTCTCCCTGATACATTTTATGATCTTTTCTCTATCAACTTGAACTACTCCTGCTACTCCCAACCACCCTGGACACAATTTGGTTCCTGGTTCCCTTCCCTTGAGAGAAACAAATGGTGATATCTTTGTCACTGAATGCGGAGTAGTGAGATAATTCCACGTCATTATCTTTAACATCTGCCTCCATGGTTGCTTCACCCTCATTGCTAGTTGCAACCCTTCTTTCAAAACACGGTTGACTCTCTCCACTAGGCCATTGCCCTTGGGTGATATAATGCAGTTCTAACATGTCTAATGCCATAACTGCTGAGAAATGTTTTCATTGCCAATGAATCAAACTGAACCCCATTATCCGAAACAAGTTCAGTAGGCACCCCCTCTCTAAAGAAAATATTCTCTAAGAACGCAATGAGTTCTCTAGCTGTGACCTCTCTTACCGCTTCCCATTCAATCCATTTCGTGTGAAAATCCACCAGCACAAACAGAAACCTCAATCCATTTCCCAAACCCATAATGGGTCCCATAATATCCACAGCAACTTTACACCACGGCTGCTCTGGCACTGTGTTAGAAACTAAAGGGGTTTCCCTCGTCACCTTAGTTTTGTCACTCATTTGACACTCCATGCAGTCCTTCACCCACCTTTCCGCCATCTTGTCTATGCGCGGTCACCAGAAATTTTGTCGCAGTTTTCTCTTCATTGCTCCTTCCCCTGGGTGACCCTCATGAGCCAATTCTAAAAGAGTCTGCCTGATCGACACCGGAGGTACAACACATCGTCCTCTCCTCAGTCTGCCCTCATGTATGTTCAACTCCTCCTTGACTTCCCACCATATGTCAAATCTCCTATCCAAACTATTTTTGTGGGGCCACCCCTTCACCGTCCATTCTTTGATCAACTTGAGCTCCTCATCAGAATCTTCGCCCTGCAACCACTTCTCTTGAACAACTGCCTCATTAACTTCAGCTACCACCGATTCTTCCACTGTTTCATCCTCCACCATCTCAGTTTCACACAAGGGCATCCTCGACAGGCAATCTGCTACAACGTTTTTCTTCCCAGGCAAAAAACTCAGGTCAAAATTATACCCATGAAGACCTAATCCCCACCTGCTTATCCTTGGCGAACCCAGAGCCCACCTTCCACTCTGAAACAACTGCACTAATGGCTTATGATCAGAGCGAATTACAAATCGCCTGCAAAACAAGAAAAATTTAAAATGCATGACTGCCCAGAACATGGCTAATGCTTCTCTCTCGATCACTGAATATTTGGACTCCGCCCCTCTCAACGCTCTTGAAGCAAAAGCAATAACTCTCTCCTTATTCTCTTTGTCCAATTGTACTAATGTGGCTCACAGCCCCATCAGACTTGCATCTACAATCAGAACTGTTTTGTCCATGGGATTAAACTTCCCAATAGATGGTGCTTTACTGGTTGCTACCTTGATACTTTCAAATGCCCTACTACACTCTGGAGACCACTCAAACCTCAATCCTTTCTTCAGTATCATTCTTATGGGAGCCGATACTATGGCAAAAATCTTTCACAAATCTGTGGTAATATTCCGCAAGGCCTAAAAAAGACCTCACCTGGTCCTTGTCAGTCGGCATAGGGGCTTTTTCCACAGCCTCTACCAAACACCTTTTCGGCCTCACACCCAGTTCATCGATCTCATGTCCGAGATACTCCACCTTCCCCACCGCAATCTTACACTTGTCCCTTCTCACAGTCATACCAGCTTTTGACAATCTTCCCAACACTTCCTTCAAAATCTCATCATGTTCAGACCTAGAACTCGCAAAAACAAGCATATCATCTTGGAACACCACAATGCTCTTCACACCCTCCATAACTTTGTGCATCACTCTCTGAAATACGGCTGCTGCCGAGGCAAGGCCGAATGGCATTCTTCGATACTTGAAGGTTCCAAAAATTGTAATGAACGCCGTCAAATGCTGGCACTCTTCCTTCAGGGGGATCTGATGATAAGCCTGAGAGAGGTCAATCACAGAAAATACTCAGGCTTTATCGAGAGTCGACAACTTGTCACTGATTATCGGCAAAGGGTGCCTGTCCACAAGGATATTCTTATTGATGTCCCTCACATCTACACAAAGTCTTATATCACCATTTGCCTTGGCTGCCACGATGACTGGCGACAGCCATTCTGAACTCTCACTTTTCTCAATAATCCCTTTCTGCAATAAGGACTCAATCTCAGTCTTTAGTCTCTCTCTCAGGTTATGAGGTATCGGCCTCACTTTATGCACTTTTGGGACTGCTCCTGCCTTCAAGCGAATCTCATGTTCAAAATCTCTAACCATCCCCAATTCTCCCTTAAAAACCATCGGGAACTCTTCTTCCCACCTGTCACGAATCTCAGCTACTGAAACTGGCTCTTCAGCACTTGCTTGTATCCTGATACCAAGTTTGTGCTGTTCCTCCCAGCCTAGCAAGGGCGAGCCCTCCTGTGTGACGTATACTTCTGAATCACAACTCCTGCCTTTATATTTAATCACTGTTTGGAATTTGCCCAACACGTCTATCTTGACATTTCCATAGGCATATGGCTCTATGCTGTGCTCCTTCAACTCGGCCACTTTACTTTGCAAACACACTTCATATGTCTTTCTTGAAATCAGGGTCCATGGAGAGCAACTATCCACCTTCCAAGCCACCACTCTCCCGTTCATCATAAATATATAGGTAGGTGCACTACGTTTGCCGGACACTTCTGAGACCTCCAGCACATGTTTGGCCTGAGGTAGTTGAACAACATCCGCATTCTCCTCCTGCTCCGAGATCCTTGCACCCGACCCAATGCATTGCACTTGCCCTGATTCCCTACACACTCTGGCGAAATGTCCTTTCTTCTTGCACTTCAAGCAGAAAATACTCTTTGCAGGACAAAACGCACTAGTGGAGATGTGGCGATTGCTGCCACATTTGTAGCATTTGACTTCCTTGCTCAAATTCATTTTCTTGAATGCTCTCACAGCCGCTACCTCACCCTCTGGTTTATCACTCTTCATCGTGGACATGTATTTGTGGGTTTGTTCCATGCCCCGGGCAATCTCAATTGCCACTTCCAGTGAACATCCTTGGTCAGCAACCTCTCCTGTATCTTCATGTTATTAGTACACCGTACCAACTGATCCCGTATTAACGAGTCAGCCAGCACTCCGAATTCACAGGTGTGACTTAAGGATCTTAGCGCTGCCACAAAGTTTTCCACTGGCTCCTGTGGTTCTTGAACTCCCTGAAAGAATTTGTGTCTTTCAAATGTAGTGTTCTTTTTCACCTCAAAGTGAATTTCTAGTTTTCTTTCAGCTATAGTGTATTGGTCCATGTCACCCTGACCCTCTAGTGGGGGCTGAGGTAAACCATCATAGACACTACGAACCTCAGTGCCCAGGTTGTGCAGGAGAATCGCTTCTTTCCTCACTGCAGCAGATTTTTCGCCCCCAATTGCCACCAGGTAGGTATCAAAAATGTTCTTCCACCTGTCCCACCTTATGGGTGGTGCACCCGGCTCAGATAAGAAAGGCGGGTGCGGGGCCATGCTAGCTGCAGCCATAATGAACAGAAAGTGTCTCTAGTTCCACCCAGGAAGCCTTGGATTTTCTTGTTAGTTCTCTCTTCCTTGACTCTTTTTAGCAATTGTTTCTCTAGATATGCTTGTCAGCACTAATTCCACGGCACTGTTCCACTATACAATACCCTCCATGTTCATGAGATGCGATTATGCTTGCTTAAAGCTTCCAGGCTTTCAGACTCTTTTATTTTTCTTTCTTGGGCCGGTTGGGCTTGTGTTTCCCTATGCGGAGGGCTGGTTCACAATACGTCCTGAACCGCCACCCTGTGTCCACCCTTGCCTCCCCTGTTTCTCCTCCTCTTCCTCCTCACCTCTTCCTTCTGTGGATGCGCAGCCAGGGGAGCGCAGCCGAAACCTGGAAAATGGCCCCAGCGGCTCCAGCAGAGCTGTGCTGCCACTCCACGCCTCCCCGGGTCGTCAGCCTTCCGCGCTGGCGAGGCCTACGAGGGAGGGGCTTGGGTGGCGCTGCGGCTTCTCACAGCAAGTCGGCGCGGACCGTGGACTGGCCGAGAGCCGTGGCGGGCCCCCTCATCTCATCGCCAATGTAAAGATGGAGGAAGGCACTCGTAGTTACTTAAGGTAAGTTTTATTATAACGGGGCCCGCCGTGCCCAACCACTTAACATCGCCTCCAACGGTTTCTTCGGTCACGCGAACCAAGTTCCGAATGAATACAAGGAGAATGGTTTGCGTGCCCCAACATTCCGAAGGACGCATCTCTACAGTATTCAATACAAAACACTGGCCAATTGTACAGTAACCCTTCCTAAAGCCAGCGACATATCTGGTAAGATGTTATTGGCCATTGCCCTCTCTTCCCAGCCTTAGTGGTAGGCATTTTGAGAATACTTTTCAAAGGGACCCTAAGCAGGAGATTGGCCAGTGAGAGTGAGGATCATCTATAGAGCCTTTTTTTTAACGGACAATAATATTATTTTCCCAATATACAGGCACTACCTTTCACAAGCGACGGAATCAAATTTAAAAGGTCGGGTCTAAGATCATCCAGGCCTGGCACATTCCCCTCGTTTCACCAACAATGGGGAAGACTTGGCTTCCTCCCGAGTGAAAACAACATGCTCTAGTCCCCCACCCCCTCTTAGTTTTCCATAAACAAAGGATATCATTAGGTACTTCTTTATATAAAATGCTTTTCATACAACCTTTTTCACTGTCATTGAAACCCGTGGCTACTAATTTCCCAAAAGCGTGTGTTCTTTTCACAAATTGTTTTATTAAGCAGTTCCCACTGTTTTTCAACCAATAAATCTGTCTTCTTTGAAAGTAAGCTTTTGTAAGACAATCAAAGAGTTGTTGGGATGCACGTCCAACTCTCATACCCTCCCAAACGATTTAGGCTGCGTAACATATATTTGTGCATCAGAAAGTGAACATGCATGGCTGCAGAGGGCTGGAAAACATAACGTGGGAATAGTAAATATAGTTCCTTTGAAGCAGTTATGAAAATATAGGTAGGCCCAGGCAGCATGCACAATTGATTTTGAAGTACAGTAGCGAAAATAGAGTATACAATGATGAAGACGTAGGCCCTGGTCTCAAATGTGAGAAATTACTGCAGCATTGCCATATTGGAAGTGAAGCCTAGTATGTTGCAGGATTGAAAAGGAGCCTGTTGAAAGTAACAACGTCATGCCATAAAGAATTTGAATGCCCTTCCCATCCCAAGCCCCAGCAGTGAAAACGAACATAGAGGCCTTCAGGCCGAACAGATGAACATGTAATTGTATTGAGCTGTAGGCCTGTAAAATCAGAAAGGAATGTGGATGGCTCAGTCCGTCCGAAGGACAAACTCATGGGAGCCGGGTTGGACGTCTCGAGCTGCCAAAGGTCCAGCCCAGATTTAGAGCACTAGCGCCCCCAGTATAATGGTCCTTATTGTATATTTTCCTTGCAAAGAGGTGCACCAAGCATTTTTCATAGAGGAGTGCTTTTCCTTGTAAGGTTGTCTGGACGTCTTTCCCTACAAATTCGATAACCCTGACGTGATCCCAGACCCTCCACACTGATGGAGGATTCCTGGCCACACATTCGGAGGGGTTGCGCCCCCCTGCAGTGACCAGTCCATTGTGCACAAATTGGAGAGGTTTACAGGAGCTGTGATGGGACCCTGTGACAGGGGAACTCGGGAGAGCATGTAGATGTGAGTATACCTTTTGTGGGAGAAAGCAATACAGGTGTGGGGTGTGAGAGTGATCGGGAGTGTGGGAGTGTGTTGCAGATGGAGTGAAAAGACCACGTGGCACTATATATTTTCATTTTTTGGGGTATTATGTATGATTGAAAGAGGAAAAGAGGAATATGGGTAGAGGCCCCATATATTGAAAGGGCTTGAGAGACCACCGCCCGATGATTTGTGTTTTATTGGTGTTTTTATTGTAGTATTGTGGGCCACGGTGGGGTCTGGTTTTGTCATGTATATACTGTGGTAAAGTGAGATGAAGGTGTATTTGGTTTGTGACATGGTGTGTAGGGTGCAGTGGGTTGAGGTAAAAGTCAGGTGTGTGTGGGAAGAGTGACGAAGGTGGAAGATGGGGAATTGGATGGGATGGGGAATTGGAAATGGGAGAAGGCTGAAGAAGGGCAGGTTAACGCACAGCTGGCCCGGAGCCTGATTAATAAAGTATGTTATAATTGAATAGGGGTAGTTCATATGGAGCCATCGACCCCATTGGACTATATGTGCATTGCCTTTCCGCTGTATAGAGAAAAAATGATGAAATATCATTGGGAGTGGGTGTCTGAGACAAGGGGGGCTGCTCAAACCGTGTCCAGTGCAGGGAAAAAACAACAGGGAAGTTTGTTGGTCACATGTATACATTCTTAGCAACAAGTATAAGGGGAAGATATTAAACAACAGAAAATAAGTGTTGGAATTATGGAAAATGGTGGAGGACTTAGAAGATGACACCCGACCCTGCAAAGAATGTGAGCGGGCCTCCCACATTGTATGTCATGGCCACAACCATACCTACTGCCTCAAACTTCCAGGGGTATCAAGACCCACTGACCACAGCCAAGCAACTCAACCTCCCCCAGTAGGATTCTACCCCACACACGCAGCATCTGGGTACACAAATCCTGACTATGTCCCACTACCCACCACTGACCCTCCTCTTTCAACGTTGGCCCAGTATGAGAATCTCTCGAATTCCAAAACATCTGCAGCCGCTCGGGCTAAAGTGCATAGAGACATTGAACAGAGGCCACACAAGGAGTAAGAGGAGGAGTTAAAGAGGATAGTAGAAGAGTTAGCAAGACTGAAGTTAGATAGAGGAGATGGTTGAGGTTACCTATTGGAACCGGTGAGTGGAGAGCAGGGGACATTTTCTTCATAATTGACGGTACAGTGATCAGGGATGTGTATGTGGAAAAAGATGGTAATGGACAGGATTCTGAAGGGTAGCATAGGGAAAGGTAGCGGGGCAGAAGTTTGGACTACTGGCCGGTTCGATACAACACCAGCATGGGTGCAGTTGCAGAAGAGGGAGCTGAGGAAGAGCAGCTGAAGGACAAGACTCCACCTATGATATTGTGATGGGTGGAGAGTTTTTGGGGGCCTAGGTTGAGAACACACCCTAGGTGCATGGTAGAAGGTGCATGGTAGAAGTGAAAGGAAGACAGGGGGAAGAAGAAGGTGGTAACGCTGGTGAAGGCACAGTCTCCGTTGTGGCACAATATGTACTCTGGGCACACATGGGCAGAAATCATTCAATAAAGGTATTACCATCCCTCACTGGCATATGCTTTCAAGAAACACACAACAGGAATTACCCTGGATGTGGGCATACCCTTACACACCTGATCCCTAGTTGATAATGGCACACACTATGCAGGATGATGAGGACCCGGCCCAGTACATATTACAGATACAGGAGATGTGGAGGACAGAAACGTTAGATACGGTGGTGGGGATTAAAGCAAACGGTTGGGTGGAGATACAGTCTATAATTGTGCATCATTGTAAACGGTTGAGCGAGAAGGCAAAGGAAACGGCAGAGAGAGAGCACAGACTGAGGAAGAGAAACTAGTGCAGAACAAGCCGGCAAAGTTGTTGGGGGAGGGAGCTGTAGTAACTGTGCCACAAGGAGGGCAGACAGAGCAGAGGGCGATCTTGGTAGAGGTACAAGCAGTCCCTGCATGGAAAGGAGGGTTGAATGAAAGGGAGGACCCACTGGAGCAACCCCCAGTCGGAGGGGAAGATTTGCAGAATCTTGTGGAGGCAGAGGAGGATTTGGAGGGATGGGCTCAAGGGGGGAAATATGGGGCAGTGTTGGATGTGTGCGAGGATGGTCCACTTCTCACGGGAATGTAGGAGTGGACAAGCAGCTGCATACAACCAGCAAACATCCCCATACACACAAGATGCACCTTCCCTGTACCCACAGCCTTATGCCATGGCACTCCTGAATGCTTCGCCACCTATGGCCCCTCCTACACCTCCACCACAGTTCCCGCAGCTGTCATCCTCAGTTCCTAATGGGGCACTAGTTTATGCAATACATCCAGCATGGCCACAGTCCCTTCAAATACCCAAGGGCACAGTAACAAATTACTAGGGGGCCTGCCTGGTGGGGGGATCCCTTCATCTTTCCAGGGACAAAGATTTACCCAGACTAGGACAGCCCATAGATAACCTTAGCCTGACTATTCCTGTCTGTCAATACCAACCCAGAAGAGGAACCCTTGGTGGGTGTGGAGATAGGAAATACACCATTTGTTTTCATGGTTGACACATGTGCAATGAAATCATGAATTAGGGAGGGGCATTTCTCCTTATTGGGTGATGAATGGACACACAAAGTTTCTTTGGGGCAATACAATTGGATCCATGAACAGAAGAAATACCAATCAAGGTAGGTAATAGAAAGATTTGAGCCTCACTCTTGCCACCATCATGCCCAACCCATCCTGCACTACATTGCCTCCTACAGCTTCTCACCCTCATTCTTCCTCTCTCTCCTCCTTCTCCCCTTTCTCACCTGAAGAAGTCAATAGAGTTGTCCGCTCCATGATGGTCTCTTCCAAACAAGTTTCCCCTTGCTTCTCCAGAACCATCAAGGAAAACATTTGCTCTCTTGACCTGGCATTTGCTGATCTCTGCAACCACTGGACCTTTCCCTTTCTCCCTCAAGCACTTCCTTGTGCGCCCCCTCCTGAAAAAACCTTCAGCAGATCCTACCTGTCCAGCCAACTACCACGCTATTTCTATCACCCCCTTCCCTGGGAAACTGCTGGAGAAGATGGTATTTCCACTAATTACCTCCCACTCTGAACGTGTTGGTGGTTTCCATGACCATTCATCTGGATTCTGAGAATCCAGAGGCTGGGAAACTGCCCTTCTGAACACATGTGAAGAATTGCTCACATCTCTGAACTCTGACACTCCAGCTGTCCTCATCCTGCTCGATCTTTCCTCTGCCTTCATTATGGTTAACCACTCCATCCTCATAAAATGGCTACATGATACACTTGGTATCTCAGAGCAGGCACTGGATTGGCTTAACTCCTTTTTAACTGAAAGTTTGTCCCAAGTCATTTTGGGCACCTTCTCCTCAACTACTCCGTCTCCATCTGTGGTGTCCCACAGGGCTCTAACCTCTCCCCCTGGCTCTTCAACAGTTTCCTTGTTCAGCTAGCACTCCTCATTTCCCCCTTCTCTGCTAACTTCCAGTGCTATGTAGAAGACACACAACTCTTTTTCAAACTTCCTGCAGACCCTCTTGCATCTTCCATTATCCCTGTCTGCTTATCTGCCATCCAGTCCTGATGTACTTCCAATGATCTCTGCCTCAATGCCAGCAAGACTGAGATCATTCCCATTGGGACCCCTGCTCCCTCTTTTTCCCCTCACTCTGGACATCTTCTATGGGCTCTACCCCTGCTCCTTCTTCTTAACCCAGAAACCTTGGAGTCAACTTCGACTCCTCTCTCTCCTTCCTCGCTCACACCCGGTACATTGCCAAGAAGTCACACTTTCAACCTTCCTTCTCAAAGGAATTCTCCCTTTTCTCACTTTCCCCCAGAAGCTCAATGTTACCAGATCCCTGGTTCTCTTTAGGCTTTATTACTGCAATAGCCTTCTCCTGAATTTACCTTCTTCCACTTTACGACCTATCCAAGTAGTCCAGAATAGAGGAGCAAGAATTATCCTTCACCTTAAACCCAGGGACCGCATCTCTCCTGCCCTAAAAACTCTCCATTGGCTCCCGTTTGCGGTACGTATTAAATTCTAATAATGCTGCATTATCCACAAGGCTGTCTGGGGCATGGGACCACACTATCTGCAACTCTATCTTACTAAATACTCTCCATATAGACCTCTGGGGTCCTCTAGCACCAACTCTCTACGTGTAAAGTGCTTTGCTAAACAGAGTGCCGGAGGCAGATCACTTTCTTCAGCTGGAGCCCCTCTTATTGAACAGCATCACCCTCCCTCTTCATCTTGATCAGGACCTCCTCAAGTTCCGTAAACTCCTCATGACCTTCCTCTTCACCTCCTCCTTCGTTCGTCCCTCCTCTGCTAATCTCACAGGCAATGTGATTGTTGGCCAGGGCCCTTATGTATCCCTCTGGGACCTGGCCTCCCAAACTCAACTGCGCCATCCTCTGCTTACCTCTCAGCTCTTGCCTTGAGATCCTCCGGCCTCATTTTTGTAGGCTTGCACTTCTCACCCAATAGCACTTACCACACTATGCACTTCATTTGCTGCTAACCCACGAGCACAGACATTCCTGCACTTACCCACACTCCCATTTCCCCTTTTCTCGTGCGCTTTCCTACAGGACCTGGGCACGTGCAGCAAGCCCACACCCCTCAACACACAGTGCCAGTTTTAGATATGTTTTAAATACCTTTCTTAAACATTTTCTCTGGGGTGCAGTATGCCATTAATGTTGTTTATGTATCAGACGCACCGATGGGTCTCTGGATCATTACCTAATATTGTATAGAGCACTTTCATAACTTGTATTCCTGTACCATTCTGCCCATATCATTATCCCATGTTCTTCTTATGGAGATACATCCTCCTTCATAATTCTGTCCAGATCTCCATGCACATATTTGACAGCAACTGCCTCCCTGCTACTGTCTTACTCATTATGTATCTCATGGTCTAAACAAACTTCCCTTCACCTGGCCCCTTATTTTAACAATAGGTAAGTACATTGCTACCCCAGTTGTCATGGCACCCAGATATTCCATAGCTCAGTAAACGACACCCCAAATCCTCATGCCACTTTCCTTAAGAAGCACTTTTCAATGCCATCTTCGAGAACCTGTCGAAAACTGAAGAATTCACAAACGTCCTGTACCCATAACTCAAGGGTTTGAATGGATGTTATTAAATACGCATTGGCTAAAGACTTTTCATGCCAGAATGTAAATACAACAGGAATTATTATTTTTCGGAGGACGGAATAATGCATCAATGTAATACAAATGATGGGGATGTCGTAGGTGAATAGACTATGCTTTCAGTAACAACATTAAAGAAACCAAGCAGAATCAAAGCAGTGTAAAGCGTTTGGCAAGGGTGCAGATGGTGGAAGAAGAGTGCATTCACGTAATACTATGGCTTGACCAGTGGAGGATGTTGGCACCTTGGCCTGTGTGAGATATTAGTCACAAAGCCATTAGCAGGCATCACTGATCAGTTTCGGAAGGTGCTATCCCCAGTAAAGGATTTTGGTGCTACTGGTCAATACCGGAATTTGGAATCATGGCCAGAGGGGAACATTGCTTCTGGGGACAGTGTGGGCCCAACTGCCCCCCGCACCTAGGGCGGCAGAGTATGTGATGCTGAGATGCATGGAGAACCAGCAAGCTACAGAGTTGAAGCATGACATGGTCGATTTAGGCTTATACCTTGGAATGGAGCAGTTACATGTTTTCTTTTATTCACTAACTAATGCATACACTAGGATAAAGAGTTCAATTTAAAAACCGTGTATTATTACTTAAAATGTGGAAATTAAACTGCCAGCAGAATCACAAGACCCACAGGAGACAGAGGGCCGGTGAGTCAGTTCACCGGATCACAACAGCTGTCATGCAGAGTTCAAGAAATTCCCACAACTGGAGTCGACACAGATAGAACTTTTTCAATTGAGGCCTTTATTTGTGTATTTTCCACTGGGCCTGTTCAGCTTCACCACTTGAGTTATCTCAATCTGTTTTGAAGCAGTAATTTCCAGTGGCCGAAGAAGCTACACAGCACCCAGCCACTTTCCATGCTGACATCAAAGAAATTCAC
Source organism: Ambystoma mexicanum (assembly GCF_040938575.1). Lineage (NCBI taxonomy): Eukaryota > Metazoa > Chordata > Amphibia > Caudata > Ambystomatidae > Ambystoma > Ambystoma mexicanum. Next base: position 521,191,577 of record NC_090934.1, read on the forward strand.
TGCTTATATATTTTAAAATGTCTTTTTCTTTCTGCCCTTATAAATTGAATGCGGTTGCACAAGGGCCATAACTGTCAGGAAGGTATTTATGTGTGTGTGTTTTGTATCATGGAGATTTCTGCTGAAATGAAACAACACTGCATTGTACACACAACAGAGCCATGCATGGCACCCAGAGACCACCACTCCATATTGTGAGATAGCATGATAAGTACATAGTTAAATATTTTTGTATTAAAGTCAAATGAACTTGCGCTGTTAGTGAACGTATACAGATTTGCAATTGTTAAATGCAATGAACAGAATGTGGGTGGGCACCACTAAATTCACAATTGTTATTTAGACATCAAGAATAATTCATAACCGTAAGTGGGGTGCGTACCCTCAAAGAGTGTCCCACAAAAGACCATCAATTAACAATCTTGAACAAGACCTAGGCAACAAACCAACTGTGAGGATTGCAAACCCTTAATCCACCTGGTAAAGTATTTAATACGATCAATCATTAGTGCTGCTTTTAAAGAACGGTATTACACAACTCAATAGATATAACAAAGAATGTCAATTTTAATAAATACTGATAACAGAAGCCAATGGCCAATGTATTTCGCACCAGTAGGGTCCTTCATCAGGGCAATAGCTGCTCGAGCCGAATATTGTGATAATGGCCATGTGCTAAAAGCCTCATCAGAGATGTTCTGCTCTAAAGCAGATGATCACCGGCTAGAATCAGTACAGATGAGAAAATGTGGCTCACTCCTCAAGTATCCATCAAGGAACATGACTGATTGCAATATCTTATCAAACAGCACTAATGACTGATTTCATATGTACCTTTGTACTACTTAATTAAGCAGGTGGACTAAGAATGTTTAACCCGCACTGATGGCTTGGGATCTATGTGATTATTGCGACCACTGTTATTACGATGGCCGAAAATACTGACTTTTTAAAAAAAAAAATTTAAACCACCTCACACCACATACAAATGCAGGGGGAGACCCCATGAACCCCCCCATATTATGATTATATTACATACCCCTCTAAATATATATTACATGGACGCGGTAGCGTCCATGTAGGTATGGTTAAGTTGGTGTTTCCATAGGAAGAGCATTTTTTGGGTGGCTTATATCTTCGCTCCCTCAGGACGAATCCTCACCAAACTTTGCAAAATGTTTTTTGCAAAGTTTGGAGAGGTTTGGTCCAGGGGGGGCAAAGTTATAGGGGGGTCCCAAAACTTTTGTTTTTTACCATAGACATAAATGGAAAAAACGTTGCGCACGCCTACAGCCCAAAACCGCTGGACGGATTTACACCAATTTGCGGCAGGAGCGGGGGCTTGGTCCCGAAAGCGTGCTTTTGCAAATTTGGTGTAAATCCGTCCAGTAGTTTTTTTTAAAATGACCAAAATGTAAGGCAAAACAATTAGTGATATCTCCGTTCGCTTCGTGGACGGACATCCTGGTTCACTCCGTGGACAGTGCCCTGATTGGCCGTGCGGCTTGCGCGAAGTCCGCGGACATCCGACGTGTTCGCTGATTGGACGGCATGGGTCGTGGAGAGCGTCAGATTTTTGGTGGCGCCCAACATCTTGCACTTGCGGACGACCGCGGACAGCGAGGTGAAACTTGGTTTAAAAATTGTATTTAGTGGAGTGTGTTGGTGTGTAAGAGTGTTTGGGGAGGGTGGGGGAGTATGAGAAAGGTGCAATGTTGTATTTTTGTTATGTGCTACACGCATTGGTTGTGTTCGATTTGTCTGCGTACAACACGGCTGTTCTGAAATGTTCATAAATAAACAGAATGGATTCAGTGTCAAGTTGAAAGTGTTCTAAGAAGACTCGTGGGGTTCTGGAATGTTCGCAGGGGGTGTCCTGAAGACATTGTCTGTATTGTTCGTTGTCAAGCTGAAAGTGTTCTAAGAACACTTGCGGTGTCCTGGAATGTTCGTACATAAAGAAAATGGATGTGTACTGAGGACGCTGTCCGTATCGTCCTCTGGCAAGTTGAATGTGTTCTAGGAACTTCCTTGTGTCCGCGGACATTAAAATGGTTGCAATGCTTGAATCTATGGGTGTTATATGCTGCGGTGGTTGTGGACAGGGTATAGAATGTTGGGTCCATGGCCATCTGGCCATGCACCCAAGACTCTATGCCCTAGCTACAACCACCGCATCATATCACACTCATATGCCATGAACCCAAGAATCTATGCTCTGGCCACAAGCACCGCAGCATATCACACTCATAGTGGCTTATAACTTTGGGTCAAAAACAAATTTATAAGGAACATTGTTATAAGCCAGTATGGGTGTGATATGCTGCGATGGTTGTATTTATCAAGATATACTTACTATTTGGTTTAGTAACGGGAGTCCATGTTTTTCTTGTTCATTTCTGTGATAAAAGAAAATAGCATGTTAGTATTAGTATTTTATAAAGACTTATTACTTTGTACAATAAACATTTTCTTCTTTTTTTTGACCCTCATATTTAGTAGATGACAAACCACAGAGTACTGTGTAATTTGCTCAGTTTCTGTGTTTGTTGCTAAAATCATTGGGTCTGTAGGAGAAACAAAATCCATGTTGGATTAAAAAAAAAACTTTTTGTGTTATGCTACAGTTTATTTGTTTGTTTGTTTTCAGTGTTTACTTGTTGTTTCTGGCTAATACTTTATACATTGGATTGTTCCAGTTTTTGGGAGCAGTAAGTTATTAGGTATTTGTTTGGATATTGTAAAATTTTGGAGCAGTTAGATACCAGTAGGCGTATTCTAACTGTTTATTTTTTGTATATTTTCGTGGTATTGATTTATCTGTTTGGATATTTCTAAATTTTGGGACAGTTAGATACCAATTGGCGTATTCTGTCTGTTTTTTTATCTATTTGAGTGGTATTAATTTATCTGATTAGTTGTTGTAGCATCTTTGGGCGGTTAGATTTTGGAATATTGTGACAGTTTATATATTTTTACTACAAGTGTACTTAAGGTTTAAGTACAGTTTAGTTATCAAATTTTGGTTTTAAGAACATTATATAAGTGTTTGTAAGATTTGCTGGTAATCTCTGCTTTAGAGTAATGGTACTATCATTACATTCAAACCAACCACATTTCTTTTTTATATATACAGTGTAGTGCCCTGAATTGGGTGTGGCTCCTGCGTGGTAGATTATACCTATTGTTGTGAAGGTTTTCCTACCAAGTGATATTTGACCATATGTGAATCCAGCCAGCTTGCAGTTGATTTTGGTTCCATCTGCATTGTAATGTAGAAGCATTAGTATTACGTATTTCCTATGTGTTTGTATTACTAACGTGGAGCGATTATCTGAATTGCAGGTCGAACATAATCTACCATGGTTTGCATTTTGTACAAGTTGCTGAAATGGAACAGATTCACAATTAGGTATTTATATATACACAAAGCGTTCATTGGGGATCTGTTCTTGTGTCACATTTTTGCAGAGAGTGCATGTATGTTTCCACATGTATGAAATCTGGAAGATTTCATTTATAGGTATGTTTTTGTTTTCCAGTACTAATAGTAAGTACATTAGAAATTCTTGTGGATCTTCCTGTGAGTTTATAGTGAATTTCACCATTCCAGCACAGTAGTTCAATAGTTGTCTTATTCCATAAACACAATACGTGTTGTCAAGATAGTTTGCTGTGTTTCTGTGAAGTACTAACATTTGCAAACACAATGGGTCTGTACTGTGTAAGTAAATGTTCTCAACAAGTGGTGGTAATTGAAATAGAATATTCATTGCTACATTTGCATAGCAACTTACACCAACTATATTTGAGAGTTTAAATGGACCAGGTAGCTCTGTATCTGACTGCTTTTTTTGGAGTTTGTATTCCTTCTTTGGAGAAGTACCTGGTCTACTTTCCTTAATTGATTGTTTTTGCTTGTGGCACTTGATGAAGTATTACTTTCTTTTACTTTCTTTGGAGGATTTGCAGTGACATCCTGTTGCTTTTCTGTTTCATTTATTTTTCTTTTATAATGTTTTACTTTTTGTGGAACAGAATATGTGTTTAGATGGGGAGTGTATAGTGAACGAAGTCTATTGTATTCAAAAATGCAAGGAATATCAGGTTTATTTTACTTGCATCAAAGTTGATTAGAAATAGACCGTCAAGTGTACGTAAGCGTGATAGTGCTACGTAGCTCATGCCTTCGTTAAAGACTGGGTTACCAATGTCTATCATTGCTTTGTCTAGGGTAAGACCTTGTGATTTATGAATGGTGACTGCGTATGCAAGAGTTAGAGAAAATTGTTTTCTGCGTACATACATGTCTTTGAAGAGAAGGAATCGAGCTGTTGAGCGTCCTATTCTTTTTACTTCTGAAAGTTTGTCAAAGAAAATATTGACAAACTGAATTTTGTTGTCATGTGGGTATGTTTGAAAGCCAACAACTGTACCCAGTGCTCTATTAACTAGTCCTTGGTCCACGTCAAGGTTACGTTTCAGCATTACTCTGCAATTTAAGGATAATATTAATATCTTTTCCAAGCCTGCTGTGTTTGAGATTGATTTTTCTAAACTATTTAGTCTTGTTGTGGCTTGGTCACACATGGGTAGTGTCATTCCATGTACATCTAATTTGTCTGTGGCACTAATTTCCATTATTGGTTGCATTTCTTTACTTAACATTATTTCATTGAATTTGAAACAGCTTGCAAGAGTTGGCATTAAGGCAATACAATTGATTTTTTTGTGGGCTAATTGTTCCATAACATCTGTAGCACATGCATTATCACCATAAAGTGCATGAATGTGCCGGGTTTTCAATATTGCTTCTGCTTCTTTAGAAAGTATACCAACTCTGATACTTTTTTAAGATGTTGGCATAAGTGAGATCTGCAGATTGGTGCATGTTTTCTGTTAATTCTCTGTATTGGAAATGTTGCCAAAGGTTGACATTTCCAATGCTGCCAACAGTTATATGGCAGAGTTTGTGTCCTAATGTTTTAAAAATAAGCTCACCTTTTACTGGTGTCAATTGAAGAAGATCTCCGAAAACAATAATGTGTTTTCCTGCAAAGAGCTCTTCATAGTTTGTTTTGAGTACTTCTTGTAATCTGAGGTGAATCAAAGCCAACATTAGGTTGGACACCATGCTCACTTCATCTATTAGTAGCATTTTCATTTGTTTCAATACTCTGCGTAGTTCCATTGCAGCTTCTGCAGAAAGTTTGTAATAATCTAATTTGTTTTGGTGTTCTACTGGCAGGAGTAGTAATCGGTGTAAAGTGACACCACCTATGTTGTAGGCAGATAAACCTGTGGGGGCAGTGACAAAAGCTGACAGTTTGTTGTTTGTCAATTGATGAAGGAACTTACTGATGATTTTGATTTGGAATGCTTTGCCAGAACCAGCTTCAAAACTGACATACAATAGTATAGGTTTGTAATTTTGACAGGTGCATTCTTTGTTTTCATGTTGTACACCATGTGCAATTTATTTTGTTACTTCTTGAAAAATGCTATGTTGCTTATTGTTTAGCTTTGATTGTAGTATAGTTAAGTCTTCTTTATCTTCATACTGACACATGGTGTCTTCTACTTCTATCATAGCTAATTCTGCCTCATTTGTTATTAGTGGGTCTCCCAGTGGTTCTTGGTTTCCTGTGAAAGAAGGTTGACTACTGTCAGGAGTGTCATTATCTAGTTGGGCCTGGAGTTCTTCTTTGTGTTGCTGTTCATTGTGCAACATTGTTTTGTACTGTGCAAAGTTTACATCAGTTATACTGCTTTCATTTGCTTTGAAAGCGTCTTCATATAAGTCATAGTTATCAAGTATTTCTTCTTCTTTTCTCCATGGTTTAAATAGTTGTAGCAGATACATATAATATACTTCTTTATGTTGAGGAGTCTTTAATGACAATTTGATATGATTAATTAAATTTGGTTTGGTGAGTTTTACTAAGCTGCCTTCACAGTTTGTCACTATTTATTTACGGTTTTGTTCATCAGGTTTTATATTATTTTTGTATGTGTAGTTTTGGGCTATGTGGTATAGACACATGGTTTCCAAAGTGGTACTCCTGTTTGGGTAGTATGTGTCCAAAAAATTGTTTTTTAAAATGTCTTGGCTGTTGGGATCATGTTTGGCTATTGTTTCTATATCTTTGTATGATTTTAGAACTCTTTTTCTAGATTTAGCTGGACCAAGACTTAGCCATACTATATTTGCAGATTTACAATACAATGCAGTACCAGTTAATCGATCAGCTGCTTCATAGGATCCACATTCTCTGTGGGACAGTATTTTATGCCCAAGCTGTTTAATTTCTGAGACACTGTTTTATCTGATGACAGGTCATTCCAGAGGTCTTGGAGCTCAGTCTTTTCTGATTTGGTTAAGTATGCTGTGAAATATCGTGCAACTGCAGAAGAATTGTCTTCAATGTACTGCACATCTATGTTTGCATTCCATAAGTGGGCAATGATTGCATTGTAATCATTGATATATTTTTTCTTCTTTGCTTTTTATGCAATATGTATTTTTAGGTGACTTACCTTTAACACTATGTCTAACTGAAGACATGAGGTTGTTCACTTAACCTGTATTTGTAACTGGTCTAGGGAAACCAAATCGGCATTTGGTGTTTTATTTCCCTTTGTTTTTGTATTTGCGAAGACAATATTTGCCACATTTGTGTCTTTGGAATTGTAAAAAATTTGAGTGAAGATCACTATTTGTGGATTCTGATGGAATTTTACAAGTGCCATATTTTTCAATAAACTGTAAAACAGTGGCATCATTGTCTTGACCAAATTTAGGAGCATCTTTATTCCATAAAATCATGTGGACATGTGGTGCTCCTCTGGCTTGGTATTCTTTTCTCCAAAAGAAGTGTTGCACTTCTCCAAGGAGAGGAACAGTTTTATTACAAATAAAATGTAGCAGAGCAATGAAGCGTCGGTGAAAATATCTTGAAACATTAACAGGATCCTGAGAACAAAGTTCTCCAGGTGTTAGTATATCTATGTTTGTTTTGTTTTCATTTGATATGCGTAGGAAAGCATGTAAATCTTCCCATGCATATTCTGCACAACTTAATGTAACAAGCCAAGTGGGTGGGCCAAGGTTTCTGATCATACAATGTACATCTCCATGACGTCGAAAGCAGTACTCTTTAGTACCACGCATATTTGCTAATTGATTTGTAAAATTTGCTTGTAAAACCTCATCTTTTTGTTGAACTTTTTGTAATAATTGTGTAGCTGTCATATTTTGAAAGAGTGATCCTGATTTTAATATGTGTGCAACTCTATAACATAAAGTTGCTAGTTCACTTTCAAAGAGTAGGTGGAATATGTATTCCACATTTTGTCGAAATCTGGGATCTTCAGAATACATTTGTAATGAGCGATATTCTGATGCTGATATTTGAATAGGTCTATCATCGTATCTTCCTCCTTTGCCAGTCGGAAAGAGTAGAGGAAAAGCACGTGCTTCTATACTTTTTTCCCATATGCTGATTGGTGATCCTTTTGTTTGACGCATTTGGTACGTTTCCAGTGCATCTTCTATGGTGTCATTAGAGTGCAATGGATGAATTGTATAATGGTCTAAAGTGTTTGATATTGTAGCAGGATCTAGGAGCTCAAATTGACCAGCTTCTTGTGTCTCTTGAATTATTTCAGTTGTATCCTTCAAGTTTTCTTCAATATTAATTTCTTTGTAATATTCATTATTCTCTTTAAGATATTGCAAGGCATGTCTAACTTTATGTAAATGTACCAGCTGTTGCCATATTTTTTTTGTCTTTTGTAGGTACTCCATTTACTAAGACAATTAAAGATTGCTGCATTGGACGTTGCACTCCTAGAGTATGCACATTTTCTTTTTCTAATGGCAAATAAACTACTTTTGCATTAATGCCTTTTATCAATTCAGAGGGAGGTAATTTTGCTGTTTTTGGTTAAAGGCGTATTATTGCTTGAAATGGGTGCACTGTTTGAATTATGATGCTCTCGTATAAATTAAGTTGTTGTAGGGGTTTTGGTAGTGGGTATAATTCTAAATTATTTGTGATAGCACGTGAAGGAGTTTGTTTGTTGTCAAGTTTTGTAGTGCAGTAACTGCAAAGTATTAAGGGGTCAGTTATTTCATATTTGTTTTCTGCTACAAGGTAGAGAGCTAATTCAAACCATTTAGAATCTTCATTGTCTTCTATTTTGTATGATAGGTCTACAGTTTTTGTGTTACTTTTATAAAAAGTTCTTCAGCAACACACACACACATGGTTTGGTACTTCAGCTGATGTACTTTTAAATTTGAGTATTTATTTTTTGAATGTGTTTAGTAAAATGTTGCCATGTGTAGAATTGTTGCTAATTTGGTTTAAAGCTATTTCATTCTGTAAGTGGCTTTCACTTCCAAAATATCTTTTCTGGATATAGTCCATTTCTTCAAGTAGGTCTTTTGTTGTACCATGTAGAAGAATGTTATTTAAATGTGCTAGTGCAAAAGCAGGACTTTTAGCAAAGTACAGTTTATAAACTAGATTTCCTATAGTTGAAGGATGTGTTTTATCCTTTTGATATCATGGAAGGTGGTTTTACAAGTAGGTCCTGTAATGCAGGCCAATGAATGTCCTTGTAGTCCTGTGTACTTGCACACTGGACAGGTATCCATATTTTGCAGTAGTTTAATTTGATTTTGTCTTTGCTTTTTACATATTGATTGAAGAATTGGCGTAAAGACTTGAACAATTGTTTGGGAATGTTACACATTGACGTGCATGGCCATTTGTACACTAGATGTTCTGATTCAGTTGAATGGAGGGGTAATTCTGAGTTTTCAGGGCATATTTTTGTAAGGAGTACTTCTTGTTCCTTTATGGTATTATTCACTTTTTCATAACCTCGACCACTGCTATGTATGGCCATTGTATTTGTTTGCTTTTGTTTGTACACTTCTTCATTAAAGTATGGTTCTGTGCTCGTAGTGTGATTCCATTCACCTCTGCATATACTTAAGAAGTTCTTTCTGTTGATATTTTGTTTATTGCGAAGTCTTTTTTGTAAATTAGTTATTAGTTTTGTTAGTGGTTTCATTTTGTTTAACACTAAAATAAATAACTTTCTTTTGTGAAGAATTGCACTATCAACGCTTCAAAGATTAATTTCCTACGATAGGTTTTAAGGGTTGAACCTGGTTTATCTCCTGTTTTTATAAGATTTTGAAGGACTCTGTGACAGAACATTTTGGCTAAAATACTTTTCTTGGTATGCTTACTTTGAAATTTATCAAGATTTATAGAAGCAGTTTTATCTGTAGTGATAGCTGATTTTTTGTTAATTGTTTTCTGGTTTGTTTTACATTTTGATAGAGGAGGCAGAGTTTTTGCACTTGAAACTTCTTTTGTTTCACTAAATGACTGTATTACCTGTTTTGTTTCAACTTTTTTTTTACAAATTCTGCTAGAGATGGATGCTTATGTTGGACACTTTTATTTTCATTTGCTCTACTTATGCGTTGCTTTCTACGGACTTGACTTTTGGTAGGCATTCTTTAGGGTCTGTTGAAAAAAATAAAGAAGGTATGGGTTGGGGTGTTCTGTAATGTATGTGTGCTGTGTGCATGAGTGTTTGAGTAAGATGATAAAGATGATAAAGATGTATGTAATGGTCTATGATTGTGCATTGGGAACTACAACTAGTAGGGATGGGTATTCTTGAATTTATGTGCTACTAAACTGGGGTTCAGATGACAGAAAAAAGTACGCTAGTGGTGTGGAGAAGTACAAATAGTAAATCTAATGTATATACAAAACAGTTGTTTGTTCTATAATATCAAAATTGTAGCTGTTGAGTTGGGTAATTTGTGTGTCCAAAAATAGGAATTTGTGGTCCATTCTGTCTGTAAATCACTGTTTAAGACATGAGGATTTTTGAACAGAATGGTGCACAATCTTTATTTTTAGGCACAGAAATAGCATGAATTAACTTTACAGTGTGTTTCAGTAATAATACAAATATTATGGTGATATTCTACTTACTTTTTTTCTAAAATGAACAGGTTACTTCTTAGTTCTTTGTTCTTCAAATTTGGTTGCTTCTTTTCAGGAGAATGGTCTTCACTGCAATTGTAAAAGAAACACATTAGTAATTTTCTTTGTATATAGCACCGTTTTTAATTTAGACATTGATTTTTTTAATTGCAATCCTCAGCGCCTTCCTCAAAACCATTAAAACGATCTTATTTACATAAAATACGTCGCACAAGTTCAATACATATGATATGTTCTTAATGAACACATTGTATTGTAATGACCAACTGTAGCAAACAAAATATCTTTACTATATTTGTGAAATTCATAATGTACCACTGAAAACCACTATTTCTGTAACTAACCTCTTCCAGGTAATAGTGCCTCAATGTCAGGCTTAAATTAAAGTAATTGAATAAATAAAGAAATAAAACAACACTATTAAGTCAGTTTGAAAATGTGTTCATGTACTGTACAGAAAATATGCATACCTATAGTTTGTGTTCATGCATATGGATGTGCATGGAGCTGCAAGTAGAAATCTTGGAGACTTGTACAGTATTTCTTGTAGATGGTGCTTGCCAATGATATGACACTTGTACTCAGAGAGATTCACAGTACATTTGCAGTTGACAATCATGTATTGACAGTGGAACACATCCTGTCAGTCAATGACGGACTGATATTGAACCATCAAAATGTGTTACGCCTGCTTCACTGTGTACTGGCACTATGAGCAATCAAAACTGATGACATTGCCATTGTAGAATTTATTGAATAGTCACAAAATGATCGCGTGCGGCTGCACACCAACTCTAGGATGATCTGTGATCTAATGCTACATGCGGCATCTTTGTTGCTGCCATTAGGATTTGACATCATGGAAATCCGACAAGATCTAAGTCTTGATAAAAGATCAGAACACACAAGTTAAAACAAAGAAGGGCAAATACGCAAACACAAAACCAGAATAGCACAAAAAGCTTCCGGTCCTAATGACTTCAAAAGCTTGAGCCCAATAATGAAGGCAGTAGCCAACTACTCAGAGCAGAATTGAGCAGTTAACATAACAAAATGTAACAACAGTGAAGGACACGATGCTCCATTGAAAATAATGTTCAAGTGTCCATACATTGGCACTAAGAGGAACAGCTCTGATCCAAACTTGGCAGCACCAGCTTCAAAGAAAGAAACATGGAGTTGGTTGGCTAAAGCTCCTTGACGGAAAACAACAGCTAACACCTAGAACCTCGTAAAGCTTCAACACACCTAATTGGATCCTGGAATACCCGTGGATTTACACAGTTATTCTCCAATGACACATGTAACCTGGAGCTCTTTGACATTCTCTGCTTGTAGGAAACATAGCTGTCTTCACTACCAACCACAGAAGGCTTCGACATTGTAATAAAACTAGGAATAAAAGAAAAGAAGGGGAGACCAATGGCAGGCATCCTTACATTAATAAAAAAAGAAATCTGGGCTCAGAGTCATTAAATCTGAAAATCTAAGCCCGTACATCCAACTACTGTGGTAGAAACAACACAAAAAGTCAAGATAGCGGATAACTCGATTGCCATCATGAATTTATATTGGCAACACAAGGCAACGGGCACTTCTAGTTACATGGATCAAATAACTACCTTGATTGACCATCTGAAATCTTCGGCCTTGAAACCGATTTTTTTTTTAAATGATTTTATTTTTTATTATTAAGCATCAATTGGTTTCAAAGTAAACCGATTATACTATTGTGTGGTGACCTAAACATTGACTGCTTAACATCAGACAGCATCTCAAAAAATAAAAGCATCAACAGATCTGAGGCCAGAAGGAGCTTGGCTAACATCTGGATGGACAAAATGGAGGATAGAAAAATCGCCATACTGTATGGGAATACATGGGGCAGCATACCTCCGTGGCCTACAAGGAAAAGAGGAAATCAGGAATCTATGTTGGATTACTTCTTTGTATCAGAAAGATTAACTCAGCGAGTGGTCTCTCTACAAGTCATACCAATGCACTAGAGTGACCACAATCTGGTGGAATTAACGTGCCACTTATAGACGTCTTTGACACAATAACCTTGGAAAACCTCAGTGACCGTAGAGCCAGGTAGAAACAGACTACGACTAAATGCTGCAAATGTCTGTAACATCAACAGAGAATATCAAAAAGATCCTAGCAACGGAAATAGCAAAGTTGACTACCGCTCGCTGTTAGACCAATATGTAGAAACACAATAGGGATTGTAAAGATGTGGCTTCCAAAGAAAACATGCATTTTTTAATTATTTTTTTTTTATTTAAAATGATATAATTTGTTACAAACTTTTCATTTATAGATCAAGTCTTTAAATAAAACTTAGTTTCAGTTTTGTTAAAATGATTAAGTTGTTGATTCAGGGCACCTCATTGTGAGGTGGTAAATTGTTTCCCGTTCATCAGTTTTGCAGAAGCAGCAGTTTGCCTCCGATGGTACGAGTTGTTTTGTCACAGCCAGTTAGTCTCTAGTCAGCAGAATGTTACTTGTATTGTTGCATCTGGAAAAATTGTAAGATACATCAGTGTTTTGTTAATTGCTTGTATGTCGGTCCGGCATTTGATGTGTCTTAGGTATTTTGTGACTCTGCTGCAAGTCCATATTCAATCATTTGTCATCATTTGTTTCTTTGCATGTTGTGGTCTTTTTATGAGCATTTCAGTTGAGATTTCTTTGGATTCCATTAGTTGAAATAGTTTTTCTTTCCAGGTCTTTAGTACTCAGTTGTTGATTGGCGATTTGTGTTCTCTTAAAATATATATTGCAGGTATACTGTCATTTGATAATAGTTTACGTAGGATGTGAAGTTGTTTCCATTTCATAATGGAGGCCATGGATTGGGTGGCGATTTCATGGTGTATTCTGATCATGGGGTACGAGGGTGGTAATTTCAAGATCGTTCAACAAAATGCTCCTTCTAATCTCAGTCAGGGGGTGTCTTGTATCTACAGCATTGACTGGCTTCCGTATGTAATTGCTGGTATAACCTTTTGTTTGTAATAAGCCAGTATTGGTTTCAATGAGAAGTTACCAAATTTCCGATGTATTACACATCCCTGTCTTGCTAGTGATTGTATCTTTGCCTCCAGTTTAAGAATCCATTGTTTCTCAGTTGGCAACTGATTTATGATTATGCCTAGATATTTGTTTGTTGTTACTTCATCAAGTGTGGTTTCATTGATTGTTAGTTTTAGAGGTTTGTCTCTCTGGAATGGTTGTTTTGTCAAGGACATCACTTTTGTCATATCAGTGTTTATTAGCAATTCATTCTTTTCCATGTACACACTCATTAGATGTAAGCTTTCCTGTAGTCCAACTGTTGTCTTGTCCAGTAGTATTATCAGTACTTGAGTTGAATTTATTTTTGGTGGATTCAGTGCTTTGTTCTTCATGTGAGCTTCAATGTCTGCAGTGTGAAGGTTGTAAAGAGTGGCTGCCAATGGGCAACTTTGTTTTAGTCCGTTGATGGTGTCAATAGAAGCAGTAGTGATGCCGTTTTGTGTCATTATTACTGTTACTGAAGTATTTGTATAAAGCTGTTTGATCGGTTGTAGTATTTTTGCTGAACAATTCCATGTTTTTAGTTTTCCCCATAGTTTTTGTCTCAATATTAAATCAAATGCCATGTGTAAGTCAATGAAAGCTACGTGTACCATTGTCTTGTTTATTATGGCTTCCAATTTGATTATGTTCAGCAAGATCCGGTTCACATTTGTTCCTACATTCGCAATGAAACTTGTTTGTAGTACTGCAAGATGGTTATGTTCTGTCGCCCATTGCTTTAGTTGTTTCTGCAATAACAATGCAAGTAGCTTACCTAAGGGATCCAGTAGTGCTATGGGCCTGAAGTTCTGAGGATCCTCTCTTGGTCCTTGTTTGTAAATTGGTATTATTGTCGCTTTTTTCCAGGTGTGTGGAATTTGATTTGTTGTGTTGATTGCTATTAGAATGGAATTCATGACATTTGCCCATAACTCAGGCTCTTTTCTGATTGTTTTGTTTGATAGACCATCAGGTCCCAGAGCACTCGAGGTGTTCAATTTTGTTATCGTTTCTATTCGATCTTGTTTTTCACACTGAATATACCATTGGTTTGTGGCCGGGTGTAAGTTGTCGCTCATGTCTGCATTTCACTTGGCATAGATTGTGGAAAAATGCTGGATCCATTGTTGTTGTTCATTAACATTGGCTGTCAAATCTTGGTGTTTTTTGTTATCATTATTTAATACGTTCCAAAGTTCTCTTAAATTGTGTGTTTTGCATGTTTCCATTATTGCTTCAGCATCTTTTTGGAGCATTGTGTTCATATGAGATTTTTTTCCAATTTACATATGACTGTCTTGTTTTTTTTTATCCGCTGCTCAGAGTTCTGGTTGTTCCTTTGATGTATGGTTTTAAAAGAAAGTTATAGTTCAGCTTTTCTGTGTCTGATGTTAAAGGATGTTGTACATTTTTCATTAATATTTGCGTTTCAACTTTGTTCATTCAAAGCTTTAAGTTTTTTCCTGTTGTTTCCAGTGGTAAACATTGGGGTTGCTTTCTGGGTTCCATTAAGCCATGTGCCTTTGCTGATAGTTGTTGATTATCACTGGTTGTAGTAGGATCTACCCTGATCTCCATGATTGATACTTTCAGTTCTTCTGATAAATAAATATAGTCAATGACGGCTGATGAGCTTCCTCTTTCCCATGTTGGTTTGGCTTTTCCTGCATCTTCCATAGGTTGCTTTAGTTGCATGAGGTTTCAGATACTCATTTCTTTCTGCCAACATTTTGCTCTTGTAATTAGATTCTCATTTTTTGCTACTTTGCCTTTTTCTGTGTAGAGGTGAATGTTCAAATCTCTGCAGATGATGAATTCTGCTTGCACATACTTTGCTCTTATTTCATCTATTTTTATGAAGATTCCATCCATGAAGATGTTGTTGTTTATCATTGCAGGGTTCCAGTAAATGTTCATTAATGAAATGACACGTTCTAAAGACTTCACACTCCCTTGGATATCTTGTTGTTGTTGTACAATTATTACTGTATTTTGAGTGCAAGTGTTAGTAGTAGTTGCAATTCTCCAGTTTGGTGCTATTTTAATCAGTGTGAGTAATCCTGAAGAGGGTCTACCTTGTGCCCCTTTAATTGCCAGAATTAGCAACATAATATACCCGTCACAGGCCGGTGATTCTCTAATACATGTTTCTTGCAGGCAGGTGTTGTTGAATTTTTCTAATTCACTTGTCGATTGGTTGAAAAGATGTGTGTTACCTCTTGTGTTCCAGGTACATATCGACCAGGTGGACTTGTTTTTCTTTAATGGTTATGGTTCTGTTTTCATATTGGAGATTTTCCTGTTTGGAAACTATCGTAGATTCATTGGAATGGGTATATTTCATCATCCCATTGGCTACTAAATTCTGAGTTTATTGAAGATTCAGTTGCGTTCCTCTTTTTCATTCTATCGTTCTGTAGAATTGTTTCCTTTTGTTCCAGCTCTCGACTTCTATGCTTTGGTTATCATATTTTTCCTCCTCTTCTCTCTTCTGAGATATGTCTATGCATTCAAATCCTAGATCTTCATTGTGTCCTTTAAAGAGTATATTTTCTTCATCATTTCCTTATCTCTTAGTTCTATTGTACCGTGTCTAGGCAATTATGATCTTCAAAGATAACCAGCTTGATAGCATTCGTTGAGATTGAGTTTAGGAATTGAGGAATAGCTTTAAGGAGTATGAGGATGTTTGTTCTATTGAGTATTAAAAGTTCTGTTCTTCAAATGGTATTTTTTATTCGTAGGTTGTAATGGACTTGTTCAAGCAAGGGATTCACAAATCTGGGGGCTTGAGTATTGTCTCGGTTTGGCATCTCTTCATTCTTCTCTTGATTTTGAGGTTCTATTTCTCGTATTGATTGGCTCTTTTTCGGTATTTGAGGTTTCATATCTCGTTTTTTGTCTTGTTTGCTGACATGCAATTGACCCAGAATGTAACGCTCACCTGATTCCCGTAGAGGCGCCGGTCTTGACTGGGCGTATACCGTATCTTCAAAGGTGATGTGTAACACACGGCTGGCTCTTTGGGCTGGACCTCTGTGCACTGTATGTCTGACTCGAAGGGTAAGATGTCTGCAGATAGAAAATATGGGATTAAGGAACTGGGTTATTGAATGTCTCTCTCTTCTTCCCTTTCTCTTCTCCTGTAGAACCCCAAAGGTTAACGCTCTCACCTTAGGTAAGTGAACGCCGTGCTCTCCATCTGCCTCGGGGCAGGGTGCTGTAACGAGTTTCTTCACTGGATAAGGGGAGCAGGCCTCTTGACTTCAGAGGACTGCTGTCCGTCGTTTACTGCACGAACGGTAAGTTTCGAGTAATTCTAATGTCTTTAAAGTCTTTAGTTTCTTGTTTTGCAGGGTTCCGGCGATGGCGGATGACGGGCTAAAGTGAGTTGAAGATGGAGCCCGTGTGATGAATAGAAGCGCCTGGAAGCACGTAAGTAAGCGCTTGTTGCCTGCTTCACGATGCGCTCTAACTGTCTTTTTATTTTGCAGGTACAAGTTCGGAGCGGCTGCAGGGTGCCGGAATACCCACTGGGTTAGATGTGGAAAGGAGTAATGGCACGTGAGTATTAAAGTTCCCCAATGTCTTTAAACGCACCCTGTTTTGTCTTTCAGATGCGGGATGCAGCGCCGAAGGCCCCCGGAGCGTGCAAAGAGTTGGTAAGCTTTTATCTTTCAGATGCCGGAATGCAGTGTGAAGACCTCCGGAGCGCACGAAGAGTAGATAAGCCTTTGTCTTTCAGATGCCGGAATGCAGCGCGAGGCGTTGGTGACAGCCGATGGACCAGGTAAGTGAAGAGCTGTCACTGAAGACCGTAATGCTAACCTGTTCTTTCTTGTCTTTATAGGTGTTGCTGAAGACTGGATTCAGGATGGTAAGCCTTTTTCCTTAGGCCCAGGATCAGATGCAGAAGATACGATGAGCGTTCTGCTGCAGAGGATGCAGAATAACGCAAAGCAAGATTCATCCATCGGGTGTGGTTTAAATAGCCTCCTGTAGTGCTTAGGTGTCTCCTACCACAGCCACGCCTAGGTAAGAAAAGAGTTCCTGCTTTCCAGAAGAGTTCCAGTGTTCTGAATCTAGGGAGTGGCTCCTGCCCCACCCAACAGGAAAAGTAGTTCCAAACAGAAGAGGATCAGAGGCTCAACTGGCAGGCAAGTAAGCAGCATGATCTGCTGCAGGTAAGTCCACCCAAGCATTATGAGCCCGGCGCTTCCAGCGCTGGGACTGGGCATATTTATGAGCCTGGTGCCACTGGCGCCAGGACTGGGTCCAAAAGGTCCCAATTGGGACTGGTTGGCACTCGGAACCTGGGTTATGGATCTGCTTCCAAGGGAGTTGGGAAAACCCTGACCTTTTGGAAGCAGAGATCATGACAGTACCCCCCCTCAAGGCCCCTCCCAAACCGGGCTTCTCCGGGGGTTTTGGCTTGTCAGGAAATGTTCGGTGAAATCTTTTGATTAGGCGAGGAGCGTGGACATATTCAGCAGGTTCCCAGGATCTCTCTTGGGGCCGTAGCCTTTCCAGTCAATTAGGTAAAATAGTTTAGATTTGGAGATCTTGGAGTCCAGAATGCTTTTGACTTCAAACTCGAGTTCTCCATCAACTAGGATAGGTTTTGGAGATTTAGTTAGTCGGGTTTGAGGTTGCACGGGTTTTAATAGAGAGACGTGGAAGACCGGATGTATCTTCATGTGCGGGGGCAAGTCCAACTTGACCGCTACTGGGTTTACTATGGTAGTGAGTGATGGAATAGGGACCAAGGTATCTTGGGTTGAATGTGCGTGGCCCTTTTAGAGGTAGATATTTGGTGGATAACCAGACTTGATCCCCTACTTGATATTGAGGGGCTTCCTTCCGATGTTGATCTGCTCCTTTCTTGTATTGTTCTTTAGCCCTTTGAAGGTGAGAAACAGCTTCCTTAAAGGCTTGGGTGATTTTAGAATGCAGGTAGTCTACTGCTGGTGTTTCAAGATCTTGGAGGGGATCCAACTCCGAGGTTCGAGGGTGACTGCCGTACAAAAGAAAAAACGGGGTTTTCCCAGTTCCCGAATGGACAGAGTTATTGTTGGCATATTCGGCTATCCAAAGGATGGCTTTCCAAGTTTTTTCAGTTTGTTGCAGCATGCAGCGTAAATACTGTTCCAGAGTTTGATTGGTCCTCTCAGTTTGTCCGTCGGTCTGAGGGTGGTGACTGGTCGATAGTCTCACATCAATTTGAGCCGACCGACAGCAACTTCGCCAAAAATGAGAAATAAATTGACTACCTCGATCCGAAATTAGAACCGAAGGAAAACCGTGCAGTCGGACTATGTTTTCGAGAAATTCTCGGGCCAGAGTTGCTGCTGTTGGCAAGCCTTTGAGCGGAATGAAATGCGCCATCTTGGAGAATAAGTCCACAATTACTAGAATCGTATTGTATACGGAGCATGGAGGTAGATCGGTGATGAAGTCCATAGAAAGCGTATGCCAAGGGCGAGGTGGGATGTCAATAGGGCGTAAGAGGCCTGCTGGTCTTTCCTTTTGACTCTTGTTTTGGGCGCACACTCCACAGGACATTATAAAGTCTCTGATATCTTTTTTCCAAGACGGCCACCAGAAGTAGCGCTTGATCTTTTCTGAGGTCTTGGCCATACCGGGATCTCCTTCCATTAAAGAATCGTGATAACAAGAGATTACTTTTTTCTGTAAATCTGTGCTGTGTAGGTATAATCGTTCTTGGAAATACAATAAGTTGTCCTTTCCCTGCAGATGCCAATTCTGTATGTCTGCTGGAGTTACAAGTTGCCTGGCTTTATCCTTAACTTCCTCTATGGATTCTGTGGCGATTACACCCAGAATTCTTTGTTCGGGAATGATTGGTACAGGTTTAGGGTTGATCAAGTGTTCTTCCACTCCCATCCGAGAAAGGGCATCAGCTTTACCGTTCTTTGTACCAGGTCGATAGGTAATTATGAAGTCAAACTCGGCAAAGAATAATGCCCAACGGAGTTGTCTAGAGGATTGGGCATTTGCGGTTTTCAAATATTGCAGGTTTCGGTGATCCGTAATCACAGTAACGGTGTGTCGGGCCCCCAGCAGATAATGCCGCCAAGCCTTAAAGGCAGACTTGATAGCCAGAAGTTCCTTGTCAGTAATCGTGTAATTGATTTCAGGAGGCGAGAATTTGCGGGACCAAAATGCCACGGGATGCAACTGATTGGTTACCGGGTCCTTTTGTGATAGAACTGCCCCCATGGCAAGGCTTGAAGCATCAGTTTCCACGATGTAGGGGAGTTCGGGGCGAGGGTGTTTTAAGATTGGTGCAGAGATAAATTTAGTCTTCAAATCCTGGAAAGCTTGTTCCGCCTCGGTAGACCATTCAAAACGTTTGTTTTTCTTTAACAAGGCAGTGATGGGCTGGACTATTCGAGAGAATTCGGGGATAAACCTGCGGTAAAAATTAGCGAAGCCTAACATGCTTTTACGGAGGATGGTGATGGCCATTTGAGAACTGCATCGACCTTCTTTGAATCCATACGCACTCCGCCAGGTGATAATATGAATCCCAAGAATTCAACTTCAGTCACGTTGAAAACACATTTTTCCAACTTAGCGAAAAGTTTGTGTTGACGCAATCTTTCGAGGACCATTTTCACGTGTTTCCGATGTTCAGATTCCGATGAAGAATAAACGAGGATGTCGTCAATGTAAACAACAACACACACATCTATGAGCTCTCTGAGGACATCGTTCATAAAATATTGAAAGGCGGCCGGGGCATTGCAAAGTCCGAAGGGCATGACCTGATATTCAAATAGCCCATACTTGGTGCGGAAGGCCGTCTTCCATTCATCGCCCTCTTTTACTCGTACCAAGTGGTAAGCTCCTCTAACATCCAGCTTTATATGTATGCATGCTTTTCTGACTTGGTCCAGGAGTTCAGGGATCAAAGGTAACGGATATCTATTCTTAACGGTGATCTGGTTCAGGGAGCGATAATCTATACAAGTTCTAAGGTCTCCTTCCTTTTTTGGAACGAAGAACAAAGCTGAAGAAGCAGGGGACTTGGAAGGACGAATAAACCCATTTGCCAGGTATTGATCCAGGTATTGTCGAAGGTGAAGGTTCTCAGGCTCGGTGAGGGCATAAATTCTACTACAAGGAGGAGTAGATCCAGGTATCAGGTCTATCTGGCAGTCATAAGACCTATGAGGAGGTAGAGAGTTAGCCTGATCCTTCCGGAAAACATCTTGGTATTCTAGGTATTCGGGAGGTAACTGGGGAGTCTCTGAAGAAATTGCTGCCAGTGCAACACCAGGTGGAGGGTGACAAGTAGAGACACATTCTGGAAACTGGACCGTTCTTGCTCGCCAATCGATCAGAGGATTGTGTTTCTCTAACCAAGGTATTCCTAGAATAATCTGAAACTGAGGGGCCTTGATCACATCGAACACGATCTTCTCATGGTGTCCATCTTGACTTACTAGCGTCACCTCTTGAGTGGTATGCGTTACTGGCCCGGAGGCTATCTCTGTACCATCCACCGTAGTAATGACGTCCTTTACAGCTTTGGGACAAAGAGTTAGATTCATCCTCAAAACCATTTCATGATCCACATAATTGCCGATGGCACCGCTGTCGACGTAAGCTTCAATTGCATGTAATCGATCCGGATTATCAGGGCTAATGAGGACCATAGGTATCACGAAATGCGAGGTCACGGAACTGGTTTTCACGCTCGGCAAGAGGACCTCTATTCTTGTCGGGCGAGGTCGTTTCCCTGCTCAGAGTTTGTAACTTTGGTAACTGCAGCTCCTACTGCCTTCTTGGCAGGTTTCACCGGACAGTCTCGAAGAAAGTGCCCTGAGTTTCCGCAATAGAGGCATAATTGCAACTGTTTTCTCCTTTCCCGCTCCTTTTGTGTTAGAGGACCGTTCAGACCCCCTATTTGCATGGGTTCCCCAGAGTCTACTCCTTTGGAAGGAGTTGGCGGTTTGGAAAATACTTGAGCATCAAACTTGGAACGATCGGCCTTCCTGTTCTGCAGTCTGTGATCTATTTGAACGACTAAGTCTATATAGTCCGAACAATCTTGTGGGGGATTCACTACTTGGGCTAACACATCTTTGAGCTCTCCACGTAGACCTCTATAAAACAGCGTAATCCTTTTGTCCTCAGGCCATTGAGTTTCCACTATCAGTCTGTTGAAAGACGCAATATAAGCCAAAAGGTCTTGATTACCTTGTCGCAACGAAAGAAGCTCATTGTCCAAGGCCTGCCCCTGTGAATGTCTTGCGAACAGTTTTTCCATACTGAGCTGAAAAGCTTGAAAATCATGGAGGACCGGATCATCTTGATTTACTAGAGGGATCGACCAGTCTGCCGCATTGCCACTAAGGTACGAAAGCACGAAAGCTACTTTAGCTTGATCAGTTGGAAAGGCTGCTGGCCGGCATAAGAAATGCAACCGGCACTGATTGATAAATACTGCAAACCTCTTTGGGTCACCAGAAAATCGTTCGGGTGGAGCCAGAGGTACATTCCCAGGTAGGTTGATCTGCACTGGATTCATAGAGGATGTAGAAGGAAGATTTCCCCCAGATGCGGGTAACGGGGTCTGTCCGGCTTGTGACTGTAGCAATTGTCTAGCGAGATCATCTGTTCGCTCCTTGGAAATAATCAGTTCCCTTCTTAGAGCGTTCGTTTCCTGACGGGCTGCATGCACTTCTGCCCTTAGTTCCCCAAGTAACTGGGCTAGCTGGTCGGTATCCGAGGTTTCCATAGCGCCTGGACGGGAGTTTTGTGGTAGGCTTTGCGTTCTGTAACGCTCACCTGATTCCCGTAGAGGCGCCGGTCTTGACTGGGCATATACCGTATCTTCAAAGGTGATGTGTAACACACGGCTGGCTCTTTGGGCTGGACCTCTGTGCACTGTATGTCTGACTCGAAGGGTAAGATGTCTGCAGATAGAAAATATGGGATTAAGGAACTGGGTTATTGAATGTCTCTCTCTTCTTCCCTTTCTCTTCTCCTGTAGAACCCCAAAGGTTAACGCTCTCACCTTAGGTAAGTGAACACCGTGCTCTCCATCTGCCTCGGGGCAGGGTGCTGTAACCAGTTTCTTCACTGGATAAGGGGAGCAGGCCTCTTGACTTCAGAGGACTGCTGTCCGTCGTTTACTGCACGAACGGTAAGTTTCGAGTAATTCTAATGTCTTTAAAGTCTTTAGTAATGATGTTTCTTGTTTTGCAGGGTTCCGGCGATGGCGGATGACGGGCTGAAGTGAGTTGAAGATGGAGCCCGTGTGATGAATAGAAGCGCCTGGAAGCACGTAAGTAAGCGCTTGTTGCCTGCTTCACGATGCGCTCTAACTGTCTTTTTATTTTGCAGGTACAAATTCGGAGCGGCTGCAGGGTGCCGGAATACCCACTGGGTTAGATGTGGAAAGGAGTAATGGCACGTGAGTATTAAAGTTCCCCAATGTCTTTAAACGCACCTTGTTTTGTCTTTCAGATGCGGGATGCAGCGCCGAAGGCCTCCGGAGCGTGCGAAGAGTTGGTAAGCTTTTGTCTTTCAGATGCCGGAATGCAGTGTGAAGACCTCCGGAGAGCACGAAGAGTAGGTAAGCCTTTGTCTTTCAGATGCCGGAATGCAGCGCGAGGCGTTGGTGACAGCCGATGGACCAGGTAAGTGAAGAGCTGTCACTGAAGACCGTAATGCTAACCTGTTCTTTCTTGTCTTTATAGGTGTTGCTGAAGACTGGATTCAGGATGGTAAGCCTTTTTCCTTAGGCCCAGGATCAGATGCAGAAGACACGATGAGCGTTCTGCTGCAGAGGATGCAGAATAACGCAAAGCAAGATTCATCCATCGGGTGTGGTTTAAATAGCCTCCTGTAGTGCTTAGGTGTCTCCTTCCACAGCCACGCCTAGGTAAGAAAAGAGTTCCTGCTTTCCATAAGAGTTCCAGTGTTCTGAATCTAGGGAGTGGCTCCTGCCCCACCCAACAGGAAAAGTAGTTCCAAACAGAAGAGGATCAGAGGCTCAACTGGCAGGCAAGTAAGCAGCATGATCTGCTGCAGGTAAGTCCACCCAAGCATTATGAGCCCGGCGCTTCCAGCGCTGGGACTGGGCATATTTATGAGCCTGGTGCCACTGGCACCAGGACTGGGTCCAAAAGGTCCCAATTGGGACTGGTTGGCACTCGGAACCTGGGTTATGGATCTGCTTCCAAGGGAGTTGGGAAAACCCTGACCTTTTGGAAGCAGAGATCATGGCACAGAAATACTAGCAAAGAAAAGAGAATTCCGAAAAAAAGATTAGGTCAATCGCAAAGCTGCATATCACAGATAAAATCATCATGAAGAAGAAATTCAGACAAAAATAAAACAAATGGCTAATCTCCCAAAAACATATAATTGAACAAGGAGATGCAGAAAACATGATGAGAGTCCTTTCAAAGAGAAATACAAGGAACTTCTGGAGGCTCATAAACAACATAAATTTTCAGCAGCATGCAATTCAAACTAATATGGTATCTGAAGATGGGTGGATCAACCATTATTATGAGCTATATAAAAAGAAAGGGACATCGCAAAACTCTGATCCCAAGGTGGATAAGTGGGATATCATCTTTGACAAGGAGGACATCTTAACAGCAATCAAATCAAGCTAGTTCTTCCAGAGCCCCTGGCCCAGATGGCATTACCAACCAGTTGCAAAAAGAAAATCCTGAGGAATGTGCTGACTTCTGCATGTCCCTTTTCTCACGGATATCAAACGAGGGAGAAATTCAGTCTTCCTGGAGAAGTGCAATTGTGGTACTGATTTTTAAGAAAGGACTAAGAACAGAGCTGAAAATGTATCACCCAATTGCACTTCCCA
The DNA here is from genome assembly GCF_040938575.1 of Ambystoma mexicanum. Taxonomy (NCBI): domain Eukaryota; kingdom Metazoa; phylum Chordata; class Amphibia; order Caudata; family Ambystomatidae; genus Ambystoma; species Ambystoma mexicanum. The sequence goes on from NC_090934.1 coordinate 521,215,547, forward strand.
ATGTCTTGGGCAAAATATTTGCCTCTCTGATCCAAACATAAATGACAAACTGGATCAAGTGGTCACAACACCGTAGACATAGACCATAGACAAACAGGTTTTGTACGGGGTGTGGGATGCAGCCTTAACCTACTTCTAATACATTTACTAAAAATGAAACCAATCAGACAAAGTGCCAAAATGTACTTGGCCTTCGCAAACCTAGCTCAGCCTTTTGACAGCATTGATAGAGAGCTATTGTGGATGAAACTAAAAAGATGGAACTGCACAGCAAGACTTATTTTGGCGCTCAAGGTGTTACATTTGTATACTGCAATAAGAATACTGTTAAATCAATCAGGCACCTAAACCAATTAAAATGCATAGAGGAGTTAAACAGGATTGCTCACTGGCGTCACTATTTTTCAATCTTTTTATATCTGAAATCGGAGAGACACTGGGAAGTGGCAATCAATTCACGGCAAAAATCAACAGTGAACATCTGGGATGGTTGCTGTACGCTGATGACCTTGTGCTGTTGGACGTAACACCAATTGGCTTGCAAAGAAAATTACACCAACTTGAAAACTATTTAAAACACAATAGCTTAAACATCAACACCACCAAATCAGAGATTCTAACATTTCAAATTCTAAAAGGAAGGAAAAAGAACAACAAAAAGACCTTCCAAAATTACACCAACTTGAAAACTATGTAAAACACAATAGCTTAAACATCAACACCACCAAATCAGAGATTCTAACATTTCAAATTCTGAAAGGAAGGAAAAAGAACAACAAAAAGACCTTCCATTGGCAACTTGGAAAAGAAACTCTGAACCAAGCGTTACCTAGGGATGTGGATCAACTCAAGTGTTGATGACTCCCCCTGGGTGAAGTTCACCAAGGCAAGGAACAAGCAACTAACAGTTCAAGGAGTCACCATCTACAAGAAATTCTGTAAATTCTCGATACTACCAGTGACAAATTTCTACAAGCAAAAGGTTTTCCCTGATTTAGTCCACGCAGTGTACTGCGCATTAGGCTGTCCTTGGAATGTCTGGTCAACCCTGGAGAACAACTTCTGGTGATCAGTTCTGCATCTTCCAAAAGGTATGCCCACAGCCATTATGAGATATGAACTGGGATTTATATCAATAAACGCTAGAGTGACATGGAATGTGTTTTCACTCTACAGAGAAATCGTGTTGAATGACAATTCCCCACAGTTCAACATATTGATTTCAGAATGTAACCACAAGAATGAACCGATACTCAAAGAATGGGCTGATCAATGTGATCAAATACTAGCAGACATTAACAAATCCATGACCATGCTACAGGCCAATCCTGAGGCTGTAAAAAGGAAACTTTGGAACAGAGACTGGTCCGACACTGCCGACCAAAGCCACAAATACAAACTGCTCCAAAATGTATGCGATGAGTCAAAATCCATGAACAAATTGCCAAAATACTGAACGTTTAGACCTCTGAATGTACACTCCAAGAAACATACACCCCACTAGGGAATAAAGCAAGGAGATAGTTTGCAAGGATAACAAAGTTTATATAATGTAAATGCCAGCAAAGAACTCTTCTGCCCGAGAGTGTCCTGCCAAAAATAACATGGGCAGCACACTAAAAAGGCCAAATGCATCATCAGTGATGGAGACATATATAGTAGAAATTCACATATCTGGTTCATATGGACATTTAGGAAGGTCTTCTCCATAGGGGATGCCAAGGGCTAATTGGCTGCTCGTCCCAGTCAATCTTGTTGCACGTGGGTCAGCTGGGCTCATCCTCACGGTGAAGGTCAGGCCGCTTGTTAAAAACATTCTATCTAATCAAAGCTAAACAACAGGAACCCATTATTCATTTGTCATGGAATGCACCTGGTCATCATATGAAAGGAGTGCCCCAAAGAAAGGAGGATAATATAAAGGTGTGTTGACCCCTGCATGTAGGGCTTCATTAATACCGCAGTTCCCACACCCACATTTCTCTCTCCATGGGTTGGATCTATGTTCTACCTTCCCTGGTGCCTTTTGATACGAAGAGACATGTGCTGCTATAAGAAAGATATACAGTCATGCAGGCATTAGATCTGTGGTTGGTAATCTGAAATGGTCATAATCAGAGGGTCAGATGCCGATCGGTATGTAGAGAGGTAGGGGGTCTGGGTGAGGAGGTGTGGTGGGCTCAGCCTGGCAAAGCTTCTCACATAGACCAATTCTCCTGGCATTAAACGTTGTGCAGGGCTATTGTCTGCAGGAGTCCCTGTGGTTGTTTCACTTTCAGCTGTGAATGGAGTTGCAATCTGTTTTGATATGCATCTTATCGCACGTGTAAGTTTGGTGAGATATTCTTTGAACTCTTCCCCTAGGACCGTGGCTGTCCTGTAAGCGTCAGAGGCCCTTCTCACTGGTGACAGGGACATTTGCATGTGTTGACCAGTTACAATTTAATGGGGGGACAGGTGGTGATCCTTGCTAGGCTGTGTGTGCAGCTGGAACAATGCCAGAGGCAGGCAGTACACCAGTTTTTCTTTAGGGAGTTACACAGTTTGGATAATCTACTCTTGAGGAGGCTGTTTATTTTCTCTAGCACCCCATTTGCTTGCAGGTGGTAAATTGAGCGCATATTATGTTTGATCCCTAGCATTGACTTAACCTCTTTGAACAGTTATTAAAGAAATGTGTTCCATTATCTGATCATATGACCTCACACTCTCCCCATCGTGGGAATACCTATACTATGAGGAATTTTGCAGCACATTTGGCATCTGGGTGGGCACAGGGCCCTGCCTCCACCCATCGAGAAAATGGACACACCACCACAATCAAGCATCAGGCCCCATTGCACCTCTCACCCATATCCGCGCAATCAATGTGTAGCTCATGGAAGGGACCCACAGGCCGGGGCATGGTGCCCTGTAATGTTCTCAGAGTCATCCCTATACTGAAAACTTGACACGTGGTGCACTGCACCACCATTCTATTTAGGTATTCCTGTATGTTTGGAATAAACCAATCTTCCTGGAGATCGACAGCTATGTGTTGTTTCAAAGTGTGTGCTGGGAAATGTAGCTGTTCAAATGCTATGTATAGTAATTCAACTGGCATGCCAACCTTCCCAGTCATTTCTTGTCTCCATAGCAGATCAGTGGCCGACTGGGCACAACCAAGTTTAAGCTATAGCTCTTACTCCACACTCGGTGCTCTACTCTGCAGCTCTACTATCTGAGCTAAGGGAGTGTGTTGCGCGTGTCTGTTTTGGGAGGTCCCTCTCTTCTTTATACAATGGATTTTTCACTCATAGGTATTGGGAGATACGCTGCTTGTTTGGCTGCCGCATCTGCACTGTGTTTCCTTAACATATTTTTCATCCATGTTTTGTGTATGTGCTTGGCATTTCACGATGGCCACTACAGAAGGTTCTGCAAGGGCCAGAACCAATTTGTTTAGTTATCCTGCATGTTGCACCAGAAACCTCTCTGCCCTTCTAAACCCCCTCCTTCTCCATCTTGATAGTCCAGCATGTACTGGACTATCAAGTCTGTTGACGTACGCTGAATCAGAATACATTGTCACACAGCATCCTTTGGCTGTGTGAAGGGATTCAATGAGTGCTCAACTTCTGCTGCTTGGGTTGAATAGTACATGGGCAATCATTTCAGGATCATTGTTTCATATTCTCCCTCTTCCATTCTAACTACAGCAGCCCCTACAAGTTTTTCTCCTGTTTCTTGGTCAATGGACACTGATCCATCAACGAAGAACACTTCTCCCTCCTCTAGGGCATATTCTCTGGCTTTTGGTATGCCATCTCCTTCTCCCTCATATGTTGCACAGTCATGCTCTTGCATGTGCTCGACAATACATGGTTCTGTAAGGAACGTGGCTGGGTTTACTTTCTTACACCTCACACATTAATATTGGGTCTGGACAAAATTATTTTCTAAGATGATGCTCTCTGTGTAGTCAGGGTGGATTTTGATCGTTCCAAGATTGCGAACAGGAAGTGTTTGATGTACAAAGTGACGGAGCACCCCATGACAAAGGTCAAGCTTTTTTTCAAATGCAAAGGCGGCAGCTGCAAAGGTCTGTTCCCAAGCAACTGACTCTGCATTACGGAATCGAGTGTGCCACTATAGTAGGCCAGCGGCTTGTGTCCCATTGAAGTTTTCTGTGTCAACACTGCAGTGATGAGGGTGCCATTTGAATATGAAAATATATAAAATTCCTGATCATAATCGGGGGTTGCTAGCACTGGTGCTGTTGAGTTCAAACACTTTAAGTCATTGAAAGCTCTCACCATTTTTGCTGTCAATGTAATGCCTGTTTTTTCTTTCTGAGCTTCTTTTAGACCTTGTAGAAGAGGCCTGGTGTAAGCCGCACAATCTAGGATCCATGCTCTGTAGTAATTGCAGAGTCCTAAGAACCTCTGCATTTATATTTCTGTGTTTGGTTTGGCAATGGCTTGTACTGTTGCTGCTCTGTCAGAAATTGTTATCTTGCCATCTTTGGAAATACATTGGCTCAAGTACAGGACCTCTGCCAAACAGTACTAAAGTTCATTCTTGTCCACTTTGTACCCCTTTTGTGCTAGGAGTTGGAGCAGGGTAATGGAATCTCTTCAACAGCTCTCTTAACTCTCACTGCAGACCAGTAGGTAATCTATGTACTGAATGATTGTGCAAGGAACTTCAATATTGCCAATGTCTTCAGGCAATATTCTATTGACTATGCTGGGACTTTTGGAGTACCCCTGGGGTAAGTGATGGTCTTCATATCTCCTTCACCCCAGGGTAAATGCTGTGAGGTAAAGTGACTCTGGATTGAGAGGTACTGAGAAGAAGGCATTCTTCAAATCTATCACAGTAAAGTGGGTATCTTGTTTCATGATGCTGAACAGGATAGAGGCAGGATTTGGTACAAGAAGAAGCTCTTTCTGTACAATATCGTTGAGGGGTGAAGGTCCTGGATCACTCTTCTACTTCCCACTGTAGCTTTCTTAATCGGGTACACTGCAGTGATGCACAGGGAAGTAGAGGGGACAATTATGCCTTGCACTAAGTGTGCCTGCAGTACCTCTTGTATCTCCTCCTCTGCTTCCCTCGACAGGGGGTATTGCTTCACTCTCTGTAGTATAGCTCCTGGCTTAATTGTTATTATTACAGGGTTAACTTCTTTTAACATTCCAACATCCTGGGGGTTGGTGGTCCATAGGTGGGGCGGGACCTGCTGCATGTCTGTTTCACAAAAGGACACTGGTCCACTGACAATAGCCATGAGGGGGCTTGGCACATTTCTGTACTGTACCATAATATCACAAGGAATACTGATTTCCAACACAATCTCCCATCATTGTTGTTGTCAGCGAACAACTCTTCACCATTTAATTTGTGCAATGTTATATTGGAAAGAATGCACAGCACTGTGCGCCACTCGCATCCATGAATGTCAGAACCTATTATGACAATTCTTTTAGCAGACACTTTCACCCCTTCTAGATCTAGGGACAGGATGGTACAAGCAACCATTTCATCGGTTGCCACAGGTCGAAAGAAAAAATCTGCCGGCATTCCCCATTCTTTCCTACTAAGTTCAGATACTGCTCTTGCTAACACTCAAATTCCATAAATGAACATGTCAGTGTTCACTGGTATTCCCCTCACCATTACTTCATTTACCATGGCATGGATTACCAACATTGCTCTTAGAGAGCACATGCCGGAAGTGGAACAGACAATCCCTCTGTCAGTGAATGATATGGGTCATGTTTAACTTGCTAAGCAGGTCTCTCCCTAGTAAGTTGACAAGGGAACTTTCATAATAAAGGAGAGGTGCTGCACTGCCTTTCTCCCTATCTTAACATTTAAATCTTTTGTGTAAGGAACTGTGACCACAGCCCCAGAGAATCCTTGCATATCGAGAGTTTGGCCTGATAATGGGAAGTCATCTTCACAGATGCATGACTTTTCTCCCCTCGAGTCTGCAATAAAGATGAACTGTTTGTTTCCTATCTCTGTCCCCACCAGTGGTTCCTCTCTGAATGCAAGGTAGTTGAAAGTACTGGACATGCAAGTGCTCTCTGTGGCCTGTCCTAGTCTGGATAAGTGTTTGTCCCTGACCAAGAAAAGGGGTACCCTCCCAGCACACAGGCCCTGTGATAAGGTGCTGGTGTGCCATTCGGGGTGGTGGCAAATGGGTTATTATTTCTACCTGCCTGTTGGTTGGCGTGTTTCTGGGGGGGTCTGCATCATATGAGGGGGTGACATAAGTAATGGAGCTGGGTAGCTGTGGAGATAATTGGGTGTAGGGTAGGGGTATCTCATATGCCCCCTGTGCTGGCCTCTGTGGGCTTCCAGGGTGGATATTCCCATAATGTTGTTGGTTGTAATAGGGTTGATTATATTGGTAGTTTCCTCCCTGCCTGCTGTGGCATTCCCGCACTAAATGACCTCACCTCCCGCATGACCAACACTGACCTTGGCTCCCTCCTCTAGGCCCTTGTCCACTGAATCCTCCTCTCCTGTATCCCCAGGACCCACCTCGTCCTCTCGCCGGTCTTCCTTGCCACTGGAGTTCCATATATTGTTTATCTCCTCCCCACTGTTCAGGCCCGTTGTCTGCCTAAAATGCAGCAATGTTCTCGCCTGTGTGGCAATGGAGACACCTCCCTCTTCCCCATCTGTTCTCTGGGCAGGGCCTCTGCCACAGCTGCTACTTTTGCTAGTTGTGTCTATACAAGTTTTGCTTCCTCGGCTAACCTCCTCTGAATAGGTTCCTTTCTACTGAAAATATTGAGTTGTTTTAGTGTATGAATGGTTGTATGAAAGAAGAGATGTTGATGTCATAGAATTTGAGCTGTGGAAATATGTTCTGATTTAAGAACATTAATATGAGGTAAAAATAAATAAAAATATATATTGTTCTATTACAAGAATTGTTTCTGTAATTGTGGAAGCATTGCCTCTAGCCTCACATATATCCAGGTCGATTGTCTATTTCCTATATATCTTACCTGGAGGACCTATGATAGTTACAGATATCCTTATCTTTAACCTTGCTGTGGAGAGATGGGACAGCAGTGGGGAGTCTTCTGTTTCAGCAGAGGTGGTCACAGCAACAGGACCTCTGGCAATGTCTTCTGTGCAGGCACTAAATTGCAGGGCACATTGGCAGCAGGCAGACTGAGTTGGCTGGCAGCAGCAGATGGCTTGTAGGAGGCAGCTCGAGGCATTGAGGGTCAGGAAAATGGCCTTTTGGGCTGCAGCATGGTCTTCTGTGTGTTTTCGCATGGCCAGCTTGATGTAGAGTGACTCCGCATGTGTAAAAACAGCACGTTAGTGTGGAAATCGAGGAAAGGCCCTGAGCGCGTAAGCCCATAAGTGATGTGACGCGTGCGGGTGTTGCCTTCCGTACGGATTAAAGGTCCACGCAGGGCGCCATTTTGCTGTACATGCTTTTTGTGGAGAGTGAGTGTATTATAATTCTTCTTCTTGTGGGTTCACACGCAATTACTTCACAATGGTTCCAGTGCGTACTTCTTGTTTACTGAGGCAGTGCTTACCTCTTAATTTTGCGGTGCGCCAAAGCGCACACACGTGTGTGTTTTTCTACATTTTTCCAGGCAGACGGTGAGTCGCGCATGTATTATTCCCACTGTGGTTGCCCCTGTGTGTCGCATACCCCATTTAGAGGTCATAGACGCCTGTGTGTTCCATGTGTATTTATATTTTTTGAGTTTCTGGGTGCCACAGTGTACTGTGGGATGTTAATTACACGCACGTGGGCTACCGAAGGGTTGCATGCACATTTGTTTTTGTTTTTGGTGTGCCCGAGTGTTGCGTGACCCTTCATTTTTACCCAGGGGTCACAGACAGCCCTGCAGGAGCACAGAGTACCTATTCCATCTAGTACCCTGCCCCCTTGACCCCCATTGCCCAGGACAATTGTTTTCTGCTCCTCCCGATAACACACATACATCAGTGCCATAGTTGGGAGGCCACCAAGTGGCAAGTGAGTTAAAGCTGGGCGACCTCCCAGATGTGTCTGCAGTAGGGGACTTGGCCAGGATGACCAGGGTGGCCATGGTAGTAGCGGTGGGTGACATGGGCAGGGTGGCCCAAGAGGGCAGTGTGTCCAGGACCATTCAGGGACAGCTATGCCCCCCCAGTGGGTCAGGGAGATGCAGCTGACACCACCCCAGCTCAGGGCCTGCTATCCGTGCCCGGATTGGTCACAGAACAGGCACGGGATGACTCACAGGCTGACTTTCGTGTCACAAAGTCCAAGCCATGTGTGGCAATGAAAGTTGCTGTCACCAGGCCACGTGGATTTGGGGCAGAAATGCCATTTGCTACCCTGAGCAGCCAGGTTGTGGAGGCTGCAGGGGCAGCTGTAGCTTATGTCACCCCGGCTGTGAGTTACCCAGCTGGGACAGTGTTGGTCCTGGCCCCTCACACTGAGGCAGTTGTGGCGCTTGGTCCTAGCAACAGCACCCTGCAGCAAATGCCGGCAGTGAGACCTTTGGTCATCATGCCATTGCCTGCTTCCAGTGGCCAGTCCACCTGTGCTGCAACCCCTACTGACCAGAGCCGCGTAAGCCACTCAGGGTCTGCACCACCTCTCAAGAGGAAGAAGTGCGCTCTTGTAGAACAGGCTGGGGCCTCAGACATGGGTTGGTCCTCCGTCACGGCAAAGAAGAAGAGTTTCAATAATGTGGAACTGGTTGCACTTGTGGGGTACATGTCGGAACATGGCCGTGACATGCTGGTGACGGTGAGGTGCAAAACTACGGCTGCTCAACCTAGGGACCACTGGCAGTGCATCGTGGACTGCATTAGTGCCTTGGGATTTGTGAAGCACATAGCTGATGATTGCTCGAAGCATTGGAATGACCTCAAACGCTGAGTTAAAAACAAGCGGGCTTCTAATTAAACCTCTACTCTGGTGACTGGCAGTGGGACACCACCAGAGGACGATGAACTCACAGAACATGAGGCGATCGCAGGAGGATTCATCGCAGAGGATCAGATCCAAGGCGTGGGAGACCTCCCGGATCTTGAGACGATGTCCGGTGAGGGTCAATGAGTGTGTGTCCAGGCCATGTGTATGTTGCTTTGGTGATGTGTTGTGATTGACTGCCAGTTCAGGGTATGTAGTCATAACTGCCATGTGTGACCCATGCACTGCCTCCAAGCCATCTGCCACCCTTGTGTTTGGGGTTCACTATATCCCTGCATCCCACTTCAAACACTTTGCACATGATGACTGCACTTGCCCTTACACAGCCATCATGATACTATATTCTAATTACTGGTTTAGTCTTCTTATTGACAGTTGAGGACTTACACATATACTGCACTGCACCCAATCACTTCTGAGCCCTGTTTCAACCTTGAACATGCCTATTCACTTGTGTCATGTCAAAGTGACCTACCATTGATGTATCAATGTGCTTCCTGTCACTGTATTTCAACACACTGGTGTTGTTGCAATGTATGACACATGTGTGTTTTGTCACAGTGATTTCCATGTACTGTCTAATGACATGCATTTGACATGGATGGCAGACAGTAGTGATTCACTCCTATCTGGGCCTGCTTGTCAGTTCTGCCATGGCTACGCTACGTGCCACCTGTGTGCTCGAATCTGTCATGTTTCTTGAAGGTCCATGCCACTCACAGGCTTTTGTGTGATGCAGGTCCTATGCACCATGCAGCACATGTGTTGCTTTTCCATTTAAGGCTAATCACTGTCTGCTTTCAGGGTCCCCCTCTGCTTCATTGGCACTGCATGAATGGCTGAGTTTGTGTCAGTGTTGGATGTCAACATTGTAATGCCTATGTGTGTGGCCTATGCTGTTAACATGTGTGTTCCTGTCTTCTTTTTTATTTTGTGCAGGTAATGAGGCACTGAAAGCAGTGGAGGTGGAGGAGATGGTGCAGGGACAGGAGTATTCAGAGCTCCAACCAGGCAGCCGTGGAGGACGTGGAGTGGTAGCGCACGAGAATCCTTTGGTCCTACAAACTTTACAGTCCACGGGTGTCTCTGGGTACACCTCTGAGGATCTCTATGCCTCTGGTGCTGAATCGGATATTGACCCATATGTCCCGTCTCAGGTGAGTTATTCTGGCAGAGATGCTGTTCTGTCCAACACACCTGCACTGGGGGTAGACCCCTCAAGGGGCCATTCAGTTTTGGAATGTTTGCCTGTGGTGGTTACGCATGCAGGGTCAATCTCCACACTATTTGCTTCTGTTCCTGGGGCAGCAGATCAAAGGAGGAATGCAAACTTGCAGCCACAGGCAGTGCCAGGACAGCAAGGTCCATGTCTCCTTGTGTCCGACAGGTGTGGTGTCCAGCAACGCAGTGGCCATCCGCCACTGGATAATACTGTGTGGGAAAATTCCATGTTTGCCATTGCACAGCAACAGGGGGCATCATGTGAGATGATGGCTCAGGCTGTGAAAAGGGTGGCCACTTCCATTCTCCGCCCCCCCCCCAAATGCAGGTGGACCTCCAGCAGCAGGCAATGCAGTCCATGTGCCGCTCATACAGGCAGGACATGTTGGCCACCAACAGGGACTGACGGGCTGAACTGGGGGCTCTGCGCACAGCCATATATGCACAGGCACAGGCCACAGGGATGCCCTGAGGGAAGATAACAGCTACCTCAGAGCTACTCTAGGTGCACTTGAGATGGCCCAGGGTAGACGGGCAGAACACCAGATGGAGCAGCTAACATGCAACATCTTGACTGAGCTCCAGGCCACTCGTGAGGAGATCTGTGTATCATGTGAGGGCTTGCAGGCATAAGTCCATGCAACACGTGAGGCCTTCCATGCGGAACTCTGCGTAACACATGAGGTGTTGCATGGGGACCTGTGGACCATCATCCTGCAGAACCAAACCTTTCAGATGTGCATGCTTGCTGCCATGGAGGAGCATGCCAGGGCTATGCGTGGCCAGCCTCCCGAACCACGCACACCTTCTCATATTGCACCAGAGAGTGACGACAACGACAACAGTTCTTCCACTATAGGCTAGCCATGCAGGCCATGATCCCATGGAGTTGTTTTTTTTTTTCTCAACATCCATGCATGTGGGTGTTGAGGTGCACCCTGCACATCCTCCCTCCTTGGTGCCCCCCCTATCCCTCTGGTCAACCATGGCCATTTATTATGTTTTATTTTTATTTTTATTTTACATTTTTCACTTTTTGTCTATTGTGCATTCATGTAACAGTGTGTTGCTTTGTGCGGCATCCAAAGGCATCCACTGTGTGCTCCAGCTGGGCCCACACAGGCTTGTCTTGTGTTTGTGTTTGAGGCTTGGGGTCCAGACACATTTGCCACTCCTGCTTACCCTTTCCATGGGCTTGCAAGAAGGGCACCGTGTGACAGTAACTTACAAAGAAGCATTGGCCTTCCATCAGTTGTATGGCAGACTGAAGTCCAAACTGTGTATACATGCTTAGTGGGGATTTGTTATGGTTTATCCAGTGCATGGTCAACATGTATATTGTTTTTAATATTATTCATTGTGCATATTTACATTTTGCATCTTCATGTATTACCTTGCCTGTCTCCATTGTTGATGCACTTCATGCTGTATGCAGTACCCTGCCACATTTAGCTACCAGCAACACACTGAAGATGGGAGGGGTCCATGTGGTGGTTTTGTGAGATTGAGACACTTGGGCTATTGTGATTGGTCACTGTCTGAAGTTGGCACTGTTGGGTCCTGTGTTCATGATTTGTTATGCTGCTAAATATATGTTCATGTGTACCGTTTCATTTTGATGTGTGAGAGGGAATTGTGTCTGGCCTGTTTCCCTATGTAACGGTGCATTTTGTGGCAGTTGTGTTTTGTGTTGTGCATTTATTTGGTTGCTTTCACATTGCATGCCATGGCATTGTGTATCAGGCTGGTGACATAGGGTTTGGGAGGGTTTAGGTGACATACCAGTATTTGAATGTGCTGTTTTGCAAGGGGTATTGGATTATGCACCATGAATGTGTGCCTTTTGGTCACATGGCAATGGGTTTGTTTAAGTAGCTAGGGATGCAAAAAATGTAGCACTTCCAGGGACACATTCTCAGGGTGTTAAGGTTGTGACAGTTGACTGTCCCTTTGTCATCATCGATTGTCACCTGGTATGTGCCAGGCCAGTGTGCACTCCGCAGGGTTGGAACTTTAGGTGAAAAATGTAGCCACTAGCTGGGTACGGGTTGCCTCGCAACGTGCACTTTCCCCTCTTATGCGCAGCGGGTGTGCATGTAGTTTGGGATGTGGGGATACCACCATGTCCACTGTATGCCCCGCCATGTTGCAACGTTGTGCAGGACACATGCTGCCACAATGATCCTGCACACTACTGGGGGTGCATATAGTAGCTGTCCACCAGAGCGGTCAAGGGAGCGGAAACGTGACTTCAGCACTCCGAATGTGGGTTCCACTATGGCCCTAGTTGCAATATGAAATGATTTGTATCTTATCTGGGGTGGGGTGGTGGTGTTCCGTATTGGCGTCATCATGTAGGTGCTCAGAGGGTAGGCACTGTCCCCTATGAAGGTGAGATAGGTTGTCAGTGATGTGGTTTAGTCTGTGTGAGACATGCATGCAATTAGCAGACCATTTGTACTCACCAATGAGCCATGTGTTGCCATGCCTCGCAGCTTCCAGGGCCTGGTGTGGGGGTGACATTCTATAGATGAAACTATCATGGTTGGACCCTGGATAGTTAGCATATACAGATGTGATGATTCCCTTGGCATCGCATACCACCTGCACGTTGATGGAATGCCAGTGCTTGCGGTTGCGATATATGTGCTCAGTGGCCCTAGGTGGACGTAGAGCCAAATGGATGCAATCAATGGCACCAAGTGCTTTGGGAATGTGTGCCACCCCATAAAAGTCCTGGAACACGGCCTGCCTTTCTGCGGGTGTTCTGGACATGCATATGTGCCTGCGGACTGAGGGGCGCACAGTCATGATTGCCAACATCTGGTGTAGGCAGCATGACTGCTCAGGCAGTGAGACGCACCCAACTATGGCAGTTTTCCACTGAAAAGATCCAGTAGCCAAAAAATGCAGTACATTGAGCACCTTTTCCAAGGGGCTCTTTGCTTGGGAGCACAGGGTGGGTGATGTGAGGTCATCCTCCCACTCAGTGACCAGGTCTAGGATGATATGGGGTGGAAACCTATACCGTCATAGACCTGGTCATCAGGCATCCCAAAAAGGCTGGTCCTGGGTAAAAAAATGTGGGGCCTGGCTATCCTCCTCCTCCTCCAGTGGTGTCTCACAACCACTGCTGCGAGGAAAGGTACATTTATCGTAGCTGTATGAGCTTGTTTTTTGTTTGTGCAAACTTATATGCTGAGCGGGGACGCTTACGCCAACTTTTGCCTGGTGTACGTGTTTCCGGCTTAGGGCGTCTTTTGAAGCAGGAGGGTTTGCCCTGTTCGATTTCATAAATACGTGAGGTTAGCGCGAGTATGGCGGTTGCGAGGATTTTGCAGTGGTACTTCCCCTGTAACGCCCATACTTTCGCATGTTGTTCCCTATTCCGTGTGTTCCACCCTCTTTTTAGGTGTGTGCGCTGGGCGGTGTGCGCCTTTACTGGGTGTCTCGTGCACAGCCTTCGGGTTGTCGCAATGACGTGTGAGACACGCGCAGATTCGGCGCAGGTCCCAGGGAAGCTACGCGCAGTGCCTTCCACAAATTAGGAAACTGGCGCTTGCGTGGGTTTCGCACGCGTGCTCTGCAATTTTCACGCTTGAGTCCCCGTTTTTGGCACACATTAATTCCATGAATTACCCTCTAAACCTCAAGAGACATACGGACTGTCAAAAGTTTGAGCTCATCTTGTATGAGAGTTAATTCTTCTTTTTAAAAATTTGTAACAAACTAATAAAAAGAAAAGAAAAAAAAAAAAATAATGGCATTCCTCCAGTCTTCCTGTGGACTTAATTATATAACTTTGCTATGCACCAAAATGTGCCCTTCACTGATTCTATGTCTATGATTCATAATGTGGGTGAGTGAACATATGTGCAGATCCTCTTGTATTTCATTGCGCTTGAAAGGTAGGCTGATAGTGCGCCACAGTTTCTTCCCCTTTTAGTTGGTATTGCCTTTAAGCTAAAGGCTTCACAATCATCAAGGCAGATCCTATGTTAAATGCAGGATTAGAGATCTAATTAGCTGCTCTCAATCGTTATAATCGCTTATTTCCTTGACAATTAAAATGGGATTATTTGCCCTTTTTGTATTCATACATATTCACACATTTCTTTTTTCATTCATTTTTAAGCATTATCATGACTGCCATAACTGCCATAACACATTTTATTTTTCATGGTTGAAAACTAAAGTGGGCATCAAGGTTAACACAAACATGAATCAAGTTTGCTTTACTCTTGATGCTAAGTTTGTTTTTATATAGCAACACTGGCCTAGGTGGTGGGACAGTTTGGATATATTGTTTTACAGTGGCAGTGGTAAACAAGCATTGGCTAAACCAATGTATTTTATTTATTTTATTTATTGAGTATTTATAATGCGCCTATACAGCCGAATGGTGGTTCACAGCGCATCAAGACAAAAAAGGGGTGGGGCGGGACAAGGTTGATGAAAAACAAAACAGAAACGTTCCTACTAGGACTTGAGACATACAGATCGTACTGTTTGAAGAAAGCACCAACACAAAATGCGGGGGAACAAGGGTGAGGAAATCAAAACAAAAACATTCCTACTATGCCGTGGACCATTTGGAAAGGGCAAGTGTTGAACAACAAAGCTGGGGAGATGGGAAGGAGGAATTGCAGGTACAAGTAGGTACAATGCATTTTGGAAAATCAACAAGCAAGTATGACAAGTAGGTATGAATGACTGCAGACTGGGAAAGCCTTACCTAAAGGAATGAGGGGCAACATCAGGCGTGCCAACTGAAAGTAAGACAAGTAGGTGACGGTTACAGTAAGATAATGCAGAGGGTGCATAGGGCTAAATAAAGCATCAAGAATAGAAGTAACTAGCAGATAAATAGCGAGGCAGCACAAGGCTGGGGAGTCAGTGAATGCAGGCAGGTAGTAATGCAGATGCCCCCAAGGCTGACAAGAAAAGACGGCATAGTGCAACATCAAGTATTACCACAAGGTTAAATGTAAAACACAGCACAGCCTGCAAAATGGTACTCCAGAGATGCAGGAAGGCAAAATACTATACATAGCACAGGCTGCAAAAAGTCAATCCTGTGGATGCAGGTAGGTAAAATGCAAAACACAGCACAGGCCGCAAAATGGTACTCCAGAGATGCAGGAAGGCAAAATACTATACATAGCACAGGCTGCAAAAAGTCAATCCTGTGGATGCAGGTAGGTAAAATGCAAAACCCAGCACAGGCTGCAAAAAGTCAATCCAGTGGATGCAGGTAGGTAACATGTAAAACACAGCACAGCCTGCAAAATGGTAATCCAGAGATGCAGGTAGATAAAATACAAAACATAGCACAGGCTGCAAAAAGTCAATCCAGTGGATGCAGGTAGGTGAAATGCTAAACACAGCACAGACTGATAAATGCCAGACCGCAGGCTACAGCAGAAGGTAGGCACAGCTAGGTAGCCTAGCAAAGGACTGAGAGTGACAATCCAGCAGAGAGCTGCTAGGTAGGTTGCAGCAGGGAGGTGCAGTAAGGGTTTAGGGGGTTCAAGCTAAATAAGTCTAAAAAAAATAAGTCTGTGGTTGCAGATCACTTCTTATCATTGGGCAACATTAGAGTGGAAGCAAGACATAGAAGTTGCTTGCTCTGCATGGAGAGTGAGTAACACGAGCGAGACAAAATGAGAACCAGCCAAAAAGGCATCATGTTAGCTGGGTCGAGTAGAGCAGGCCGAGGAGACAAGGACAAGTGAAATTAATTGAATTGATATTTTATTGAGATTGCGCTCGTACACAAGTGTTTCAGTACACAGGTGGGCAGACCCAAGCAATTTTTGTGATCAGGAAACACAACGTAATTGGAGGCTACTGTGGGATGGCTGCACCCGGCAAGGCGAAATAAAACGGAAAAGGGTGGGGGTTAACAGGAGAGGGGGCGCCGGAATGATGCTACCGCTATGTGTGGAGAAAACAAGCTGATGCACAGGGTGCTAAGGTTGTGCTTGGGGCGGTAGGGTTATAGTGACAGATAAGGTGACTGAGACAGCGCAACAGGGGACAGGCTGCCAAGATAGTAATACAAGGAAGGAGAGAGTGGAATCAGTAAGAACAGAACATGGGTATTTAGGGGGAAGGCCTCCTTACGTTACGATACGGAGTTCAAATACAGTGTAGTACCATGGCTGGAGCGGGGCCAGTTGAAGAGCATGCTGTTGTTAGACATTAGCACAGGAACAAGTAAGATGGCATAATGTCTCGACTCTGGGGTGTCGCTCATGCCTGGACAGGCCCAGACAGGGTTGGCTTAGACCTTATAGGTGGCCAATTATTTTGGCATTTGTAGGTTAGCACATTTTACATTTGAAGGCACAACTGCAGTAAATATTTGGGGCCTACATTCCCAAGACAAAGTGCCAGAAATGTCTTTGAGTTACTATTTGAAGACACATAACAGTTATAGGAGTAATAAAAACAAGATTTTCATGGCATTTCTAATGTCTCTGTAAGGAACTGTGATCTGGGTTTTTCAACTGTTTTTTCAAATGTACATTCAAAGCTTAGGCATAGACCAACAACAATAGGTGTACTGAACCGGCCAAGTCAACACAAAGAAATATGACAGTTGTGGGCCAGTCCCTAATAAAAAGGAAATCCACTTGTTGGATTGTTTTGAGATTGTTTCTGGCTTGTTTTCAAGCTTCAGATTTTTTGGGGATTTATTTTTTATTTTTGGGGGATTTATTCAAGCAATGATTTATTTGTCTTGGGTTGGAGGATTTATTTTGGATTTTTACTGACTTGTTTTTCAGTAAAAACAATCCACTAACACTAATTGGAAGGCAGGCATTTCTAAAGGATTTATTTTAGAGTTTTACTGACTGGTTTCTCAGTAAAAACAATCCACTAACACTAATTGGCAGACAGCCATTTCTACAGGATTTATTTTTAAGTTTTACAAACTTGTTTCTCATTAAAAACAATCCACTAACAGAAATTGGCAGGCAGGCATTTTTACAGGATTTATTTTGGATTTTTTTGAAGCAAGGATTGCTTGGTTTTAAGTGGAGGATTTATTTTGGATTTTTTTCAACTTGTTTCTCAATAAAACCATTCTAGCAACACTACACTTTTTTAATGCATTTATTTTGGATTCTTTTACAAGCAAGCATACATTGTAAGATTTATTTTTGATTGTTTCCAACTTGTATCTCTGTAAAAACAATCCAGTAACATAGGCACACATTTTGACTGCATTTCAATTTTTGAAACATAGGGGGTAATTCATGGATTATTTGCGTCGAAAAAACGGGATTTGTGTGCCATTCTGCCTGCAAATCTCCATTTGTTAAACAGGGATTTGCGGGCAGAATGGCACACACATCCCGTTTTTTTCGGTGCAAATAATCCATGAATTACCCCCATAATGTCAAACTAGTTTCGACGTTGGTTGCCGTTATTTAGCATTTTAATCTGATTAAACATTTCACAGAGTTTGGGTTTTATTCATTTTGCATTTTATTGGTGCAAATTACAAGTTCAACTGTACTTAACTAATTTCTCCAGTAGATAATGCCTAGTCGCAAACATTCAGGGTATACCAATTTGCAGCAATGGGTAGATGGAATGGCTAACACCTCGGCCATCCCATCTCCCATCGCGCCACCTGACTCGCTGGACATAGGCCACCTGTCGCCTGCCTGCCACCTGGTACAGCTGTACCCCTACTCTGTGCCCCTCTGTATCCACCCCTGGCTGTATATCTGTTCTGTTGTTACCTCTGAAAATTGATCCGTTATACATCTGTATTGTTATATACCTCTGTAAAGCGCTCTGCTGTTTCTAGAAGCTCAGTCAGAGCTTAATAAATTTAATAATAATCAAGTAGGCTGTAGTTAGACTGCTTTCTATTCCAAAGAAATTGGTATGCATTCAATTTGAAAGGATGTTTTGATTTAAAAAAATAAGACTAAACGAATCTCATTTAACACAGATACAGTTCTTTTTATTTAATAAAACATATTTGGCAGACGTAAACATTTATTTTACTTAACATCCTGGGTACTTAAGATACATTAATACCACAGTTATGTGGGGTGCATACATTATAATGGAGAAAAAGAAATACAGCCAGGGGTTAATTACCGCTGCACGATCCAAATGCACTGTGCCTGAAGATCCTCTGGGGGTAATTCATAGAAATCAGCACGCAAGTGGCGCACGTGGCTGGCGCACAGTGTGCGCGTGCGGCAGTCTGCGCCAGCTGCATGCACCAAAACCCATTTCAGCGCATAGCGTATTCATGGATTTTAACATCCATAACCAGCCGTGGCGCAGAGTGGCGCAGTGACCCTGCAGCAGCGCCAGTTACGCCCCCAACCCCGCCCCGTGCGCCTGCACAGCGCAGAAATCCAGTACATGGCGCCAAGGCCAGTGGACCAGCATACAGCCCCCCAACCACGAAAAACGTGTGTAAAGCTCCCTGCGCACCCCTCAGAATACACGTACCCCTCTCGCTAACGAAATTGCATGTAAAACTCCCCGCGCACCCTTCAGAATACACGTACCCCTCTCGTGCTAGCGAAAACCCATGGTGAAAAGTCCCCCCTGTGGTGTGTGCTGCCTGTGGGGCATGTACTGGGGTGATGGGCTGCCTGTGGGGCATGGGGAGGGTGGATGGGCTTCATGCGTGTGTTCTGAGGGGTGCGTGGGAGTTTTACATGCAATTTCACTAGCGCGAAAGGGGTATGTGTATTCTGAGGGGTGCGGGGGGAGTTTTACACGTGAATTCGCTACTGCAAGAGGGGTACGTGTATTCTGAGGGGTGCGCGGGGAGTTTTACATGCAAATTAGCAATGTGGGTCCTCCTGGGTGTGCCCGCTTCTCCCTCCCCAGGCCCTGCAGGCAGCCCACACCACAGGGGACTACCCTACACCCCTGGCCATGCCCTGCAGTCAGACCATCCACCCCAGGCATGCCCCGCAGGCAGCCACATGTCACCATACACTTGTGAGCCCCAACACATGTCCCACCCACCATTGATGGGCACCTGCCAGCAGGCCCCGACACAAGCCCCCCTATACCCCCACCCACCCAGCAGTGATGGGCACCTGCCAGCAGGCCCCAACTCATGTCCCCCTGAACCTCCACCCACCCAGCAGTGACAGGCGCCTGCCAGCAGGCCCCGACACATGTCCCCCTGCACCCCCACCCAACCAGCAGCAGTGACGGGCACCTGCCAGTTGGCCCCGACACATGTCCCAACAAACAACATGTCCTAACAAAACAGACCCATATCCCTAAAGCCAACCCTAATCCCCCTTGCCCCCAATCCAAGCATGCAACCATCCACAGAACCCACTCCTAAATTAGCCACGCCATGATAGTCTAAATGAACCACCATGCCCATGCAGGAATTCACAACAGAGCCACACAGTGGCAACACATGACTGAGGAAATGTTCAATGAGACATGCACAAAACCAATGACAGAACACAACACCAATTAAGAAGTTAGAAAAAATGTATTAAAAACATAATGAACTGACTTGGAGGAATTGTAAAATGAAAATCAATTTACAATGACAGATCATGAATAAAAATATTGTAAATCCAATGAAGTAACAAAAATAAAAATCATGTACATTAAACAAGTGGTCCATTGATAATGTCCATAACAAAACCATAATCCAAATAAAAAAAAAAAAACATTGATCCATGGGAATATAGAAAAAGAAAGTCTGCATCTATATACTATGGAAGTCCAAATGGTCCATGATCCACAAACAAAAGGAAACCTACAAAAAAGTCCTATGAAGAAAAAACGATAAACACGAAGTGGAGCAATGTCCATTAACTACAAAATAAAAGAAAAACAAAGGAAACCTAAGACTAATGAACTAGATAAAATGGTGGTGGGCAAGTCCTACGTGTCACTCTATGATGTTCCGGGCCAGGGCATCATCAAACTCCACGTTGATGTCCCGGAGGCGGGCCTCTTCCCTGTCCTTGAGGTCTCACAAGGATGCAGTTATGGCCTGTTCCAACTCCCTGCGAGTTGCCTCAAGGCACTCAGCCCGCCTCAATGTCTTACGCATGGAGTTCTCCACCCTGACCATAGTGAGCTGTGCCTCCTCCGCCTGCCGCCACTCCGCATCTATCCGCTGGCCCAACATCTGCCACATGGAAGACACTCCCATTCCAGTGTTTTCCTGCCCTCCGGCCGATGCCTGCCCCTCTGATGTTGATGGCCCCGAGCCATGATTCCTCCCACGATGAGCTTGCCGCTGCCTCTGACGCAACTGCCTCTGCCAGCACAATGGCATCCGGGCTGATGGAATCCACCAGTGCTGTCATGAACGTTCCCTGCCCGGTGATGCCAGCACATCCTCCATCTGTAGTTGCTGGGGTGTCCACCCCTGCTGAACCTCAGACTCCTGACTGTGGCAGGGATGGGATCTCCACCGAGCTGGCTGCGTTTGTCGGGGCAAGTCCACAGGGGGCCCTGGTGGCATCTGGGTCAGAAGACGGCATGGAGAACGACTGGCGCATAGTCTGCACAGAGGAGAAGAGGGCCACCAGAGTGCCTGACACATGTAGGAAACCCCCGACCATGGCCTTTCCCAACTGGGCTACGTTAGCATGCAGCTCTTCATGCTGACATGCGTGGTCCACCCTAGGAAGCACGCACGTCATCACGAATGTCACAAGTGTGCAACGCGACACCAATCAGGACAGTCTCCATATGGTCACGGGTCCCCTCATCCGCAGGTAGAGGAGTGCCAGATGACGTGGTCCTCCCCCCTACCTGAGGACGTGCCTGGGATGGGGCATCCCTTCTGGTCCATGGTGGTGCAGTCACAGTGTCAGGGACA
Organism: Ambystoma mexicanum; assembly: GCF_040938575.1. Classification (NCBI taxonomy): domain Eukaryota; kingdom Metazoa; phylum Chordata; class Amphibia; order Caudata; family Ambystomatidae; genus Ambystoma; species Ambystoma mexicanum. The sequence continues at coordinate 521,236,573 of NC_090934.1, forward strand.
GTGACTTGCACAGGCCCCTCCACGGCGACCTGTGTTGCACCCCCTGGCCCTGGACTGCACCACTTGCACCAGTGGTACCACCACCACCAGGCCCCATGTGCAGCTCAGTAGCGGACTCCTCCTCCTCTGTGTACACCACCAACCTGGATGGCTCCATACTGTCTTCCGCCGTCGCAAGCCCTGTGGGGGCTCACCCACCCCTTCTGCTGCAGCCATAGTGGCAGGCGCGGCACCAGTCCCCTCGCTCCCGGATGATGGCAATTCCTGGGAGGGAGACTGGGCCTTGCGTCGCCGGCCGGTGGATGCATCCCTGCCACTTTGCTCCACAGTGCCGTCTCCACCCTCTTCTTCACTCGCCACTGTGTAGAGGGAGACATAGAACACAAGCATCAGGGTACTGTAAAATAGTCCCCTAGACAAGAAGATATAGCACATGAGTGGCACTGTCAAACGTCACGTCCATCATGTCCCTCCACAACACATGGGTCAGTGCAGGCAACACAAATGCAGAAACAGGCATGGCACATGCAATGAACATTTGCATCCATGTCCAAGGAACTGTTGAAACATACAATGGTGGTTTGGAACTCACATGCATCATGGGTATTACTGATCACTTGCACACACTTCACCGTAGTTTCATGCATCTGGCCTTGTACACCCCAGACACAGTGGATACACGGATGACTAGGCTGCATCAGTGAATCATAACATCGTCACGGATATGTGTCAGGCATCCATGGCATTTAAGTCACAGACACGCTACTCAGACACACAGACATGTACACCATACATGTCCATGACAGCAGCACCCATCTCTCACACCCCAACCATGTCCAAGAACAGAGACAGGGATGCATTCATGTGTGCATTCTGCATGCTGCTATGCATGTTGCATTGCATTGTAACACATACACCATCCATGTGGTTCACGCATGACTGGTCTCACATGCAGCACCATCATGTCCCTGCACACACACATCCATACATGGCCCATGTCACACGTACAGGCAAATAGCTAACTACCAGCACACTGCAACATTATCTGTTTCACAAAGCAATGCATGGCCACTTACCGCTCGACGCCAGACGGGCCTGCATCCTGAGGATCTGGTGGTGAAGCACAGGGCGAATGTGCTCAAGGACCTTCATCTGCTAGTTGGTAAGCTGGCCCCAGTGCCCCACTGCTTCCGCTGCGTCTAAGAGGTGCCGGGCCTTCTTGAGGGTCCTGGACTTGTAGTCCTCCCAGCGCTTCTGGATGTGTTTGATGTCGCGGGGTGCCACCCCATCCACGTTGATGGCACCCACTATGTCCGTCCAGATCCTCCTCCGTCCTTCCTTGTCGGCATGCGATGGTGTGAAGAGGGCATCATAATGCCCCAGGACTTGCTCCACCAGGATGCCAACTTCATTGGAAGTGAAGCTGGCAGCCCTCTGCCTCTCAGCTGGGGGATTGCCACTGGTGCCAGATGGTGTTGTGTTGAACATGGCAACCCCCGTGGCAGGTGTGGGTGGGCAACTGGGTCCTGGTGCTAGGCTGTGGAGCAATGGAATACCAGTCGGGAGTCCTCTGTTCCAGCAGGGGTGGTCGCAGCAACTGGACCCCTGGAGATGGCAGATGTGCAGGCACCAAATGGCAAGGCACGGTGGCAGCAGGTAGGCAGACAGCAGCAGATGGCTCGTGGGAGGCTGCTCAGGGTTCTGGGGGGCAGTAATTCGGCCTTCTGGGCAAGAGCGTGGTCTTCCGCGTGTGGTCTGGTGGCCAGCTTGATACAGAGTGATTTGGCACGTGAAAAAACAGAACGTCATCGTGTAAATCGAGGAAAGGCCCTTGGCTCGTAAGCACGTAGGTGACATAACGTGCATGCTGGGGTTTCCCTGGCACGGGTTGAAGATCCCACGTGGGTTTCCATCGCTCTGTACGTGCCTTTCGTGGGAAACGGTGCGTGTGTTTTCCAGACGTTGGGGTTCACACGCAATTATTTTACAGCGGATACAGTGCGTACTTCTTCTTTTGGCATGGGTGTTGGCTACGCGTTCTTCTTCTACATGCAAGGCAGACGGTGAGTTGGACACATACTATTTTTTGTACTGTGGGTGTCCCGGTTTTTCAAGGCATACTAGCCTGCGTGTTGATCACGTACGCATTTTTTGTGTTCCTGCCACAGCATACTGTGTGTGTTTTTTTACATGCACGTGGGCTACAGGGCTTGCGCATCTATTTTTCATGCTTTTTTGGCATACTGCATGACACGTAATTTCTCCTAGGGAACCACAGTATGGGAAATTCATCATGGCTGTATATACATGTTTGTTGTTTTGCGTGCACTTTTGTAATGCGCAGGGACGCTACCGCCTGCCTTCGTGTGGCAAACGTGTTTAGGCCTGTGCGTGTCTTTGGCCATGCGCCGGTTTCCCCTATTTGATTCCATGAATACGTGCAGTTTGCGTGCGTGTGGGCGTTTCCGTGTATTTCCGTGCAGTACTTCCCCAGTTACGCCTTCTTTTTCACGCGTTGTTCCCATTTCCGCGTGTTACGCCCCATGTAACGCCCCCTTTTTGGTGTGTGCGCTGACTTTGTGCGCTTTCGCTGTGCGTGTCGCGCACAGTGTTCAGGATTTGGAAATGACGCGTGCGCCGGTGTGCACCACGCAAGGATTTGGCACACATACCGGAAATTACACGCAAAGGTCCTTCCATGAATCGATTTGCGCGTGTGCGCTGGCTTTTTCACACTTGCGCCTGCTTGCGCCACTGATTTCGGCGCACATTTATTCCATGAATTACCCCCTCTGTCTGTTCTCCCTTGTCTTCTTCCCTTAGTTGCAATGGTAAAACTACAGAATTCCTCGGGTGCATTAAGCCAAAAGGAAGCCCAAAGCAATCCACTGAGTACAATGGGAGTTTCTGCAGTTAAAGGGGATTTAAAGAGGATTTAAATGTTTGGGAAAATCCAGTAGCAATCCACTTTCAATCCAGATTTTTTTGGTAGTGGTGGTAATTGAACATTAAAGAATTAGGACCCATCCCAGTTTGGGTGCTCGGTCTCTCTACCGGATCTTTCGAGGTGTAGAATCTTTTTCGGTGTGAAATATCATTGTGAGCAATTCAGTCCCGTGCATAGCACAGCCTATCACACTAATGCCCATGAGAGTGACTTGTTGTATTCGAGTAAAAGAGATCCTTTTACTACAGCAACACTAGCAAGTAACCACAGCGGTTACTAAGACAACAGGGTGTGGCAGCTATAAACCGGGTCTTGAAAATAACAGGAAAGGCTTCAAAAAGCTAAAGGACACGGTACAACCGTGATCATCCTTTTAACCGTTAACAAGGAAACATGTGGTAGCACAACAACAACGGTTTTTTAGGAAGGCAGGTATTCAAGAAGCATCTTAAATATGCAAACAAAAATGGGTTAAATGGAGTGCTCACACTCAAACACAAAAGAGGGCCACCCGGCTCAGCGTACCTCACCCTAAGGAAGAACACTGTATCCCTGGCGGGGGTGCCTGTCCCTGGGTGGCGCGTGGTGTATCGCCTATCTAACAGATATAGAGGGGAGTTCTATCCCTCAACCTTTTATACTAGTGGCAGTGTCTGTAGCAGACAAGGTGGTCCAATTGTGACAAAATCTAAAAAATGGTGTTCTCCAGAGTGTTATAGCAGTGTTCAAGCTGTGGATTAGATCCTGTGGCTGCTAGATCTTGAACATGGGTAGAACCTGCAAATCAGGTCAACTGTTTGTATTCCATCCAAAGTGTACAACTTTAATACTGCCCGTAGGTCACTGTGGTTGGGGTATGAAACAGTACAGCTGGAGAAACCACTGGTGGGTGAAGCAGTAAAATACAGCCAAAGGGCTGAAGGACTAAAAATTGGCTCTTATAAAAAAATATATATAGCTCACTCGGTGGTAATGAGTGTGCTACAACAAATAATTTCCAGAAAACAAAGTCTCTTTGTTGATGCAGAAGAGATCAAAGGTGGGTCATGAGAGCCCTCATGACCGAAAGGGGTCGACCGGTTTCAATGGCGTAGGAGATTCAAGCCATCTTCGTCAGGACCGTGATTAGAGGTGCAAGCTGAATTGCCTAAGTTCAGAAAGGTGATGAACGAGTAGAGAAATGCTGTTGTCTCCTATGGGGAGACAGAAAAGGGGGGGGACAAGAAGGGAAAGGGAAAGGAATTAAAGAGAAACTGGCAACAATAAATAAGTGCAAGCAATTGGGGTGGAGATCTTCATGCGTTGGAGTGCGCATGTGGAAGCATAAGATAATTAGTCAATAAGTACAGGAAAGGTGGGGGCGCCTGAGCACCTGTGAGAGGTCTCACCGCCAAAAAAGGGGGGGGAAGGGAAAGGAGGGGGGTGAAGGATGTGCGAAAGTGAAGAAGACTGTCTCATCAGGTGACTGGTGAACTCAACCGAATGGTGAAGACCGGTGTGCTCACAGGCTAGGTACAAATGTGTGAACAAGAGTATCAATGCACTAGCCAGGGTACTAGAGAGAAGGGTGATCTGTGCACTGGTGCAAAAGAGGCAGGCTCCAAGCATGCGAAAGGGAGCTGAAGTGAGAGGGAGTGAAGTGGTTGTGGGGCCTCAAGCGATATAAGGTGCAAGTGTGTGAGATTGCGAGAGTGCCACAGTGTGTGCAAAAGAGTAAGGCTATGTGCAAATGAGCAGGTGTGCTGGAGAAGGGTCCATGTATGTGGATTGATATAGGCGATGGGGGACTGCAAAGCTTAACTGGTAGTGCTGCACTGTGCTACGTAGTGCCTGTCCTGCACTGCAATGTTTGACTACTTCTGTTAAGGAACGCTGTAGTTGTTACCTCTTCTATATGGCACCAGTTATCACCCCACCACAGTACTGCACTGTTAGACACCTCTTTATAGAGTCTGCATTGGTTTTCTGCCCTAAAATGTAATGCACCAGTTATCCACCAGCATATAAATGCTCTAGTAAGCACTTGAATAGCACAGCACCAATGTCTCTGCTGGTGCTCCAAATGTTATACTACCAAGTGCAGCAGTGCAGTAATACACTTTCTCGTGCAGAATTGCATTGATTATCTTTTATTTTCATAGCTGCACATGATATCCTTCAAATGCTCTATTGCAGCATTTAAACCTCCAACAGAGCACTTCACAGGTAAGCCCTACCTCACAGCACTGCATATACTACCTCTCCGGTGCAGCACCGATAATATGTGGGGTTGCAGTGATTTACGTGGGGTAAGAAATTGAGGGGGGGGGCTTCATGTTGGGGGTGTGGCCTGCATGATAGACGAGGCCTAAGACTTTATGGGTGTGACCTAAAAACGAACATTTAAAAATGGTCAGGCCTGCATCAATAAGTACAAACATCTGTGGCAGTATTAATATTATTAGTGTTAGGCTAGTTCTCACTGTAACCTGGAAGAACGTGTCAACTATCCAGAAGTATATTAATTGCCCAACTTGTGCTGTCCCTTTACAATAGTGGGTGGTTAAATATTGTTTGTTGGGAGCCTAGTCCCAGAGGGTATGGGATTTTTGCTTACACCCCCACAAGAACAGTCAAAAACAAGCTGGACAATGCCATCCATTGAATGCAACCAACAGGTACTCATTGCAAGCGAGATGCCCACCACAACACACCCTTCCTCCTTTTTGGGGAAATATCCGTGGACCTGGCCCCGCCCCCTGCTCTGACTAGGGCACTTGCTTCACATGAGCACTCTGTAACAATACCTCTGCCTTGGAAGCGTCCCCTCCCCTCTGTCACACACCCCATTATTTGTATTAATTATTTTTGTGTGTTCCTAGTTTTGCCTGCTTTTTCTCCATCAAGGAATATGCTTTTGAGATTGGGTAAGATGGGAAGTTGTGTTGGTTTGATTGTATCATAAGATAATACACTGATGTTGGTTTGATGTGACTGTACCATACCTTTATGCATTGTTGCTGTGCTGCTCTGATCGTAACATGGCCACTTGCTCCCTTTACACCGCTACTCCTTTCCCTCCCCTGTGCTTCAAAGAGGTTAGCTTACATTTGGTGCACTATACAACTGCCACAAAAATAAGCAGAAGAAACATCGAATGCAGAGAAGGCAACAGAAACCATGATGAAAAATAGCACCCAATGCTTTGATTTGGAACTTTCAAAATATGTGATTGCGGCTACCAGACAACAGTAGAGAGAAAGAAGCAAACCTCAGAAATGTTGAAAATATACGATGAGCTCCACGACAGCGCAATCACCAACAGACCCATCCCTGGCAAAGATGTGGCTAACATCCAAGCTAATTTATTCTAGGAAAAAATCATTAAGATTCAAGTGAAAATTAAGGAACAAATAGGATTGTCTGCATCCATCCCACAGAGCTAAAAATCCAGAATACATTCTGTCCTTTCAAGCCCGAACACAGACAGAACGATAACAACATTTCAAACCCTAATAGCCTGGTTTGTAGAACACACCCTGTGCCCGGTCACCAGCATAAAAGATAACATTGTTCACTGTACACGTTTCTTTCAGGCATCATTACTAACATTTCAAAATAGTTATTATCAACGCAATCTTGAAAAAACGCAACACTGCCCCATCTATCTATGCCAACTTCACCAACTCAGGGCAAAACGTGCTATGCCCATCAACATTATGGGCCTGTAACCCTGGTGCTATTGATGGCATTTGCGATCATTACAGCTGTTAACTATTTTGGTGGGTTTAGCCCCAAGCAAAGTTTGGCCCCATAATTCAGAAAGGGCTAAACAAACGAGGCATGTCCCCTTCCAAGAAAGAGTCCCATTCTGTGTACTTCCTAATGCAGGGTACTTCATGCAGCATGAGGTACCCTGCATTAGAAATACAACAGAACAGGTCCTATTCACAATGATTCACCCTAGGTTCGCTGATGGCCAGGGGGTGCAGGCATGGGCTGAATCAGGCCCGCACCGGTGCACCCCTTGACCCTCAGGGAACCTGAGGTGAAGCATTGCAAGTAGGTCCCATGTAGCTCCTCCACAGCCTGGCAAGAAAGGAAAAGGTCAGGACAAGATGTTACAGAGAAAGGGAAAGTATAAAGATAGAGAAAGTGAGTAAACACGAGATGGAAAGAAGTGAGAACAACAGCAGTTTCAGCTGGTCAAGGAAAACACAATGAAGTGAGAAGCTGACCATTTGAAGCTGGAAAACTGCAAATGCCAAGTCAGTCAGGCAGCAGTCACTTACCGTGTGGATGTAGCTGTGGCTTCTTATCGGATGTTTGCTCCCGTCGTCGGGTGGTCATCTATGCAGGCAGTTGACTTGGAGTGTGGTGCAGCAAGTAAGGAACAATTCCACAAGGCTTGCTTGGGACGGCAACTTCCTCTCGTGAACCTCGCGCGAGGTGGTCGTGAAAGGAAGTTACCGTTTTAAAAAGCGGTGTGCTTCCTGCAGGCAGCTGTGACTTACAGAAGTGCCAGCGAGCCACACCATCGCTCAAACAGTTTTTGCAACGCCGCGGCTGGCTGGCACTTCTGTCACACACAGCTGCCTCACTCAATGATGGCGGAGGATAATGACCCGCCGTTCCTTGATGGGACTGGGGGGGAGGGCAGTTCCCTGGCTCTGCTTCACATTTTGGATACTACAGGGGCACGCCCCCCGCGAACCCTTGCCCACTTAAGCACTGATGAGGCAGTGGGGTGGGGTTAGTCTTGATCCATTCCACCGCACCCCCAGGGCATGAGGTCCCGCCTAAACCATTTGGAGTTGGAGGATTTAACAGGATTTCTACTGACAGCTGCAAGTTGCATTTTATTCAGAGTGAAGCTTAACATGTTGCCGCTTTCTTTGGGGCAGTGACAGATAGTGCCCAGCTCTTTATTTCGGGCTGCATGTCAGAGGCCATGTCTTCCGCAGCACTATCCTGCCTACATGCCAGTTAACGTACACCACAATCGTAGAATCTGCACAACCAGATATAGATGCCACACAAATCACGCCTAGACATCTGAATTTGCTAATATCGCCCACTACCCATCCCAGGCCAAACAGAAAAAAGAGAACTAAGTTATCTGTTGCACTCGGAATACCACAAGACAGGCTACTGGGATTGCCCAATGATGCCTGAGCAACAGACGTGTGATTCACATGTACCCCCATTGAAATGACTGTGCATCACTGACCTTTCCCAGCCACATCATGGTGCACTACCAACAGTCGCCCTGCAGTCTGCACCTCCCCTTTTCACTGAGCTCAGTTTCTATTCATGAAAGTTGGCCCGGCAACCAGTTATGTGTCTTCCCTTGTGTATGTATGCACGTGTGTCGCGATGTAAGCTCTTCGAACAGTTCATTCCACCTGGACAAAGGTTGACATATCCATAACAAAGTTTCTGCATTTCATGCAGCCCACGAGGGGTAGACTGTAAACATTCTTTTGTGTTCGCTTTGGTAACCAGTCTTTCTGCCATTTTAGTTCAGGTATGGAAGCTGTGACTTTTCACATCTGGGGATGGTGCAGTCACTATAGGTTCACAGAAGCCCTATCGCGCCTGACTGTGGTGCTTGTGTGCCAGTGCCGTCCTTTTCACAGCGCTTTGTTGCAAGATCTGCAAACGACTAGCTGGAGGATGGAGCTCGTGTTCCATGGATGGATCACACCTGTTCGTAAGTTTCACAGGTGAAGCCTTCCTCCAATGTGAAGTGCCTCAGCTTCACGGCTTGGGGGATTTTCTGTACTGCACACTAAGGGGGCGTTGTAATGCACATGTAGCACTGAAGACAGGAGAGATCGTGCATTTTAATTTTCAAGCAGCACATGGTTGGCTTTTGGGACAGAAAGTCAAAATTCCAAGCATGAAAGTAAATAACTTCCGTATTTAAAAAGTGGGATGAATGACACACACAGTGCAACATTAGAAGACAATTATTCTATAAAATCATGTTGAAGTCTCATACCTTCTCTTTTAAAGTCTGATGAAGAAACAGAAGACAACAACGCACCTATAAGATTTGCTAAGGTACCCAACCAGGTGTGAACTTGCAACCAAAAGAGGCCCTGGGATTCTTTTTCAAAGTGGCTCCATATTACACAATGTCAGCAAGCTCTATGATTTCCTATGAGAGAGAATTTGGAAATAAAATAGGTTTCCACACAAAATATCCCAGGCTGCAGCGCCTCACTGGGAAATCTCCACAGTTCCTTATAGGCTGGTCGGCCCATGTACCCAATTAGACACCAGGGAATAGGGAGGTAGTTCAGAATATGATCAAAGAAAATGAAAACATCTGTCGACTTAAAAATACTTTTAAAGTTCAGATTAGTGTAAGGCATATCTTTAACCTTTTGGCATCTATTAGTCATTCACTCTGGGCTCCCATTTTCAGTATGCGTTCCCCGGTACAGCTTCAAAGATTTGCTCTGTTGTCTGAGCTTGGCCGCACAAAACACAGAAAATCCCGTATGCCTTACTTAAATACATAACAAAGGATACGGTAGACCTTACACTGGTATTATGACCTCCTCACTGTTCTTACAGAAAAGGCACAACCCGGGCTTCTGTAGCATAAGCGTCCTGTAACACTATATTGGGAGTCCACGCTCAACATAGGGAGCTCCCCCCCCCAATTAAGAGAGCCCTTGATATACCATTTATTTTAGGTTCAGCGAGCCCTATCTATGACCCATATAGTTCCACGTAGATCCCTCCCTCTGTGCCATTAATGAGCCAAGAACCAGGCAGGGGTATAGGCAGAATATATATATATATATATATATATATATATATATATATATATATATATATATATATATATATATATTCATTTATAATTCATGTTCAGTAGATCTTTTGATGGTTACACACAACCACTTTCTCTTCTCTGTGGCACAAAATAAAGCTCCAACACACAATGGACTTTCCTTTTTGTAATGAACAGGCAACTATGACTTGATAGAATTTAGCGTGAAAACATTCCCAGTTTTGATTTTAGAACGTGTTACACATTGTTGATGCGGTCATTTGTCTAATTTCATTCACACTTGAAAATGCTTGCCGATTTAGAAACACACAGATTTGAAGATACGTTTTATATACAGCACCTTTCTTTCTACACCCCAAAAAGCAATGGACACATTGTTCTTCTATCAGGGTCACTTTCTCACGCTCAGGAAAGTGTAGATATTTGGCAATAGAAATAACACTAGTTTCACTTTGTAAAGCATGTTTCACCGCAGCAGCAAAAACCTAGGCATCAGTGACATGCATCACCTCTCTGTTTAAAGGCAAGGTCTAGGGAGTGGGGACAGTTAGCAATTTTGTTTGGGGCCCTTTTGTTCAAATACAAGGTTTAAGGAATAGTGACAATGGGGGACTTTGTTTAAGGTTCAGTATACCTTTTGCTTAAAAGCACGTTTTGGGAAGGGGTATCAGTTGGGAATTTTGTTTTTGGAGCTTTTTCTTTCAAAGGCAAGGGTTGGGAATGGTGACAATTAGCAATTTCATTATGTGCCAAGAACACCTTTTGGTTTTTCAAAGCAAGGTTTGGGAATTGAGCAAACACCTTTTTGTTTTAAAGGCACGGTTTGGGAATGGTGTCAATTATACATTGTCCTTTGTGGCAAGTACCCCAATTACTTTATGTGACTATAACTTGAATTCCGCTAGGAAAGAGGTTGGGGGTTTTGAACTCCTCCAAACTCCCCCTGCGTCAATCTATCTGGGAGTTAATTGAATTAATATTTAGTCTAATATACTAAGGGCCTACACCATTTGATCCCCTGTCTACCCACTATGAAGTGTAGATATTAAAGCAAGCAGAACCCCCAAACACTTGGTTTCAAACGGATCAATTCTATGTATATTGGATCTCTGTTTTGTGGTGCTCAGGGGAAGGCACCCAGGTTCCTCTGGGGGATCAGCTCGGGGTCTGATCACTTCAGTCAGAGATTGTCACCAGCTTTCATCCTTCATCTGGATCTCCTTAAGAATCAAGTCCTAGTCAGCTGTTGGCTTCCCCAGTTTCTCTCTCTCAAGCAAAGTTGAATGCCTCTCAAGTTAAGGCCTCTTCACCCAAGATGGTTTTAGGCAGGCTTTCCTTTTTCTCCTTCTGGTCTTTTTTCTATGCAAGGTTTAAGGCCCCTCAATGTAGGCCTCCCCATGTCAGTCAGCTGTCTCAGGATTCGCCAAGGTGGATTTTAGGCAGATCCTGGTAGATGTTTAGCATCTCTCCCTCAAAACTGGTTTTGACAGGTCTTTCTGTCTCTCTTTTCCTTGTCTGTCTCCTTGTCTCCCCCTTTTTCCATAGAGCAAGTCCTTTTTAAACCTAAGTCCTCCCAAAAAATATTACGTTCAGGAGGTGTCAACTTATTAGCCTTGAATTTTCATTGGACCTCTGCAGTTATCTCCCCCTCCCAAGGTTCCACCCCTGTCTGCCTATGTGCCCACGGAGTTCCATGATTGAAGTGAAGTGGAGAGCTACACACCTTTAATCATTTACTAGGGCTCTAATCTTGTCCAAGTTGGACTATTGTAACGCCCTATATCTTGGCGCCAATAAACATATCATCAGAAGAATCCAGACTCTACAGAACAACACTCTTAGAGCAGCACTGAGCATAGCTAGGAAAGAGCATATCTCTGGAGTAAGGAGACAGAATAACTGTCTCTCCACCAGTGACAAAATCCATCTAAAAACTGCCTCACTTGCTCACAAGTGCCTCAACAATGCTGCACCCTGCTATCTCATAGATAGAACTAATAGAAAATCCTCCACCCGACCCACCAGAGCTGCTAATACAAACTGTTTGTTGGTTTTTAGGTTCAAACTGATAAAAGCTGGAGGCAGCAGCTTCCCAGTCAAAGCTGCTCAGTTTTGGAATTCCTTACCTCCCTTCCTGAGGGCAGACCAATCATATTCCCTTTTCAGACATAACATCATCACCTGGTTCAAAGAAAATGACCACTAAATATACACCAGCTACTGCCCTACGATCCCTACTCATTGCACTGTAAATAGACAATAGACAATAGACTGTAATAGACTATGGGCTTAATTCTGAGATTGGAGGTAGCCATGGCGCTATTTGCACCATGGCTGCCTCCAATACCGGGACCGGCACCGGTCTTGTTCAATGGGGACTTACTGGTGCAGTCTGACCCTGGCGGGACCGGTAAGTCCCCATCGAACAAACCATTCCCCATTGCCATTTGAGCCCCCATAGGGCTCAATGGGAATGGGGAGTGTGCTAATAATGGGCTCGTGACTTGCAAGCCCATTATTAGCACCATGGTCCCTTAGCGGGACCCGTAAGGGAGGTGTGGTCAGACTACACGTTCCTTACGGTCCCCGCCAAGGGTCCTTGGAAGAGGGCAGTAAGTAATTACCGGCACCGGTCTCCGTACCGATGCCCGGTATCCCTTACCACCCAAGTCGTAATGACCCCCTATATCTTGCTGTACTCCTCTTCCTATGTAATGTCCTCCAACCTGATTACTATATGTGTATACGTTGCTGTTGTAATCAAACCTTAACTGTATTATATTTGTGTATCGCTGTAACCATGTAACCCTAAGCTGAAAATATTCTTGTATCCTGTGCCCTGATACCCTCGGGTCTGTCGTGCATTACAAATAAAGACAGAAAGAAAGAAAGAAACAAACAAAGTAACATTATTTTAGCTGTCAGCTTTTCCAACAGAAAAATTCACAACATGGCAACTGGTTGCAATTTACAAAATACTCATTATAATATGGATTTATTTGTGTTTCCCTAATCATGGTGGATTTAATGACATGACTACCACGTTCGCACGAGGTTGCATGCACAAATGGCATTTTTTCCCAATTTATTAAAACATGATAAAAGTCACTGGGCCTCATTACGAGGTTGCTGGTCCAGCAACAAAGGTACCGGTAAGCTTGCTGGTCCTGTTGTTTCTGGACTGGCAAACTACGAGTTCTATGAGCGGGTGCCTTTCCGCCCGCCAGGTCTGACCTGGCGGGCAGAAAGGCACCTGCTCACAGACTTTGAGGGATTCAACGGCACTGTTGCACACAGTGCCTTGTGCATCCATCCTCCCCATTCCCATTGAGTCCAATGGGACTCGAATGGGAATGGGGATTTTCTTTTTCCGGCGCCTGGCCGTAAGGACCACCGGGCCGTAATGCCCTGGTAAGACCCCATTATCGGGCACCAGAAAAAACATTACTCTGGCTGCAGCTGTGCCGTTTTTACCGGCATGTCTACCGCCGGACTCATAATGAGGTCCAGCAACTCTAAATCTGGTACACAGTTAAGTGATTCCCTAGGCTAACATCCCCCCCATGGTTTCAGCTTTGACACACTTTCTGGGGAACTGTGATCACTTTTTAGCTTTGTACAAGAGTTCTAAGATTCAAGTGTTCATGAAGATTCCCCCACAGAACCCCCTCGCTAATAACTTCAAAATGACACCTCAATGGCCCTAAGACTATGAAGAAAATCATGAACATGTGGAACTCTGGGCAATTCAATGGCCAAATACATGAGCTCTGTTAGTTTCCATTTCCCTGGGATACAATTTCATTTAACTTCATAAAATAATATTCTTAATATTGTCATATAAAGGAAGCAATCTTTTGGGTGAATACTGCACAGTGCGCCTTTTGTATGCCTTATTCATCCTCAATTGTAGTGGAGTTAATGGTGCTGGAGACAATCAAAATCTGACTTTCCTAGAGCAGTTTGTGGACCCCCTTAGTGTCCTTAACTATATCTCAAGATGTCCTCACAAAAAAATCAAATAAAAGACTCTGCTAACACAGAAATAGTGGCCACCCTGAAAAGACCCAAAAGTAACTCCCTTCCTCCTGTGAAAACAAATCTGGAATCAAATATTGAGTTCATCTTACTTGAAATCAGAGCACTCAAGCTCTTTATGGAAATCACTAATACTAAACTCCAACAATTAGATGAAAGTTGGGTGAGCTTTGAGAGCAGAATTGAGGAAGTGGAAACAAGAGTGAGCATAGCTAAAGATGTTACTGCTAGAGTTACACATATGGAACAATCCATCCTTACCCACCAGAAACAAAATAACGATTTGGAGAACAGAAATCGTAGGAATGACCTGCATGTTTTTGGATTTCCAGAAGGAGTGGAGGGGTAAGATGTAGCTCTTTTTCTTAACAAAAACTCTTCCAAATATCTTGAACTTACAACCAAACATTACTCTTAATATTCAAAGGGAGCACAGGAGTGGACCTAAGAGAACTGAATCATTTAAGAAAAACGCACCAAGAACAATAATTTTCTTGCTCCTTGAATATACTCAACTCCAATTGATTCTGCAACATGGTAAAAGGATGTGCCATCTAATCTGGAATGGCCACAGGATCTTCATTTCACAAGATGTGTCCAAAATCACTACTCTCTTATCACCCTCCACTCAAGCAGCTAAATGCTAGATACACCCATGCACCTTCGAAGTCACCATTAATGGTAAAACGTCATCATTTGAGGACCCATCTGATTTAAAGTATGACATAAGACTGCAAAAGATGGAAGCGATGGATACAGTAAACACAAGTCACACATGACTCTCCTTCCTTCTTTACCGGTCTCTGCATCATCACTTTATTCAGGAGGAAATCCATGGAAGAAGTATCCCCTGGAACTGTCATCTTTAGGATTTTCTGGAGCAATTTCTTTTTCAATGTTTTTTGGTAGCTGTTCCGACCTTTGTGGTATGTGCCTAGACCCCGTTATGGCATTTGACATTGCAACTCTGATTTTTGAATATTTTATTTGTTGCTCTTTCTCACTTTTACATATTTAATGGGTGGAGTTATATTCATCTTCACCAAGTTACAATTTCCTAGGTGATCACACCCTACTGTCAGATGTTGCAATTTTGGTCTTTGTTTTTGTTGGTTTCTTTACATCAATTTTTATCACTTTACAGCAATGTTTTGATCCCTACCTTTGCTCTAGACTGTGTAAATCTTTGGACAAGCAGAAGGCCACCTTACAGTGAAAGAAGTTATTAAGTTTACCTAGTGTTAATATTACTATTATTACTCTTTTCTACACTATGGCATTGAAATGTATGACATGTAATCTTAAAGGTCTTAATCCAATTAAAAGACAGAGGGTATTAGCTCATATTGTGTGCCTTGAGGCCCTAGGGCATGTGGCACAGTATACAATATTTTTTAAATAATAATAATAATACTAATGATAATAATAATAATAAAAATAATAATAATAATAATAATAATAATAATAATAATAATAATAATAATAATATCAATAGATTTAAACCAACTATTGCTTGCTTGCAAGAAACTCATCTATCAATACATGAATCCATGAAACTGAGATTTTGGGTTGGTGAAGTGATAGAGAGTCAGGCAGATGGTAAGCATTATGGAGTAGCTATCCTAATCAAAAAAGGTACGAATTACCAGGTCGTACATATGAATTTAGATTCCAATGGTAGATGGGTTTTAGCTAAATTATCAATAAACTCCCAAATTGTCTCAATTATTAATGTATATGGACCCACTAATCCTGACCCCAAATTTTTGAGGGAAATGAAACAAGTGATTTTACAGTCAGACCTTCCCAATTTGATAATATGTGGTGATTGTAACCATACCGTTCATTAAACAAAGTTTTTTTATTGAATGTTAAAGGTTTTGTATTAGTGCAACTTAACCATAACGTCCCTTTAACAATGTTTTTTTCAGTAAATTTCATACATGTTTACCATACTCCACTTAATTTGCTTCAAGTTCTAATATCATACTCACCCCAATATATCATTATTTTCAGAAAACTGTGCCTTTCTCCAACTCCTAGTAACATTCTAAACACTTCTATCAACTTTCTACAATGTTTTACACAGTTTTTTGTTCACCGACGTTCAAGAGCGTCTGACATCACAGCAGACTCCCTGAACAGCATCAAGTGACCGTAAACATGTGCAGTGTGACGACATGTTCGCAAATGGGTCTGTGCTTCGAGAACGGGTCAGGGCTTCACAAACATTTCAAAATTGCATTTTCAGCCCATCTCAGAAGTTTCAAGATACACGTTTACCCTTCCACAGCTCCTAGACCCATTCTTACTCATTTTTCATCTGCAATCCAGGGGAAAACCCCTGCTTGGATGAGTATTGGCACACCAGCTATTTAATTTCAACAATGGCATCATCCAGGGCCATCCTTCCTCCCCAAAAGTCACCACCACCAACACACCACCAGCTGGAAGGCCTGGAAAAGGGAAAAGGTGCAATGATGTAGAGGAGCATCAATAGGACCAGGAAGATGAGATAGAGGAAAGGCCTATCTCCAGCACCCAGAGAGCATCATGGGCATGTCAGTTTTTTAAGACTGTACTAGGGGTACCAAAGGCTCGGGCTACCCATGTAGAATCCATCGAGTGTGTAATCATGCTCAGTCGTGGAAAACATGGGCAGTATGGTTTTGCTACCACTTCCATGTTCCGCCACACCCACTCACACCACCCAGGTACTCTGAGAAAGGCAGTTTCTTTCTCAGAAAGTAGTAGGTTTTCTTCCTCTACCTCATCTTCCTTAACCGCTACTGCCACCAGACAGGCTACACCTGTGGGGTAGGAAATCCCACCAGCTACCTTGCAAGCCATAAAATATGCTGTTGCTCGATATCTTTCAAAGACAACAATACTCTGTATATACTACAACACACCACTCTGCAGGGGTGAGCAATTTCAAAGTGCTATCGAGGCTGTAATGAAGGAGAATGAGAAACAATGCACCCTACCTTAGATTTAACGTGCACCCATCATTTTTCCCTGTCTGCCTGCCCCTCCATACAAGTGGTTGGTGCCCCTTACTTCATTTCCCTTCCCCACCTTACTTCCTGGACTCTCCTGCACACAAAAAACAAACAAAAAAGGTTCCTTTAGGAACCACCTTTTAGAGTTAAAATATAGAACTAAAAAAAATAATGTTATAGACTCCATCTACTTTACAGTTTTCAGTAAAGTATACTCATTAAGATTCTCCAACATTTCCATTAGCACGTTGTACTATGCTAATGAGAATAATGGAAAATTGCACACTACAGGAAAAGAAAAAAAGCACAGAAACAATGTTCTGTCCCAAATAAGTTTGTCTAGCATATGATATGATATGTCATATATAATGCATCTGTACCCACGTGTTTCTAGGCGTGATAAGACAAGGAGGGGATGGGCAGAGGTAGGACAAAACAACGATCTTACTAGGCCTTGTGTCATTCAGATTGTGCAAGTGTGGGAAGGTGGGAAGGGAGAAGTGCCAGGGGCTAGGGTGAAGTGCAGGTAACTCAATAAGTGCTGTCGGATGGTGGCTCATAAGTTCTCGAGGGACAAGGGACTGTAGGTGTGCAGATACATACCATTAAGTGCTGGAGGAGCCCAACTGGGCATGCAGGAGCCTGGGCCTGAGTTTCAGTGGGTGGCCAAGTGACCAGTGTGTAGAGCAGTCAGTGACATCAGCCAGGGAGTGGAAGAGAGAAAGCAGAAGCAACAAGGAAGGTCTTCAGTTGCTTCCAGAACTGGAGGCAGTTCTGCTGAAGTTCGAGAGAGGAAGGGAGGCTGTTCCAGTGGGAGGTCCCACCAGAGGAAAGAGATCTACCCCCACTCTCTGCTTGGAGAAGTGTATGACCCTCAGAGAGTTAAGATAAGCAGAGGGCTAGAGAAGGAAGATGTTTAGGAAGAGAAAGTTGGAAGTAGTGCGGTGTTGAACTTGATCCTTGCAGCCACAGAGAGCCAGCGGAGAGATTTCAGAGCTGGAGAGATAAGATCCCTGGACTTGAGGCCAAGGGCAAGTCTTGAAGTCCTGTTCTGGATAAGTTGTAGAGTTTGAAGAGTAGAGACAGGCAGATTAAGAAAGAGGCTGTTGTAATAGTCCAGCCTAGAGAGGACCAGGGCTCTGGAGACAATGAGCTTCTCGGGGAAAGTGAGAAAAGTCAGAATACCTCTGAGGATGTGCAGATGACAGTGTGACTTCTTAGGGACGTCAACGATTTGAGGAGAGAAGGAGAGGGTGGAGTCAAAGATGACACTAGGATTCTTAGCCTCACAGGAAGGAGCAGGAAGGGGGCCTAGGGTGGGTGGCCAGAGAGAGAGAAGAAAGGAGGGCACAGGTGTACCAATGAGGAGGATCTCAGTCTTACTGGCATTAAGGCAGAGATCATTGGTGGCACACCATTCCTGAATTGCGGCCAGACAGTCTGGTATGAGAGAAGGAGAAGAGGTGGCAAAGGGGAGTCTGAAGAAGAGCTTGGTGTCATCCACATAACACTGACAGTTAGAGCAGATTGTAGTGATGCAGTGGGTTAGAGGTGCCAGGTTGTAGTTGAAAAGCCTGGGAGAAAGGTTAGCCCCCGATGGAACACCACAAGCAGAGAGAGAGATAGAAGAGAGGAAAGACCCAAGTTGGACCTGGGAGGGTTGGTCAGTGAGAAAGGAGGTCAACCTGGCCAGGGCCTGCCCAGTGATACCCAGGTTGTTGCAGAGGCAATTGTGCAGGATGGCATGGTTTGTCAATCTGCATTTGTTCTGGTTAGCATGAGCTAATCCATTCATGCATTAATGTAAACTCTGTTTAGCAATATAGTTTGTTCATAGCTATCATGGATCAACATTTGCTGAGAGCCATGCAGAAATATATAATTTAGTATTGAAAACATGTTATTTTGTATAGCACAAATTCTAGTTCCGAAGCACTATATATGTTTGTGTGCCAATGCAAAAATGCTGAATGCAGCTGAACACAGCAAATAGATGTTATTAAGAAGAGAGTGTCTTTCGGCAGACACTGTTGGCAAATGTTTTCGGTTTCTGCAGAGTCCTTCGGTCTTGTACAAGAGAAGGAATGTTGGCATGATATGCCTTGTTTTCTTAGAATATGTCCAGTACATTACATACTATGATTAAATGTATGCACGTAGGTAGAAGCATGCTGGTTCCATGTAATGCTTCTATGCATGTAATGTACATCAATACCACTATGTATAAACAGTGGATATCTGTTCAGTAATGAGGGAGGGAGCGAATGAGCTCTCAGTGCTATAGTGTGCTGGGTGGGTGTGTTGGAGCGCTCATTCCTCGTGTGACAGCTGAGGGCTGGGGCCTTTGCTTGTTAGTGAGCAGCTGACTTGGCCTGCTGTCATGCATAATAAACTGTTTTCCGTTTGCATAATAAACTGTTTTCTGTTTGCTATCTATCTCTGTGTCTCTCTGATCTTATTTTGTTTCCATAGTATAATATTTCTGACTTACAGGTTGACCGTGTCGAAAGCAGAGGACAGATCGAGGAGAATGAGGAAAGAAGGAAGGTTAGAGTCAAGTTTAGAGAGCAAGTCTTCACGGGTGTTCAGGAAAGCAGGTTCCGTGCTTCAGGCAGCTCTGAAGCCAGATTGGTGATTGTGGAGACAACCAACAGATTCAGTATGCAGATTAAGTTGGGAGATGGCCAGTTTTTCCAGGGGTTTGCCCAGGAAAGGAGTGATGGAGATCAGGTGATTGTTAGCTGGAGAGGAAGGATCGGCAGAGGGCTTCTGTCGAAGGCAGTGCACAAGGCAGTGCTTAAGGGGTGTGGGGAAGGTTCCAGTGGCAAAAGATTGATTGCAGAAATCGGCCATGGCTAGAGCAAGGGTGTCAATATGGTCTTTGATGGTTCTGGATGAGCAGGGGAGAACCTGCTTTGATGAGACTTTCATAGATTGCTCTTGTCTAGAAACATTGTCAGGGGTGAACAGGGGAAAGGAGTAGAAAGGAGGAAGAGAAAAGGCAATAGAGGGGCTAGGGATGGCAGAGCACAAGGAAGAGGAGGTAACGGAAGAGAGAGAGTGGGCAGGATGCCCTGAGTTTTAGTGGTGAAATGAGAAGCCAGGGCTGTGTAGAGGGCCTGGTAGGAACAGGGGAGGCAGAGACTGCAACAGGATTGATCAGCTCCTTTCAGATTTGAAAAGTTCATCTGAACTGTTAGAAGCTGCAGAGATGCAGGCTTGGATGGAGGCTCTCTTCTTAGAGAGGACAGAGAATCTGTATTGCCTTTGGAGCAGGCAGCAGGCCAGTTTGTCATGGAGTGCGCCTGATGCCCTTCACTTTCTCTCAGCTGCCCTAAACTTGCGTTCAAGGGTGGCAATGTCGGAATCATACCAAGCGTTGCACTTGGATGCAGGAATCAAACGGATCTTCATGACAGGGGCAAGAACATCACGAGTCTTAGAGATAGGGAGTTGATAGTTAGAGGGGGCAGTGTCAGAGTGTGAGTCAGCCAAAGGTGTATGAGGGGGAGAGAAAGTTGCAGCAAAAGTGGCAACTGACACACTCTTCCTGGGCTGGATGACCGAGAAGGTGGGTGGCAGTGCTGGGGTCAGCTTGACCTGGTGGGTAGAGAGAGTGAGGTGGGAGGAAAGAAGTAAGTGGTCACTCCAAGAGCAAGGAGTGGTGAGAGGGTTAGAGAGGGGGAGGCCTGAAGAGATTAGAATATCCAGGGTGTGCACTGCAGAGTGAGTCGGGCCAGAGGGAAGAATAGAAAGAGATAGAGAGAAAATCACAGAGGTTGCAAAAGAGCCTCGAAGGGGGCCTAGCAGCATCCAGGTGGATGTTCAGGTCTCTGAGGAGGAGAAGGTGAGAGGTAGAGGCAAGGAGGGAGGAGGAGAGGTCAGTCCACTCAGAGTGGCAGAGGGTAAACTGGCCAGGCTGCCTGTAGATAGGCTGTATGAGGCCAGGGGTCAGGTTCTTGGGGTCACAGCCTACCACCATGCCCCCAAGAACCTGGCCACTGGCAACAACCACCACAATAGAATTAAACCATATAATAATACACCTTCAAATAACAAGACTCACCCAGACACTCCCCCGCATTCCCAATAGCATCCAATCACAAATACATTAACCACAGACATGGCAGCACCTGCACAGCTTTCTGTCACCTATGAAAATAGATCTATATCAACTTTTCAAGATTTCTTTTCCTCACTGCGCTGTTTGCAGACAAAGGCCATGATCTGCCTAGCCAATATGGCAACCATTTCTAAAATGATGACCCACCTCATTATTTCAAACATCAAATCAGCATGTGCCTCTCTGGAAATTTTATTAACCATTCATCAAACAACGCCAAAGTTACACGCTGCCAAAAAAGTACTCTTTCTATAAATTGAGCAACTTAACTAACAGCCTTCTTATAATTTATTATATAAACATCTCTCATAAACACATATCACCATTTCATATTTTGACAGGAATGGCAAAACCACTTCAGTGGTTAGAAGAAAACTTTCCCAAAGAAGAAATGAGTGAAGATTCAATCTCTAATGGTAAGCAATATATATTTCAATGTAAACAATTATTATGATTCATGGGGAGCGCATTGAAATAATGATTTCTTCTTTTCTTATAATCCATACTTTACATGACAAACCTACACCACAAATTAATTATACAGAATCCCAACCATCAAAAATACAATCCCAAACACCAACTGAACAAAATTAAATAATGATCTTGTCTTCAAAATTGGATTGATGACTTTAAAGAACATTTAATTATGTTAAAAATCATTTTATTACACAATGTTGATTATCACTCTCCTACTTTTAGCTGTTCCTCTTACGCCCAACACTCACCCAAATCAAATGCACAAAACATAAATCAAATATGGTTTGATCAAACATATCTCCCTTTATCCCAGATGATGACTATTGAATTTCCAAACTATTCCATTTATGTTTCCCATTCTGATACCCCATCACTTTCATAAATACATTTTTGGCACCCCCCTGTAACTTTGCCCCCCTGGACTAAACATTGCCAAACTTTGCAGAATCATTCCGAGGTGGCCATATACTTTCTCTGCCAAGCTTGGTGAGGATTGGTCCATCGGGCACAGTTATAGAGGGTCCCAAAATTTGTGAAGTCCTTATAGAGAGAATGGAAAAAATGTTTTGCTCACGCCTACATCTCAAACCGCTGTATGAAGTTTCACCAAACTTGCGCAAGGGGCAAAGGCTTGGTTCAAAAAGTGTACTTTTCAAAAGTTGCTGTACATCTGTCCAATAGTTATTTTTATAAAATGGCCAAAAAGTAGGTAAACAAAAAACAGTAATACCTAGGTCCGGTGTGCAGACTAATTTCCTGATTTGGAGTCAGCGGACACCTCTGGTCCAATCAAGGGGTGGCTTGGTGTCCGAGGTCACCAAAGACGCATACTGATTGGATGATGAAAAAACTGAGGTGCATCATCATTTGTTAAATGATCGCCATATTGGATCTATGGACAGTCCCCATTGTCCACACACAGCCCGGTGAGAAAAAAGTTTGGAACATAGATTTGGGGTTATTTTGTGGCTGAAAGAAGGCATGGGGAGTGTACACAAGTTGATAGGAGTTGTTTTTATAGGTGACAAAAAGGTGCTGCCAAGTCTGCAGTCATTTTTACTGTCCGTGGACGTCATTGGGAGTGGGGAGGTTCAGGGAGAGTTTTGTTATTTTCAGATGTATTGTACATACTGTGATGTGGCCATAGGGCATGTTCCCAATAACTGGGCCACTGGCCATGGCCATAGTTTTATGTGTATAGTAATTATAGGTACTGTAAGAGGAGTATATAGTATTCGTAATATTGTGGACTAATACAATTGAAGTGTATATGGTATTTATGATCGTAGCAGAATTGAGGACAGTGCTTATGGAATCTGTAGTTGTTTCTTTGCGAAGAATACAATCGGATAAAAGTGTGTATGGTTACTTTTCTGTGAAAAAACAGTATGATGTGTTAAACAAAATAGTTTAAAAACTTTAATGGCATACAATTGTACATATAGGGCCTCATTACACGGTAGGCGGTAGGGATTTAACTTTTACCGGTAATGGAATACTGGTAACGTTAAATCCCCATGCCAATTACGACCCGGCTCACCGCTATTAGCGGCACCGCTAAGTACGGTGCCACTAATAGCGGCCAGTCCGCGTGCGCGTGACCCTCTATCCCGTAAATAACGCCATGCCGCTAATAGCACACCATCACAAGCCAAGTGGACATGCCAATAGCGGCATGGTAAAGCCCCAAAATCCCTTACCACCATGGCGCTATTACCGGCATCGCGAACCACCCGTTAAGAGAACGGAGCAGTGTTCCCACCTGCCACAGGTGGACACAATCAGCACAGGTGGAGGCAATGGAGACTGTGGCAGCACAAAAGGAGCACACCACACCCCTTCACACACCCCTTCCCACACCAAGATGGTCCCAATACTAGCAGCATTACATGGACTGGAGGACATGATTGCAGTGCAACATCAACAACAACAGGCAGCACAGAGGAGACGCAGTAGGAGGAGGAGGGCAAGACAGGCACAGCAAGCACCAACACGGTACCTAGTCATACCACAGAGGCAGCCACCAATCCCCAGGATCAGAGCTAGTCCATTTAACCTAACCCCTGAACAGATATACACCCTGTACCGACTGGACCGGGATACCATCACCAGCATCGTGGACATGATACATGATGACATTGTGAGCCTCATAGACATCAGAACTGCCATCCCCCCTCTACTAAAGGTGGTGACCGTGCTCCACTTCCTGGCCACAGGCCCCTACCAGGATACAGTGGGGCACATGCATGGCATCTCACAACCAGTATTCTCACGCACGCTGAACCAGGTACTCGATGCCCTCCTGAGGCATGCACCTAAACACATATTCATGCCACAGACTGCCCAGGAGATTGCAAACACCAAAGTTGGCTTCTATTCACTGGCAGGCATCCCAAGTTGCATTGGGGCCATCGACTGTACCCATGTGGAATTGGTGGTCCCACATCACAATGAAGTAGTCTACCGAAACAGGAAGCAATTCCACTCCATCAATGTCCAAATGGTATGTGACGCCAACAAGACAATCACACATTGTTGTGCCCGATTTCCCGGATCCACCAACCATCCCACGCTACATGGAGCGACAAGCCGGACAACGTTCGTAGCTACTTGGTGAGTAGCAGGGCAAGCACATGGCAGTGTGATTGGGGGGGGAGATACATACTCCAACTGGGTGTGATTGGGGGGTGGGAGATACATACTCCAACTGGGTGTGATTGGGGGGGAGATACATACTCCAACTGGGTGTGATTGGGGGGGGGATACATACTCCAACTGGGTGTAGCTTGTCATCCGTAGGACAAATGCACATACACATGTACGCCAATGTCCATCTGGGAAGGCCGCAATCTTCCTGAGATGAACCGACATGCAAGTATAAGCTACACAACATAGTGAAAAATCTAGGTCTAGAAACATTAAACATCCATCCACATCCACATTGCACAACATTCAACACCACAAAATACATAAATCTCCTACATGCCATCAAGACAGTCATACAGAATCAGCACTGCACAACCACAATAATGCAATGTGCCCTTGAGTGCATGCAAAGGGATCACCCCTACCCATAGCATTGTACCACGCACCTATAGCACCACTGAAGTGATGCCTCTCAGAATGGCAACATAAATGTTTGAATGGCAGTACACTAGCAGTGTGGTACCAATTCTGCCTGGGCCCAGGGACACGTAAGACCGGGCCTCACCCAGGACATGTCAATTACTTTAGGAGGCATTAATGGGGCATGTTCACTTGCAGGGTCGAGCTCAACTTTGCACATTGCAGTCACACAGATCGTCTGCATGCATGCTGTTAATTGTGGACTTCAATCACAATGCAAAGTCAATTTGTGTGATATGTACAGGCCGCTCTTGAGGTGAACAGTAACCAGACCGCATTTGTCCCCCCATACAGGTGATGCCGGCTATCCCCTGAAGAGGAGGCTGCTTACCCCTGTACGGAACCCACAGAACAGGCACGAAGAGGACTACAATCCAGCAAATACCCGTACCCGCGTCGTGATCGAGCAGACTTTTGGCCTTTTGAAAACACGGTTTAGGTGCATTAGCAGGTCTGGTGGCGCTCTCCTGTATGGCCATGAGAAGGTGGCCAAGATCACCATGGCATGTGTCATGCTGCACAATATGTCTATCAGACAGAATGTGCCACTGCCCCCTGACGTAGAAATAGAAGCACCTGATGAGGATGATGATGGTGATGAGGACGGAGTTGACGGGAATGCAGGTCATGCAGGATGGGATGGCCAGGAGGGATGTGCTGTGAGACAGCATCTGATCAACCAAATATTCTGAGTTACATTTTTTCTTTTTGTAGGAATGGATATGGGTAGTAATGCACTGGTGTCTGTTTGGAAGCGCACAATGGACCCTGTCGCCAATAAAGTACACATACACAATGAAGAAGTCCAAGCCTGTGTATGGATCAAACACCAGTGTATTAAGAAATGTAAAGATAGTGAGCATGTAAAAGTGCATGTCCCCAAACATCCCTCCACCCTTCCCCCCACCCCCCACAACAGCCCAAAAACACCCTTCCCCTGACCCCGCACAACAGCCCAAAAACACCCTTCCCCCACCCCCCACAACAGCCAAAAAAACAGCCTTCCCCCACGCCCCACAACAGTTCCTTATGTGTCTGGAACAATGTTGTCGTCCAGCTATACACGTGAAAGCTTGACCATGCAGTCCCTATTCGCCATTGCCACCACCAGCATTAGGAGGCTGGCTAGACGTGCTGTGCCTTTTGATGCAACCAGGACAACAGGTGAAGCCACCGGTGGGCTACTGAAACCTCCCATGTTCTCCTTGCCAGGGACACTGGACCCAGGTGTATGCTGTGGTGATGCCTCGGGGGCTCCAGGGGGGGTTGGGGTGTGCATCTCCATGTGGAAATCTGTCGTATCCTCCACATCTGAGAGTGGTGCAGTGGCTGCCGCCTCCCCTGTGGAACTAGTTGCAGCTGAGGGTGGGCCCTCCATGGCTGGGATCTGTGGTGGTGGGTTCACTTCAGGAGGTGGGCCAGTTGTTGGTGGTGTGGACAGTTGCATCTTGGCAGTGGCACTCCACCGATGTTTGCCACTCTGCATGTGGACTCTTCTACCTTTGCCCCTTGATGTCGTGGGGGTGTCCTCTGTGTCCTGTGCCCTTGATTTTTTACTCACAGGGGGTGCCTGAGATGCAGTGCCAGTATCCTCACTGTCTGTATGTGAGCCTGTCGGGGACAAAGAGTGGGATGGCATTGGTTACGGTTCTATGTACTTAATGCAGTATACATCAATAATGCAGTGAGCATTTGGACTTCATTGGTAAGGATGCAGGTGATGTGTCAGTTCAGTGGCTCATCCATGCATGGTTGTGTGTGGCACTTGTCTCTGGTGATGTGTGCATGTGTGTGTGTTTGGGTTTGACACTGACATGGCCAGGTTTGTTTGTATCTGTGGATGTTTGGGCATCCATGAGGTGATTCCGGGCTCACATTTGGGGGGACCTGAAGATTCACAGTGCATACTTTCATGTGTACACTCACCTCCATCTGAAGTGGTTGCCACGCCATGCTCCATTGTCCCGATGCCCTCTATTGATTCCACTCCAATAGGTTGGCGCAGGTCTCTTCCCACTCCTTTAATTTAATCGGCGAATCAGATCCACCTGCTGTGGCAATGTTGTGGTTTGCAGACAGGATGCTTCTGACCCAGAGGCGGAGATCATCCCACCGCTTTCTGCACTCACGCACAATGCGGGTGGTGGTGCCCACAGCACTCACTTTCAAGGCAACCTCTGACTAGATTGCCTTCTTTCGGATAAGGGTCTCCCGACGCATGTCGCTCGCAAAGACCACGGTGGCATTAGCAGCAAGAGTCTGTGTGAGCATTATTAGCTCCTCCGTGGTAAACTTTTCCTTGCGCTGCCGGTCGGTGGTTTTTTTAACAGCCTTAGGCATGTCGAGGGTGTCCCTGTGGATTTCCAATTGCAAACTACTCAAAACAGGTCCAGGGGGCAGAGGATGGCAATGGATTGTGTTTTTAAAGATGGCCGCCGTGCTCCTTCCCATTCCTGTGCGATGACGCTATTTCCTTTTCCGCAATTTAACAGTTACTGCTAATAGCGGTGACCGCTATTTGCATGTAGCGTGAGGGCGGAGGTGCTATCTGCACTTTCGTCGAAGCCGGTAAGGGACTATTTGGGGACTTTAGCGGCATGGCGGTACGGTCATTACCGGCATGGCGCTATGCTCGTGTCCGCATACTCGTAATGGTACGCTATTAGCGCCCTCTTGCAAGGGCGGACACGTTAATAGCGCCATGCCGGTAATTTGCAATTTTTACCGCACAACGTGTAATGAGGCCCATAGATTCACTTATTTGACCCTCATACATAGTACATTCTAAGTGCTATATTTGGAAAAAAAATACATAGTGGATAAAAAAAAATGTAATTACATACTGTTTTTTGCCTTTTTAATAGTTTTAAAGAATGGGCATGTTAGAGAACATTTTTGCGTGGTAGAATGGATATATCATGTGAGTGTAATTGTGATAGGATGTTTCTTTGAAGTGTGTTGTAATACAGGGTATGTTAAAAGTAGTTAGATACCTATTGGCATATTCTAACTGACTTTACAAGACGTTTTGCAGTAACAATAACTGTGGTGGCATATTTGAAGTGTATTACAATGAAAGGAATTTTAAAATAGTTAGATACCCGTTTGCATATTTTAACTGTCATGGATTTTGAAATTAATGTTGTAGTATTATGGATGTAGTTAGATACTCGTTGGCATATTCTAAATGTATTGAATTTTAAAATTATTATTGTTGTATTATGGGTGTAGTTAGATAGATGTTGGTGTATTTTAACTTTGTATTTTACTATACTTTGCTGAATAAATCTGAATTGGAGGAATATTAAGTAGTCATTTGTTAGATTTGCTGGTATCCTATGTCTTGGAGTTACAGAAGTGTCAGTACATGTCAACCAAGGGGGAGAAGGCGGGCACCACCAGGTTTCAAACTTTATTGTCATTCTAATTCCAATTTCAACAAGCCAACTGATGAAAGGTCCAAAGACACATGGACCAAATAACTGCCACCAAAAGAAAAATTGGGTGCAAATCCACACAGGTACTCAGTTGCTCACACACTGCATCACAGCTGTGGATGCTTTAGTCTTCAAAAACAGGTTCAAATATCCTGTGAAAAGTTCCAATGTGTTCTAAGTGAGTATTTGTTTTATAGTAAATATGGACTCATAAGTATGCTCAAACAAATGAGTTATTTTATTCTTAAGCAGAAGGGGAGGCCAGCTGTTGCCTCAATATATCAAGAGCTTTTATGCCAATGCATTTCGTAGTAATTTACTCTTTCATCAGGGCCGAGCCCTCTATGTGAACACAATAAATCACAGTATCAAAAACATCAAACAAATAATGTGACCAGTTCATATAGTGGCGTAATTGATGATAAATCAATAATAATGTATAAGTTTGAATGTGCAGCCAAATGTAGACAAAAAGGAAACAAGGTAACAGAAACATAACTATGCAGTCAAATAACTATGTATATCAGTGTGTGTCCGATGCCCATAAATTGAAAAAGGTACCTCAATCTTGTGACCAGCCGGTCAAAAGTGTTTATGGAAATAATGTGCATTTCCATGTTTCCAATTTCTGTGAATCAAACATATAAAAATGTTATGTTATGTTATGTGGAGAGCGGAAGAGTGTGGAGAGCGGAAGAGTGTTGAGAACGGAAGAGTGTGGAGAGCGGAAGAGTGTGGAGAGCGGAAGAGCGTGAAGAGCGGAAGAGCGTGGAGTGCGGAAGAGCGTGGAGAGCGGAAGAGTGTGGAGAGCGGAAGAGTGTGGAGAGCGGAAGAGTGTGGAGAGAGGAAGAGGCTGTATAGCTGAGGAAGCTGTATAGCAGACGAATGTGGACGAATGTAGAGGATTAAGGCGGTTAGCGGATGAGTGTGGAGGACCGATGAGTGTAGAGGGCAGATGAGTGTGGAGAACGGATGAGTGTAGAGGGCAGATGAGTGTGGAGAACGGATGAGTGTAGAGGGCAGATGAGTGTGGAGAACGGATGAGTATGAAGAACGGATGAGTGCGAAGAACAGATGAGTCTGGAAAACGGATGAGTGTGGAGAGCTGATGAGTGTGGAAGAGTGTAGAGGATTAATGCGTTTGGCGGATGAATATGGAGAGCCGATGAGTATGAAGGGCGGATGAGTGTAGAGAACCGACGAGTACGGAGAGCGAATGTGTGGGAAGGGCGGACGAGTATAGAGAATGGTTGAATGTGGAGAGCAGCTGAGTATGGAGAGCAGAGGGTCGTGGGGAAATGATGAGTGAAGAGAACGGAAGAGAGTATGAGAGTGGAGAACGGAGGAGCCTGCAGAGCGGAAGAGAGTACAGAGGAGAAGCACGAGCAGAGCGGCTGAGTGTGGAGAGGCTGAGTGTGGAGAGGCTCTGAGTGTGGAGAGGCGCTGAGTGTGGAGAGGCGCTGAGCGCGGAGAGGCGCTGAGTGTGGAGAGGCACTGAGTGTGGAGAGGCGCTGAGTGTGGAGAGAGGCTGAGTGTGGATGCATACCTCTTATCACACCCCACGCTTACACTCTCCTTACACCACCATTCAACTAGAACACAGAGATACTATGACACCATTCGGTATAACTGTTCTCATATCAACATCTGCCACTCACTCCCCATCACTCTAAGTAAACATTGCTGGTCTCACACCCCCAGCCAAGCGTTCTCCTCAGGCCTAACGCTGCCACTCTCGGTCTGGATAATTCCGGCCAGATCGAACAGATACTCCTGATCTATCAGCCACCACACCTACCGCTAGGAAGCAGCTGCCACAGGAATTCCGCACCAGCTGCACACATACCTGGTGCGCACACGCACCTTTGGACTCTCTCTACTCCCTCTACTGACCAGGACTTCGGTTCCCAAGGGCGTTCAACCTACCAGCGCCTTCAGACCATACCAATGGTATATAAGGCGCTATATAAGTGCAAAATAACATAACATATAAAAATGTGTCATGGAACGCAAAGATGGCATTTCAACGCAACACTTAAAACGACTGTGTCTGTGAAAAACTCTTGCTTGCACTCTCCGTGCTGGTGTAACTAGATATACAGACTGACAACCAAATGTAGATGGCCTCCTCAGTGGGGCTTTGAAATGATCTGTGAAGAAATGCGTGGTCTACTGAATCGTTGTAGTTTTGAGATCTTTGTTACTACAATTACCTAAATCTTAAATTAGCGAGCTTACCTAGTCTCAGTGGTGCAGCAATTCTAAAGATGGGAACGTGAGCCGAAGCGTGCTATCACCTTGTTTTAACTTGCTGACACAGCGCCTGTGGAGACACCCAAGCCTGGCAGCCCTGAGGGGTGTGTCTAAGCCTAGCACATCTCGCAGAGTGCCAGCAGTACTGTAATGAAGTTCTCAAAACAATTAAATGCCTCTAGTTTGTTGCCAAATTCAATAGGTATGTATTATAACCGAAACGCAAGGATTATTGTGTAATTAAGCAGCTTGCTTAAAGTAGGCTTCATGGGATAGCCCGCCCCCTCGGTTCTTTGAACAGGTGTTGTACACTAGCATCACAGGTTTGTATTTGCAAGTTCTTATTAATAATACTCTTGATCTGATGGCTTTGCAGTGAAAACTTGGAGACATAGACCAGTGGTGGAGTGGTCTTGACTTCCTTTGTTTGAGATAACAACAGAGTTTTGCAATCTATTTTGTTTATTATTGTAGTTGCTTTTTCAATGGCTTTGTCTTTGTATCCTTGTACTAGGAATGTTTGCCCATTTCTGTGTGTGCTCTTATGTAATCATCAGGATCACTCACTATCCGTTTCACACAGATGTTTTGACTGAAAGACAAATTCTGGATCAAACTTGTTTGATGAATCCTCAGCCGGTGGATCAAATTGTTCCTGTCAGTGTCCTTCCTATATAGATTGGTATTATATCCATCATTCTCAATTCTGATTTTTAAGTCAAGGAAGTGTATATCAGTGTTGGAAAATTCATGGGTAAATTGGATTCTAGGATCAATGCTATTCGGGTAGACAAAGAACTCCTTGAGGTGTATTTCTGTGCTGGACCAAATTCTGAAAATGTCATCTATATACCTGATCCACAGGTGTATTTTTCTTTTCCAGGTGTTGTGCGACAAAACATGATCTGATTTAAATTTAAACATGAAGCAGTTGGCACACGTAGGTGCCATTGTGGACCCCATGGAGGTTTCAGAGACTTGTAGTAAAATCTTGTCCTTATATTGAAAATATAAGTTTTCAGAAATAAATTGTAACAACACCAGGATAAATTATTTCTGTGCTTGTATTTCTGGTTCTCTAAGTAAGATCCACTCAATTGCTTCAAGCCAGAGGTCATGAGGTATTGATGTGTAGAGGCTTTTTACATAAATAGTGAACAGAATGAAGTTTTGATCACATCTGGTGGATTTTAAGAATTGTAAGAAATGTGTGGTATCGTTTATGTATGTATCTGTTTGCTGTATGAGGGGTTAGAAAACGAAAACCACACATTTTCCCAATCGCTGGAGTATGCTATTCATGCTGGCTACAATGGGTCTACCGGGTGGTTATGGGCATCTTTGTGTATTTTTGGCAATGTATAGAAGTTGGGAATCCTTGGATGTAGAATCAACAGAAATGTATGCGTGTGGTGATTGGTCCAGCTCAGATCTTCTGCTTTTTTGAGCAATTCTTCCGAGTTCTGTTTGTCACTGTGGAGTCTCCATAAAGAGGAGCATAGACATTGATGTCCCCCAATTGTCTCATACATTCTTTATCATAATCCTTAGTATTCAGGATAAAATTGGCCCCTCCTTTATCAGCAGGTCTGATGGTAATTTCTTTTGTGCTTAATAGGCTCTGAATTTGCTTCATTTCATAAGCTTTGAGGTTTTTGTGATACCTGTGGTAACGCTTCTTTGGAAAATCTCTTCAGATGGAATGGATATAATATGACTCTGCTCTAAATTCCTTGTAATCAGGTTCTTCATCTGTTGTATGGCATTCTTCGCTAGTATCCAATTCATCAAAGAAAACTATGAGTTTAAGTTTCCTTGTGAATCGGAAGAGTTCTACTTTGCTTTCAAATAGACATGTACCATAAGTGGGTACATAGCTTAAGCCTTTTTGCAGAGTTTCCTCCCCCATGGCAGTTAAGGGTCTGCCCAAAATATTAATGACTAAGTTCTCGTTTTCTGTTGTCTTGTCACTACACCTTCTTTTACATTTCCTCTTGCCTCTTCTCGTTCTTTTTGTTTGGTCCCTAAAAAACTTTTTGGATGTGCTTGCTGGTTCCGCCGTAGTGTTACTTTTCCCATTGAGATTGGACGATGTGCCTTGTTTACTTGTTGTTGTGCGGACATAATCTGAATCCGAGCTTGAGGTATTACTAGAATTATTCCCACGTGGTTTGGTCAATGGTCGAGGTCCGTATCTCTCTGTCCATGAATAGACTTCCTCATTGAGGTAGTCATAAGTGTCCCTCTTAAACTTTCTGACCTTTTCTTGCACCAACTCGTTTTTATAACTCTCAAGTTTGGGACATCGTAATCTTCCTAACCAAGTGTCTCTACAAGTTCTTTCTCAAATTGTGCAATTTCTGCATTCAATGTTGTTAAGTTTTTGGAAAGTTCTTGAATGGTCAGCAGGATTTGATCAAGTGAACATGTATTTAAAATGGCTTCCCACTTGCAAACAAACTCCTTGCTCTCTGCTAAGCATTGGATGTAATTGGATCCTGAGTCCTCTGGGAATTATTTTTGTTATTATAGTACCTACCTAAGGTAATCGTGTGTAGCTTGCGATTAATCTCCTTTCTTATTTACTGGTACATTTCCTTGTCTACACTGTTTGAACTGTGGTTTTGTTAACAAAGGCGATACGTTAAATCATTCACGCACAGGTAAACAGATTAAACTTACGAGCTTTGGGACATGCAACATTAGTAATATCATCTGCACAATCAAATGCCCTTGTGGCCTATATTAAAATATTTTAAAAAATTGAAACTTATGGCCAAAACAAGATTAAACGAGCAGAGATTGTGCATTAGTTATTCAAACATGAACTCTGCAGTGGCAAGACATTGGGCAGAAATGAGACACAACTTGTCTCAAATAAGGTTCCAAATTGTGGAAGTAATCAGTGTGAACAATCCGCATGAGGACATTAATTTGAAACTCAACAGGCGAGAGACTTTTTGGATAGACCGTTTGGGGTCCTTGAGCCCTCATGCGATGAATGAAGAGATTCATTTCTTGTGTTACATGTGATTTATCAACATTAAAGGACTTCACTCACATTTGTGCAGCTTATATAGTGCATTGTTGCAATCAGTATTTGCGTTTATGTTGTATCTGTATCATCCACTCCCAGACATGCAGTCCTTAAATGCTTCTGTTATTATCAATTTTTTTGCAAATATAACAATAACATCACCTGTTTTCAGCGCAATGATACTAGTGCGTAGCCCCACTATCATATCAATAATTTTTCATACACTTCCTTCATAGCCTTAGGTATGATCACTTTTATTTGAATTTATGCAGCACATGTAAACATTTTCTATTCCACTTTTATACTACAGTTGGATTAGACAAGTTTATCCTTCATTTAGTGTTGCTATACTGCCAGTAAACAGGCTTTAATCTCATCACAGAACTGTAACTATGTGAGGAAAACCCTGCTGTTGGAATGTAAGTATACTAGCAAATCTACATTATAGACACTGTATTGCTACAATGTATTGCTACACTGTCCGTAGAACAACCGCGCCCATGTGCACAACCGTCCCTGCGCATTTGGTGTCCTACGGACAGCCGTCCCATTCGCAAATGTGTCCACAATGTCATCATGTGACCGAACCCACGCTGAGCATGTGCCCTTATTTGCGGACACTGTCCAGGCCCCTGAAAATTTAAAAAGTGCTTTTTTGAGCAATCCAAGGTATTTTACAGTAAATGTTCACCATTGCACATGTCCCAGACAATGTCCATGCCGATTTACATACTTTTTGGTACTTTTTGAGCCCTTTCTTGTTGTTTGATGTGTCTGCAACCAGTGCGGGTGTCCGCGAAGCGCTCATCTGCACCCATATAAAAGGCCACACCCCAGAGCTGATCCTCATTGTGCTTTTGGATTTCCAAGATTTACAACAGGACAATTTTGCAGGTTGCTGTTCTTGGTTCCTGGTAACGGCTTATTAACCTTCCAGACGGCATCCCAAATTGCTCTGAGGATGCAGACGAGAGGGATGAAGATGATGAAGAGGGTGAGGTAGTGGAAGTCAATACTACTAGCACTCATAGTGAGTCTTGGGTGTGGACGTTATTTACCACTGTTGATGAAAAGTTAAAAGCTCATGCGAACAAGGTGATCTGCACTCAGTGCCGCATGGTGCTGAGTCATGGCAAGCCTGGTTCGTATAGCTTTGGTACTACATCAATGAAGTGGCACCTAAAGTCATTCCATGGTGGAGCTATTTGTAAGGTTGTACCTTGTGATAAACGTAGTAGGTTCAGTTCCTCTGCAGCATCCTCTGTTTCCGTTGCTGTTACCACAAAAGACACTCCTGTGGGACAGTGCATCCCTCCAGCTGCCTCTCAGGCCATTCATGAATCTGTTGACCCTTACCTTTCGAGGGTCACAATATTGTACATGTACTGCGACTCAGTACTCTGCAGGGGGGAGAACCTTCGGAGTGCATTCGAGACTGCGGTTAAGGAGCATGAGAAGGACTGCGACCTACCTCAATAAGGCCCACCTCCATCTTCCTCTCTCCACCTGCTCTTTCTTATCCCTGTAGTTGGTGTCCCTTCCTTACCCTCCTTTCCCCTCCTTTCCTTGTGTGCCGTGCTTAAAAAAAACGAAAAAAATAAAACAACAAATAGAAGTAATAGAAGTGACAAATAAATAGAGCAGGCCCCTTGCATTTTTTGGAAGTGTGCAGACAGTCCGCAGACATTTATTTTTTGTGGGTGCTGTCCTATCAGAACCATTGCACTTTTCAATAAGGGGGAAGTGGTGGCTCTGAAAAGAGCCTTTTTGTGTTTTTTTTGTGTTTCAAAAACTTCAAATGGTCAACACCTACTGCAAAATGGATTGCTGTAATTCCAAAAAAGGTTGCAATGCATTTGGTATATTTCACAGAAAAATCTGATTGCTGGCATAAATAAGATCTACTCCATCTCTGCAAAAAATGTGTGTGCTACAAAACATAAAGTTTTCATTCTGAAAAGAGGACATACCAACATCTCTCAAAAAGGCACAAACAGCCTTGTTAACATTGCACTGTAGGTGAGTACTGCAGTTTGGAGAGAGAAAATAGCAATTAGCAAGCTGGGATCACTCACAGGTGCAGCAGGGAAGAAGGCAAACGCAAAGGCTCATAGGCGAAGAGGTAAAGAGTCTGGTTGATGGCTGGTCTTCAGCCTTCACTATATCACACTTAACTGGCACTACCCCATGGAGTTCAAGTGATGAGGCACACTCTCGTCACCTGATTGCCTAGTCCATTACTGGTTTGTCTCTGATTTTGCTCCTGGTGTTGGTTTGGTTGATGCGGTTTGAGTAACAGTTAGAACATTATGTTACTATTGTACTTACTTTTTTGTATGGAAGGAATATGTTTCTTCTAAGTCCATGTTCGTACTTCAGACGCTGCTGCTTTTCAGGAGAGTGGTCTTCACTGCAATTGTGAAAGAAAGAAGTTAGTGAATATGTGTGTTTATAGCACTTTTGTTAATGTAGACATTGTTTTTTTTGTTTTTGTAGTAGTATTGTTTTCTTACAACTGAGCATAGTATGCCATGCACTTTCCTATGCCTATGTGCATCGTGTATATTTGATTTAAAATCTGGTAGTTGAATATGTTTTACAAATGAGTATAATAGTAAACGTATAGAGCACACTTGTTTTTTTAATGTTATGTTATTGGATGTTAAGAGATAGAAGAAATAATCATATGAATGTTTTGCTATTCTTACAGGGTAAATTGCAGAGATTGTACAGAAAAGCATGCAATGTATGCATTTGTGAAGGTGTGGGAAATAAAGCAGAAGGATTTCATATAGAGGCAGTGGTGTTGTTTGAGCTGGGAGCCTTTCTAATGATATTGTCTGTGTGTGTGCATGAATGTAGCTGCATGTACTCATCCTGGCTGCGTGTAATTTTATAACACACTGGACAGTCTTTTTCATAATTATACTGTTACTTCTCCCATCTTATAATATGAAATCATATTTTCTTAGATAGGTGTGTGTGTAAACAAAAATGTGGAGATCTGAAAGGTTTGCAATTGACACTTCATCATAGCAAATGGGAGAAATGAGAGTAAGTTAATTGTACAGTTTATACAGGGTAAGTGGCAATTACTCTGTTTATATTTTAATTTATTTTATTTTACATTTTTGAAGCGCTCACAAAGCCCGCGGGCATCGAGGCGCTGTTACAGGAACTGCTTGTTTTTTAGTTGCATAATTATTTTGTCTTAGTTGCATATTTATAATGCACTTAAACACCCAGAGAATTCTAAGCGCGGACATGGGGATCAAACCTGTGTTGCTTCATATCGTCTTGCTTCCAAGGTGCACACGTTGCAGCTGACCTATGCTCCCGGGATGTATTGTATTCCTAGAAGAGCTGTACATGTACTGTGTAGAAAATATTTATACGTGTAGTCTGTGTTCATGCATGTGGATGTGCATGAATCTGCAAGTAGAAATCTTATGGAAGTTTTATAGTAGTTGTTGCTGTAGGTCCTTTGCAGTCACAGCCAAATTTTACTGAGAGTGATCAATAGTACATCTAAAGTGCTGATCTGTGATGATAGAGTTATATGTAGAGTTCTTGGATGTGATTGATGGATGATCTTGTGACTGCTTAACAGTAGCCAATGAGGAAATGGGGCAGAGAGTGAAGTGGAAAGGGTAGAAGGACTGCCCCAGTGTTATGCGCTCCCGGGTCACTGCGGTTGTCCGCGGACAGGCCATGCCGCATCCGGGGTTTCTCAGCAAATCCAGCATGGAAAAGGGACTGTAGGGATAAACCAATCATATGTTGAGGTTGTGGTTTGTGTTGAAAGATGCTGTGTGTAGTGAAGATGGCAGAGGTGGATAAAGTCAGGGTGTTGGTGTTTGGAGATATGTTTGTTAATAGTTTGGAGCAGTGTGCTAAATGTAGGAATGTGGCAAAGAATTTTGATGTAAAAGTAGTGGATGTGGTGTGGAGTACTGTGCCTGGTTTTCATTTGCAGAAATTTTTGGAAGTTTGTCAGGATATACCTAGGTTTAATAGCCCCGATGTAGTTGTCCTGCACTGTGGTGCTGTGCATTTGGGCTATGTCAGTGCCCCTACTTTGTTGCAAGGTCTGCAAAACTTGGTTCAGGCAATCATGAAAGTCCTTCCAAATGCCAAGGTTATTTTTTTCTGCTTTGTTACCTAGGGCAGTATGGGACAATAGTTCTGTTTTTTGTCCTCAGCAAAATGTTCCTATGTGTTTAATTAACCACAGCATGTTTGCTTTTATGATTAGAGCTGGGATGTTTTTTTGCAATAATGACAACATTGAATCTGGTAGTTGTTTACTTTAAAGCAGATGGTATTTCTTTATCTTTCATGGGAAATGCCATGCTGTTTTGGAATATAAAGACTGGTTTGGAGAAGCTAATGTGAAGATATTTGGAGGAAAATAAGAAAAAAACCCCAAAAAATACAAAATAAAAGGTGTTTCTGAAGCATCTTCAAAAAAACAAAAAAGGCTCTTTTCAGAGCCAAACTCAAAGGGGAAATTGGGTACACTATTTAAATTTTCATTCCCCACTCTCAGATTTTTCGATTTGTCCACGGACACTGTGGTTGTCCGTGGACAACGCGTATTACATACAAGGATTTTGGGGTTGAGAGGCATGCAAATGAGACTGAGCAGAGCAAGGGATTGGTTAATAAGGTTTACTGGGTGTGTTGTATAAGGAAAGAGTTGGTAGGTCTTTTTCCTGAGAGAAGAGCAGATAGCTGGTGTTGGTGGTATGAATGAATGTGAAGGAAATGGGGTCAGTAGGCAAAGCAGTAGGGTAGGCATGGGAGAGAAAGTGTAAGAGTTAAAGTCAGTGAGGTCAGAGAAGGCAGACAGGGAGTGAGAAGAGGGATGGGGCATAGTGGCTGTGAAGTACGAGGGGGTAAGAGGGGGTAAGGGAGCAGTTGAAAAGGTGGAGAGTAGAGTAGTGACCCTGGTAGTGAAATAATCCACTAGGTTAGATGCAGAAAAGGGGAGAAGATAGCATGGGTTCACAGGGATGTGGGGAGAGGATATTAAGAAGTTTATAAAGATGATGCAGGTGCTAAGATTGAAAAAGAGTAAGTGAAGAAAATATAGTTTTTTCGCAGAGAGAATCAGGGAGTTGTAGTAAAAGTGAAGAGAGGCGAGCAGATCATGGTCAGAAAGAGATTGGGTATTTTTCATCAGCGTTCTAATTTTCGTAGAGAGGAATTGAAGGCCATACAAGATGGAGTGAGCCAAGGTTCAGGGAGTTTACAAAAAGGGGTGAAAGGAAAGGAAGTTTAGATACAGTCAAGAGTGAATCTAAGGGCAGATTGAAAGGAGACAGCTGCAGATTCAGCGGATAGTTGTGAAAATAACTGGACAGAGGAGCAGAGGAAGAGTAAGAAAGAAGGGGTATCAAAAGTGCTAAGGTCACCACACAGGAAGGAAGGGGTTCAGAGGAGAGAGGCGAGGACATAAGAAATTGAACATTGATAAAAGGGAATTGTCAGAGGAATGATTAGGATAGGGGGAAACAAAGAGATCACACAGAACAGATGACAGATAAGATCTAAAGAGGATCCAGAGTATATTGATATCATCATTAGAATGTAATGATGTAAGAACTTACACATGTGTGCACACTTAATATTTACCTCTCCTTGTAGGGATACATAAATCCATTATCAAAGTGTTTGCTGGTGTTTCAGAAACCATTACCACACTGGTCTTCAATAAAATAGGTAGCCAACATAAAGAAAGGACTGGTGAGTGGCTTCTGTATTGTTCTACCTTCTTGTGTCTATTCTTGACCATATTAACTGCTTTGTGTGTGACCTATGATTTTTGTTAAATGGAACTGAGTTGCAGGATATATGTATCCATCTCTCAAGATTGATGATTTGTAATATTATGTACAAATATATTTGTAATAATGACATAAACATTCTCTTGTATGGAGTTTTACTGATGGGCTTATGCATACATATTATAGGTTTTAAGGTGTTAACAGTGCTAGACTTTGTTTAAAGTAATCTTCACATCACATAACAGTTTTGATTCCTTCAGTCATATGTTTTGTGACTCTATGCTAATGAGTTTAGTTAGAACCCAGATTTTGTTTTTATGGAAATGGAAAGCAAGCTGTTTAAATTACTTTAAATATACACCTCGATTCAAACCAGGTAATATCAAACTTCACACCCAAATCCGGGGGCATCACAGCATTCATTACACAGCAGAATACAGTTACAGAATGGACTTTGGTCATTAGCACAATTTGAAGAGCCATGTTAACAGGAAATTTGCAAGTGCAGGATACGCGTTGCTTTGTTATGCTCCTAACCTTGCAACCTTTCTTGATACATGAACAAACAGTAATGGTTTGCTTATTAATATTACATAGTGGTTTTACATTTGATACATTACACAATACATGTACCATTAATGCTGATAATCTGGTATCTGGTCTCCTCAGTTTCCCCTTTCATTATTCTACAGTGTACTAATATGTTAGCATTGCAGACTAACAGGCCGATTCATGGAATTAATGTGTGTCGAAAATTCCGGCGGAGAGGTGCCAAAACGTGTGAATAGCAGTGCAAGTGCGAAAATCGCAGGGAAACCAGCGCACATCGATTCATGGAAGTCCGTGCGCGAGAAAAATATTGTATGTGCGCTGAAAAAGTGCGCGGCGCATGCCAGCGTACAGGTCATCCAACGGCGTGCGCCATGGCCACAGCAAAATCGCACATAGCGCGGCGCACATAACAAAAGTAGGAGGAACACGGGGCGGAACACTCGGAATGGGGAACAACGCGTGAAAATATGGGCGTCACGGGGGAAGTACAGGAGGCAAGTGCGCAGAGCGCTCACACGCTCGCCTACAACTCGTATTCATGGAATCGAATATGGCAAACCAGCGCACAGTGAAAGACGCGCAAAGGGCCAAACAAGTCCGCCACAAGAAAGCAGGCGGTAGCGTCCTTGCGCCTGAAATAAATGTGCGCCAAAATGTGCGCTTACAAAAAGCACCTATATACAGCTATGATGAATGATCCATACTGTGGCCCTCTAGGACAAATGAGGTGCAAAGGGGTACCGACAAACACGGACATCCGCTGTGTGAAAAATAGCGTGTGTGTGTGTTTTGGGGTGCGCAGGAAGTTCCACACGCGATTGGCCTCGGTACGTGTATTTCGGGGTGCGCGGGAAGTTCCACACGGGATTTCAGCAGGGTACGTGTATTCCAAGGTGTGCGGGAAGTTTCACACACGAATTTGCAGGGTACATGTATTTCGGTGTGCGCGTGTAGTTCCACACGCGATTCCAGCAGGGTACGTGTACTCCGGGTGCGCAGGAAATTCGACACGCAAATCCAGCAGCCTATGTGTATTTCGGGGGTGCCGGGGAGTCCTACACGTGAATTGGCCGTGTGGGTCCTCCCAGCTGTTCCCTCTACACCCTCCACGGCCCCTGCAGGCGGCCCACACCACAGGGGACTACCCTGCACATGTCCCCGCAGGCAGCCCATCCACATTGGCCATGCCACCCAGCCAACCCACATGTCACCTTGCACTACTGCCTACCAACGCATGTCTCCCAGCACCCCCACCCCAGCATCAAGGGGAAGCCTCCACCAGGCCCCCACTCATGTCTCCCAGCACCCCCACCCCCCAGCAGTCAGGGGCACCCTCCACCAGGCCCCACTCATGTCCAACTCATGTCCCCCTGCACCCCCACACCCCAGCAGTCAGGGGCACCGTCCACCAGGCCCCCACTCATGTCTCCCAGCACCCCCACCCCCCAACATCCAGAGGGCACCCTCCACCAGGCCCCCACTCATGTCTCCCAGCACCCCCAACCCCCAGCATCCACGGGCACCCTCCACCAGGCCCCCACTCATGTCCCACTGCACCCCCACCCCCAGCATCCAGGGGCACCCTCCACCAGGCCCCCACTCATGTCCCCCTGCACCCCCACCCCCCAGCATCCAGGGGCACCCTCCACCAGGCCCCCACTCATGTCCCCTGCACCCCCACCCCCCAGCAGTCAGGGGCACCCTCCACCAAGCCCCCACTCATGTCTCCCTGCACCCCCACCCCCCAGCATCCAGTGGCCTCCTCCACCAGGCCCCACTCATGTCCAACTCATGTCCCCCTGCACCCCCAC
Organism: Ambystoma mexicanum; assembly: GCF_040938575.1. Classification (NCBI taxonomy): domain Eukaryota; kingdom Metazoa; phylum Chordata; class Amphibia; order Caudata; family Ambystomatidae; genus Ambystoma; species Ambystoma mexicanum. Next base: position 521,277,952 of record NC_090934.1, read on the forward strand.
CCCCCAGCAGTCAGGGGCACCCTTCACCAGGCCCCACTCATGTCCAACTCATGTCCCCCTGCACCCCCGCCCCCCAGCAGTCAGGGGCACCCTCCACCAGTCCCCCACTCATGTCTCCCACCCCCCACCCCCCAGCAGTCAGGGGCACCCTCCACCAGGCCCCCACTCATGTCTCCCAGCACCCCCACCCCCAGCGTCCAGGGCCCCCTCTACCAGGCCCCCACTCATGTTCCCCCCCCACCCCCCAGCAGTCAGGGGCACCCTCCACCAGGCCCCCACTCATGTCTCCAAGCACCCCCACCCCCAGCATCCAGGGGCACCCTCCACCAGGCCCCCACTCATGTCTTCCAGCACCCCCACCCTCCAGCAGTGCGATTTGCCTGGGTACGTGTATTTCAGGGGTGCGCGGGTAGTCTTACAAGCAATTTCATCAGGGTACGTGTATTATGGATCTGCATGAACTTCCACACGCGATATCAGCAGGGTACGTGTATTACGGGGTTCGCGTGAACTTCCACATGCGATATCAGCAGGGTACATGTATTACGGGGTTCGTGTTAGCTTCCACACGCGATATCAGCAGGGTACGTGTATTACGGGGTTCGCGTTAACTTCCACACGCGATATCAGCAGGGTACGTGTAATACGGGTTCACGTGAACTTCCACACGCGACTGGGCCTGGGAGAGCGTGTTACGTGTATTCCTGGGGTGGACGGGAATATTCACTCGCGACTGGGCCTGGGAGAGCGTGTTAAGTGTATTCCTGGGGTGGGCGGGAAGATTTACACGGTCGCCTACAACGCGCCAAAAAAAAGGTCCAATCTGGAAACACGTACCCCAGCATGAAGCAGGCGCACGTTCCGCGCAGCATAAAAGTGTGCGCAAACAACAAACAAGCTCAGACGCCAGGATGAATATACCGTTCCTAGCAGCAGTGGCCGTGGGATACCGCAGGAGGAGGAGGAGGATAGTCAGGGCCAGAATCTTCACACCCAGAACCAGCCTTTTTGGTATGCCTGATGACCAGGTGTATGGGAGGTACAGGTTTCCACCTCACATAATACTCGACCTGGTCAGTGAGTGGGAGGATGACCTCACATCACCCACCCTGTGCTCCCAAGCACTGAGCCCCCTGGAGAAGGTCCTCAATGTACTGCACTTCTTGGCTACCGGATCATTTCAGCGGACAAGTGCCATAGTGGGGGGGGTGTCACAGGCCACCGAGTCACGGTGCCTACACCAGGTGTTGGCCATCATCACTGCACGCCCATCAGTCCGCAGGCAGATATACCTGCCCAGAACACCTGCAGAAAGGCAGGCTGTCAGCCAGGATTTCTACAGGCTGGCCCAATTCCCCAAAGTGCTAGGTGCCATTGATTGCACCCATGAGGCTCTACGTCCCCCCAGAGCACATCTATCGAAACCGCAAGCACTGGCATTCCATCAACGTCCAGGTAGTATGTGATGCCAAGGGAATCGTCACCTCAGTATATGCCAATTATCCAGAGTCCACCCACAACAGCTTTATTTACAGGATGTCAACCCTAAACCGGGACATGGAAGCTGGGCGGCATGGCGATGCATGGCTGCTTGGTGAGTATAAATGCCACAGCACACGCATGCATGACAGATACAGAGTAATGTCACTACCCACTAATGATCCCCATCACCACCTCCCCAGGGGACAGTGCCTACCCTTTGAGCACCCACATGATGACGCCAATTTGGAACCCCACCACGCCTCCCGAGGTAAAATACAACACAGCCCATATTGCAACCCGGGGCATAGTGGAGCGCACATTCGGAGTGCTCAAGGCACGCTTTTGCTGCCTTGACCGTTCTGGCGGGCAGCTGTTATACGCTCCCCCAGTAGTGTGCAGGATCATAGTGGCAACATGTGTCCTGCACAATGTTGTAACACGCCGGGCCTGGCTGTGGACATGGTGGTGCCCCCACATCCCCAACCACATGCACGCCCGCTGCTCATGGGAGGGGAAAGGACATGGGGTGAGGCAGCCCGTACGCAGCTGGTGGCTAATTACTTCACATAGAAATCACACCCCTGTGGAGTGCACACAGCCCTGTCACATACCATCTGACAATCAATGATGACTCAATCTGACAATTCTGATGAATTAAGGGACAGTCAACTGTCAGAACCATAGCAGCCTGAGATTTTTCACCTGGAAGTGCCACAATGTGTGCATCCCTACCTACACAAACACCACCAATGCAGTGTCATCAAAAGACACACTTCTATGCAGCAAAAATTAATACCCACTTGCTAAATACAACATGAGAACAGCGCCATGTCACCCAACCCCTCACCGGCACCACCACACAACACACCATGGCATGTCATGCTATGTGAGAGCAAACAAATTAATCCCCACAACATGACACAAGTGTCACAAACTACAGTGTCCCTAATGGAAACTGGCCACACATGTAATGCTCACAGTAATGCAGGACCAACAACACACATTACCAAATATTTACCAATAATACTAATCACCTACACAACGTCCAACCTACCATAAACATGACAGTACGGATTTAAAAAATTGGTAGTCTCACTACCTGATAATGCCAGCACTTCGAACACTTCCAACTGTACAGTGTTAGCGCCACGCAAAAGAGTAGGTGCACTGCTTACAACATGGACTCCATTTTCAAAGTAGACCGCCTTGTGAAGACATGACAAATGGACCTGCAAATTAGGAGGATGAGATGGATGCAGAGGCACATATCAATACACCTTGCAATGTACAATACAACAACAATATGCACTAGGAATGTATACACAGTATTGACTACAGTCTGCCCACACATCAAATGGGAGTCCAACGTCACTGTGTAAGTCAATGTCACTTGGGCACACCCTTTGCAAGCCCATGGAAACGGGAAGCAGGAGGGGTGTGTGTCACACAAACCCAAGCATCTAACCCAAATTCAGGACAAGCCTGCATGTGCCCAGCCACAATACAGCGTATGCCCACGGGAGCCACACAAGGCAACACACTGTCAAAAAAATCAAAAATCAAAAATCAAAAATCAAAAATCAAAAATGGCCATGAATGGGCCAGGGGGTTGGGGGAGGCCACCCAGGAGGTCCGAGGACAGGGTGCACACCAAAACCCACCTGTGTGGATCTTGCGAAAAAAAAAAAAACACCTCCATGGGCTCATGGCCTGCACGGCTACCCTATTGTGAGAGATTCGCTGCTGTCGCTCTCCTCACCCTCTGCAGCTGCATCAGGAGGTGGTGGCACTATGGGAGGCAGCCCACGCAAAGCCCTAGTCTGGTGCTCCATGGCAGCAAGCATGCGGGTGTGGAAGGTCTGGTTCTGGAGGATAATCGTGCAGAGGTCCCCATGCAACAACTCACGGGATGCCTGGACCTCCTCCCTAGTTGCCTGCATCTCAGCTGAGAGCGTACGTGTGAGCCACTCCAGCTGCTGTTCTGTCCTTGTGTCAGTTGAAGCCTCAAGCTCAACAAGAGTCACACTGAGCTGACGGAGTTCCACCCTCAGGGCTTCCCTGTGGCCCTGGGACTCAATAGAAATGGCTTCCCGCAGAGTCTCCAGTGCCGCCCGTCTGTCCCTGTTGGACGCCAAAATGTCCTCCCTGTGTGACTGGCAAATGGAGTCCATTGCCTGCTGTAGTTGTTCCATCAGCCTTTCTTGGGGGACAATGGAGGTGGCCACCCTATCCATGGCCTGAGCCATCATCTCAGATGATGCTGCCTGTTGGTTTGCCATACCGTGTATGGATTGCTCCCATGCGGTATTGCCAGGTGGCGTACGCCCACCGCGTCGGCGGGCACCACACCTATCTGGGGCAAGGCGAACTGCGCCTTGCTGTGCCGGCACTGCCTGAGGCTGCAGGACTGCATTCCCCCTCTGATCTGCTGGCCCAGGAACAGGATCAGATGTTGCAGAGTATGACCATGCATCCGTAACCACCAAAGGCAGACCTACCAACACTGACATCCCCATTGAGGTTTCTACCCCTGGTGCAGGTGGGTTGGACAGTACAGAATCCCTCCCAGAAACACTTACCTGCGACCGCACATAGGTCTCATCATCCGAATCGACACCTGAATAGAGCTTGGAGGAGGTGCACCCAGAGACACCCCCTGAGATGATGGTCTGCAGCAAGTGTGGGTTCTCACCCACCACCACACCACGTCCCTCACTGGTGCCCGGTCGGGCCTGAGACCCCTCCTGGGTCTGCACCATCTCCACAACCCCAGCAGTATCAAGTGCATCATCCCCTGAAAAGACATAAAAGAAAAGAAATGGGAACAGGCATTAGCACCATGGCACACAATTAGGGCTGAGAAGCAACAGAAACAGTACTTTATTGACACATGTCCCACATGACTATAACCCTCCCATGCATGCACCGTCACTGTGTATGAAGGGGAGGCAATTGGCACACATTGATGACACCAAGATGGAAGACCAACACATTTGCTGCATGCTGGCTAGCAGTGCCATCACACATTGGCCTCTGATTGGCATGTCCAATACACATACATGACACATGCCAACACAGATGGCATGTACCATAGCCATGTCACACATGTGACAATAGGACTGAGAAATGCCTAGTGAAAGTGGTGGAATGCAAACAATCAGCCTGAATGAACACAGAATAATACGCAACTATGTTATGACACTTCGAGGGCAACTGGCGTGAGGTTGGGCTGAATGTCTACTGTTGCCAGAAGGGATACTGCAATACCCAAATCCTGGTGTGCAGAATGTATTGGATGAAGCACATGGGTGACCCAAACCACTCAGGCACACACACCCTCACCTGGCACTCAATCAGAAGCCCTCACACACACACCATGCACATGGATGACACACACCTGCATGTGCACTCACCGGACAATGCCTCGTAATCTGGCAGGTCTCCCACGCCTTGGGTCTGTTCCTCCGTGACGTAGGTCCCAGCAACATACTCATGTGGAGTGAGTTCTATGTCCTCTGCTGGAGACCCACCTCCAGTCACTAGAGTTGCGGCATGACTTGAGGCCAGCTTTTTCTTTGCCCTGCGCTTCAGGTCATTCCAGCGCGTGTAGCAATCATTAGCTGTGCGCCTCACGAATCCAAGGGCACTTATGATGTCCGCGATGGTCTGCCAGTGTGCCTGACGTTGTGCAGGTGTGGTCTTGCATCCTGCAGTAATCACCATTTCGCTGTCAGGTGCGGACACATACTCCACAAGTGCATCAAGTTCGGCCTGATTGAAGCTGGGCTTCCTTGGTGGGCTGGACTGTGTAGCCGTGTCTGGGGCATCAGCCTGTGCTGAGCGAGCACTCTTCCTCTTCCGCTTGGAAGGTGGTGGGATCCTGAGTGTCCTACGCCGCTCTGGACACTAGGGGCAGGAGCCCCGGCGGACTGTGGACTAGGAGTGTGGGAATGAACACTCACCATGGGACATGTGCAGGCATTAGCTGAAGTGTGATGTAGTCAGGGGGAACGTCAGCAGGATGGACTGGGACCGACACTGTCCTGGCTGGGAGACTCAGAGCTGGGGTGGATGGAGCCGCAGCTGCCCCCGCAGCCTCCCCACCCTGCCTACTCGGGGCAGCAGATGCCCCATAGCTGCCCCTGATCCACGTGGCCTGGTGACACCAACGTGCACCGCCACACGTGGCCTAGACCTGCTGACCTGGAAGTCAGCCATGGAGTCACCCTGTGCCAGGTCTGGTGCCACAATGGGCTGGTCCAACAAGGGCTGAGCAGGGATGGTGTCAGCCATGTTACCCTGAACCGGGGGGGGGGGGGCATGGGTGTCCCTGACTGGTCACCCATACATGGGGGGCTAGGGGTCCCCTGCAAGTCCCGGCCACGTCCCCTACCGTATCCACCACGGCCACCTCTTGAGGCTCGGCCACCTTTGCCACCCTTACCGCATGCTCGCCTCCCAACCATGGCACTGATGTTGTTGTGTGTATGGGAGTTGCAGTAAACTATTGTCCTGGGCAATTGGGGGTGAAAGGGGTAGGGTACTAGATGGAATTCGTACCCTCGTGCTCTAGCAAGGCTGTATGTGTCCCCTGGGGGAAGATGACTGGTCACGCAACGCACAGGCACCCCAAAAAAGGGAGATAATGTGCACGGCACCCCTCCTAGACCACGTGCGTAGAAAAATAAACCTGCACTACGCAGCCTAGACTGACCTCTGAAGGGGTATGCAACACACGGGGCGAGCACAGATGTTAAATACGTGCGCGACTCACCGTCTGCTAGGAAAAATCACGTAAAAAATACGCGCGTGTGCGCCTTGGCAACAACCCCGCCAAAAGAAGAATTGTATGCTGTCTGAGGAGATAGGACAACAGAAGAAGTGAACGCTGTTTGAGGAAACAGGCCCAGGAAAAAGACAAAAAGACAAAAAGCTGTCAGAGGTAACAGGGAGTATGAACTTGGAACGCCGTGAAGTAAATCGCGTGTGAACCGACAAGAAGTACAGATTTCACCCTCTCGCTCTCCACAAAAAACACGTACAAGGAAATGGCGTTCCACACGTACCTTTTAAACATTTCCACACGTCCAGCATCACTTCCGCGTGTACGCGCTAAGGCCCTATTCTCCAATTACACGAGCTGACACTCTGATGTGCAGTCATAGGGAAACGCCCGCGCATGCACATCACAGACGCGCATACGCGCTGAGGCCCTTTCCACCAATTGCACGCTATGACACTCTGACATGCTTATTTTTTCTACGTGTCGTGTGCGTAACATCAAAGAAGCGCCTAAACGCTGGGGTCCTTTGGGCCAATGAATTTGCGTACGTGTGCTGACGCGCTTACGGGCTAAGGCCCTTTCCTCGAATTACACGTGCTTGATTTTCACATGCTAAATCACTCCGTATCAAGCTGGCCACGCGTAAGCACACGGAAGACCATGCTCCTGCCCAGAAGGCTGAATTACTGCCCCCCAAAGCCCCGAGCACGCTCCCACCTGACATCTGCTGCTGCCTGATTGCCTCCTGCCCACGTGCCCTGCCATTTGCTGCCTGCACATCAGCCAGGGGTGCTGTTGCTGTGACCACCCCTGCTGGAACCGAAGACTCCCGACTGGGATTCCATCGCTCCACAGACCAGCCCCAGGACCCAGTTGCCCACCCACTCCTGCCTCATGTCGGGCACTGCAACATCTGGCACCACTGGCAACCCCCGGCCAGAGAGGCAGAGGGGCACCAGCTTCACTGCCACCGAAGTTGGTGTCCTGGTGGAGCAAGTCCTGGGGCAGTATGATGCCCTCTTTGGAAGTTTGCGCACCGACAAGGAAGGACAGACTCGGATCTGGATGGACATCGTGACTGCCATCAACGCGGAGGGGGTGGCAGTCCGGCCATTCCATCATGTCAAGAAGCGCTGGGAGGACTTCAGGTCCAGGACCCTCAAAAAGGCCCGGCGCCTCTTGAAGGCAGCGGATGCTAAGGGGCCACTTGTCGGACGATCAGATGAGGGTCCTGGAACGCATATCCCCAGTGCTCCACGTCCACGTCCTTGAGAGGCAGACCCGTCTGGAGTCGAGCGGTAAGTGTACATGCATCATGATTGTAAGCTGTGCGTGTGGTGGTGTGCCAGTAGTGTGCAGGTTGCACATGTGTTTTTATGGGGCCAAGTATGGGGGGGGTGTACAGGGCCGTGAGGCTAACACATGCGAGAGCTCTCATGTGTGAGACATGGATGGTGCTTGTGTGTGTAGGCTTGCATGCCAAATGCAGATGTGTGGGCACACATGTTTGGATGAATGTGTATGTAAGTAGGCATGTTCGTGATGTTACCATGGATGTTGGTTTCAGCTGCATGTATCAGCACTGTGTACATGTGCATGTGTGTGTATTTGACAAGGGTGCAACAGTGATGCAACATGGATGCATGTAACAGCGGGATGTGGAAGCCTGATTGGCAGATGTGACATGGATGCCAATCTGAACACTGCGACAGTTAGCAGAGGTGTACACATGCATGCAAGTGTGGTGGTGTGTGTGCATGTGTAGTGCACTCCCTGTGTTGCATGTGATGTCTGGCTCACCTTTGCCTGCTCATGCTGTTGTATGTGTATGGATGGTGCTGGCTGTTGCAATATGGCTGTGTATGGCTCACGTGTGCGAGTTGAAATGACATGTGTGTTGGCGAATGTGATGCCATGTCTGAGGTTTCCAAATGCCACTCATGTACAACTGTCATGTGTGTATGTGTCCATTGAACAGTGCCCTGATGCCTGTGTTTTATTTCTCCCTGTCTGCAGCGTCAACTGATGAAGAGGGCGGAGAAGGTGCTGTGGAGCACAGCGGCAGGGATTGCACCGCCAGCCGGAGACGCAAGGCCCGGCTCCCCTCCCAGGTTGTCATCTCGTCGGGGAGTGAGGAGTCCGGTGCTGCGTCCCAGGCCGCAGCTGCTGGGGGGAGGTCCAAGAGGTGGAGGACGGAGTTGGACTCCTCGGCAGCAGAAGGGGCAGCTGGGACCCCACAGGGCCCAATGGGAAAAGATGGCACGGAGTCATCCAGGTTGGTGGGGTGTTTGGTGGAGGAGGAGGCCGTGCAAGTGACAGAGACAGGGTCTGGAGGTGGGGATTCCACTGGTGCTAGTGGTGCAGTGCAGGACCAGGGACAGGAGGCAGCACACGCCGCCGCGGAGGTGACTGTGTGCAATCCTGTCGCTGATCCTGTCACTGCATCATCTTGCACCAGCAGGGATGCCTACGTCCAGACCCGTTTTCAGGCAAGGGATGAGCTTACAACAACTGGCCTTCCTCTGCCGGCAGACGTGGCTATCCAGGTATGGGTTGAGCCTATCCTGACTGGTGTGGCGTTGCGTCAAAGGGCCATGCGAGGTGACATGGAGTCTTTTCATGAGGAGACTGCACGTCATCTCGCATGGCTCGTTGACCGTCTCGGCCTACTGGGACAGGTCACCCAGGCCGGATTCCTCTGTTTGTTGGAGCTTGTTCCGACCCCCTCCTCAACTGAACACCCTATGCGCCAGTCGTCCTCCGTGCCATCTTTCCACCCATTTGTCACCTGGGTGCCCTGTGGAGCTGCCTCTGACAGTGTGGCCAGGCTGGTGGAGGACACATCCCTGCCACAGTCGGGAGTCGGACGTCCAGCAGGGGTGGCCACATCAACGACTGCATCCCGGCCGGTGGAGGATGTGTAGGCAGCAGGAGCCAGGGCACGGGCACAGGCACAGCAGTAGCAGCAACGAGGAGGGAGCCATGATGGATCGGGGCCTTCGACATCGGAGGGGCAGGCATCGGCCGGAGGGCAGGAGGACCCAGGACGGGAAGTGTCTTCCGTGTGGCAGCGGTTGGGCCACACCATAGATGCGGAGCGGCAGCGGGCGGAAGCGGCGCGGCTCACGATGGTCAGGGTGGAGAACTCCATGCGGAGGGCCCTGAGGTGGGCCGAGTGCCTCGAGGCAATCTGCAGGGAGTTGGAGGAGAACATGTCGTCGGCCCTGCGGACCCTCGGGGCCATGGAAGAGGACCGCCCGCAGGACATTGAGCAGGAGTTTGATGATGCCCTGGCCCGGAACATCCAGAAGTGAGCCGTTGGACTAGCCCGTTGCCCTTGTAAATAGTTCTTTAGTGTTAAGTTTCCTTTCGGTTTTGTTTTGTTTTGGGGCGCTTGCACAATGCCCCAACTTCTTGTATATAGATCTTCATTAGGTAGTATTTTATTTTATAGGTTTAATTTAAAGGATTGGGCAGAGGGACCCTGGATGTTCACCTTGTACATAGTTTGACAATGGATTTTGATTTTTGATTATTTTTTTTTCACATGGATCAATGTTTTTTTCTTATTTTGGAACATTGGATTTATTTTCTCAGACTGACACTTTGGAGACTTGCTTTTGGATTGCCTTTCATTTGGATTTCATGCATCTTTTTCATTTCTTGGACATGCTGGATTTCATTTATTATTTCCATTTTCTTTTGTTCCATTTCATTGCATTGCTTTTCTGTTTAATACATTATAATTTTGTACTTCAATGTGTGGTATTCTCTCTTTGGTTTCATGCATGTCACAATGTGTGTTCTATCATTCACATGCTGTCATTGTGTGGGTTTGACTGATATGTGTTGATGTGCAGACTAGCCATTTGGGATGCATCATGTGCTGGTGATTTCTTTGTCGGGCAGATGTCATACCTGGTGGTGTGTTCGGACTGGGGTGGCGTAGGCAGTGTATTGAGTGGGCATGGGGGCCATGATTATGGATCGTCATGAGGTGTTGGGGGGACATGTATAGGGGCCTGCTGGCAGGTGCCCTGCACTGCTGGGGGATGGGGGTGCAGGGGGACATGAGTGGGGGCCTGCTGGCAGGTGTCCCACAGTGCTGGGGGGTGGGGGTGCAGGGGGACATGTATGGGGGCCTGCTGGCAGGTGCCCTGAACTGCTGGGGGGTGGGGGTGCAGGGGGACATGTATGGGGGCCTGCTGGCAGGTGCCCTGCAGTGCTGGGGGGTGGGGGTGCAGGGGGGCATGAGTGGGGGCCTGGTGGAGGGTGCCCCACAGTGCTGGGGGTGGGGGTGCAGGGGGACATGAATGGGGGCCTGCTGGCAGGTGCCCTGCACTGCAGGGGGGTGGGGGTGCAGGGGGACATGAGTGGGGGCCTGGTGGAGGGTGCCCCACAGTGCTGGGGGGTGGGTGTGCAAGGGACATGAGTGGGGGCCTGCTGGCAGGTGCCCTGTACTGCTGGGGGGTGGGGGTGCAGGGAGACATGAGTGGGGGCCTGGTGGAGGGTGCCCCTGGATGCTGGGGGGTGGGGGTGCTGGGAGACATGAGTGGGGGCCTGGTGGAGGGTGCCCCACAGTGCTGGGGGGTGGGGGTGCTGGGAGACATGAGTGAAGGCCTGTTGGAGGGTGCCCCACAGTGCTGGGGGGTGGGGGTGCTGGGAGACATGCGTTGTTGATCAGTAGTGCAAGGTGACATGTGGCTTGGCTGGGGGGCATGCCCATGGTGGATGGGCTGCCTGCGGGACATGAGCAGGGGTGCAGGGTAGTCCCCTGTGGTGTGGGCTGCCTGCAGGGGCTGTGGAGGGTGTAGAGGGAACACCTGGGAGGACCCACACGACCAAATCACATGTAGTACTCACCGCGCACCCCTGAAATACACGTACCCTGCTGAATTCGCATGTGAGACTTCCTGCGCACCCCTGGAACACACGTACCCAGTACAATCGCGTGTGGAACTTCCCACGCACCCCTGAAAGACACGTACCCTGCTGAATTTGCATGTGAAACTTCACGCGCACCCCTGAAATACACGTGCCCTGATGGAATTGCGTGTGAAACTTCCCGCGCACCCCAGTAGTACACGTACCCCCCTCGCACAGTGCCAATCGCGTGTGAAACTTCCCGCACACCCCAGTAAAACACGTACCCAGCTGAAATTGCGTGTGAAACGTCCCGCGCACCCCAATAATTCACGTACCCCGCTCGCACTGGGCCAATCGTGTGTGAGACTTCCCGCGCACCCCAGTAATACATGTACCCCGCTCGCACAGGGCCAATTGTGTGTAAAACTTCCTGCGCACCACCGTAAAACACGTACCCAGCTGAAATTGCGTGTGAAACATCCCGCGCACCTCAGTAATACACGTACCCCGCTTGCACAGGGCCAATCGCGTGTGAAACTTCCCGCGCACCCCAGTAATACACGTACCCCGCTCGCACAGGGCCAATTGTGTGTAAAACTTCCTGCGCACCACAGTAATACACGTACCCTGCTGAAATTGCGTGTGAAACTTCCCGCGAACCCCAGTAATACACATACCCTGCTGAAATTGCGTGTGAAACTTCCCGCACTCCCCAGTTATACATGTACCCCTCTCGCACAGGGCCAATCACGTTTGAAACTTCCCGCGCACCCCTGAAATACACGTACCCTGCTGAATTCACATGTGAAACTTCCCGCACACCCCGAAATACACGTACCCTGCAAGATTCGCGTGTGAAACTTCACGCGCACCCAGAAATACACGTACCCAGGACAATCACGTGTGGAACTTCCCGCGCACTCATAAAGTACACGTGCCCTGATGGAATCGCGTGTGAAACTTCCCGCGCACCCCTGGAATACACGTACCCAAGACAATCGCGTGTGGCACTTCCCGCGCACCCCTGAAATACACGTACCCTGCTGAATTCGCGATTGAAACTTCCCGCACACCCCGAAATACATGTACCCTGCAGGATTTGCATGTGAAACTTCACGCGCACCCCGAAATACACGTACCCCGGACAATCGTGTGTGGAACTTCCCGCGCACCCCTGAAATACATGTGCCCTGATGGAATCGCGTGTGAAACGTCACACGCCCCCCTGAAATACACGTTCCCCGCTTGGCGTTTGCTGTTTGGCAGCCCTGTGAACTGGTCCAGGGTTAGCGCAGTCATTTGCGATGCATTGGGGATTTTGATGGCTTTTTCTGGCGCGAGGGCGTTCTTGGGGGCGTAACTGGCGCTGCTGCAGGGTCGCTGCGCCACTCTGCGCCACGGCCGGTTTTGGAGGCTAAAATCCATGAATACGCTGTGCGATGAAATGGATTTTATCGCACGTGGCTGGCGCAGTGTATCGCACGGGGACACTGTGCGCCAGCCGCGTGCGCCACTTTTGTGCGAAATTCTATGAATTACCCTGTAAGTCATTATCAACAATGTAATGTTTAGTGTGTGTACCAACCTAGCTGCAATCAGTTTTATAATGACACATTGGATACAATACTCACTTTAGTTAAAGATAAAGTGAGCAGACTTATCATTTTCTGAAAAATGACAGGTAAACAATGACATGTACCTGTTAAATGTTTGTTTATAATCACTTCTCATTCAAGACAACTGAACATTCAGTTCAAGATCTGTATTGAGATGTGTTATTTATTAATTGGGTATTTGTAAGGTGCCTATACAACAAATGGTGTTCAAGGAACTAAATTATGGTTGCATGAGGTGGAAAACAACGTTCACTTCTTTCTGGCAGTTTTGTAGCTCCCAATCATCCGCTCTGTCCAACTTCGACATTCTTTCAAAGCATAGAAAGTGGATATCATTTTTGTTGAGAGGCAGTGTTCCTTATTCCAACATTGACCTAGAGGATATTTTTCATCACTGAAACAAAATGCATTTAGATGTTGTTTGATACAAAATCGTAATTCTCTTTTAGTGCTTCTGTAAACACGTTTACATAGATACATGGTTCATAGGGCACAAACTTACTTTTACTGTAAATTAATTGTTCATATCTCAATTACTTTCGATAACAGAATGTATTGTATAGCACATTGACATAAGAACAGGTTCCACACATGTCACACCCTATTATATTTTGTCTTAATCAATTTGTGGTGTCTTCTATTTACTATGTTTCAAATAATTTAGACACAGACAGATTCTGATTGTATCTGCCTCCCTATATGTCATTTTGGATTACTATCTATGCATTTCAAAAGAAGATTGTCTAAGGTCAAAAGAAGCCAATTCTTCTTAATGATTTCATATATCGTTTCACTGTTTAGTAAGTACTTTGTAATAAACACTATAGTGTCCTGGTTATCAGTGATTTTAATTTCAGATTTTAAGAGATCTTGGCTTTATCTTGTCATAACTGTTATTTCAGAAGATTTACCATGCGTAAATATGAACTGAGAAGCTCTTTGTACAGTTCATATAATAGATACATATTTTGTATAAAAGCCGTTCCTAGAGCAAATAAGCTTGGACACAGAACCTGTTCAGGCATTTCTGCTGCTGAACAGGCCAGCGTAACAGCAGTATGGTGCAGAACAGAGGAAAAGTCAATATGCAGTATATGTTTCTGTGTACACCTTTTATGTTTATGCACACAATAATCATTGTAATGGTGTATTTGTTTATTGGAAATATGTTTGTCTTTGTGCTTGTATCAAATATAGAATAATTTAAAATTTCTAATGTTCCTAAAATTGGCCTAGTTGATTTTCAAAACCTATTTTTCAGTGTAGCAATATCTGATGCGATCTAGGTGCATGCCAAAAATAAATAATATCGAAATGGACAATTTGTAGATATTTGGTACAAAATAATATTTTTGTTTTCCCTATGTCGTACCCCCATGTTCAAATCTGTTCAACACACAAATTCGAAGCGTCCAAGAAAAATTCGGAACTTTTCCATTCAAAATTCGACTGTGGACTATTTTCATAATGTTTTGTGGAAGGGTTCAAGATTTAGTAAGAAACAATACATGTGAAACTCCATAGGCAATTAATCATCACCTTCATTATGCCATGTGGTAGCATGGTAAATTGCATGATCACACTGCTTTGCTCATATGACTCTAAACTGGAGATGAACTTCTATCACTGGTTACAGGGTGAGGCAGTGTCATGTGTGAAATGGCCTAACCTAATTTCAAATTTCAGGTTAACTTTTTTTTTTCATGCCTTTTCCAACCACCATAACTTCTGGTGTTTGCTGCACATGCCCTCATGCTCGAACCACATGGCTATCAGTCTATACTGCACTGATGGTCCCTAGTAAGATTGAAACTGATATGCAGGTCCTCAGCTCTGAGAACTCGATTGGGTTTGAAAAAGTTTTGTATAAAAGAGTACTTCCCTATAAAACAAGTCAAATCAGTGGTGATAAAGGTTTGCATTTGAACTAATATTCATAACCACGTTGATTTTGTCAGTTGGCTTTGAACTGAAGATGAACATCCAGTGATGGCTATCGGGTGGTGCTGTGGCATGTGGTATTTGGCATTTCATCCTGAGACATGATCTATCTAACCCACCAAGGAATAAAAAACAATGATACCAGGACAACATGTTTCCCTCCAAGCAATATACATTTTGGATAAAATAATAATAATAAATAATAATAATAATAATAATAATAATAATAATAATAATAATAATAATAATAATAATAATGCATTGATGATGCATACAACACACAATGATAGATTTATCCACCTTCTAAGCACTGCAATAATTGATGTCACTATTATTACTCACTTGTTGTACTCAATGTATCGACCTAGGCTAGGGCTGAGTTGACCTGACCAGAGTTCTAAACTCATATTGCACACATTGGGCCTCATTACGACCCAGGCGGTAAGTTACCTCCTGGGTCGTACCTTTACCACCATGGCGTAAACTACGTTTACGCCATGGTGGTTGGCGGACTTACCGCCCCATTCCGAGGTTGGCGGGGCGGTAAGTCCCCATTAACCCATTTACCCTTCCCCATTCCCATTTTTTCCCCATAGGGCATAATGGGAGTGGGGAAGGCGTTAATTACGCCACCGTAAATTACGGTGGCGTACTTAACAACAAGGTCCCTTAGCGCCATGGATTTTAACACCTGCTAAAAGCAGGTGTTAAATCCTCCATGGCGCTAAGGGACCTCAGAATCAGGCGGTAAGGGTCGGCGCTGTTTACGCCGCCGTAAACCCCTTACCGCCTGGGTCCTAATGAGGCCCATTAACCTGTACTCAAGACAAGCATGTTGCACTTGATCTGCACTCCCAGATAACATGCTTACCACTTCTTTACATTTTTTGTGACACTGTAGGCAAGTAAGAGAACATTGCTTTGGGAAATCCAAGTTAGATGGTTGTTCAATGAATCATGACTCTGCCATTTTATGGGGGAATAAGAAAAAAAACATGCCACTTGTCTGGTCTAACGCACACATTTCTGAAATTCGTCTTAAAGAAATCAGTCAAATGGTCCAATTTTGTTGCTAAGGCCTGCAGTGGAAGTAAATCGCTGTGTGGACATTTTAGGAAGACTGAAAGGAACAAGTTCACGTCCCATAAAGAAGAATACTTACATTTGACAACTTGACATTATTCTTACAATCAATAAATGAAGAAGAAATATTTGGCTATTTGTGTTTACCTATATGTGAAGTTTCCACTGTGGTGTGTTTAAAGAAATGGCTGATTCATAAAATATGACAGTGTTATAAAACAGTTTGTGAACTATTTCCACAGGAATGGATATCTGCTGAGGTACATGCAGAATTGTTTCTGGACACAAGTAAGTAAAGTGTTTTTCAAAGTTGTTATTCCTACTGCAAGTGAAATCTATATGAAACCCGTTCACATTGTAGAGAACATATTGGTCTGAATTTATCTTGGAGCAGTTGTGTGGGATCCCTTAAAACCTCTAGCATAATCTCCTGATGTAAGGAAATTGTTCCTTACTTTTTATATCTTCAGAAAATCCAGATGTTTGTCTTCCCAAGAACAACGATGTTTTTTGTCTCCTACTCTGTGGAAATATGTATGGGTGGCCTTTAGTTGTTTGTCGAACTTCCTTCTGTGAAGATGAGGAGCCTTTATTATGGAAGGCACATACTTGGATATGACAGGGGAAACCCTGAAATAGTCCCTAAAACAGAGTATTTCTCCAGAGAAGATTGTGACCTATCAAGGGAAGTGAAAGTAGTCAAGTATTTACCTCTGTCCATTACTTGTTTATCACTGAATCCGAGATTGCATTCCAATGAAATAGGGTGCATGTGATTTAGATCACTTAGCATAGGGGGACTCCTATGTCTCGTCTGGGCAAGGGAGGCATTACCAATGCCCAGAACACATAATGCCCATTGTCACCATCCCTTGATGGCTGTTGGGTCCACCTGTTCCCCTAAGGCTTCGGCCATCGCAGCCCTATGATAGGAACACATAGTTTAAGATCCATAATAGAGTTCATCCTCACCTTGTCAGGTAGAATCAGCTCATGACATTTAGGCTTCAACTTAGATCTGGATGAACTATTTAGCTTTATTCTAAGCCTAGCCTTCCCACATTTGACATTATTGGTCAATGGGATTCAATTGGATGAATTAGAGTGTAGCAGTTCTCCTGGGATATACATACACCCCAGTAATATTTGTTTAAGTGGGAGTGGTTTTCTAAAGTTAATCCCTGAGTATTCGTTGACTGTGAAATAATCCTCCTCCTTTTATTCTTCATGAGGTGTTTCACTGTTTGTGCTTTCCAGTGGCCTGAATGGATCTCTGCTCTGTCTGGCTTGCTTAGCCACTTCCTGTCCTCCTCATGGCTGAAGGGTCTAGCTTATGAATCCTTTAAACTCATTCAAACCAAACTACCAACCCAAGCGTGTGTGTGCTATGACGGCAACACACAACACATACCTGCTCTGTGCCCTCCAAGTGTTTTCTCTGCCTTGGGATTTGATAAGAACTGTGCACTCTTTGCCACCAGAGTGCCCTTGTAAATGAGATATAGTGATCTAGAGGAAGAAGCCTTTTGAAAGTGCTCTCTACACATTTGTAGATGCATTGGACAATTGTCTGCATAATGAAAGATGCAGCCTCCCTAACATATCATATCATATCATATCATATATCATATTATATATGCATACTCTTAAAAGGTTGCCATATTTCTCTACCACTTGCCATCATCCGCCTCAATATCTTCCTCCTGATCAGCACTTCTCTCAGCTTCAGCCATTTTTAGGTATATATGAGCTCTTTGAGAAGTCTGTTTCTGCAATGCTCTCTTACACTTTCAGCTCTTTACACTAATTGCAGAGTTAACCCGTTTAATTTGTTTGTGCCTCTCTGAGTGTTTAAAGAAATGCAAATCTAACTGTGTGCCAGCAGGAGACACTAACCTCACATGTGCAATAACTGATCAGACACATTCTGAACAAGACTGGGAGGACATCTTTCAGGGATGGCGTCCGGGATTTTGAACCTTTTCAGTTGAAATGAGACCGAGCCTAAGAGGGAGTCCTGATCAGCTGTTCCCATGTTGACAGTCTTAATACACAGCAACATATTTCTTTAATTCATGACATTAAATGCACACGTTGCTGCATGCACGTTGAGATCTTCCTGTGTTGGCTGCTATGCTGTCATCTTATGTGGCTGTGGATACCATATTTCAAGACATTGAATGAGTGCTTTGAAGCGGGCACATTAAAGGCTGCTTTTTCTGGCACCCAGCATCCTGCATCATTGTCATCACCTTGTTGGCTTTTACTCGGCCTGTGTCTGCATTAGCGTCTTGCTGACAAAAATATATTACTAGCATTTCTGTAATCATTTATTGTGTCAGCTCCCCGCTAGTACCCTGCCCCATGATAATCTGCAGCGGTTAACATTTCTGCTGCATTTATTTTTTTGTATCCATTATTATTCAAGCATCCCACAATGGCCCCAGTCTGTTTTCCCAGACTGTAGTCAAGGGACCCCAAACAACTTATTGAAATGGCCAGTCGCATCTGACTGACCAATAGTCTAGACAAGATGATTGCGGAGAACATGAAGGTATTACTATCAAATTTAAAAACAGATCTGGAAATGTGGAAACTACTGAATCTCACCTTATGGGGGAAGGAAAATGCATTAAAGATGAGTTCCACCCCAAAGATTACTTATGCGCTTAGCATATTGCCTTTACTGGTTCGGAGGAAAGTGTGTTTGGAAATTGATAATGTGGTGCACAACTTCTTATGGGATGGTAAACCTCCTTGCATGAAGCAATGGAATCTTCAATTGCCAGTGGACAGGGGTGGCATACGAGTCACACATGTTCAGGCCTACCACCTGGCTTTTATGGCAAGACACTTTGCGCTGCTATTAAGAACCAGATGAATGGGCAAAGGCAGAGGCGAGTCTGAGCAGGCCATTGACACCGAAGGTGATTTTGTCAACAAAATCGGTACAACTGAGAATGGCAGAACTAACCACTGAATATTTGATGGCTTCATGGAAGAAATTCCTGCCATTTCTAGGCGGGGATGATCTGAAACATGGTCACTGTTCAATCTACAACAACTCAGCTGTGAAAGGAGGAAAAAAAATGCTGTTTTGGCCAGAATTGTTTCTGGGGGGCATTGAATGGATAGGCGACCTTAGAGCCAGAGAAAAATGGCTCTACTTTGATCAATTGAAAAATACATGCATATCCCAAACTGTACAGCTCAGGAATTTCATACTTTGAAAAGGGCTATTGGCGAAATCTCAGAAGTTGGAGAGATTGAGTTTGAAAATGGGAACGCTCAAGCGTAGATCGAAGGCCATCTGACGGGTAAATTTTGCAAAACTAATTGTATCATCTGCGCCTAGCAATATAGGTTTGCTGTAGGAATGGTTGGTTTGGATGTCCTTTTAGATGACAGAGATGCGTTGGGCAAATGTCTGTAAGAATGTGGCTCTCTCATCTATCAGCTTGGGAGAGAGATCACTGCAGATTAACATTTTTAAATAGGGTTTATTGGACACAAGAGTGCCTGCATAAACGAGGCATGAATGGTACAAATTAATGTTGGAGATGCAGGCTTATAGCAGGAACTTTGGAACATATGCTGTGGGAATGTGTTAATGTGCGGAAGTTCTGGGAGAATGCGCAGTATTAAACAGAGTTCTTGGTTCATCCCTTGTCTAAGATTTTGAGACATAGGGGGTCATTACGAGTTTGGAGGCAGCCATGGTGCTATTAGCACCATGGCTGCCTCCAAAGTCGTGTCCGGGTAGTCGGAATGGGGACTTACCAGGTCATTCCAACCTTGGAGGAGCCGGTAAATCCCCATTCTGAAAACCATTCCCCATTCCCATTCGAGCCCCCATAGGGCTTAATGGGAATGGGGAAGGAGCTAATAACGGGCCCGCAAATAGCGGGCCCATTATTAGCTCCCTGGTCCCTTAGTGGGAGCCGCTAAGGGACTTCGGAATGCAGCGGTAGGGGGTTAACGGCACCAGCATCCTTACTGGTGCCAGTAACCCCTTACCGCCGGTCTCGTAATGAGGCCCATAGATTTTGGATGAAGATGAACTTGTGGAAGGATTAACTGTGCCGCAAAAGAAGTGGTTGTTTAGAGGTTCATTGATTGCAAAGAAATTAATTTTAATGCATTGGAAATCAAGGATTTCACTGACTGAAAATACATGGTTTGATGAAAAGTTTAAACTGGTAGACATGGAACGATTGATCTATAATTGTCAGAAGAAAAGGAAATTATTCAAAAGTATTTGGGGTAGGTTTCTAGATATCTATTAACTCTGTGATTTAAGTTTCAAGAAAGGGGGGGGCGTGGGAGGGAGACTATTGTTGACAATGTTGCAAATATTATAAATGTGTGAATAAAATAAAATAGGCTGTCATGAGCTCTGACAAAGGTTTAGCTCGTTCTGACTGCCTTCCCTACCACATGGAGCTGCGAGTGTCATGCTAAAGATACCCTCCCGGTGCTCCCTGAACAGAACTGGAAAACACAACCTTGCCCCTGCATTCCCCCTCTATCCATCACAGTCAATGGGAAGCTGCTTCTACTCTGTGACTCCTATTTAAAAAAAAAAAAAAACTCAAGGTTGTGACACGTTTACAGGGGTAGACTGGCCTATATGAAACTCTGGAGATTTCCTAGTAAGCCTTTGCACCCTGGGCTTCTTTTGTGTTGTAACCTATTTCATTTCCACATTTTTTCATAGGAAAAAAGGTTCGGCTTAAGGGAAATGTGTACTAGGGGGCCACTTTCAAAAATATTTCCAAGGCCTATTTTTGTTCCCAGTCCACCTGTGCACGTGTATGTAGGTCGCCGATCTAAACAGCAGTAGTAAGCGCAACAAGATAATTGACTCTTTGTTTCCTGTAAAATCACTTCGTGGGCAATATTTCAGAAGGAACATGTGTTTACCTAACCATTAATAATTCCAGAGATCATAAAACTACACGGTACAGAAAGTAAACATTATTTGCCAGAAAACAGTGTCAGCAATAAAGGAATATACTTAACTACTTTCTGATAAAGCACCAAGAAATTAGGACAGCTTGCGTTGGAGCTAAAGGTAACATGCAAATAGATGGATTTGGCTTATTTACAGTGAGTGGCAAATTATGGAAACAGTAGGTCAAGTTATTTTTTGCTATTATATGAAAATAAGAACACGAGAACACATCATAGGAGCATTTGTGTTATGACATAACAACTGATGGCGAAAATTACATCAATGTGCATTGTTGTTATTAAAAAAACACACATGGGGCCTCATTACGAGTTTGGAGGCAGCCGTGGTGCTATTAGCACCACGGCTGCCTCCAAACCGGGCTCCATTACCGGGTTCCTGCAATGGGGACTTACCAGGTCATTCCGACATTGGAGGATCCAGTAATTCCTCCTTGCCGGAACCATTCCCCATTCCCATTTGAGCCCCCATAGGGCTCAATGGGAATGGGGAGGGAGGTAATAATGGTCACATTACAAGTGGCCCGTTATTACCTCCCTCTTCCCCTCGCGGGGCCCGGAAAAGATGTCTGGTTTTACCAGATGTCTGATCCAGGTCCCGCAAAGGGAACCTCGTAATTGGCGCTCCCGTAATGAAGGGGGCCGGTCCCGTACCGGCCCCCTTTATTACGGGAGGGCCAGGGTTATAATGAGGCCCATGGTCATTTTATAAAACAGAAGAATAATACATAATCAGCATCTGCATGATAGTTCATGAACAGTTGTCTACTTTTAATTCAAGTACCTTCAGCTTCTGCACCGTATCTCAAAATAATTTGAGTGCCCCCAATCTGCATGCCTTACATTAGCTCTGGTAAAGTGACTGTTTAGATCGAAATGGTGACAAGTAGTGCAAATCTGTTTACAATTATTGCATTTTTAACTTGTCAGATCATTTTAAATATAATTTGGAATCGGGGACAATATTAGAAGATTACAGGGGACATTACTTCCTGTTTTCACACTTTGTGTGTTTTGTCTTCTCCCCCTTTCCTCTCTCTTTTTTCTCTTTTTTCCTTTTTTTCCTTCTCTATACATATATTTCTGGTTGGAATTGTTTGACATTCATTTTGAAAATTGGATTTCTTCTTTGTGCATTATGTCTCTGAATTGCAATTGCACTGTGCACTTTATGTCTATCCCGCATTGCAGGATGATCAGTAGATAACTATGCACTTTTACTGTAGACATTTAACATTGATTGACTGTTTTTATGCTGTTTTACCATGGATTCATCACTATGTCTATGTAATTTGGCATGTGAATAATAAAGATTGATTGATTGATTTTATACTATCCTTGACCTGGCCTTTCCCCTCATTGAGCTCCTAGATTGAGAGCAATTTACCCCGCTAGATCTCTCTAGTGGCACGGTTCCCGTGACCCCAATTTTTCTTGTTGCTTGTTTAGTTCCTCCCCTGGGCTCACGGTGTCTGGGGACGCTCATCCTTGATCATTTACATTAGTTCTCGTATCATCAAGTTGGTCTTGGAGTAGCATCAACATGTTTCACATAATGAAATTTGCAGCTTCATGTCACGGGCTCTTGAGAACATTTCTAATCCATTGCACAATTTTCCCTATGTCCGCCCAATGCCCTAACCAGCTTTAATTTTCTCCTCTCATTGGATGTTTTTACATAGCTACCATTCATGTGCTGTCCTCCATTACCAGCCACGAGGATTCAGTCACTCTAACATGGCCGCTCACCACGATGATCTGCAAATGCCTCATTAACTTCCTTCTTCGGAATCACAACACGCAGTGATTGCTCAAGAACGCCTTTTTGTGAGCCTATCCTTCGCCGGCAGGTGAACGCCGGCCCACCTGCAAAGGCACACGTCCTAAGGCTCATATCCTGTCGTGAGCCTGTCAGGAGCCGGATGAGCCGTGGGCTGGATGCCTTATCGCTGTCTCCTCCATCCATCCTGAGACTTCTAATTGAGTGTATCCATCCTCCATCCATCCTGAGACTGTCCTGGGAGTATAGCTCAGCGGTAACGTGCTCGTCTTGGAAGCAAGACGACACTAAGCAACACAGGTTCGATCCCCGGATCCGCGCTTAGAAACCTCTGGGTATTTCAGCACGTTATAAATACATAACTGAGACAAAAAACAAAAAAAACAATTCCTGTAACAGCGCCTCGATGCCCGTGGGCTGTGTGAGCACTTTAAAAATGCAAATAAATCAAATAAAAAATAATTGACTCCTGTTAAGCTGTCCATTTTATTAAACCTGACTCTCTACTGCATCAAGTTCAATCTGTAGACAGCATTTCTACATTGAGTGCTCACCTGTGCGTCTAACATTTGTTTGAGCCCAATCTTGGTAATGCTCTTCCTAACCAAGACTTGATGTCCCCCGTGCTCGATTCAGACTTCTAAGCCCCTTACGCACTCATGAGAACCGCTCGTAACCAGCATGTGATAATCACAACTGTATTGTACTGTTTAATTACCTGCTCACAAGCTCACTACTTATTGCTACTTGAGTTACGCCTCTTATGGTCCTTCATGTTAGATTAGTCACTGTGCCCGACCATCCTGCCCTAATACCTATTCACACTATGAGGATCGGCATTGCTATACAGTTAATCTCTAGTAATTGTGGGCGTGGGCGTGTGCGTTTGCACGGTACAGCCTTGGATAGGGCAGCCTATCTACACATTCAGGCATACCTTGAATCCAACAAAATTCTGTCGGGCTTCCGTCCTAGACACAAAACTGAAACTACCCTCATTGACCTTAAAACACAAATTGAGGACTTAAAAGATGAAGGCAAGTTGGCCTTACTTCTATTGCTGGAGCTATCTGCAGCTTTCGATTTGGTCAACCACCAAATTATGTGCCAACACCTCAAAACTGCTGCCCTCTTCTGAGACGAAGCTACTTCTTCGATCAGATAATTCGTTGCAAATACAACCATTTGTGTCTTCTCACCCACTGCTTCGGCTGAACCCTCACCACTCCTATGTGGGGTCCCACCAGGCTCATGTGTTTTCCCAAAACTTTTCAATGTATTGACGAATACCCTCTTCGATATCCTCGACTATATGGGTGTCACCTATACTAATTATGCTGATGACACCCAGATACTCATCCCCATCACGGGCAACCATACTATTGACTCTAAAGCACTTAATGATGTTTACTCGGTCATCCATGCTTGGATGGCACATCATGGACTGTGTCTAAATGATGAAAAAGCCGAGCTACCCATATTAGGCTCATGTTCTAGATTGGACCCTGCATTCAAAGCCTTCCTTATTGACTTCATTATTGATGGAAACACCATTAATGTTTCCAATGTCACAGAACATTAGGTATCTACCTCAATTCCACCTTGTCACTCACAAGACTATCGAATGCTGTGGTCCCTACACTTGTAAGCTTATAACAGCTTGTAGACAGTTCTTAAGAGCCCCTTATTGTATAATCCTCGCCAGAACACTTCGTATGACTAAAATTGATTACTGTAATGCCCTATATATAGGCACCAGCCAAAGACACATCAACAAGCTTCAAGTTACTCAGAATAATGCTATAAGGGTGGCCCTTAATATCCCTAAGAAATTTCACATTTCCAACATGTGCCATAGTCTACACTGGCTCCCAGTGGCTCAATAATATCACTCAAAACCCTAGCTCTGACTCACACATCCCTAGCAAACCAAGCACCTATTTATCTGGCTAACCGCTTCACAGACCACATCTCTAACAGACCCTTAAGATCTGCTCATGCCCACCCACTCGCTATACCCAGATTTAAGCTCCAGAAGGCAAGGAGGTCTAGTTTCTCAGTCCTTGCTGCCAAACTCTGGAACACATTACCTCTCACACTTAGAGCTGAACCATTTTACCATGCGTTTAAGAATAAAGTCAAATCTGGGCTCAGCGAGCAGGACCACATTCCGGCTCTTACAACCATCCTCTCTTACTTTCCTGTGAATATACTTTCCCACGCCAGCAACTTTGCTGTCTTGGCAAACATGTTACCCATGCTTATTCTATGGCCTGCTTGTAAATATGTATTCAGTACTGCACTCTGGTATTCGTGTAAATTACTGTTATTTTATGTACTATGATACTTTGCCTCGTAACCTTTGTGACTACCTTTAAGAAATGCGCCCAGATGCCCTTGGGCCAGGTGCGCAATACAAATAAAACAAATACAAATAATCTAAAACCTCTCCAATGTCAACACCACCATTGCCCATCAACATCTCTCATTAGACAGCTACTTGTATATTCCACTTTCAAACCATAATTCTGTGTTTGAGCATCTCTTCACCTTCAACCTTTTCTCTATAACATGTGCATTTGGTCAAGAGAGACAATAGGTTGGAAAGCAGAAATGTAATGCACACTTGCAGTCTGTGCTATTTTCATGTGCACTCATCCACACCGTTGCCCTGCCTAACACACTCATAATAGTACACCAGGGGCCAAAATACAGAGGCCCTCATTAGGACCCTGGCGGAGAGGGGTTTACGCCAGCGTAATGCATGGCGTACCTCTCCGCCAGACTACGACATTCCGTAGCGCCATGGAGATTTCTACGCCTGCTTTTTGCAGGCGGAAAAATCCATGGCGCTACGGGACTTGTTGTTAATTACGCCACCGTAATTTACGGTGGCGTGATTAACGCCTTCCCCACTCCCATTATACCCTATGGGGCAAAAATGGGAATGGGGAAGGGTAAATGGGGATTGGGGACTTACCGCCCCGCCAACCTCGGAATGGGGCGGTAAGTCCGCCAACCCCCATGGCGGTATTGGCAGCTCTGCGCCATGGTCCATGGTGCAAATTGCACCATGGACCTCCGCCAGGGTCCTAATGAGGGCCAGAATCTTTTCACTGGTGCACGTGTAATGTTTCACAGTATTAGCACTAGTGCAAAATCTCTTGGGCTATATTAGAACACTTTTGTATCATAGAAAATGCAATTTTGTATGGAATTAGCACCAGGGTAAAAATGGCCATTGTGCAAAAAACATAAACTTTCAACGCATTTTTGCACCTGGTGAAAGTATGTCCTAATACGATTCTTTAAGAATAGGTTTTTGCACAAGGGCAACAGTTGACCTAGTGCTAATACCGTGCACATGTGCACTTGCACCAGTGCATATTTTCTGTAATCTGGACCCTCGTGGGTTGCGATGCATATATGTTTGCAAAATGTGCGCAGTTGCAGGACTTTCTGAAGAAAGAGTGCCTGAACAATTATGTGGGTGACCACTAGCCAATGATATTGCACGTTTGTGGACATCTGTCATGGTCTGCATCCTTAGATTATATGATTCGTATTATGTCTTCTCTGTAAAAACGAATCTTGCTTTGAAAATCTTGAATTTTAGATTAAAAGGCGTAGATAATACTGTGACAATGGACAAGTTGAGCTATAAAATATGAGAATATTTATTTCCCCCAAAAAAAGCCTGACTTTAAAAAAGGGGCTTCGCACCTCCTCTCATAGGAAGCATCTTTTAAATCTCCTGAAGTAAGTCATCATTAACACTACACCAATTACTCCTCAATGCCGTGATACATGAAAGGAATGCAATTAATGTGAACTTCCTTCTCATTACAACCTCATTATGTTATATTCCGGCTCTAAAGTGCCTATGCAGGGGCTGATCTCTTTTGTTTGAGGTGGTACGTCCTTGGGTTCCCGACAACAAGAATAATGTGCTCTCCCGTGAGAGAGGTGGGTTAAAAGAGCTCAAGGAGGCCATTCATTTTCAGCACTGACACATGAAGATAAAACTCGCCCTGAATGTGCAGAGCATCAAAGCCCTAAAGAGTGGCAATGTGCAGCTGGAAGAACTGCAGGCAAAGTAACTGGAGCATCCCACTTCATTAGCATGGCTTGCATTGATGAGAGAGTAAATGGGAGCAGCAATAAGTAAGCTGCTGAAACAAACCTTTATAAAGCCGTCACACACTAGTACTGCCAAGCCTCAGTCAGTTCCTGCACGGGCGGGGAATCGACCACGGCTTCAGCAAGCCATGGTGGTGAAGCAAAAGGACACAAATCCATTGCACACCTTTCGTGATCCATTTAATTCTCGTCGATTTTAAAAAGGGGAAAAAATTGCATTCCTTTTGTTGTAGTAAGTATTTCAAATAGCCAATGGGCCTCATTACACGGTAGGCGGTAACCATGGTGCTATTAGCGCCATGGTTGCTGCCGGTACCGTACCGAGTCCGCCATGGTGAATGGCGGAATTACCGCCACATTCCAAGGTTTGTGGGGGCGGTAATTCTCCATTCACCATTGCACTTCCCCGTTCCCATTTGAGCCCCCATAGGGCTCAATGGGAATGGGGAAGGCGGCAATTACGGTACCGCAAATTGCGGTACCGTAATTGCCCCCAAGATCCCTTTGCGGGCCGGTTCCGTAACGGCTGGTTAAATCAGCCTTAAAGTAAACCCTTACCGCCTACTGTGTAATGAGGCCCAATGTGTACTTATTAACACAGCCAATTGTTTAGATACATATTTACAATATGGGGATTTAAATACAGGTTCTCTCTTCCACTGTAAGGAGGTCATTACAGTTCTCAAGCAGAGCAAAACCATCTGGTGAACAGGCATGCATGAAAGACTTTCCCGTAAGCAGTGAAGATGTCCAAGTCTCATTTCTTGGATGAATCGACATTAGTGTGTATTGATGTAGTCACACTACCAGCACCAGCATGTCATTGCATGCATGACTTTTAGATCTAGACTATCGCTGTCATAGGTGATTTCAGTTTTCGTGGCCAAAAGGGTCTCTGGAAAACTCCCTAAACACGAGGGGCTGTGTGGCAAAAATGTGCACTAACCAGGCATTCCCAAAAGTGATCAATCGTTCCCATTTCAATCTGGATTCATGCAGATGGTAACTCCATCTATAATATGATATGCTGTAGCTGAGAGAGGGGTTTAATTGATGGGCGTTTGTTGGTGCAATACAATGAAGAAAGAACAGCAGCCATGGCACATTTAAATTGCCTCCAAGGTGGGGAGGCAACTTTTGTACCAAGTCGGGGAGCCAACTTTTGTGCGCCTTGGCATTTGGGTTGATGAAAAGGCCTAGTGGCTTATCAAAGTAGAGTTGGCCTTGCCAGTTTACTTTGATTTTGTCTGGAATAGAGGGGGTTCACATCATGTGAGGGTCTTCATTTATGAATATATCAATAAGGGGAAGCCACCAATCATGTGCCTGGATCTGCAAGTGATGATGTGGGGGACCGTGTGTATAGGGGAATGGGCTTTTATTAGATCTGGACAATCGGTCCAGGCACTATTGGGGGACATTAGCATGTTATATAGGTGGGAGCCAATGAGGATGGAGCAATTATGCTGTAACTCCTTATTAGGTTTGTATTGTTAATTATGACTCATCAGCCTATAAAAGATGTAACCCTTTGAAGAATCAGAGAGTTCAGTCCCACAGGACCATCTGAGACATTTTTTCATGTAATAAACCCAGTTTTCCCTTGCTAAGAGGTACACTGCTTACTTGGCTTTTTGGATTATTTTTCTGTGCGTGTTTTGTGTTACCTTCCCTTTTACAATCCGGCCCCAGCAAGTATCATCGTCTCTGGGGGATAGCTCAGGGGCAACAGGCTCGCCTTAGAAGCAAGAAATCTCTGGGTATTAAGCGTGTTACAAATAACCTATCATATCGTATCATCAAATCAAAATGCCCCATCTCAAAAGCTTCCCAGAAATTTGTCAGGGCTTGTGTCTGGGATCAAACCTCACCGTTCACCCACACTTGTGATGTAACACTATTCCTTTATGGTATTAGGCCTACCTCATAACTGGTTCTGTCTCCCCTTATTTTGCCGTCAAGAGGCACAAAGCTGACATGTGGATGATTGTGCCGCCACTGATTTTGAAAAAGGATTGACCTGATAAACATACTGAGTCAAAAGTTATTAGCCTAGCTCAGCCTCTCTGCTTTAAAAAGCACCAAGGCTGATATAAAGATTTTAAATATACTGGCCCTTATTACGACCCTGCCGGAGTGGGTTTACGCCAGCGTTAATCGCGGCGGACCCGTCCGCCCTACTACGAGTTCCCGTAGCGCCATGGAACGTTTTCCGCCTGGTTTTTCCGGGCGGAGAAATCCATGGCGCTACGGGACCTTGATGTTAATTACGCCACCGTATTTTGCGGTGGCGCAATTAACGCCTTCCCCACTCCCATTATACCCTATGGGGCAAAAATGGGAATGGGGAAGGGTAAAATGGGGATTGGGGATTTACCGCCCCGCCAAGGTCGGCATGGGGCGGAAAATCCGCCAACCTCCATGGCGCTATCGGCAGCTTTCCGCCGTGCTCCGCGGTGCTTTTAGCACCGCGATTTCCGCCAGGGTCGTAATGAGGGCCACTGACAGAACTTTCTGGATACACTGCCCTACTAAAAACCTATGAAATAAACCGACAAAAACATTGTTAAAGGGACGTTATGGCTAAATGGCACTACTAAAAAACCCATGAAATTCAATGGAAAAACGTTGCTACAGGGACTTTATGGTTACAGGTAAAACCGAAAACCCCCCAAAATTCGCCAGTAATGGTAAGGTATACAACCATAACTCACACTACCACTGTGCACTGCAAGGACTAAAACCCATGACCTCAAAGATGACATCACAAATGTCATTGATGACATCACTGATGCCATCACATGTTCGGCTCCCTCTTTTTTGTTCACTCACATATGTAGGGCATGTGCTTTTCTTCACTGACAGGCAGGAAGTGAACATTTAAAAGGTACTACATTTGTAGACCTTACCCTTCTCAAATGTCCTTACACTCTTTTTCTAAGGGTTCAGTCACATCATGTGAAACATATACATAGGGGAAGAAGCAGACCTGAAACACAGCAATAATTTCTGTGCATGAAGATAATCAGTTAGGTTATGAAGACTTTCTGGTAATACTGCTGCTTTTATGCTTACT
Source organism: Ambystoma mexicanum (assembly GCF_040938575.1). Classification (NCBI taxonomy): domain Eukaryota; kingdom Metazoa; phylum Chordata; class Amphibia; order Caudata; family Ambystomatidae; genus Ambystoma; species Ambystoma mexicanum. The sequence goes on from NC_090934.1 coordinate 521,307,690, forward strand.
TTAATTTCCCGGTATATTGGCATATTTGTGTGAGGTGTGGTCTCTTTATCTTTTGTGTGCAGTAGTATGAATCTGTAGTACGGGAGGGGGTATTAGCTACTTATTACATGTTTCATAGTACGCGAAACTCTGAAAATAAAGCATTCATCATTATGCTATGCAGCATGGAAAAAATTTGAATATTGGATCTCTATAGTGCATGCTGCAGACAATGGGCCTCATTACGACCCAGGTGGTGAGTTACCGCCTGGGTCGTACCTTTACCACCATGGCGTAAACTACATTTACGCCATGGTGGTTGGCGGACTTACCGCCCCATTCCGAGGTTGGCGGGGCGGTAAGTCCCCAATCCCCATTTACCCTTCCCCATTCCCATTTCTGCCCCATAGGGCATAATGGGAGTGGGGAAGGCGTTAATTACGCCACCGTAAATTACGGTGGCGTAATTAACAACAAGGTCCCTTAGCGCCATGGATTTTAACACCTGCTAAAAGCAGGTGTTAAATCCTCCATGGCGCTAAGGGACCTCGGAATCAGGCGGTAAGGGTCGGCGCTGTTTACGCTGCCGTAAACCCCTTACCGCCTGGGTCGTAATGAGGCCCAATGCCTACGTTCCTGCATGAGATGCTTGCTATACTGGAAAGATACTGGAAAGAAGTCTGTAGTGCAATGGTGTTTATACCAATGTTTTCTGTGCTGAATTATGTATCTTATGATACTTCTCCAAATGACCTTGGATAGTTGTGTGGCAACATTATGTTGACAATCCCTTGTTGAGACTTGTTATTGAAACTAAAGGCACATGCAATGGCATCAGTGATGTCATCAATGACAATTGTGATGTCATCTTTGAGGTCATGGGTGTTAGTCCTTTCAGTGCACAGTAGTAGCGTGAGTTATGGTTGCGTACCTTACCATAACTGTCAAATTTCTGAGTTTCTTTGGTTTTACCTGTAACCATAACGTCCCTGTAGCAAGTTTTTTTCCATTGAATTTCATATGTTTTTAGTAGTGCAACTTAACCATAATGTCCCTTTAACAATGTTTTTGCTGGTTTATTTCATAGGTTTTTAGTAGAGCAGTGGATCCAGAAAGTTCCTTCAGTATAGATTTTTCAGTGAAGCTGATAGGTTTTTAGTAGAACAACTTAACCATAACGTCCCTTTAACAATGCTGTTTGTTGGTTAATTTCATAGGTTTTTAGTAGGGCAGGGTAACCAGAATGTTGCTTTAGCATAGGGTTTTCCGTGAAGGTTAAAGGTTTGTGGTAGAGCAACTGAACCATAAACTGCTGATAACACCATTTTTGCATGGAATCCTTGGCTGCCCTCATGACAAACTAGTTGAAAGGGCAAATTCCCCTGTGTATGTATCCATTTGTGCTACCCATTCCCTTTGCTAACAGTGTCTGGGTATTTTAGAAATTGAAGGTGTACATGGTAAATGTTGGGGAGTGTGTGAGTGGTTTTTCTTTTTCTGTTAACAATGCATGGTGAGTCTGTGGTGCTCAGCACTGTATCAGATGGCTGCAGGGGAATAATGTGGAGGTTTCCTACCGAGACCGCACATGGCTGGCGTATGTGCAATCACAATGCAAGTTTCTGTAGGACTCCAGTACTGGCCGCATATTCCAATGAATGTTTCAGTATTTGTAGAAGTGCATGTCTGTCTGTTGCACATCTATGCTCATGCATAGGGAATCCTCTGTGTGCTGGTAACACCACCCCTGTCACCAGACCTACGGATTCATATGGTAGTCTACAGAATTTCAAGCAGCCGTGGTGACTGCATGGGTTGCTGTGCAGATCTACCAATGTATGGCTGCAGCTTGCCTGGCTTTATGAGGCCCAGTGGAAAACAAGGAATAGCAACCTCCATTGTACCGTGGGTGTGTTAAATGTCACATTAATTTGATTGATGTGCTGCTTGCCTGTCCATGATCCATAAAACAGACACACCATCTCTGCGGTGAGCTCTGTGCCTTAGTCACTCACATGCAAGTGCATGTAAAGAGAAGTAACACACATCATATTCTTCGGAGCGCAAAGAATATCAGTGGTGGTTAGAAAAGTAGTGTACCCACATGGGTCTCGCAGAATACTTCTCTCCCTGCCCCACTTGATGAAGCTGCGTTTCACCTTGTTGTAAGCATTCTTTTATTTCAGAATGTATTCATGTCTGTGAATACTGGTCCTACGGCTAATGGCGTACCATGAAGTGTCTGTACTGCATGTGACGAGAACTGATATCGAAGCACAAGGCACCAGTGGTCAGGGTACTGCCCTTCCAACAGTGCACAAGGATACTTTCATGTACAGTATTCTGCACAGCTGCTCCTGCCACCAACAGGATCAGTTGTGTATGGCAGCGGATCCTTAAAACATCCTTGCAAACCATAGGTTGCACTGCAGACCCGTACCTGGCAAAGGGCATTGTATTGTGTATGTACAGCAAAGGGAAAGTACTGGGAAGTTCTTGGGAAGGGTTGGTCGGGAAGCATGACAATGACTGATGGCTATTTAAGTGAAGGCCACCCAACATTTCCCTCTCTGTGTGCACTTCCCCTATGTTATCCCTGTAGGTGGTGCCCATTCCATACCGGGCCTTGTCTTCCTTTCCTTCTGTGTGATGTGTTACAATATCAAAATAAATGGAAAGCAACTGAAAGAGGAAAAATAATGAATGGATAAAAGCTGCTTTCAGAGTTGGAAAGGCACAAATACACGTCTTTACAATATACTGCGCTTTCTCCTTTCCTGGACGAAATGAAAAGTAACACAGCCTTATCCTTGTCTGCGTAATGCAATAAAAATGTATACACTAGATCGGAAACATATGCACGAGCTAGCCAAATGCCTCCTTCATCGCAAACAGTATGGAAACTTCGGTAACATATTCTGCACTTTCCCCTCCCTGCACAATAAAGAACAATAATGGCGGTATGATCATGCCTCACCAAAGACTCACAAACACCAAAGGCAGTCACTGCATTGCAGGTAGTCCATACCAATTCAAATCCCCATACTATAATTCAAAATGAGCAACCAATGCACAGTGTATTCTATTCCTTTTCAATCAATGTATTCCGAACTCCCCCAAAAACCGTACACTGTGGCGCTTGAAGCACACAGCCATAACCACAACTTCTGCATTTGTATCGACAAATATACCATGTATCACAGTTTGTGTGTAAAAACCACACCCAGAAAACGTATTCAGCAATGCCGTAGCGTGCACAGGGCTATTGCTATGGCCACTATCTGCAAAAGAGCCCAATGTAGCACGTGCAACCTTGTATCTATTGAGATGTCCGCAGACATATTGTGCTGTGCACATGGGAGTGGGGTAATAAATGTCAACCAGGTTAGGGGATTTCGTTTGCAGTGGTGGCTCTCAAAAGAGCCATTTTTTTATTATTTTTTTTAAACTGCTTCCATAGAAATATTTTTTTCCTGGTTTTTATAAGTCTTTTTGTTTGTTGTACTTTGCCTCACATTCTTACAATAGCATCTTCAGTGCAGCCTGTAGATTGGAAAACAAAATGTCATTGCCACTGGTCAACAAAGAAATGCCATTTCCATTGAGAAGGTGCGCATATCGATAACCAATGTTGTCACTCTCACAGGAGTACATCCCAGCAGCAGGCAAGAAGTTACACATGCTTCTGTTGATAAGAAGCCTTCCGACCTCTTGCTGACGACAACATTAATTGGAATAGTTATAAACTGGACTTGGTGGTATACATGAGAAAAGAACCTTCTCAGTGGGAAAAATGTGCTTCGCTGCTTTCATCATCTTTTTGAGTTGACGGTACACACGTGAAAAAGCCATGGAACCCAAAAGCAAGCCTCCATAGTGCACAACCACAATGTGTGCAATTGAGCAAGTGGCCACTCGTCGACATTCTGCAAGCAAGTTTCTGTACATACGCACATCGACACTGCACCACAAAGCGTCTACTTCATCCAAATTCAAATCACCATTAAAGCCTCTTTCCACGGCATGTTGGAGCAGATCTAGCACAAAGCCATCACCCACTATGAAAACTATGCATCTTGCCATCTCTGTCAGCCTCACTACACAGAGTAATGAAACAAAATATGGCCGCTGTTAAGGAGAATTCTCAAAAATGTGCTAATTCTCTTCACCTTAGAGACCCCCAGCAAATTTGCTGGATTTGGAGGACTTGATTGTTTACCTGGAAAGAGTGTGAGCCTTTTTTTTCCCACTAAATCATGCGTTTTGATATGTGTTTTACACTTGTGTTATTGAATATGGGGTTTTAGATAACTCCATAGGCATCATCTTTTCATGTGTGTTTCACAGCACCTTCAGTGCAGTGACACAGGGATGTCTTTTAGACTTCCCAAAGGTTAAAATACCTTCCTCTGGAATAAACTACTGTGAAATTGACTTTACTAGTAATTCATAGACCCCTCACACATCATCTAACAATGGAGTGCTGGATAGGTTACATAGTATCCCATATGTCTAAATACTCAGGTAGCAGTCAAATGCTACCCTTTCCTATTGAAAAGGCTGGTGGCAGTGGTTTTACAATGAACTACCATGATTTTTCCCAACCACGAACACCAGTAGCTAAAAATCACGGGATCCATGTTTTTAAGATGGCGCCTTAAGCCCGTTTCTTTAAACGGGTCCATGGTCTTCTTTTTTCGCCGTTTCTTTTTGGAAAGGTCCTTCTAGTGTTTGTCTCTGCGGGCCAAACCAGCTTTGGTCCCTTTGTTTGTGTGCCTTTGGCGACCATCAGGAGTGAAGACCGCCTCTGGCGTCTGAGTGTCTGGCGTGGGCAGGAAGTTAGGCAGGTGCCCAAAACTCCCTGTGCTTATTCTCCTCAGAGACCCAAATGCACTGTGGCATGATTGGCTAGCTGACTGTCCGGCAAGGACAGCCACACTGTTGGGTGAATGACAGCTAGGCTGGAATGATAGGGAGAGAACTGTTTAAAAGGTGAGTCTCTTGGACTGGAAAGCAGAGTCGACCACTGGAACGAAAGAACCGAAGATGAGCTGGAAGAGGACAGCTGCTGCAACTCCTGCACCGTTGGTTTGCCTGGTGAAGCCCTGCTTCCGGCCCAAATTGCCAAACTCCTTTTGACAGAGAAGCTCCTTCAAGGACGCCCTCGTCCTGTGAGTTGGTGGGACCAATCAACTCATAAGAAACCTGGATACCATTCTCAAGGCTGGTTAGGATTAACCAGGTAGAGGGACACCAGCTTGTGCGCTTGAATCTACAGCTACTGGAACTGAAGTGACGCCATCTTGTTTGCTTTCTTCAATGATCCCGTGCAGTGCAGGAGTTCCCCGATGTCCTCCCTCTTGTCCACACGACTGAGGCTCAGGAACAGTGAGATCTAAAGGAACTGCCAGGAACTAAGACTTCAGCAGCATTTGTTTCTTCATATTAAGGTACTGTGCCAACCCGACTGAGAGTACACCACTATCGCGGTGAAAGTTCGTGAAACTTTCCCAACTTGCAGACCTAATCAGCGTGTGACCCAACATATGATTCTTTTTTGCCTAAACTACTTCTAAGAACTTTTGTAAAGACTTTACCGTTTGATACCAGAACTGCTCTTTCCTATCCAGAACACTAGTACATTGTCTTTGGCCTAGGCCTATTGACTTGAATTGAACTCTTCTGGTGAACTGAAACTATTTGCACTGTTTAACAAGTATATGTGATCTATTCTACTTACCTTGTCCCTTTTGACCACTTTTAAGTAACAGAACTGCTATTTTGTTCCTACTTCAGGGGAGCTCAAACTGTCTCAAAATCTTAGAGTTTTGTATTGAAGTGTATTGGTATATAATAACCTATGAAATTCAATGAAAAAACTTTGTTAAGGGGACATTATGGTTAAGTTGCACTAAGAAAAAAACAATGAAATTCACTGAAAAAACGTTGTTAAAGGGACGTTATGGTTATGTTGGACTCATAAAAACCTATGAAATTCAGTGAAAAAACGCTGTTAAAGGGACGTTATGGTTCCAAGTAAAACCGAAAACCCCCTGAAATTCGCCAGTTATGGTAAGCTAAGCAACCATAACTCGTGCCACCACCGTGCACTGCTAAGACTAACACCCAGGCCATCAAAGATGACATCACAAATATCATTGATGACATTTTCATATACACATAACCTAGCCCCACTTGACAAAATCTATTCAGACTTTACAATACGGTTTATATTGTGATCTATAATCTTTTTGCAAACCCTTGTGTAGATTTGTCAAATGGTATCACATTTATAAGCCTTTACAATATTTTGGGACCCCCCTCTAATTCTGCCCCCTCTTGACAGAATCCCACCAAACTTTGCAAACTCATTCAGGATCAGGTCAGAAATATAATTGCAAAATTATGCAGTTCTATTAAGTGGCGCCAAAGTTATAAGCCACACAAGAACTGCTTCTCACCAAACCAATAATGCAGAGTTGTCCGCAAACTTTCACAGGACTGTTCACGAACATCTGAACTTTTCGCTGACTTTTGTGGCGATAACACCTGTTTTTTTGCTTCTTGCAGCCATATTGCATCCCATTCTCATCACCCCTCACCTCCACAGAGATTATTTGATAAGTTTGACAAGTACAATGTTGTGTTTTTTAATATGTTTTTACTGCGATGTCCGAGGACACCGGTTGATGTCCGCGAATCCAAGATAGCGGCCGTTTCCAAAAATCTGATGCACCTCACGCTTTACGCCAACCAATCAGCGAACAAGTTGGGTGTCCGCGGACATGACGCAAGTCTTTTAGCCAATCGGTGTCAAGTCCGCGGAGCGAACAGGTAAGTGTGTCCGCGGACATAGATATCACTATTTTTTGCCTTAGGATTTGGTTGTTTAAAAAAAAAATACTTTCTGGATTTACACCACATTTAAAAAAAGCACGCTTTAGAGACCAAGCCGCCACTCCTGCCGCATATTTGGTGAAAATCCGTCCAGCAGTTTGGGCTGTAGGCGTGAACAAAGTTTTTTCCAATTATGTCTATGCGAAAAAATGAAATTTTGGGACACCCCCTATAACTTTGCCCCCCCTGCACCAAACCTCACTAATCTTTGCAAAGAAATTCGGAGTGAGCCATATGCTTTTTTTGCAAAGTTTGGTGAGGATTCTTCCAGGGAGAGCAAAGTTACAAAGTTATAAACCACCCAAAAAGTGCTCTTCCTATGGGATTAGCAATTTAGCCATAACTACATGGCCGCTACCACAGGCCATGTAATTAAGTTGCCTCCTTCTAGTGAAATGTTTTCTAAATGATTGTGTAATAAATTAATAATTGTTTTGCCAAGAAACCTTGAGTATAAGTGTCTACTTGAACCACTATGATTGAAAGACCTCTGTGTAGCATCATGTACTGCTCACATTCACTCTTGAGAGAAGCCTAGCTGCTCAGCTCGCTACCAAAAACTGTGTGGTGCAGACATATACCAAAGATTGGTTTGACTTGCACTTGTAGTCCTAATTGTATGTGGTGGTCCAGAGGGTACTGCATGCAATTTTGCCTAACAGCCGCCCTTTCCTGTGACGCACACCCCAACCACCTGGTTGGACAATTTTCACAGTCACATTTCCATTGGCCAACATGGTGAGAAGCACAGATTGTGGCAAGTGCGCTCTCCATGTAACACTAGCAGTTCTGTACAACAGTCCCCTGCATACATACCGCATAAGGAAACATTGTTGGGCAATCCCTCAGCCTCCACAGTCCCACTTCCATAGCCACCATTCTGAAAATCCCCGGATGCAGCTTTCATGTTGCGTGCGCGCATGGGGGAAGAAATGTGAATCAAGGTTTCGCTGTAGGGGTGACTCTGAAAAGAGCCGTTGTGGGTCTTTATTTTTTTTAATTATTTTTTATTATCTTCTTCCACACAAAGAACTCATTTTCGGTTTCATAGAGTAGTGTGTTTTCTGTTCGTCCTCAGATTTTTACAGGAACCTTTTGAATGCATCGTGGAGATGAGCAAACAAAACACCATTACCAATGGACGACAACACAATGCCATTTCATAGCAAGACGTCCCCATTTGCAGAACTAATGATTCCATTTTTACATAAAAACATGCCACGAGCGCACCGAAAGTCAGACATGCTTCTGTTACTCAAAAACCTTCCAGCCTACGGCTGGGTAGAACAGATAATATTAGTGGTCCATACTCTTCTTGGTGGTATTGCGGAGAAATCCACCTCGCCAGTGGGAAAAAGCCTCTTCACTGTATTCATAAGCCTCTTGAGTCGATGGAGCAAACGTAAAAAAGACACGTAACCCAAATGCAAGCCGCCATAATGCATGATGACAACATGCACAGTAGCAGAACAGGCCAGGTCTCTGCAAAGTGCATGCATATCGGCTAACCTAGGACATCAACAGCGCACCACAATGTGCCCACTGCTTCCAAACCGAAATTGCCATAAAAGTGTCTTTCCTGGGCATACTTGTGCAGATCTATCACAAAGGCATCACCCAAAGTGAACACAATGCGTTTCTCCATGTCTGCCAGTGTCATTATGCACAGTAATGAATACCAGTATTACCGCCCATTCCTGTGCCCCACACCTTCAGTACCTGATTGGATAACCCACACACTGCCATTTCCATTGGCCAGCATTGTGAGAAGCGCAGATTGTGGCACGTGCGCTCCCAAAGTAAAGTGAGGGCTGTGCCCCAGTAAAGCAGAAACAGTCCTTCTACCCTTTCCACTATCCTCTTCCCTCCACACCCTCATTAGGTATTGTTAAGTAGTCACAGACGCTTCCACCAATGACATCCAAGACGTCAGCATCTAACACTGTCAGTTCTCCAAAAGACATCTTATCGACCATTACAAATTCTGCCTGCTAGTGTGCTGTTATTGGAAAGCACGTCCAGTGGAAAGTTCAGTGAAACATTGCAGGATTTGTGCATGCACATTCATCCACACGAGCACCCATCACCACAAAATAAATGTATTAAGATGTTTTTGCCAGTATATTTACAACTTTGATATAAGTGCCTCTGAGCACGATATCTGCTACTAAGTGTCCATTATGTTTTTGAAAAGCATAGTGGATGTTCCCCCATCTCCTACCAATGAGTGGCACTTGAATGGTATCGGCTTGCAATGTTTTCATTTAGCCATATCATACAGTGTAGAACTCTCTTCCTTCCTTCCGACATTGCTACGCAGTGTGTTCACCACTAACCCACCTTCTACATAAATTGTAAAAATATGGCACCAAAGCCACCACTGGATGTGTCCTAGCAACCTAAAGGCAGTTCCCAAAAGGTCAGTATGTGCACGGCTCTGGTTCTTTGAAGGCTGCACTATTGCAACAGACTCTTTTTAAATCTGCCAGCTTCTACTCACCGCCCTCAGCAACTCATCTATAAGAGGACTGCACAACTTGTCATTGGTCTGAAGGCCAGGGATCATATCTCTACTGGACTAAAATGTCACCAATAGCCCCCAGTGGCTGCGAAGAGTAAAGTAAAAACCCTGTGTATTATGCACAAGGCCTTCTGGTCCCTGGGACCTCAATACCTACCACTCTCACTTCCTAAATGTCTCCTTGCTCAAGCTCTTCCCTCATCTGCCTCCATCTCCCTCAGGGTCAGTTGCTTCTGCACACAAGCAGTTGGAGGTAGATCTCTTTTTTCTGCTGGGATCTCCCTCTGGAACAGGCTCTGTGCCTCCCTGGAACTTGCAGAGATCCATGTTAGGGTCTGGTAGTACCTCAAAACCTTTCCATGTGCTTCTTTTGTTCCTTCCTCTCCCCAGCTCACTCCCTGCCTAAAACTTCCTGTGCGCTGGTTTCCTACCCACCCTCTAATCTGTGCCCCAGCCCACCTCCCTCTCGATAGTTCCACCCCTGCACTGGCATTCTGCCAACCCCCGCACTTGGGGACTGTTTTCTATAACCCTAACAGTCCATCCACCACTGTATATCTTCACCTATCCTTGCACTTGACAGATCTGGCCATAGTGGCACTTATTGCTATCTTTTGATTTTCTCATGTACTCCACTATGCCCTCCCCCTTCCCATTCAATTGGGCACTCTCACTGTCAACTGGCCTAGTGGGATCAATATCTCTGTGTGGCTTCTGTTCCACCTCCCTTTCCTCGTCACGCCTTCACACACTTGTGTGTAGGTGCGGTACAAATGCCACAGCATACCATATCACAGCATATCATATCATACACACGGCATTCATAACAACAAGATGCCTCCCACATACCTTGTAGACTTCATAAAATGGTCTTTCCACTGTAATCCATGTACTACAAATGTTGGAAAAGTGCTCCCACAAAAGCAGCACAGAATTTATGTTAGCAACATTAAGCAACTGTGTGCAGTGCATGCATACAAAGAGGAGGGCTGCCACTTCCCTTGCATACTTTTGCCATAGCCTCCTACATTTCTCAGTACAAACAGACCTTCTGCCACAGTGTTTGTGTACACATCACAACCAGCAACCACACTGTGCAATGCCTTAGCCTCCACAGTGCCAATGCCATAGCTGCCAACCTGAAAAGAGCTGATGTGGCACGTCTAATCCTAAAAGTACTGCGGCATCCATGCAGTTAATATGCTAGGAACAGGAGGGGTAGGGGTTCGGGGGGTGTGGGGTAGGGGGATGTAAAACAGGGTAGGGGAGTGTGTCTTTAGTACTGTGTCTGAAAACACTTATTGTTATATTTCTTTGTTGTGTTTTTGTTACGTAGGTGCATACATTTTTGTGTATTTTCTCTCTTTCGCTGACTGCCTGTTTGCTTCTCCTCCTGACATTTCTATCGACTGAAGGGCAACGCTTCGTGCAGAGTGGCAAACAAATTAACATTGCCAAAGGAGGTCACAAAAATGCCATTTCCTTGGAACCACTGGAAATCTTGCTGGTTATTGATGCTTTCATAGGCGGTGCAGAACACCCCAGCACTGAACATAAAGTCACATATGCTTCTGTCTATAGGACACCTCCCGACCTCTGGCTGTGGACAAAGTACACCGGCATGGTCCCATGCTCCTCTTGATGTTATAGATGAGAAAATTACCTTGGCAGTGGGAAACATCTGCATCACTGCTGTCATCAACTTCTTTAGGTGAGCGAGTAAACGTAAGCATGACATGTACCCCAAATTTAGTGCTCCAAAATGCATGACCACCATATCAACAGTACCGACAGAGGCCACACATGTGCAAAGGAGATCCATGCACCCAAAACCCCACTCATACAATGTGCCCCAAAAAACATCCACTCCTTCCAACTGAAAGTTAGCAGCACAGCCTCTTTCCACAGCACACATGTGCAGATCTTGCACAAAGTTATCACCCACGATTAGCACTCTGCATCTCGCAATCTCTGCCAATGTCACTGCATCGCATTTTGGGTGAAAATGTTACTGCCCTTCCTGTGAACCACACCCTCCACACCTCATTGGATAAGTACCATTTGCAAGGCCACCATGCTCAGAAGGGCAGATTGTACCATGTGCCTCTTCCCAGCTACAGCGAGAATCGCACCCCAGAAAAGCAGACACAGTCCTTCGTCCCATTTCCACTATTACATTTGCAACACTCCCTCATTAGAAAGTATGCAATAGGCACACAAGCATGTAGCTATCGCATGCAAGACCACTGCATTGAACACTATAATGTCTCTGCAGCACTCCAGACATACCATTACACACTCACAGTACATGTGCACTTAGTGATGCTGACAAGTTCTTCTCCTGGCGCAATGTGTTAAGTTGCTTCTTCAAGCAAGTGTCCCGCAATGGGCAACCCATAGGAAACAGAAATATTAAGATATTGCTCCCTAATGTACAACATGTTCACTGACCTACACGATTTGCTAGTGATAATGTACACCATATGGTACTGCACACATATCAGTTTACTTGTGCTCCTCTACCACATTTACAATTTCCTGCCCCACCATTCTTTAAAAGTCACCTCCATCGGACACATGCACACTTTAAACTGCATGCCTGCATTATGGTGCCGTGGCTACGGTGCAGGCCTAGTCTCTTCGGTGTGTGGCCTACGGCCTTTCGCCATACGCCCACAAGTGTGCATCTTGCTCACACCCAGCAGAACATAACAGAGTAATGCAGCTGGAAAAGTGGCCAGGTACATACCATGCAACCATTCCACTTCTAAGCACCCAGTACTTCACCACTGCACTCAGTGGACACACTACATGGCGGGTCATTCCATGAGGTCTAGGCATGCAGTAGACACTCTATGAAGTGCAACCAATCCCCACACCCATGGAACCAACATTGTATACATTGCTGTGCCATCAGTGACCATGGAAACAGGTCGCCTCACCAGCTACGGTGCTGTAACGCACACTGCCTGCAGTTCCCACACAAGGTAGTCACCTGCAGAGGAAGCCGTGAATTGGCACAATACGCACGGATACTGCAGACACAGGACCGTCTACTTCTACCTACTGACATATAGCATGTGAACCACATCTCATTCCTCCACCCTCTCCTTCCCTTCTTCCCACCACCACATGGCAAAAAGTATGTTTGTCATTTCCTTTCAGCACCACATTGTCCATCGATACACCATGGCAGTTTCCCAAAACCTTTGACACATAGCTCGCTTCCCTCCAGCTAACCACCAGCAGCGTCAAATGTTTGCCGACAGCAGGGCATACCGCAGGCCAATGAGACTTCGGTCTGCGGAGCGAATAGGGAAATGGGTCCGCACAGCGGACCCAGATATCACACATTTTTTGGGATCTACATTTCAGTTCTTTGCAACAAAAGTACCAGTCTGATTTCCACCAAAAGCACGCTTTCTGACCCAAGTCCCCGCTCCTGCGCAAATTTGGAGAAAATCAATCCAGCCATTCGGCTGTAGCCATGCGCAAAGTTTTTGCCCATTCAGTCTATGGAGAAAAAAAATGGTGAGCCCCTATAACTTTGCCCCCCCTGCACGAATCCTCACCCAACTTGGTGAAAGAATTCAGATCCGGCCATATCCTTTTTTTCAAAGTTTGGTGAGGATTCCTCCAGAGGGAGCAAAGTTATAAGCCATTGAAAAAGTGTTCTTATAAGTTTAGCAACTTAACCATAACTACAAAACGTTGTGAAAAAAGTATATGGTCCCATCAGATTGATACTTCTCAGTTGGGGGAGCTTTCATGCAAGTGAGCCAAAGTTATTTGGGGGTCCCAAATGTGTGGTGTTAGACACAATGGGAAGAAATGTTGCTCACGCCTACAGCCGAAACTGCTGGATGGATTTTCACAACAATTTGCACCAGGAGTGGTGGCTTGGTCCCGAAAGCATGTTTTAAAAGCAAAATAAAAAAATGGTGTACATCCATCCAGTAGTTTATTTTAAAAAGTCCAAAATGTAGGTCAAAACAAATTACTGATATTTGGGTAGTACGACGTCATTTCATCGCAGGATGTTTTTTCGCATGGTTTTTTACCGCAGATTTGTTTTTGAAAAAACTCATCGATTGTTTTGGGGGGGTTAAAAAAATTATATAAATTGGGTGTGGGTATATGGGAATATGAAAAAATAAATAAATGGTATGGGCGAAAAAACATCCAGCGATGAAATGACATGGAACCATCTGGGTTTGGTCCACGGTATCACTTCCCTGTTCGGTCCACGGACGGGACCCCAATTGGTCCAGGGGCTGGCAGGATATTCGCAGACATCATACATGCCTGCTGATTAATGGTGAAAAGCGTGAGGTGTGTCAGGACCAGCTGGGCAAAAGTCTGGAAAATACATTTTGGATTATTTAGTAGCGGAAAGAACTGATGGGAAGGGCGGGAATGGAATAGAGATGATATGGGCTGTTTTCTTAAATTAAAAAAGTGGATGTGGGTGCCGTTCTCTCCGCGCAATACCACAGTTGTCTGCGGACTGTGGAGTGAAAGAGTAGCTTGGAAAAGACATCTGGGGTTATTTGATGGCTGAAAGAGGGAGTGGAAATGGCCGGGGAGTGAAATTAAAGTGATATGGGGCTGTTTTTATAGGTGAAAAAAAGAGTATTGTATGTAGTATTTATATGGTTAATTGTCTTTTGCCGGTTGTGGCCAGTGGGCAGTTTCTGAGGGGCATGTCCATAGTCCATGCCCCCCAAGAATGTGTCCACTGGCCACAGCCAACACCATAGTAATATGTGTGTAGTAATTATAGGTAATGTAACAAGAGTGTGGCCAGAATCACCACAGTAGTGATATGTGTATAGTAATCATAGGTAATGTAGTTGGAGTACAAAGTGTTTGTCATATGGCGGAATGATGTAATTGAACTATATAGTACTTATGATTGAAGTAAAATTGAGGATACCACTTATAGAATATCTATTTGCTTATACTTGGTATGGTAATGTATTTCAATAGCGTTATGAAGCTGGAATCTCTGGTTTATTTTCTGGGGAGAAAAAAAACTGTACAATTTGTTAAGCGGGAAAGTTTGAAAGCTTTAGTTGTATACTATTTTACACATACATTTTCTTTTTTAGACCCTCATAAACAGTACATTCTAAGTACAATGTTTGGTACAAATTTGTTTATGACACACTGCTGTCGTATTGACATTAATTAATTATTGGGTCATTGAGAAGAAAATCCATACTTGATAAAAATAAAAAAATGATTACAATTATGTGCGTATCCATGTGATAGTATATTTGTTTCAAGTATGTTGTGATTAAGGGAATGCTAAAAATAGTTAGATACCTGTGCCATATAGTAACTACATTAGAGGTTAGAAGATATGTTGTCGTATAAGAATTGAGATGTTGTTTTAAAAGTCGGGAGGCCATGTTCATCTGGAGATACTCGTCCATTCACTAAGCATAATCCTCATTCTATAAGCCATGAACAGATTTTTAGCCGTTTAGCACATATCTGTGCATCTTGCATCTGTGAATTGGGGATCCGTATTGAAAAGTCTTCAACCTCATCATAAAGGTAACGTTAATATCACCCCCAAACAAAAGAATGTTTTTAGTATCCAACTGAGGGATCACTTTTTCCACAAGAAAATCTTTAAATGCATTCAGTCTTTGTTCCGAGGTATGAGGACTGTTGTAAAAGTTTAGAACCAACAGGCTATCAGCCTTGCTCAAGTTGAGTCTAATTAGTTGGAGATAATTTAGGTTAGTAATAATAATTTTAATCCTACAATTCAGAGATGCACTTATCTTGGTTACCAAACCCTCAAAACAGCACCCTCTATTGTTCGTGCTTGCTGGGATTGAAAAAGCTACAAAGCCATCTGAGAAAAAATCTTCTACAGCCCATGTTTCTTGTAAGAGATTTACATCATGTTGTTTTTAAAAACTTAATATTTCCACATCCATGAATTTTACTTTGGCGCCTTCAATGTTTCAATAAAGAAAAGTTGTACTGTCTCTGCATGTCAAGTCGGATACCCCTCTTCACCAAGTTCTGTCCCAGAATTAAAGGGCTCCTATGGTGAAGGAGCCGATCTGAGAGCCAAAGGTGAATCCTGGCAATCGATATCCTCAATGGTCGAACAAACCTGAAAATAGTTTGACACCCTCCCACTCTCCCTCCTGTGTTTTTGTTCTTGACCTTGAGTAGGGTGTGTGAAACTGGATTTAACAGTGAACCACTAATTTGGATTGTTTCAAGGTGGTCAAGAAAGTGCCATATAGCACCACATCACCCATATTCTGAAACGGGTGCGGCTATTGCACCCTACTAATGCTCTGGATGGGGGGATAGAATTAGGCGAGAGGAACAAGTCTGTTGTGTGGTACACTTGTGCAAGCAAAACTTCTAATCAGATAACAATTAGACAGATCATTTTACAGTGAGGGGTTTACAGTGATCAGCACAGAATCTCCATTGATTGTGTTGTGAGTTTGAGCAAGCCAGCCCACCCATCTGGCAACTAAAATTGACACAGGGTCTATTATGGTATCAAATTGGTATTTACCCAATGACTTACTTCATTTACTATGGAGAGAGTTGATTCTCTTTTCTCTCTTGGTATTGCTGGGATACCGATTATAGCCCACACTAATGGAACCACAGTGGGAGGAAGATTCGATTACCTCTCTCTCCTCCACCCCAGTTAGAACTGTGCAGCGGACCATAGTCTCAGGTCTTAACAATTTGCCACCATGACTATGAGGGCACATATCGGCCTCAGCACAGCGCGGTTGCTTAAAAGTGGGTGTGTTTCCTTTCCCTGTAACATCAAGGGATGGGCTTGATTGAAGCTCCCTTCATTCAAACCAATGAGCTGTGGAAGACCCTAATGATTTCCAAATTTGACTCAATGAGAATCTTCTTAATCAATCTGATGGAGTCCTCCATGATCGCCACGGTGCTCATAATCGATTGTGTATATGAATGGATAGCATCTATTAAAGGGGTAGCTTACTATCAAACACTTCATCTACAAACTTAGCTTAATTACCCACCGATGTGACACTATGCTTGGAGAGTGATTCCTGGATCACATGTTTCTGTCCTTGCTCTTGTAGTTCCTGATTGTGTTGCTCCAGCAAAATGATGGTTTTAGCCGTTTGGGCTGTATTGGTTATAATGACCATATTAATTACGTGCAAAGGCTGTGGTAGGGATGGGGCTAGAGGTGCAAATGATACATTAGATGCATGCTCTAGCCCATGAGAAATGGCCACAATAGCACCTCCACCTTCTCGGTGGCCAGTACACGCTCTTCAATTTCACGAGCCATCTTCTGTAAATAAGAGTCAAGCAGGGATTGTGAGATGCCATTTTGCCCCCACAATGTTCTTAGACGTGTTTGCATGTCTGCTACCAAAATTGTCTTCCTGGCCTTTCGTTTAACCAGGTTATTTATGAGGTTACCAATTAAATTACCAGTTAGGGAAGCAGAGAGTTAGTAACCAATGCTGCACACAATTACATCAAACCTTATACCAACATCAAAACATGGCATCAGTGCCAAACCCCCCAGATCCTGAGTACAAATACCTAGACACTTAAAATGAAAACATACAAAATAAAAGAATGTAATAATGAATATAATATGTGAAATATTTATATATATATATAATGCAGCTAATACTATCCTACTCAGCAGTACACAATTGAGCACCCACAAGGGTAGCTCAAAAAGTAGAGAGTGCAAAACTACAAAGAGAACAATTAAGTCAGGGTCAAAGGTAGAAGGCTATAGGAACGCCCAAATGTTTTGAAGGGCTACCTTCATCCGAATCCCCCCCATGAGAAACCGGAAGGTGTCTCACCTGCTAGCCCCTGGGGATCTTTCTACCAGGTGGCCAGGACAGGGGACAGAGCCATCGCTTTTGGATACAGTTCGTAGGGGTGGAGCAATGGCGGAGGATCACCTGGGTGAGGGATATGGGGGGAGTGGAAGTGGGACACCGGATGGCAAGACGCTGTATCCCCTTCCTTGTAACACCTTTACCCCATCCTACCATGTAAGATACTTAGGAACTCAGCCCCCCCCCTTTTTCCAACATGAACACTTTCGCACAGACAGCTCACTGTGAGAGAAAACAGACTAAAACCTGAGCCGTATACCTGACATGTCCCAATGGTCAGGAAGGGTGAGGCAATTACTGATAATAACACACACCTGACTACTTTCACACTTCCCCTCATAAAAGGCGTAGAACAAAAGCACACTGTGAGCAAGGCAAAGTACACGAGGAAGCAGCAGTTCCAAGATGGCAGTTTGATGCAAGGCAAAAGACGGCAAGACCGAAGGATGATTGCAAGGAGGGAAGTGCTCTTGACCTTTTCAACAAAAGACTGTTACTTTCATGAACCTTCCAGAAGAGGAAATGTAAGACCAGGAATCAAGTTTGATGAATCCTGCATTGTGTGCGGGGGCTCTCTTGATAGTCAAGGCAGGGAGAATCGTTTGCCGCCGTGGTACTGTCCTTGGCTCCTACAACAAAGCAGCACCAGTGAAGTCAGCAGAGCCGGTGAGTTGGGGAGACTGATATCAGACCGGTCTGTGTTGAAGCCAAGGTTACAAGGGGAAACATTTTATAGTGAAAACTGAAGAGTATGACGCGTATGTGGCAAGCAATGCAAACATAATTACAGAGTGGATGAGTGATTTAAATTTGAAGCCAAGAAACAATACCGTAGACAGAGTTGTTCCGGTACCACATGGGTGCTTATTCGAAAGTCTCTGTTAGGTATCCAGCAGAAAGGTAGCAAATGTGAAAAATGATTAAAGATTGTGAAATCAAAATCATCCTGCAACGGATCAAGCAAAAACCTGTACACATTAGAAAGTAGTTGATAATTGATGACAAATTATATGAATTTGATCTGAGCATAACTGAGGGAGATCCGAGATCTGAACCCAGCTGAGGGTGAAACTGGGTGAACAGAGACACCCGAGATTGAAAGCATTGTGATAAGAGAAGAATCTGAGCCTGGGTGAGGGGGATCCAATATGAAAGAAATTGTGTTGAGAGGATATAAACCTGGCTGAGAGGGATACGGGATAAATACTGAATCGCCTGAGAAATTGAGTACTTGTGAAAATCTGACAGAGGAAATAACTTATTGTTTATTTATCACATCAGACCCTCTGAATGAAGAGACTGTGTTAGGCAAAAAGACTTGGGTACAGAAGGCCCTGATGCTAATGATTGAACTATATCTTCATGCTAGAGAAGCCAGTGTGTAGCCGTATGCCCTGCATAAAAACATGGGGACGGGAGGCCAATTAGTTGAACATCCTGACATATAATTTTGTGAACACTTATGTCTTTCTCGTAACATTGTTTCCCACACTATTTGTATTTAGCGGTAAGGATTGGCAATAGGTTTATTACTATAGGCCCTTTTATTTTGACAAGACACCACTAGGACTGCATTATTATTATTTGAATGTCGAAGCTTGCTCCCATGTGTAGATTTATACGTTTGTCAAACCCTTTTAAGTCTAATAAATTCCCTTGAACTGTGGTCACTTGAGTCTGTCTTACTGTTGATACCATGCCTTCTTTACACCCCCTTTAGCTCCACTTTGTTGGTGTTACACAGAGCAGCAATGACACTAGTATCCTTCCAATGGCTCGGATCATAGTGCACGTGCATCTCTTTTGCATCTCTTTTACATCACAGATACCACAATTCCTTATGCATGGGTCACAGCAGTGATAGAAAGACACAGAGGCCTTAGGATCCTGATGTGGCAATAGTGCCAGGCCAATAACCAGACCAACAAGGCTTGGCAATGCTCTTTCAACTGGTGCACCAACAAAATCAGACCAACAGCGCCTGAGAGGAAAAAGAGGACGCACAGAGAACATACATGGTGGCTGAAAGGTAGCTCCTGCATGCACACACAGACCAGAGGCCACCACAGCGGCTTACATTACCATGGCTAAATGCTAAATTATGTTGGGAAGGAGGTAACCCCATTCCACTTCCACTCCCCTAAGTGATTTAAGGTGAGGTGACCCCTTTTGGAAGACATATAATAGACCTGGGGCAGCGGGGGTCCTAAATGTCCCCAGAAAATCATAATATTGTATCTGATTTAGACAGACATAGTGTGTGTATACAAGCAAAAACCCTTTTTTGTAGATATTTGTAGATATTAGTGATTATAGTTAAAGCACAGGGCCTACATGGCCATGCAGTGGTTAGTGCATTAGACACAGGCTGCAAATATGAAGGGGATATCTGGTTAGAGCCAAATGCTGATGAGAGAGGTCCATGCCTCCGTCTGCCACAGAAACCCTTCTTTGTTCTAAGATTGTTGCCAATATGTTTGCTTAGGAAAGAATGTACCCTGCAAGGCCACAAGACAGGACTGGGTGCCTTGGTGTATGTGTTTTTACAAACAGGCCGAAGCAGGCCTCTGACACCCACCCAGCTAACTTTGAGTTATACCCCCTACAACTGCCCCAGTCCCGAGAACCCTGAATTCCAAGACACCATTTGACCCCAGACCACTGACCATAAACCAACCATCGACCATAACAGATCTGAGAGTAGGGTCATCCCACCTTAATTTCATAATGACATGATTTGTAATGCAAGGTACACAAAGGGATAAAATACAGTACAAAAGTGAGGTGGAAGCCTTGGAAGCTGGTGACACGATGGGGAGTGAGTGTGTGGCTCGGGTTAACCTTGAGTCTCTCCCTGTGGCACTCTTGAGCATGCCAAGTGCACTGTTTACTGATAGAGTAGCACTGTTAACAAATGTAGCTAATTGTTTCTTTGGCCTTGGTTCCTTGGAAACGATGAGCCCAGCAGACCCCACGTGATGGAAGAAAGATGGACTGGGCGGGATCAATGACCCGCAATCCCATATGGAGCAGACGACCATGCATAGGGTTGCACCAACCAGCCACTCAAGTTTCCACAGTATACACAATGACATCATCTATGATGCTGTGTCTCCTTTTAAGGTTCTGCTTGTACACTTTTTGGCAGAACGATCCATAGCAGCAGAATTATTTTCTCCAGGGCAGCTCAGACTGCTCCAGACTGCTCTTCCCCTCCTCTCACCACAGCTTCTCTGCAGGCAGGGGTTTTTTGAAGAATGGGACCAGTTGAGACCAAATGAGACAGCACCTCCTCCTCCAATGAGAGCAGCAGCTTCCCTTCTCCAGACTGCTCTTGCCGCTCTCTTTGTTTCAGCTTTACGGCAGACAGGGATTTCCGAAGAATGGGAAGAGGTGAGACCAGGTGAGACAGCCCCTCTTCCAACGAGAGCAGCAAATTCATTCTTCTTTGCAAATGTGTAGTTTCGGGCGCATGAGTTACATTTTTGTAATTGTAATCTACCAAAACAAGATTCGCAGAAAGCAATAAAGAATTAGATGAGAAGATATATCTTTGAAGAGTATATTTTTTGCAATTGAAGCGCCTGTTAATAGAATTACGGATTAACAAAGTTTCAAAAAACAAAGATTTGACTGTATTTTTTACTAAATTTAGGAAATGTACTTTTAATCCGTATAATCATCTGTTGCCATCTAAACTAAGTAGCTTTTAAGTGGGAGCAAGGTATGCAAGCAAAGGACTAGAGAATATATATGATTTTTTAAATTGTGGAAAGGGAGAGAATACATTGCAAACCGTGACCCACAAACAAGAAGGAAACATGTTTAGAACTAGAAATACTGGGCAGAAAGCACAGGCTGGTGACATAAGAAACAAATGCACACGATTTCAGTGTGAGTTTGCTAGGCCACATGGACATGGACACAAGAAATGATGTAAGAAACACTTATGCAGGGAGGAGTTGAAGACAACACAAGCAACAATGGAAATTACTGCAACCTTTGCAATTACTATAAGCCACATCAGAACAAGAAAAAACTTCAAGATAGCTTTGCAAGTGCAAGATTTCAACCTTGACTAAGATACACAATCGAAGTCTCAGACGAAGAGATTTAGGTAAAGTTCAATTGAGAAAATCCAATAGGTAATTCCTGGTCAGGAGTGTTAGGATTTTCTAAAGATAGGCTTGCAGCATTCCACTACACCTGAACATGGAGTGTTAGTTTTTGTCTGCACCCTTGTTTTTACTAGGCACTATGTTTCCTCACAACAGCTGTGTTTCACCACCAATGTGTGATCTTGTGTCTCTGTAAATCCCTGGTAAACCAGAGGAAAGTTATCTGTGTGTTTTTCTTGGCATTGGTTTTTCCACCTTTCGTGACACCTTCATCTGACTGTTAGTATGAGTCTGGAAATACATTTTAATCAGGTTTGCAATGCTGCCGAACACCCAATAGTGATATTGGTCTGTGTATATTTCACAGGTGGATAGGTTTGCACCCTTTCATACCCCCAAAGTGCAATGATTAGATCGATTAAATGACTGTACAAGGGTGGTTGAACCTGTGGCGTTCACCAAAACAGGCATTGGGGAATCTTACAGCATACACATTTTATTGCCGAACATTCCACTGCCAGCTTGTTACAGCACACAGTGAAGACAGCAAACACAGAAGGACCATCTTCCACCTCTGAGAACAACAAAATCGAGAAGAGGCAAAAGACAAACATGGGCAGAACAGCAGCTTCATTTTATTTCACTTTGAAGGAGGTTGATTGTGTCTACACTTGTTTAATGTGATGGAAAACTATTTAGTGCGTCTCATAGAGTCCAGTTCTCCTTCCTTCCTGACATCTATGAACCCACAGGAAAGTAGCACAGGAAATCACATTTAAAGAGATCTGCTGCTCTGCCATCTATTCCATGCTGCCAACAAACGAGAATAACCACAAAAGTTTAATTCACTATATCATGGCCCCAATCTATGAAACCTACCCATGGATGGTTAGTATGAGGTTATTTCCTTTGGATTTCCCCCACTCACAATTCTAAGGTGTCATCCCAGTGTGCCTGCACATGGATGTATGTGTGGTAAATTTGTGACTCCATGTTTTGTGACTTTCCATGATATCCCAGTTGCCATGAGTATATGTAATTAGGATAATCTGATTGGCAGCTTTCATAACACCTATGTGTGTGTGTCCGTGTGTGCCTATCTCTTCCAAATTAATCATGAAAATCATCAGTGTGTCTAGACTAGATGCGAGAATGCGTAAGATGGTCTAATTTGCATCCTCTGGATGGTCACGTTTCATCTTCTAGATCACCACAGTGGTACTACATAGTGTGTGTCAGGACGAGCAATGCGGTCTCCCTTGCCTGCTTGCAGGAGTATGCAGACGTGTTTGGTCAGTGTGCGTCCTACTGGGTTGCATTCTTCCATGATATCAGATTCGGAAAGGTCAGCATGAGTGAGCACAGTGTTCTGTTATCTTTTTGAGAGAGGCACCCTCAACATGTCAAACCTAATATTTTAGAAGCCATGCCATTTTTTTAAAAGTAACTCCCCATACCTAACATTTTAGGAGTAAACTACTTTCATGACTAAAAATCGATTGGTAGATAAAAAAGTGGTAGAAGTCTCCTGACTTTTGTGTTAAAACTGAAGAGAAAGTAGCAATTGGGTGTGAGCATTACCCAGTCTAGCCAGAGGGAATGGTGTGAAGGACCTTGGGAGATGGTAGAAGAAAATAAGAATCCAATCATCATGTTTAAGAGTACTTCTAAGTCTCCATAGCTGCAAGACCTACGTTATTCATTGTGTCTTCGACTGAACACTTTGACTTCCTAGGAACACTTTATTGGAATTCGTGTCCCTTTTTTATAGGCTTAGAAAGTGTTAAAATGACTTAAACAAAACAATATATAGGAGCTTAATGCATGGTCAATTTTAGTTTTGAGGCATGCTGCTGTTACAGATGGGATGAGGAATACGGCAGAAGTGAGCTCTGTTGGTCAAGTGAGTAATGGGTGAATATAGGGGACCTACATGACTAAAATATAAAAAAGTACCTACTAACCAAGAATTTGAAGGTGTAGATGGCAGAAGGATGAGTGAGTACTTTGGTGACTGTTAAAGGGAGGAAATATTAGTATGCTCTCTTACTATTAGGTCAGTGTGAGAAGAATAAGTGAGGTGAGAAGAATTGATTATTTTCGGATGTATGCATTTGCAAGGCGGAACGTGGTACAAGCAGGCAATGATGTGATGATAATCAGTGGGAGAAAGGTGGTATAAGGGCAAGTTAGGGTCTCTTGGTAGCTGCTTGTGTGTAAGGAGACTAGTGTGTGGTTTTAATGAATGTGCATGATCGAAGTCAGAAAGAGGATTTAGGGACAGTGGTAGGAGATGTTAAGGTGTTTTAACTTGGATTTGTTAGAAAAGTGGATGGGTGTTGAATGTCTGGGCATCAGTACTTTTTAGTATGAGAAAGATGCTGGAAGGGATAGGGTTCGAGGTATATGAAGGTTAACAATACAATATAACAAGAGGACTCTATTTTTGGAAAGGGTGTATTTGAGTGACGGAGTTTGAAATAGTTTTAACATGGAAGTCTTGCTGAGGGTCAATTAACGTTGGGATGTAGGTATGACTTGGAGTAATCATCCGTGCATTTATGCATACGATAGCTATTAGCTGAGGGAAGATTCATGCTTTAAAGGACGTTCTAATGCCAGGGTCTGCAACCTGTGGCTCTCCAGATGTTTTGAAATACGACTCCCATGATCCCTCACCATTGACTATGCTGACCAGGGCGGATGGGAGATGTAGTCCAAAATATCTGGAGAGTCAAAGGTTGTAGACCCCTGTTCTAATGTGTAATGATGTTGTGTGGGTTGAATGTTGAAGTCCAGTCACATGAATCCCACAGTTCGGCTTGTAAAGTGTGTTTTGCCTATTTGAAGATGAGACGTTCCCTAGTCATATTAGGATTACAAATGTACTGTGCCAAACTCTCTTATAGAAAATGTGGATCTGTCCGATTGAAATGATCTGTGGGTTTTGCATAACGATTAAACTTTAAACTGTTACTCAGCCAGAAGCATATGTGATATTTTAAGGCAGATGAAATGGGGCATGTTAGACATCATTAGGGATGCTTGTGGTCCAACATATGTGCCTTCTGGAGTCATGGGTAAGCAGTAGTTCCTAGATGTCAATTGTTTGGCAAATTATAATTCACCATCGAGTATTGTCCCGATGCAAGTACTCCTTTGAAGACGGATAGGTAGAGCATTATGTTGTGGAGGGTATGTAAGCTGTCATCACAAGACTGCACTACCATGATATGTGGGTTTCCAAGAAGATTACTGTTCAAGTATTTGCCTGTGTAGTTTTAGCATCTTTGAGAAGGCGATACACATACACATGCACGCGGGCTATGAGGAGGATTGTGGTATACATTGGGGAATTGAATACAAGGATCTTTGTTTTGTTCCAGAGGAATTGCTGGACGTTTGCCTTTTATACTTGCAGCTATGAGAGATCAAGGAAGCACGCTTCTAACAGAAACTATTAACAAATAAGGCATTTAGAAGAGAACATTCCCATGAAAGTGTGATTAACATTGAAATGGGGAAAAGTTGTAAAGAAAAATAAATTTCTTTTTACAAGAGGAACTTTAATATATGAAAAAAGGAATGATACAGCAACTGCCGGCTACCTTGTAGGTTGCTGGGCCAACAATTTAATGAAAAAGTACAATTATTTATAATAATGTAAAATATGTAAAATACTATGTTAAGGGGGGCTAATGGTCCTTGATTGCATCAGTTGGAAACCTACCAAATCAATCTCTTTAAGCCTGATTAAAGTACTGGAAATGTGCATATTTTTTAAGTCATGGGGAAGGGAGTTTCAGTGGAGTGGTACCAGGAGAGCGACAGAGTGGAAGCAGGAAGCAGCCCAATGTGGATAGGGGCAGATTTATTGGGAGTGTGTGAGGGCAGTGTTTGCATTAGGGAGTTCAGCAGGTGATTGAATAACATAGCATGAAATCAACTATGGACGTAAAGCTGAGGAGAAGGGGTGAGCGTGACCGATTGTGCAAGAATAGAACTAACTGAATTGTGGGTGGTTTGAGCAGCGCAAACCTTAAGAACTTCCCAAGAGGATCATTCGGGGTAGTTAAAATGTACAGAGGGTTTCAGAATTGTAGCCCTGAGAGGGAGGGCATGCTTTTTGTATGCCGCACATGGACGGACACCTGCCATGTCCCAATGCCCTTTGGGGCCTTCTGAGACCCCTTTGTGCAGTGTACCATGTTAATGCTTTCTTCTGTTGCAATGCTCTACCACTTGAAATAGATGTTAGGGAGAATTCCCCAGAATGGCTAATTTCCCTTACCTACTGAGTCCCTCAGCAGCTTTGATGGATTTCTAGGATTCATTTTTTTCACCTGGTAAGAGTGTGAGCCTTTTTTCCCACTTTTACATGTGTTTTGCTGTGTGTGTTTAACATTTTCTTGTGTTCGTAGACTGTGGAGCCTCACCTACTCCATAGGCATCATCTTTTTACTGTGTGTTACACAGCACCTTCAGTGCAGTGACAGGGTTGTCTTTTTGACTTCCCAACTGCGACTCCATTTTCTGGGAATGACTACTGTCTCTCAGAACATATAAAGTTGCCATTGACTTTATTAGTCTCTTTTGAAACTCACAGATCCGATACAAACTATCTTAAATAGAGTTCTGGAAAGGGTCACTACTTATCACTTTTTGTCTATTTCTCTTGGAGCATTGTTTCACTCCCTTTTCATTAAGACTTAGCTGGTGGCAGTGGTAACTACCCTATTTTTCCTACCGCGGTTATCTTAAATAGCCCTGGTATTGTTTTAGGCTATCTTGGTAGCCTCATACTTAAACCCGCTAGACCATATACGTTTTTATATGGTTCTGGCTGGGTTTAGTCGCCATTTCTTTTTGTAAAAACCTTTCTCGTGTTTTACTCTGCGCGCCAAACCAGGTTTGGTTACTTTGTTGCTGTCCTTTTGCGGGCATCTGCACAGAAGCCCTCCTAAAGTTCCTGTATGTCTGAGGGGGGCAGGATGTGAGGGAGGGGTTTAGGACTCCCTGCACATCGTCTCCTTGGAGACCCATGTCGCACTCAAATCTGATTGGTTGTGGGATGCTGTCCCGGCGGGACAGCCACCCTGTGTGTGATTGACAGCCAGGCTGTGTGAATGGGGCAAAACTGCATAAAAAGCAGGTCTCTGGGGCTGGAAAGGCAGAGTTGCCACTGGAATGAGAGAACCGAAGAGGAGCTGACAGAAGATGACCCCTACCATGACTGAACCTTCCGGTGAAGCCCTGCTGCTGGTCCAAATCTTCATACTCCAACGACATGGAAGATCTGCAAGGAATCTTCTCCCATTGAGCTGGTGGGAACAACCAGTTTACCAAACTGCTCGCCAGGCATCCCTTCTCTGGTCAAATTTGCTGTACAGAGCTACAGTGAACTGGATAGCCAGGACAAACGGACCCTGCTTGCATTTTAAGGAGCACACCTTTTATTTGTTGCTTTGCTCTGCTGCTGATTTCTTCCCTTGGCAGTGCAGGACCCTCCAGTCTTCCTACTTGTGTCAGTCTGACAGTCACTTCAGGAACCGTGAGCCTGCAGGACCTGCCAGGAACATCTGCCTCAGCTACAGCCTTCTTCTCCATATAAGGTACTGTTCAAATACGGTTGTTTGTTTCGTCCAGCCGCAGTGAATGTGTGTGAAACCTTTCGCCTATCGGAGGGCATGTCCTTCTCCATTCTTTAAACTAACTTTTCTGCCAACCAACTTCGTCCCAAACTCTTGGCAAAGACTTAACCGCGAAATACCCTGAACTGTGTGATCTTGAGCAAAGACTTTGGTCCATTGACTTTGGGTCAGGCCCCTTGAATTTGATTTCCTCATTGTAGTTCCTTTTTCTAGATTGCCCTGCTTACTTACTTGTTGGTGCTGCTCATTTCTTGTCTAACTTTGTCTTTCCCTCCCTTTTAAATTGCTAGAGTGAGTGCCATTTTGCTCAGACTTCATTTTGAGCCTAACTTGTCCAGAATCTATTGGGTGTGGTGTAGTGTATTAAGAGTGTGATTTTTCAACTGCTTTACTTTAGTGAAATGTTTTACAACTGATGTGTAATAAATGTGTATTATTTTACTCAGACACCTTGAGTCAGTGTTTGTTTGAATCATAGTAATTGCTGTCCCTTCACAAGTCACCAATCATTTGCCACAGTTTCTATAATCATCTCGCAGTTTATACAAAATAACAGCCTTACTTGGGCTGTCTTGAAGTAAATTGGGCAAGCATTCCACGTTGAAATGTAATAAATGTGCTTTGTGCATGAGCTGATTTTATGAAATCCGGTAAACCTCATATCTTGGCACCACATTTTATATCATATTCCCAAGCCAATGGCTGTCATTTGTGCCAGAGTTCATTTGTTATGTTATGTTATTGTGACTTTTACAAAACACCACTGCCATGGTGTCTAAGCACTCAGGCGGATTTGAAATGGAGGTTGGTAAGTTAGTCATTAGCGTTCCGAGAGGCAAGCGCAAGAAAGCTTTGTTGTGCCATTGTTAGTGTCAGTTTGGTAAAAGCAGTCACTGTGCGCTGGTATGGTTTTAGTTGATTGGAGTTGTGTGATGCTCTGTGCGTGGTTGTAAGTGTGTGTTTCTGTGTGTCGTGGGTGTTGTGTAGAGTTGGTAGAGTGCTTGTAGTTTACGTGTTTTGTCATGAAGGTCTGAGTTGGGTGGTGGGTATGCAGAGTGTTAGAGAGTTTTTAGCAGGGTTAGTCGGGGTTGTCTGGTTTCTTTTTGCATCAGGTTAACAGTTTGGCTTATTTTGTTCCTTTTTGGTTTAGCATCAGTTATTTCTTTGGGTGCTGCAGTTTCCTAGTATTTTCCTGCATTGTAGTGGTAGGGTTTCTCTGGTGATTTCTTCAGCTTGGTGCATTAAAGAGACATGTTTTTGATAAATTCCTGAATTGGAGGTGATCTTTTTCTGTTTGTATATCTTTTGGGAGTGAGTTCCATAGTTACACCGCTATGCAGGAAAATGCTGATCCCCCACATTTTTGTTTTGCATATTGTTTGGTTTGAGGTTTATGTTGTTGCTGGATCTTAGTGTTCGAGTTTGTTTGGAGATGGTGATATTTTCCTGTATGAATTCCGCAGATATGCAGAGAGTTTTGAAGAAGATTTTATTTTTGACTGGTAGCCAATACAGTGTTCCTAGTGCTGGGGTGATGTCTTCTCTCCTAGTTAGTCTAAGGAGCATTTTACTGCTGCTTTTTGAATTTGTTTTAGCTTCCTCATGAGGTATTCTGGCATTCCAAGGTAGATGCTGTTTGCATTGTCTATTCTTGACATGACAAGAGAGATGATGGTGTGTGTTCTGTGTGTGAAAAAGAGGTAAGAATGTATCATCTTGTGGTTCTAGTGTTAGTTTGTTATCTATTAAGATTTAAAGGTTTTTGACCACTTTGGATGCTTCTTCCGGGTTTCCTATTTCACTTTTCTGAAGCGTTGACTTGAATGGGGCTATCCAGGTTGTCACTGTTCTTTGTGTCAAGAAGGATTTTAGCTAGAGGAGAGCTGTGTTGCCAATACCAATATCTCAAAATCTTTTGATGAGTGTATTGTGGTTGACTGTTCTGAAGGCTGCTGAGAAATTGAGTAGTATTAGTGCTGAGTTGTTGCTGGAGTCTGCACTGGTCTTTAGATTGTCCCATTTAGATAGCAGTGCCCTTTCCATTCCTCTCTTGTGTATGAAGCCTAATTGTGCCTGCTCTAACAGCTGGTTGTTTACATATTCCAAGATGTGTTCATAGACAAAACTTTCTAGTAGTTTCCCAAAGTATCTTTGAAGAGTGGCTTGATGTAGTCTGATTTAAACAAACAACACACAAAGATACTAGGGGAGTTTAATGACCCAAGCGTTTATCCCCTAAGAGAACACCATAGAACATTAAATACTACAAAATTCTCTAGTCTCTGGGCCTCATCACGAGTTTGGCGGTAACCCTTAAATCCGGCAGCAGCGCTGTTACTGCCAGATTTAAGGGTCTGCTAAATCCGGGCCTTGGCGGATTTCTCCCCAGCTCTGAGCTGGGAGGATATCCGCTGAAAATTTGCGCTGATACCACCGGCGGTAAATCCGCTGGTGGTATGAGCGCGAAATTTCCCCATTGAGCCCAATGGGGAATGGGGTATTCCCGAATGGGCTCAATGGGGAATGGGGATTTCCAAACCCGCCAAACCTGTGATCCGGCGCTAATAGCACCGGTGGGTTCGGTGGTAGTTTAGTTTAGTTTAGTTTATTATTTATATAGCGCACCATGCCCTGGGTCATCAGGGCGCAAACAGACAAGAATATGCTCAATTTAGTTACAAGTACATGATAGGTGGGAAAATACAGACATCAACAATGTTACAGTAGGCAGGTATGTACAAGGCAGGGTCAGGGTCAAGGAACAATGAGGTAATAGGGCGCATGTTACCTACATAGTCATAGGGTTATAATATACAGTAATATACAGTGTGTCATATCAGGTCAAGTGGCTCCAGTGTCATAGTGACGTGATGCGCACGGAACGTCAATCACATAGTGAGTAAGCTCCAGGAGCAAAGGATGGGAGTCAAAGGAGGTGCATCTAAAGGGTCATGCAGGTTAGAGTAGTTGGTAGGGCAGATAGCGCCAGTGCTATTAGCGCCAGTGTTACCGCACAACTCGCGATGAGGCCCTCTGTATTTTCTCCTTATAGGCTAGCCATTAAAAAATAAAAAATTGTCCAGTATCCTTATCCATATAATGTAATGTTTAAATTGTATTACATTTTTATTCAACACAATGTGCACAATTCAATAAAACACATAAAAATACATAACATCAATTCATATCACAATTATCATTTAAAACACATAACAAAATGTCACAAACTGTATAAAAACACATATTATGCATAAAACTACTTTGACAAATTTCTATAACCTCTATAGTGCAAAAAACCTCAACCAATGTTGTCTGGCAGATAAAGAGAACAAGGTATTTCTAGTATTTCTAGTAGACATAGGTCTTTGAATAAACACGGGAAGCACTTTCCGGTATTTTTAAAATTAATACATCATTAACCGGTACTGTGTGGGTGTCTTCACAAATAGACCTCAACTTAATGGGATACATGACTTACGGTCAGGGTGCCCACAAAAAGCCTGTATGTTACAAAAAACATTTTGTGTCCATCACTCACACACATTTATTTACAATAAGGCCATATGTACAGTCTAAATCCACAATTACTTCTATTGGACATAACTTTCACTTCTATATTACACTCTCCATTCATTTAAACCTACAATAATACAAAACACTTACATATGCCTTAGATATTAGTCCTCACTACCTTCAGCAACACTTAATCCAGTGCATAGTCCCCTTTCACTAGAAAAAAACAGTTTTAATCACACATCACATGCGCTCAGGGTCGCATATGTCTCATACCTTGTCAACTTATCACAAGGGCTTCAAATCGTTATAACATCCAATCTTGTAAATGCCCGCCTGGTCCACTGGTATGGCATTCTGTTTGTCAAAATCTCTTCTCACCCACCTATCCTGCTCAGTGCTGAAAAAAGTGCCCTCTAAGTGAGAAAAAGAAAAAGAAACACAGACCCAACGTCAGTAATCTGACCTTTAAAACAACAAAATGGGTCTTGTGTCAATGCGCATACTCTAACAGTTTACATAGCCCCTATCCTTAACATATTCCTACTGTTTACAAATAATACTTAGTGTGTTCACGGCAGTGACTAACTCGTCAGCAGTAGAAATCCCTCTGTTGCTGCAAACATCCCATCATCTGACACCTCCTTCCATACAGCGTCTGCGACTTTCACTGCTTGCTGCTGATTTTAAAAGGGCCTGTGACCTGAGTGAATTCAGGTGCGGTACTTCATTACTTATGTCCATCAGATGTATAACATACTTCTCTGCAGACAATGATTCCGAGCAGCAATTATCGTGCTTTGTAAACGTGACAGGCTAAGCCATTCGCGTTTGCATTTCAAATCCTCATTAATCATGTCCGGCTGCTGTGTGTCATACTAACCTGTACCAATGGTTCAGAGCAGTAATTAACATGCTCTACTAAAGATAACTAGCTAAACCATTCGCGTTTGCTTTTCCAATCATGCACAATTTAAATGTAATTCTGCTCTGATGTTACTCACTACAGAACTACTGAGCTGTAGATTTAAATCAGATGAAACAAACGTTTACCACGTTTGCACCAAGTTAAAAAGCCTTAATTGCACTAGCCTCCCTGCACTAGCCTTTTTCACAAATTCTGCCACTCTACTATTCCTCTCTTGTGTATGAAGCCTGATTGTGCCTGATCTAACAGCTGGTTGTTTACATATTCCAAGATGTGTTCATAGACAAAAGTTTCTAGTAGTTTTCCAAAGTATCTTTGAAAAGTGTGTTGATGTAGTCTGATTTAAAAGCTTGTGTCATTTGTGCTATTTCTACTGAGTGGTTGAAGAGGTTGTGGTAATCGTCTGCCAGTGTTCTTTTGGTGAGAATGATCTTGTAGATGTCAGGTGGGCATGGGTTTGCTGGAGAGCGCTCTCTGTGGCTTTTTCTCACTATGCTGTTGAATTCATCTGACAAGATCGGCGGGACGGTTTAGTCTAGTCAGGGTTTCTGTTGTTGGCTGGTTGAGGTGGTCAGTGCTGCTTTTTGGCTTACTTCCTATTCTTTGCTGGATGTTGGTGATTTAATTTTTGAAGTGATCTGCAAGGTCGTTGCATAGTTTCTTCGTAGGGGTTGGTGTGTTGTTGCATGTGGATGGGTTTCTTATTTCTTTTATGATGTACATTTCTTTCTGAGTGTTGCTTGATTTTGTGATCTGTTCATTGTAGTATGCTTTTTTTTGCTTTGAGTATTTCGGCTTTGCGTAATCTAATCTTTGGTATGTGCTTTTTTGTGCAGGTTGTAGTTTTTCCTCCATTCTTTTTGTAGGTTCCTATGCCGTTTTTTCAGTGCTTTGAGATGTGGCATGTACCATCTAGCCATTGTTTTCTTCAATGAGGGGTGAAATGATGTTCTGGTGCTATGTCATCTAGTGTTCTTGTGACCATTTTTGGATTGTGTCTGCTCTTTTATCTATACCAGCTGAGTTTCGGATGGAGATTGTTGTTTTTGCAGGTATACACTGTTATTGGCTCACCAGTTTATTTTAAGAATTGTAGGGATTTTAAGGATGTTATCAGGTATCCTTGTTGGCAGTTGGATCACAAACAGTATGATTAGTTGGTCGATCCAGATTATTTGCATCAGAGGTACAGTTGTGACCATGTTTTTGTTGCAGAAGATGGAATCTAGTGTGTGACCTGCTGTGTGTGTGTGTGTGTCACTCCTTTCACCCATTGTTGTAGATGCTTTTTTCGCCAGTTGATTAGTAAGTGTTTTGGGTGAGTTGATGTAGGGCATTAGGTAAAGCAATTATGGTCTAGTTCTGGTGAGTGGGCCTGTTTCTTTGGATATGTGTGTGTATGATCCCTTGATATGCATCTGTTCCCGGGTGTGGAGTTCTGAGCTTCATCCATTTAATTTGTTCTGTTTGTTTTTTTTTTGTTTTTTTTGGCATTGTTATTCCCTGGTGTGGTGCATTTTGTGATGGGGTCTGTTCAGCAGATGGCTGTATCCAAGTGGAGGGGACGATCACAGGGTTGGGCTTTTCCAGGGTTTGGCCCTGTTTGGCAAAGAGTAACCTTGTCTGTTGGGGGCTAACCCTGTCTGACTAAGGCTAACCATGACGCTCAGGGATTTATACTGGCGGTTTGGTGAAAAATTTTGGTGGTCTAGGACCACATTTGGGTTGGTATTTGTATTGGATTCACAATAGTGGGAGCCTCCCTGTAGAGATATGTGGTGGTCTGTGGTTAGGTCTTTCCTTGAGGATTCCTGTTTGGCTGTCTCCCATTTTGGGATCCTGTCGATTTTGTTGTAATTGTATTGAGTTGTGTTGGCTCACATTGGTGAGGGCTTCCATAGGGAGTGATCTGTGGTAGCCCGGGGTTATATTTTTCCATTTGAGGTCACGCATGGCTCACTATCCTTGTGGATTCCTGCAGGTTGTTTGTTGTATTTGTATTGGATTCACAGCCTCCCTGTGATGCCCTTTAGTGTGATCTTCTCTTTTCTGGACCTGTGATTTTGTTTTAGTTGTTGTATCAGGCTCAAAGATGCGAAAGCCTCCCTGTGATATACTTCAGTTTGATCATCTCTTTTGTGGACATGGGGTTTTGTTTGTTTCAGTGATATTGGGTACAAAGTTGTGAAATCCTTCCTGTGATGCCCTTTGGTTTAATCTTCTCTTGGGGTTCCTGTATTCCTGTATAGTTGTGTCCCTCTGTGTGCTCTTGTGTTTGAATTGGGTTCAACAGTGGTCAAAACCTCCCTGTGGTGACCTGTGGTGTCCTCTGGTTAGTTCTTTCCTTGTGAGGTCTTGTGTGGCTTTCTCTCCTTGTGGGCTCCCTTGGCTTTTTAGTTGTATGTGGTTCACAGAGCCAGTGGCCTTCCTGTGGTGACCCGTGGTTTTGTAGTTGTAATGGGTTCACAATGGTTAAAGCCTCCCTGCAGTGACCTGTGGTGGTTTGTGGTCAGGTGTTCACTTTGAGGAGCCCTGCATAGTTCTCTCCCTATTTGGGCCCTTGTAGTTTTATATTTGTATATTGATCAGCAGCGGCAATAGTCTCCCTGTGTTGTTCACATGAAGTCAACAGTATCTATACTCAAGTACTTCTCCTGATCTCAATAGTGACTATACTC
This sequence comes from Ambystoma mexicanum, assembly GCF_040938575.1. Classification (NCBI taxonomy): domain Eukaryota; kingdom Metazoa; phylum Chordata; class Amphibia; order Caudata; family Ambystomatidae; genus Ambystoma; species Ambystoma mexicanum. The sequence continues at coordinate 521,341,873 of NC_090934.1, forward strand.
TGAGAGCTCTAGATTCAACAGTGGCTATACTCCGAGAGTTCTCCAAGACTCAACAGTGATTATACTCTGAAGGTTCTCCTAAATTACACAGTGGCTGCACTCTGACTGTTCTTCTAGATTCAACCATTGTTATGTTGTAGATGTCAGATGTATTCAACAGTGGATATACTCTTAAACCTCTCCTAGATTTAACAGTGAATATACTCTTAAAGTTCCCCGAGAGTTTACAGTGGCTGGGCTCTGAAGGTTCTTCTTGAATAAACAGTGGTTATATTGTAAATGTCAAACCTATTCAACAGTGACTATACTCTCCAATTCTCCTAGGTTCAACTGTCGCTATATTCTGAGGGTTGTCATAGATTAAGCAGTGATTATACTCTTAACGTGAACCTAGATTCAATAGTGGCTATATTCTGACAGTTTTTCTAGATTCAACAGTGGTTATATTGTAAATGTCATATGTATTTAACCGTGGATATACTCTGAAACATCTCTTAGATTTAGAAGTAGCTATGCTCTAAATGTTCTCCTGGATTCAAAGTGGCTATACCTTTGAGAGTTCTGAGGCAGCATCAGCCACTGGCACTCTCCAAGAGGGTTTAGCTCTGCTGGATGGAGGGATGGAAAGGCCATGGAGACTCTACCAACAGTTGCAGACACTCTGGGCCCTGTGCAGTGTTCCAGTGATGTGACCATAGTAATGGACATATAGGGAAGCAAGGAGGTGGGCATGGGTTGTAGGGTGGGAGGGTCAGGCAAGGACTGGGTGGGCAGAAGGGCAACGAGGGAAAAGGAAAACAGAAAAGGCCACAAGAAATCTCCAGGCTCACAGTGGCAGCGGCCGCCACAGGCAGTCACCAAGTGAGTCCCGCTCTCCGGGATCGAGGGTCGGAAAGGCCTGGGAGATGTTATCAATGGTGTTAGACTCTCTGGGCCCTGTGTGATGTTCCATTCATGTGAACGTTGCCAAGGATCAGGCAAGAAGAGAATCAGGGAAGTGTAGAGGAGCAGTTGAATGCCTCTGTAAGAAGTCCCACCCCCCCACTGCCTGTATTTTGAAAGCCTGAAACTGCACCATGCTAACAACCATTAGTTAGGACCATACCGCAACAAGTGTTCGGGAAAAGGTATTCATTAAGTAAGCCATACCAGATGTATGCCCGAAGAGATGACAAGAGGTCCTTGAAGGAATATGAACACAAGAGAAGAGTGACGGACTTAGAAGAAAAAAAGCAGACAATGTATGGACCTTATAGAAACTGATGCTGAAATTTGGAATCGAGTGAAGATTCTTATGCAAAGAATAAGATTGCATGTGTGTGTGTGACACACTGAAGAAAATGCAACCCATTCAATGAATATACAGATGCAGCAACTCAAGCAGACTAAGTGATCCTAGATGATAGCTATACGTAGTGAATAAACTGCAGGTGAAGCCACCATTCTTTTGTGTCTGGACATCGGTGTCATATATTTTAGTAAGTTCAAATCCATGGAGAAAGAAGGATTGAGAGCTACATGTCTCAGCAAAGAATTAGATGGAGATCGCAGACTTGAAGGGTGAAGCTGTTTGGCCTGGTATCTGGAGCTTTGATACCAGGCTATCCTCAAAGAACAGAAACCGTGAGAAGCAGAATCATCCCTTGTTAAAGTGCAAAGATAGAACACCATGAGTGCTAGGTTTAATAATTCAAGACAATTAATTGCTGAAAAATGGACCGAATTGTGGTTTCCTGTCACATGGACTGAGGATGAAAATAGGAGTTGGGCATGCAGACCAGAACTGTGATAAGCGTGTGCCAGTACGCCCTTATATTTCCAGAGAAGAGAATACATTGAAAGGCCAAGTTCAAAGGCAAATCTTCATGGCAGAAGGCATAGACGATGAGAGATGTTGGGCTAATTGGGTGTGAAAGCAAAGTCAAGTCCACCTCCTGGCTCCTGGGTTTGAGCTTACGTGCTGCTAAGGAGCTGAATGTACCAGACATGGCACGAGCATGCCAGCCAGTTGTAGAGGGTCATAAAACAAAGGGCTTTATACTTAATAAGTGTTGAGGATGACTTGCACTAGAGGAAGGCTGAAGTTGTCCACCTGACAGTAGATATCCAATCACAATCACAATCCCAGCCCTTAGAGAAAGTATACTTAGATGTTCCCATTGAGCCACCCGCAATCCCTCATAGGATTTTCTTATTTGCAACATAGTATGATATCACTCATGATCAATTTTTAGTACATAATTATGTTTTTATTTAAAATGTATTGAGAGGTTGAGCGAACGTCCATTGATGTCCATTGTATTTACCTGTTTTAGACAATTGATATAAAACAGTTGAATGGGACTTTGCCAACTTCCTGAGTCGGTCTGTTTATTTGGTGTAAGAGTTACACTGCATCCCATCCTTTGCATGACATGTTACTGATTAACGATCATATGTTCAGAAGGAATGGGCAGGCAGAGGAAAAAACAAGGAAAACGGAAAACAAAAAAGGCCAAAATAAATCTCTGTCCTTGCAGAGGCACCGGCAGCCACAGGCAATCAGCAAGTGGGTTCCACTCTCCTGGATGGAGGGTCAGAAAGGCTGAGGAGACTCTCCTGATGGTGGCAGACTTGCTGGCCATTGTTTGGTGTTCTGGTCATGGACCTATAGGGAAGCAAGGAAGGGGCAGGGGGTTTGGGAAGTAAGGATCAGGGAAGGACTGGGCGGGCAGAGAGACAATGAGAGAAAGTGGAACAAAAAGGGAAAAAATAAACCTCTATCTCGCAGAGGCAGTGGCACTCACTTAACACAAACATTGATTTTGTATACCAAGATATGCCACTTCTAGGAATACAAAAAACAGTTGGCATACCATGAGGAATTGAAAACAGACTTTTATAGAACGTATGCTCTGATTCTTCAAGAGAGCTACATTTTTAGAAAATCCCATATATCTTCTCCATATATGGCTGACATGACTTCTTGTACCCTAAATATGTGGACAGCATGCTTAGTCACATTTCTGTTAAATTGACTTGTACAATTCTTGTTTCAGAAGGATGCACACAACTTTTTCAAGATAATGTGAGGCAAGCAGTGAGTGGATTCCCCTAATCCCTGTTGTTTTAGCCAATTCCTATAATTGTATATGTGAGAGGCTTTCACATGTAAGGGCCTTGTTGTGATGAGGTGACACTGGTGTGTGATTGCTTGTTGTTGAGAGGCTGATATATTTGTAGAATTTTGTATTTCAGCTTGTCAGAAATTCAGACGGCCTAGCTAAGATTTTAAATGCTCTGGGATAACTATACATACTTTTACTTAGAAGATTTTATGATGGAAGGCTTTCTTGTCTTGTATAATTGCTCTTTTGTAGCATATGAGTTGCTGCTCAGATTAGTTACTTTTAATGATGCTTGGACTAGGATTGGCTGTTTGGACTTTCACTTTGTATTCAACTGTTTGGATCATAGAGTTGTTCAACTTTGTGTGAATGACTTATGAGTGTCTGCTTCACTTCACAGACTCAGACTCTGACCATGATGTATTGATGGCCAGGGTCGATGAAGTACTGTTAAACTGAAGTAACTTGGCATACATTTAGTTTTGGAGACGAGTCAGGAATCAAGCAGGACTTTAGCAGTTTTACAAAAGAAAGGATTCTTTGATTTTAAAGACATAGGTACAGGTATGAAAAGTTATTATTGGAAAACACCTGGAAATGCATGTTCTCCCATCTCCACCCCTGACCTGACAGAAACATTCAACAAGCTCTCACGTGCATCCCGATGCAGGATGCCACACACTTGCCTTCCCATGGGAAAAACAAGTGCAAATCATGGCACCCACTATATGCATGGCTGCAACATGAGATAAACACTACACCAGCCAAGGGAGGTAAGCAAGTCCCCTGAGTCCCTTGTTGCATGATCGTCACCCCACAATACACACAGCATAGAGTAGGTCTAAGATCCAGCAAAACACATGCCCAATTAAAGTATGCTACCTGCCAAGTTCATCGAAAAAAGGTGAGATAACAAACCTGGCAAGTCTTGAGGAGTTATGTAGACAAATTCTGTTTTGAAGTAAAAGGTTTAAGCTCAGGACAGGGAAGTGACTCCATTATATGAAAACAAAAGGAAGCACAGCTACTCCCATCATGACTTTTAAAACGCACATGCACTCAGACTAGGATATACATACATATATATATATACATACATACACACGTCTGACCTCCCCCAACCACACACACAAACCTCACACACACAGGCAGACATTGTTAGGGAGAATTCTCATAAATATGCTAATTCCCTTCACCTTAGAAACCCCCAGCTCGATTTTGAGGACTTTATTTATTTACCTGGAGAGAGTGTGAGCCTTTTTTCCCACTCTCACATATATTTTGATGTGTGTTTTACTCTTGTGTTCTCTGATTATGGGGTTTTAGATAACTCCATAGGCATCATATTTTCATGTGTGTCACACAGCACCCTCAGTGCAGTGACACAGGGAAGCTTTTTAGGCTGTCCCAAGGTTTAAAAACCTTCTCTGGTATAAACTACTGTTTCCCATAGAATGTAAAGTTAAATTGACTTTACTAGTCTTTTTAAATTCCTAGACCCAGCAGACCCTATCTTACAATAGAGTTATGGAGGGGTTACCTAGTATCCCATATGTCTAGAAACTCATGTAGAAGTCAATGCTACCCTTTCCTATCGAAATAGTTTTACAACGAACTACCGTGATTTTTCCCGACCACGAACACTGGTAGCTAAAGATCAGGGGAGCCATGTTTTTTAAGATGGCGCCTGAGCCCCCTTTGTTTAAACAGGTCCCGGGCTTCTTTTTTCACCATTTCTATTTGGAAAGGTCCTTCTAGAGTTTGTCTCTGTGCGCCAAACTAGGTTTTGTCCCTTTGTTTCTATGCCTTTGGCGGCCTTCAGGGCTGAAGACCAGCTCTGGCGCCCGAGTGTCTGGGGTGAGCAGGAAGTGAGGGAGGTGCCCAAAACTCCCTGTGCTTAGTCCTCTAGGAGAATCAAATGCACTCTGGCATGATTGGCTGGCTGACTGTCAGGCAAGGGCAGCCACCCTGCTTGGTGAGTGGCATCTAGGCTGGAATGAATGGGAGAAAACTGTTTAAAAGGTGAGTCTCTTGGACTGGAATACAGAATCGACCACTGGAACAAAAGAACCGAAGACAAGCTGGAAGAGGACGGCTGCTGCAACTACTGGACCATTGGTGTGCCCAGTGGAGCCCTGCTGCAGGTCCGAATCGCCAAGTTCAGCTCGACAGAGAAGCCCTTCATGGACTACTTCTTCCTTTGAGTTGGTAGGACCAATCAACTCGTAAGCCACCTGGACACCATTCTCACAGCTGGTTGAGTTTTCCTCAGAGTGCTGCAGGAAACCGAATAACCAGGGAGAAGGACTTCAGCTTGTGTGCTTGAAGACAGCTACCGGAATCGAAGAATTGACAGTTTGGCAGCCTTGTCACCAGTCCCCATGCAGTGCAGGAGTCCCCCAATATCCTCCCTCTTGTCCCCTTGACTAAGGCTCAGGAACAGCGAGATATGCAGGAACTGCCAGGAACAGAAGTCTTGAGCCGCATCTTTTTCTTCAAAATAAGGTACTGTGAAAACCCAAAAGAGAGAACTTACCTCTCACTGCAAAAGTTTGTGGACCTTTGGCAACTTGCAGGCCTAGTCAGCTTGTGACCCGACATATTAACTTTTCTTCTGTGAACTACTTCTGAGAACCGTGGCAAAGACTTTTCCGTTTAAATACCAGAACCGTTTTTACCTATACAAGACACTAGTCCATTGACTTTGGCCTACCCATTGCATTGAATCAACTTCTCTGGTGAACTCAAACTATTTGCACTGTCTTTACTGTAATATTCATTTTATTCACTTATGCCTGTTTGCTCTTACTTCAACTGCTCTGAATGTCATTTTGCTCCTCCTTCAAAGTAGTGTAAATGTCTCAGAACCGGTTAGTGTGAAGAATTGTAGCATATTGTGTGTGATATTGATTGCCTCCTTTCAGCAAAGGTTTTCTAAGTGACTGTGTAAATAAATTAAGAAGTGTTTTACCAAGAAACCTTGAGTTTAACTGCCTGATTCATGGAATTATTTGTGCTGAAAACGCAGATTTGTGCGCCTTTCTGCCTAAAAATCCCTGTTTGAAGTATGGGGATTTTCGGGCAGAAAGGCGCACAAATCTGCGTGTTCAGCGCAAATAATTCCATGAATCAGGCAGTAAGTGTCTATCTGAATACTTGTGATTGTAGACTTCTGTGAAACATCATTACAATCTGACATTCCCTCTTGAGATAAGTTTGGCAGCTCAGCTCGCTACCAAAAAGTGTGTGGTACAGACTTATACCAAAGGTTGGTTTTTCTTACACCTGTAGTCCCAGTTGTGTGTAGTAGTCCCCATGGGTACTGCATACAAACTTTGCCTAACACACACACATACATTCGCTCGGTCGGGTGACACATGATGAGTTGTTCTACTTAAAGCTCAACTTCATTATTCTGCAACAGTCCCCAGAAAGATCTGAGTGGGCCAATCCTCTGATCACGACTTGATGGATTTTCATAATTGACAGTCATTCTTAGAGGAGTTTCGCACGGGGACTAGATGCAGGACAATTAGGCATTGCAGAATTTCGACAAGAGAGCTGTTAGGTGTTTGCTCTTCAATACTGATCCTTTCTGTATCAGTGTTTGCATATCAAAGTTAAACAAGGAAGTGATGTTTAATGCAGGGTTATTTTTGTTGCACTCTTACTCTGGGTGGGTGTATCATTTCCCAGCACAGCTGCAAAATTACTCCTGACTATTGAAAAATTACAATCCAAAAACACTGTGTTATGATTCAGCTATTGCTGTTTCAGATTACGGAACATTTCCTTTTGGCTAAATTATAGCACAAATAATGGGTGTGGTTGTCAATCCAATATCACCAGGTCGACCATCTTAATTGATTCCTCTGTGTATTTTCACCAGCATAAAATGTCAAGACTTGTACATTTTGTCAGCCGAGGACTCTGCACAAACACAGTTGTCTTAAGCAATTATTGGTTGATGGGACAATACTCACAAAGTTTTACTGTGTAGTACCTATCAGCATCTCACACAGAGACTCATTGATGTTTCAGGGAGGGTCCCTCAGATTGGAGCACTTCTTCTTGTGGCACTCTATTTCCCTTGCCTTAGTACTCTGCTTATCCTCAGTAGTTTTGGATAACTACCAGTAGTGAATACTGTAAATAAGTGACCCACACTTAGATGTTTGCGGCACTTGGGGAAAGCGAAAAGATTCAGACTTTTGAAGCCGTATTCACGAGCAATCTAAGCACAAAACTAATCTGCACAGTGGAACTCCTTAGTTGGAGGTGATTCAGTGTTCAAGGTATTTGTTTACTCACGTTTTTCGGGTTTACTTGAAGAGTTAGTTCGTGTTGCAAGAATTCCAAGTGAATGTTTTTCATAACCATAGGCCTTAACTAGAACATAAGGGCATCTTTCTGAATTCTTTAGTACAGACAATGACTACACGTTTGGTACAACGTAGCCGGACACTACACAAGAAATATCAGTCAGCTGTTGTGTCTCAAAAAGTAACCTGCCATTTACATGTCCTCTTTGTTAACGTAGTTACACCTGATAACATTATTCTTTGTTATCCATCCTCACGATTTCTGCAGGATCTGGTGCTTCCAACTCAGTGCACATTTGAAAACATTTTTCTGCACCATCTGTCTGAGGGCAACCCCAATTTCCCTAATTGTGCCCCCTTTTTCTCTCCACCTCTATAATCCCTATTTTCCTACCCCTTCACTGCCCATGACAATTCTATGGACGACTGCAGTGTAATGTCCCATCTCCAAAAGCATTTAAACAGCCGGATTGAGTTGGGGGGAATGGGTACCGTTTCCACATCATGTAAACACTAGTGCAGGGATGTTTATTTTGCTGCATTTGAAATAGAGAAGATAAGTAAGTTGAGGGACAGTTATGAACTAGCTTTAATAACATGCATCCTCTTCAAATCAACATTGCAAGTGAACCTAAGTGTTTCTTTCTGGATACTAATTGTTGGAAGATCTGAACAGGTGCAGCAACTGCCTTCTCTCCCACTCCCAGGACAACCAAGTCAAAATAAAAAATGACCTCCTCTCCTACGACAAAGTATCTGGCTATGAAAAAAAAAAGATGTTTGCGTGTTTTGCTCTGATCTAATGTACAGTCCTTGCTGGTTTGGATGCAGAATCACAGAAATATATACAATCCATATCAGTCCATACGGTGTCAATCACATTGTTATTCTCGCAGCTAAGGATCAGGGACAAATACACAATTGTCTCAATTCGTTTTCAGTAAAAGCAGCCAGTAAACAGCTGCCAGGGTGATTAAATGCCAGAATGAACAGAAGCATTTAATGGGCCATGAAAGCTAAAATGTGATTATTCTCCTGAGGGAATGGATATTATTTCTACATTATGCAAGGTTTTCCATGAGCAAGTATAACCAGCGTCAGCAGCGAAACGGAAAAGCAGGCACACTTCATGATATTTCTCTGTCTCAGAAGTTATAGGAAACAAACAGAGGGTGCAGATCGATGGGGGCTACATTATCTCTGCTGGATAAATAACACACCCATTTCACTGATTGTTTGCCAGATGTGATGTAATTGATGCTACCAATACGTTTGGGATTAAGCAGCCCCCAATCTGCAAATTGCAACCATTTGTATCCGTAAAGGATTAGTCAATGGTTTAATAAATTGCAGTGTACACTTCAAGGTCAAAACATGTCGGTGTAGAGATGCAATTTCTCAGGGGGGTACCCTGGTGCTATTTACTATACTTCTGGTTATAATTGTAATTTATCTTAGTTGTGCAAAGGAACACATCTTTGCCATAATAACAGTGCCACCTCCTGTGGATATGAGATGCCAATTTACCCATTTGCCCGTTGCAGCAACCGATCAACCTTGATTATTAGTTCTGTCTATGGCTCATAATTCAATGTAATTGTCTCACTGCAAATACTGTGAAAAATACGAACAACACACCCATCCAAAAGCCCTACGAATACACTCATAAAGATCACATGAATAGTTTGGAATCCGAAATAAATTATTGACTAATGTAAAATGCTTTGATTTTTAAAGAACACGTGCATCATGACGTTTTAAGCTTCCTCAGTGCAGAAAGCCATTAATCATTTGTCCTCTTCGGGCTGTTGATCTGCAATGTTCTTTTTAGTGTGGGGACTACAGAGAAGCAACAAGAAACCAAATTGTGTAGTTGATAAGCTAATAGAACTGGCTAGAGGGGGCTGCATTGTTGGCTTGCAGCACTGTGACAAATTCACTTCTGTTCAGTGATAGACATGTACCAAAAAAGTAGTGGCACTGTGACTCCAGCGGAAGACAGAGTAGACAGGAAAGGAGAAAGGTGCAACATATTTTTCAAGGGTTGCAGTCATGCCTGTTGACAGCTAATTGAGTTGAAATAGATTTCAGTTTAGCTGTTACGGATGCCCAGTGGTAAAGTGGAGAGGGGTGCTTTAACTTTATAGAAAAAAAAATCCAGAGTGGTGAAAATGGTTGGAAAAAGTAGTATAGCTTTTAAAATGTAAAAAAAATAAAAGTAGTGGAACACCATTCACGACCGTTACTGCTCACTTAGACCGCTGCATCTGTTCTGCAGGAATACAACTATAAGTAGAGGCTGAAATGCCCACTAAGCCCTCACACTTCTACAAACCAAGAGCCAACACAGTCATAAAGTATGCTGTAGTTGGAATTTGTAGTGGTCTTTTATTCTGCCCTTCAAAGCCACGTGTTGGCTTTATCTGTCCTCTTTTCAAGTGACCCATTACCTCTTGGCTTGGTCCAAATAATGGAATAGTTGCCTCTTAATGCTGCTTGGTCAATGCAACAATAACATAATGCTTCACAGTTCTAACCTTCCACATGCCCTTTTGTAAATTTTTACAGATTTTTGAGGCGCTTATGATGGGACCACCCCCTTCCACAAAGATCTTCACCCAAGCTTTCTTGCCTACAATTAGGTGCATACCTGATTAATGCCTTTAGAGGCGTAAGAAATACACCTATCATAACTTCCCTTTGTTCTACAAGATATACGGTATGGGGTATTAGTTCCAGTTATCTAATAATTGCATACATTATTTATATAATCACCAATAACATCAAACTGTATCCAACAAATAATTATTTTAACTATATCAGTTATTGGGGGGCCTCTGGGAAAGTTCTTGCTTCTGTCAATATGTTGGGAAGGGGCTGCCGCTCCATCCACTATGGTCCTGCACATTCACAATATGAATTCAGCCTCTCCCTTCTGATCATTCATAGTCTTGGCAAACCCCTCTCCCACCTCGGTACTTTAGGCGCTATATAAATAAACTATCAATATCAATATCAATATCAATGAACCACAATACTGGAAGACCTGCAATGAGTTCCCAGTGATGTTCCCGACCCTTTCCCATGACTCCCAGCCTATTGCAGGGGTTTCTTAATACGCACATATGGGTGGGGATTGACACACCTCACAATGAACCTGGCGCAGAAGGGATCTGTGCATCTGGATGAAAATAGCCTGGCAATAAAAAGGAATCAAGAGACTCAAGCTTGTCTAGTAGTTTCACTGTAGGATTGGCAATGGTCTAGACAGCAGGGAATACGCAGAGAAGTGGGAGACAGAGGAGTAGAGTATCGAGGCAAATTAACATAGCATACAGTTCAACCTGTCACATATTCAGTCACTGAGGTAAAAACCTTTCATTGTTAAGATTTTTTAAAGAAATATTATACCACATTGCGAAAGAATGAGAACATGATTTAGAAGAAATAGAAAAATATGAAAAGAAAGCAATGAAATTACATATTTCAAGTAGACCATGTGACTTGATGGAATTCTTCATATAAGCGGATGGGCACTTGAGAAATTCACACATTTCACTAGTGAAAATGTCATCTTTCTCACATCCAAATATTCGAAAGACATATGCACCAATATGAGACTGAATACATGGCAGTCTTCATTGAGTTTGTTTGCTTTGGATGGCCCAGTTAGCACCTATGCATGCCTCGTTGCCACTTTGTGTTGCCTATTTGAGTTAGATCTAGTCTCTATACGTTAGAAGCATGCTTAACAGCATCTTCTGTTTTTTTGAGGTAATTAAGGTAGTGCTAGGCTTAGATATACATGATATTGAATCCAAAGTGATTGTGGTAGATGGTACATCATAATAGTCATGCTGGTTAAACTCAGCAGATTGCATCCCTCTCGCAGTGTTCATTGTATATCCAAAAAGATGATCAATCTTTTGAAGAAACCTATGGAACATTTTTAAAAAGTCTTATAGTCCAGCAAAAGAGCTGGGAGTCTCTAAGGTTGAAGAGAAATAGCACAGAAATGTTAATTTTCCCTAACACCACCCGAGACAAACTCCACCGGACCATCTTCACCGACTAGCAGGACTTCTTTGCTGCTGCAAGAACCGAGTGCCAGGGGTGGAGTAATCCATAGTTGAGTGCAACATCTGAAATCTGGCTAGAAACTCCAGGAGTCTCCTAGGGACACGCCAGAAGCAGGATGACCAGATCTTGAATCTCCTCAGCAGAGTGCAGGACCCATGGAGTGAAGGAAGCCCAACCGGTATCTGAGATCCACGACAGAGCTGTTTGCTAAGCGCTGAAACCGCAAAGTGATGCTCAACTGAAAAGAGCTCATAGCTGCTGACAACCTCCCAAGTACCACCGCAGGAGCCCTCCAGACATCCTCCCGCTTGTCCCCATGACCGACGCTCAGGAACACAGGATATGCAGCACTGTAGCTGGACGGAATTCAGCTGGACCACTCTTCTTCAAACCAGAGGTACTTTTTAGACATAGAGTACTTACCTCAGTATCTTTATCTGTGCTCTTCTCAGTTGAGACTTGCATTGGCTACTTCTGTTGGAGTTGATTCCAACTCTGCTTTTCACAAGTGTAACAGCTTGTGACCCTACAAGTGATGTCTACAAAACCCTCTTTGTGCAAGACTTTTATTAACTAAGGCAGGCCTCTGCTCCATAGACTGTTCTCCAATTGACTTTGGCTGTCCTGGCTCCCTGCAGACTCTTCTAGTCCGTTGACTTTGATATTTCTGTCCCTCATATGTGGTTACTTGTTTCTAGACTGTTATTGCTGGGAAAGGCTTGTCTAGACTTCATTGGAAGATAGAAGTGTACTCACATGCCCTGAGAACCGTTTTAACCTTTTTCCTTAATCTAACCATAACTAGTGATATATAAATGCCATTACTGTCCTTATGAATGAAGTCACCTCTGAGTGTATAAAGTGTGTAAACACATCTCTAAATAGTATCCACTACACTTGTGCTGATTCTGGAAAATTATTTTAAAGTATATTGTATTGTTACATATCTTGCCCTTTTTAAAGAATGCTTATTTAAAAATTGATGTTAAATAACTAAATAACGATTTATAACTGAAACCTTGATTGTAAGTATTACTTGGCTACTTGTATTTGCACATTTAATTGCTACAGTTCTACAGCTCACATTTACCCCTCTTGAGATAGGCCTGGCTGCTCAGTCACACTAACAACTTGTGTAGTACAAACAATTACCAAAAGGTGGGTTGCCTAATACCATGCAGATAAGTGTTGTGTATTCTCACACAGTGTACATCCATTCTTACCTAACAGTTGGCTGTCCTCAAAGGACAGCTAGCCAGCCAATCAGGACTGGTTGCATTCAGGCATTCCTAGAAACAATGGACAGGAGCGTTTCGGGACCCTCCCTCACATCCTGTTCTTCCAGACACACTAGAGCCAGAGGCGGGCTTTAGGGCTGAAGCCCGGCAAATGTAGGACAAACAAAGGGTTCAAACCTGTTTGGACGCACAGATTAAAATCCAAGAAAGAGCTCATAAACAGAAAATGACGAAAAAAGAAGACCGGCCCGTTTTGACACAATGGTCACGCTTGGGTGCTGTACTGCAGCTGAGGGTTTACCCTGCGGTACAAAAGCACAATGGTAGGAAAAATGGAAACCACTTCCACTAGCCACTTAATGCAGTGAAGGTAACATACACATATTACATACAAATGTAGGATAAGGGGCTAGTAGGTAAGCCACAGCACTCCACATAAAAGGGTGTGTGCAGGACCTACGAAGAGAAAAGGTAAGTAAAACCAATTTCACTTTACTATTCTTGAGAACGGTAGTTCACACAAGACAAGGGGCCCCATTACGGGTTTGGCAGTAGCCATGCCACTATTGGCAGCATGGCTGCCACCAAAACCGGGTCCGGGTTCCCTGAATGGGGAATTACCGGGCCATTTCGAGTTCGGAGGGCCCGGTAATTCCTCCCTCTGTGAACCCGGAACTTCATAATTCCCATTTGAGCCCCCATAGGGCTCAATGGGAATGGGAGAGGGAGCTAACAACAGGGCAATTACGACCAGCCCATTGGTAGCTCCCTGGTCCTCTCGCGGGACCCGGTAATGACGCCTGGTTTTACCAGGCGTCCTTGCCGAGTCCCGCAAGGAGACCTCGTAATCGTGCAGAATGGTGTTAACGGGTCTGCATCCATTAGCGGAACCCGTTAATCCATTCCGCACGGGTCGTAATGAGGCCCAAGGTATTTAAAAAGCTTATGCAAAATCTAAAGGATTTCTCTGGGACACTGCAATGAAGGTGCTGTGTGTCACCATACAAAAAGTAAATGCCTATGGAGTTTGTCAAACTCCAAGAACAGTGAAAACACATAATCCAAATCAGGTCGAAATGCATGAGAGAGTGGGAAAAAGGTCTGACTCACTCCAGGTTGAAAATCAAAACGTCCTAGGTCCAGTAAAAGAGCTGAGGGGCTCTAAGGTTGAAGGGAATTAGCACAGAGATGAGAATTCTCCCTAACAGGGAAACTATGGCAGGCATTTAAGGCACATATTCAGTGGGTACAGAGTTTGGAGTGCTTTGAGCCATTCGAAAAGGAACTTGGGGAAGTAGAAGCCTAACAGAAGGTCCTTTAGCAGCAACATTCCTTGCAATGAAAGAAAAGGCTTTTATAACAAAAGGGACAGACTGTGGTCGGGCAGGACAAAAAGGCTGGGCTAATACTTTGTACAGGGGGGTGGTCCTGTGCTCAAACGTTTGCACTACAGTGAGTTGTTGCAGTGATAGTTTAAACAGACTTCCATGTTAGTGATAATACATGAAAACAAGAATGCATTATTGGAGGAAGGGTCTGATCCAAATACTGGAGAAAAATCTACAGTGCCCTTTATTTTAATTAGGTCACACATGTAGGAATAGAATATAGAAAGTGAAACATATCACCAATTATACATGTTGGGTTAGATAAATAACATATAATTCAAATGTTCCGTGCACATTGATTAAAGTTACATGTTCATTGGTGACAGGTGGGCACTGAATCTAGACTTTTTAAATCAAGTAGAAAACCAAATTCTGAAGTGTCCTATGGAAATGCACTGAAAGTTCAGAAGGTACATTTACAAAAAGTTCATGAGGTGTGCTGCTGGCACACCTATACAATAGTGCAGTATTGTTTTTCCTGTGCAAAGTTTTGCAAAATATTACTACATATTTGCCAAACAATGTGAATCAACAGCATAAACAATAGTGTGAAAATCAAAGCAAATCGCTAAATGACAAAGAAACCTAAAAATAGGGTCTGCTGTGGGCTGGTTTGAAAGGGATAACCAAGAGACTGGTTGACGTCAACATAAAGGTAGTGGTGGAAATTTGGGTCACAGTTCAAGAAGGTTTAAGAAAGAACATAATGACACTGGACGTTTCGGCTGGTAAGGTGTTGCAGCCTTCTTCTGGGGCTGGGTAAAGCAGGTTTCCCTATAGGTAAAAAACAATATGGTTACATATTGTTAGATGGTCCAGGAAGTGGATCATTCCTAAAAAGTTAAGAATAAGAGCCCGTGAGAGGCTATTCTGCGGGGGTTAACCTCAGATCCCGTGCACTGACCTTTCAAGTAGGTAAAGAGATCCAAATCTGGTATGTATTGGACCAAGGCCGGGGGTGGATCTGCAGGCTCCGGAGGGTTTGGCTGGGTCACTCTGGGGTGATCTGTGAGTATATAAGGAAAAACAGGGGATTGGGTCAACTGTGGCAAAAAAGAGAATAACTACAGCTGTGTAGTAAATAGGGAGCACACAGGGTACCTTAAGGCTGAGACGGCGCAGTATCGATTTTTGCGGTGCCTCCATGGTGGAAGTTCACTCTGTGAGGCATGATCCAGTGCCAGCCGGTACTGTGACCCACATTTCCACCACTACCTTTATGATGACGTCGACCAGTCTCTTGGTTATCCCTTTCAAACCAGCTTTGATTTTCACACTATTGTTTATACTGTTGGTTCACATTGTTTGTTTGGCAAATATGAAGTAATATTTTGCAAAACTTTGCACAGGAAAAACAATACCGCACTATTGCATAGGTGTATTGGAAGCACACTTCATGAACTTTTTGTAAATGTACCTTCTGAACTTTCATTGCATTTCCATAGGACACTTCAGAATTTGGTTTTCTACTTGTTTTAAAAAGGCTAGATTCAGTGCCCACCTGTCACCAATGAACATGTAACTTTAATCAATGTGCACAGAACATTTGAATTATATGTTATTTATCTAACCCAACATGTATAATTGGTGTTATGTTTCACTTTCTATTTTCTATTCCTACATGTGTGACCTAAATTAAAATAAAGGACACTGTAGATTTTTCTCCAGTATTTGGATCAGAACCTTCCTCCAATAATGCATACTTGTTTTCATGTATTATTACTAACATGGAAGTCTGTTTAAAATATCACTGCAACAACTCACTGTAGTGCAAACGTTTGAGGACAGGACCACCCCCCCTGTACAAAATGAAATAAAAGGCACCTGGGGGCATCCGGAAGGGATTGGACACTTTTTGAGAATGAGTAAGTATGGAAGCAAGGTACTTCCATGGCCCGTAGGTATGGGGAAGTGGATATGCCAGTCAGGCCCCTGGCAAAGCTTGCTTGCTCAGAGTAGTCGAGTGAAACCCCATTGGCAATGAGGAACAGTATGGGGGAAGTATGCACACAACAGGCAGAGATTTTAGATTTTTTTGCAGTACTATGAGGCTCTTTACTCATGTTTCCCAGTTAGACTGGAGCATAAAGGCTCGCATTTCTGGAAGCACTCC
The DNA here is from genome assembly GCF_040938575.1 of Ambystoma mexicanum. Taxonomy (NCBI): domain Eukaryota; kingdom Metazoa; phylum Chordata; class Amphibia; order Caudata; family Ambystomatidae; genus Ambystoma; species Ambystoma mexicanum. Next base: position 521,358,121 of record NC_090934.1, read on the forward strand.
CAACATCAATTCTATCTGATGAGGCTTCATCTAGTCTAGGTGAGCTGTTTACACTAGAGGACATAGCTGTGGCCATTGACAAACTCCTAAAGGGCCCTGGGGTAGACGGCCTATGTGTGGAGGTTTATAGGAAATACAACCAAATGATATGCCCACACATGTTTAGGCTCTGTGAAGAGTCAATTGGAATGGGGACCCTGTTGATAACGCTGAGAGAAGTGGTAATTACAATGTTACTGAAACCTGGTAAGCCACCAGAGGAGAGAGGTTCATATCGTTCCCTATTGTTATTAAATGTTGACATGAAGATATTTCCCTGTGTGCTAGCCACACAGTCATTACCGTACATGTCACATATCTTCCACCCTGACCAGTCTGGCTTAAATCCGGGCTGCATTTAACACGAGAAGGCTATTTAATATGATGTCCCAAATAAACCCTCAAGTGTTGCCAGTGGTGGTTGTATTAGATGCTGAGAAAGTGTTTGAGTCAGTGGCATGTGACATCCTGTTTACGGTCTTGAAGAAATATGGGCTTGGCCCATACATGGTAAATTACATAAAGTTACTGTACAGCCAACAACTGGACATAATTAGAGTGGGGTGTCACATAGTCAATTGAAGACTAGTTGCTCTGGGCCAAGAAGCAGACAGATAATATTCCAATAAATATAGGTCCCTTTAACTGCGTTCCTCAGAGAGCAAATACGTCAATGTGATCCTGTAGACGCACTGATAGGTTTTGCCATTGTCGCCTGACACCTGCAGAGGATTTACTCCACTTTATGTTCTTTTGTTCTGGCTTTACTGGCCAACGGGATAGAATATTGAAGCCTTTTCTTAAAATTGCTAGGTTTAGGCAATCATGTCCAGCCTCAACGCATTTGCTATGGGCAAATACACCATTAGCTAGCTTGTTCACATTCTCTTATATAAGACACGCACTGTTTCGGTGAAAATGCCTTTGTGTGTCCCAGTTTAGCCTTTTGACATCTCAAAGTCTGTGATTAGCTTTCCATCCCTATTTCATTACCCACAGTGCTACACATTTCTATCTTTTAAATGTTATCTGTTCCCTCTAAAGGGTTGGGTTTTCGTAGTGTCTTTATAGTTATTAGTGCATTGGTGTGTTTAATTAAAACATATGTATTTTATTTAAGGTTTATTGTAAATTCCTTTATTTTGCACTGTTGTATTTTGCAGTCTTGGTTTCTACTGGATAATATTCAGACCCCTTCTGAGTGTATAGCCTTCCCTTGGTCCACATGTACACAAAAGCTGTGCCTGGTTTACCTTTATGATAGGGATCACTGTTGGTTTGTAGAGATGTGGGGGCTTAGTAGCCGGGTTAGCTACTACTAATCCTATTACACTTGCAGAGCAGAAGTAATGTCATCACACATCCACTGAGATAAAGAAAGCGAGATGATGGCTGGCCATCAATATCAACATTGCAAAACAAATGCTTGCATGCCCACAGTCAAGACCTCAAGCTTCTAACCAAAAAGCCACTATAGGCATTGAGAGTGGAGGATACACTGAGCTGCATGTTGTTGGCGTTTCACATAAATAGCATCTCTGCTTTGTGTGTGAGTAACAAGAAAATATCTATACCTCAGGTGAAGACACTGGCAACACTTCACTGATGGCAAATATGCCAAGTGATGAAAGGAATTGACTGCAGTCTAGAGACTGGAAGATGGCCTGCCGGGGCACAACAAAGAGTTACAACAAAGTGGCATTGGCATGACAGTGGTTAGGTGCAGACTAAAAAACAGAGGAGAGTAATTTATTAAAGGCAGGGGAGTAATGCCGTCCCATAAATATATCACTAATCTTCAGAAAAAAACAGAAGACCTTACGCTTTAAAGAACATCTTGTCAATCTCTGATTGTTCCACAAAAAATCATTTTTCTGCACCCCCCCTTATGCTTCCACTGCCCCTTCCAGCAACACCCACAGCCGACCTATAACCCTATGGGTGCATCCCAGCTACGTCCCCTTTTGTAAATTAACACAGTATCACATACACATCTGCTGTCGAAAGACACTACTGGAGTGTATGGGTGAAACACAGCACTAAGTAAATACTTTAGGAGGACAGCGTAGATTTCAGTGAGAAATAGGTACAAGTCCTTCAAGCCCCCACACACCTAGTAATATATATATATATATATATATATATATATATATATATATATATACAACATGAGAAAATAAAAAGAAACAATGTTGATGGTTCAATTGATTTAGGTCAATGAATTCTGCTAAGAAAATAAACATGAAATAACATAATTTAATTTGGTATTTTTACATCATTGAGCATCGGCACAAGCTGGTGGTATCTCAGCAGTAAATCCGCCAGGGTACCACCCGATGCAAATAGCATTACTGCAACTCGTGTTGGCGCTATTAGCACAGGATCCCAAAATGTGGTGGGGCGGTATGTCCCCATTCATATTGGGTCCATTGGACATAATGGGGCATTTTTGGCGCTATTACAGCAGGGCTAATAGTGCCATGGTAATAGTGCCGACAATTGGCTGAAAGTGGCCAGGTTTACCTCCAGCTGAAAGCTGGGAGTATAGCTCCAACTTTCCACCCAACTCAGTTACGTTAACACCACATTTTTACCTCTCCACCCAACTTGCGATGAGGACCATTGACTATATGTTTTGTTTGCTGCTATAGTCACATACATCCACACCTTAACGTTTTGGTGACTGCACAACAAGGCTTATGTTGTTTTGGAAGGTTTAACACATTCCTCAACAGGGCAGCTTACAATCAACTCTGCAAAATATAATGCAAATGTGTTAAAAAAAGGTAGTTGTGTATGATGAAAACAGAAAAAGTGTTAGGTTACGCACCATTGATGGAAAACTAGCCATCTGGGAGGAAAGTAAAGCATTTGGGATTTACAGGTAGTTTATTGTATCATAAAATCCTTCAGGAGTGATAAATATGGCTCGAGCCAACTGTTTTCATAAAATCTGCTTTAGGGCGGCCCTAAATCTTTACACGACGGGAAGGCATTTTAAAAGCTCAATTGTTATTGCTATATTATAAGAATGTTTTAGGTGAAGCTCAATGTCAAAATCTGTACTTCCTATGGTTTGGGTGTTGCACATTGGTGCATCCGTATGGGATTTATAAAGCAGAAATCTAGCTGGGAAGCAATAGATCACTGTACGTATGCATGGCATGAGCTGTCTTCATCTGTGTAGGGTTATAACTGTAACCATACCTGACATTTGATATTGCACTTACTTTTAAAAGATCACCAAATTTTTCATTGGAATTGCATGGGATATGTACCCCGTGAGGTACGCAGAAAGTAATGCATCTGGTAAATATTCTTACCATGTGGTAAATATTCTTACCACTTGCAGTATCCTCTTAGAGAGTACCTCGAAGAACCTGTTTGACGCAACAAGAACATTATGTGTTATCCTCAAAATATGACATGCAGTAAGTAATTTTAAACTACCCAAGTCTAGATTCAGGAGGAAAAAAAAAGATGCACGTTAATGTACATCTGTGACAGCAATGAAAATGTATGGTAGTTGTCACACGTGAGCCACACCACTGGGGTACTAGTTGAAGTGTCGGTTCCTACTGTACATATCTGCTCATTGCACAAGTGAAAATGTAGAATCAAAACGTGCACATATTCAATTCCGTGTGCTGCCCTTTGGGTGCAACATTGTTTTAGGAAAGTGAAGTAGTGCGTAACTTCACTTTCAGGGCAACTTTTTTATTTAGGCACCCATACTTTTTACCTCAACTAATGATGTTGCACAGTCCCACTCAGGTGTAACAGGAATACCCAGTCAGGTTGTCAATCAGACAAAGTCCACCCATCCTGAACAATTGATAAATTTGTTCGGGGAGCTACAAAGGTTGAATTCCTTGACCAATGTACCTATTTATTGTTGTGTCCATTTGTTGAGGGTGTTGTTAGAAGGAGCAAGAAGGACTTTGTGCAATTGCTTTGCTGTTGTGCTGATGCATGGACTTCAGAAGGACCCGGGCTCTTTGTGGTGGTAGAGCACATGAGGTATGTGTAGCCCAACGCTCTAGCTGAATATCTGCCAGGTATGTGAGAATAGGCAGTAGGGATGCTGGACGACTCTGTTCACCAGGCTAATGTGATAGGTTTAGATTGTGGGCAGTGTTAGTGTGTACAGGGGAGGTAGATGAACCTGGGTTCACCTGTGGTGTGTGAGTCAATATTGGATGCGTGTAGTATGTAGTGTAAGGTGGAGAATATAAAGGTAACCAGGTTTTTGGGTGACATAAATCATCAAGAAGACACATCTGCTAAGACATGACATGGCCTAGCAATACACGAAAAGGCAATGGAAAGGCATAACACACATGTTAAAGTGTGGTTTACTTATCTCATGAACCCATGGACATACCTATTTGCTCTCCTCATGATTCCTGCTGGCATGTTATATTATTGACATATGTACTTGCTAGAACATTAGGCGATAGCTTTTCTGACTAAGAAAATGGATGACATAATTTTGTGAGATAGTTGGGTCAGGAAAACCTTCATTTAAACTGAGGGAACTATCTGTTCCCTGATACTCCCTCTGCCTGTGGAAGGTGCGGGTGTGGGGGACATTTAGCCTATGTTTTCTTTACTTTCCCAGGTACAATACATATGGTTCTATTTATTCCACAAATTATATGCACCTACGTTTCTAGAATGTAAAGCAAATGATTAATTTATGAAAGATGCCTGTGGCACAGGATGGCCAATCTTTCAATGTAAGCAATTTTTACAGTGTTTTTGAGTAAAAAAGAAAATTAAACTGCGGCAACGCTCTTTCGTGCAGGAGGTTTTAACTGGTGAATGAAAGGCGAATCTACTGATCAAGTCATTCAGGATAACGTTGCCACAAGCAGCTAGCACTTCTCTTTCCCACATTTCGCACCAATGCATAGAGAGACGACATCTAAGCACTTGTCTTGAGATATATTCTATGCGTCACTAAGAATTGTGTGTAGGAGATGATCCCCAAAACAAGGGAACCTTGTTTTAATGTGAAGAGGTGTGACCATGAAAGGGATATGTGTATGAATGAGAATGACATCATGACAAAATGGTCCATACTCACTATGAGAACAGAAATATGTTTGGAAACCACCTATTGCTGTTCGATATTGATTGCCCAAAGAAGCGGTACATGTTGAAATAGTTTGAAACAATTATACTCAATGATTGGATTAGTATATTGATACTAGAATATAAAACACCCTCTTGTACTTTAGATCAATTAGAATGTTTGTTGGAGAATTAGTGCCTAATTAATAAATGTTAAGAACTTGCATAACAATGTTTTATTTGAAGATTGATATTGAATAAATGAAATGTGCTAATATGTTATGTTGTGTTATGCTATGTTGATGTTTACCACGCACCGTTGCCATTTGTATGGTCTCCAGGCCCTCGATATATTAGAAGATGGTCTATTCCTTATGGCTATTTAACATTAAGAACAACTGAGTTATCACACACTGGATTTATATTAAGCAGCAGCAATCCCCCTATTAAGCTATAAGAGATCTACTATTATGTATTATATTAATACTATTATTATCCTCCAACTCACATTGGTTCTCCAGCTCTGTGTGTTCACTAAGCACATTTCTGCCTTGTTCTCCCCCAGGGTCATATTATAGATTTGGGAACATATAAGACCATCTTTAAGCCCCTGCCCCTTTTCGACCACAGGTCTGTCTGTAACTTGCAATGGCAGCCTATCAAAGTACATTTCTGAGATAGCATGCTGCGTGGGATGAACTTCTGAACTGCTGATCCACAGCGAGCAGTGCTCTACAAGGTGGTGGTTCTTAATCAGCACTTTAGCGGGTGGCCGGTTTGCTACCTCTTTCATCACACGGGATTCTGGTCTTAGTGGTCCTAAGAAGCAAGAGAAAATACAGGCCAGCATCTGCTACAGCAGATAGGAGATGATCAAAAGAAGTACTTAACAATTTTAAGCTATCACATGAAGAATGGACAGAGACTGTGGCTCTCACATCCCACCCTTGGAGTAGAACCTGCTCTGGCAAGAACCTTGGTATGACTATTGTCCAAGGCTGAGAAAGATCCCAATGCCCCCTTGACATGGTCAGATCCATAGTAATTAGGCACAAAACCATATTATTGTGGGACATTGACTTCGCTACTACTGAAGACATGTGATTAATTCCTAGACAAAAAAAGTCTGATGTTGATGGTCCTTAAGAAAGCGACTATCTGTATGTCACTGAAACCGGCTGACCTATGATGTGTATATCCTTTGGGATCTACATAATAGAGAGAACACTTTTTACTCATCATTTTTTATTTCTTAAATTTTCAGTTTTTATGAGAATTGTCACATGTGGCTATTTCCCAATACATTAATATGTTTGAGGACAAATCACATGACTCACACATAAGGGAGGGTTGAATGATTGAATAAAGCAAGAAATTCAATCTTACATGCCAAATGGATGGGTCCTGTGACATTCCACATTGTGTTTTGCACCTACATTATGTTTTTATGTTTGATCAAACCTGCAGAAGTTGGCTAAGATAATGAGGTTGAGCTTAGTGGAAAGATATATTTCTCTGTCTATCCCTGTTAGGCGGCGCAACACCGCTCCCTAGGGTTCACTGGGTTTCTCAAGGAACGTTTAGTTCTTCCCTTAGCCATAAAATTGTTGGTGGTATTTTAGGGTCACCCATGTGTGCTTTGGGCTAGTCGGTGGCACCACTGATTGTGCCTGTCTCACATTAATAGTTTGCCGCAAGAATGTAAGGCTCTTTTCATTTTGATGGCTAATAGACAGTTCAATTTCCAACAGGTCCCGTAACAGGTCTTCAATGAGTGGTGGTGCAGAGTTCCTTCCCCTGGTAATGGGATCCACACCAACTGGTACCCCTCTGGAATCTGTCTCTTTCTCATTTTGGGTTTGTTCCATGGGATTCTGCTGGAAGGAAGAACCACCCAGGAGACTTGGCAGGCCAAGTTCATTGTTTAAAATTAGATGTTTGTTCTTTTCTGGACCTCCTGTATCTGTTGCAAGATACTATTTGTCTGTTCCGATGGCATGGTTTTGGGTTCCTCTGGTAGGTCAGCACCAGATGAGGTACTGTCAGAGCCAGCCAAATCCCGGATGGACTCTGATTATTCCTGTAGCGAATCAAGACTTGGGCTTCTAATTCTAATTCCACTTTCTAGATCACAGGGTTGAGGGCCACAGTTCTTGCTGTCTCCCATGAATCTCCTGCCTCTGACTTGCCATCAATTTTATTTCATGTGGGTAGCCTCTGTGGTGGGGCCTGATCAATCCCTTGTCTGATACAATGTGTCACAGATGGTGTCAAGAGCACATCAAATCTTGAAGAAATATCAAGGGTTTTTATTAGAAAATTTGAACAGGGTCTAACTAAAGGCTAATTCTCTCTCTCTCTCTCTCTCTCTCTTGTTTCCCATGAGCGTGGACATTCCCAGCCCAGGCATCCATAAATCCCCAGGTGTTGACCAGTGATCAGGAACCCCTACCATCTAAATGCAAATCTGAATTATCACTGTAACTCCCTCCGGACTATAATCTAGGTGGATCCTTATCTTGGTCCCACAATAAGAATGTTATCAAAGATTGCTGACTTTTAATCACTTGGTCTTGATCTTGCATGCTCTCATGTTCCTTGCTCTGATATTTGTTGCTTCCATTCTCTTTCTTCTACTCTTTTCTTCCTCCCAGTCACCTCTTAATTGTCCTCTCACCTCCTCTCTCGGATGTTCTTTATCTACTGCTACTCTTCCTCTGTCTCTACTACTCTCCAGTGCCCTCTCACTACTCCCTCTTGACTGCTATTGCCCACTAGTATCCACTTTGCTTCTCTCCACACTCCCCTATCTGCTACTGTCTACTTGTCACTCTACTATTCTCCACTCCCCTTGCTGCTACTCTCCTCTCCCCTCTCTACTACTCTGACCCCCCTCTCTACATCAGTCTTTGCTCCACTCTCCACTCCACTCACTACGCCACCTTCACTACTCCTTTCACTGTCACCCACTTTTTACATTCTCAACCTCATTTCCTACTTAGCTGCACTTACTCTCCTTAACACTCACTTAATTTAACTCTCTCTGTTTTCTCACCAGACACACACTCTCATACCCACGTACCACTTTCTCCTACAAACCAATATATTGCCTTGCACATGCTCTGCACAGTCTTACTCCATTCTCTGATACGCCATCCTTCAACTCCATGGTCTCTTGGTCCGCCTTCTAACCAATTGACCTGACCTTAATATTCGGCCCTGCCTTGTATGGGAAATCTGAAAACATAGTCTGGCTAAGCCTTGAACTTGCTGCATCCTGAAAAAGAGTTCTCAAATTGTACCAAAACATAGAAACAATAGCCAAAAACGATCCCAAGAGCCAGGACATTTTGAAAAACAATGTATTGGAGACATACTACCCAAACAGGAGGACTGTTTTGGAATCCATGTGCCTATTCCACATAGCCCAAATCTTCTCATACAAAAATAATATTAAACCAGATGCGAAACAAAGGTAAATACAGAGTTAAAAGTTGTGAGAGTAGCCTGGTTAAACTTAGGGAACACAGCCTCATTAATCATATGAAGCTATCATTAAAAACTCCTCAACATATAGAACTGTACTACATGTCCCTACTGCAGCTTTTTAAACCATGGAGAAAAGAAGAAGATTTATTGGACACCCATGCCTCCTATGAAGATTATTTCAATGCAAGTCAAAGCACTATAACAGATAAAAGCATTACACAGTACAAAACCATGTTGGACAATGTACGCCAACAAGAAGAAGAACTTCAAGCACAACTAAATGTAGACACTCCTGAGAGCAGTCAACCTCCTCTTACAGGTAGCCAAGCACCACTTGGATAGCCATTCATAGCAAATGAGGCAGAATTAGCCACGACTGAAGTAGAAAACACCATGTGTCAGTATGAGCAATCTGAAGAAAACTTTGCTCTACTGAAATCACAACTAAGCAACGAGCAGCGTAGCATTTTCCTAGAACTAAAGAAATTGAACATGTATGCAGCACAAAAGTAAAACTTGTACCTGTCAAAAGTATAAACCTGCACTTCTTTATGTAAGTGGTCAAGTTGGTTCAGGCAAAACAATCTTGATAAAAACTATCAGCAAGTTCATCCAACAATTGACAAATAACAAGCTTTCAGCTGTTGTAACTGCCCCCACAGGTTTAGCTGTCTACAATATAGGTGGTGTTAATTTACACCGATTGCTACTCCTCCCTGAAGAACACCAAAACAAATTAGACTACTACAAACTTTCAACGAAAGCTGCTATCGAGCGACACAGAATTTTGAAACAAAAGAAAATGCTCCTAATGTATGAGTTGAGCATGGTCTCCAACCTAATGTTGGCTTTGATTCATCTCAGATTGCAAGAGGTGCTTAAAACAAACTACAAAGAACTTTTTGGAGTAAAACACATTATTGTTTTCAGAGATATTCTTCAATTAACACCAGTGAAAGATGAACCTATTTTTAAAACCGTAGGACACAAACTGTGCGTAGGATACTTGGCAGCATAGGAAATGTAAATCTTTGGTAACATTTACAATACAGAGAACTAGCTGAAAATATGTGTCAGTCTGCAGACTTCACCTATACCAACATTTTGAAAATCATTCACATTGGTGTGCTTTCTAAGGAAGCACAGTCTACCTTACATAGCAGACACATCCATGAGCTACACTGACATAACACATTTGCTATTGATGTCATAGAACAATTAGCACACACAAATGTAAACTGTATGTCCTTAATGCCAACCCTAGCAAACTGTGCACAATTCAATGAAACAATGTTGAAAAAACAAATGCAACCACTAGTGCAAATTTACTCCACATGAAAGACCAAAGGAATATAGAGGCTTAGTACCACAAAATGAAATACGCCAATCACTGGTTGAAAGATACAAGTGTCTTTATTTCTGTCCAGAATTCAAAGCAAAACAGATAGCTATCTGGCTCCCAACACCTCGCAGTGTGTACCAGCAGACACAATGAGGGGTGAGAGTGCTGGACATTGTAATGTAAAGTTTTTTTTATACATTTTTCCAATCATTGTCCAGCCCCTCTCGAAATTAATAATTTACATGCTAGGGTTTGTGCCCAGTTCATATGACAAATATGACAATATTGGTTAACATATTTAACGAGTTTGCTTGTCCAAGAAGACAGTGTTGGGTCTCCGGCTCATAATAAGCCTAGTTTCAAGAAAGAACACAATATATTACAACCAAAGCACACAGTTTGAGTTGGTTCTACATTGTTCCATTGTTTAAATGAGGATGAGGCTTGTGAGGGCACACACCACTTGGATTGCAGTTCATACGAGTCACAAGGTTTCTTTGCACAGAACAAACAGTCTGCTCTCAGTCAGCCTAAATGTTGACCTAACTCAAAGGTCATTCGGCTCGGCTGTAGTTGAAAACACAGTCCACCTTTTTAGGACACAAAGCAAGAGTTGAAATCAAAATGGCGGATAGTTCTTAAAATGGCGGCAAAGTTGATCAGAAATCAGAGCATTTCAAACGCGGTTTTCCGTACAACGCAAATGGGTTTAGGCCAATATTCATTACAAGATGGTATTATACGAATAAAGTTGAACAAACCCTCCTTTTGGCATAAGCCAAGAGCATTACTCAAACATTCACATTATTCAAAAACCCACACCTCAATGTCTGTACATCCTGAATCACATTCTTCAGAAAAATCAATCGCCGTAGGTTCCTTGATAGTAATATCCTTCATTACTAAAACATTAGCAATTTCCTTGGGCGTATGTACCTTTGGTCCTAGTGTACCTATAGTGTGTGCACAACATCCTCCTAACATCGAACATATGGCAGGGAGACATTGTACACAACAACATCAAAACAGTAGAACACCAAGAACTATCATTAGGACTGCAAAGAGTTTCCAACCCCATGATCATAGTAAGTCCCAGAACCAAGTACTAAGATCCCAGTTTCCTTCGGGGACATGCACTTCAGTACTCAAGGTATGCAGATTTTGTATTGACTTGAATATGGTAGGGAAGGAGTCGGGTACAAAAACACAGCATGTGGATCCCACCAATTTGCATACCCACCACGCTCAGCTAGGATGACGTCTAACACCATCCTATTTTGGAGGGCCACTAATTTTATTGCCTTTTGCTCCAGTGTCATGTTGTACAGAATATCAGTGGTCCTATTGAGGGTCTTTTCCAGTACCCTTGCTAGTCTTCTGATATCCTCGGAATTCATTATCTGTCCCCAAAATGGCACAAAGAATTTTGCCACATCACCCATGACTTGTGAAGGAGTGTCACCATTCTCATCCTGCCTTGTACCAGCTCTAGAAACTTTAGTGGTGGTAGCCACATACACCCCTGGTAACAAGATCCCCAAGTAACAAGTACCCTGCCAATCTCTGGGTAACCAAGGATAAGCTTCATTGCCACAAACAAAGTAAACAGGGTCTCCAACATACAAAGGTATGTCCTCACTGGTTAGATTTGCAATGTTAGTGCAACCCTCGAATGTACCCATTGGCTGAGAACCTTCCCTTTATTTACAGAAAGAAACAGAGTTGGGGCTATGGTTAATAGTATAGGAAGGAAGCATCGCATCTCGGTTTCCTACGGGAGCCATCTTGAAGGAAATCAGTGATTGAAAAGGTCTAGAGAGTCTAACAGGAGGCCTAATAGAAGCAACATTGAGTTTGCTTCTATTCGCAAAGTGAGAATATCCCTGAGGTGTTAAGACCCGCTTTTCAAATTCATTCATATTAGTCCCATCGAAGTTTCCAGAAATACTATCATTCCAACAACCAAAGAATAGTGCCCTGAGCGAGGCATTGCAGGCAGTAGTTAAAGGAAGAGGATGAATATAGCAGCCCAGTCCCTTTTCCCTGTGTTGTGGCAAGTGTGAACACACCCAGCAATTTGTTCTGTTCAGAATCACATAGGTTGCATTCATGATCTTTAAGAGAGTGTTATTATGGTAACCCTGTCTATGTTGGGAGTCACGAGGAGGAAGAGTGTGCAGGTGCACGAAAGGTGGAGACACAGTGGAGATTATTTCCATGTACCAGAACCCAAGTGCAAATATAATTATTAAACAAACCAGTACTGTGATTAAAAAACAGTGGGTCCTCAAGGACCATAATCTCTGATGAACAGATTCTTTGTCAGGCACAATACCAATAGCTTGCACCGCACGTGTGTATTTAGGAAGGGACATTGTTTCTCAGAGTCCATTTAGAAGCCTCTCTGTTAGGCTCTTTTAGTTCATCCGTCGGTGGCTCCTGACAACTTGGCCTATCTTGCTTGTAGGTAACTTAGCCAGTGCCTGCCTCTTATTTATTTTTCAGCAGAAGAGTGACAAGGGACTGGCTCAACGATGATTCCTTGTGGGCACAGCCGATGCTGTGCTGTGTGTCTGGTGTCTAGGATTCAGATCATACCTCAAGGCTCCAGGTACGGTATGATCTGCGAACAGAGTGTCTTCGCTTCCTGAAGGAAGTGGTGAAGCGGAAGCAAGATGGCTCAATGGTGCAGAAAGATTCAAAGAAGAATTTGAAGGCAAAGCTGCAGTCTCCCCAGGCACCACGGGCTCGGGAAGAATTTCCATAGACAAAACAGGCTTATGATGAGGATCAAAGTGAACAATCTCCTTCGCTCCCCCTTTGTTGTGGGGCAGAGGAAAAGGTATCTTCTTGATGTGCATTGCGTGGATCCAGTGTTGTTTCCCTTCCACTCGTACGACGGTTTGTGTGGCCAAAAGGACTTGGTATGGTCCTCTACAGAGAGGTACGAGACAGGAAGCTCTTTTAAAAGATTTTCCGAGCACCCAGTGACCAGGTCGGAGTTGATGACCTGGGTCTTCGTACTTTACTGGGAGGGCTTCTCACACCTGTTGATAAATGTTGAGTTAATTGGTTACAGTACTCAGAAAGGAGCAAATGCTCTACTTCTTTTAGCTGCTTGGTTTAGGTACATTCCATATATTGGTTGGTCTCCACATGATTATCTCATAGGGAGAGAGGTCTGTTCTTGACTATGCGATTGTTCGCATAGATAATAAAGCTATCGGTAAGGCATCTGGCCACTTCAAATTGCTATTCACACAGATTTTCACAATCATATTTTTTAAAATACCGTTATGGCATTCTACAAGTCTGGTACTCTGAGCGTGTCTGGCCGAATGGAATCGTTTATCGATCTGTAATCCCGTGCATACTTACAGGATAACAGCAGTGATAAAATGTGGACCATTGTCCAACCAAATGACTCTCAGCAAACCAAACCTAGGAAAGTATTCCTTCAGTATGCTTTTCGCTGTCGTCATTGCTGTGGCATCTTTTAGAGGAAAAGCTTTGACCCATTCTGACAGCGCTCCATTTCAATAAAATCAAAGGTTATAACCTCAAAAGGCATAGAGGGGGAACCAAAACTACCATTCAGTGTCGATGTACCTTTCCCAACATTATGTTGTAAGCATACCATGCAATTTTGAACAAAACGCTCAGCAGTTTTTAAAATATTTGCATTAACCCAGACAGGTTATAATTTTTGGCACATATGTGAGTTGAACGATGAGCCATCGTAACCATAGCGGTAACATAAGCATCGGGCAGCATCCATTTTTGTTTTCCATTATCTACCCAACAAACTTCATCCATTAAACTTGCTGAACCCTCAGCCCACTGTTTAAGTTCATCTGGAGTGGCATCAGCCTGAATGTCTTTTATCCAACTAATTTCTACGTTTATCACACAAGTGTTAGTGACATCTTTCGTTATATACATTTTGAAAGCAAATCAGTGTCAGTCTGTTAAACTATCCTGTCAGCAAAAGCGTTTCCTCTCCCCACATCATCTGTTACTTTCTGGTGTGCTGCACACTTCAGTATTGTTAACTGGGTAGGAAGCACAGGTGCTGAAAGTAGCCAAACTATCAAAGTACCATGTTGTATCTTAGTTCCATGCAAAGTCAAGAAACCTCTTTCTGCCCATAATCAACCGAAGTTGTGAACCACCCCAAAGGCATATTGACTGTCCGTAAATATATTCACACTAAGCCCTTTGGAAAGTTCACAAGCTCGAGTCAATGCAATAATCTCTGAGGCCTGTACAGAGTTATTCGGAATTCTTTTGGTTTCCACAATAGTGCTTAATGTAGTGATTGTGTAAGCAGCAGTTGATGTACCATCTGGAAGTTTGAAGCAGGAGCCATCGTAAAACAACTCCCCTTGTGGATCTTTTAACAGTGTATTGCTTAGATCAATTCTGCCCCTAATCTTTTGTTCTGTGATGGGCAGGCGAAGAACGATGGTCTTGAGGGTTGCCCAGAGAATGAAGCCTTATGTCCATGTTCTTCTAGATGGATAAGTAGCAACACAGTGTCCTTCTTGCAAGCAACTTCTGAATCTGCAGCTAAAAGAAGATCGTCAACATACTGCAACAACGTACAGGTGGAAGGCAACTCAAGCGTATCAAGCTGTTCCTTCAAAGTTCTACTATAAATGCTCAGACTCTCGGTGTACCCCTGTGGCACACAAGTAAATGTAAATGATTGCCCCCCTATTGGTGAACACAAACAAATATCTACTGTCAACATGTACAGGAATAACAAAGAAAACATTCTTTAGATCCACAACACTAAAATGAGTAGCTGAAGCTGGAATCATTGTCAATATTGTAGTCACAACTGCCACAATCGGAAATTGTGGAGCAACAATCTTATTGATAGCACGCAAATCAATAATAAAACAGAAAGGAATTGCATTATCCCCTTTCTTATACATCGGTAGAATCGGACTATTTCACAAACCTCCTGCAATTTCCACAATCACTCCTCGGTGTACAAAACCAGAAACTATACTCTTTAAAGTTTGCTCCCTGTCAACTGAAATCTTATACTGTGTAATATGTGGTAATTTAACACCTAGTTTCAACACAATTTTAACAGGCTCAATTTTCAAAATACCAATGTCATTATCATCAACCGCCCATAAACATGCCGGAACCTTATCCAATTCAGTCGGTAAAGGTCTAGTCAAGAATTGTGAAGCAGAAGTTCGTTGAGGTCAAATTGTTAAATGTACTCCATCTGGAGAACAGTGAATTACAGCATTCCATTCTTTCAACAGATTCAACCCCAACAAAATGTCACCACATTTTGTTGTCAAACTAAATGGACCTGAAACGGTGAATGGTCTCATAGTCCCAGTGAAATCGGTACCGGCTGAGAAACCGGACTAACTACTGGCGTACCAGAGAACCCTACAGAAATGTTGTTCTGCCCTCACAGTGGAATATCTGGAACCTGCGAATGGTCAACCGAACACTTCTGTGCTCCTGTATCTACCAAAAATAGATGTTTCCTATTCCCCACATTTCAACGTAGGGCCCTTTCTGATCGACGGGAATAGGTACTGGTTCCAGACTCTGCTTCGGGCTGTCCTAATGGAACAGTACATAATCAAATGCAAGAGCCTCAGAAAAATAGACAGTCGAAGGATTATCAAAAATGTTCCCATTATGAACACTATGCTGCTAACTATCCTGTGAAAATGACTGTTGATTCTGAGTGAACTCACTTCTACCAGGGCCCCCTATCCCAGGACGGCCTCTGGATTGTTTATCCATAGTACCATATGTGTTATTCGATCGCCGCTGAAGGTTCGGGCATTGTGCTTGCCAATGACCGCCCTGTCTACAATAGGCATACTAGTTCATGTGTACAGGACCCATTTGCACATTACTATGTGATGCAAACTGACCTCAAAACTGTGTATTCCCACCTCTGGTTCCTCTTACTATTTGTTGCAACAATACCTTTGTCTTCAAGTCTCCCTTCTTCTTTTCTATCTTTTCTTTTTCAGTATCAACCCTATTAACCCAGTATTAATCCTATTCTCATAATACTGTGCAATACTTCAGACTGTGATTTAGCTTTCCACGCGCTTTCAGAAGTCATCATTTGTGATTGGATATCATACAACAATCCTCACACAAATTTGTCTACAAACAACCTTTTTCGTGACTTGGTAATTAAGTCCTGACTGCTGAAATCTGAAAACAATTGTTTGAACAGATTAAAAAAATTGGTAGCGCCCTCAGATTAACCCTGGATGCAAACTGTAAGCTTGTCCCAAACTGTTCTTCTCTCTGGAACCAAAGTTTTCAATTTAGTTACTATTCTGTCTGGCAGTGTCAATATCACTTGTGACGGTTTCTCACCAGCATTCCTTTCTCCATCTATCCGTACCAAGTTAACCCATGTGTCACCTAGTCCTGTCTGATCATCTACAGTTCTAATCTGTTTCCATAAATCAGCAGGTAGGATCACAGGGAACAACAAGTCTATATCACCCAGTGTAAAAACTGATGAATGTAAAACAGATATAATTTCTTTATAAAATCCTGTTGGATTTTTCCTAATATCTGGAATCGTGTGTCTAATGGTATTCACTTCCTGTCTAGAAAATGGGACATGAACAAACTGTGAGACATAATGAGCCTTAATAGTAGGGGCTGCTGCGACTGTTACGGCTTATACTGGATTTCTACTTTAGGGACAAATGTCGGAGGATCCTCCCTCATTGGCAATTGAGAAGTAGGCAATTCTGAACGCTCGTTAAGCAACAAAGCTAAATCAAGTGACAATGTAGTCAAAGCAGTATCGGGTGAAAATGCTCTCTTATAAATGACCATCAAATCTGGGGGACAACAAACCTTTTTCTTCATAAACTCATCCTGTAGGTACTCTACCATTACCTGTAACACTTTCCTTTGCATTGCCGGAGCATACTGACTAAACGTTTCATATACTTCAAAGGGAGAAATTGAAACATCTGAAATCCATCTAAGCGAGTCTCTTGTGCAAATGTGCGTCTCTTCACTCATTGGTTTACATGGGGGAAGACATTGTTCCTGCACATATGAGCCTTCCAATCTATTACCATCTATTTCATCATTCTATACCGATCTAACTCCCTCTTAAACTCAAAGGCCCTCTAAACATGCTCATGTACTTCCTCCGCAGTGTCCCTTGAGCGAGCTAAGACATTGATATCCCTCAACCGCTGTGGGACATTCATGTCCGTCAAAACATTCCAAACATCAGCCAAATGCACTTCCATCCTATCTGTCAAAATATTATGTTTGGGAATACATTCTTGGTCAAAAATCGCAATAAAGAAGCAGATTTTTCACCTTCTTCTACATATTTCTTAGCCATGCATACAATTCTCTTTTCCTAGCTTTAGATACAGTACTACGAGTCACTATTCTTGAATCAGCACTCACCCCTTGAATCGCTACAAGTGGAGCAGAACCACTTGGAAAAGAAAGTTCAGACAAATATTGTTCAATAGGCAGTGGAGACACTACCGCTGGCGGTGAAGACGGATTTAAGGGAACCGCAACTGTTGGTAAGGACGAGGATGCAGAAGAAGAAACAACAACAGGAAGAGGAGTAACAACTGGAGGAGGAGCAATAAAGGGAGGAAAATGAACAACAAAGGGAGTAGGTGCAAAAGTGGGAAGAGGTAAAACAACAGGGAGAGTCACATAAGGAGGTGTGCAGTGGTACCAGTCCTAAGCACATTCAATACCTTATCGATTGGCTCGTCTGAGGTATAAAAATCCTGAGATGGATATATTTTCTGTACTCCAAGTTGAAAAGCCCTATCCATACTTCTAATAGAGTCCGACTGTTTCTGTTGATCATACAATAATGCCTATGTGCGTGTTTCTCTTCACTCTTAAATTGCTGTATAGCTTCCTTTATCCAATCCTTAATTACATCAAATGATGCAGGCCTAGCCTTTTTCTTCAACAATATAGACTCTAAGTACTCTATACAGGCAATTTCAAAACGACCATGAACTGGCCACTGAAATTCGGAAGCATGTCTAGTTTGTCTGTGCCAAATATTGTTATATACAATACTATTGAGCCCGTTCTTACAGTACATTAAACAAACCGGTGAGCCAACAGGTGGTGCCGGTTGGCCACATCCCAAAGATTGTCTGTCTCTGCGAATAAACCACTGAAACAGGCAGACAATTTCCCTGGCATGTCAGATTACTGGTGTTAGCTGGCAACGTTTGTGCTTATAAGAACACATCTGCAACCAATATCAGGATTCTTAGTAATCAGGTGTAAGAGGTTTTATCTTATTGGGGCAAATTGGGGATTTGTTGGTATTTTCTTACTGTGATATTATGGTGGTAAACTGGCGGTAAACTGTCTTACATTTAGAGATAATTTAGTATTACCTTATTTTGGTGATAATATAGTGTTAGCAAGTCTTGGTAGTAATTTTAGTGGCATCTTACTTTGTGGTATTTTCAGAATTACCTTATGTTTGTGGTATAGTGGTGAGCAAGGCTTTTTGTACTACAGCCCCATCATAAAACAAATATTTCCTCTCTATTAGAATATCTCTTGGTCGCCTGTAGAGAACCTCCTCAGACCTATTACATCCTTAGAGAACCCAGTGAGTTTATTGTATGTGGCTGGTATTACTGGCTTATTTACATCCAGTAATCTATGTGTCTCATCTGACACTGCCTTCTTTTCAGCATGCAAAGAAGGACTCACTCACAACACCTACACACACCTTCCTACCTTGCAGGTATTTATTCACTTTTCCTTGCTTGCTGTTTTAGCTACAGTGGCAAATTAGCAAATGCTTTACCGCTCTGGTATAAACATCAAACCCTTGTAATTTCCCTGTATTGAAATGATTCACAGACGCAGGAGTGATACCAAAACACCAGCCTTTGTTTTTTTTACACCCTGTATTATATAGCAATTATAAACAGAAATACAACTTACCACATGATATCACAGCATTGCCTACAAAATATAAAAGAGAACAGAAAACAACAGGCACATTGCAATAACATTAAATTGGTGTTCGGCGTTTTTAAACATGGAGAAATATGAACATGCAGTATTTTTTTTCTAACTCCCTGCACTGACAACAAATGATGTCATCTCCCATTCATTCTCTTTCCTCACTTGGCACTAACTCGCCCAGGCTAGTGAAGTTTGAAACTCTCATTGTCAGGGCCTTGTCTGTACGACCTTGCCATTCCACAGACTCAGTGCTAAGGACTCCTTCGCAACTAAGCCAGTAAATCAACCTCTTTGTGTGGGGAGCTCCCAGCAGTTTAAGTTCATAGCTAGCGCTCACACCCACATGGAGTCCAGCAGCATTTATTATGTAGCACTGTCTATCTCTCTGTCCCAGCACAATCTGAACTCTTCTCCCTGGTTATTCCTTAAGAAAACTCCTCCTGCCTATCATCCCTAGGTCAGCCCTCTATTGACGTGGTCCATCCACCCTCAATCTCTACCAATCAGAATAAAAGAATGTGTCCTGTACCAGCATTCGTTTTTCAAGACAATGAAGATTTCAGCTCTGCAAAGCAACTGTTTCTGTTTTCCTTCCTTCCAGTGGCATATTTCTGCTCTCCACAGAAAAAAAAATGCTCACATGGACTGAATGTGCATCTCTTCATGGGAAATAAAGTAAATTTTAAACCGTGCATGTAAAAAACATAGAATGCATTTCATTGTGCACAAAAACTGCATTAATAATGTTAGAGGGGTTGAAGTTAATGTATTAGTAAGGCAGTTAGTATAAGGTTCATTAATGATGTATTTCTAATGCAGTTCGCACACATGAAAACATCCAATTTGTAAAAATGTGCACCTCTTCATTTTAAAATGACAGCACACTGTGCTAAAACATTTTACTAAATGCTCTTAAAAATATGCCTGCTGGCTGTTACTGAAAACATTTTTGCACCTTGTGTGCACCTATTTTGAAATGGCTGCATTTAGATATGGCATACTGCATACTATCAATAAAATCCCCAAATATATCCTTACACAGGGCACAACTCACCTAATTTCAAAGACTAAGGAGATCCAATCGGATTACAAAGGATCCTCGTGGTTGGCAATTTCGGCAAAGAGCCTTCCTCGATATTGGGACCCTCATCAAGATGCCCTCTCGAAATGCATGCTCACCGTCCAAGGAATGGATCATGCAGTACTGTCGAGGTGTTATTTCAGCAAGGAGATATCAATCTTGAGGGTCCCTATTCGGGCGCCATCTGAAAGACCAAAGAAATATCGAGGCTTAGTACCACAAAATGAAATATGCCAATCACGGGTTGAAAGAGACAATTATCTTTATTTCTGTACAGAATTCAAACCAAAACGGAAAGCTATCTGGCACCCAACATCTCACAGTGTGTACCAGCAGAAACAGTGAGGGTTGAGAGTGCTGGACATCTTGGTGCAAGTTCTTTTATACATTTTTCCAATCATTGTCCAGCCCCTCTCCAAACTAATAATTTACATGCTACGGTTAGTGCCCAGTTCATATGACAAATATGACAATATTGGTTAACATATTTAACAAGTTTGCTTGTCCATGAAGATACAATGACAGTGTTGGGTCCCCGGCTCATAGTATGCCTAGTTTCAAGAAAGAACACAATATATTACAACCAAAGCACACGGTTTGAGTTTGCTCTACATTGTTCTGTTGTTTAGATGAGGCTTGTGAGCGCAGTCACAAGGTTTCTTTGCACAGAACAAACAGTCTGCTCTCGGTCAGCCTAAATGTTGACATAACTCAAAGGTCATTCGGCTCGGCTGTAGTTGAAAACACTGTCCACCATTTTAGGACACAAAGAAAGAGTTGAAATCAAAATGGCATATAGTTCTTAAAATGGTGGCAAAGTTGATCAGAAATCAGAGCATTTTAAATGCGGTTTTCCGTATAACGCGAATGGGCTTATGCCAATATTCATAACAAGATGGTATTATACGAATACAGTTTAACACACAGACAAACTAAACGTGCACGGTATGTGAACAAGCCACAGCATGACTAAATACCTTAGAAAACTCTATCTCCAACACAGCTGGTTTAATGAGAAAATGTTAACATTGTTTTTAAATTGTAGAGTAATGCTAAAGCGTAACCTTGACAATGAACAAGGTTTAGTTAAGGGAGCACTTGGTACAGTTGTTGGATTCCAGAAATACCCATGTGACAACAGCATTCAGTTTGTCAATGTTCACTTTGACAAACTTTCAGAAGTTAAAAGGATAGGACGTTCAACAGCCAGATTCCTTCTTTTCAAAGACGTGTATGTACGGAGAGTACAGTTTTCTCTGTCTTTAGCATACACAGTCACTATTCATAAATCGCAAGGTCTAACCCTAGATCAATCATTGATTGACATTGGCAGCACAGTCTTTAAAGAAGGAATATGTTACATAGCACTGTCACACCTACGTACACTTGAAGGACTATTTCTAGTTCATTTTGATGCATGTAAAGTCAAAGCTGCCATTCCTTGCATCGTAGAGTACAACAGACTATGTGCACTCTACACACCCCATCTCAAAATGTTTCCTGTTCCTCAAAAAGGCAAACTTTGTAAAAGAAAACTAGACCAAACACAATTTATACATGATCTCCCAACAGTACCACCAAAGAAATTTCAAAACAGCCGGTACTCCATCAATTACCACAACCACAGATGTATGCACTGAAAAGGCAAGTGCATACCAAACTGCACAAACAAAGAGAACTTCCTCTTCAAAGAAACCATGTGGACTTCCATCAAATAAGTCACACACAGAACTACCTGGTCCATTCAAATTTTCCAATACAACTGGCGTGGACCAGCTACTCCTTCCCGAAAATGCAACAAACAATCCCACGAACATTTACAGTGTCTCAGGAATAAGGTGTAACGCTCACCTGATTCCCACGGAGGCGCAGGTCTGGCTTCGAGTGCTGATGCTTCTTCAATGGTGAAGCGCAGGACTCTGAAGATGGACAGGAAGGGCCCTCTACTCTGGCTTCTCCGGCTCGCAGGAATATTCCCCTGTGCATGAAAAGGGAGTATTACCTACTGACTGAGTTATGCTCAAGCCTCCCACTCTCTTCCAACCCTCCACGATACCCTTCCACGATTCCCCGTGAAGTCTCACCTTAGGGTCAGGAAGGATGAGCTCTCCATCCTGCTTCTGATGCAGGGGCACGTTGAAACCCAGTTACTTCACTGGATTGAGGATTGATGGGAGTTCAGGTAAGCTTGACTATTCAGGTAAGGCTCTGTAAAAGTTCTGTTGCAAGTTCAAAAGTCCAAGCTGAATAATAATGTTCATTGTCTTTTTGCAGCAAGCGCTAATGCTTATGTCTTTTTTCCCCTTTGGGGCCGGGGTTCGGAATGCCGGAGATATGGCGCCGACCCGAAGTGAAACGTGCAGTTCCAGTTCCAGTAAATGGCAGGTTAGTTCTGGATGAGCGCTCAGGAACTGTCTTTGCATACGCTCATTCAATGTCTTTGTCTTTTTTCCCCATAGGGGCCGGGGTCCGGAAAATGCCTGGAAGCGGCAAGACCCGAAATGAAATGGGAATGACCCAACAGGTAAGTCGTATTCCCTTCCTTCTCTCACCTCTTATTCTTGTCTTTTTCTCTAGGCTCTGGGAAGTGGCTGTGTATCCGGATGATCGCTGCTGAAGATGGAGGAACCCAGGAAAAGTGAGTGAAATGCAGCGCTGCAGCGATCGTAATGAAATGCTTTTACAAATAATGTCTTCCCTTTCAGGATCGTCAGTGATGTCTCCGTGGTGCAGATTTAGCTGGTAAGGTCTCTTGTCTCCCTTTGCAGGTGACCCAGGATGCTGACAGGCGTGGCTGAAGTCCAGATGCAGGAGCTGACCCGGTGAGCGTCCAGCTGCGAGGAGCAGAACAACGCGAAGCGTGAGTTGCTGATCGGGTGTGGTTTAAATAGCTTTGGAAGAAGTCCCAAGTGTGTATCCTTCCTCCGATCAGGTATGTATCCTTCCCCGACCACACCCGGGTGGAAAGTAGTCCCACAGGTAAAGTAGTTCCATTCAGGCCTCAAGAGGGCCTGGATGTGGCAGCATGGTCTGCATCAGGTAAGTGCACATTAAAACACTTGAACACATGTCTAGCTTTATGAGCCTGGCGCCTAAGGCGCCAGGACAGAGGTCCAACATGAGCCTGGCGCCTAAGGCGCCAGGACTGCGTCCAAAGGGCCCCAGCTTGGGCCCGCTGGCACTCCCCTGGGGGAAATGATGCCTGCCTCTGGGTTTGCTGGGTCGGACCTGGCTCATTGCACAATGCATATGGCACCAAAAATAACAGCAGGTTTAGGAGCTTCACACACAGACAAGTATCACTTGGCAAGAAAACCTACACAACAGTAGGCATAATCTACCACATGGACGCTACAACCAGTGCAAGTCACTATACTGCGTGCATTAAAAAACAAATGTGGGTGGTTTGAATGTAATGAAACTTCCATTATTCTGAAGCAGAGATTACCAGGAAATCTTGAAAATGCCTATTTAATATTCTTGAAACCAAAATATACTCAATGAGCTACTGCCCAATACCCACCATCACATATGAGAAACTGTAAACAGTTAGAATACACCAACTAGTATCTAACTACAACCATAATACTACAATGTTACGTCCCATTAATCCATCACCAAAAAGTTCTTCTGAGGAAACCCTTCAACACGTAGTAAGTATAAACAACCAGCATACACCAACTAGTATCTTACTGCACCTGCATTACTACAGTATTAATTCCAGTGGTCAAACTGCCAAACTAAACCTTCAGCAATCACACTGTTACAAACATACCCTTAACAACTTTCAAACTACCATCAGTTAGAATAAACCAACAGGTATCTAACTATCCCCACAATCCTGCACTATTACTCTGCAATACCACAGTACTTAGAAAACATCAACAGCAAGCAAATATATAAACAAATACTTCTAAACAGAGAAAACAAATAAACAGTGAGAATGCACCAACTGGTATCTAACTGCAACCATAGCACCACCACTTCCAAAAGGAAAATCATACACCATTTGAATTCCTCCAACTGCAACAGTGGCTATAACGACAATACCACATATACATGCACCTTAAACATTACTGCAAGCAGTGCAGATGTCACTAAAACAGAGTGTTCCACATAACAACACAATAACATAGACGTTTTTTTTTTATCCTGCATAGATTTTTTTTTCTCCGCACACCCAATGATTATGCGAACAAACACAGGAACTGAGCACATTGCACAGTACACTTGTTTGAAACATAGTACTTGTGAAGTACTCATTATGAGGGTCCACAAAGTACACATATGTTTGCAATGCAATGCAATACAACATTACAAAGTACTTACTTTAACATGTGATGTTTTCTTTTCTCACAGACAATAAAACAACAATTTCTTATGCATTACCACATACCACATTAGTGAAATCTGCTATTGCCGCTGCAACAATATTCTGCAGTGCATGCTAAAAAGGTGCACAGGGTCTCAACAGTACATACAGTGAGTAAACAATTATTGGTATCATACTTCTTTGTACTCTGCAAATTGCATTCTAAACACATATTTATGCAATCCATATGTCACTGTCAAAAAGTTCAGTGCATGGCTGTATTATGCTGCAGTGGTTGTGGCCAGGGCCTAGACACTTGGGTGCATGGCCTCTGGCCTTGTACACAAGACTCTAGACCCTAGAAATACCACTGCAGCATAATACAGCCATGCATGCAAACATCTACCCACTTACCACAACCCACAAATAACACAGCCGCATGAGGCCTTATCCACCTCAGTTGACATACTATTACAGTGCTTCCAGCCAATGGACATGCATGGCATCTGCACCCAGGACTCTACCAACTGACCACAATCAATACAGAATAACACAGTAAACCACCCAAGAACCTGCTCAGTGCCCACAACCCAAACCCATAAGGCATCCACCTGAGGCCCTGTCCACTTCTGTACCCATAGTACTCCATTAAGTGCAATCAGTTAGCACACTTTTGAGTCCATAAGCCAACTGCCTCAGGCCCTCTCCACTTTTCTACACATACCATTACAGTACTTCAGCCAGTGGGCACACTCCTGGACCCTTCAGTGCATCACCTACGGCCATGCACCCAAGACTCTAGTAGCTGGTCACAATCACCACAGCATAACACAGCCATGCATCCAACAATCTGTACACTGGCCACAACCCACACGCACAAGCCTGAGGCCCTTTCCACTTCTATACACATAGAAATGTAGGACGTGCAACAGCCAACACACTCTTGAGTCCAATAACCCAGCTACCTGAGGCCCTGTCCACTTTTCAAATTAACAAGGGGGGTCCTGGGAGTCCCTCTGCCAGACATTAGTCCTGGTTACGAGAGACTTACCCAGAGTCTTTAGCTCACTATCTTTCACAGAGAAGAAATATCCGAAACATATCAGTCTTTGTCCTGCCCTGGGGCAGTCCAGCACCGAAATGCTAGGCAATTCTCCTCTGAACAAGAGTACCAACAGAAACCCCAGACACGTGTTTCGGTCTGGTTGGACCTCATCAGTAGGGTGGATCTGTGCCTCTCTAAGAATAGTGAGCAAGGGGTCCACGTCTGGATTCCCCTAGTAACTTAGGGTGAGACCCAAAGTTACTTAAATATGCAAA
Source organism: Ambystoma mexicanum (assembly GCF_040938575.1). Taxonomy (NCBI): domain Eukaryota; kingdom Metazoa; phylum Chordata; class Amphibia; order Caudata; family Ambystomatidae; genus Ambystoma; species Ambystoma mexicanum. The sequence continues at coordinate 521,383,786 of NC_090934.1, forward strand.
TTAACAAGGGGGGTCCTGGGAGTCCCTCTGCCAGACATTAGTCCTGGTTACGAGAGACTTACCCAGAGTCTTTAGCTCACTATCTTTCACAGAGAAGAAATATCCGAAACATATCAGTCTTTGTCCTGCCCTGGGGCAGTCCAGCACCGAAATGCTAGGCAATTCTCCTCTGAACAAGAGTACCAACAGAAACCCCAGACACGTGTTTCGGTCTGGTTGGACCTCATCAGTAGGGTGGATCTGTGCCTCTCTAAGAATAGTGAGCAAGGGGTCCACGTCTGGATTCCCCTAGTAACTTAGGGTGAGACCCAAAGTTACTTAAATATGCAAATTAACAAGGGGGGTCCTGGGAGTCCCTCTGCCAGACATTAGTCCTGGTTACGAGAGACTTACCCAGAGTCTTTAGCTCACTATCTTTCACAGAGAAGAAATATCCGAAACATATCAGTCTTTGTCCTGCCCTGGGGCAGTCCAGCACCGAAATGCTAGGCAATTCTCCTCTGAACAAGAGTACCAACAGAAACCCCAGACACGTGTTTCGGTCTGGTTGGACCTCATCAGTAGGGTGGATCTGTGCCTCTCTAAGAATAGTGAGCAAGGGGTCCACGTCTGGATTCCCCTAGTAACTTAGGGTGAGACCCAAAGTTACTTAAATATGCAAATTAACAAGGGGGGTCCTGGGAGTCCCTCTGCCAGACATTAGTCCTGGTTACGAGAGACTTACCCAGAGTCTTTAGCTCACTATCTTTCACAGAGAAGAAATATCCGAAACATATCAGTCTTTGTCCTGCCCTGGGGCAGTCCAGCACCGAAATGCTAGGCAATTCTCCTCTGAACAAGAGTACCAACAGAAACCCCAGACACGTGTTTCGGTCTGGTTGGACCTCATCAGTAGGGTGGATCTGTGCCTCTCTAAGAATAGTGAGCAAGGGGTCCACGTCTGGATTCCCCTAGTAACTTAGGGTGAGACCCAAAGTTACTTAAATATGCAAATTAACAAGGGGGGTCCTGGGAGTCCCTCTGCCAGACATTAGTCCTGGTTACGAGAGACTTACCCAGAGTCTTTAGCTCACTATCTTTCACAGAGAAGAAATATCCGAAACATATCAGTCTTTGTCCTGCCCTGGGGCAGTCCAGCACCGAAATGCTAGGCAATTCTCCTCTGAACAAGAGTACCAACAGAAACCCCAGACACGTGTTTCGGTCTGGTTGGACCTCATCAGTAGGGTGGATCTGTGCCTCTCTAAGAATAGTGAGCAAGGGGTCCACGTCTGGATTCCCCTAGTAACTTAGGGTGAGACCCAAAGTTACTTAAATATGCAAATTAACAAGGGGGGTCCTGGGAGTCCCTCTGCCAGACATTAGTCCTGGTTACGAGAGACTTACCCAGAGTCTTTAGCTCACTATCTTTCACAGAGAAGACTTCTCACTTCTCTTTCCCACATTTCGCACCAATGCATAGAGAGACGACATCTAAGCACTTGTCTTGAGATATATTCTATGCGTCACTAAGAATTGTGTGTAGGAGATGATCCCCAAAACAAGGGAACCTTGTTTTAATGTGAAGAGGTGTGACCATGAAAGGGATATGTGTATGAATGAGAATGACATCATGACAAAATGGTCCATACTCACTATGAGAACAGAAATATGTTTGGAAACCACCTATTGCTGTTCGATATTGATTGCCCAAAGAAGCGGTACATGTTGAAATAGTTTGAAACAATTATACTCAATGATTGGATTAGTATATTGATACTAGAATATAAAACACCCTCTTGTACTTTAGATCAATTAGAATGTTTGTTGGAGAATTAGTGCTTAATTAATAAATGTTAAGAACTTGCATAACAATGTTTTATTTGAAGATTGATATTGAATAAATGAAATGTGCTAATATGTTATGTTGTGTTATGCTATGTTGATGTTTACCACGCACCGTTGCCATTTGTATGGTCTCCAGGCCCTCGATATATTAGAAGATGGTCTATTCCTTATGGCTATTTAACATTAAGAACAACTGAGTTATCACACACTGGATTTATATTAAGCAGCAGCAATCCCCCTATTAAGCTATAAGAGATCTACTATTATGTATTATATTAATACTATTATTATCCTCCAACTCACATTGGTTCTCCAGCTCTGTGTGTTCACTAAGCACATTTCTGCCTTGTTCTCCCCCAGGGTCATATTATAGATTTGGGAACATATAAGACCATCTTTAAGCCCCTGCCCCTTTTCGACCACAGGTCTGTCTGTAACTTGCAATGGCAGCCTATCAAAGTACATTTCTGAGATAGCATGCTGCGTGGGATGAACTTCTGAACTGCTGATCCACAGCGAGCAGTGCTCTACAAGGTGGTGGTTCTTAATCAGCACTTTAGCGGGTGGCCGGTTTGCTACCTCTTTCATCACACGGGATTCTGGTCTTAGTGGTCCTAAGAAGCAAGAGAAAATACAGGCCAGCATCTGCTACAGCAGATAGGAGATGATCAAAAGAAGTACTTAACAATTTTAAGCTATCACATGAAGAATGGACAGAGACTGTGGCTCTCACATCCCACCCTTGGAGTAGAACCTGCTCTGGCAAGAACCTTGGTATGACTATTGTCCAAGGCTGAGAAAGATCCCAATGCCCCCTTGACATGGTCAGATCCATAGTAATTAGGCACAAAACCATATTATTGTGGGACATTGACTTCGCTACTACTGAAGACATGTGATTAATTCCTAGACAAAAAAAGTCTTTGATGTTGATGGTCCTTAAGAAAGCGACTATCTGTATGTCACTGAAACCGGCTGACCTATGATGTGTATATCCTTTGGGATCTACATAATAGAGAGAACACTTTTTACTCATCATTTTTTATTTCTTAAATTTTCAGTTTTTATGAGAATTGTCACATGTGGCTATTTCCCAATACATTAATATGTTTGAGGACAAATCACATGACTCACACATAAGGGAGGGTTGAATGATTGAATAAAGCAAGAAATTCAATCTTACATGCCAAATGGATGGGTCCTGTGACATTCCACATTGTGTTTTGCACCTACATTATGTTTTTATGTTTGATCAAACCTGCAGAAGTTGGCTAAGATAATGAGGTTGAGCTTAGTGGAAAGATATATTTCTCTGTCTATCCCTGTTAGGCGGCGCAACACCGCTCCCTAGGGTTCACTGGGTTTCTCAAGGAACGTTTAGTTCTTCCCTTAGCCATAAAATTGTTGGTGGTATTTTAGGGTCACCCATGTGTGCTTTGGGCTAGTCGGTGGCACCACTGATTGTGCCTGTCTCACATTAATAGTTTGCCGCAAGAATGTAAGGCTCTTTTCATTGTGATGGCTAATAGACAGTTCAATTTCCAACAGGTCCCGTAACAGGTCTTCAATGAGTGGTGGTGCAGAGTTCCTTCCCCTGGTAATGGGATCCACACCAACTGGTACCCCTCTGGAATCTGTCTCTTTCTCATTTTGGGTTTGTTCCATGGGATTCTGCTGGAAGGAAGAACCACCCAGGAGACTTGGCAGGCCAAGTTCATTGTTTAAAATTAGATGTTTGTTCTTTCCTGGACCTCCTGTATCTGTTGCAAGATACTATTTGTCTGTTCCGATGGCATGGTTTTGGGTTCCTCTGGTAGGTCAGCACCAGATGAGGTACTGTCAGAGCCAGCCAAATCCCGGATGGACTCTGATTATTCCTGTAGCGAATCAAGACTTGGGCTTCTAATTCTAATTCCACTTTCTAGATCACAGGGTTGAGGGCCACAGTTCTTGCTGTCTCCCATGAATCTCCTGCCTCTGACTTGCCATCAATTTTATTTCATGTGGGTAGCCTCTGTGGTGGGGCCTGATCAATCCCTTGTCTGATACAATGTGTCACAGATGGTGTCAAGAGCACATCAAATCTTGAAGAAATATCAAGGGTTTTTATTAGAATATTTGAACAGGGTCTAACTAAAGGCTAATTCTCTCTCTCTCTCTCTCTCTCTCTTGTTTCCCATGAGCGTGGACATTCCCAGCCCAGGCATCCATAAATCTCCAGGTGTTGACCAGTGATCAGGAACCCCTACCATCTAAATGCAAATCTGAATTATCACTGTAACTCCCTCCGGACTATAATCTAGGTGGATCCTTATCTTGGTCCCACAATAAGAATGTTATCAAAGATTGCTGACTTTTAATCACTTGGTCTTGATCTTGCATGCTCTCATGTTCCTTGCTCTGATATTTGTTGCTTCCATTCTCTTTCTTCTACTCTTTTCTTCCTCCCAGTCACCTCTTAATTGTCCTCTCACCTCCTCTCTCGGATGTTCTTTATCTACTGCTACTCTTCCTCTGTCTCTACTACTCTCCAGTGCCCTCTCACTACTCCCTCTTGACTGCTATTGCCCACTAGTATCCACTTTGCTTCTCTCCACACTCCCCTATCTGCTACTGTCTACTTGTCACTCTACTATTCTCCACTCCCCTTGCTGCTACTCTCCTCTCCCCTCTCTACTACTCTGACCCCCCTCTCTACATCAGTCTTTGCTCCACTCTCCACTCCACTCACTACGCCACCTTCACTACTCCTTTCACTGTCACCCACTTTTTACATTCTCAACCTCATTTCCTACTTAGCTGCACTTACTCTCCTTAACACTCACTTAATTTAACTCTCTCTGTTTTCTCACCAGACACACACTCTCATACCCACGTACCACTTTCTCCTACAAACCAATATATTGCCTTGCACATGCTCTGCACAGTCTTACTCCATTCTCTGATACGCCATCCTTCAACTCCATGGTCTCTTGGTCCGCCTTCTAACCAATTGACCTGACCTTAATATTCGGCCCTGCCTTGTATGGGAAATCTGAAAACATAGTCTGGCTAAGCCTTGAACTTGCTGCATCCTGAAAAAGAGTTCTCAAATTGTACCAAAACATAGAAACAATAGCCAAAAACGATCCCAAGAGCCAGGACATTTTGAAAAACAATGTATTGGAGACATACTACCCAAACAGGAGGACTGTTTTGGAATCCATGTGCCTATTCCACATAGCCCAAATCTTCTCATACAAAAATAATATTAAACCAGATGCGAAACAAAGGTAAATACAGAGTTAAAAGTTGTGAGAGTAGCCTGGTTAAACTTAGGGAACACAGCCTCATTAATCATATGAAGCTATCATTAAAAACTCCTCAACATATAGAACTGTACTACATGTCCCTACTGCAGCTTTTTAAACCATGGAGAAAAGAAGAAGATTTATTGGACACCCATGCCTCCTATGAAGATTATTTCAATGCAAGTCAAAGCACTATAACAGATAAAAGCATTACACAGTACAAAACCATGTTGGACAATGTACGCCAACAAGAAGAAGAACTTCAAGCACAACCAAATGTAGACACTCCTGAGAGCAGTCAACCTCCTCTTACAGGTAGCCAAGCACCACTTGGATAGCCATTCATAGCAAATGAGGCAGAATTAGCCACGACTGAAGTAGAAAACACCATGTGTCAGTATGAGCAATCTGAAGAAAACTTTGCTCTACTGAAATCACAACTAAGCAACGAGCAGCGTAGCATTTTCCTAGAACTAAAGAAATTGAACATGTATGCAGCACAAAAGTAAAACTTGTACCTGTCAAAAGTATAAACCTGCACTTCTTTATGTAAGTGGTCAAGTTGGTTCAGGCAAAACAATCTTGATAAAAACTATCAGCAAGTTCATCCAACAATTGACAAATAACAAGCTTTCAGCTGTTGTAACTGCCCCCACAGGTTTAGCTGTCTACAATATAGGTGGTGTTAATTTACACCGATTGCTACTCCTCCCTGAAGAACACCAAAACAAATTAGACTACTACAAACTTTCAACGAAAGCTGCTATCGAGCGACACAGAATTTTGAAACAAAAGAAAATGCTCCTAATGTATGAGTTGAGCATGGTCTCCAACCTAATGTTGGCTTTGATTCATCTCAGATTGCAAGAGGTGCTTAAAACAGACTACAAAGAACTTTTTGGAGTAAAACACATTATTGTTTTCAGAGATATTCTTCAATTAACACCAGTGAAAGATGAACCTATTTTTAAAACCGTAGGACACAAACTGTGCGTAGGATACTTGGCAGCATAGGAAATGTAAATCTTTGGTAACATTTACAATACAGAGAACTAGCTGAAAATATGTGTCAGTCTGCAGACTTCACCTATACCAACATTTTGAAAATCATTCACATTGGTGTGCTTTCTAAGGAAGCACAGTCTACCTTACATAGCAGACACATCCATGAGCTACACTGACATAACACATTTGCTATTGATGTCATAGAACAATTAGCACACACAAATGTAAACTGTATGTCCTTAATGCCAACCCTAGCAAACTGTGCACAATTCAATGAAACAATGTTGAAAAAACAAATGCAACCACTAGTGCAAATTTACTCCACATGAAAGACCAAAGGAATATAGAGGCTTAGTACCACAAAATGAAATACGCCAATCACTGGTTGAAAGATACAAGTGTCTTTATTTCTGTCCAGAATTCAAAGCAAAACAGATAGCTATCTGGCTCCCAACACCTCGCAGTGTGTACCAGCAGACACAATGAGGGGTGAGAGTGCTGGACATTGTAATGTAAAGTTTTTTTTATACATTTTTCCAATCATTGTCCAGCCCCTCTCGAAATTAATAATTTACATGCTAGGGTTTGTGCCCAGTTCATATGACAAATATGACAATATTGGTTAACATATTTAACGAGTTTGCTTGTCCAAGAAGACAGTGTTGGGTCTCCGGCTCATAATAAGCCTAGTTTCAAGAAAGAACACAATATATTACAACCAAAGCACACAGTTTGAGTTGGTTCTACATTGTTCCATTGTTTAAATGAGGATGAGGCTTGTGAGGGCACACACCACTTGGATTGCAGTTCATACGAGTCACAAGGTTTCTTTGCACAGAACAAACAGTCTGCTCTCAGTCAGCCTAAATGTTGACCTAACTCAAAGGTCATTCGGCTCGGCTGTAGTTGAAAACACAGTCCACCTTTTTAGGACACAAAGCAAGAGTTGAAATCAAAATGGCGGATAGTTCTTAAAATGGCGGCAAAGTTGATCAGAAATCAGAGCATTTCAAACGCGGTTTTCCGTACAACGCAAATGGGTTTAGGCCAATATTCATTACAAGATGGTATTATACGAATAAAGTTGAACAAACCCTCCTTTTGGCATAAGCCAAGAGCATTACTCAAACATTCACATTATTCAAAAACCCACACCTCAATGTCTGTACATCCTGAATCACATTCTTCAGAAAAATCAATCGCCGTAGGTTCCTTGATAGTAATATCCTTCATTACTAAAACATTAGCAATTTCCTTGGGCGTATGTACCTTTGGTCCTAGTGTACCTATAGTGTGTGCACAACATCCTCCTAACATCGAACATATGGCAGGGAGACATTGTACACAACAACATCAAAACAGTAGAACACCAAGAACTATCATTAGGACTGCAAAGAGTTTCCAACCCCATGATCATAGTAAGTCCCAGAACCAAGTACTAAGATCCCAGTTTCCTTCGGGGACATGCACTTCAGTACTCAAGGTATGCAGATTTTGTATTGACTTGAATATGGTAGGGAAGGAGTCGGGTACAAAAACACAGCATGTGGATCCCACCAATTTGCATACCCACCACGCTCAGCTAGGATGACGTCTAACACCATCCTATTTTGGAGGGCCACTAATTTAATTGCCTTTTGCTCCAGTGTCATGTTGTACAGAATATCAGTGGTCCTATTGAGGGTCTTTTCCAGTACCCTTGCTAGTCTTCTGATATCCTCGGAATTCATTATCTGTCCCCAAAATGGCACAAAGAATTTTGCCACATCACCCATGACTTGTGAAGGAGTGTCACCATTCTCATCCTGCCTTGTACCAGCTCTAGAAACTTTAGTGGTGGTAGCCACATACACCCCTGGTAACAAGATCCCCAAGTAACAAGTACCCTGCCAATCTATGGGTAACCAAGGATAAGCTTCATTGCCACAAACAAAGTAAACAGGGTCTCCAACATACAAAGGTATGTCCTCACTGGTTAGATTTGCAATGTTAGTGCAACCCTCGAATGTACCCATTGGCTGAGAACCTTCCCTTTATTTACAGAAAGAAACAGAGTTGGGGCTATGGTTAATAGTATACGAAGGAAGCATCGCATCTCGGTTTCCTACGGGAGCCATCTTGAAGGAAATCAGTGATTGAAAAGGTCTAGAGAGTCTATCAGGAGGCCTAATAGAAGCAACATTGAGTTTGCTTCTATTCGCAAAGTGAGAATATCCCTGAGGTGTTAAGACCCGCTTTTCAAATTCATTCATATTAGTCCCATCGAAGTTTCCAGAAATACTATCATTCCAACAACCAAAGAATACTGCCCTGAGCGAGGCATTGCAGGCAGTAGTTAAAGGAAGAGGATGAATATAGCAGCCCAGTCCCTTTTCCCTGTGTTGTGGCAAGTGTGAACACACCCAGCAATTTGTTCTGTTCAGAATCACATAGGTTGCATTCATGATCTTTAAGAGAGTGTTATTATGGTAACCCTGTCTATGTTGGGAGTCACGAGGAGGAAGAGTGTGCAGGTGCACGAAAGGTGGAGACACAGTGGAGATTATTTCCATGTACCAGAACCCAAGTGCAAATATAATTATTAAACAAGCCAGTACTGTGATTAAAAAACAGTGGGTCCTCAAGGACCATAATCTCTGATGAACAGATTCTTTGTCAGGCACAATACCAATAGCTTGCACCGCACGTGTGTATTTAGGAAGGGACATTGTTTCTCAGAGTCCATTTAGAAGCCTCTCTGTTAGGCTCTTTTAGTTCATCCGTCGGTGGCTCCTGACAACTTGGCCTATCTTGCTTGTAGGTAACTTAGCCAGTGCCTGCCTCTTATTTATTTTTCAGCAGAAGAGTGACAAGGGACTGGCTCAACGATGATTCCTTGTGGGCACAGCCGATGCTGTGCTGTGTGTCTGGTGTCTAGGATTCAGATCATACCTCAAGGCTCCAGGTACGGTATGATCTGCGAACAGAGTGTCTTCGCTTCCTGAAGGAAGTGGTGAAGCGGAAGCAAGATGGCTCAATGGTGCAGAAAGATTCAAAGAAGAATTTGAAGGCAAAGCTGCAGTCTCCCCAGGCACCACGGGCTCGGGAAGAATTTCCATAGACAAAACAGGCTTATGATGAGGATCAAAGTGAACAATCTCCTTCGCTCCCCCTTTGTTGTGGGGCAGAGGAAAAGGTATCTTCTTGATGTGCATTGCGTGGATCCAGTGTTGTTTCCCTTCCACTCGTACGACGGTTTGTGTGGCCAAAAGGACTTGGTATGGTCCTCTACAGAGAGGTACGAGACAGGAAGCTCTTTTAAAAGATTTTCCGAGCACCCAGTGACCAGGTCGGAGTTGATGACCTGGGTCTTCGTACTTTACTGGGAGGGCTTCTCACACCTGTTGATAAATGTTGAGTTAATTGGTTACAGTACTCAGAAAGGAGCAAATGCTCTACTTCTTTTAGCTGCTTGGTTTAGGTACATTCCATATATTGGTTGGTCTCCACATGATTATCTCATAGGGAGAGAGGTCTGTTCTTGACTATGCGATTGTTCGCATAGATAATAAAGCTATCGGTAAGGCATCTGGCCACTTCAAATTGCTATTCACACAGATTTTCACAATCATATTTTTTAAAATACCGTTATGGCATTCTACAAGTCTGGTACTCTGAGCGTGTCTGGCCGAATGGAATCGTTTATCGATCTGTAATCCCGTGCATACTTACAGGATAACAGCAGTGATAAAATGTGGACCATTGTCCAACCAAATGACTCTCAGCAAACCAAACCTAGGAAAGTATTCCTTCAGTATGCTTTTCGCTGTCGTCATTGCTGTGGCATCTTTTAGAGGAAAAGCTTTGACCCATTCTGACAGCGCTCCATTTCAATAAAATCAAAGGTTATAACCTCAAAAGGCATAGAGGGGGAACCAAAACTACCATTCAGTGTCGATGTACCTTTCCCAACATTATGTTGTAAGCATACCATGCAATTTTGAACAAAACGCTCAGCAGTTTTTAAAATATTTGCATTAACCCAGACAGGTTATAATTTTTGGCACATATGTGAGTTGAACCATGAGCCATCGTAACCATAGCGGTAACATAAGCATCGGGCAGCATCCATTTTTGTTTTCCATTATCTACCCAACAAACTTCATCCATTAAACTTGCTGAACCCTCAGCCCACTGTTTAAGTTCATCTGGAGTGGCATCAGCCTGAATGTCTTTTATCCAACTAATTTCTACGTTTATCACACAAGTGTTAGTGACATCTTTCGTTATATACATTTTGAAAGCAAATCAGTGTCAGTCTGTTAAACTATCCTGTCAGCAAAAGCGTTTCCTCTCCCCACATCATCTGTTACTTTCTGGTGTGCTGCACACTTCAGTATTGTTAACTGGGTAGGAAGCACAGGTGCTGAAAGTAGCCAAACTATCAAAGTACCATGTTGTATCTTAGTTCCATGCAAAGTCAAGAAACCTCTTTCTGCCCATAATCAACCGAAGTTGTGAACCACCCCAAAGGCATATTGACTGTCCGTAAATATATTCACACTAAGCCCTTTGGAAAGTTCACAAGCTCGAGTCAATGCAATAATCTCTGAGGCCTGTACAGAGTTATTCGGAATTCTTTTGGTTTCCACAATAGTGCTTAATGTAGTGATTGTGTAAGCAGCAGTTGATGTACCATCTGGAAGTTTGAAGCAGGAGCCATCGTAAAACAACTCCCCTTGTGGATCTTTTAACAGTGTATTGCTTAGATCAATTCTGCCCCTAATCTTTTGTTCTGTGATGGGCAGGCGAAGAACGATGGTCTTGAGGGTTGCCCAGAGAATGAAGCCTTATGTCCATGTTCTTCTAGATGGATAAGTAGCAACACAGTGTCCTTCTTGCAAGCAACTTCTGAATCTGCAGCTAAAAGAAGATCGTCAACATACTGCAACAACGTACAGGTGGAAGGCAACTCAAGCGTATCAAGCTGTTCCTTCAAAGTTCTACTATAAATGCTCAGACTCTCGGTGTACCCCTGTGGCACACAAGTAAATGTAAATGATTGCCCCCCTATTGGTGAACACAAACAAATATCTACTGTCAACATGTACAGGAATAACAAAGAAAACATTCTTTAGATCCACAACACTAAAATGAGTAGCTGAAGCTGGAATCATTGTCAATATTGTAGTCACAACTGCCACAATCGGAAATTGTGGAGCAACAATCTTATTGATAGCACGCAAATCAATAATAAAACAGAAAGGAATTGCATTATCCCCTTTCTTATACATCGGTAGAATCGGACTATTTCACAAACCTCCTGCAATTTCCACAATCACTCCTCGGTGTACAAAACCAGAAACTATACTCTTTAAAGTTTGCTCCCTGTCAACTGAAATCTTATACTGTGTAATATGTGGTAATTTAACACCTAGTTTCAACACAATTTTAACAGGCTCAATTTTCAAAATACCAATGTCATTATCATCAACCGCCCATAAACATGCCGGAACCTTATCCAATTCAGTCGGTAAAGGTCTAGTCAAGAATTGTGAAGCAGAAGTTCGTTGAGGTCAAATTGTTAAATGTACTCCATCTGGAGAACAGTGAATTACAGCATTCCATTCTTTCAACAGATTCAACCCCAACAAAATGTCACCACATTTTGTTGTCAAACTAAATGGACCTGAAACGGTGAATGGTCTCATAGTCCCAGTGAAATCGGTACCGGCTGAGAAACCGGACTAACTACTGGCGTACCAGAGAACCCTACAGAAATGTTGTTCTGCCCTCACAGTGGAATATCTGGAACCTGCGAATGGTCAACCGAACACTTCTGTGCTCCTGTATCTACCAAAAATAGATGTTTCCTATTCCCCACATTTCAACGTAGGGCCCTTTCTGATCGACGGGAATAGGTACTGGTTCCAGACTCTGCTTCGGGCTGTCCTAATGGAACAGTACATAATCAAATGCAAGAGCCTCAGAAAAATAGACAGTCGAAGGATTATCAAAAATGTTCCCATTATGAACACTATGCTGCTAACTATCCTGTGAAAATGACTGTTGATTTTGAGTGAACTCACTTCTACCAGGGCCCCCTATCCCAGGACGGCCTCTGGATTGTTTATCCATAGTACCATATGTGTTATTCGATCGCCGCTGAAGGTTCGGGCATTGTGCTTGCCAATGACCGCCCTGTCTACAATAGGCACACTAGTTCATGTGTACAGGACCCATTTGCACATTACTATGTGATGCAAACTGACCTCAAAACTGTGTATTCCCACCTCTGGTTCCTCTTACTATTTGTTGCAACAATACCTTTGTCTTCAAGTCTCCCTTCTTCTTTTCTATCTTTTCTTTTTCAGTATCAACCCTATTAACCCAGTATTAATCCTATTCTCATAATACTGTGCAATACTTCAGACTGTGATTTAGCTTTCCACGCGCTTTCAGAAGTCATCATTTGTGATTGGATATCATACAACAATCCTCACACAAATTTGTCTACAAACAACCTTTTTCGTGACTTGGTAATTAAGTCCTGACTGCTGAAATCTGAAAACAATTGTTTGAACAGATTAAAAAATTTGGTAGCGCCCTCAGATTAACCCTGGATGCAAACTGTAAGCTTGTCCCAAACTGTTCTTCTCTCTGGAACCAAAGTTTTCAATTTAGTTACTATTCTGTCTGGCAGTGTCAATATCACTTGTGACGGTTTCTCACCAGCATTCCTTTCTCCATCTATCCGTACCAAGTTAACCCATGTGTCACCTAGTCCTGTCTGATCATCTACAGTTCTAATCTGTTTCCATAAATCAGCAGGTAGGATCACAGGGAACAACAAGTCTATATCACCCAGTGTAAAAACTGATGAATGTAAAACAGATATAATTTCTTTATAAAATCCTGTTGGATTTTTCCTAATATCTGGAATCGTGTGTCTAATGGTATTCACTTCCTGTCTAGAAAATGGGACATGAACAAACTGTGAGACATAATGAGCCTTAATAGTAGGGGCTGCTGCGACTGTTACGGCTTATACTGGATTTCTACTTTAGGGACAAATGTCGGAGGATCCTCCCTCATTGGCAATTGAGAAGTAGGCAATTCTGAACGCTCGTTAAGCAACAAAGCTAAATCAAGTGACAATGTAGTCAAAGCAGTATCGGGTGAAAATGCTCTCTTATAAATGACCATCAAATCTGGGGGACAACAAACCTTTTTCTTCATAAACTCATCCTGTAGGTACTCTACCATTACCTGTAACACTTTCCTTTGCATTGCCGGAGCATACTGACTAAACGTTTCATATACTTCAAAGGGAGAAATTGAAACATCTGAAATCCATCTAAGCGAGTCTCTTGTGCAAATGTGCGTCTCTTCACTCATTGGTTTACATGGAGGAAGACATTGTTCCTGCACATATGAGCCTTCCAATCTATTACCATCTATTTCATCATTCTATACCGATCTAACTCCCTCTTAAACTCAAAGGCCCTCTAAACATGCTCATGTACTTCCTCCGCAGTGTCCCTTGAGCGAGCTAAGACATTGATATCCCTCAACCGCTGTGGGACATTCATGTCCGTCAAAACATTCCAAACATCAGCCAAATGCACTTCCATCCTATCTGTCAAAATATTATGTTTGGGAATACATTCTTGGTCAAAAATCGCAATAAAGAAGCAGATTTTTCACCTTCTTCTACATATTTCTTAGCCATGCATACAATTCTCTTTTCCTAGCTTTAGATACAGTACTACGAGTCACTATTCTTGAATCAGCACTCACCCCTTGAATCGCTACAAGTGGAGCAGAACCACTTGGAAAAGAAAGTTCAGACAAATATTGTTCAATAGGCAGTGGAGACACTACCGCTGGCGGTGAAGACGGATTTAAGGGAACCGCAACTGTTGGTAAGGACGAGGATGCAGAAGAAGAAACAACAACAGGAAGAGGAGTAACAACTGGAGGAGGAGCAATAAAGGGAGGAAAATGAACAACAAAGGGAGTAGGTGCAAAAGTGGGAAGAGGTAAAACAACAGGGAGAGTCACATAAGGAGGTGTGCAGTGGTACCAGTCCTAAGCACATTCAATACCTTATCGATTGGCTCGTCTAAGGTATAAAAATCCTGAGATGGATATATTTTCTGTACTCCAAGTTGAAAAGCCCTATCCATACTTCTAATAGAGTCCGACTGTTTCTGTTGATCATACAATAATGCCTATGTGCGTGTTTCTCTTCACTCTTAAGTTGCTGTATAGCTTCCTTTATCCAATCCTTAATTACATCAAATGATGCAGGCCTAGCCTTTTTCTTCAACAATATAGACTCTAAGTACTCTATACAGGCAATTTCAAAACGACCATGAACTGGCCACTGAAATTCGGAAGCATGTCTAGTTTGTCTGTGCCAAATATTGTTATATACAATACTATTGAGCCCGTTCTTACAGTACATTAAACAAACCGGTGAGCCAACAGGTGGTGCCGGTTGGCCACATCCCAAAGATTGTCTGTCTCTGCGAATAAACCACTGAAACAGGCAGACAATTTCCCTGGCATGTCAGATTACTGGTGTTAGCTGGCAACGTTTGTGCTTATAAGAACACATCTGCAACCAATATCAGGATTCTTAGTAATCAGGTGTAAGAGGTTTTATCTTATTGGGGCAAATTGGGGATTTGTTGGTATTTTCTTACTGTGATATTATGGTGGTAAACTGGCGGTAAACTGTCTTACATTTAGAGATAATTTAGTATTACCTTATTTTGGTGATAATATAGTGTTAGCAAGTCTTGGTAGTAATTTTAGTGGCATCTTACTTTGTGGTATTTTCAGAATTACCTTATGTTTGTGGTATAGTGGTGAGCAAGGCTTTTTGTACTACAGCCCCATCATAAAACAAATATTTCCTCTCTATTAGAATATCTCTTGGTCGCCTGTAGAGAACCTCCTCAGACCTATTACATCCTTAGAGAACCCAGTGAGTTTATTGTATGTGGCTGGTATTACTGGCTTATTTACATCCAGTAATCTATGTGTCTCATCTGACACTGCCTTCTTTTCAGCATGCAAAGAAGGACTCACTCACAACACCTACACACACCTTCCTACCTTGCAAGTATTTATTCACTTTTCCTTGCTTGCTGTTTTAGCTACAGTGGCAAATTAGCAAATGCTTTACCGCTCTGGTATAAACATCAAACCCTTGTAATTTCCCTGTATTGAAATGATTCACAGACGCAGGAGTGATACCAAAACACCAGCCTTTGTTTTTTTTACACCCTGTATTATATAGCAATTATAAACAGAAATACAACTTACCACATGATATCACAGCATTGCCTACAAAATATAAAAGAGAACAGAAAACAACAGGCACATTGCAATAACATTAAATTGGTGTTCGGCGTTTTTAAACATGGAGAAATATGAACATGCAGTATTTTTTTTCTAACTCCCTGCACTGACAACAAATGATGTCATCTCCCATTCATTCTCTTTCCTCACTTGGCACTAACTCGCCCAGGCTAGTGAAGTTTGAAACTCTCATTGTCAGGGCCTTGTCTGTACGACCTTGCCATTCCACAGACTCAGTGCTAAGGACTCCTTCGCAACTAAGCCAGTAAATCAACCTCTTTGTGTGGGGAGCTCCCAGCAGTTTAAGTTCATAGCTAGCGCTCACACCCACATGGAGTCCAGCAGCATTTATTATGTAGCACTGTCTATCTCTCTGTCCCAGCACAATCTGAACTCTTCTCCCTGGTTATTCCTTAAGAAAACTCCTCCTGCCTATCATCCCTAGGTCAGCCCTCTATTGACGTGGTCCATCCACCCTCAATCTCTACCAATCAGAATAAAAGAATGTGTCCTGTACCAGCCTTCGTTTTTCAAGACAATGAAGATTTCAGCTCTGCAAAGCAACTGTTTCTGTTTTCCTTCCTTCCAGTGGCATATTTCTGCTCTCCACAGAAAAAAAAATGCTCACATGGACTGAATGTGCATCTCTTCATGGGAAATAAAGTAAATTTTAAACCGTGCATGTAAAAAACATAGAATGCATTTCATTGTGCACAAAAACTGCATTAATAATGTTAGAGGGGTTGAAGTTAATGTATTAGTAAGGCAGTTAGTATAAGGTTCATTAATGATGTATTTCTAATGCAGTTCGCACACATGAAAACATCCAATTTGTAAAAATGTGCACCTCTTCATTTTAAAATGACAGCACACTGTGCTAAAACATTTTACTAAATGCTCTTAAAAATATGCCTGCTGGCTGTTACTGAAAACATTTGTGCACCTTGTGTGCACCTATTTTGAAATGGCTGCATTTAGATATGGCATACTGCATACTATCAATAAAATCCCCAAATATATCCTTACACAGGGCACAACTCACCTAATTTCAAAGACTAAGGAGATCCAATCGGATTACAAAGGATCCTCGTGGTTGGCAATTTCGGCAAAGAGCCTTCCTCGATATTGGGACCCTCATCAAGATGCCCTCTCGAAATGCATGCTCACCGTCCAAGGAATGGATCATGCAGTACTGTCGAGGTGTTATTTCAGCAAGGAGATATCAATCTTGAGGGTCCCTATTCGGGCGCCATCTGAAAGACCAAAGAAATATCGAGGCTTAGTACCACAAAATGAAATATGCCAATCACGGGTTGAAAGAGACAATTATCTTTATTTCTGTACAGAATTCAAACCAAAACGGAAAGCTATCTGGCACCCAACATCTCACAGTGTGTACCAGCAGAAACAGTGAGGGTTGAGAGTGCTGGACATCTTGGTGCGAGTTCTTTTATACATTTTTCCAATCATTGTCCAGCCCCTCTCCAAATTAATAATTTACATGCTACGGTTAGTGCCCAGTTCATATGACAAATATGACAATATTGGTTAACATATTTAACAAGTTTGCTTGTCCATGAAGATACAATGACAGTGTTGGGTCCCCGGCTCATAGTATGCCTAGTTTCAAGAAAGAACACAATATATTACAACCAAAGCACACGGTTTGAGTTTGCTCTACATTGTTCTGTTGTTTAGATGAGGCTTGTGAGCGCAGTCACAAGGTTTCTTTGCACAGAACAAACAGTCTGCTCTCGGTCAGCCTAAATGTTGACATAACTCAAAGGTCATTCGGCTCGGCTGTAGTTGAAAACACAGTCCACCATTTTAGGACACAAAGAAAGAGTTGAAATCAAAATGGCATATAGTTCTTAAAATGGTGGCAAAGTTGATCAGAAATCAGAGCATTTTAAATGCGGTTTTCCGTATAACGCGAATGGGCTTATGCCAATATTCATAACAAGATGGTATTATACGAATACAGTTTAACACACAGACAAACTAAACGTGCACGGTATGTGAACAAGCCACAGCATGACTAAATACCTTAGAAAACTCTATCTCCAACACAGCTGGTTTAATGAGAAAATGTTAACATTGTTTTTAAATTGTAGAGTAATGCTAAAGCGTAACCTTGACAATGAACAAGGTTTAGTTAAGGGAGCACTTGGTACAGTTGTTGGATTCCAGAAATACCCATGTGACAACAGCATTCAGTTTGTCAATGTTCACTTTGACAAACTTTCAGAAGTTAAAAGGATAGGACGTTCAACAGCCAGATTCCTTCTTTTCAAAGACGTGTATGTACGGAGAGTACAGTTTTCTCTGTCTTTAGCATACACAGTCACTATTCATAAATCGCAAGGTCTAACCCTAGATCAATCATTGATTGACATTGGCAGCACAGTCTTTAAAGAAGGAATATGTTACATAGCACTGTCACACCTACGTACACTTGAAGGACTATTTCTAGTTCATTTTGATGCATGTAAAGTCAAAGCTGCCATTCCTTGCATCGTAGAGTACAACAGACTATGTGCACTCTACACACCCCATCTCAAAATGTTTCCTGTTCCTCAAAAAGGCAAACTTTGTAAAAGAAAACTAGACCAAACACAATTTATACATGATCTCCCAACAGTACCACCAAAGAAATTGAAAACAGCCGGTACTCCATCAATTACCACAACCACAGATGTATGCACTGAAAAGGCAAGTGCATACCAAACTGCACAAACAAAGAGAACTTCCTCTTCAAAGAAACCATGTGGACTTCCATCAAATAAGTCACACACAGAACTACCTGGTCCATTCAAATTTTCCAATACAACTGGCGTGGACCAGCTACTCCTTCCCGAAAATGCAACAAACAATCCCACGAACATTTACAGTGTCTCAGGAATAAGGTGTAACGCTCACCTGATTCCCACGGAGGCGCAGGTCTGGCTTCGAGTGCTGATGCTTCTTCAATGGTGAAGCGCAGGACTCTGAAGATGGACAGGAAGGGCCCTCTACTCTGGCTTCTCCGGCTCGCAGGAATATTCCCCTGTGCATGAAAAGGGAGTATTACCTACTGACTGAGTTATGCTCAAGCCTCCCACTCTCTTCCAACCCTCCACGATACCCTTCCACGATTCCCCGTGAAGTCTCACCTTAGGGTCAGGAAGGATGAGCTCTCCATCCTGCTTCTGATGCAGGGGCACGTTGAAACCCAGTTACTTCACTGGATTGAGGATTGATGGGAGTTCAGGTAAGCTTGACTATTCAGGTAAGGCTCTGTAAAAGTTCTGTTGCAAGTTCAAAAGTCCAAGCTGAATAATAATGTTCATTGTCTTTTTGCAGCAAGCGCTAATGCTTATGTCTTTTTTCCCCTTTGGGGCCGGGGTTCGGAATGCCGGAGATATGGCGCCGACCCGAAGTGAAACGTGCAGTTCCAGTTCCAGTAAATGGCAGGTTAGTTCTGGATGAGCGCTCAGGAACTGTCTTTGCATACGCTCATTCAATGTCTTTGTCTTTTTTCCCCATAGGGGCCGGGGTCCGGAAAATGCCTGGAAGCGGCAAGACCCGAAATGAAATGGGAATGACCCAACAGGTAAGTCTTATTCCCTTCCTTCTCTCACCTCTTATTCTTGTCTTTTTCTCTAGGCTCTGGGAAGTGGCTGTGTATCCGGATGATCGCTGCTGAAGATGGAGGAACCCAGGAAAAGTGAGTGAAATGCAGCGCTGCAGCGATCGTAATGAAATGCTTTTAAAAATAATGTCTTCCCTTTCAGGATCGTCAGTGATGTCTCCGTGGTGCAGATTTAGCTGGTAAGGTCTCTTGTCTCCCTTTGCAGGTGACCCAGGATGCTGACAGGCGTGGCTGAAGTCCAGATGCAGGAGCTGACCCGGTGAGCGTCCAGCTGCGAGGAGCAGAACAACGCGAAGCGTGAGTTGCTGATCGGGTGTGGTTTAAATAGCTTTGGAAGAAGTCCCAAGTGTGTATCCTTCCTCCGATCAGGTATGTATCCTTCCCCGACCACACCCGGGTGGAAAGTAGTCCCACAGGTAAAGTAGTTCCATTCAGGCCTCAAGAGGGCCTGGATGTGGCAGCATGGTCTGCATCAGGTAAGTGCACATTAAAACACTTGAACACATGTCTAGCTTTATGAGCCTGGCGCCTAAGGCGCCAGGACAGAGGTCCAACATGAGCCTGGCGCCTAAGGCGCCAGGACTGCGTCCAAAGGGCCCCAGCTTGGGCCCGCTGGCACTCCCCTGGGGGAAATGATGCCTGCCTCTGGGTTTGCTGGGTCGGACCTGGCTCATTGCACAATGCATATGGCACCAAAAATAACAGCAAGTTTAGGAGCTTCACACACAGACAAGTATCACTTGGCAAGAAAACCTACACAACAGTAGGCATAATCTACCACATGGACGCTACAACCAGTGCAAGTCACTATACTGCGTGCATTAAAAAACAAATGTGGGTGGTTTGAATGTAATGAAACTTCCATTATTCTGAAGCAGAGATTACCAGGAAATCTTGAAAATGCCTATTTAATATTCTTGAAACCAAAATATACTCAATGAGCTACTGCCCAATACCCACCATCACATATGAGAAACTGTAAACAGTTAGAATACACCAACTAGTATCTAACTACAACCATAATACTACAATGTTACGTCCCATTAATCCATCACCAAAAAGTTCTTCTGAGGAAACCCTTCAACACGTAGTAAGTATAAACAACCAGCATACACCAACTAGTATCTTACTGCACCTGCATTACTACAGTATTAATTCCAGTGGTCAAACTGCCAAACTAAACCTTCAGCAATCACACTGTTACAAACATACCCTTAACAACTTTCAAACTACCATCAGTTAGAATAAACCAACAGGTATCTAACTATCCCCACAATCCTGCACTATTACTCTGCAATACCACAGTACTTAGAAAACATCAACAGCAAGCAAATATATAAACAAATACTTCTAAACAGAGAAAACAAATAAACAGTGAGAATGCACCAACTGGTATCTAACTGCAACCATAGCACCACCACTTCCAAAAGGAAAATCATACACCATTTGAATTCCTCCAACTGCAACAGTGGCTATAACGACAATACCACATATACATGCACCTTAAACATTACTGCAAGCAGTGCAGATGTCACTAAAACAGAGTGTTCCACATAACAACACAATAACATAGACGTTTTTTTTTTATCCTGCATAGATTTTTTTTTCTCCGCACACCCAATGATTATGCGAACAAACACAGGAACTGAGCACATTGCACAGTACACTTGTTTGAAACATAGTACTTGTGAAGTACTCATTATGAGGGTCCACAAAGTACACATATGTTTGCAATGCAATGCAATACAACATTACAAAGTACTTACTTTAACATGTGATGTTTTCTTTTCTCACAGACAATAAAACAACAATTTCTTATGCATTACCACATACCACATTAGTGAAATCTGCTATTGCCGCTGCAACAATATTCTGCAGTGCATGCTAAAAAGGTGCACAGGGTCTCAACAGTACATACAGTGAGTAAACAATTATTGGTATCATACTTCTTTGTACTCTGCAAATTGCATTCTAAACACATATTTATGCAATCCATATGTCACTGTCAAAAAGTTCAGTGCATGGCTGTATTATGCTGCAGTGGTTGTGGCCAGGGCCTAGACACTTGGGTGCATGGCCTCTGGCCTTGTACACAAGACTCTAGACCCTAGAAATACCACTGCAGCATAATACAGCCATGCATGCAAACATCTACCCACTTACCACAACCCACAAATAACACAGCCGCATGAGGCCTTATCCACCTCAGTTGACATACTATTACAGTGCTTCCAGCCAATGGACATGCATGGCATCTGCACCCAGGACTCTACCAACTGACCACAATCAATACAGAATAACACAGTAAACCACCCAAGAACCTGCTCAGTGCCCACAACCCAAACCCATAAGGCATCCACCTGAGGCCCTGTCCACTTCTGTACCCATAGTACTCCATTAAGTGCAATCAGTTAGCACACTTTTGAGTCCATAAGCCAACTGCCTCAGGCCCTCTCCACTTTTCTACACATACCATTACAGTACTTCAGCCAGTGGGCACACTCCTGGACCCTTCAGTGCATCACCTACGGCCATGCACCCAAGACTCTAGTAGCTGGTCACAATCACCACAGCATAACACAGCCATGCATCCAACAATCTGTACACTGGCCACAACCCACACGCACAAGCCTGAGGCCCTTTCCACTTCTATACACATAGAAATCTAGGACGTGCAACAGCCAACACACTCTTGAGTCCAATAACCCAGCTACCTGAGGCCCTGTCCACTTTTCAAATTAACAAGGGGGGTCCTGGGAGTCCCTCTGCCAGACATTAGTCCTGGTTACGAGAGACTTACCCAGAGTCTTTAGCTCACTATCTTTCACAGAGAAGAAATATCCGAAACATATCAGTCTTTGTCCTGCCCTGGGGCAGTCCAGCACCGAAATGCTAGGCAATTCTCCTCTGAACAAGAGTACCAACAGAAACCCCAGACACGTGTTTCGGTCTGGTTGGACCTCATCAGTAGGGTGGATCTGTGCCTCTCTAAGAATAGTGAGCAAGGGGTCCACGTCTGGATTCCCCTAGTAACTTAGGGTGAGACCCAAAGTTACTTAAATATGCAAATTAACAAGGGGGGTCCTGGGAGTCCCTCTGCCAGACATTAGTCCTGGTTACGAGAGACTTACCCAGAGTCTTTAGCTCACTATCTTTCACAGAGAAGAAATATCCGAAACATATCAGTCTTTGTCCTGCCCTGGGGCAGTCCAGCACCGAAATGCTAGGCAATTCTCCTCTGAACAAGAGTACCAACAGAAACCCCAGACACGTGTTTCGGTCTGGTTGGACCTCATCAGTAGGGTGGATCTGTTCCTCTCTAAGAATAGTGAGCAAGGGGTCCACGTCTGGATTCCCCTAGTAACTTAGGGTGAGACCCAAAGTTACTTAAATATGCAAATTAACAAGGGGGGTCCTGGGAGTCCCTCTGCCAGACATTAGTCCTGGTTACGAGAGACTTACCCAGAGTCTTTAGCTCACTATCTTTCACAGAGAAGAAATATCCGAAACATATCAGTCTTTGTCCTGCCCTGGGGCAGTCCAGCACCGAAATGCTAGGCAATTCTCCTCTGAACAAGAGTACCAACAGAAACCCCAGACACGTGTTTCGGTCTGGTTGGACCTCATCAGTAGGGTGGATCTGTGCCTCTCTAAGAATAGTGAGCAAGGGTCCACGTCTGGATTCCCCTAGTAACTTAGGGTGAGACCCAAAGTTACTTAAATATGCAAATTAACAAGGGGGGTCCTGGGAGTCCCTCTGCCAGACATTAGTCCTGGTTACGAGAGACTTACCCAGAGTCTTTAGCTCACTATCTTTCACAGAGAAGAAATATCCGAAACATATCAGTCTTTGTCCTGCCCTGGGGCAGTCCAGCACCGAAATGCTAGGCAATTCTCCTCTGAACAAGAGTACCAACAGAAACCCCAGACACGTGTTTCGGTCTGGTTGGACCTCATCAGTAGGGTGGATCTGTGCCTCTCTAAGAATAGTGAGCAAGGGGTCCACGTCTGGATTCCCCTAGTAACTTAGGGTGAGACCCAAAGTTACTTAAATATGCAAATTAACAAGGGGGGTCCTGGGAGTCCCTCTGCCAGACATTAGTCCTGGTTACGAGAGACTTACCCAGAGTCTTTAGCTCACTATCTTTCACAGAGAAGAAATATCCGAAACATATCAGTCTTTGTCCTGCCCTGGGGCAGTCCAGCACCGAAATGCTAGGCAATTCTCCTCTGAACAAGAGTACCAACAGAAACCCCAGACACGTGTTTCGGTCTGGTTGGACCTCATCAGTAGGGTGGATCTGTGCCTCTCTAAGAATAGTGAGCAAGGGGTCCACGTCTGGATTCCCCTAGTAACTTAGGGTGAGACCCAAAGTTACTTAAATATGCAAATTAACAAGGGGGGTCCTGGGAGTCCCTCTGCCAGACATTAGTCCTGGTTACGAGAGACTTACCCAGAGTCTTTAGCTCACTATCTTTCACAGAGAAGAAATATCCGAAACATATCAGTCTTTGTCCTGCCCTGGGGCAGTCCAGCACCGAAATGCTAGGCAATTCTCCTCTGAACAAGAGTACCAACAGAAACCCCAGACACGTGTTTCGGTCTGGTTGGACCTCATCAGTAGGGTAGATCTGTGCCTCTCTAAGAATAGTGAGCAAGGGGTCCACGTCTGGATTCCCCTAGTAACTTAGGGTGAGACCCAAAGTTACTTAAATATGCAAATGAACAAGGGGGGTCCTGGGAGTCCCTCTGCCAGACATTAGTCCTGGTTACGAGAGACTTACCCAGAGTCTTTAGCTCACTATCTTTCACAGAGAAGAAATATCCGAAACATATCAGTCTTTGTCCTGCCCTGGGGCAGTCCAGCACCGAAATGCTAGGCAATTCTCCTCTGAACAAGAGTACCAACAGAAACCCCAGACACGTGTTTCGGTCTGGTTGGACCTCATCAGTAGGGTGGATCTGTGCCTCTCTAAGAATAGTGAGCAAGGGGTCCACGTCTGGATTCCCCTAGTAACTTAGGGTGAGACCCAAAGTTACTTAAATATGCAAATTAACAAGGGGGGTCCTGGGAGTCCCTCTGCCAGACATTAGTCCTGGTTACGAGAGACTTACCCAGAGTCTTTAGCTCACTATCTTTCACAGAGAAGAAATATCCGAAACATATCAGTCTTTGTCCTGCCCTGGGGCAGTCCAGCACCGAAATGCTAGGCAATTCTCCTCTGAACAAGAGTACCAACAGAAACCCCAGACACGTGTTTCGGTCTGGTTGGACCTCATCAGTAGGGTGGATCTGTGCCTCTCTAAGAATAGTGAGCAAGGGGTCCACGTCTGGATTCCCCTAGTAACTTAGGGTGAGACCCAAAGTTACTTAAATATGCAAATTAACAAGGGGGGTCCTGGGAGTCCCTCTGCCAGACATTAGTCCTCTGGGTAAGTCTCTCGTAACCAGGACTAATGTCTGGCAGAGAGACTCCCAGGACCCCCCTTGTTAAATCTTCATATTTAAGTAACTTTGGGTCTCACCCTAAGTTACTAGGGGAATCCAGACGTGGACCCCTTGCTCACTATTCTTAGAGAGGCACAGATCCACCCTACTGATGAGGTCCAACCAGACCGAAACACGTGTCTGGGGTTTCTGTTGGTACTCTTGTTCAGAGGAGATTTGCCTCGCATTTCGGTGCTGGACTGCCCCAGGGCAGGACAAAGACTGATATGTTTGGGATATTTCTTCTCTGTGAAAAGATAGTGAGCTAAAGACTCTGGGTAAGTCTCTCGTAACCAGGACTAATGTCTGGCAGAGAGACTCCCAGGACCCCCCTTGTTAAATCTTCATATTTAAGTAACTTTGGGTCTCACCCTAAGTTACTAGGGGAATCCAGACGTGGACCCCTTGCTCACTATTCTTAGAGAGGCACAGATCCACCCTACTGATGAGGTCCAACCAGACCGAAACACGTGTCTGGGGTTTCTGTTGGTACTCTTGTTCAGAGGAGATTTGCCTCGCATTTCGGTGCTGGACTGCCCCAGGGCAGGACAAAGACTGATATGTTTGGGATATTTCTTCTCTGTGAAAAGATAGTGAGCTAAAGACTCTGGGTAAGTCTCTCGTAACCAGGACTAATGTCTGGCAGAGAGACTCCCAGGACCCCCCTTGTTAAATCTTCATATTTAAGTAACTTTGGGTCTCACCCTAAGTTACTAGGGGAATCCAGACGTGGACCCCTTGCTCACTATTCTTAGAGAGGCACAGATCCACCCTACTGATGAGGTCCAACCAGACCGAAACACGTGTCTGGGGTTTCTGTTGGTACTCTTGTTCAGAGGAGATTTGCCTCGCATTTCGGTGCTGGACTGCCCCAGGGCAGGACAAAGACTGATATTTTTGGGATATTTCTTCTCTGTGAAAAGATAGTGAGCTAAAGACTCTGGGTAAGTCTCTCGTAACCAGGACTAATGTCTGGCAGAGAGACTCCCAGGACCCCCCTTGTTAAATCTTCATATTTAAGTAACTTTGGGTCTCACCCTAAGTTACTAGGGGAATCCAGACGTGGACCCCTTGCTCACTATTCTTAGAGAGGCACAGATCCACCCTACTGATGAGGTCCAACCAGACCGAAACACGTGTCTGGGGTTTCTGTTGGTACTCTTGTTCAGAGGAGATTTGCCTCGCATTTCGGTGCTGGACTGCCCCAGGGCAGGACAAAGACTGATATGTTTGGGATATTTCTTCTCTGTGAAAAGATAGTGAGCTAAAGACTCTGGGTAAGTCTCTCGTAACCAGGACTAATGTCTGGC
This sequence comes from Ambystoma mexicanum, assembly GCF_040938575.1. NCBI lineage: Eukaryota > Metazoa > Chordata > Amphibia > Caudata > Ambystomatidae > Ambystoma > Ambystoma mexicanum. Next base: position 521,409,689 of record NC_090934.1, read on the forward strand.
AGAGAGACTCCCAGGACCCCCCTTGTTAAATCTTCATATTTAAGTAACTTTGGGTCTCACCCTAAGTTACTAGGGGAATCCAGACGTGGACCCCTTGCTCACTATTCTTAGAGAGGCACAGATCCACCCTACTGATGAGGTCCAACCAGACCGAAACACGTGTCTGGGGTTTCTGTTGGTACTCTTGTTCAGAGGAGATTTGCCTCGCATTTCGGTGCTGGACTGCCCCAGGGCAGGACAAAGACTGATATGTTTGGGATATTTCTTCTCTGTGAAAAGATAGTGAGCTAAAGACTCTGGGTAAGTCTCTCGTAACCAGGACTAATGTCTGGCAGAGAGACTCCCAGGACCCCCCTTGTTAAATCTTCATATTTAAGTAACTTTGGGTCTCACCCTAAGTTACTAGGGGAATCCAGACGTGGACCCCTTGCTCACTATTCTTAGAGAGGCACAGATCCACCCTACTGATGAGGTCCAACCAGACCGAAACACGTGTCTGGGGTTTCTGTTGGTACTCTTGTTCAGAGGAGATTTGCCTCGCATTTCGGTGCTGGACTGCCCCAGGGCAGGACAAAGACTGATATGTTTGGGATATTTCTTCTCTGTGAAAAGATAGTGAGCTAAAGACTCTGGGTAAGTCTCTCGTAACCAGGACTAATGTCTGGCAGAGAGACTCCCAGGACCCCCCTTGTTAAATCTTCATATTTAAGTAACTTTGGGTCTCACCCTAAGTTACTAGGGGAATCCAGACGTGGACCCCTTGCTCACTATTCTTAGAGAGGCACAGATCCACCCTACTGATGAGGTCCAACCAGACCGAAACACGTGTCTGGGGTTTCTGTTGGTACTCTTGTTCAGAGGAGATTTGCCTCGCATTTCGGTGCTGGACTGCCCCAGGGCAGGACAAAGACTGATATGTTTGGGATATTTCTTCTCTGTGAAAAGATAGTGAGCTAAAGACTCTGGGTAAGTCTCTCGTAACCAGGACTAATGTCTGGCAGAGAGACTCCCAGGACCCCCCTTGTTAAATCTTCATATTTAAGTAACTTTGGGTCTCACCCTAAGTTACTAGGGGAATCCAGACGTGGACCCCTTGCTCACTATTCTTAGAGAGGCACAGATCCACCCTACTGATGAGGTCCAACCAGACCGAAACACGTGTCTGGGGTTTCTGTTGGTACTCTTGTTCAGAGGAGATTTGCCTCGCATTTCGGTGCTGGACTGCCCCAGGGCAGGACAAAGACTGATATGTTTGGGATATTTCTTCTCTGTGAAAAGATAGTGAGCTAAAGACTCTGGGTAAGTCTCTCGTAACCAGGACTAATGTCTGGCAGAGAGACTCCCAGGACCCCCCTTGTTAAATCTTCATATTTAAGTAACTTTGGGTCTCACCCTAAGTTACTAGGGGAATCCAGACGTGGACCCCTTGCTCACTATTCTTAGAGAGGCACAGATCCACCCTACTGATGAGGTCCAACCAGACCGAAACACGTGTCTGGGGTTTCTGTTGGTACTCTTGTTCAGAGGAGATTTGCCTCGCATTTCGGTGCTGGACTGCCCCAGGGCAGGACAAAGACTGATATGTTTGGGATATTTCTTCTCTGTGAAAAGATAGTGAGCTAAAGACTCTGGGTAAGTCTCTCGTAACCAGGACTAATGTCTGGCAGAGAGACTCCCAGGACCCCCCTTGTTAAATCTTCATATTTAAGTAACTTTGGGTCTCACCCTAAGTTACTAGGGGAATCCAGACGTGGACCCCTTGCTCACTATTCTTAGAGAGGCACAGATCCACCCTACTGATGAGGTCCAACCAGACCGAAACACGTGTCTGGGGTTTCTGTTGGTACTCTTGTTCAGAGGAGATTTGCCTCGCATTTCGGTGCTGGACTGCCCCAGGGCAGGACAAAGACTGATATGTTTGGGATATTTCTTCTCTGTGAAAAGATAGTGAGCTAAAGACTCTGGGTAAGTCTCTCATAACCAGGACTAATGTCTGGCAGAGAGACTCCCAGGACCCCCCTTGTTAAATCTTCATATTTAAGTAACTTTGGGTCTCACCCTAAGTTACTAGGGGAATCCAGACGTGGACCCCTTGCTCACTATTCTTAGAGAGGCACAGATCCACCCTACTGATGAGGTCCAACCAGACCGAAACACGTGTCTGGGGTTTCTGTTGGTACTCTTGTTCAGAGGAGATTTGCCTCGCATTTCGGTGCTGGACTGCCCCAGGGCAGGACAAAGACTGATATGTTTGGGATATTTCTTCTCTGTGAAAAGATAGTGAGCTAAAGACTCTGGGTAAGTCTCTCGTAACCAGGACTAATGTCTGGCAGAGAGACTCCCAGGACCCCCCTTGTTAAATCTTCATATTTAAGTAACTTTGGGTCTCACCCTAAGTTACTAGGGGAATCCAGACGTGGACCCCTTGCTCACTATTCTTAGAGAGGCACAGATCCACCCTACTGATGAGGTCCAACCAGACCGAAACACGTGTCTGGGGTTTCTGTTGGTACTCTTGTTCAGAGGAGATTTGCCTCGCATTTCGGTGCTGGACTGCCCCAGGGCAGGACAAAGACTGATATGTTTGGGATATTTCTTCTCTGTGAAAAGATAGTGAGCTAAAGACTCTGGGTAAGTCTCTCGTAACCAGGACTAATGTCTGGCAGAGAGACTCCCAGGACCCCCCTTGTTAAATCTTCATATTTAAGTAACTTTGGGTCTCACCCTAAGTTACTAGGGGAATCCAGACGTGGACCCCTTGCTCACTATTCTTAGAGAGGCACAGATCCACCCTACTGATGAGGTCCAACCAGACCGAAACACGTGTCTGGGGTTTCTGTTGGTACTCTTGTTCAGAGGAGATTTGCCTCGCATTTCGGTGCTGGACTGCCCCAGGGCAGGACAAAGACTGATATGTTTGGGATATTTCTTCTCTGTGAAAAGATAGTGAGCTAAAGACTCTGGGTAAGTCTCTCGTAACCAGGACTAATGTCTGGCAGAGAGACTCCCAGGACCCCCCTTGTTAAATCTTCATATTTAAGTAACTTTGGGTCTCACCCTAAGTTACTAGGGGAATCCAGACGTGGACCCCTTGCTCACTATTCTTAGAGAGGCACAGATCCACCCTACTGATGAGGTCCAACCAGACCGAAACACGTGTCTGGGGTTTCTGTTGGTACTCTTGTTCAGAGGAGATTTGCCTCGCATTTCGGTGCTGGACTGCCCCAGGGCAGGACAAAGACTGATATGTTTGGGATATTTCTTCTCTGTGAAAAGATAGTGAGCTAAAGACTCTGGGTAAGTCTCTCGTAACCAGGACTAATGTCTGGCAGAGAGACTCCCAGGACCCCCCTTGTTAAATCTTCATATTTAAGTAACTTTGGGTCTCACCCTAAGTTACTAGGGGAATCCAGACGTGGACCCCTTGCTCACTATTCTTAGAGAGGCACAGATCCACCCTACTGATGAGGTCCAACCAGACCGAAACACGTGTCTGGGGTTTCTGTTGGTACTCTTGTTCAGAGGAGATTTGCCTCGCATTTCGGTGCTGGACTGCCCCAGGGCAGGACAAAGACTGATATGTTTGGGATATTTCTTCTCTGTGAAAAGATAGTGAGCTAAAGACTCTGGGTAAGTCTCTCGTAACCAGGACTAATGTCTGGCAGAGAGACTCCCAGGACCCCCCTTGTTAAATCTTCATATTTAAGTAACTTTGGGTCTCACCCTAAGTTACTAGGGGAATCCAGACGTGGACCCCTTGCTCACTATTCTTAGAGAGGCACAGATCCACCCTACTGATGAGGTCCAACCAGACCGAAACACGTGTCTGGGGTTTCTGTTGGTACTCTTGTTCAGAGGAGATTTGCCTCGCATTTCGGTGCTGGACTGCCCCAGGGCAGGACAAAGACTGATATGTTTGGGATATTTCTTCTCTGTGAAAAGATAGTGAGCTAAAGACTCTGGGTAAGTCTCTCGTAACCAGGACTAATGTCTGGCAGAGAGACTCCCAGGACCCCCCTTGTTAAATCTTCATATTTAAGTAACTTTGGGTCTCACCCTAAGTTACTAGGGGAATCCAGACGTGGACCCCTTGCTCACTATTCTTAGAGAGGCACAGATCCACCCTACTGATGAGGTCCAACCAGACCGAAACACGTGTCTGGGGTTTCTGTTGGTACTCTTGTTCAGAGGAGATTTGCCTCGCATTTCGGTGCTGGACTGCCCCAGGGCAGGACAAAGACTGATATGTTTGGGATATTTCTTCTCTGTGAAAAGATAGTGAGCTAAAGACTCTGGGTAAGTCTCTCGTAACCAGGACTAATGTCTGGCAGAGAGACTCCCAGGACCCCCCTTGTTAAATCTTCATATTTAAGTAACTTTGGGTCTCACCCTAAGTTACTAGGGGAATCCAGACGTGGACCCCTTGCTCACTATTCTTAGAGAGGCACAGATCCACCCTACTGATGAGGTCCAACCAGACCGAAACACGTGTCTGGGGTTTCTGTTGGTACTCTTGTTCAGAGGAGATTTGCCTCGCATTTCGGTGCTGGACTGCCCCAGGGCAGGACAAAGACTGATATGTTTGGGATATTTCTTCTCTGTGAAAAGATAGTGAGCTAAAGACTCTGGGTAAGTCTCTCGTAACCAGGACTAATGTCTGGCAGAGAGACTCCCAGGACCCCCCTTGTTAAATCTTCATATTTAAGTAACTTTGGGTCTCACCCTAAGTTACTAGGGGAATCCAGACGTGGACCCCTTGCTCACTATTCTTAGAGAGGCACAGATCCACCCTACTGATGAGGTCCAACCAGACCGAAACACGTGTCTGGGGTTTCTGTTGGTACTCTTGTTCAGAGGAGATTTGCCTCGCATTTCGGTGCTGGACTGCCCCAGGGCAGGACAAAGACTGATATGTTTGGGATATTTCTTCTCTGTGAAAAGATAGTGAGCTAAAGACTCTGGGTAAGTCTCTCGTAACCAGGACTAATGTCTGGCAGAGAGACTCCCAGGACCCCCCTTGTTAAATCTTCATATTTAAGTAACTTTGGGTCTCACCCTAAGTTACTAGGGGAATCCAGACGTGGACCCCTTGCTCACTATTCTTAGAGAGGCACAGATCCACCCTACTGATGAGGTCCAACCAGACCGAAACACGTGTCTGGGGTTTCTGTTGGTACTCTTGTTCAGAGGAGATTTGCCTCGCATTTCGGTGCTGGACTGCCCCAGGGCAGGACAAAGACTGATATGTTTGGGATATTTCTTCTCTGTGAAAAGATAGTGAGCTAAAGACTCTGGGTAAGTCTCTCGTAACCAGGACTAATGTCTGGCAGAGAGACTCCCAGGACCCCCCTTGTTAAATCTTCATATTTAAGTAACTTTGGGTCTCACCCTAAGTTACTAGGGGAATCCAGACGTGGACCCCTTGCTCACTATTCTTAGAGAGGCACAGATCCACCCTACTGATGAGGTCCAACCAGACCGAAACACGTGTCTGGGGTTTCTGTTGGTACTCTTGTTCAGAGGAGATTTGCCTCGCATTTCGGTGCTGGACTGCCCCAGGGCAGGACAAAGACTGATATGTTTGGGATATTTCTTCTCTGTGAAAAGATAGTGAGCTAAAGACTCTGGGTAAGTCTCTCGTAACCAGGACTAATGTCTGGCAGAGAGACTCCCAGGACCCCCCTTGTTAAATCTTCATATTTAAGTAACTTTGGGTCTCACCCTAAGTTACTAGGGGAATCCAGACGTGGACCCCTTGCTCACTATTCTTAGAGAGGCACAGATCCACCCTACTGATGAGGTCCAACCAGACCGAAACACGTGTCTGGGGTTTCTGTTGGTACTCTTGTTCAGAGGAGATTTGCCTCGCATTTCGGTGCTGGACTGCCCCAGGGCAGGACAAAGACTGATATGTTTGGGATATTTCTTCTCTGTGAAAAGATAGTGAGCTAAAGACTCTGGGTAAGTCTCTCGTAACCAGGACTAATGTCTGGCAGAGAGACTCCCAGGACCCCCCTTGTTAAATCTTCATATTTAAGTAACTTTGGGTCTCACCCTAAGTTACTAGGGGAATCCAGACGTGGACCCCTTGCTCACTATTCTTAGAGAGGCACAGATCCACCCTACTGATGAGGTCCAACCAGACCGAAACACGTGTCTGGGGTTTCTGTTGGTACTCTTGTTCAGAGGAGATTTGCCTCGCATTTCGGTGCTGGACTGCCCCAGGGCAGGACAAAGACTGATATGTTTGGGATATTTCTTCTCTGTGAAAAGATAGTGAGCTAAAGACTCTGGGTAAGTCTCTCGTAACCAGGACTAATGTCTGGCAGAGAGACTCCCAGGACCCCCCTTGTTAAATCTTCATATTTAAGTAACTTTGGGTCTCACCCTAAGTTACTAGGGGAATCCAGACGTGGACCCCTTGCTCACTATTCTTAGAGAGGCACAGATCCACCCTACTGATGAGGTCCAACCAGACCGAAACACGTGTCTGGGGTTTCTGTTGGTACTCTTGTTCAGAGGAGATTTGCCTCGCATTTCGGTGCTGGACTGCCCCAGGGCAGGACAAAGACTGATATGTTTGGGATATTTCTTCTCTGTGAAAAGATAGTGAGCTAAAGACTCTGGGTAAGTCTCTCGTAACCAGGACTAATGTCTGGCAGAGAGACTCCCAGGACCCCCCTTGTTAAATCTTCATATTTAAGTAACTTTGGGTCTCACCCTAAGTTACTAGGGGAATCCAGACGTGGACCCCTTGCTCACTATTCTTAGAGAGGCACAGATCCACCCTACTGATGAGGTCCAACCAGACCGAAACACGTGTCTGGGGTTTCTGTTGGTACTCTTGTTCAGAGGAGATTTGCCTCACATTTCGGTGCTGGACTGCCCCAGGGCAGGACAAAGACTGATATGTTTGGGATATTTCTTCTCTGTGAAAAGATAGTGAGCTAAAGACTCTGGGTAAGTCTCTCGTAACCAGGACTAATGTCTGGCAGAGAGACTCCCAGGACCCCCCTTGTTAAATCTTCATATTTAAGTAACTTTGGGTCTCACCCTAAGTTACTAGGGGAATCCAGACGTGGACCCCTTGCTCACTATTCTTAGAGAGGCACAGATCCACCCTACTGATGAGGTCCAACCAGACCGAAACACGTGTCTGGGGTTTCTGTTGGTACTCTTGTTCAGAGGAGATTTGCCTCGCATTTCGGTGCTGGACTGCCCCAGGGCAGGACAAAGACTGATATGTTTGGGATATTTCTTCTCTGTGAAAAGATAGTGAGCTAAAGACTCTGGGTAAGTCTCTCGTAACCAGGACTAATGTCTGGCAGAGAGACTCCCAGGACCCCCCTTGTTAAATCCTGTCCACTTTTCTACACATACCATTACATTACTTCAACCAGTGGGCACACTCTTGGACTCTTCAGTGCATTGCCTCCGGCTATGCACGTAAAACTAAAGTAGCTGGCCACAATTACCTCCCACTGCATAGAGTATCATACACCAAAGAACCTTGAGGCACTCCAAAAAACCACCTGACACAAACCCTGTCCACTTTCGTACACATACTATTACACTACTTACAGCCAGTGGACAGACTCTTATGTACATGGCCTCCAGCTATACACCTAAGAGTGTAGTAACTGGTCACAGTCATCACAGAATATTAGAGCCATGCACCCATCAATCTATACACTGCCACAACCCACACAAATAAGCCAACCACCTGAGGCCCGGTCCACTTCTGTACACATAGTATTCCAGTACGTACAACCAATGATTACACTTTTGGATCCAATAAGTCAGCCGCCTGCAGCCCTGTACACTTTTCTATACATACTATTACAGTACTTCAACCAGAGGGCAGACTCTTGGGTGCATGGCCTTGCACCCAATAGTCTCCTAGCTGGCGACAAACAACACAGCATAATACAACATATACAAACATCCTCATATCATCAACATTCAATTCCCCTACCCTAATGAAGCCTGACTGAAATCATCACATAAACTACTTGCCTGAGGACCTACTAATGACTGCAGCAGTGTACTTACAGCCATTCACATTCCACTCCCCTACCCTAAACCGCCTACAGCCCTGTACACTTCTCTACACATCCTATTACATTACTTCTACCATTGGGCAGACACTTGGGTGCATGGCCTTGCACCCAATAGTCTACTAGCTGGCCACAAACACCACAGCACAATACAGCATATATAAACATCCTCATATCATCAACATTCCATTCCCCTACCCTAATGAAGCCTGCCTGAAATCATCACATAAACTACTTGCCTGAGGACCTACTAATGACTGCAGCAGTGTACTTACAACCATTCACATTCCACTCCCCTACCCTAAACCGCCTGCAGTCCTGTACACTTCTCTACACATACTATTACAGGATTTCAACCAGTGGGCAGACTCTTGGGTGCATAAATAGATCGTATGACCCATCTTTCACTCCCCCTCCCTTTCCAGCCTATCGTCCCACCACCAGATACCTCAAAACATGTTTTTAAGCCCTTTTTGCTGCTGCCCTAACAGCAAATATCCGTGGATACAAGATGGCGGGCGTTTAAAAAAAATATGACTCTTATCATGCTTCTTTCCAGCCAATCAGCAGGCACGTCGTATGTCCACAGACATCACAGAGTCATCTGGCCCAATCAGAGTCCAGTCCGCAGAGTGAACAGGGAAATGCGTCCGCAGAGCCAGATATCACACATTTTTGGCACCTGCATTTTTTCTGTTTTTAATAAAACCTATAGGATGGATTTTCACCAAATTTACAAAAGCATGCTTTTGGGACCAAGCCACCGCTCTTGCAACAAATTTGGTGAAAATCCGTCCTGCGGCTTGACCTGTAGACATGAGCAAAGTTTTTTTTTCCATTCAGTATATGGAAAAAAAAATATTTGGCACCCCTCTATAACTTTGCCCTCCCCTTGGTGAAACCTCACAAAACTTGCCAAATTAATTCAGATCAGGCCATATACTTTTTTTGCAAAGTTTGGTGATGATTCGTCCAGGGGGAGCAAAGTTATAAGCCTCCCATTCTTCTATTCTGTACGTTATGTCTACAGTTTGTGTGCTACTTTTATAAAAAGTCCTGTGGCAAAACACACACATGGTTTGGCACTTCAGCGGAGGTAGTTTTAAACTTTAGTATTTCTTTTTTGTATGTGTGTAATAGAAGGTTGCTATGTATACAGTAGTTGGCAGTTTGTTGTAAAGCTAATGTATTTTGTAAGTGGCTTTCACTTCAAAAATATTTTCTCTGGATATGCTCTATTTCCTCAAGTATTTGTTTGGCTTTACCATGTAGAAGATTGCTATTTAAATTGGCTAGTGCTAAAGCAGGACTTTTAGCATAGTAGAGTTTATGGACCAGATTTCTTATAATTGAATGATGTGTTGATATCATTTTCATATGATGTAAGGTGCTTTTGCAAATAGGTTCTGAAATGCAGGCTAATGAATGTCCTGGCAGTCCTGTGTATTTGTGCAATAGACAGGCATCCATATTTTGTAGTAGTTTCACTTTTAATTTGTCTCTGCTTTTTACATACTGATTGAGGAACTCGCGTAAAGGTTTGATTTGAAAGATTTTTTGGCAATGTTACACATTGATGTGCACAGCCATTTGTAGACTGGACGTTTTGGTTCAGTAGAAAGGGGAGGTGATACTAAGTTTTCTGGGGATATTTTTGTGAGCAGAGTTTCTTGTTTCATAATGGTGTTATTAAGTTTTTCATACCCTCGTCCACGGCTATGTATGGCAATTGGGTTTGTTTGCTTTTGTTTATATACTTCTTCAATAAAATATGGTTCTCTGCTCGTGGTATGACTCCATTCACCCCACAGATGTTTAAGAAGCTATTTGTGTTGATATTCTGTTTATTGAGAAGGTTTATTTGTACTTTAGTAGTTAGTTTTGTTAGTGGTTTCATTCTGTTTAAAACTAAAATAAATAACTTCCTTTTGAGAAGGATTGCACTGTCTATGAGAGCTTCTAGGATTAATTTTCTACGGTAGGTTTTATGGGTTGTGCATGATTTCTCTCCTATTTTTATAAGGTTCTGAAGGACTCTGTGGCAGAACATTTTTGTAAAATATTTGTTTTGGTATGGTTACTTGCCACTATATCAAGATGTATAGGTGCATCGTTAGCAGTAGTAATAGTTGAAGACTTGTTAATCACTTCACTTTCTGTTTCATTTTACATTTTGATAGAGGAGGCAAAGTTTCTGTACTGGAAGCTTGTTTTGTTTCGCTTAATTTCTGTATTTGTGATTTGTTTGAACTTTTTCTATAAAATCTGCTAGAGATGGATGCTTATTTTGGACACTTTTATTTTGATTTGCTCTACTTCTGCGTTTCTTTCTACAGAGTTGCTTTTTGGTAAGCATTCTTTGGGGTTTGTTGGAGAAAAAAAGAAAGTGTGGGTTGGTATGTTGCACAGTGTATGTGTGCTTTGTGTGTGTGTGTCAGAGTATGATGGTAAGGATGATTGTTGAGGTGTGTGATTGTGCAATGGGAGTTACATCAAGTTGGGAAGGCTATTCTTGTATTTGTGTGTTACTATACTGGGCTTCAGATGACAATATAAAGTATACAACTTGTAAGAGCACTAATACTTCATCTAATTGGAAAGGGTTAATACACTTCTTTGTTCTACAATACTAAATGCTTTTGTCTTTCAGTAACAGTTAGAACATTATGTTAGCATTGTATTTACTTTTTGTATGGAAAGAATAGGTTTCCTTTAAGTCTTTGTTCATACTTCAGACGCTGCTGCTTTTCTGGAAAGTGGTCTTCACTGCAATTGTAAAAAAAATAAGTTACTGAATATCTGTGTTTATAGCACTTTTGTAATGTAGACATTGTTTTTTTTGTTTTTGTAGTAGTAGTGTTTCCTCACAACTGAGCATAGTATGCATATGCAGTTTCATTTGCCTATGTGCATCCTGTATATTTTATTTGCAATCTGTTAGTTGAATATGTTTTACAAATGAGTATAATAGTTAACGTATAGAACACACTTGTTTTTTTAATGTTATGTTATTGGATGTTAAGAGATAGAAGAAATAATCACATGCATTTTTGGCTATTTTTGCTGTGTAAATGGCAGAGATTGTACAGAAACACATGCAATGTATGTGTGTGAAGGTGTGGGAAATAAAGCAGAAGGATTTCATATAGAAGCAGTGGTGTTGTTAGAGCTGGGAGCCTTTCTAATGATACTGTATGTGTGTGTGCTTGACTGAATATGCATTTACTCATCCTGGCTGCATGTAATTTTATAAAACATTGGACAGCCTTTTTCATAATTATCCTGTTATTTCTCCTATCTTTAAATATGAAATAACATTTTTTAGATAGCTGTGCAGACCTTCTCATTCTCTGTTTTACAGTAATGTTGGTATCATTATATTTGACCCATCCACACTTCTTTTTTATATATGCTTTGTAGTGACCTTCATTGGTTCTGGCTCCTGCGTGGTGGATTATACCTACTGTTGTGAAGGTTTTCTTACCAAGTGATCGTTTACCATATGTAAATTCAGTTAGCTTGCAGTTGTTTTTGGTACCATCTGCATTATAACGTAAAAGCATTACTATTACGTACTTAGTATGTGTCTGTGTAATGAGAGGGCAGGCAGCCAGGAGCGTGGAACTTAATATAACCTTTATTCAGGATACAAAGAATCAATGGTTAAAAAAAAAGGTCAAGAATGCCTTCTTTTTCTTTCTGTAATAAGGATGAGGCTTCACGACTTGGCAGCTAGTCCTCGTAAGCCCACAGCGTCTCTGGTGCAGCTCTCACTCTCTCTCTCGGTCCTACAAGAGAATGGCAAAGAGCCACACAGTCCGTCATTTGTGTCAACCTTATATAGGGGTTGGAGTCTAGGTAACCAATCAGTGTGGACTTGCCCTGGTTTTCTATAAATTCTCGCATAAGCCCTGCCCCCTTTTCCTTGTATTGAAGGTTGCCCCATTGCCTGGCCCGTCAAGCCCGGAAGACTGCGGGAAATCCCTGTCCCGATGTGAGCCAGCACCCCGTGGCTTCTAGAACACCACATGAGGGTGAGCGCTGGTGGAGGATTTTAAAACATGGCTCTGCTTCACGCGTCTCCTGCAACGGCCTATGCCGCACGGGGGACGGAACCGCACGGTGATAAACCAGTGGTTGCCTGGGAAGGCATTCGGCCTAACCATCCCTGGTCCTGTCATTCCGCTCGCCGAGACGAACATTCTCCGGGTAGTCCACACGCAGGGGAGGGAGAACGGCCAGAAAACTCTGATCCGCGTCTCTTCTGGCGCCGTCTTCTGGTTCTCGTGACTGTCCGCCGCCGGGTTGTAGACGCCAGCATCAGCATGTTCCTGACTTCGCTGTTCCACCCCCGCAAGGTTGGTCATGCTGCGTGTTCTCTCAGGGGGATTTGCTTCAATCTGGCGGTGTTCACTTGCTGGCGGTTGATTACCTTCTTGGCTTATCCCTTCCTTCAGTCCTTCCTGGCTTTTCCTAATCTTCCGTTCACAAACTCCTCCCGAAGACTCGAGCCGTTCGGGTCGATCAAGGCTCCTGGAAAGATAATCTGGAACCACCTGGAAGGAAACGGGCTTGTGTACAATTTTGAAGCGATATTCTTGTAAAGTGAGAAACCATCTCAGTATACGCTGATCAGAATCCTTCTGCACGGCCAGCCACTGTAAAGGCGCGTGGTCAGTGAATACAGTGAATGTCCGGCCTAGGAGATAATATCTCAATGCTTCAATTGCCCAATTGATTGCTAAACATTCTTTTTCTATCGTTGAGTAGGTCTCCTCATGGGATAGGAGTTTTCGGCTGATAAAGCCCCTTCAACATCTTGCGAAAGCACTGGGCCTAAACTGGAACCAGATGCATCAGTCTGTAGGAAGAACTCTTTCTTGAAGTCCGGACAACATAGGACTGGTAGGGCTGAGATTGAATTTTTTAAATGGTTAAACGCCCCAACGGCATCTAGGTCAGAATGGATGTTTTTCTTGTAGGTGCTTTTCAAGGCTTCTGTTAATGGGGCTGCCACTGAGGAAAAAGGGGTATAAACCTTCTGTAATAACCCACAAAACCCAAAAAAGTCTGGATTTGTTTGCAGTTACAGGGCATGGGTAGTTTCAGAATGGCTTCTACTTTGTCTAGTTGGGGTCGAATTGTTCCCCCACCCACTAGATACCCTAGGTATCGTGTTAGTTGGGCTCCAATGGTTGTTTCCTTGGGTTGATTTTCAAGCCGGCCTTCTCTAGTTCTTTTATGACTTTTTCAAGATGTTAAAGATGTTCTTTCCAGCTTTTGCTGAACACTATAATATCATCTAAGCAGGCCGATGTGTAGTCGCTGTGAGGCACAGGACTTGGTTCATCAATGCCTGGAACGTAGCAGGGGCCCCGTGGAGACCAAACGGTAAGACGGTAAACTGGTACAACACTGATGGGGAGGAAAAAGCAGTTTTGATCTTGTCTTCTTTCCTTAAGGGTATCTGCCAGTAACCCTTAGTGAGGTCTATAGTCGATATATATTGTGCGGCACCAAGCCGTTCCAGAAATGTGTCTATACGAGGCATGGGATAAGCCTGATAGGTTGAGATCTTATTAAGTTTCCGATAGTCCATACAAAACCGAGTTGTGCCATCCGGTTTGGGCACCAAGACTATCCGGGAAGACCAGTGACTTGTTGATCTCTCGATTACCCCCATTTTCAACATTTCTTCGACTTCAGCCTGCACCACTGCCCTTTTGGTTTCGGGAAGTCGGTAGGGTCTTAACCTGACAAACTGGTTTGGTAGGGTCTCGATTCAGTGTTCTACCAGTGAAGTTCTGCCCGGAAAGAAAGAGAAGACCTCGCTCAGAGGGTTAAGAACCTCCAGGAGTTCATTTTTTTTCTTCTTCCGTTAAGTTATGACCCCATTGAACAGCCTGCAAGGCAGAGAAATTTGGTTTGCTAGTCTGTGCATCTTGACTCATTACATTCATTCCTCTTGGAATCGTACTTGGCTCTTTCCATGCTTTCAGGAGGTTGACGTGATAGTTCTTGATTTTTTCTCTTCTGTCGGGTTGTTCTATTAGGTAGTTGACTGGCCCAAGTACAGCCAGTACCGTATATGGGCCCCTCCACTGGGCCAGCATCTTATTGTATGACTTGGGCAATAGTACCAGTACTTTATCCCCTTTCTGGAAGGGCCTTACTCTGGTGTTGCGATTGTAATACTTTTCTTGTGTCAATTGTGATCGGCTTAGATTCTCCCTAGCCAGTTCTCTCAGATGTGTTAGATTATCCCAAAGATTAATTACACAATCCGTGAGTTGGGCTTCTTCCTCTTGTTCTTCCCATTCACTGCAGGCTATGTCTAGTACTGTTCGAGGTTTGTGCCTGAGCAACAGCTCAAAGGGGGAAAACCCAGTGGATGACTGTGGGGTATCTCGTAACACCATGAGAACCCAGGGCTGCGCCCGGTCCCAGTTAGTGCCCATGGGTTTGGTTACTTTCTTTAACATTTGCTTGATAGTCGTATTATACCGTTCTACCAGACCATCTGTTTGTGGATGGTAGATAGTTGTGCGGATTTGTTTTATGTTTAATTGTTGGCATACCCTCCGCATCACTCCTGATATGAAATTTCTTCCTTGGTCAGTAAGAATATCATCGGGTAGTCCCACCCGACAAAAAAAAGGAACCAACAGATTACAGACCTGTGTTGCACTTGTTCCTTTCATGGGAAAGGCCTCAGGGTATCGCATTGCGTAATCCACAATGACTAAGATATACTGGTAGCCACGTCTGTTGGGTTCTAAAGGTCCCACTATGTCCATTCCTATCCAAGAAAACAGCTCTTTTATCAAGGGTAAGGGTTGCAACAGAGCTTTGGGAGGTATTCAGGGATTGGTTTTCTGGCAAACAACACATTCTTCACAATCCTTAGTCACGTCCCGAAACACCCTCGGCCAATAAAATCTTTTCAGCACTTTGTCCTGCCTTTTTTCCCTTGCAAGTGTCCACCTGTTGTAGCGTCATGGGCCAGTTTCAGGACGGTGGACCTGAAACTTTGGGGTACCAACAGTTGTTCTACTTCCAGATCGGCACTGTCTTTAGTTATTCGGTTTATTAACCCTTTTGATGATTTGAACCAGGGATAAGTTGCTCCCTTTTCTGGTTGGGCAATGGCCTGGTTCCACGCGATTCTTAAGGTGGGGTCTGTGGCCAGTTCACCTCAAAAAGTTGGTTGTTTGTCATCGGGTAACCAGTCAATGACCCCCGTAAATGTCTTTTCTTCTGCCCACCTTATCTTCTCCCTTCTTACTTCACTTCTGCTTTTCTTAGGGGACCTTGGGAGGGGTGGCCTTAGGTCCATTTGTGAAAAAGGTTATGTTTGTAAGCATTCTGTATCATTTACACACTCCTGAAATAAAGGGAGATTGGTTCCCAGGAGAACCGGGGTTATCAGGTGTGGCATAATGGCAACCTTCATTTTGGATTCTACCCCTTTTACCTCTATGGTAACTTCTTTAGATGGATAGGATTTAGTGTCCCCATGCACACATTTTATAGGTATTGGGACCTCCAACCCAACCTTCTCCCCACTTACTTCCGGTCTGACTGCTGTTTGTTCACTTACGCTATCCAGAAAGGCCTGCTGGGTAGTTCCATCCACACGGACGCCTAGGAAGTATGTCCCACGACTCCTCCGATACTCTCTTCCTTGAACGAATCCGATCTCCATCGGCTCAGCTGGTTTGTTTTTTTTTTTGGACAAAACCTCGCTATATGTCCCCATTCGCCACAGTCAAAACATTGGGGCTGTCTGCTTACTTTGGGCCAAGGTATGGGCTTGGAATCCCCTTGTACCGGTCTTTGTTCAATCGTTCCCTGGGTTTTCAAGGCAGTGCCTCTGGGAATGGGATCAGTCATGGATGCTCAGACTGACCCTGCCTTTTGAAAAGCAGAAGCGATGTCGATGGCTTCTGCCAGCGTGGATCGGTGATGTTGCCTCACCCACCTTTGCATTGGTGAGGGTAGAGCCTCTGTGAACTGTTCCAGTTTTACTTTGTCCACCATATCCTGAATGCTGCTACTGGAAGCTTTCAGCCACTTTTCTGTCAAATCTTGGATCCGATAGTACAGCTGTCGGGGTGTCTCCTCTGGCTTCAATTTAGTGTACGTGAGCCGGATCCGGTATGATTCTTCATCCATGCCCATACGTTCAAGTATGGACCTCTTGATGTCAGCATAGGCTGTGTCCCCTGCTGGGTTGCTGCTTGATATGCACCTTGCATACTGCCAGTTAGTAAGGGGGCAATGAAGTGTCCCCACTTCTCCATGGGCCATTGGGCATTATGAGCAACTCTTTTGAAATTGCTGAAGAAATAACATGGGTCCTCACAGGTTTGGAACTTTTGTAATACAGCTGTAGGAGCCATTGGGTTTCCTCTACTGGTTCCCACAGCCTCCGTCATTTTTTTCAGCACATCTTGATTGGCTGCCTGCAACTGGAGAGCTTGTTGGATGGTTTGGCGGTCTGTCTGTGCCAGGTGAGACTGGACCTGTATTATTTGCTGAAGTTGTCCTTCTGCCAGGGTTTTGATTATACCCTCCATGGCGTGCTGCCGATCCCACCGCTGCCACCAAATTTGTAATGAGATGGCAGGCAGCCAGGAGCGTGGAACTTAATATAATCTTTATTCAGGATACAAAGAATCAATGGTTAAAAAAAAGGGTTGAAGAATGCCTTCTTTTTCTTTCTGTAATAAGGATGAGGCTTCACGACTTGGCAGCTAGTCTCGTAAACCCACAGCATCTTGTGTGCAGCTCTCTCTCTCTCTCTCTCTCTCTCTCTCTCTCTCTCTCTCTCTCTCTGTCTCTCTCTCTCTCTCGGTCTTACAATAGAATGGTAAAGAGACACACAGTCCGTCATTTGTGTCAACCTTATATAGGGGTTGGACTCTAGGTAACCAATCAGTGTGGACGTGTCCTGGTTTTCTATAAATTCTCCCATAAGCCCCGCCCCGTTTCCCTTGTATTGAAGGTTGCCCCATTGCCTGGCCCGTCAAGCCCAGAAGACCGTGGGAAACCCCTGTCCCGATGTGAGCCGGCACCCCGTGGCTTCTGGAACACCACATGAAGGTGAGTGCTGATGGAGGATTTGAAAACATAGCTCTGCTTCACACGTCTCCTGCAACGGCCTATGCCGCACGGGGGACGGAACTGCACGGTGATAAACCAGCGGTTGCCTGGGAAGGCGTTCGGCCTGACCATCCCTGGTCCTGTCGTTCCGCTCGCCGGGACGAACATTCTCCAGGTAGTCCACACGCAGGGGAGCGGGGACGGCCGGAAAACTCTGATCCGCGTCTCTTCTGGCGCTGTCTTCTGGGATCTCGCGACTGTCATCTGCCGGGTTGTAGATGCCAGCATGCTCCTGACTTCTCTGTTCCACCCCCGCAAGTTTGGTCATGCTGCGTGTTCTCTAAGGGGGCTTTGCTTCAATCTGGCAGTGTTCACTCGCTGGCGGTTGATTTCCCGCTCGGCTTATCCCTTCTTTCATTCCTTCCTGGCCTTTGCTAATCTTCCATTCACAGTCTGTATTTGTGAGGTGGCAAGACCCCCACACCATCGATCTCACTAGTGACCGAAAGTGGGATAGTACAAAAACACGTGTGCAAATTATAGGCGTCTAATATATGACTGCGGTCATTGGGGTTAGGGGACCGCGGCCTGGCCGGAGGGGGTTGCAGCAGGGTTTGCTCGGAAATTCTCATACCAGCACATTTTGTCAGGGCTGGAGACTTGCTCCTTTGAAAAATATTTACGTGATTTTCCGTGTGAAGAGGAGATGGGCTGAGGTGACAGGTGGTGTGGTCTGGCTGTGGGAGTTGCTGGGAGAGTGCAACAATGTCCTCCTGATGAAATGAGTAAAAACAGTGATACTAATGGTAGACACTACACTTCTCAATATAAACCAATTATTACCCATTGCTTTATGTGTACTTACCATTTTTTTTTTAAACACACAATACAGACATTAAAAATAGTGCAGAAACAGAGGCCTT
This sequence comes from Ambystoma mexicanum, assembly GCF_040938575.1. Lineage (NCBI taxonomy): Eukaryota > Metazoa > Chordata > Amphibia > Caudata > Ambystomatidae > Ambystoma > Ambystoma mexicanum. The sequence continues at coordinate 521,427,774 of NC_090934.1, forward strand.
AGAAAATCATCTGCAGCTAATGGAGCAAAAAATGTATCTATTAAAGGAATAGTGCGCTCAGAAATATTGTTGTCCAGAGGGTTCGAGCATGTGTTTTGAAGCATACATTTATCGATCATTCCTTTTCACCTTACCGTAGTTTTACTCTTTTTTACACATGCTAAATCAGGCAGCAGGGCACTGCCATCTTGTGATAATCTTATCCATTGCTGCATCGCCCAAGGCGGACTGTCCTGGCGGCACTAATTCATATGCCCCGCCCCTGTGGCTGACATCACCAAACCTAGTGATATTCTCCGCCTATCTCCAGGACGTTACTGGTCCGCGTAGCCAAACGCACCCAGTCATCACCTACGTGATAACGTTAGTTGACGCAGAACCCGGAATAACAACAGACATCATCTCACAACACAGCACGTCCCAATTCTAAATGTAAAACCATACTTTTAAAGGAAATAGCAAAAACTGTGCAATTTGTAAAGTACTTTTATTTCACAATAAACGCTCCGAAAACATCCGGCGATTGCCATATTCAAACTAATAGGTAATTTATTTCTTCATTCTCAATCCATAAATGCTCCTTTTGGGTATAAGAAGCGCATTGGACGCCCTGTGAATCACAAAGCGTTGGCATCAGCTTGGCGCTAGGCCACCGTAAACGATTATCACTGGTACCGTGTAAAGGCATATCGGCCTGTGGCAATCGTCCAAAAAAAGATTCATTGTCATACAGCCATTCACGTGTATTTGCAGCTGCCGATTGAATAACCTGTTAGTTGGTATCTCTCTCTCTCTCTCTCTCTCTCTCTCTCTCTCTCTCTCTGTCTCTCTCTCTCTCTTGGTCCTACAATAGAATGGTAAAGAGACACACAGTCCGTCATTTGTGTCAACCTTATATAGGGGTTGGACTCTAGGTAACCAATCAGTGTGGACGTGTCCTGGTTTTCTATAAATTCTCCCATAAGCCCCACCCCCTTTCCGTTGTATTGAAGGTTGCCCCATTGCCTGGCCCGTCAAGCCCAGAAGACCGTGGGAAACCCCTGTCCCGATGTGAGCCGGCACCCCGTGGCTTCTGGAACACCACATGAAGGTGAGTGCTGATGGAGGATTTGAAAACATAGCTCTGCTTCACACGTCTCCTGCAATGGCCTATGCCACACGGGGGACGGAACTGCACGGTGATAAACCAGCGGTTGCCTGGGAAGGCGTTCGGCCTGACCATCCCTGGTCCTGTCGTTCCGCTCGCCGGGACGAACATTCTCCAGGTAGTCCACACGCAGGGGAGCGGGGACGGCCGGAAAACTCTGATCCGCGTCTCTTCTGGCGCTGTCTTCTGGGATCTCGCGACTGTCATCTGCCGGGTTGTAGATGCCAGCATGCTCCTGACTTCTCTGTTCCACCCCCGCAAGTTTGGTCATGCTGCGTGTTCTCTAAGGGGGCTTTGCTTCAATCTGGCAGTGTTCACTCGCTGGCGGTTGATTTCCCGCTCGGCTTATCCCTTCTTTCATTCCTTCCTGGCCTTTGCTAATCTTCCATTCACAGTCTGTATTTGTAAGGTGGCAAGACCCCCACACCATCGATCTCACTAGTGACCGAAAGTGGGATAGTACAAAAACACGTGTGCAAATTATAGGCGTCTAATATATGACTGCGGTCATTGGGGTTAGGGGACCGCGGCCTGGCCGGAGGGGGTTGCAGCAGGGTTTGCTCGGAAATTCTCATACCAGCACATTTTGTCAGGGCTGGAGACTTGCTCCTTTGAAAAATATTTACGTGATTTTCCGTGTGAAGAGGAGATGGGCTGAGGTGACAGGTGGTGTGGTCTGGCTGTGGGAGTTGCTGGGAGAGTGCAACAATGTCCTCCTGATGAAATGAGTAAAAACAGTGATACTAATGGTAGACACTACACTTCTCAATATAAACCAATTATTACCCATTGCTTTATGTGTACTTACCATTTTTTTTTTAAACACACAATACAGACATTAAAAATAGTGCAGAAACAGAGGCCTTAGAAAATCATCTGCAGCGAATGGAGCAAAAAATGTATCTATTAAAGGAATAGTGCGCTCAGAAATATTGTTGTCCAGAGGGTTCGAGCATGTGTTTTGAAGCATACATTGATCGATCATTCCTTTTCACCTTACCGTAGTTTTACTCTTTTTTACACATGCTAAATCAGGCAGCAGGGCACTGCCATCTTGTGATAATCTTATCCATTGCTGCATCGCCCAAGGCGGACTGTCCTGGCGGCACTAATTCATATGCCCCGCCCCTGTGGCTGACATCACCAAACCTAGTGATATTCTCCGCCTATCTCCAGGACGTTACTGGTCCGCGTAGCCAAACGCACCCAGTCATCACCTACGTGATAACGTTAGTTGACGCAGAACCCGGAATAACAACAGACATCATCTCACAACACAGCACGTCCCAATTCTAAATGTAAAACCATACTTTTAAAGGAAATAGCAAAAACTGTGCAATTTGTAAAGTACTTTTATTTCACAATAAACGCTCCGAAAACATCCGGCGATTGCCATATTCAAACTAATAGGTAATTTATTTCTTCATTCTCAATCCATAAATGCTCCTTTTGGGTATAAGAAGCGCATTGGACGCCCTGTGAATCACAAAGCGTTGGCATCAGCTTGGCGCTAGGCCACCGTAAACGATTATCACTGGTACCGTGTAAAGGCATATCGGCCTGTGTCAATCGTCCAAAAAAAGATTCATTGTCATACAGCCATTCACGTGTATTTGCAGCTGCCGATTGAAAAACCTGTTAGTTGGTATCTGGAATCGATGACAATCACAGAAAGGCAGTATGTAGCTGTTTAAAAAAGATAACAGAAATGTGTCTCAGTAGCAGATCTTTAGTACAGTTTATCATTTTACCCATTAATTCGGCCCCATGTTAAAACTAATGACTCTTCTTCAGAGGAACAATTTGAAAAAAACGTAATTGAGCAAGGACATATGAACCCCACACGCAACTCAACACTGACTCCTAACAGTCAGTGCACACAACAAAGTGCAAACATTGTGACAGCTACTTTAATTATGATTAAGACATATATAAGTAGCCAGGATTGACTACAACTAATCAAAGTCAACAAGGAATGCTCACAGGTACAAAAAACATGTAGACGTAGTATACACATAGAAAATCAGAAACAAAATTCTTTCAGTTAATAATTAGGAAATCACATTTCATATCTATCATTACACAACATGACAGAACAGAATGATAAATTAATTGCAAATATGTTGTGTACAAGTAACAAGATGTATATATGAAGTAATGGGTCAACACAACTGTGTTTAGGCCTCAGTGCTATATTGGGTAGCAGCAAATGGGTTGGTCTTCATCAGGACAGAGACAAATATACTATGAGTTCTGTCAACATACAACATGCTTGTGATCTACATGAACGATTACTAGAAAGAGGCTACCCTAAAAAAGCCACGAAGAATGCATGTAAACGTGCTGCCAATACAGACCATGAGTTGTGCCTTACTACCGAAGGCCATATAATATATTCAGTAAAACATTGTGAAAAGGATGTTATGGTTACAGGTAAAATCCCCAAAAAAATTGAAATTTGACAGTTATGGTAAGCTAAGCAACCATAACTCGCGCCACCACGTGCACTGCTAAGACTAACACCCAGGACATCAAATATGACATCGCAAATATCATTGATGACTTCACTGATGTCCGACGATTGCCATAGTCAAGCAAATGGGTAATTTCTTTCTTCATTCTCAATACACAAATGTTTATCGGGAGTCATGCGGTGTTTCTTTTGGGTGCAAGAAGTGCATTGGACTCCCAGTGAATCGCAAGGCTTTGGTAAGGGCATATCGACCTGTGGCGATCGTCCCAAAAAAGAGTCATTGTGATCCAGGCATTCACATGTATAGCAGGTGCCGGTTAAAAAACCCATCAGTTGGTATATGGAATCGATGACAATCGCAGAAAGGCAGGATGTAGCTGTTTAAAACGATAACAGAAATGTGTCTCAGTAGCCCATCTTTATTACAGTTTATCATTGTACACATTAATTCGGCCCCGTGTTAAAACTAATGATGAACACGGACGTGAAACAATGGGAACACAGAGAAAACAACATGGAATGTAGTCTACAATTTGCTTCAGAGATTAGTGCTATGCAGTATGTGCAGTTCAAAATGGGATGCGGAGGCTGACGCTACAATCAAGGACCAAGCTAAGGGCAAGAACAGCACATAGACAGAATTTTATTTAAATATTAGTGTTGAATTGGGTGTTTGTGGAACCTGGGAACCTGGGGGAGCCCACTAGTGGACTACACACAGTCGATGCTGGACTGCCCATGTGCCCGAGACAAAGGCATGTAGACACACAGGTTCTATTTGCGTATCATTGCAATATGCCACAAACAACAACTGAGTACAATGTAAGCCAGCAATAATGGTCGGCGAATGATAAGTTGACTGGTTGATCTATAAAATCATCGAAAGTAAAACTTACATAATATTTGACATTTCCATTCTCTCAGCGTAACGCAGACAGTCCGTTCAGATCAACAAATTTTCATAAAATTAAATTATATGTTCCTTTGTCCAGTTTTGGAATGGTGACCCTTATCATATTTGAGAGTGTTAAACCCCTCCATTCATTCCTTTTGGGAATCCTCCCTTTCTTTCAAGGTCAAAAAACAATTGAACCTTATACTGTGTATGATGCGTGGGTTTCCACAGCTTGCAAGCAAAAATTCAAAGCCGCTGACCTTCACTCAGAATGGGAGGCGGTAGCCCTTCAGAACATACTGGCATTAAAAAATACTTTTTAAAAAATACATGAACTATTTGCTACCATTCGCCAATGGCGGCCGAAATTTGTAGGGATTTACTTTGTTGCTCTGGATAACGTCACCCATCGCCTCTTCACACGGCAAATCACATAAACATTTTTCGCAAGGAGCTAGTCTCAAGCCCTGACAAAATGTGCTCGTAAGAAAATGTCCGAGCAAGCCCTGCTGCAACTCCCTCTGGCCAGGTCGCGGTCCCCTGAACCCATGACTGAAGTAACGTATTAGAGACCTATAAATTGCACGCGTGTGTTTGTACTATCCCTCTTAGTGTCACTAGCGAGGTGAACAGTGTGGGAGGGTCTTGCCACCTTACAAACACAGACACATAGTAAATTTGTAATAGTAATGCTTTAACGTTATAATGCAGATGGTACCAAAAACAACTGCAAGCTAACTTGATTCACATATGGTAAAGTGTCACTTGGTAAGAAAACCCTCACAACAATAGGTATAATCTACCACGCAGGAGCCACAACCAATGCAGGCCAGTGCACTGCATATATAAAAAAGAATTGTGGATGGTTGAAATGTAATGATACTAACATTACTCTAAAACAGAGATTACCAGCAAATCTTGTAAAAGTGTACTTAATAGTCTTAAAACCAAAATGTAATAACTAATCTGTGTATGAACTTAAACAAAACTTGAACTTCAAAACTATGACCAGTTTGAATACGCCAACAGGTATCTAACTGCTCCAAGATTCTGCAACATGCAAACAGATAAATGAATACCATTGAAATTAAACAAGAAATAAACAGTTAGAATATGCCAACAGGTATCTAACTGCCTCGAAAATCTGCAACAAGCCAACAGATGAATACCACTAAAATGAAAAAAGAAATAAACAAATAAAATACACCAACTGCCATCTAATTGCAACAATACTACCACCACTTCCAAATCAAAAACCATACACATATTCAATTCCTTCTACTGAACACAATGAAAGAAATATATGGTACCAGAACGTAGAAAGGTTTTTTTTTTTTTAATCCAGCATGGATTTTTTTCCCACAAACCCAATTATTTCATCACAAACACAGGAACTGAGCAAATTGCACAGTACACTGGTTTGAACTATAGTACTTCTAAAGTACTAACTATGAGGGTCTACAAAATACAGAAATGTGTAATATGCAATGCAATACTCATTATAAACTAGCTACACAAACATGTGATTTTTTTCTTTTATCACAGTGATTGAAAGAACAGTCTGCTCCAACTACCCATATCATGAAAAACTACAAAAACAAGGGGGGGTCCTGAGTGTCTCTCTGCCAGACATTAGTCCTGTGTGCGAGAGCCTTACCCAGATTCTTTAGCTCACTATCTTTCACGGAGGAGAAATATCCCAATCATATCAGTCTTTGTCCTGCTAAGGGGCAGTCCAGCACCGAAATGCTATGCAATTATCCTCTAAACAAGAGTACCAATAGCAACCCTACACGTGTTTCGGTCTGGTTGGACCACATTAGTAGCGTGGAGCTGTGTCTCTCTAAGAATATTGAGCAAGGGGTCTACGTCTGGATTCCCCTAGTAACTTAGGGTGAGACCCAAAGTTACTTAAATATGCAAAAAACAAGGGGGGTCCTGGGCGTCTATCTGCCACACATTAGTCCTGGGCTCGAGAGCCTTACCAAGATTCTTTAGCTAACTATCTTTCACAGAGGAGACATATCCCAATCATATCAGTCTTTGTCCTGCCCAAGGGCAGTCCAGCACCGAAATGTTAGGCAATTATCCTTTGAACAAGAGTACCAACAGCAACCCCAGATGCGTGTTTTGTTCTGGTTGGACCTCATCAGGAGGGTGAAGCTGTAACTCTTTAAGAATAGTGAGCAAGGGATCCACGTCTGGATTCCCTTAGTATCCTAGGGTGAGACCCAAAGTTACTTAAATATGCAAAAAACAAGGGGGGGGGGGGTCATGGGAGTCTCTCTGCCAGACATTAGTCCTGGGTGCGAGAGCCTTACACAGATTCTTTAGCTCACTATCTTTCACAGGAGAAAAATATCCCAATCATATAAGTCTTTGTCCTGCCCAAGGGCAGTCCAGAACCAAAATGCTAGGCAATTCTCCTCTGAACAAGAGTACCAACAGCAACCCCAGACATGTATTTCGGTCTGGTTGGACCTCATCAGTAGGGTGGAGCTATGTCTCTCTAAGAATAGTGAGGAAGGGGTCGACATCTGGATTCCCCTAGTCACTTAGAGTGAGACCCAAAGTTACTTAAATATTCAAAAAAACAAGGTGGGTCCTGGGAGTCTCTCTGACAGACATTAGACCTGGATGCGAGAGCCTTACCCAGATTCTTTAGCTCACTATCTTTCACACAGGAGAAATATCCCAATCATATCAGTCTTTGTCCTGCTCAGGGGCAGTCCAGCACTGAAATGCTAGGCAGTTCTCCTCTGAACAAGATTATCAACAGCAACCCCAGACATGTTTTTCGATCTGGTTGGACCTCATCAGTAGGGTGGAGCTGTCCATCTCTAAGAATAGTGAGCAAGGGGTCCACGTCTGGATTCCCCTAGTAACTTAGGGTGAGACCCAGTGTGACGCACCTCACGTCTCATCCCAGCCAATAAGAGAACACGTTGCTTGTCCGCAGACATGACGCAAGCCGATTATCCAATCGCTGTCCTTTCCGCGGAGCGAACAGGGAATTGTGTCCCTGGAGCGGACATCGAATCACAAATTTTTTGAGAACTACTTTTTGGTCGTTTTAAAAAAACCTACTGGACGGATTTTCACCAAATTTACAAAAGCACGTTTTCGAGAGCAAGCCGCCACTCCTGCCACAAATTTGGTGAAAATCTGTCCAGCGGTTTCTCCTGTAGGCATGACAGAAATGTTTTCTCCATTCAGTCTATGGCAAAAACATTTTTTGGGGAACTGCCTCTATAACTTTGCCCCCCCCCACCAGACCAAACCTCACCAAACTTTACAAAAATTCAGAGTGGGCCATATACTTTTTTTCAAAGTTTGGTGAGGATTCATCCACGGGAATCGAAGTTATAAGCTGCCCAAAAAGAGCTCTTCCTGTGGGTTTAGCAAACATATATATTTCATTGTAAAATTTAAACAGAGTTCATGTTTTGTTCCCTTTTATTTGAGTTACTGAAAATATATTTCTGAAGGTGGTAAAATACATATGCTTTCCAAATCCCACAGAAGTCTTCATCAGATGGTGGTTACATAGTAAAATGAGCAACAAAACAAATAGATGTGGCCTTACCATTTACATAAAAAATCAAACAATCTTTAACTTGCATGTAATGCGTAATGTGTCCAAACACTAAAGCACAATAAGTTTAATTAGGGGAAACCCACATGAAAACAAAAATAATGGTATTGTAGAGAAAATTCAAAATAAAAGATTAAAGATCCAAAGATAAGACAGGATACAATTATGTGTTGTTTCACACCTTCTTCACCCAGTCTAAAGTCTTTCACATGTACAGTAGTCCAAACATAACGATGTGTCAACAAGCCTTCAGTATTTTCAAATACATTGCTTGCCTGCATCTTCCTGGCAGGCTGGACGCTGGAGGCTGGTTGAAGCATTGGAATTTGGAATTCAAAACTGCACTAATCTTTTGCACTAAAGTTCAAATGGAAGTGGTACCCTCCGTGCAATTTAATAGTCCCTTTAAGTCTCCTAACGCTATTTTCGAATGAAACCTCCCACCTGGAGGAAGCCACAAGCCAAAGCAACAGCCCAAAGTCCAAAGGAAGCTTTGCACAGTGGAAACTACTGTGGCTTGCCAGGCATAACCCAACAGTTCCAGATCAGACCCAGAGCATTTCCTCAACAAACTGGTTTGAAAACTATTTCAATTTTTTCCAAAAATGTACATTCATAGTCATTCTCTATGACAGTTGCAAGCTACACTAGTGACTCACATTGTCTGCTTATAATGCATGTCATTTCGATTAGCCAGATCTCTGTTTTTTCTTGGTTATGATGTTGTTTCATTATTTTCTTCGTAGTAATTTTTGATGAACACATTTCCCTTCTTCTTGAAATACATTGGACTGTACAGTACATTAAGATACAATACATCAGTTTGTGAGGGTTTTAAATGTCATTTCAAGTGCCAAAACCCCACTAAATAAGACATGCAGCTGGGGCTTGCTACCAAATGCTTTAGTTTAAAATATGCTAAGGCATATCAAGACCCCTTATTTGGCACTACATTTCCCCATTCTTAATTCTCCATCCAGATATCAGAATTGTGATCACGCCAGTTGGCTGGGGATGCCATAGGTTTGGTAATGGGCTTTAGTCTAAAAAAATGCTCTATACAAGTTTTATTCTTGGTTTAATTTATTACAAACATTTGACTATAAAGTCAGATCCAAATGCTTAGAAAAATCCCAGCACTGGGGCATTTTATTCCTAGTTCAATATACTCTTTTAGTATATCAAGATCTAAATTATTTTGTGAAAGGCTAGAGAGTGTCTCGGAATGTGTCCTTTCATCATCTGAGGCTGAATGAGGCTGTTCACAATTCTTTAAATGAGTATGCTCGTCTTTTTGCATAGATTTGATTAAAGCTCAGCAGTTAAGGGGTTAACAAAAGAGTAGGAATACCTTAATTTTGCACAGCATGCAAAATGAAATGGGAGTAATCATATATTGTACATGCAGTCAGGCGGAGGAAATTGAGAAGCTGGAAGTGGAAGATAGGCATTGTGACATGAACCGCCGTGTCAATGGAGGCAGCGTGGAGAACAAAAGGTAAGCTGACTCGGACTGGCTTGGATGGCAATAGGGCAATTCATGAAACGAAGGACCAGCATTCTAGTGTGGGTCAGTTTTGCTGGTCCAAGTGGTTCAGAATTTTGGTCAAAGTGGGGCATTTTGATGAGTTACTACACTGTGTAGCTGATTACTGAACACATACTCTATACAATGTACTATTTAAGCATACACATGAACGGTGGGATGCTACATGTATCTTGTGTGATAATTGTAACGTTTCTTACTATTTTTCATAACAGAATGGGTCAAAAGTGGGTCACAAAGGGAGGGAATTTCCTTTACGATTGTGAGTCGCCTTTTCATTGACAACAGGGCCAGTTTTATGCCCCAGCCGGAACCACGAAGGTATGCCGCGGGAGTGAGTATTGGGGCAGCTGGAGAACGCATTGGCAAAGGAGTGTAGATAGAACTAACGCTGCCCACAAATCACTGCAATGCTGAGAGGTGCAAAAGAAGCCGTAAAACAGAGCTACAAACAGCTAAGGGAATCAGAAATAGAAGTAGGCACCAACAAAATATGGATTTGGAAACCTGGCCTGATTAGAAGGAGAACATGTCACAGAAATAAGAGCAATTCGTTGAAATATGGGACCGGAAGAAACAACATAGATCCAAATGCTATCCAGATCAGGAAATAAAGTTGGAGATTGTGTCTGTGCATGAAAATGGACAGATAATCTATTGCTGCAAGTAGCTCCTGCTAGAGCAACAACATCCCTTAAAAGCAACGCGTTTCCATAACATGGTGGAAAGTGGTGAACATTCCTTAGCCATGCTCATTTTACATGACAACAAATGTGATTCCCGTAGATAGAGGTTTCTTTCCAATTAGGTGTACATTACCATTGCCAGAGTTCCTACGCAGCCATTTTCAACTCCAATCATGTGCTGCATCTTGATAGAACAGTGCAAAGTCAACGCCAATAGAAAAAAGTCATGTTGTGAAGTGAACTTCTGAAGTTGCTTGCCTCGGGTGTTCCCATGCCATTATTAATCCCTCGGTGGATGCTTCCCTAGCTGTTGCTGTCCACTGTTACCAATTCCCTAACATCTGGAATGACTTCATTACAAGAGGAGAAGCACTTTGTGATCCAGGAGTCAGCAAGTCTTGTTTTATGAGCCGAGGAGAAAGGAGTTGTGGCATCCCACTGAGGGTAAGCCTCGCTGCTTCCTCGGAAAGTGTCACCTCCCAGGAGATGGTGGTGGGGCTTCCATATGACTCTTTTAGGATTTTGGTTACATGGGTAAACTGTACACTCTGAGATATGCGAAAACAGCTGAAACGTAGGGCCGTTCAGCAAAATAGTTTTACATGCAGGAGTCATTTGCACACTTTACAAGTTAGGAGAAAGTGTTTCAAGGAGCAGTGCTTCCATACTGTATTTATAAAAACATATGTTCAGAAAAGCGGCCATGGCAACAATGTGTTGTGCAGAACTTTATTCAATTCCAACTAGTTAATTACAAATGTGAATTCCTAAATATGCCTTATTGAGAAAGACTCCATTAATACAATGCTTCTTTTCAATAATTACTTTAAATGCAAGCTTTATTTGGGCAGGTTAGTACAAGAAAAAGGTGCCACATGTATCAGCACGAAACATCTTGAATACACACATTCTATAAACTCCTGAGAAACGAGCATGGACGAGAAAAATGTAAAATTAACTTGTCAAAATAAGATCCAACTTAAAATGTGATCACGTGGAGCATAGATTTATTTGCACAGTCGGTGCATTTGCTGACAGATTGTCCGAATATTACAGGATACTAGATACGATACCAAGGTGTAAGCTGGCACTAAAAGAAAAGGTTAATAATGATGATAAATTGCCCACATCTTAAAATGCGGGTGAGATATTTAGGTGATAAGGCCACAACTTGCTTAATATATGATACCTCCTTGTGACACCAGCAGACTATAGACACGGTTTGCAGTGGTGCTAGTGAAGGTAGAGAGACACAGGGATACTCACATATGATTAACTGCTCGGATATTCCTATCTCAGTAAAAGGAAAAATATATCGCCAGATTTCAACATTAGACAAAGTGACTCACAACCACACAAGTTAATTTGGCGATACATCAGAAATTCAAGCTCCCTGCTACTACTAGAAATCTGAAGGTCAAAATGTTTCTAGAAAACATATAAAGGGAAATATAAGTGTGATCACACAAGATAGAAAATTCATTTTGTTTCAAGTGATAACATAAGAAAATGTTCAGTTGCACTATAGTGTGTAAGCAATATGAAGTAATTGTTTTTTTGGTTGTTGAAGTTTACAAATTCGATTTTTAATGAAGATTATATGCTGTATTACATGGTCATTTTTTAAAAGGGATAACAGTTTGATGTAAAGTATGTCATTATTACTGTGGCTATGGTTAGTGTCTCTACTTCTGCACACCTACTGTATCCCACCTTCTCTACATCCATCAAACCTACTTCCACCCTGTTTATCACAACCACTCAGCATACACCCCTCTTCATCCTTACCCACATTACCTAACCCTCAATAACCCCACCCACAGATCCTATTGACACCTTTTCTACCACCATTGTACAATTACTGTCTCTTCGATAATCCATAATACTTACCCACACTCTCTCTACCCCTAACAGAAGACACCACCCACTTGACCCCTACCCATCCACCTTGCTGCTACTGGATCCATGTATCCTTCTTTTGGAATGGTGTTCCTTTACAAGGACCTCTCAGAAACTGTTAATGTATACCATGGATTTTCTTGTATGGGTTTTTTTAATCCATTTTGGATTTTTCCACAATGATTATTATATGTGAAAAGACCAACACACAAATGTTGTATGACACACAGTGCATACAATGTACTACTTATGAGGGTCAAAATAATTAAACATATGTGTAAAACTGTAATTAACTGTTTTCATGAAATATGTTCTCCAACTAATTATGTTTTCTTTATTTTTACAGACAGTAAAGCATCAATTATGACATTATCACTGTGGACATTTTACTGTGGACATAGCTAGTGTCTCTACCTGTGTGCACGTATTGTATCCACCTTCTCTACATAAATTCAACCTTACCCACCTTTTCTACTGCAATCACCCACCATACTCTGCCAGTTGATCCTCACGTTGCTTATCTAACTCTGACTATCCCCACCCACTCATCATACTGACACTTATTCTACACTCATTGGACTCCTTCCATCTCTTCCCTTATCAGTATACGTTATCCACACCCTCTTTACTCCTATCCACTCCTATCCACACCCTTTTGACACATACCCACCTGTCCTACTACTACAGAATCTGTTCATGCATCTGAACTCTATACACTTGATATATTTTAAAATACAACTTACAAGGACTACTGAATACACAGATATATATATACATATGTAATTAAAAAAAAAAAAACAATCAATATATATTTATAACCGCAGCTACGGCAGCAGGCAATGAGATGACAAGGTTTCAAAAAGTGTATAATCCCAGTGACTGGAAATCGTATCCATGGCTACGAGAGTGCCAATCACAGCACGGTACACACAGTCACAGCTATCTCCAGGGCGCACACTTAGCCACAGCTATCTTTAGCCTAATGGGATGTGGTGTATTTTTTTCAGGCTCTAAAAATTGAATGAACACTATAGCCGCCACTATGAAGAATAATTTTCACAAATACATTTCAGTAATTCAAACTGCATAAAACAGATTGCGTAAGTGACTGTGATCTATTTTTGCTGTCTGTGTTTCATTTAATCTATTTTTATAACTTATAGAGTGGCCCTTAAAAGTGCCATTTTGGAGGATGAAAAAGTGGGGTGGAACAAGGAAAGAAAAACATTTGGATCAAACATGTCACAAAGTGATTTTAAAAAAAGGAACATATATCTATCTTTATGTAAAAGTTGTGTGTAGGTTTGATGGTTTGCGGTGCGAAGCACTGTTCCTTAGACAATTCCACACATTTTTACCAATCTGTACCAGATTTGACATAGTTACCTGTTAGGACCCTCCGGACATTATTGGCTACATCACATTTGGACACCCGACCCCTTTCCCAAGATTTCCGCAAAAGTTAAAATGTTTTTGTGGCCTGCCGATGAAGCCGTAAACCATGTGCACTGGGAAGGGAAACAAAAATGTTGCTGCATCAGGTGAAATTATTTTTCCAGAGTAGTTCTGCAAAATGGTGCCTCCCGTAGAAGCCATAAACCATGTGCAGGGGGAAGGGAAAGAAAACATGTTGTTTCTCAACCAGGTCCTGACATGAGGAACACAACTTGAAGTCCCTATGGGACCTCAAAAACCACATTTCAAGACCCTACGATGCACGATTTCTGGGACATGTGCACTGCAATTCATCGCAACAAACTGCACTACACCAGGGCAAGGCTGAACAGCGACCTACAGGATCATTTCTTTTCAACAATTAATGAGTTTTCGGAGAGCAGGTACTTTTGCTTGTATATTATATGTAAATATATATAAATATATACATATTACATGGCCACGGTAGTGGTCATGTAGTTATGGTTAAGTTGGTGTTTCCATAGGAAGAGCACTTTTTGGGTGGCTTATAACTTCACTCTCCCTGGACGAATCCTCACCAAACTTCGCAAAACAAGTATTTGGGTCACTCTGAATTTGTTTGCAATGTTTGGTGAGGATTCGTCCAGGGGGGGCAAAGTTATAGGGGGGGTCCCAAAACTTTTTTTTCCCATAGACTGAATGGGAAAACATTTTTGCTTGCATCTACAGCCCAAACCGCTGGACGGATTTTCACCAAATTTGGACCAGGAGCAGCGGCTTGGTCCCGAAAGCTTTTGCAAATTTGGTGAAAATCCGTCCAGTAGTATTTTTTTAAAATGACCAAAAAGTAGGTAAAAAAAAATTAGTGATATCTGTGTTCGGTCCGCGGACACACTTCCCTGTGCGCTCCGCGGACAGTGTCCTGATTGGCCAATCGGCTTGCGTGATGTTCGCGGACATGCAATGTGTTCGCTGATTGGATGGCGTGGAGCGTGAAGCGTGTCACATTTTCGGTAGCGCCCGCCATCTTGGATTGGCGGTCGTGCGCGGACAGCGCAGTGAAACTTTGTTCAAAATTTGTATTTAGTAGAGTGTGTTGGTGTGTAGGAGTGTTTGGGGAGGGTGGGAGTGTATGAGATAGGATGAAAGTTCTGTTTTTTTATGTGTTAGACGTTCTTTTTGTGTTCGATTTGTCTGCGGACATCACAGGTGTTCTGAAATGTTCTAAATAAACTGAATGGGGGGTGTTCTGAGGACTAAATATGTGTCCGTTTTGTTCGCAAGCAAACTGAAACTGGTCTAAGAACACTCGCAGTGTCCTAAAATGTTCGCAAATAAACAAAATGGGGGTGTCTGAGGACGCTGTCCGTATTGTTCGTTGTCAAGTTGAATATGTTCTAAGAACACTTGCGGTGTCCTGAAATGTTCGCAAATACACAAAATGGGGGTGTTCTGAAGACGTTGTCGAACACTTGCTGTGTCCTGGAATGTTCGCAAATATGAATGGGGGTTGTTGCTGCCAAGTTGAATGTGTTCTAAGAACACTCGCGGTGTCCTGAAATGTTCGCAAATAAACAAGATGGTGGTGTTCTGAAGACGCTTCTAAGAACACTTGCGGTGTCCGGGGAATGTTCGTAGGGGGTGTCCTGAGGACGCTGTCCGTATTGTTCTCTGTCAAGTTGAATGTGTTCTAAGAACACTCACGGTGTCCTGAAATGTTCGCAAATAAACAAAATGGGGGTGTTCTGAAGACGTTTCTAAGAACACTCGCGGTGTCCTGGAATGTTCGTAGGGGGTGTCCTGAAGGCGTAGTTCGTATTGTTCGCTGGAAAGTTGAATGTGTTCTAAGAACACTCGCAGTGTCCTGAAATGTTTGCAAATAAACAAAATGGGGGTGTCCTGAGGACGCTGTCCGTATTGTTCTCTGTCAAGTTGAATGTGTTCTAAGAACTCTCGCGTTGTTCTGAAATGTTCATCGGGGGTGTCCTGAAGATGCTGTTCGTATTGTTCTCTGTCAAGTTGAATGTGTTCTTAGAACACTCATGGTGTCCTGAAATGTTCGCAAATAAACAAAATGGGGGTGTTCTGAGGACACTGTCCGTATTGTTCGTTGTCAAGTTGAATGTGTTCTAAGAACACTCGCGGTTTCCTGAAATGTTCGCAAATAAACAAGATGGTGGTGTTCTGAAGACGCTTCTAAGAACACTCGCGGTGTCCGGGGAATGTTCGTAGGGGGTGTCCTGAGGACGCTGTCCGTATTGTTCTCTGTCAAGTTGAATGTGTTCTAAGAACACTCACGGTGTCCTGAAATGTTCGCAAATAAACAAAATGGGGGTGTTCTGAAGACGTTTCTAAGAACACTCGCGGTGTCCTGGAATGTTCGTAGGGGGTGTCCTGAAGGCGTAGTCCATATTGTTCGCTGGCAAGTTGAATGTGTTCTAAGAACACTCGCAGTGTTCTGAAATGTTCGCAAATAAACAAAATGGGGGTGTCCTGAAAACGCTGTCCGTATTGTTCGCTGGCAAGTCGAAAGTGTTCTAAGAACACTCATAATGTCCGCGGACATTAAAAGTTTCCATAGACCATAGTTGAAATGTTTGACTCTATGGATGTGATATGCTGCGGTGGTTGTTGCCAGGGCATAGAGTTTGGGTGCATGGCCATTTGGCCATGCACCCAAGACTCTATGCCCTGGCAACAACCACTGCAGCATATCACATTCATATTTGTTTGGGTGAAAAACAAATGTATAAGGAACAAAGGTATTGGATACTATGGATGTGATATGCTGCTATGGTTCTCCTTATTATTGTATACTTACTGTTTGGTCTAGTAACCGGAGTACATGTATTTCTTGTTAATTTCTGTGATAAAAGAAAATAGCATGTTAGTGTTAGTATTTTGTAATGGCTTATTACATTGTATAATCAATATACTTTTTTTTTTTGGACCCTCATATTTAGTAGATTACAAATCAGAGTACTGTGCAATTTGCTCAGTTTCTGTATTTGTTGCTAAAATCATTGGGTCTGTGGGAGAAAAAAAAATCCATGTTGGATTAAAAAAAAAACCTTTTTCTGTTATGCTACAGTTTATTTTTTTGGTTGTTTTCAGTGTTCACTTGTTGTTTCTGGCTAATGCTTCATACTTTGGCTTGTTGTATTTTTTTGGAGCAGTAACATATTATTTATTTGTTTTGATATTATAAAATTTTGGAGCAGTTAGATACCAATTGGCGTATTCTAACTGTCTATTTTTTGGATATATTTTAGTGGTATTGATTTATCTATTTGGATATTGTAAAATTTTTGGACAGTTAGATACCAATTGGCGTATTCGAACTGTGTATTTTTTGGTCTAATTTAGTTAGATAGCTTTTGGAGTATTCTAACAGTTTATATTTTTTAACACAAGTTTACTTAGGGTTTACATACAGTTTAGTTATCAAATTTTGGTTTTAAGAACAACAAATAAGCGTTTGTAAGATTTCTTGGTAATCTCTGCTTTAGAGTAATGGTACTATCATTACATTGAAACCATCCACATTTCTTTTTATATATGCAGTGTAGTGCCCTGAATTGGTTGTGGCTCCTGCATGGTAGATTATACCTATTGTTGTGAAGGTTTTCTTATTAAGTGATATTTGACCACGTGTGAATCCAGTGAGCTTGCAATTGTTTTTGGTACCATCTGCATTGTAGCGTAGAAGCATTAGTATTATGTATTTACTATGTGTTTGTATTACTAACGTGGAGCGATTATCTGAATTGCAGGTAGAGCATAATCTACCATGGTTTGCATTTTGTACAAGTCGCTGAAATGGAATGGATTCACAATTTGGTATTGATATATTTATGAAGCGTTCATTGGGGATTTCTTCTTGTGTCACATTGTTGCAGAGAGTGCATGTATGTTTCCACATGTATGAAATCTGAAATATTTCATTTATAGGTATGTTTTTGTTTTCCAGTACTTGTAGTAAGTACATTAGAAATTCTTGTGGATCTTCCTGTGAGTTTATAGTGAAATTCACCATTCCAGCACAGTAGTCCAATTGTTGTCTTATTCCATAAACACTATACGTGTTGTCAGGATTGTTTGCTGCATTTCTGTGAAGTACTAACATTTGCAAACACAATGGGTCTGTACTGTGTAAGTAAATGTTGTCAACAATTGCTGGTAATTGAAATAGAATATTCATTGCTACATTTGCGTAGCAACTTACACCAACTATATTTGAGAATTTAAATGGTCCAGGTAGTTCTGTATCTAACTGCTTTTTTTGGAGTTTGTCTTCCTTCTTCAAAGACGTACCTGGTTTACTTTCCCTAATTGATTCTTTTTTGCTTGTGGTACTTGATGAAGTATTAGTTTCTTTTACTCTCTTTGGAGGATTTGCAGTGACATCCTGTTGCATTTCTGTTTGATTTATTTTTCTTTTATAACGTTTTACTTTTTGTGGAACAGAATATGTGTTTAGGTGGGGGGTGCATAGTGAGCGAAGTCTATTGTATTCTAAAATGCAAGGAATATCAGTGTTTATCTTACTTGCATCAAAGTTGATTAGAAATAGACCGTCAAGTGTACGTAAGTGTGATAGTGCTACATAGCTCATACCTTCTCTAAAGACTGTGTTACCAATATCTATCATTGCTTTGTCTAGGGTAAGACCTTGTGATTTATGAATCGTGACTGCGTATGCAAGAGTTAGAGAAAATTGTTCTCTGCGTACATACATATCTTTGAAGAGAAGGAATCTAGCTGTTGAGCGTCCTATCCTTTTTACTTCTGAAGGTTTGTCAAAGAGTATATTGACAAACTGAATTTTGTTGTTGTGTGGGTTTGTTTGAAAGCCAACAACTGTACCCAGTGCTCCATTAATTGTCCTTGGCCCACGTCAAGGTTACGTTTAACCATTACTCTGCAATTTAAGAATAATTTTAATATCTTTTGTAAGCCTGCTGTGTTGGAGATTGATTTTTCTAAACTATTTAGTCTTGTTGTGGCTTGGTCACACATGGGTAGTGTCATACCATGTACATCTAATTTATCTGTGGCGCTAATTTCCATGATTGGTTGCATTTCTTTACTTAGCATGATTTCATTGAATTTGAAACAGCTTGCAAGAGTTGGCATTAAGGCCATACAATTGACATTTTTGTGGGCTAATTGTTCCATAACATCTGTAGCAGATGCTTTATCACCATAAAGTGCATTAATGTGCCGGGTTTTCAATATTGCTTCTGCTTCTTTAGAAAGTATACCAACTCTGATACTTTTTAAAAATGTTGGCATAAGTGAGATCTGCAGATTGCCGCATGTTTTCTGTTAATTCTCTGTATTGGAAATGTTGCCAAAGGTTGACATTTCCAATGCTGCCAACAGTTTTACGGCAGAGTTTGTGTCCTAATGTTTTAAAAATAGGCTCACCTTTTACTGGTGTTAATTGAAGCAGATCTCCAAAAACAATAATGTGTTTTCCTGCAAAGAGCTCTTCATAGTCAGTTTTGAGTACTTCTTGTAATCTGAGGTGAATCAAAGCTAACATCAGGTTGGAGACCATGCTCACTTCATCTATTAGTAGCATTTTCCTTTGTTTCAATACTATGCGTAATTCCATTGCAGCTTCTGCAGAAAGTTTGTAATAGTCTAATTTGTTCTGGTGTTCTACTGGTAATAGTAGTAATCGGTGTAATGTAACACCACCTATGTTGTAGGCAGCTAAACCTGTGGGGGCAGTGACAACAGCTGACAGTTTGTTGTTTGTCAATAGTTGAAGGAACTTACTAATGATTTTGATTAGGATTGTTTTACCAGAACCAGCTTCACCACTGACGTACAATAGTATAGGTTTATAATTATTGCAGGAACATTCTTTATTTTCATGTTTTACACCATGTGCAATTTGTTTTGTTACTTCTTGAAAAATGCTACTTTGCTCATTGTTTAGTTTTGATTGTAGTATAGGTAAGTCTTCTTTATCTTCATACTGACACATGGTGTTTTCTACTTCCATCATAGCTAATTCTGCCTCATTTATTATTAGTGGTTCTCCCAGTGGTTCTTGGCTTCCTGTTACAGAAGGTTGACTACTGTCAGGAGTGTCCTTATCTAGTTGGGCTTCGAGTTCTTCTTCGTGTTGCTGTTCATTGTGCAACATTGTTGTGTACTGTGTAAAGTTTACATCAGTTATACTGCTTTCATTTGCTTTGAAAGGATCCTCATATGAGTCATAGTTATCTAGTAATTGTTCTTCTTTTCTCCATGGTTTGAAGAGTTGTAGCAGGGACATGTAATATACTTCTTTATGTTGAGGAGTCTTTAATGACAATTTGATATGATTAATTAAATTTGGTTTAGTGAGTTTAACTAAGCTACCTTCACAGTTTGTCACTCTATATTTACCTTTTTTTTCATCAGGTTTCATATTATTTTTATATGTGTAGTTTTGGGCTATGTGGTATAGACACATGTTTTCCAAGGTATTACTTCTGTTTGGGTAGTATGTGTCATATAAATTGTTTTTTAAAATGTCTTGGCTGTTGGGATCATGTTTGGCTATTGTTTCTATATCTTCATATGATTTTAAAACTTTTTTTCTAGATTTAGCTGGACCAAGACTTAGCCATACTATATTTTCAGATTTACCATACAATGCAGTACCAGTTAAACGCTCAGCTGCTTCATATGATCCACATTCTCTATGGGTGAGCATTTTTATGCCCAAGCTGTATAATTTCTGAGATACTGTTTTATCTGATGACAGGTCATTCCAGAGGTCTTGGAGCTCTGTCTTTTCTGCTTTAGTTAAGTATGTTGTGATATATCGTGCAACTGCAGTAGAATGTCTGCAATGTACTGCTCATCTATGTTTGCATTCCATAAGTGGGCAATGATTGCATTATAATCATTGATATATTTTTCTTCTTCTTTTCTTTTTTATGTAATATGTATTTTTAGGTGACTTACCTTTAACATTATGTCTAACTGAAAACATGAGGTTGTTCACTTGACCTGTATTTGTAACTGGTCTAGGGAAACCAAATCGGCATTTGGTGTAGTATTTGCCTTTGTTTTTGTATTTGCAACGACAATATTTTCCACATTTGTGTCTCTGAAATTGTAAAATTTGTGCATGAAGATCACTATTTGTGGCTTCTGATGGAATTTCACAAGTGACATAGTTTTGAATAACCTGTAAAACAGTGGCATCACTGTCTTGACCAAATTTAGGAGCATCTTTAATCCATAAATGCATGTGGATATGTGGTGCTCCTCTGGCTTGGTATTCTTTTCTCCAAAAGAAGTGTTGCACTTCTCCAAGGGGAGGAACAGTTTCATTACAAATAAAATGCAGCATAGCAATGAAGCGATGGTGAAAATATCTTGAAACATTAACAGGATCCAAAGAACAAAGTTCTCCAGGTGTTAGTATATCTATGTTTGTTTTGTTTTTATTTGATATGCATAGGAAATCATGGAAATCTTCCCATGCATATTCTGCACAACTTAATGTAACAAACCAAGTGGGTGGGCCAAGGTTTCTGATCATACAACGTACATCTCCATGACGTTGAAACCAGTACTCTTTAGTACCACGCATATTTGCACTTTTTGTAATAATTGTGTAGCTGTCATATTTTGAAAGTGTGATCCTGATTTTAATATGTGTGCAACTCCGTAACATAAAGTTGCTAGTTCACTTTCGAAGAGTAGGTGGAATATGTATTCCACATTTTGTCTAAATCTGGGATCTTCAGAATACATCCGTAATGAGCGATATTCTGAAGCTGATATTTGAATAGGTCTGTCATCATACCTTCCTCCTTTGCCAGTAGGAAAGAGTAGAGGAAAAGCACCTGCTTCTATACTTTTTTCCCATATGCTGATTGGCGATCCTTTTGTTTGATGCATTTGGTAAGTTTCCAGTACATCTTCTACGGTGTCATTACAGTGCAAAGGATGAATTGTATAATGGTCTAAAGTATTTGATATTGTAGCAGGATCTAGTAGCTCAAATTGACCAGCTTCTTGTGTTTCTTGAATTATTTCAGTTGTATCTTTCAAGTTTTCTTCAATATTAATTTCTTTGTAATATTCATTATTCTCTTTAAGATATTGGAAGGCTTGTCTAACTTTATATAAATCTACGAGCTGTTGCCATATTTTTTTTGTCTTTTGTAGGTACTCCATTTACTAAGATAATTAAAGATTGCTGCATTGGACGTTGCACTCCTAGAGTATGCACATTTTCTTTTAGATCTAATGGTAAATAAACTACTTTTCCACGAATGCCTTTTACCAATTCAGAGGGAGGTAATTTTGCTGTTTTTGGTTGAAGGCGTATTATTGCTTGAAATGGGTGTACTGTTTGAATTATGATGCTCTCATATAAATTAAGTTGTTGTAGGGGTTTTGGTACTGGGTATAATTCCAAATTATTTGTGATAGCACGTGAAGGAGTTTGGTTGTTGTCAAGTTTTGTAGTGCAGTAACTGCAAAGTATTAAGGGCTCAGTTATTTCGTATTTGTTTTCTGCTACAAGGTAGAGAGCTAATTCAAACCATTTAGAATCTTCATTGTCTTCTATTTTGTATGATAGGTCTACAGTTTTTGTGTTACTTTTATAAAAAGTTCTACGGCAACATACACATACATGGTTTCGTACTTCAGCTGATGTACTTTTAAATTTTAGTATTTCTTTTTTGTATGTGTTTAGCAAAAGGTTGCCATGTGTAGAATTGTTGCTTAAATGGTTTAAAGCTATTTCATTCTGTAAATGGCTTTCACTTCCAAAATATTTTTTCTGGATATAGTGAATTTCTTCAAGTAGGTTTTTTGCTGTACCATGTAGAAGGATGTTATTTAACTTTGCTAGTGCTAAAGCAGGTCTTTTAGCATAGTACAGTTTATAGACTAGCAGGCCGATTCATGGATTAATTAGCGCGGCGCAAGTGGCCAAAAACGTGCGATTCGCAGTGGAATAGCGAAAATCGCAGTGCAAGTGCGAAAATCGCACGAAATGCAGTGCACATCGATTCATGGAAGGGCGTGCGCGAGAAAACCATCGGATGTGCGCTAAAAAAGTGCACGGCGCACGTTGGCGCACAGGCCATCTAATGGCATGCGCCAGCACACAGCGAAAATCGCACAGGCCACAGCGAAAATCGCACATAGCGCGGCGCACACAACAAAAGTTGGCGGAACACGGGGCGTAACACTCGGAATGGGGAACAACTAGCCAAAATGTGGGCGTCACGGGGGAAGTACAGGGTGCAAGTGCGCGGAACGCCCACACGCTCGCCTACAACACGTATTCATGGAATCGAATAGGGCAAAAAAGCGCACGGTCAAACCAGCGCACAGGCACAAACACGACCGCCACAAGAAAGCAGACGGTAGCGTCTCTGCACCTGTAATAAATGTGCGCCAAAAGGTGCGCCAACAAATAGCACCTATATACAGCTATGATGAATGTCCTATACTGTGGCCCCCCAGGACAAATGACGTGCAAAGGGGTACCCACAAACACGGACACCCGCTGACTGAAAAATAACGTGTGCGTGTATTCCGGGGTGCGCGGGAAGTTTCACACGCGATTTGGCAGGGTACGTGGATTTCAGGGGTGTGCGGGAAGTTCCACACGCGATTTGGCCGGGTACGTGCGTGGGAATTTCCACACGCGATTTGGCTGGGTACGTGGATCTCAGGGGTGCGCGGTAAGTCTCACACGCGATTTGGCAGGGTACGTGGATTTCAGGGGTGCGCGGGAAGTTCCACACGCGATTTAGCCGGGTACGTGCGCGGGAATTTCCACATGCGGTTTGGCTGGGTACGTGGATCTCAGGGGTGCGCGGGAAGTCTCACACGCGATTTGGCAGGGTACATGGATTTCAGGGGTGCGCGGGAAGTTCCACACGCGATTTGGCCGGGTACGTGCGCGGGAATTTCCACACGCGATTTGGCTGGGTACGTGTATTTCAGGGGTACGCGGGAAATTCTACACGCGATTTGGCTGTGTGCTCCCAGGTATTCCCTGTACACCCTCCACGGCCCCTGCAGGCAGCCGACACCACAGGGGACTACCCTGCACACCTGCTCATGTCACCCAGCACCCCCACCCCCTAGCACGGTGGGGCGCCCTCCAACAGGCCCCCACTCATGTCACTATCACCCCCACCCCCCAGCAGTGCAGGGTCAGCCTCCACCAGGCCCCGACTCATGTCCAACTCATGTCTCCCATCACCCCCACCCCCCAGCATCCAGGGGCACCCTCCAGCAGGCCCCCACTCATGTCTCCCATCACCCCCACTCCCCAGCAGTGCAGGGCACCCTCCACCAGGCCCCCACTCATGTCCCCCTGCACCCCCACCCACCAGCATCCAGGGGCACCCTCCACCAGGCCCCCACTCATGTCTCCCACCACCCCCACCCCCCAGCAGTGCAGGGCACCCTCCACCAGGCCCCCACACATGTCCCCCTGCACCCCCACCCCCCAGCATCCAGGGGCACCCTCCACCGGGCCCCCACTCATGTCCAACTCATGTCTCCCATCACCCCCACCCCCCAGCATCCAGGGGCACCCTCCACCAGGCCCCCACTCATGTCTCCCACCACCCCCACCCCCCAGCAGTGCAGGGCACCCTCCACCAGGCCCCCACACATGTCCCCCTGCACCCCCACCCCCCAGCATCCAGGGGCACCCTCCACCAGGCCCCCACTCATGTCCCCTATCACCCCCACCCACCAGCATCCAGGGACACCCTCCACCAGGCCCCCACTCATGTCTCCCACCATCCCCACCACCCAGCAGTGCAGGGCACCCTCCACCAGGCCCCCACACATGTCCCCCTGCACCCCCACCCCCCAGCATCCAGGGACACCCTCCACCAGGCCCCCACTCATGTCTCCCACCATCCCCACCCCCCAGCAGTGCAGGGGCAACCTCCACCAGGCCCCCACTCATATCTCCCACCACCCCCACCCCCCAGCCACTGGGGGCAGCCTCCACCAGGCCCCCACTCATGTCCCCTATCATCCCCACCCCCCAGCAGTGCAGGGGCAGCCTCCACCAGGCCCCCACTCATGTCCAACTCATGTCTCCCATCACCCCCACCCCCCAGCATCCAGGGGCACCCTCCAGCAGGCCCCCACTCATGTCTCCCATCACCCCCACTCCCCAGCAGTGCAGGGCACCCTCCACCAGGCCCCCACTCATGTCCCCCTGCACCCCCACCCACCAGCATCCAGGGGCACCCTCCACCAGGCCCCCACTCATGTCTCCCACCACCCCCACCCCCCAGCAGTGCAGGGCACCCTCCACCAGGCCCCCACACATGTCCCCCTGCACCCCCACCCCCCAGCATCCAGGGGCACCCTCCACCGGGCCCCCACTCATGTCCAACTCATGTCTCCCATCACCCCCACCCCCCAGCATCCAGGGGCACCCTCCACCAGGCCCCCACTCATGTCTCCCACCACCCCCACCCCCCAGCAGTGCAGGGCACCCTCCACCAGGCCCCCACACATGTCCCCCTGCACCCCCACCCCCCAGCATCCAGGGGCACCCTCCACCAGGCCCCCACTCATGTCCCCTATCACCCCCACCCACCAGCATCCAGGGACACCCTCCACCAGGCCCCCACTCATGTCTCCCACCATCCCCACCACCCAGCAGTGCAGGGCACCCTCCACCAGGCCCCCACACATGTCCCCCTGCACCCCCACCCCCCAGCATCCAGGGACACCCTCCACCAGGCCCCCACTCATGTCTCCCACCATCCCCACCCCCCAGCAGTGCAGGGGCAACCTCCACCAGGCCCCCACTCATATCTCCCACCACCCCCACCCCCCAGCCACTGGGGGCAGCCTCCACCAGGCCCCCACTCATGTCCCCTATCATCCCCACCCCCCAGCAGTGCAGGGGCAGCCTCCACCAGGCCCCCAATCATGTCCAACTCATGTCTCCCATCACCCCCACCCCCCAGCATCCAGGGGCACCCTCCAGCAGGCCCCCACTCATGTCTCCCATCACCCCCACTCCCCAGCAGTGCAGGGCACCCTCCACCAGGCCCCCACTCATGTCCCCCTGCACCCCCACCCACCAGCATCCAGGGGCACCCTCCACCAGGCCCCCACTCATGTCTCCCACCACCCCCACCCCCCAGCAGTGCAGGGCACCCTCCACCAGGCCCCCACACATGTCCCCCTGCACCCCCACCCCCCAGCATCCAGGGGCACCCTCCACCAGGCCCCCACTCATGTCCAACTCATGTCTCCCATCACCCCCACCCCCCAGCATCCAGGGGCACCCTCCACCAGGCCCCCACTCATGTCTCCCACCACCCCCACCCCCCAGCAGTGCAGGGCACCCTCCACCAGGCCCCCACACATGTCCCCCTGCACCCCCACCCCCCAGCATCCAGGGGCACCCTCCACCAGGCCCCCACTCATGTCCCCTATCACCCCCACCCACCAGCATCCAGGGACACCCTCCACCAGGCCCCCACTCATGTCTCCCACCATCCCCACCCCCCAGCAGTGCAGGGCACCCTCCACCAGGCCCCCACACATGCCCCCCTGCACCCCCACCCCCCAGCATCCAGGGGCACCCTCCACCATGTCCCCACTCATGTCCAACTCATGTCTCCCATCACCCCACCCCCCAGCATCCAGGGGCACCCTCCACCAGGCCCCCACCCATGTCTCCCACCACCCCCACCCCCCAGCAGTGCAGGGCACCCTCCACCAGGCCCCCATACATGTCCCCCTGCACCCCCACCCCCCAGCATCCAGGGGCATCCTCCACCAGGCCCCCACTCATGTCCCCTATCACCCCCACCCCCCAGCATCCAGGGGCACCCTCCACCAGGCCCCCACTCATGTCCCCCTGCACCCCCACCCCCCAGCATCCAGGGGCACCCTCCACCAGGCCCCCACTCATGTCCCCCTGCACCCCCACCCCCCAGCATCCGGGGGCACCCTCCACCTGGCCCCCACTCATGTCTCCCATCACCCCCACCCCCCAGCAGTGCAGGGCACCCTCCACCAGACCCCCACTCATGTCCAACCATGTCCCCCTGCACCCCCCCCCCAGCATCCAGGGGCACCCTCCACCAGGCCCCCACTCATGTCTCCCACCACCCCCACCCCCCAGCAGAGCAGGGCACCCTCCACCAGGCCCCCACACATGTCCCCCTGCACCCCCACCCCCCAGCATCCAGGGGCACCCTCCACCAGGACCACACTCATGTCCCCCATCACCCCCACCCCCCAGCAGTGCAGGGGCAGCACAACCAGGCCCACACTCATGTCTCCCATCACCCCCACCCCCCAGCATTGCAGGGCACCCTCCACCACGCCCCCACTCATGTCCAACTCATGTCTCCTACCACCCCCACCCCCCAGCAGTGCAGGGGCAGCCTCCACCAGGCCCCCACTCATGTCTCCCACCACCCCCACCCCCCAGCCACCATGGGCAGCCTCCACCATGCCCCCAACCATGTCCAACTCATGTCTCCCATCACCCCCACACCCCAGCATCTAGGGGCACCCTCCACCAGGCCCCCACTCATGTCCCCCTGCACCCCCATCCCCCAGCTTCCAGGGGCACCCTCCACCAGGCCCCTACTCATGTCTCCCTGCACCCCCACCCCCCACCAGTCACGGGCACCCTCCACCAGGCCCCCACTCATGTCCCCCTGCACCCCCACCCCCCCACCCCCCAGCATTCAGGGGCACCCTCCACCAGGCCCCCACTCATGTCCAACTCATGTCTCCCATCACCCCCACACCCCAGCATCTAGGGGCACCCTCCACCAGGCCCCTACTCATGTCTACCTGCACCCCCACCCCCCACCAGTCAGGGGCACCCTCCACCAGGCCCCCACTCATGTCCCCCTGCACCCCCACCCCCCCGCATCCAGGGGCACCCTCCACCAGGCCCCCACTCATGTCTCCCATCACCCCCAGCAGTGCATGGCACCCTCCACCAGGCCCCCACTCATGTCCCCCTGCACCCCCACCCCCCAGCATCCAGGGGCACCCTCCACCAGGCCCCTACTCATGTCTCCCTGCGCACCCACCCCCCACCAGTCAGGGGCACCCTCCACCAGGCCCCCACACATGTCCCCCTGCACCCCCACCCCCCAGCATCCAGGGGCACCCTCCACCAGGCCCCCACTCATGTCCCCCTGCACCCCCACCCCCCAGCATCCAGGGGCACCCTCCACCAGGACCCCACTCATGTCTCCCACCACCCCCACCCCCCAGCAGTGCAGGGCACCCTCCACAAGACCCCCACACATGTCCCCTTGCACCCCCACCCCCCAGCATCCAGGGGCACCCTCCACCAGGCTCCCACTCATGTCCCCTATCGCCCCCACCCCCCAGCAGTGCAGGGGCACCCTCCACCAGGCCCCCACTCATGTCTCCCACCACCCCCACCCCCCAGCAGTGCAGGGAACCCTCCACCAGGCCCCCACACATGTCCCCCTGCACCCCCACCCCCCAGCATCCAGGGGCACCCTCCACCAGGCCCCCACTCATGTCCCCCTGCACCCCCACCCCCCAGCATTGCAGGGCACCCTCCACCAGGCCCCCACTCATGTCCAACTCATGTCTCCCACCACCCCCACCCCCCAGCAGTGCAGGGGCAGCCTCCACCAGGCCCCCACTCATGTCGACCACCACCCTCACACCCCAGCCACCATGGGCAGCCTCCACCAGGCCCCCACTCATGTCCAACTCATGTCTCCCATCACCCCCACACCCCAGCATCTAGGGGCAACCTCCACCAGGCCCCCACTCATGTCCCCCTGCACCCCCACCCCCCAGCATCCAGGGGCACCCTCCACCAGGCCCCTACTCATGTCTCCCTGCACCCCCAACCCCCACCAGTCAGGGGCACCCTCCACCAGGCCCCTTTTCATGTCTCCCTGCACCCCCACCCCCCACCAGTAAGGGGCACCCTCCACCAGGCCCCCACTCATGTCCCCCTGCACCCCCACCCCCCAGCATCCAGGGGCACCCTCCACCAGGCCCCCACTCATGGCCCCCTGCACCCCCACCCCCCAGCATCCAGGGGCACCCTCCACCAGGCCCCACTCATGTCCCCCTGCACCCAGGTCCTCACAATCCCCAATCATGTGCGTTATGGTCAGCCTCCACAGCCAAAAGGCCCTACCAAGTAACCCATTCACCCACATGGAAATGGAAATTACATGTTACACCCCCAATGTTCATAAAGCAAATGAACCCATGTCCGTCACACACAATGGTTGCAATTGAATGGGAAAACACCCAACATGACATGCATGAAACCAATGAGATGATACCACACAGTGAAGTATGAAAACAAAATTGTATTAAAAAAATTGAATGCAAATGAAATGAAACAAACTACAATGGCAATGAAAAAAAGATAAGCTGCATGTCCGTCAATAAAAATTAAAACTACAAATCCAAATTCAAAAAAATGTTGTCCAAGGTCACATTAAAAATAAAATCAATCCGAGAGAGAAAAATAAATGCAAAGACCATTGCTCCATGGTGAATAAATAAAAACCAAAAAAATAAAACAATCCAATGAAGAACTATGTACAAAACATCCAAGGGTCCATGAGCCCAACTGAACAAAGGAAACCTACAAAAAACCCTAACTAAAATGCAACTATATACAAAAAGTGGAGCAGTGTCCGTCGACTCCAAATCATAAGAAGAAAGAAAGGAAACCTAAAACTAAAGAACTATATACAAAGGCGGCGGGCAAGTCCAGCTGCTCACTCCGTGGTGTTCCGGGCCAGGGCATCATCAAACTCCTCTTCGATGTCCCGGAGGCGGTCCTGTTCCATGGCCCCGAGGGTCCGCAGGGACGACGCCATCTGCTCCTCCAACCACCTGCGGATTGCCTCGAGGCACTCGGCCCGCCTCAGGAGTTCTCCGCCCTGACCATCGTGAGCCGCGCCTCTTCCGCCCGCCGCCGCTCCGCACCTATGTGCTGGCCCAACCGCAGCCACACGGAAGACACTTCCCGTCCTGGGTCCTCCTGCCCTCCGGCCGATGCCTGCCCCTCAGATGTTGATGGCCCCGAGCCATGATGCCTCCCACGTTGACTCTGCTGCTGCCTCCGACGCAACTGCCTCTGCCAGCACGATGGCATCCAGGCTGATGGAATCCACCGACGCCATCGTGCACGTGCCCTGCCTGATGATGCCGGCACATCCTCCATCTGCTGGGGTACAGTTGCTGTGGTGTCCACCCCTGCTGGACCTCCGACTCCCGACTGTGGCAGGGATGGGATCCCCACCGAGCTGGCTGCATTGGTCAGGGCAGGTCCACAGGGGGCCCTGGTGGCATCTGGGCTGGAAGACGGTAAGGAGAACGACCAGTGTATAGCCTCCACAGAGGAGGAGAGGGCCGCCAGATTGGCCGACACATGCAGGAAACCCCCGAGCATGGAAGATCCCAATTGGGCCGCGTCGGCACGGTGCTCTTCGTGATGACGTGCGTGCTCCTACCGGGAAGCACACCCGTCATCATGAATTGCACCCGCGCGCATCGCGACCCCAATCAGAACCTTCTCCATACGGCCACGGGTCCCCTCGTGCACAGGTGGAGGGGAGTCAGGTGACATGGACATCCCCTCTACCTGCGGACTGGCCTGGGACGGGGCATCCCTGCTGGTGCATGGTGGTGCACTCACAGGGTCAGGGACAGCGACATGCACAGGTCCCTCCACGGTGACCTGTGCTGCCTCCTGCCCCTGGACTGCACCGCTTGCACCAGCAGGGATGCCCCCACCAGGCCACATGTGTGCCTCAGTGGCGGCCTCCTCCTCCTCTGTGGAAACCACCAACCTGGATGGCTCCTCCCCGTCTTCCGCCGTAGCAGGCCCCTGTGGGGGCTCACCCACCCCTTCCGCTGCAGCCGTGGGTGCATCCCCGCCGCCTTGCTCCACAGCGCCGTCTCCGCCCTCTTCTTCACTAGCCGCGGCGTAGAGGGAGACATAGAACACAAGCATCAGGGTACTGTACAATGGTCCCCTAGACAGGAAGCAATAGCAGATGAGTACCACTGTCAAAGTACACTTCCATCATGTCCCTCCACAACACATGGGTCAGTCCAGGAAAAACACACACAGTAACAGGCATGGTGCATGCCATGGACATTTCCATACATGTCCAATGGACTCTTGAAACATACAATGATATGGAACTCACATGCATCATGGGTCATGCCTATCACATGCACACACTTCACCTCAGTCACATCCATCTGGCCTCATACACCCGAAACACAGCGGATACAAGGATAACTAGGCTGCATCAGTGAATCTGTGCATTGTCACACACATGTGTCATGCATCCATGGCATTCACAAGTCACAGACACGCAGGTCAGGCACACAGACATGGCTACCATATATGTACCTGGCATCAGCACCCATCCCTCACCCCCACCCATGTCCAGGAACAGAAACTGGCATGCTCTCATGTGTAAAATCTGCATAGGGCTCCCCATGTCGCATTTAAACACATGCAACGACCATGTGGTTCACACATCACTGGTCGCACATGCATTACCAAGATGTACCTGCACACATACATGCGTACATGGCCTATGTCACACATACACGCAAGTATCAGACAACCAGCACACCGCAACATGCCCTGTCTCACACAGCAATGCTTGGCCACTTACCGCTCAACTCCAGACGGGTCTCCCTCTCAAGGATCTGGGCGTGGAGCGCTGGGCGTACGCTTTCCAGGACCCTCATCTGGATGGAACTCATGCGGCCCCGGTCCCCCTCCACGAGGCGCCGGGCCTTCACGAGGGTCCTGGACCTCAAGTCCTCCCAGCGCTTCTTGATCTTCTGGACGTCGCGGGTTGCCACCCCCTCCACGTTGATGGCAACCACACAGTCGGCCCAGATGCTCTCCCGTCCTTCCTTGCTGGCACGGGACGATCCAAAGAGGACATCATACTGCCCCAGGACATGCTCCACCAGGACACCAACTTCGATGGCAGTGAAGCTGGTGCCCCTCTGCCCCTCTGGCCTGGGGTTGCCACTGGTGGCAGATGTCGAAGTGCCCGACATGGCAACCCCAGAGGCAGGAGTGGGTGGGCAACTGGGTCCTGGGGCTGGGCTGTGGAGCGATGTTATCCCAGTCGGGAGTCTTCAGTTCCAGCAGGGGTGGATACAGCAACTGAACCCCTGCAGATGGCTGATGTGCAGGCACCAAATGACAGGGCACGGTGGCAGCAGGCAGGCAGGCAGGCAGCAGCAGATGGCACGTGGGAGGCTGCTCGGGGCACTGGGGGGCAGTAATTCGGCCTTCTGGGCAGGAGCGTGGTCTTCCATGTGTTTTCGCGTGGCCAGCTTGATACGGAGTGATTTGGCACAAGAAAATCCTGCACGTCAGCGTGAAATTCGAGGAAAGGCCATTAGTGCGTAAGCGCGTCAGCACGCATACGCGATTCTATCGGACCAAAGGCCCTCAGCGCGTAAGCGCGTCTGTGACGTGACCCGCACGGGTGTTTCCCTCATAGCACGTGATGACAGAGCACACGTGGAAAGACTGCACGTCAGAGTGTCATCACGTGTAATTGGACAAAAGTGCGCGTACATGCGATTGGCCTATGTACGAGTATTTCAGGGGTGCGCGGGCACTTACACACGCGAGTACATCAGTGCACGTGTATTCCGGGGTGTGTGGGAATTTCCACACGCTATTGGCCTGGGTACTGGATTTCAGGGGTGCGCAGGAAGTTTCACACGCTCGCCTACAACACGCGCAAAGAAACACGTACGCCAGTAGGAAGCAGGCATACGTCGACACGCGACGCATAAATTTGCACGCAAAAAACTAACAAGCTCAGACGCCAGGATGAATATACCGTTCCTAGCAGCAGTGGCCGTGGACTACCAAAGGAGGAGGAGGAGGATAGTTAGGGCCAGAATTTTCACACCCAGAACCAGCCTTTTCGGGATGCCTGATGACCAGGTGTATGGGAGGTACAGGTTTCCACCACACATAATACTGGACCTGGTGAGTGAGTGGGAGGATGACCTCACATCACCCACCCTGTGCTCCCAAGCACTCAGCCCCCTGGAGAAGGCCCTCAATGTACTGCACATCTTAGCCACTGGATCATTTCAGCGGACAAGTGCCATAGTGGGTGGGGTGTCACAGGCCACGCAGTCACGCTGCCTACACCAGGTCTTGAACATCATCACTGCACGTCCATCAGTCCGCAGGCACATATACCTGCCCAGAACACCTGCAGAAAGGCATGCTGCCGCCCTGGATTTTTACGGTGTGGCACGATTCCCCAAAGTGCTAGGTGCCATCGACTGCACCCATGTGGCTCTACGTCCCCCCAGGGCATCTGAGCACATCTATAGGAACCGCAAGCACTGGCATTCCATCAACGTGCAGGTAGTATGTAATGCCAAGGGAATCATCACCTCAGTATATGCCAACTATCCCGGGTCCACCCGCGACTGCTTCATTTACCGAATGTCCACCCTAAGCCGGGACCTAGAAGCTGGGCGGCATGGCGATACATGGCTGCTTGGTGAGTATAAATGCCACTGCACATGCATGCATGTCAGATACTGAAAAAGGTCACAACCCCACCAATGATACCCATCACCACCTGCACAGGGGACAGTGCCTACCCTCTCAGCCCCCACATGATGACGCCAATTCGGAACCCCACCACGCCACCCGAGGTAATATATAACACAGCCCACATTGCAACCCGGGGCATAGTGGAGCGCACATTCGGAGTGCTTAAGTCACGCTTTCGCTCCCTTGACCGTTCTGGCGGGAAGCTGTTATACGCTTCCCCAGTAGTGTGCAGGATCATAGTGGCAGCATGTGTCCTGCACAACGTTGCAACACGCCGGGGCTTGGCTGTGGACATGGTGGTGCCCCCACATCCCCAACCACATGCACGCCCGCTGCGCATGGGAGGGGAAAGAGCACGGGGGGAGGCAGCCCGTACACAGCTAGTGGCTAATTACTTCACATAGAAAACACACCCCTGTGGAGTGCACACTGCCCTGGCACATACCATCTGACAATCAATGATGACTCAACCTGACACTGATCCTGAATGTCTGGAGAATCAACCGTCAAAACCATATCAGCCTGAGATTGTTCACCTGGAAGTGTTACAATATGTGCATCCCTACCTACACAGACACCACCAATGCAGTTTCGTGAAAAAACACATTCATGCAGCTAAAATGAATACCCACTTGCAAAATGCAACATGAGGACAGTGCCATGTCACCCAACCCATCCCCAGCACCGCCACACGACACACCATGCCATGTCATGCTATGTGCGGGTAAACAAAGTAATCCCCACAACATGACACAAGTGTCACAAAGTAAAGTGTCCCTAATTGAAACTCGCGACACCTGAAATGCTCACAGTAATGCAGGACCAACAACACACTTGAGCAGGTATTTAGCAATAACACTTATCAGCTACTGACCCTCAAAACTACCATTAACATGACATTATGAATGTAAGGAATTAGTAGTCACACCACCTGGAAATGCCTGCACTCCCACCACTTCCAACTGTACAGTGTTGCCGCCATGTAGAGATGTAGGTGCACTGCTGCCAACATGGACTCCATCTCCAAAGTAGAGGGCCTTGTGTAGACATGAGGAAAGGACCTGCAAATTAGGAGGTAGATGTTAGGGAGAATTCTCTGTTTATGCTGAATTTCCTAACCTAGTGAGTCCCCCAGCAGCTTTGCTGGATTTCTGGAGTTTGTTTTTTTCCATCCTGCCAAGAGTGAGACTCTTTTCTCCCACTCTTGGACATGTATGTGGGTAATTCCTTTTGAAATGGCAATGTGTTCGATGGGCTATGGGGTCTTTTACTCAATAGGGTCTCATATGTTATTCTATATGTGTTACACCGCACCCTATGTGCCGTAACACGGGGGTGCCCTAGCAGGTCCCCCACCATAGACTCCATACCCGGGGACTGACTACTGTCTCCCCGGGCATGTAAAGTCACCATTGGTTTTACTAGACCTAAATTTACTAACAGAACTAGTACCAACCATCTTATTGTGGACGTACTAGTAGGGGTAATTTGATTACTCCTGGATCTGTTACTCGAGGGGGCACTGTCCCGTCCCCCCTCGTCGAGTTTTGGCTGGTGGCAGTGGAAACTACTTGTTATGTTCGAACCCAAGCATAACCCTATGGGATACGTCCCATTGTTGGAGATTGATACTTTTTCTCATTAATCTCTGACGTACCACCGATATACTTATCTTAAATAAGTTTATCGAGTGGTATTTTCTGCCAGAACTCGGTTTGTAAAATGGCGTCTGTGTTCGTCTCTGTGACTCCTAAACCAAAGGTCGAGCCCTTTGTTCCACTTTTGGCGGGCTCTGTACAGAGACCCTCCAAAGTGATGCCATTCTGTCTGGGTTACCACAGGGGTGTGGGAGGGGGTTTAGGCACCCTGGACCGAGTTGCCTTGCCAACTCCGGTCGCACTCTGGAGTGATTGGCCCAGGTGGTGAGCCTTCCCGCTCACCACTTAGCATGTGTTGATTGACAGCTAGGCTGAATGAATGGGGGTCTTCTGCATAAAAGCAGGGCTTTTGGGACTGGATCTTCATAAGTCGCCACAGGACCTAAGAATCCGACGAGGGTAACGCTGAGCCGACCTGCAACGACGACACCTCCGGTGGAGCCCTGCTAAGCCGACTCACCACTTCCCGACGACAGAGGAGATCTCCCTGCCGGAGAGTCTCTTCCCCTGACTGGTGGGAACAACCAGTCCCCTTTGCTTTTTATTCGCCTCAGGACGCAGTGGTCGAATTGCCCGTGCAGAGCACCTCGGCAACCATATAGCCACTACCCCTGTACCACGACCAAAAGGTGGTGCCTTGTGATGGAGCACTCCGCGGCTGGTCTCTTCCCTGGTGGTGCACCGGACTTCACTTTCCTTCGACGACGAGATCATCTCTACTCTTGGCAAAGACACCACGTGCATCCACCACCAGGAACAACTGCCCCCGCCGGAGCTGCCCTCCACAACAAGGTACCGTGTCCGCCTGGCTTCCCTTTCGTTCGGTTCGAGTGAGGTGTCTTAATCCTCTCCGTTCCGCTGGGTCGCCTCCAAGCTTTGCTCATTCTTTGTTCTGAACTGGTTCAATCTGCCGATAACAATTTGCTATAAAGACTTGAATGCATCTCCACTAGAGACTTTTTGGGACATCGCGCCTTGCCTCTCTCCGAGTGGGCCTGTCCTCTGAACTTTATGATCTATTGTGATTCTTGCCTTCCTGCCTTGCATTTTATCCGCATAGGATTGAACTGTGTTGATTTCATAACCTGCCTATCTTTTTCTCTCCCTTCCTAACTAATATTCGAGTGTCATCTAGGTTGAGGTATACACCTCTGTCTGAAAATAAGTGGTACCAGTAGAACCTAGAGTTGTCGATATTTTGCTAGGGGGATTGATCGTTTTCTACTTCGTAGAGTAATTGTGTTTGATTTGTTTGCCGTGATTTGCTTTAGTGTTTTCCCTAGATGTTGTGTTATAAATAAATACCTTGATATCTTTACACTAAGCCTCGTTGCGTGCTTGCTTGACTTGCTGTGAAGAATTGCCCTATTTTGTATACTCCACATACTGCTCAACTTTCTTGAGAGAAGTCTAACTGCTCAGCCACAGCTACCAAGTGAATCTGTGTGGTGCAGGCTGCTACCAAGTGGGTTCACCGCCAACGCCTGTAGTCCTAAATCTTTTGCAGTGGTCCCAGAAGGAACTGCACAGGTTTCCGCCTAACAGTAGACATGGATGATGAGTTACACATCAATGCAACATGCAGTGTACAACACAACAGCAATATGGACTAGGAATGTATACACAGTATTGACTAGACTACCCACACATGTAGTGGGAGTCCAATGTCACCATGTACGTCAATGTCACTTGGGCACACACTTTGCAAGCCCATGGAAACAGGAAGCAGGAGGGGTATGTGTGACAAAAACCCAAGCATCTGAACCAAATACATGACAAGCCTGCATGTGCCCAGCCACAATGCAGCGTATGCCCACGGGAGCCACACAAGGCAACACACTGTCCCAAAAAAAAAAAAAAAAAATCAAAAATGGCCATTAATGGGCCCGGGGGGGGGGTTGGGGAGGCCACCCAGGAGGTCCGAGGACAGGGTGCACACCAAAACCCACCTGTGTGGATCTTGCGAAAAAAAAACACCTCCATGGCCCACACGGCTACCCTATTGTGGGAGTATCACTGCTGTCGCTATTCTCACCCTGTGCAGCTGCATCCGGAGGTGGTGGCACTATGGGAGGCAGCCCACGCAAGGCCCTAGTCTGTTCCTCCATGGCTGCAAGCATGCAGGTGTGGTAGGTCTCGTTCTGGAGGATGAGTGTGCGGAGGTCCCCATGCAACAACTCACGGGATGCCCGGACATCCGCCCTCGTTGCCTGCATCTCAGCTGAGAGCGTACGGGTGAGACACTCCAGCTGCTGTTCTGTCCTTCGGTTTGTTGAAGCCTCAAGCTCAACAAGAGTCGTCCTGAGGTGAAGGAGTTCCAGCCTCAGGGCTTCCCTGTGGCCCTGGGACTCTATGGAGATGGCTTCCTGCAGAGTCGCCAGTGCCGCCCGCCTGTCCCTGTTGGACGCCAACATGTCCTCCCTGTGTGACTGGCAGATGGAGTCGGTTGCCTGCTGTAGTCGCTCCATCAGCCTTTCGGGGGGGACAATGGAAGTGACCATCCTATCCATGGCCTGAGCCATCATCTCTGATGATGCTGCCTGTTGGGTTGCCATACCGTAAATGGATTGCTCCCATGCGGTATTGCCAGGTGGCGTACGGCCACCACGTCGGCGGGCACCACACCTGTCTGGGGCAAGGCGAACTGCACCTTGCTGTGCCGGCACTGCCTGAGGCTGCAGGACTGCATTCCCCCTCTGATCTGCTGGCCCAGGAACAGGATCAGATGTCGCGGACTGTGACCCTGCATCCGTAACCACCAAAGGCGTAGCTGCCAACACTGACATCCCCATTGAGGGTTCTGACCCTGGTGCAGGTGGGTCGGACAGAACAGAATCCCTCCCAGGAACACTCACCTGCGACGGCACGTAGGTCTCATCATCCAAATCAACACCTGAGTACAGCTCGGGGGAGGTGCAGCCAGAGACACCCCTTGAGAGCACGACCTGCAGCAGTTGTGGGTTCTCACCCACCACCACACCACGTCCCTCACTGGTGGTCGGGCGGCCCTCAGACCCCTCCTGGGTCTGCACCATTTCCACAACCCCAGCAGTATCAGGTGCGTCTTCCCCTGCAAAGACATAAAAGCAAACAAATGGAAACAGGCATTAGCACCCTGGCACACAATGAGGGCTGAGAAGCAACAGAACCAGTACTTGATTGACACATGTCCCACATGACTAAAACCCTCCCATGCATGCACCCTCACTGCGTATGAAGGGGAGGCAAATGGCACACACTGATGACACCAAGATGGAAGATGAACACATTTTCTGCATGCTGCCTAGCAGTGGCATCACACATTGGCCTGTGATTGCCAGGTGAAATACACATGCCATCACACAGATGGCATGTACCATTGCTATTGAGTGAAGATGGAGAGGAGGGCAGCACTTATTCATTCAGTCCAGTTCCCTCATGTAATAGCTTTTCTAATTCAAACAGGTCTGATTTTTCACCTGGAGCTGCCAGTCCAAAATGGTCCGATTGCACAGGGACATGTCTAAACAAATGATATCCAGGTAACAAAGTCACTCCGCTTTACCATAGCCATGTCAGACATGTGACTAGAGGACGGAGAAATGCCTAGTAAAAGTGGTGGAATGCAAACAATCTGCCTGAATGAATAGAGAAAAATAAGCAACAATGTTGTGGCAAGGTGACACTTCAAGGGCAACTGGCGTGCTGTTGGGCTAGATGTCTACTGTTGGCAGAAGGGATACTGCTATGGCCAAATGCTGCTGCACAGAATGTATTGCATGAAGCACATGGGTGACCCAAACGACTCAGGTGCACACACCCTCACCTGGCACACAAACAGAAGCCCTCACACACACACCATGCACATGGATGATACACACATGCATGTGCACTAACTGGACAATGCCTCATAATCAGGCAGATCTCCCACGCCTTGGATCTGTTCCTCTGTGACGTAGGTCCCAGCGACTGACTCATGTGGAGTGAGTTCCATGTCTTCTACTGGAGACCCACCTCCAGTCACTAGAGTTGCGGCATGACTTGAGGCCAGCTTATTCTTTGCGCTGCGCTTTAGGTCATTCCAGCGCTTATAGCAATCATTGGCTGTGCGCCTCACGATTCCAAGGGCACTTACGATGTCCGCAACGGTCTGCCAGTGTGCCTGGCGTTGTGCAGGTGTGGTCTTGGATCCTGCAACATTGACCATTTCGTTATCATATGCGGACACATACTCGACAAGTGCATTCAGTTTGGCATCCGTGAAGCTGGGCTTCCTCGATGGGCCGGACTGTGTAGCCGTGTCTGGGGCATCAGCCTGTGCCGGACGAGCACTCTTCCTCTTCCGCTTGGAAGGTGGTGGTGATCCTGAGTGTCCTACGCCGCTCTGGACACTAGGGGCAGGAGCCCTGGTGGACTCTGTATCAGGGGTATGGGATTGCACACTCAGCATGGGAGTTGGTGCAGGCATTGGCTCAAGTGTAATGGTGTCAGGGGGAATGTCAGCAGGATGGACTAGGACCGACACTGTCCTGGCTGGGTGTGTGAGAGCTGGGGTGGATGGAGCCGCAGCTGCCCCTGCAGCCTCTCCACCCTGCCTACTTGGGGCAGCAGATGACCTTGCTGCCCCTGAACCACGTGGCCTGATGACATCAACGTGCACCAGCGCACGTGTCATAGGCCTGCTGACCTGGAAGTCAGCCATGGAGTCAGCCAGGTCTGGTGCCACAATGGGCTGGTCCAACAAGGGCTGAGCATGGATGGTGTCAGCCACATCAGCCTCAACCAGGGGGGGTCGGGGGGGGGGGGATTATGGGTGCCCTTGACTGGTCCTCCACACATGGGGGGACAGGGTCACCCTGCAAGTAAAGACCACGTCCCCTACCGGATCCACCACGGCCACCACTTGTGGCTCGTCCACCTTTGCCACCCTTACGGATTCCTCGCCTCCCAACCATGGCACTGATGTTAATGTGCGTATGGGAGTGGCTGTAAACTATTGTCCTGGGCAATTGGGGGTCAAAGGGGTTGGGTACCAGATGGTAATTGTACCCTAGTGCTCTAGCAAGGCTGAATGTGAGCCCTGGGGAAAGATGACGGGTCACGCAACGGACAGGAAGCCCAAAAAAGGGAGATAACATGCACGCAACCCCTCCTAGACCACGTGTGCGGAAAAAAAAACCTGCACTACGCTGTGGCACCCAGTAACACAAGAATGAACGTATGCGTGTCACACGCAGCCTAGAATGACCTCTGAAGGGGTAGGCTACACACGGGGCAAGCACAGATGTTAGATACGTGCGTGACTCACCGTCTGCCAGGAAAAAGAGCGTGAAAAAGAAGCGCATGTGCGCGTTGGCAACACCCCCGCCAAAAGAAGAATTGTACGCTGTCTGAGGAGACAGGACAACAGTAGAAGGGAACGCTGTTTGAGGGAACAGGCCCAGGAAAACCAGAAAAAGAGAAAAAAGAGAAAAAGCTGTGAGAGGTAACAGGGAGTACGAATTTGAAACGCTGTGAAGTAAATCGTGTGTGAAACGACAAGAAGTACAGATTTCACCCACTCGCTCTCCACGAAAAGCACGTACAAGGAAATGGTGTTCAACACGTACCTTTTATGCAGGCCCACACGTCCAGCGTCACTTCCGCGTGTACGCGCTAGGGCCATTTCCACCAATTACACGCTTTGTCAATTCCGTGTGTACGCGCTAGGGCCATTTCCACCAATTACACGCTTTGTCACTTCCGCGTGTACGCGCCAAGGCCATTTCCCCCAATTACACGCTTTGACACTCGGACGTGTCTTTCTTTTTTTTAACACGCAACATTTCAAACGTGTGCCATATTCAACATGCACGTGACTTCATGGGCGCACATACGCTGGTGGCCTTTGGGCCAATGAATGTACAGACGTGTGCTGACGCGCTTGCGCGCTAAGGGCCTTTCCTCGAATTACACGCAGACGTGCTGGATTTTCACGTGCAAAATCACTCCGTATCAAGCTGGCCACGCGTTCACACACGGAAGACCACGCTCCTGCCCAGAAGGCCGAATCACTGCCCCCCAGAGCCCTGAGCACGCTCCCACCTGCCATCTGCTGCTGCCTGACTGCCTGCTGCCCACGTGCCCTGACATTTGCTGCCTGCACATCAGCCAGGGGTGCTTTTGCTGTGACCACCCCTGCTGGAACCGAAGACTCCCGACTGCTTTTCCCGCACCCCACAGCCAAGCCCCAGGACCCAGTTGTCCACCCACTCCTGCCTCTGGGGTTGCCATGTCGGGCACTGCAACATCTGGCACCAGTGGCAACCCCCGGCCAAGGAGGCAGAGGGGCACCAGCTTCACTGCCACCGAAGTTGGTGTCCTGGTGGAGCATGTCCTGGGGCAGTATGATGCCCTCTTCGGAAGGTTGCGCGCCGACAAGGAAGGACGGACTCGGATCTGGATGGACATCGTGACTGCCATCAACGCGGAGGAGGTGGCAGTCCGCGACTACGAACGTGTCAGGAAGCGCTGAGAGGACTTCAGGTCCAGGACCCTCAACAAGGCCCGGCGCCTCCTGAAGGCAGCGGATGCTAAGGGGCACCGGGGCCACTTGTCGGAAGATCAGATGAGGGTCCTGGAACGCATATCCCCAGCACTCCACGTCCAGGTCCTTGAGAGGCAGACCGGTCTGGAGTCAAGCAGTAAGTGTACATGCATACTGATTGTAAGCTGTGCGTGTGGTGTGCCAGGAGTGTGCAGGTTGAACATGTATTTTTATGTGGACAAGTAGGGGGGCGTGTACAGGGCCGTGAGGGTGACACATGCGAGGGGTCTCATGTGTGACACATGGATGGTGCTTGTGTGTGTGGGCTTGCATGGCACAGGATGTGGGGGAATGATTGTCAGGTGTGACATGGATGTCGATCGGAACACTGCGACAGTTGGCGGAGGTGTACACATGCATGCAAGTTTGGTGGTGTGTGTGTGCATGTGTAGTGTACTCCCTATGTTGCATGTGATGTGTGGATGACCTTTGGCTGCTCATGCTGTTGTATGTGAATGGATGGTGCTGGCTGTTGCAATATGGCTGTGGTATGGCTCATGTGTGCAAGTTGAAATGACATGTGTGTTGGGGATTGTGATGCCATGTCTGAGGTTTACCAATGCCACTCATGTATGACTGTCATGTGTGTATGAGTCCATTGTACAGTGCCCTGATACCTGTGTTTTCTTTCTCCCTGTCTGCAGCGTCAACTGATGAATAGGGCGGAGAAGTTGCTGTGGAGCACAGCGGCAGGGGTCGCACCACCAGCCGGAGACGCAAGGCCCGGATCCCCTCCCAGGTTCTGATCTCGTCGGGGAGTGAGGAGTCCGGTGCCGTGTCCCAGGCCGCAGCTGCCGAGGGGAGGTCCAAGAGGCGGAGGATGGAGATGGACTCCTCGGCAGCAGAAGGGACAGCTGGGACCCCACAGGGCCCAACGGAGGAAGATGGCACGGAGTCATCCAGGTTGGTGGGGGGTTTGGAGGAGGAGGAGGCCGTGCAAGCGACAGAGGAGGGGTCTGGAGGTGGGGATTCCACTGGTGCTAGTGGTGCAGTGCAGGATCAGGGACAGGAGGCAGCACAGGCCGCCGCGGAGGTGCCTGTGTGCAATCCTGTCCCTGCTCCTGTCACTGCATCATCTTGCACCAGCGGGGATGCCTACCTCCAGACCCGTTCTCAGGGAGGGGATTGGCTTACAACACCTGGCCTTCCTCTCCCTGCAGATGTGGCTATCCTGCACCAGGTTGAGCCTGTCCAGGGTGGGGTGGCGTTGCGTCAACGGGCCATGCGAGCTGACCTGCAGTCTTTTCATGATGAGTCTGCACGTCTTCTCGCATGGCTCGTTGACCGCGTTGACCCACTGGGACAGCTCACCAGGGCTGGATTCCTCCGTTTCCTGGACCTTGTTCCGACCCCCTCCTCCACGGAACCCCCTATGCCCCAGTCGTCCTCCATGCCATCTTCCCACCCATGTGTCACCTGGGTGCCTTGTGGAGCTGCCCCCGACCGTGCGGGCAGGCTGGTGGACAACAGATCCCTGCCACAGTCGGGAGTCGGACGTCCAGCAGGGGTGGCCACATCAACGACTGCACCCCAGCTGGAGGAGGATGTGCAGACACCATCGGACAGGGCACATGGACAGCAGCAGCTGCAGCATCAGGAGGCTGTAGGTGGGAGCCACGATAGCTCGGGGCCTTCAACAACGGAGGGGCAGGCATCGGCCGGAGGGCAGGAGGATCCTGGACGGGAAGTGTCTTCTGTGTGGCAGCGGTTGGGCCACGCCATAGATGCGGAGCGACGGCGGGCAGAAGAGGCGCGGCTCACGATGGTCAGGGTGGAGAACTCCATGCGGAGGGCCCTGAGGCGGGCCGAGTGCCTCGAGGCAATCCGCAGGGAGTTGGAGGCGAACATGTCGGCGTCCCTGCGGACCCTCGGGGCCATGGAACAGGACCGCCTCCGGGACATAGACGAGGAGTTCGATGATGCCCTGGCCCGGAACACCACTAAGTGAGCCGCTGGACTGGCCCGCCACCATTGTATATAGTTATTTAGTGATAGGTTTCCTTTATAGTTTATTTTTATTTGGAGTCGACGGACACTGCTCCACCTTTTGTATATAGTTCCATTTTAGATAGGTTTTTTGGTAGGTTTCATTTCTTCTCTTGGGATGATGGACCCTGAATACTTTGTACATAGTTGGACTTTGGATTTGGATATTTTTTTACTATGAATATTTTTTCCCATGGAGCAATGGTTTTCTATTTCTTTTTTCTCTTCATTTCCTTTTTATGGACTTGAACTTTGGAAGAAATTTTTTTGGATTATCATTTATTGATTTTAATTTGAAAAGGGACAGCCAGCTTAATTTTGTTATTTTTTTACTTGAGACATGAGTGGGGGCCTGGTGGAGGCTGCCCCTGCACTGCTGGTGGGTGGGGGTGGGTGGTAGACATGAGTGGGGGACTGGTGGAGGCTGCCCATGGTGGCTGGAGGGTGGGGGTGGTGGGAGACATGGATGGGGGCCTGGTGGAGGGTGCCCCACACTGCTGGGGGGGTGGGGGTGGTGGGAGACATGAGTGGTGGCCTGGTGGGGGCTGTCCATGGTGGCTGGGGGGTGGGGGTGGTGGTAGACATGGGTGGGAGCCTGGTGGAGGCTGCCCCTGCACTGCTGGGGCGTGGGGGTGGGTGGGAGACATGAGTGGGGGCCTGGTGGAGGCTGCCCATGGTGGCTGGGGGTGGGGGTGGTAGGAGACATGGGTGGGAGTCTGGTGGAGGGTGACCCACACTGCTGGGGGGGTGGGGGTGGTGGGAGACATGATTGGGGGCCAGGTGGAGGCTGCCCCTGCACTGCTGGGGGGTGGGGGTGGTGGTAGACATGGGTGGGAGCCTGGTGGGGGCTGCCCATGGTGGCTGGGGGGTGGGGGTGGGTGGAATACATGAGTGGGGGCTGCCCATGGTGGCTGGGGGGTGCGGGTGGGTGGGAGACATGAGTGGGGGCCTGGTGGAGGCTGCCCATGGTGGCTGGGGGGTGGGGGTGGTGGGAGACATGGGTGGGGGCCTGGTGGAGGCTGCCCCTGCACTGCTGGGGGGTGGGGGTGGTCGGAGACATGGGTGGGGGCCTGGTGGAGGGTGCCCCACACTGCTGGGGGGGTGGGCGTCGTGGGAGACATGAGTGGGGGCCTGGTGGAGGCTGCCCCTGCACTGCTGGGGGTGGGGGTGGTGGTAGACATGGGTGGGAGCCTGGTGGGGGCTGCCCATGGTGGCTGGGGGGTGGGGGTGGGTGGGAGACATGAGTGGGGGCCTGGTGGGGGCTGCCCATGGTGGCT
Organism: Ambystoma mexicanum; assembly: GCF_040938575.1. NCBI lineage: Eukaryota > Metazoa > Chordata > Amphibia > Caudata > Ambystomatidae > Ambystoma > Ambystoma mexicanum. The sequence continues at coordinate 521,472,550 of NC_090934.1, forward strand.
GGGACATGGGGGTGGTGGGTGACATGGGTGGGGTCCTGGTGGAGGGTGCCCAACACTGCTGGGGGATGGGAGTGGTGGGAGACATGAGTGGGGGGCTGGTGGGGGCTGCCCATGGTGGCTGGGGGGTGGGGGTGGTGGTAGACATGGGTGGGAGCCTGGTGGGGGCTGGCCATGGTGGCTGGGGGGGTGGGTGGGAGACATGAGTGGGGGCCTGGTGAAGGCTCATTGTTTTCATGCATGTCATGATATGGGATTTAAGGTTCACTTGTAACCATTGTGTGTGTGTGAGACACATGTGTTGATTTACATTATTTCCATTGGAGTAGTATCATGGGCGCATGTAATACTTGGTTGTGTCTTTGGGCTGTGGTGGCTGGCCATGAGGCCCATGCTTGAGGATTGTCAGGTCCTGTGGGCAGAGGGACATGAGTGGGGGCCTGGTGGAGGCTGCCCATGGTGGCTGGGAGGTGGGGGTGGGTGGGAGACATGAGTGGGGGCCTGGTGGAGGCTGCCAATGGTGGCTGGGGGGTAGGGGTGGGTGGGAGACATGAGTGGGGGCCTGGTGGGGGCTGCCCATGGTGGCTGGGGGGTGGGGGTGGTGGTAGACATGGGTGGGAGCCTGGTGGGGGCTGCCCATGGTGGCTGGGGGTGGGGGTGGTGGGAGACATGGGTGGGGGCCTGGTGGAGGCTGCCCATGGACGCTGGGGGGTGGGGGTGCAGGGGGACATGAGTGGGGGCCTGGTGGAGGCTGCCCCTGCACTGCTGGGAGGTGGGGGTGGGTGGGAGACATGAGTGGGGGCCTGGTGGAGGCTGCCCATGGTGGCTGCGGGGTGGGGTGGTGTGAGACATGGGTGGGGGCCTGGTGGAGGGTGCCCGACAGTGCTGGGAGGTGGGGGTGGGTGGGAGACATGAGTGGGGGCCTGGTGGAGGCTGCCCATGGTGGCTGGGGGGTGGGGGTGGTGGGAGACATGGGTGGGGGCCTGGTGGAGGCTGCCCCTGCACTGCTGGGGGGTGGGGGTGGTGGGAGACATGGGTGGGGGCCTGGTGGAGGGTGCCCCACACTGCTGGGGGGTGGGGGTGATGGGCGACATGAGTGGGGGCCTGGTGGAGGCTGCCCCTGCACTGCTGGGGGGTGGGGGTGGTGGTAGACATGGGTGGGAGGCTGGTGGGGGCTGCCCATGGTGGCTGGGGTGTGTGGGTGGGTGGGAGACATGAGTGGGGGACTGGTGGGGACTGCCCATGGTGGCTCGGGGGTAGGGGGTGGGTGGGAGACATGAGTGGGGGCCTGGTGGGGTCTACCCATGGTGGCTGGGGGGTGGGGGTGGTGGTAGACATGGGTTGGAGCCTGGTGGGGGCTGCCCATGTTGGCTGGGGGGTGGGGGTGGGTGGGAGACATGAGTGGGGGCCTGGTGGGGGCTGCCCATGGTGGCTGGGGGGTGGGGATGGTGGGAGACATGGGTGGGTGCCTGGTGGAGTGTGCCCCACACTGCTGTGGGGGTGGGGGTGGTGGGAGACATGAGTGGGTGCCTGGTGGAGGCTGCCCCTGCACTGCTGGGGGGTGGGGGTGGTGGTAGACATGGGTGGGAGCCTGGTGGGGGCAGCCCATGGTGGCTGGGGGGTGGGGGTGGGTGGAATACATGAGTGGGGGCTGCCCATGGTGGCTGGGGGTGCGGGTGGTGGTAGACATGGGTGGGAGCCAGGTGGGGGCTGCCCATGGTGGCTGGGGGGTGGGGGTGGGTGGGAGACATGAGTGGGGGCCTGGTAAAGGCTGCCCATGGTGGCTGGGGGGTGGGGGTGGTGGGAGACATGGGTGGGGCCTGGTGGAGGCTGCCCCTGCACTGCTGGGGGGTGGGGGTGGTGGGAGACATGGGTGGGGGCCTGGTGGAGGGTGCCCCACACTGCTGGGGGGATGGGGGTCGTGGGAGACATGAGTGGGGGCCTGGTGGAGGCTGCCCCTGCACTGCTGGGGGTGGGGGTGGTGGTAGACATGGGTGGGAGCCTGGTGGGGGCTGCCCATGGTGGCTGGGGGGTGGGGGTGGTGGTAGACATGGGTGGGAGCCTGGTGGAGGCTGCCCCTGCACTGCTGGGGCGTGGGGGTGGGTGGGAGACATGAGTGGGGGCCTGGTGGAGGCTGCCCATGGTGGCTGGGGGTGGGGGTGGTAGGAGACATGGGTGGGGGCCTGGTGGAGGGTGTCCCACACTGCTGGGGGGGTGGGGGTGGTGGGAGACATGAGTGGGGGCCTGGTGGAGGCTGCCCCTGCACTGCTGGGGGGTGGGGGTGGTGGTAGACATGGGTGGGAGCCTGGTGGGGGCTGCCCATGGTGGCTGGGGGGTGGGGGTGGGTGGAATACATGAGTGGGGGCTGCCCATGGTGGCTGGGGGGTGCGGGTGGTGGTAGACATGGGTGGGAGCCAGGTGGGGGCTGCCCATGGTGGCTGGGGGGTGGGGGTGGGTGGGAGACATGAGTGGGGGCCTGGTGGAGGCTGCCCATGGTGGCTGGGGGGTGGGGGTGGTGGGAGACATGGGTGGGGGCCTGGTGGAGGCTGCCCCTGCACTGCTGGGGGGTGGGGGTGGTGGGAGACATGGGTGGGGGCCTGGCTGGTGGAGGGTGCCCCACACTGCTGGGGGGGTGGGGGTCGTGGGAGACATGAGTGGGGGCCTGGTGGAGGCTGCCCCTGCACTGCTGGGGGTGGTGGTAGACATGGGTGGGAGCCTGGTGGGGGCTGCCCATGGTGGCTGGGGGGTGGGGGTGGGTGGGAGACATGAGTGGGGGCCTGGTGGGGGCTGCCCATGGTGGCTGGGACATGGGGGTGGTGGGAGACATGGGTGGGGTCCTGGTGGAGGGTGCCCCACACTGCTGGGGGATGGGGGTGGTGGGAGACATGAGTGGGGGGCTGGTGGGGGCTGCCCATGGTGGCTGGGGGGTGGGGGTGGTGGAAGACATGGGTGGGAGCCTGGTGGGGGCTGGCCATGGTGGCTGGGGGGGGGGGTGGGTGGGAGACATGAGTGGGGGCCTGGTGGAGGCTCATTGTTTTCATGCATGTCATGATATGGGATTTACGGTTCACTTGCAACCATTGTGTGTGTGTGAGACACATGTGTTGATTTGCATTGTTTCCATTGGAGTAGTATCATGGGCGCATGTAATACTTGGTTGTGTCTTTGGGCTGTGGTGGCTGGCCATGAGGCCCATGCTTGAGGATTGTCAGGTCCTGTGGGCAGAGGGACATGAGTGGGGGCCTGGTGGAGGCTGCCCATGGTGGCTGGGAGGTGGGGGTGGGTGGGAGACATGAGTGGGGGCCTGGTGGAGGCTGCCAATGGTGGCTGGGGGGTAGGGGTGGGTGGGAGACATGAGTGGGGGCCTGGTGGGGGCTGCCCATGGTGGCTGGGGGGTGGGGGTGGTGGTAGACATGGGTGGGAGCCTGGTGGGGGCTGCCCATGGTGGCTGGGGGTGAGGGTGGGTGGGAGACATGAGTGGGGGCCTGGTGGAGGCTGCCCATGGTGGCTCTGGGGTGGGGGTGGTGGGAGACATGGGTCGGGGCCTGGTGGAGGGTGCCCCTGGACGCTGGGGGGTGGGGGTGCAGGGGGACATGAGTGGGGGCCTGGTGGAGGCTGCCCCTGCACTGGTGGGGGGTGGGGGTGGGTGGGAGACATGAGTGGGGGCCTGGTGGAGGCTGCCCATGGTGGCTGCGGGGTGGGGTGGTGTGAGACATGGGTGGGGGCCTGGTGGAGGGTGCCCGACAGTGCTGGGAGGTGGGGGTGGGTGGGAGACATGAGTGGGGGCCTGGTGGAGGCTGCCCATGGTGGCTGGGGGGTGGGGGTGGTGGGAGACATGGGTGGGGGCCTGGTGGAGGCTGCCCCTGCACTGCTGGGGGGTGGGGGTGGTGGGAGACATGGGTGGGGGCCTGGTGGAGGTTGCCCCACACTGCTGGGGGGTGGGGGTGATGGGCGACATGAGTGGGGGCCTAGTGGAGGCTGCCCCTGCACTGCTGGGGGGTGGGGGTGGTGGTAGACATGGGTGGGAGGCTGGTGGGGGCTGCCCATGGTGGCTGGGGGGTGTGGGTGGGTGGGAGACATGAGTGGGGGACTGGTGGGGACTGCCCATGGTGGCTCGGGGGTAGGGGGTGGGTGGGAGACATGAGTGGGGGCCTGGTGGGGTCTACCCATGGTGGCTGGGGGGTGGGGGTGGTGGTAGACATGGGTTGGAGCCTGGTGGGGGCTGCCCATGTTGGCTGGGGGGTGGGGGTGGGTGGGAGACATGAGTGGGGGCCTGGTGGGGGCTGCCCATGGTGGCTGGGGGGTGGGGATTGTGGGAGACATGGGTGGGTGCCTGGTGGAGTGTGCCCCACACTGCTGTGGGGGTGGGGGTGGTGGGAGACATGAGTGGGTGCCTGGTGGAGGCTGCCCCTGCACTGCTGGGGGGTGGGGGTGGTGGTAGACATGGGTGGGAGCCTGGTGGGGGCTGCCCATGGTGGCTGGGGGGTGGGGTGGGTGGAATACATGGGTGGGGGCTGCCCATGGTGGCTGGGGGTGCGGGTGGTGGTAGACATGGGTGGGAGCCAGGTGTGGGCTGCCCATGGTGGCTGGGGGGTGGGGGTGGGTGGGAGACATGAGTGGGGGCCTGGTGAAGGCTGCCCATGGTGGCTGGGGGGTGGGGGTGGTGGGAGACATGGGTGGGGCCTGGTGGAGGCTGCCCCTGCACTGCTGGGGGGTGGGGGTGGTGGGAGACATGGGTGGGGGCCTGGTGGAGGGTGCCCCACACTGCTGGGGGGATGGGGGTCGTGGGAGACATGAGTGGGGGCCTGGTGGAGGCTGCCCCTGCACTGCTGGGGGTGGGGGTGGTGGTAGACATGGGTGGGAGCCTGGTGGGGGCTGCCCATGGTGGCTGGGGGGTGGGGGTGGTGGTAGACATGGGTGGGAGCCTGGTGGAGGCTGCCCCTGCACTGCTGGGGCGTGGGGGTGGGTGGGAGACATGAGTGGGGGCCTGGTGGAGGCTGCCCATGGTGGCTGGGGGTGGGGGTGGTAGGAGACATGGGTGGGGGCCTGGTGGAGGGTGACCCACACTGCTGGGGGGGTGGTGGTGGTGGGAGACATGAGTGGGGGCCTGGTGGAGGCTGCCCCTGCACTGCTGGGGGGTGGGGGTGGTGGTAGACATGGGTGGGAGCCTGGTGGGGGCTGCCCATGGTGGCTGGGGGGTGGGGGTGGGTGGAATACATGAGTGGGGGCTGCCCATGGTGGCTGGGGGGTGCGGGTGGTGGTAGACATGGGTGGGAGCCAGGTGGGGGCTGCCCATGGTGGCTGGGGGGTGGGATTGGGTGGGAGACATGAGTGGGGGCCTGGTGGAGGCTGCCCATGGTGGCTGGGGGGTGGGGGTGGTGGGAGACATGGGTGGGGGCCTGGTGGAGGCTGCCCCTGCACTGCTGGGGGGTGGGGGTGGTGGGAGACATGGGTGGGGGCCTGGCTGGTGGAGGGTGCCCCACACTGCTGGGGGGGTGGGGGTCGTGGGAGACATGAGTGGGGGCCTGGTGGAGGCTGCCCCTGCACTGCTGGGGGTGGTGGTAGACATGGGTGGGAGCCTGGTGGGGGCTGCCCATGGTGGCTGGGGGGTGGGGGTGGGTGGGAGACATGAGTGGGGGCCTGGTGGGGGCTGCCCATGGTGGCTGGGACATGGGGGTGGTGGGAGACATGGGTGGGGTCCTGGTGGAGGGTGCCCCACACTGCTGGGGGATGGGGGTGGTGGGAGACATGAGTGGGGGCTGGTGGGTGCTGCCCATGGTGGCTGGGGGGTGGGGGTGGTGGTAGACATGGGTGGGAGCCTGGTGGGGGCTGGCCATGGTGGCTGGGGGGGGGGTGGGTGGGAGACATGAGTGGGGGCCTGGTGGAGGCTCATTGTTTTCATGCATGTCATGATATGGGATTTACGGTTCACTTGCAACCATTGTGTGTGTGTGAGACACATGTGTTGATTTGCATTGTTTCCATTGGAGTAGTATCATGGGCGCATGTAATACTTGGTTGTGTCTTTGGGCTGTGGTGGCTGGCCATGAGGCCCATGCTTGAGGATTGTCAGGTCCTGTGGGCAGAGGGACATGAGTGGGGGCCTGGTGGAGGCTGCCCATGGTGGCTGGGAGGTGGGGGTGGGTGGGAGACATGAGTGGGGGCCTGGTGGAGGCTGCCAATGGTGGCTGGGGGGTAGGGGTGGGTGGGAGACATGAGTGGGGGCCTGGTGGGGGCTGCCCATGGTGGCTGGGGGTGGTGGTAGACATGGGTGGGAGCCTGGTGGGGGCTGCCCATGGTGGCTGGGGGTGGGGGTGGGTGGGAGACATGAGTGGGGGCCTGGTGGAGGCTGCCCATGGTGGCTCTGGGGTGGGGGTGGTGGGAGACATGGGTGGGGGCCTGGTGGAGGGTGCTCCTGGACGCTGGGGGGTGGGGGTGCAGGGGGACATGAGTGGGGGCCTGATGGAGGCTGCCCCTGCACTGGTGGGGGGTGGGGTGGGTGGGAGACATGAGTGGGGGCCTGGTGGAGGCTGCCCATGGTGGCTGGGGGGTGGGGGTGGTGGGAGACATGGGTGGGGGCCTGGTGGAGGCTGCCCCTGCACTGCTGGGTGGTGGGGGTGGTGGGAGACATGGGTGGGGGCCTGGTGGAGGGTGCCCCACACTGCTGGGGGGTGGGGGTGATGGGCGACATGAGTGGGGGCCTGGTGGAGGCTGCCCCTGCACTGCTGGGGGGTGGGGGTGGTGGTAGACATGGGTGGGAGGCTGGTGGGGGCTGCCCATGGTGGCTGGGGGGTGTGGGTGGGTGGGAGACATGAGTGGGGGACTGGTGGGGACTGCCCATGGTGGCTCGGGGGTAGGGGGTGGGTGGGAGACATGAGTGGGGGCCTGGTGGGGTCTACCCATGGTGGCTGGGGGGTGGGGGTGGGGGTGGTGGTAGACATGGGTTGGAGCCTGGTGGGGGCTGCCCATGTTGGCTGGGGGGTGGGGGTGGGTGGGAGACATGAGTGGGGGCCTGGTGGGGGCTGCCCATGGTGGCTGGGGGGTGGGGGTGGTGGGAGACATGGGTGGGTGCCTGGTGGAGTGTGCCCCAGACTGCTGTGGGGGTGGGGGTGGTGGGAGACATGAGTGGGGGCCTGGTGGAGGATACCCATGGTGGCTTTAGAGACATGAGTGGGGGCCTGGTGGGGGCTGCCCATGGTGGCTTGGGGGTGGGGGTGGTGGTAGACATGGGTGGGAGCCTGGTGGGGGCTGCCCATGGTGGCTGGGGGGTGGGGGTAGGTGGGAGACATGAGTGGGGGCCTGGTGGAGGCTGCCCCTGCACTGCTGGGGGGTGGGGGTGGGTGGGAGACATGAGTGGGGGCCTGGTGGAGGCTGCCCATGGTGGCTGGGGGGTGGGGGTGGTGGGATGACATGGGTGGGGGCCTGGTGGAGGGTGCCCCACACTGCTGGGGGGGTGAGGGTGGTGGGGAACATGAGTGGGGGCCTGGTGGGGGCTGCCCATGGTGGCTGGGGGGTGGGGGTGGGTGGGAGACATGAGTGGGGGCCTGGTGGGGGCTGCCCATGGTGGCTGGGGGGTGGGGGTGGTGGGAGACATGGGTGGGGTCCTGGTGGAGGGTGCCCCACACTGCTGGGGGGTGGAAGGTGGGAGACATGAGTGGGGGCCTGGTGGAGGCTGCCCATGGTGGCTGGGGGGTGGGGGTGGTGGGAGACATGAGTGGTGGCCTGGTGGGGGCTGCCAATGGTGGCTGGGGGGTGGGGGGGTGGGAGACATGGGTGGGGGCCTGGTGTAGGGTGCCCCACACTGCTGGGGGGTGGGGGTGATGGGAGACATGAGTGGGGGCCTGGTGGAGGCTGCCCCTGCACTGTTGGGGGTGGGGGTGGTGGTAGACATGGGTGGGAGCCTGGTGGGGGCTGCCCATGGTGGCTGGGGTATGGGGGATGGTGGGAGACATGCGTGGGGGCCTGGTGGGGGCTGCTCATGGTGGCTGGGGGGTGGGGGTGGGTGGGAGACATGAGTGGGGGCCTGGTGGGGGCTGCCCATGGTGGCTTGGGGGTGGTGGTAGACATGGGTGGTAGCCTGGTGGGGGCTGCCCATGGGGGCTGGGGGGTGGGGGTGGGTGGGAGACATGAGCGGGGGCCTGGTGAGGGCTGCCCATGGTGGCTGGGGGGTGGGGGTGGTGGGAGACATGGGTGGGGGCCTGGTGGAGGGTGCCCCACACTGCTGGGGGGGTGGTGGGAGACATGAGTGGGGGCCTGGTGGGGGCTGCCAATGGTGGCTTGGGAGACAGGAGTGGGGGCCTGGTGGGGGCTGCCCATGGTGGCTGGGGGGTGGGGGTGGTGGTAGACATGGGTTGGAGCCTGGTGGGGGCTGCCCATGTTGGCTGGGGGGTGGGGGTGGGTGGGAGACATGAGTGGGGGCCTGGTGGGGGCTGCCCATGGTGGCTGGGGGGTGGGGGTGGTGGGAGACATGGGTGGTTGCCTGGTGGAGGGTGCCCCACACTGCTGTGGGGGTGGGGGTGGTGGGAGACATGAGTGGGGGCCTGGTGGGGGATACCCATGGTGGCTTTAGAGACATGAGTGGGGGCCTGGTGGGGGCTCTCCATGGTGGCTTGGGGGTGGGGGTGGTGGTAGACATGGGTGGGAGCCTGGTGGGGGCTGCCCATGGTGGCTGGGGGAGGGGGTGGGTGGGAGACATGAGTGGGGGCCTGGTTGAGGCTGCCCCTGCACTGCTGGGGGGTGGGGGTGGGTGGGAGACATGAGTGGGGGCCTGGTGGAGGCTGCCCATGGTGGCTGGGGGGTGGGGGTGGTGGGATGACATGGGTGGGGGCCTGGTGGAGGGTGCCCCACACTGCTGGGGGGTGGGGGTGGTGGGGAACATGAGTGGGGGCCTGGTGGGGGCTGCCCATAGTGGCTGGGGGGTGGGGGTGGGTGGGAGACATGAGTGGGGGCCTGGTGGGGGCTGCCCATGGTGGCTGGGGGGTGGGGGTGGTGGGAGACATGGGTGGGGTCCTGGTGGAGGGTGCCCCACACTGCTGGGGGTGGGGGTGGTGGGAGACATGAGTGGGGGCCTGGTGGGGGCTGCCCATGGTGGCTGGGGGGGTGGGTGGGAGACATGAGTGGGGGCCTGGTGGAGGCTGCCCATGGTGGCTGGGGGGTGGGGGTGGTGGGAGACATGAGTGGGGGCCTGGTGGGGGCTGCCCATGGTGGCTGGGGGGTGGGGGTCGGTGGGAGACATGAGTGGGGGCCTGGTGGGGGCTGCCCATGGTGGCTGGGGGGTGGAGGGGGGGAGGTTCGACATGGGTGGGGGCCTGGTGGAGGGTGCCCCACACTGCTGGGGGGTGGGGGTGATGGGAGACATGAGTGGGGGCCTGGTGGAGGCTGCCCCTGCACTGTTGGGGGTGGGGGTGGTGGTAGACATGGGTGGGAGCCTGGTGGGGGCTGCCCATGGTGGCTGGGGTATGGGGGATGGTGGGAGACATGCGTGGGGGCCTGGTGGGGGCTGCCGATGGTGGCTGGGGGGTGGGGGTGGGTGGGAGACATGAGTGGGGGCCTGGTGGGGGCTGCCCATGGTGGCTTGGGGGTGGTGGTAGACATGGGTGGGAGCCTGGTGGGGGCTGCCCATGGTGCCTGGGGGGTGGGGGTGGGTGGGAGACATGAGCGGGGGCCTGGTGAGGGCTGCCCATGGTGGCTGGGGGGTGGGGGTGGTGGGAGACATGGGTGGGGGCCTGGTGGAGGGTGCCCCACACTGCTGGGGGGGTGGTGGGAGACATGAGTGGGGGCCTGGTGGGGGCTGCACATGGTGGCTTGGGAGACATGAGTGGGGGCCTGGTGGGGGCTGCCCATGGTGGCTGGGGGGTGGGGGTGGTGGTAGACATGGGTGGGAGCCTGGTGGGGGCTACCCATTGTGGCTGGGGGGTGGGGGTGGGTGGGAGACATGAGTGGGGGGCTGGTGGAGGCTGCCCCACACTGCTGTGGGGGTGGGGGTGGTGGGAGACATGAGTGGGGGCCTGGTGGGGGATACCCATGGTGGCTTTAGAGACATGAGTGGGGGCCTGGTGGGGGCTGCCCATGGTGGCTTGGGGGTGGGGGTGGTGGTAGACATGGGTGGGAGCCTGGTGGGGGCTGCCCATGGTGGCTGGGTGGTGGGGGTGGGTGGGAGACATGAGTGGGGGCCTGGTGGAGGCTGCCCCTGCACTGCTGGGGGTGGGGGTGGGTGGGAGACATGAGTGGGGGCCTGGTGGAGGCTGCCCATGGTGGCTGGGGGGTGGGGGTGGTGGGATGACATGAGTGGGGGGCTGGTGGAGGCTGCCCCACACTGCTGTGGGGGTGGGGGTGGTGGGAGACATGAGTGGGGGCCTGGTGGGGGATACCCATGGTGGCTTTAGAGACATGAGTGGGGGCCTGGTGGGGGCTGCCCATGGTGGCTTGGGGGTGGGGGTGGTGGTAGACATGGGTGGGAGCCTGGTGGGGGCTGCCCATGGTGGCTGGGGGGTGGGGGTGGGTGGGAGACATGAGTGGGGGCCTGGTGGAGGCTGCCCCTGCACTGCTGGGGGTGGGGGTGGGTGGGAGACATGAGTGGGGGCCTGGTGGAGGCTGCCCATGGTGGCTGGGGGGTGGGGGTGGTGGGAGACATGAGTGGGGGCCTGGTGGAGGCTGCCCATGGTGGCTGGGGGGTGGGTGGGAGACATGAGTGGGGGCCTGGTTGGGGCTGCCCATGGTGGCTGGGGGGTGGGGGTGGTGGGAGACATGGGTGGGGGCCTGGTGGAGGGTGCCCCGCACTGTTGGGGGGTGGGGGTGATGGGAGACATGAGTGGGGGCCTGGTGGAGGCTGCCCCTGCACTGTTGGGGGTGGGGGTGGTGGTAGACATGGGTGGGAGCCTGGTGGGGGCTGCCCATGGTGGCTGGGGGGTGGGGGTGGGTGGGAGACATGAGTGGGGGGCTGGTGGAGGCTGCCCCTGCACTGCTGGGGGGGTGGGGGTGGGTGGGAGACATGAGTGGGGGCCTGGTGGAGGCTGCCCATGGTGGCTGGGGGGTGGGGGTGGTGGGAGACATGGGAGGGGGGCCTGGTGGAGTGTGTCCCACACTGCTGGGGGGTGGGGGTGGTGGGAGACATGAGTGGGGGCCTGGTGGGGGCTGCCCATGGTGGCTCGGGGGTGGGGGTGGGTGGGAGACATGAGTGGGGGCCTGGTGGGGGCTGCCCATGGTGGCTGGGGGTGGGGGTGGTGGTAGACATGGGTGGGGAGCCTGGTGGGGGCTGCCCATTATGGCTGGGGGGTGGGGGTGGGTGGGAGACATGAGTGGGGGCCTGGTGGAGGTTGCCCCTGCACTGCTGGGGGGTGGGGGTGGGTGGGAGACATGAGTGAGGGCCTGGTGGAGGCTGCCCATGGTGGCTGGGGGGTGGGGGTGGGTGGGAGACATGAGTGGGGGCCTGGTGGGGGCTGCCCATGGTGGCTGGGGGGTGGGGGTGGTGGTAGACATGGGTGGGAGCCTGGTGGGGGCTGCCCATGGTGGCTGGGGGCTGAGGTGGGTGGGAGACATGAGTGGGGGCCTGGTGGAGGCTGCCCATGGTGGCTGTGGGGTGGGAGTGGTGGGAGACATGGGTGGGGGCCTGGTGGAGGGTGCCCCTGGATGCTGGGGGGTGGGGGTGCAGGGGGACATGAGTGGGGGCCTGGTGGAGGCTGCCTCTGCACTGCTGGGGGGTGGGGGTGTGTGGGAGACATGAGTGGGGGCCTGGTGGAGGCTGCCCATGGTGGCTGGGGGTGGTGGGAGACATGGGTGGGGGCCTGGTGGAGGGTGCCCCACAGTGCTGGGGGGTGGGGGTGGTGGTAGACATGGGTGGGAGCCTGGTGGGGGCTGCCCATGGTGCTGGGGGGTGGGGGTGGGTGGGAGACATGAGCGGGGGCCTGGTGAGGGCTGCCCATGGTGGCTGGGGGGTGGGGGTGGTGGGAGACATGGGTGGGGGCCTGGTGGAGGGTGCCCCACACTGCTGGGGGGGTGGTGGGAGACATGAGTGGGGGCCTGGTGGGGGCTGCACATGGTGGCTTGGGAGACATGAGTGGGGGCCTGGTGGGGCTGCCCATGGTGGCTGGGGGGTGGGGGTGGTGGTAGACATGGGTGGGAGCCTGGTGGGGGCTACCCATTGTGGCTGGGGGGTGGGGGTGGGTGGGAGACATGAGTGGGGGGCTGGTGGAGGCTGCCCCACACTGCTGTGGGGGTGGGGGTGGTGGGAGACATGAGTGGGGGCCTGGTGGGGGATACCCATGGTGGCTTTAGAGACATGAGTGGGGGCCTGGTGGGGGCTGCCCATGGTGGCTTGGGGGTGGGGGTGGTGGTAGACATGGGTGGGAGCCTGGTGGGGGCTGCCCATGGTGGCTGGGTGGTGGGGGTGGGTGGGAGACATGAGTGGGGGCCTGGTGGAGGCTGCCCCTGCACTGCTGGGGGTGGGGGTGGGTGGGAGACATGAGTGGGGGCCTGGTGGAGGCTGCCCATGGTGGCTGGGGGGTGGGGGTGGTGGGATGACATGAGTGGGGGGCTGGTGGAGGCTGCCCCACACTGCTGTGGGGGTGGGGGTGGGGGAGACATGAGTGGGGGCCTGGTGGGGGATACCCATGGTGGCTTTAGAGACATGAGTGGGGGCCTGGTGGGGGCTGCCCATGGTGGCTTGGGGGTGGGGGTGGTGGTAGACATGGGTGGGAGCCTGGTGGGGGCTGCCCATGGTGGCTGGGGGGTGGGGGTGGGTGGGGAGACATGAGTGGGGGCCTGGTGGAGGCTGCCCCTGCACTGCTGGGGGTGGGGGTGGGTGGGAGACATGAGTGGGGGCCTGGTGGAGGCTGCCCATGGTGGCTGGGGGGTGGGGGTGGTGGGAGACATGAGTGGGGGCCTGGTGGAGGCTGCCCATGGTGGCTGGGGGGTGGGTGGGAGACATGAGTGGGGGCCTGGTTGGGGCTGCCCATGGTGGCTGGGGGGTGGGGGTGGTGGGAGACATGGGTGGGGGCCTGGTGGAGGGTGCCCCGCACTGTTGGGGGGTGGGGGTGATGGGAGACATGAGTGGGGGCCTGGTGGAGGCTGCCCCTGCACTGTTGGGGGTGGGGGTGGTGGTAGACATGGGTGGGAGCCTGGTGGGGGCTGCCCATGGTGGCTGGGGGGTGGGGGTGGGTGGGAGACATGAGTGGGGGGCTGGTGGAGGCTGCCCCTGCACTGCTGGGGGGGTGGGGGTGGGTAGGAGACATGAGTGGGGGCCTGGTGGAGGCTGCCCATGGTGGCTGGGGGGTGGGGGTGGTGGGAGACATGGGAGGGGGGCCTGGTGGAGGGTGTCCCACACTGCTGGGGGGTGGGGGTGGTGGGAGACATGAGTGGGGGCCTGGTGGGGGCTGCCCATAGTGGCTCGGGGGTGGGGGTGGGTGGGAGACATGAGTGGGGGCCTGGTGGGGGCTGCCCATGGTGGCTGGGGGTGGGGGTGGTGGTAGACATGGGTGGGAGCCTGGTGGGGGCTGCCCATTATGGCTGGGGGGTGGGGGTGGGTGGGAGACATGAGTGGGGGCCTGGTGGAGGTTGCCCCTGCACTGCTGGGGGGTGGGGGTGGGTGGGAGACATGAGTGAGGGCCTGGTGGAGGCTGCCCATGGTGGCTGGGGGGTGGGGGTGGGTGGGAGACATGAGTGGGGGCTGCCCATGGTGGCTGGGGGGTGGGGGTGGTGGTAGACATGGGTGGGAGCCTGGTGGGGGCTGCCCATGGTGGCTGGGGGCTGAGGTGGGTGGGAGACATGAGTGGGGGCCTGGTGGAGGCTGCCCATGGTGGCTGTGGGGTGGGAGTGGTGGGAGACATGGGTGGGGGCCTGGTGGAGGGTGCCCCTGGATGCTGGGGGGTGGGGGTGCAGGGGGACATGAGTGGGGGCCTGGTGGAGGCTGCCTCTGCACTGCTGGGGGGTGGGGGTGTGTGGGAGACATGAGTGGGGGCCTGGTGGAGGCTGCCCATGGTGGCTGGGGGTGGTGGGAGACATGGGTGGGGGCCTGGTGGAGGGTGCCCCACAGTGCTGGGGGGTGGGGGTGGTGGTAGACATGGGTGGGAGCCTGGTGGGGGCTGCCCATGGTGGCTGGGGGGTGGGGGTGGTGGGAGACATGGGTGGGGGCCTGATGGAGGCTGCCCCTGCACTGCTGGGGGGTGGGGGTGGGTGGTAGACATGAGTGGGGGCCTGGTGGAGGCTGCCCATGGTGGCAGGAGGGTGGGGGTGGTGGGAGACATGGGTGGGGGCCTGGTGGAGGGTGCCCCACACTGCTGGGGGGTGGGGGTGGAGGGAGACATGAGTGGGGGCCTGGTGGGGGCTGCCCATGGTGGCTGGGGGTGGGGGTGGGTGGGAGACATGAGTGGGGGCCTGGTGGGGGCTGCCCATGGTGGCTGGGGGGTGGGGGTGGTGGTAGACATGGGTGGGAGCCTGGTGGGGGCTGCCCATGGTGACTGGGGGGTGGGGGTGGGTGGGAGACATGAGTGGGGGCCTGGTGGAGGCTGCCCATGGTGGCTGTGGGTTGGGGTGGTGGGAGACATGAGTGGGGGCCTGGTGGAGGGTGCCCCTGGATGCTGGGGGGTGGGGGTGCAGGGGGACATGAGTGGGGGTCTGGTGGAGGCTGCCCCTGCACTGCTGGGGGGTGGGGGTGGGTGGGAGACATGAGTGGGGGCCTGGTGGAGGGTGCCCATGGTGGCTGGGGTGGGGGTGGTGGGAGACATGGGTGGGGGCCTGGTGGAGGGTGCCCCACAGTGCTGGGGGGTGGGGGTGGGTGGGAGACATGAGTGGGGGCCTGGTGGAGGCTGCCCATGGTGGCTGGGGGGTGGGGGTGGTGGGAGACATGGGTGGGGGCCTGGTGGAGGCTGCCCCTGCACTGCTGGGGGGTGGGGGTGGTGGGAGACATGGGTGGGGGCCTGGTGGAGGGTGCCCCACACTGCTGGGCGGTGGGGTGGTGGGCAACATGAGTGGGGGCCTGGTGGAGGCTGCCCCTGCACTGCTGGGGGGTGGGGGTGGTGGTAGACATGGGTGGGAGCCTGGTGGGGGCTGCCCATGGTGGCTGGGGGGTGTGGATGGGTGGGAGACATGAGTTGGGGCCTGGTGGGGGCTGCCCATGGTGGCTGGGGGGTGGGGGTGGTGGGAGACATGGGTGGGGTCCTGGTGGAGGGTGCCCTACACTGCTGGGGGTGTGGGGGTGGTGGGAGACATGAGTGGGGGCCTGGTGGGGGCTGCCCATGGTGGCTGGGGGCTGGGGCTGGTGGGAGACATGGGTGGGGTCCTAGTGGAGGGTGCCCCACACTGCTGGGGGGTGGGGGTGGTGGGAGACATGAGTGGGGGCCTGGTGGGGGCTGCCCATGGTGGCTGGGGGGTGGGGGGGTGGTAGACATGGGTGGGAGCCTGGTGGGGGCTAGCCATGGTGACTGGGGGGGTGGGTGGTAGACATGAGTGGGGGGCCTGGTGGCGGCTGCCCATGGTGGCTGGGGGGTGGGGGTGGTGGGAGTCATGAGTGGGGGCCTGGTGGGGGCTGCCCATGGTGGCTGGGGGGTGGAGGTGGGTGGGAGACATGAGTGGGGGCCTGGTGGGGGCTGCCCATGGTGGCTGGGGGCTGGGGGTGGTGGGAAACATGGGTGGGGGCCTGGTGGAGGGTGCCCCACACTGCTGGGGGGTGGGGGTGGTGGGAGACATGAGTGGGGGCCTGGTGGAGGCTACCCCTGCACTGCTGGGGCGTGGGGGTGGTGGTAGACATGGGTGGGAGCCTGGTGGGGGCTGCCCATGGTGGCTGGCGGTTGGGGGATGGTGGGAGACATGAGTGGGGGCCTGGTGGGGGCTGCCCAAGGTGGCTGGGGTTTGGGGGTGGGTGGGAGACATGAGTGGGGGCCTCGTGGGGGCTGCCCATGGTGGCTGGGGGGTGGGAGTAGACATGGGTGGGAGCCTGGTGGGGGCTGCCCATGGTGGCTTGGGGGTGGGGGTGGGTGGGAGACATGAGTGGGGGCCTGGTGGAGGCTGCCCCTGCACTGCTGAGGGGTGGGGGTGGTGGTAGACATGGGTGGGAGCCTGGTGGGGGCTGCCCATGGTGGCTGGGGGGTGGGGGTTGGTGGGAGACATGAGTGGGGGCCTGGTGGGGCTGCCCATGGTGGCTCGGGAGTGGGGGTGGGTGAGAGACATGAGTGGGGGCCTGGTGGGGGCTGCCCATGGTGGCTGGGGGGTGGGGGGTGGTGGTAGACATGGGTGGGAGCCTGGTGGGGGCTGCCCATGTTGGCTGGGGGGTGGGGGTGGGTGGTAGACATAAATGGGGGACTGGTGGGGGCTGCCCATGGTGGCTGGGGGGTGGGGGTGGTGGGAGACATGGGTGGGGGCCTGGTGGAGGGTGCCCCACACTGCTGGGGGGGTGGTGGGAGACATGAGTGGGGGCCTGATGGGGCTGCCCATGGTGGCTTGGGAGACATGAGTGGGGGCCTGGTGGGGGCTGCCCATGGTGGCTTGGGGGTGGGGGTGGTGGTAGACATGGGTGGGAGCCTGGTGGGGGCTGCCGATGGTGGCTGGGGGGTGGGGGTGGGTGGGAGACATGAGTGGGGGCCTGGTGGGGGCTGCCGATGGTGGCTAGGGGGTGGGGGTGGGTGGGAGACATGAGTGCGGGCCTGGTGGAGGGTGCCCCACACTGATGGGGGGTGGGGTGGTGGGAGACATGAGTGGGGGCCTGGTGGAGGCTGCCCATGGTGGCTGGGGGGTGGGGGTGGGTGGGAGACATGAGTGGGGGCCTGGTGGGGGCTGCCCGTGGTGGCTGGGGGGTGGGGGTGGGTTGGAGACATGAGTGGGGGCCTGGTGGGGGCTGCCCATGGTGGCTGGGGGGTGGGGGTGGTGGTAGACATGGGTGGGAGCCTGGTGGGGGCTGCCCATGGTGGCTGGGGGTGGGGGTGGGTGGGAGACATGAGTGGGGGCCTGGTGGGGGCTGCCCATGGTGGCTGGGGAGTGGGGGTGGGTGGGAGACATGAGTGGGGGCCTGGTGGGGGCTGCCCATGGTGGCTGGGGGGTGGGGGGTGGTAGACATGGGTGGGAGCCTGGTGGGGGCTGCCCATGTTGGCTGGGGGGTGGGGGTAAGTGGGAGACATGAGTGGGGGCCTGGTGGGGCTGCCCATGGTGGCTGGGGGGTGGGGGTGGTGGGAGACATGGGTGGGGGCCTGGTGGAGGGTGCCCCACACTGCTGGGGGGGTGGGGGTGGTGGGAGACATGAGTGGGGGCCTGGTGGGGGCTGCCCATGGTGGCTTGGGAGACATGAGTGGGGGCCTGGTGGGGGCTGCCCATGGTGGCTGGGGGGTGGGGGTGGTGGTAGACATGGGTGGGAGCCTGGTGGGGCTGCCCATGGTGGCTGGGGGGTGGGGGTGGGGTGGGAGACATGAGTGGGGGCCTGGTGGAGGCTGCCCCTGCACTGCTGGGGGGTGGGGGTGGGTGGGAGACATGAATGGGGGCCTGGTGGAGGCTGCCCATGGTGGCTGGGGGGTGGGGGTGGTGGGAGACATGGGTGGGGGCCTGGTGGAGGGTGCCCCACACTGCTGGGGGGTGGGGGTGGTGGGAGACATGAGTGGGGGCCTGGTGGGGGCTGCCCATGGTGGCTGGGGGGTGGGGGTGGGTGGGAGACATGAGTGGGGGCCTGGTGGGGGCTGCCCATGGTGGCCTGGGGGGTGGGGGTGGTGGTACACATGGGTGGGAGCCTGGTGGGGGCTGCCCATGGTGGCTAGGGGTGGGGGTGGGTGGGAGACATGAGTGGGGGCCTGGTGGAGGCTGCCCCTGCACTGCTGGGGGGTGGGTGGGAGACATAAGTGGGGGGCCTGGTGGAGGCTGCCCATGGTGGCTGGGGGGTGGGGGTGGTGGGAGACATGGGTGGGGGCCTGGTGGAGGCTGCCCCTGCACTGCTGGGGGATGGAGGTAGTGGTAGACATGGGTGGGAGCCTGGTGGGGGCTGCCCATGGTGGCTGGGGGGTGGGGGTGGGTGGGAGACATGAGGGGGCCTGGTGGGGGCTGCCCATGGTGGCTGGGGGGTGGGGGTGGTGGTAGACATGGGTGGGAGCCTGGTGGGGGCTGCCCATTGTGGCTGGGGGGTGGGGGTGGGTGGTAGACATGAGTGGGGGCCTGGTGGAGGCTGCCCATGGTGTCTGGGGGATTGGGGGTGGTGTGAGACATGGGTGGGGGCCTGGTGGAGGGTGCCCCTGGATGCTGGGGGGTGGAGGTACAGGGGGACATGAGGGGGGGCCTGGTGGAGGCTGCCCCTGCACTGCATGGGGGTGGGTGGGAGACATGAGTGGGGGCCTGGTGGAGGCTGCCCATGGTGGCTGGGGGGTGGGGGTGGTGGGTACATGGGTGGGGGCCTGGTGGAGGGTGCCCCACAGTGCTGGGGGGTGGGGTGGGTGGGAGACATGAGTGGGGGCCTGGTGGAGGCGGCCCCTGCACTGCTGGGGGGTGGGGGTGGTGGTAGACATGGGTGGGAGCCTGGTGGGGGCTGCCCATGGTGGCTGGGGGTGGGGGTGCCTGGGAGACGTGAGTGGGGGCCTGGTGGGGGCTGCCCGTGGTGGCTAGGGGGTGGGGGTGGGTGGGAGACATGAGTGGGGGCCTGGTGGGGGCTGCCCATGGTGGCTGGGGGGTGGGGGTGGTGGTAGACATGGGTGGGAGCCTGGTGGGGGCTGCCCATGTTGGCTGGGGGGTGGGGGTGGGTAGGTGACACGAGTGGGGGCCTGGTGGGGGCTGCCCATGGTGGCTGGGGGGTGGGGGTGGTGGGAGACATGGGTGGGGGCCTGGTGGAGGGTGCCCCACCACTGACGGGGGGTGGCGGTGGGTGGGAGATATGAGTGGGGGCCTGGTGGAGGCGGCCCATGGTGGCTGGGGGAGGGGGTGGTGGGAGACATGGGTGGGGGCCTGGTGGAGGGTGCCCCACACTACTTGGGGGGTGGGGGTGGTGGGAGACATGAGTGGGGGCCTGGTGGGGGCTGCCCATGGTGGCTGGGAGGTGGGGGTGGATGGGAGACATGAGTGGGGGCCTGGTGGGGGCTGCCCATGGTGGCTGGGAGGTGGGGGTGGTGGTAGACATGGGTGGGAGCCTGGTGGAGCTGCCCATGGTGGCTGGCGGTGGTGGGAGACATGGGTGGGGGCCTGGTGGAGGGTGCCCCACACTACTTGGGGGGTGGGGGTGGTGGGAGACATGAGTGGGGGCCTGGTGGGGGCTGCCCATGGTGGCTGGGGGGTGGGGGTGGGTGGGAGACATGAGTGGGGGCCTGGTGGGGGCTGCCCATGGTGGCTGGGGGTGGGGGTGGGTGGGAGACATGATTGGGGGCCTGGTGGAGGCTGCCCCTGCACTGCTGGGGGGTGGGGGTGGGTGGAAGACATGAGTGGGGGCCTGGTGGAGGCTGCCCATGGTGGCTGGGGGGTGAGGGTGGTGGGAGACATGGGTGGGGGCCTGGTGGAGGGTGCCCCTGCACTGCTAGGGGGTGGAGGTGGTGGTAGACATGGGTGGGAGCCTGGTGGGGGCTGCCCATGGTGGCTGGGGGGTGGAGGTGGGTGGGAGACATGAGTGGGGGCCTGGTGGAGGCGGCCCCTGCACTGCTGGGGGGTGGGGGTGGTGGTAGACATGGGTGGGAGCCTGGTGGGGGCTGCCCATGGTGGCTGGGGGTGGGGGTGCCTGGGAGACGTGAGTGGGGGCCTGGTGGGGGCTGCCCGTGGTGGCTAGGGGGTGGGGGTGGGTGGGAGACATGAGTGGGGGCCTGGTGGGGGCTGCCCATGGTGGCTGGGGGGTGGGGGTGGTGGTAGACATGGGTGGGAGCCTGGTGGGGGCTGCCCATGTTGGCTGGGGGGTGGGGGTGGGTGGGAGACACGAGTGGGGGCCTGGTGGGGGCTGCCCATGGTGGCTGGGGGGTGGGGGTGGTGGGAGACATGGGTGGGGGGCTGGTGGAGCGTGCACCACACTGCTGGGGGGGTGGGGGTGGTGGGAGACATGAGTGGGGGCCTGGTGGGGGCTACCATGGTGGCTTGGGAGACATGAGTGGGGGCCTGGTGGGGGCTGCCCATGGTGGCTGGGGGGTGGGGGTGTTGGTAGACATGGGTGGGAGCCTGATGGGGGCTGCCCATGGTGACTGGGGGGTGGGGGTGGGTGGGAGACATGAGTGGGGCCTGGTGGAGGCTGCCCCTGCACTGACGGGGGGTGGCGGTGGGTGGGAGACATGAGTGGGGGCCTGGTGGAGGCGGCCCATGGTGGCTGGGGGAGGGGGTGGTGGGAGACATGGGTGGGGGCCTGGTGGAGGGTGCCCCACACTACTTGGGGGGTGGGGGTGGTGGGAGACATGAGTGGGGGCCTGGTGGGGGCTGCCCATGGTGGCTGGGAGGTGGGGGTGGATGGGAGACATGAGTGGGGGCCTGGTGGGGGCTGCCCATGGTGGCTGGGGGGTGGGGGTGGTGGTAGACATGGGTGGGAGCCTGGTGGAGCTGCCCATGGTGGCTGGGGGTGGGGGTGGGTGGGAGACATGAGTGGGGGCCTCGTGGGGGCTGCCCATGGTGGCTGGGGGGTGGGGGTGGGTGGGAGACATGAGTGGGGGCCTGGTGGGGGCTGCCCATGGTGGCTGGGGGTGGGGGTGGGTGGGAGACATGAGTGGGGGCCTGGTGGAGGCTGCCCCTGCACTGCTGGGGGGTGGGGGTGGGTGGAAGACATGAGTGGGGGCCTGGTGGAGGCTGCCCATGGTGGCTGGGGGGTGAGGGTGGTGGGAGACATGGGTGGGGGCCTGGTGGAGGGTGCCCCTGCACTGCTAGGGGGTGGAGGTGGTGGTAGACATGGGTGGGAGCCTGGTGGGGGCTGCCCATGGTGGCTGGGGGGTGGGGGTGGGTGGGAGACATGAGTGGGGGCCTGGTGGGGGCTGCCCATGGTGGCTGGGGGGTGGGGGTGGTGGTAGACATGGGTGGGAGCCTGGTGGGGGCTGCCCATGGTGGCTGGGTTAGACATGAGTGGGGGCCTGGTGGAGGCTGCCCATGGTGTCTGGGGGGTGGGTGTGGTGGGAGACATGGGTGGGGCCTGGTGGAGGGTGCCCCTGGATGCTGGGGGTGGGGGGTGCAGGGGGACATGAGTGGGGCCTGGTGGAGGCTGCCCCTGCACTGCTGGGGGGTATGGGTGGGTGGGAGACATGAGTGGGGGCCTGGTGGAGGCTGCCCATGGTGGCTGGGGGGTGGGGGTGGTGGGTACATCGGTGGGGGCCTGGTGGAGGGTGCCCCACAGTGCTGGGGGTTGGGGGTGGGTGGGAGACATGAGTGGGGGCCTGGTGGAGGATGCCCATGGTGGCTGGGTGGTGGGGGTGGGTGGGAGACATGAGTGGGGGCCTGGTGGAGGCGGCCCCTGCACTGCTGGGGGGTGGGGGTGGTGGTAGACATGGGTGGGAGCCTGGTGGGGGCTGCCCATGGTGGCTGGGGGTGGGGGTGGGTGGGAGACATGAGTGGGGGCCTGGTGGGGGCTGCCCATGGTGGCTGGGGGGTGGGGGTGGGTGGGAGACATGAGTGGGGGCCTGGTGGGGGCTGCCCATGGTGGCTGGGGGGTGGGGGTGGTGGTAGACATGGGTGGGAGCCTGGTGAGGGCTGCCCATGTTGCCTGGGGGTGGGGGTGGGTGGGAGACATGAGTGGGGGCCTGGTGGGGGCTGCCCATGGTGGCTGGGGGGTGGGGGTGGTGGGAGACATGGGTGGGGGCCTGGTGGAGGGTGCCCCACACTGCTGGGGGGGGTGGGGTGGTGGGAGTCATGAGTGGGGGCCTGGTGGGGGCTACCCATGGTGGCTTGGGAGACATGAGTGGGGGCCTGGTGGGTGCTGCCCATGGTGGCTGGGGGGTGGGGGTGGTGGTAGACATGGGTGGGAGCCTGATGGGGGCTGCCCATGGTGGCTGGGGGGTGGGGGTGGGTGGGAGACATGAGTGGGGGCCTGGTGGAGGCTGCCCCTGCACTGCTGGGGGGTGGGGGTGGGTGGGAGACATGAGTGGGGGCCTGGTGGAGGCTGCCCATGGTGGCTGGGGGGTGGGGGTGGTGGGAGACCTGGGTGGGGGTCTGGTGTAGGGTGCCCCACACTGCTGGGGGGGTGGGGGTGGTGGGAGACATGAGTGGGGGCCTGGTGGGGGCTGCCCATGGTGGCTGGGGGGTGGGGGTGGTGGGAGACATGAGTGGGGGCCTGGTGGGGGCTGCCCATGGTGGCTGGGGGGTGGGGGTGGGTGGGAGACATGAGTGGGGGCCTGTTGGAGGCTGCCCATGGTGTCTGGGGGGTGGGGGTGGTGGGAGACATGGGTGGGGGCCTGGTGGAGGGTGCCCCTGGATGCTGGGGGGTGGGGGTGCAGGGGGAAATGAGTGTGGACCTGGTGGAGGCTGCCCCTGCACTGCTGGGGGGTGGGGGTGGTGGGAGACATGAGTGGGGGCCTGGTGGAGGCTGCCCATGGTGGCTGGGGGGTGGGGGTGGTGGGAGACATGGGTGGGGGCCTGGTGGAGGGTGCCCCTGCACTGCTAGGGGGTGGAGGTGGTGGTAGACATGGGTGGGAGCCTGGTGGGGGCTGCCCATGGTGGCTGGGGGGTGGAGGTGGGTGGGAGACATGAGTGGGGGCCTGGTGGAGGCGGCCCCTGCACTGCTGGGGGGTGGGGGTGGTGGTAGACATGGGTGGGAGCCTGGTGGGGGCTGCCCATGGTGGCTGGGGGTGGGGGTGCCTGGGAGACGTGAGTGGGGGCCTGGTGGGGGCTGCCCGTGGTGGCTAGGGGGTGGGGGTGGGTGGGAGACATGAGTGGGGGCCTGGTGGGGGCTGCCCATGGTGGCTGGGGGGTGGGGGTGGTGGTAGACATGGGTGGGAGCCTGGTGGGGGCTGCCCATGTTGGCTGGGGGGTGGGGGTGGGTGGGAGACACGAGTGGGGGCCTGGTGGGGGCTGCCCATGGTGGCTGGGGGGTGGGGGTGGTGGGAGACATGGGTGGGGGGCTGGTGGAGCGTGCACCGCACTGCTGGGGGGGTGGGGGTGGTGGGAGACATGAGTGGGGGCCTGGTGGGGGCTACCCATGGTGGCTTGGGAGACATGAGTGGGGGCCTGGTGGGGGCTGCCCATGGTGGCTGGGGGGTGGGGGTGTTGGTAGACATGGGTGGGAGCCTGATGGGGGCTGCCCATGGTGACTGGGGGCTGGGGGTGGGTGGGAGACATGAGTGGGGGCCTGGTGGAGGCTGCCCCTGCACTGACGGGGGGTGGCGGTGGGTGGGAGACATGAGTGGGGGCCTGGTGGAGGCGGCCCATGGTGGCTGGGGGAGGGGGTGGTGGGAGACATGGGTGGGGGCCTGGTGGAGGGTGCCCCACACTACTTGGGGGGTGGGGGTGGTGGGAGACATGAGTGGGGGCCTGGTGGGGGCTGCCCATGGTGGCTGGGAGGTGGTGGTGAATGGGAGACATGAGTGGGGGCCTGGTGGGGGCTGCCCATGGTGGCTGGGGGGTGGGGGTGGTGGTAGACATGGGTGGGAGCCTGGTGGAGCTGCCCATGGTGGCTGGGGGTGGGGGTGGGTGGGAGACATGAGTGGGGGCATGGTGGGGGCTGCCCATGGTGGCTGGGGGGTGGGGGTGGGTGGGAGACATGAGTGGGGGCCTGGTGGGGGCTGCCCATGGTGGCTGGGGGTGGGGGTGGGTGGGAGACATGAGTGGGGGCCTGGTGGAGGCTGCCCCTGCACTGCTGGGGGGTGGGGGTGGGTGGAAGACATGAGTGGGGGCCTGGTGGAGGCTGCCCATGGTGGCTGGGGGGTGAGGGTGGTGGGAGACATGGGTGGGGGCCTGGTGGAGGGTGCCCCTGCACTGCTAGGGGGTGGAGGTGGTGGTAGACATGGGTGGGAGCCTGGTGGGGGCTGCCCATGGTGGCTGGGGGGTGGGGGTGGGTGGGAGACATGAGTGGGGGCCTGGTGGGGGCTGCCCATGGTGGCTGGGGGGTGGGGGTAGTGGTAGACATGGGTGGGAGCCTGGTGGGGGCTGCCCATGGTGGCTGGGTTAGACATGAGTGGGGGCCTGGTGGAGGCTGCCCATGGTGTCTGGGGGGTGGGGGTGGTGGGAGACATGGGTGGGGGCCTGGTGGAGGGTGCCCCTGGATGCTGGTGGGTGGGGGTGCAGGGGGACATGAGTGGGGCCTGGTGGAGGCTGCCCCTGCACTGCTGGGGGGTATGGGTGGGTGGGAGACATGAGTGGGGGCCTGGTGGAGGCTGCCCATGGTGGCTGGGGGGTGGGGGTGGTGGGTACATCGGTGGGGGCCTGGTGGAGGGTGCCCCACAGTGCTGGGGGTTGGGGGTGGGTGGGAGACATGAGTGGGGGCCTGGTGGAGGATGCCCATGGTGGCTGGGTGGTGGGGGTGGGTGGGAGACATGAGTGGGGGCCTGGTGGAGGCGGCCCCTGCACTGCTGGGGGGTGGGGGTGGTGGTAGACATGGGTGGGAGCCTGGTGGGGGCTGCCCATGGTGGCTGGGGGTGGGGGTGGGTGGGAGACATGAGTGGGGGCCTGGTGGGGGCTGCCCATGGTGGCTGGGGGGTGGGGGTGGGTGGGAGACATGAGTGGGGGCCTGGTGGGGGCTGCCCATGGTGGCTGGGGGGTGGGGGTGGTGGTAGACATGGGTGGGAGCCTGGTGAGGGCTGCCCATGTTGCCTGGGGGGTGGGGGTGGGTGGGAGACATGAGTGGGGGCCTGGTGGGGGCTGCCCATGGTGGCTGGGGGGTGGGGGTGGTGGGAGACATGGGTGGGGGCCTGGTGGAGGGTGCCCCACACTGCTGGGGGGGTGGGGTGGTGGGAGTCATGAGTGGGGGCCTGGTGGGGGCTACCCATGGTGGCTTGGGAGACATGAGTGGGGGCCTGGTGGGTGCTGCCCATGGTGGCTGGGGGGTGGGGGTGGTGGTAGACATGGGTGGGAGCCTGATGGGGGCTGCCCATGGTGGCTGGGGGGTGGGGGCGGGTGGGAGACATGAGTGGGGGCCTGGTGGAGGCTGCCCCTGCACTGCTGGGGGGTGGGGGTGGGTGGGAGACATGAGTGGGGGCCTGGTGGAGGCTGCCCATGGTGGCTGGGGGGTGGGGGTGGTGGGAGACATGGGTGGGGGTCTGGTGTAGGGTGCCCCACACTGCTGGGGGGGTGGGGGTGGTGGGAGACATGAGTGGGGGCCTGGTGGGGGCTGCCCATGGTGGCTGGGGGGTGGGGGTGGTGGGAGACATGAGTGGGGGCCTGGTGGGGGCTGCCCATGGTGGCTGGGGGGTGGGGGTGGGTGGGAGACATGAGTGGGGGCCTGGTGGAGGCTGCCCATGGTGTCTGGGGGGTGGGGGTGGTGGGAGACATGGGTGGGGGCCTGGTGGAGGGTGCCCCTGGATGCTGGGGGGTGGGGGTGCAGGGGGAAATGAGTGTGGACCTGGTGGAGGCTGCCCCTGCACTGCTGGGGGGTGGGGGTGGTGGGAGACATGAGTGGGGGCCTGGTGGAGGCTGCCCATGGTGGCTGGGGGGTGGGGGTGGTGGGAGACATGGGTGGGGGCCTGGTGGAGGGTGCCCCACAGTGCTGGGGGGTGGGGTGGGTGGGAGACATGAGTGGGGGCCTGGTGGAGGCTGCCCATGGTGGCTGGGGGGTGGGGTGGTGGGAGACATGGGTGGGGGCCTGGTGGAGGCTGCCCCTGCACTGCTGGGGGTGGGGGTGGTGGGAGACATGGGTGGGGGCCTGGTGGAGGCTGCCCCTGCACTGCTGGGGGGTGGGGGTGGCAGACATGGGTGGGAGCCTTGTGGGGGCTGCCCATGGTGGCTGGGGGGTGGGGGTGGGTGGGAGACATGAGTGGGGTCCTGGTGGGGGCTGCCCATGGTGGCTGGGGGGTGGGGGTGGTGGGAGACATGGGTGGGGTCCTGGTGGAGGGTGCCCCACACTGCTGGGGGGTGGGGGTGGTGGGAGACATGGGTGGGGGCCTGGTGGAGGCTGCCCCTGCACTGCTGGGGGGGTGGGGGTGGTGGTAGACATGGGTGGGAGCCTGGTGGGGGCTGCCCATGGTGTCTGCGGGGTGGGTGGGAGACATGAGTGGGGGCCTGGTGGGGGCTGCCCATGGTGGCTGGGGGGTGGGGGTGGGTGGGAGACATGAGTGGGGACCTGGTGGAGGCTGCCATTGCACTGCTGGGGGGTGGGGGTGGGTGGGAGGCATGAGTGGGGGCCTGGTGGAGGCTGCCCATGGTGGCTGGGGGGTGGGGGTGGTGGGAGACATGGGTGGGGGCCTGGTGGAGGGTGCCCCACACTGCTGGCGGGGTGGGGGTGGTGGGAGACATGAGTGGGGGCCTTGTGGAGGCTGCCCCTGCACTGCTGGGGGGTGGGGGTGGTGGTAGACATGGGTTGGAGCCTGGTGGGGGCTGCCCATGGTGGCTGGGGGGTGGGGGTGGTGGGGGACATGAGTGGGGGCCTGGTGGAGGCTGCCCCACAGTGCTGGGGGGTGGGGGTGGTGGTAGACATGCGTGGGAGCCTGGTGGCGGCTGCCCATGGTGGATGGGGGGTGGGGATGATAGGGGACATGAGTGGGGGCCTGGTGGAGGGTGCCCCAGACTGCTGGGGGGGGTGGGAGACATGAGCAGGTGTGCAGGGTAGTCCCCTGTTTTGTGGGCTGCCTGCAGGGGCCGTGGAGGGTGTACAGGGAACACCTGTGAGGACCCACCCAGCCTAATCGCGTGTGTAACTTCCCGCGCACCCCTGTAATACACGTACCCAGCCAAACTGCATGTGATAATTCCCGCGCACCCCTGTAATACACGTACCCAGCCAAATCGCGTGTGATTATTCCCGCGCACCCCTGTAATACACGTACCCAGCCAAATCGCGTGTGACAATTCCCGCGTACCCCTGTAATACACACACCCTGGCTAATCGCATGTAAAACTTCACGCGTACCCCTGTCATACACGTACCCAGCCAAATCGCGTGTGATAATTCCCGCGTACCCCTGTAATACACGTACCCTGGCTAATCACGTGTACAACTTCACGCGTACCCCTGTCATACACGTACCCTGGCTAATCGCATGTAAAACTTCCCGCGTACCCCTGATATGAATGTTACCCGCTTTGCGTTCCCTGTTTGGCAGCCCTGTAAACTGGTCCAGGGTTAGCGCAGCCCTTTGCGATGATTTAGCGATTTTGATGGCTTTTCCTTGTGCGAGGGCGTTCTTGGGGGCGTTACTGGCGCTGCTGCAGGGTCGCTGTGATACTCTGCGCCACGGCTGGTTTGGGAGCCTAAAATCCATGAATATGCTGTGCGTGGAAATCGGTTTTGGCGCACGAGCCTGCCGCAGACAATCGCACGCGGACACTCTGCGCCAGCCACTTGCGACACTTTTCTGCGAAATTCTATGAATTACCCTGTAGATTTCTTATAGTTGAATGATTTGTTGATATCCTTTTGATATCATGGAAAGTGGTTTTACAAGTAGGTCCTGTAATGCAGGCCAATGAATGTCCTTGTAGTCCTGTGTGCTTGCGCACTGGACAGGTATTCATATTTTGCAGTAATTTAATTTTGATTTTGTCTTTGCTTTTTACATATTTATTGAGGAATTGGCGTAAAGATTTGAAACATTGTTTGGGAATGTTACACATTGACGTGCATGGCAATTTGTACACTAGACGTTCTGATTCAGTTGAATGGAGGGATAATTCTAAGTTTTCAGGGCATATTTTTGTAAGTAGTACTTCTTGTTCCATTATCGTATTATTCACTTTTTCATAACCTCGACCACTGCTATGTGTGGCAATTGTGTTTGTTTTCTTTTGTTGGTACGCTTCTTCATTAAAATATGGTTCTGTGCTCGTAGTGTGATTCCATTCACCTCCGCAAATACTTAAGAAGTTCTTTCTGGTGATATTTTGCTTATTGAGAAGTCTTTTTTGTAATTTAGTTATTAGTTTTGTTAGTGGTTTCATTTTGTTTAACAGTAAAATAAATATTTTTCTTTTGAGAAGAATTGCACTGTCCATCAACGCTTCTAAGATTAATTTCCTACAATAGGTTTTAAGCATTGAACCTGATTTCTCTCCTGTTTTTATAAGATTTTGTAGTACTTTGTGACGGTATATTTTGGATAAAATAGTTTTCTTGGTATTCTTACTTTGCACTATATAAAAATTTGAAGAAGTAGTTTTATCTGTAGTGATAGCTGATTTTCCGTTAATTGTTTTTTGGTTTGTTTTACACTTTGATAGAGGAGGCAAAGTTTTTGTACTTGAAACTTCTTGTGTTTCACTAAATGACTGTATTAGCTGTTTTGTTTCAACTTTTCTTTACAAATTCTGCTAGAGATGGATGCTTATGTTGGACACTTTTATTTTCATTTGCTCTACTTTTGCGTTGCTTTCTACAGACTTGACTTTTGGTAGCCATTCTTTACAGACTGTTGAAAAAAATAAAGAAGATATGGGTTGGGGTGTTCTGGAATGTATGTGTGCTGTGTGCATGAGTGTTTGAGTAAGATGATAAAGATGTATGTAATGGTGTGTGATTGTGCATTGGGAACTACAACTAGTAGGGATAGGTATTCTTGAATGTATGTGTTACTAAACTGGGGTTCAGATTACAAAAAAAAAGTAAGCTAGTGGTGTGGAAAAGTACAAATAGTAAATCTAATGTATACAATTAAAACAGTTGTTTGTTCTATAATATGAAAATTGTAGCGGTTCAGTTGGGTAATTGTGTGTCCAGAAATAAGAATTTGTGGGCCATTCTGGCTGTAAATCGCTGTTTAAGACATGGAGATTTTTGGACAAAATGGTACACAATCTCTATTTTTAGCCACAGAAATAGCTTGTATTAACATTATAGTATGTTTAATTAATAATACAAATATTATGGTGATATTCACTTACTTTTTTTCTTAAATTAACAGGTAACTTCTTAGTTCTTCTTTGTTCTTCGAATTTGGCTGCTTCTTTTCAGGAGACTGGTCTTCACTGCAATTGTAAAAGCTTCAAATTAGTAACTTTGTTTGTATATAGCGCTGTTTTTAATTTAGATATTGATTTTTTTAATTGACATCCTCAGTGCCTTCTTTAAAACCATTAAACTAATTTATTTACATAAGATACATTGCATCAGTTCAGTACATATGATATGTTCTTAATGAACAAATTGTAGTGAATGACTAACTGTAGCAAAAAAAATATCTTTACTATGTCTTGTGAAATTTATAATATACTATTGAACACCACTATTTCTGTAACTAAGCTGTTCTAAGTAATAGCGCCTCAATGTCATGTCTAAATTAAAGTAATTAAGTAAATAAAAACAAAAAAATATGAAATTGTATAAGTATTTTTTTAAAGATTTAAACATAGATTGGGCTTGCATGCAATTTTGTTTGAATATATGTAGTCTATATATGTCATTTAAAAAATGTTAGTTTAACATGATTTGAGTGTGTGTGTTGAAAGAAAGTAAATAGTATAAAGTTTTATAAGTGATAGTTGATTTTAGGAAATTGAAAAAAATACAGTAAATTCATTTTATAGATTACACAAGCTAAAAGTCTGTTTGAAAATGTGTTCATCTACTGTACAGAAAATATGCATACCTGAAGTTTGTGTTCATGCATATGGATATGCATGGAGCTGCAAGTAGAAATCTTGGAGACTTGTACAGTATTTCTGGTAGATGGTGCTTGCCAATCATATGACACTTGTACTCAGAGAGATTCACAGTACATTTGCAGTGCTGATCTATGATGATGCAGTTAGATGTAGAGGTCTTGAATGTGATTGGTGCATGGTCATGTGATTTCTTAGCTACATCCAATGAGGGAATGGCAGAGAGAGTGAAGTGGAAATGGTAGAAGGGCTGTTCATGTTACAATATGTCCGCGGACATGGCAGTAGTTCGCGGACATCGGGAGTTACATCCGGGGATTTTTGGGTTCAGAAGTCATGCAAATGAGAATAAGCACTGAAAGGGATTGGTCAGGAAAGTTTAGTGGGTGTGTTGTGCCAGAAGAGAGTTTCTCATATACTGTTTTTGCTGAGAGAACAACAAATAGCTATGTCTGTGTATTTTAGGAAAAATATTGTATGGATTTTGGGAGATTCATGGATACATTGATTGAAGGTGCATGCAGAAAGCTGTGGAGTAGCTGTAGATCCTGGATTCCCACATGTGGAAGTACACTGGCATGGAGTACGTGGAATGAAGTGGTTGGACTTGCTACCTCTCTGTGCTACTTTGGAGACAGAGCAACATCCAGACATAATTGTAATTCATTGTGGAGGGAACAGTTTAGGACATGTGACTGGAATTTTTTTGCAATTTTCTATGAAAGAAGGACTTGGGAAGGTTATGGACATGTTTCCTAATTCTCAAGTGATATTTTCACGGATTGCGCAGAGACAAATGTGGCTTCGTTCTTCTTCATTTGGTCCACAAATGGAAAAAGCAAGGCACAATGTTAATAAAGCTGTTTGTGGCTTTCTAAAAGATTTTGGCATGTCTTCTTTTCACAATGAAAATATTCTGTTTCGTAGTACAAACATTTTTCACAAAGATGGAGTCCATCTTACTTATGGTGGCAATCAGATTTTTCTGAGAAATGTACAAAATGCATTGCGACCTTTTTTGGAATTACAACATCCATTTTGAAGTAGGTGTTAAGCATTTATAATTTTTGACTTACAAACACCTCCCAAAGGCTCTTTTCAGAGCCACCACTTCCTCCCAGAGAAAATTGCAATGTCTGTGATGGGGTAGCAACCCAATTTTTTAAATGTTCGTGAACTGTCCGCGGACTTCTAAAAAATACAAAGGGCCCTGCTTCATTTATTTTGACTTCTATTTTTTAACTGTGAAAGGCGGCTCTGAAAAGAGCCTTATTTTTTATTTTTTTGGGGATATTTTGTATTTTTTTTGGTTTTTTATACACGACACACTAGGAGAGGAGGGGAAAGGAAGGTAAAGGGGGGGACACCAACCACAGGGATAAGAAAGGGCGAGCTGAGAGAGGAAGATGTAGAGTGGGTTTTATTTGGGTAGTGAGCAGATCTTCTCATGCTCTGAGACGATAGTCTCAAAAGCACTACGAAGTCGCTCCCCCCTGCAGAGTACTGTGTCACAGTACATACATACAACTGTGACCCTCGAAAGGTAAGGGTCATCAGCATTCTGTATGGCCTGTGAGGCAGCTTGAGGAAGACGCTGTCCCACAGAGGTGGTCCTTGTGGTGACAGGATCAGAAACAGAGGATGAAGTAGAGGAAATCAACCTGCTACGTTCTTCGCAAGGTGCAACCCTGCGAATAGCCCCAGAGTTAAATGACCTCAGGTGTCGCTTCATAGTAGTGGTCCCAAAGCTGTACTTACCGTGCTTCCCGCGACTGAGTATCATTTTGCACTCATTGCAGGTAATACGGTTCGCACGAGCCTTAGGAACATTCCCATGAATGGTTAATAACCGCCACACCCAAGACTCACGCCTAGTACGGGTAGTAGGGTTTTCCTCTACCTCATTCTCATCATCCTCTTCTTCCTCCTCTGCATCCTCACTCCTGTTCCCCTCTTCAGGCCCTTGGGGAGGTGGTGGTATTGGTGGAGGGGGTGGGGGTGGTGCTGAAGCAGGTGCAGCACCAGGTGGCAGTTCAGCAGCCAGGGATGCCATCAAAGATGCGATGGAAATCTGCAGTTGGCAGCAAAATTTGCTGTGCTCTGTAGAAAAGCCAGAAACACAATAAGAATAAGCTCTAGGGCATGGTATTTTATAGGGGTGCTTGTGCGCTGTCCGCAGACAGATCGAACACAAAAAAAAGTTTGAAAAGTTTCAAAAGGTATGTAGAAACTCAGGATTACTATGTGGGACTTGTGCCATGGTGAGATTTTATTGAAAAATATTATGGATTAATTGAAAATGTATTTTTAATTTGTTCGGGGACCCAAACAGTGTCCGCATTCAGAACACGCCATCAGCGGGGGCGCGGTCATATGATCCGTTCGCGAACAAGTCCGCAACGGAAGCGCATGTCCGCAGGACACCAAATGCACAGAGATTGGTTAGCACATGCGCATTGATGTTTTACGGACACTGTTCGGGTCCTGAAATA
The DNA here is from genome assembly GCF_040938575.1 of Ambystoma mexicanum. NCBI lineage: Eukaryota > Metazoa > Chordata > Amphibia > Caudata > Ambystomatidae > Ambystoma > Ambystoma mexicanum. The sequence continues at coordinate 521,504,625 of NC_090934.1, forward strand.
ATTAAAATTGCGTCACACGTGAAATGAACATTTCAGGACACTGCGTGTGTTCTTAGAACAGTTTAAATTTGCTAGCGAACAGTAAGGACAGATATAGTGTTCTTCAGGACACGTTCAATTTTGTTTATGTACGAACATTTCAGGACACCAATTGTGTTCTTAGCACATTTTCAACTTGCTAGCGAACAGTACGGACAGGTATAGTGTTCTTTAAGACACCTCCATTTTCGTTTAATTACGAACAATTCAGGACACCGCGTGTGTTCTTAGAACAGTTTGAACTTGCTAGCGAACACTACGAACAGGTATAGTGTTCTTCAGGACACCTACATTTTCGTTTACGTACGAACATTTGAGGACACCAATTGTGTTCTTAGAAGAGTTTAAATTTGATAGCGAACACTACGGACAGATATAGTATTCTTTAGGACACTTTGATTTTTTTTTTTTTACGAACATTTCAGGACACCACGTGTGTTCTTAGAATGGTTTCATCTTGCTAGCGAACAGTACGAACAGGTATAGTGTTCTTCAGGACACCTCCATTTTCATTTATTTACGAACATTTCAGAACACCTGCACTGTCCGCGTTCACCTACATTGTTTTTAAAAAAAAAAACGAAACTATTTACAACACAATATAAAAATTAAACTTTATTTAACATATATTAATAATTTATGACAGAGAAGGTGAGGCAGAAACAGAAACAAAAACAGGACAATTAGTGGTTTCATCATGATTGTTATTCGATGAAGAAGGGATGGAAGTCTCATAAAAACGTTTTGGGTTATGTCCCTCCTCACCATATTATTGACTGGGATATGGTGAGGAGGGACAAGTACATGTGGGGCAATGGTATGAGGTTTTTGGTTTAAAATGATCTTCCACAAAAGTTTTCAAATGATTAAAATGAGTCAACAATAAATCCATTTTTTCTTCTATACTGTGAAAAGTGTTACCCATAACAGGTTTTTCTGAAGTATTTTCTATTTTGGTATGCTCTGTACAAAAAAAATATATATATATATATGTTAAATGTATACAAAATAATAATAATTAAATGGTTTATATTATAAAGTGTTTACCATTAGTGTCACCATCTTGTGACATTTCTTCATGTGGGAAATGTTCCTCTAGCCATTCCAGAGTACTAGACATTTCTGTGAGAGAAAAAAAAAATATATATTTTTTTAATCTACTACAGAAGGTTTATAAATATATTAATAAGATTAAGTACACTTACTATTTCAGGTAAGATATGGCCTATGTACTCAGTGGGTCTGCTCTTGTTCTCAGTTCTGTCGTGTTTGTGAGGTAATTATGTTGGAAGCCAATTTATTTTTTTGTGTTATATTCCATTTTAGAACATAGTGCATTTAAATGAATGGTTAGTGTGTTGTATATATGGGTTACATTTCTTATGTATTAGTACATATAATGTGTTTGTGTGCTTCTTTTTGAATTTGTTAAATGTTCCTATGTTATGATATAACAATCAAACATACCCCCCCCCGAGTTTTTAGGTAGTGGCACTGTTCTTCGAACATGTCCGCGAACATTAAATGAGTTTGCGGACATCAAGTACAGTAGAAAAGATTCAGTCATTTCCATATGATATGTATATAAAGTGAAAGTCATTATTGTTAAGTTTCACTACTAAAAATCTATGAAATTCAGTGAAAAAACTTTGTTACAGGGACGTTATGGTTAAGTTGCACTACTAAAAACCTATGAAATTCAGTGCAAAAACTTTGTTAAAGGGACGTTGTGGTTAAGTTGCTCTACTAAAAACCTATGAAATTCAGTAAAAAAACTTTGTTAAAGGGACGTTATGGTTATGTTGCGCTACTAAAAACCTATGAAATTCAGTAAAAAAACGTTGTTAAAGGGACATTATGGTTAAGTTGCGCTACTAAAAACCTATGAAATTCAGTGAAAAAACTTTGTTAAATGGACGTTATGGTTAAGTTGCGCTACTAAAAACCTATGAAATTCAGTAAAAAAACGTTGTTAAAGGGACATTATGGTTAAGTTGCGCTACTAAAAACCTATGAAATTCAGTGCAAAAACTTTGTTAAAGGGACGTTATGGTTAAGTTGCTCTACTAAAAACCTATGAAAATCAGTAAAAAAACTTTGTTAAAGGGACGTTATGGTTAAATTGCGCTACTAAAAACCTATGAAATTCAGTAAAAAAACATTGTTAAAGAGACGTTATGGTTAAGTTGCACTACTAAAAACCTATGAAATTCAGTGAAAAAACTTTGTTAAAGGGACGTTATGGTTAAGTTGCGCTACTAAAAACCTATCAAATTCAGTGAAAATCTTTGTTAAAGGGACGTTATGGTTAAGTTGCGCTACTAAAAACCTATGAAATTCAGTAAAAAAACTTTGTTAAAGGGACGTTATGGTTTCAAGTAAAACCGAAAAACCCTTGAAATTCGCCAGTTATGGTAAGCTAAGCAACCATAACTCACGCCACCACCGTGCACTGCTAAGACTTACACCCAGGACATCAAAGATGACATCACAAATGTCATTGATGACATCACTGATGACAACATGTGTATGTACTTTTCATGAAATATGTGTACAAGGGATTCTTATTATAATGTTGCGAAACAAGTGTCAAGGATCATTGCAATAAATATCATACCCTAATTAGTGCATTGAACGATGCATTGATATAAATAGCATTCTATTGTGGGGTTCTATCTAGTATACTAAGCTACTCATGCAGAAACATAGCATTGTGTGCAGCGTACAAGATGAAGGTATAATATTCGTAATGTTAATATGTTGAATAATGAAATGATAATTGTTTTCTTAATAGATTTTTGTGTACTGTGAAATATAGCTAATAAAACACATGTATTACATAATTGAATTACTATAGACAAAACACAAAGACACAAGAACACATACCAATATGGGTATATACAGGGAAAGTGAAGTTAGCAAAAAAGCACAAATAGTAGCAGAAACAATTCATAACTTAACTGATTATTTTCATGCAAATAAATGATTGCTCTGTTTCAAAGCTGCTATTTACCCTATGTATATGTATCACTTGATGTGATTGGACCCACAGGGAAAGTACAGCCATAAAAAAAAAAAACAGAACTATCAGAAAGTGCTCATAAGTCTATTGATTATCTTTATGCACAAAAAGCATTGCTGTCTTTCAAGCTTTTGTCTTCCCGTATGTATATGTTTCATATGATGTGACTGGACTCTAAGGGAATTACTGTAAGAACCTACTTGAAAGATACGTCTACAAATAAAATACATTTTTTAGTTTCTGACTGTTACTGAAGAAAACCATGTGGCCTAGATATGTCAGCAAAAGAAAAAAGAGTGAGCCAGACATGTGATGTCATCAGTGATGTCATCAATGACATTTGTGATGTCATCTTTGATGTCCTGGGTGTTAGTCTTAGCAGTGCACGGTGGTGGCGCAAGTTATGGTTGCTTAGCTTACCATAACTGGCGAATTTGAAGGGTTTTTCGGTTTTACTTGGAACCATAACGTCCCTTTAACAAAGTTTTTTCACTGAATTTCATAGGTTTTTAGAAGCGCAACTTAACCATGACGTCCCTGTAACAAAGTTTTTTCACTGAATATGTATATATATATATATATCTTTTTATGTTATTTTGTTTCTTTCTAAAATAAGGGGGCGGGGGAATTGCTACTATAAAGGGATGGCAATGAATCTGATGTTCAGAGACTAGGCCTCATTACAAGGTTGCCAGTCTGGTAAAAACGGTACTGGTAAGCTTTCTGGTACCGTTGTTACTGGACCAGCAAACTATGACATCTGCTCGCAGGTGCTTGTCAGCCCGGTAGGGATGACCTGCCACACGGAACAGCACCAGTTAGCAGAGCTTTATTATTGCCTTTATTATTTATTTATTATTATTTATCTGTTTCTCCTTTGCTCCTCACTCTCCACTTCTGCCCCCTTCCATGCACTTTTCCCCTCCCCCTCTGCCATGCACTTGCGCATTCTCAATGTCACAGGGCCTAGTAAATTCATTGTTTTGTTCTCCCTTGTTCCCCTCCCTTGCCTTGTCACGCTCTGAAACACTTGCGTACGAGTGTGATAGAAAATATCAATATCGATATCAATATACCTACAAGGTAGCAGCCGGCACCGTTATTAACGGTGCTGGCGCTACCGACCTCCCCATTCCCATTGCCCTATGGGGCTTAATGGGAATGGGGAGTAATAATTACCAGCACCCGGCAATTGGCAATTACTAAGTCCGGCGAGGTGGGAATGCCCCAGTAATTTCCCTTTGCCGGGTGCAGGTAAAAAACGGACTCTGGCGGCAGCCGTGCCGGTATTTACCTGGTCAGCTACCGCCAACCCTATAATGAGCCCCGCTGTCTTTTGCAAATTCTCTAGAATGGCACCTCCCAGGACTACCCAATCCTAGCATATAGTGCATAGGATTTTCATCACTGCAAAATTGGGTGTCGGTAGAATGGCAGCTGGTGCATTTGAGGTACCAGTATAAAAGTTGTGATTTCGATGTTGGTTGGAGGTTTTGCGATGGTGGATGGAGGTGCTGATTGAGGGCATGCAGATACTCGCCGACTTAACAAACGAGGCCCATGTGCTGTGATCTTGCAGTGCTAATGTGCTAATGTACCTTCCTGGATGCATCATCAGCATCATCCCAGTGTACCTGTACTAGATGATGGATAAGCAAGGTTGTCGCCAAGCTCTCTGATGGACCATTCAAAGGTCCACATTGTATTTCTTGGCACAAAGTGCATTGCGCCGCCTCAGCCTCATTTTTCCTAAAGTGCGCCTTTACATAAAAGTATCTCCAACTGTCTGATGTAGTCTTCATTCCTGAAGCCCTCTTGCATGGTGGAGATGGATTCGGAACCCCGACAACACCATCCTAACTGCTGCTACTTGCTCGGACATGATGTTAAAAGTCTGACATGGGAGGAAAATATATAACAATACAAATGACAACACAAAAAGGACAATGCCAAAAAAAATGTTTAAATAAAAGAAAAACAGAACAAATAACAAGGCAAGGGAAAAGAGGATTAGATAAACAAGAGGATAAAAAGGAAGGAGAAATAAGGTATGAGGAGCCAAACGATCTTGCAGTAACTCAAGAAACCTGTTCACTAGCAAGGAATGAAAGCAATAATACATATTAAGAGATTTGCTTTTGGTGTGAATATCCGTGGCTACAGAATCTCGCCTGTTCGGATTGGTTAATTTTGTGGGCACGAATTCCATCATAAGCCATGGGTGTAGCTGCATCTACGCATCTCGTTATGTCATTGGTTGACTCTTTTGACGCGGTTATATGCCATGTGTACCCATGCAGCTGCAGTGTGCATTCTGATTTGTCCCTTTCGCACACGCAGGTTATATTTATAGTTGCGTCTACAAAATTTGACAAATCATTGGTTGAGTATGTTGATGTGGTATATGTCATGTGCACCTGTGCAAACGCAGTGCACTTTCTGATTGGTAAATGCCACCTTATGGATGATGATGTTCTCATAATCAATGAACCGCGTAGCCTGATTGGTCATTACCTATTGTGCGGATTTCATCATATAGCGTGGGCCTAACCGCATCAATGAACTGTGCCTCCTGATTGGGCCCTTTCAATGGTGAGGCTGTATAGATAGATCAATCCAACTGATCAGCTCAGAAGGCGCAAATGCGCAAGGCCGGGTCAACAACAAGGCCTAATTGGTCTTTTCCGCATGCATGGATTTCATCATACAGTGTGGATGTAGCCACGTCAGTGAACCGTGCCGCCTGTTTGGGCCCTTTCATTGACGCAGATATATATTATTATTATTATTATTATTATTATTATTATTATTATTATTATTATTGTATTTATTGAGAGCAGTCCTAGCTTTGAGGAGCAAAGGTGCACTTTACAGAGGTATACAACAATACTGATACTTAATAGAGTGCTGTTCAGAGATATAAAACAGTACAGGTGCATAATGTAGTACTTTTCAGAGATAACAGAACAGATATATAGCGAGGGGTAGGATACAGAGGAGGGGCAAAGATGTACTGGGTGGTGGGGAGGAGAGGGGAGGATGGTATCTAGTAAGTCAGAGGACAAATGGGGCAACATGATGATGTAGGTTTTGAGGAGGAGAGACTCCTTGAAGAGGTGGGTCCTGAGTTGTTTTCTGAATTGTAGGAGCGTGGCAGCAAGTCTGATGCTGATAGGGAGGATGTTCCATAGTCTTAGGGCGTAGGCAGAAAAGGCTTGTTTTCTGGTTCTTTCCTTTTTTCAGTGGTGGACTTGGAGTCTGCACAAGTCCTTGTGTCTGGTGCTGCACTGTCTGTCGGAAATGCTAAGTTTATCCACGAGGTAGCAGGGTGACTTGAGGGTGACCACCTTATGGATGATGCAACAAAACTTGAAGGATATTAGTGTGTGCAGTGGGAGCCAGTGAAGATTGTTGAGGGCCAGGGTGATGATGTTGTATCTGCATTGATGAGGCATGTGGCTGTCTGTAGGACACTTCTCAGGGGCACAAGGGAGGACAATGAGAGGCCTTTGAGGAGTGCATTGACCCCATCCAGGTGGGATAGGACTGGTGCTCGAACAGTGAATCTAAAGCTATCTTGGGGGAGGAAGGGCTTGACTTTCCACATGATGGAAGAGCAGATACCAAGCTGCCTGAATTTTCCTAGCTATGTGTGTCTTGAAGGAGAGGTGTTTTACTATGTGGAACACAAGGGACTTGGCGCAGGAGGTGAGCTTGGGTGTGAAGCCCCCAGAGTTCACCGTTAACAGCCAGGTCTGTATATCTGGGTGCTTGGTGTTGGTGAGGAATAGGAATTCGGTCTTTGAGGGCTTGAGCTTCAATTATGTGCTGGAAGGAGAGCTTCTGCATGGAGGGTCTTGAGGATGGATGCTGAGAGGAGGTCATCTGTATGCGATGTGTCCAGGGATTCTACCAGGCCCTCCGTCGAGAGTGCCTTGAATGTTGTCCAGGTGTGGAGATTAAATAAGGAGTGATGTGAGGTAGGTTTTTGGATGCAGAGCTGGTGTCTATCGGCTGGCGAATCCTACTGATTTTGTCGATGAAGAAGGTGTTGATGGTGGTGGATTTTTCAATGGAGCGTGGTGTGGCAGGGTAGGGTAGGAGGTTGATGCTTAATTGCATTGAAGAGGGCTCTGCTTTAGTTGTTGGGTTCTGCTATGGTGTTCTGATAGTAGGAGGCCTTTGCTGTGTTTATTAGTTGTCAACAGGTTGCTATGAGTTCCTTGAGGAGCTCCAGATTGGATGCAGTCCTGAAGCGGCACCAGGTTTTCTCTTGTTTCCTGATGACTCTTTTGCTGAGGTTGAGTTATTGGATGTACCAGGAGCTGACAGTTTTGCTTTGCAGGTGCATTGTTTTAGAGGTGCATGTCAGTCGATGGCAGCTGAGAGTGTGGCGTTGAGTGTTTCCAGTAGAGAGTCATAGTTTGGTTGGGCGTGTTTGGTCCAAGTAAGGTCAAGGTTGGTGAGGTATTCTGGGATAGCTTCCACCAGGAAGTTGTGAAAGGACCTAAAGGTTTTTCCAATGGGTTTCTGCTGGGAGTGCTGACTGGGGAGATGAGCAGGATACTGAAAGTCACAGCTAGGTGGTCAAACCAGTCAAGGGGGAGAGGAGAGCTGTAGTGGAGGGAGGAGAGTGCAGTGATGATTAGGTCGAGTGTGTTACTTTTCCTGTGTGTTGGGTCTTTTGTGTGCTGTGTGAGGCTGAGGGTGTCGAGAAGGCTGAGGAGACTTTCCTTTATCAGGTTGGCAGCCTTGTTGCCTAGGAGGATGAAATCGCCTAGGAAGATGGTGTTTCTGTGAGTGAGGGACATGGTGATGACCAGGTCTTGAAGTCTCTGATGAAGGCAGTTTTGAGTTTGCGTGGTCTGTGGATGAGATGGAAGGTGGCTGTGTATGTCAGGGAGAGTGGGAAGTGGCAGGAGAGGACTTCAAAGGAGCCATTTTGTTGATGTCAAGTCTAGTGCATGGCCACAAGGTCTTGTGGATGGCTGTGAGGCATTTGCGTATCTTGTGTGTAAAGTCTATGGGGGTCATTACAACCCTGGCAGTAGGGGGTTAACAGGGCCGGTAGAGCTGCCGGCCCTGTTAACCCCCTACCGCCTCATTACGAGGTCTGCTCACAGGACCCGCTAAGGCATCCTTAGCGGGTCCCACGGGCGGTCCAGCATGCTAACAACGGGCCTGTTATTCACAGGCCTGTTGTAAGCATGCTCCCCATTCCCATTGAGCCCTATGGGGGCTTGAATGGGAATGGAGATGCACAGGGTCTGGGTTCCCTGAATGGAGAAATACTGTGCCCTCCAAGGTCAGAATGGCCCGGTATTTCCCCATTCAGGGAACCCGGACCCGGTATGGGGGTAGCCATGCCGCTAAAAGCAGCATGTCTACCTCCATACTTGGAATGACTCCCTATGTGTTGGATAGTGTATCCATCAGGGACAAGGACATCTAGGATGTGGGTGGATGTGGGTGTCAGCCAGCTCTCGGTGATGAAGATGGCATTACGGTCATGTGTACTGATGAGGTTGGCAATGTCTGCTGTATGGGTGATAGCTCAGCGGATGTTGGTGAGCATCAAATTCTGTTTTGTGGATAGTGAGGGGGTGCCGATCAGTTTGAGGCTCATGTGGGTGAGGTTGCTGCATTGCAGAGTCCATGCCTTAGAAGAGGGATGATCTCTTAGAAGTTGGCTCTGCCTGGTGATGGTGGGAAAGCCCTGTGAGGACAGAGGGAGAAAACATATGTCAGTGCATGCTTACCTGTTGTCTGAGCAGGGGTTCCGGCCCTGGGTCCTCCTGGTCCTCACATGTCCGAACAGGAATTGCCTGTTTCTTCACCTGCCCTTCACCTCAGATGACTGGGCGAGATATACACTTACTCTAAGAATTAAGAGCAGAAAGGAAGAGTCAGGGCTAAGAATCTGGGTGGGGTTTAGGCCACATGACCTAGATCCACTTGCACCTGCTTACCCACGGCAAAGGAAAAGAGGCTGGAGGGCTGCTTAAATAGGGGGAAATGGTAGCAAATCAGGTAAGCACCAACAGTTTAAAGTAAGTATTTTTATATAGTGACCCATCCAAACCTCCCAAGGCTTGGGGGGGACTTATACTCCACTGTGCTACCACTATAGTGTTGATTCTGTATTCTAAATCGACTATTTGAATTTAAAGTGTGGGAAGCTACTGCTGCAGGGACTACGAAAACAGACTCAAGGTCCCCTCACAAGCCTGACTCTGAAGCGTGCATAAAAGGATGTGGGGTTTGTCCACTGCACACAACCCAACAAATGTCCTCTTAGAACCAAATGATTACAGGTTCTGTCAAATATACGCTACAAATGACAAATGAACCCCTACTGGGTATTGTTCACATATTATCTCAAATAAATGGTTATTCTTGATTCAATATTTTTATTCCACTCTGTTGATTTTCATGTTTCCGCCAAACCACGTGTTTCGACCTTACAATACACAGGTCTTTATCAGGGCTGGTAAATCACCCTCTCTCCTTCGCAAAGAGGCAGTTCCTCCAATACTATTGTAGTATTCAGTTTAATTGAGCGCTAACAATATCACGTTATAGGTTAACTAGAGACGTCCATTTGGAAAAGATTTTAGAAAAGGGATATAGTTGTCTTTTTGTCCTGATGTCAATTAATGGTTCTAGAGAGAGATTATCTAATGAGCAACTGGCTCAATTAAACTGAATACTAGAATACTCTACAGAGCGCGCACTGTCATTGGTTGAGGCTGTTTATGCAAATATATGTCATGTGTACCCGTGCAGTTGCAGCGTGTGTTCCGATTGGGCAAATTTCATGATAACTTCGGTTACGAAAAGCGCACAGTGACTGGTTTGTTTATGTAGTCACGGATACCTGCTATGTTTGTCAGGAAGCCCCTTTACCTTTTTTAATAGCTTTTTGGATCTTGGTTCCTGATACAATTATGTAATCCTCCTAGAACTGTCCAAACTTGCTAACTTTATTTTTCATCTCTTTTTACTTGCCCTTAATCCTAAATCTATTTTCTTTGTCTTGTGTTTTGTGGTGTGTAAACATATATTATTTTACTTTATTTTCTTTTTTAATGTGCTTTTATTTTAAGTGGCAAAGTGTTTTTTGTCTTGTGTTTTTTTTATTTTTTATGTACCTCCCTGTTCGACATGTCTTCCAAACACAGCAGTGACGAGGAGGTGGGTTGGGTCTCTACTTTTTATTATAGCCGTGGCTATCCTTCATGGTAGCGGGGTGCAATGACAGTAATGCCAGTGAGCATACAGCTGCGATTAGGTGTGGCACGCAGTGATTGGTGCATGCCGTGGATACTCCTCCAGTTGTTGCTGCAATTAACCTGGCCTGCAGGGTAACCAATCGCATCCTTCATGGTAGCTGTGGGTACAATAACAGTAATGACAGTAGCCGTGGCTACTATGAATTTCTATAGGCCTTGAGAGCATATCCCACAGTGTGGTTTGTAGCTGAAGTTATGATTTTTTTTTTTAAGTCAAACATTTACATATGTAGATATATGTGAGGTATGTAGGCCAGGCAAGTTTTATTATATTAATATATGTGCAAAGTTACTGTAGCACTTTAATGACATTCTCTTCATCAAACATACATATGACTGTAACCATGGAAAAAAGTTAAATAAGTATGCAAACAAAGATTTTTGTAAAAATATTTATTTGCGGGGAGTGGTTATTGGATTTCTTTTTCTATTACTATCTTCACAGGATAGATCTTCATCAGGACAATTGTGTGCATTTTCAATATACATTATTAATTTCAGGTAATTTATGTCCTTTTTTCACAGATTACATATCATTTTGAAGATTCATTTAAATGCCTTTTGTTTCTTTTAAAGTATCCATGATTGTATTTGCAGGGAATATCTGAGTGTGTGTGAAACCAAAGGGTGACTCACTTGCTAGTCCCCAGAGATCTCTCTCAGGTGGCCAAGGAATGGCCACCACCTTTGGGTCCAGACCCTGGGGGTGTACCAATGCAGGAGGATAACCTGGGTGGGGGACCTTCAAGGAGTAGGGTTAAGACAACCCATGGTGAGATGCGGTACACCCCAATCCTATGTTGTAGGATGCTCCAACATCCCAAACCCCCCCTTTCTACACAAACACTTGGCCGAGGAATAGGACGATTGAGAGTAAAGAGGCTAACACTCACATATCTTTTTGGATATGTCCTTTTAATCAGGTCAGGCCAAGTCAGGTACTTGACAGTAATAAGATACATCTGAAACCCATTATTACAGAAAGAACATATTTTCCTTACAAACGTTCTGCTTAGTAACAAAGATCCCAAGAGTGATGCTAGCTTTGCTTTCTCCCTTTTAGCTTTATCTATGCAATCACAGTTAAAGGCACCTGATCTCCATTATGCCCTCGTAGGGGTTAATGGAGCGTTATTTGAGGACAAGGAAGCCGACAAATCAGAAGGCCATGTACTTATGGGCGCCCTGTCGGTCCAGCCAACAAAAAAAGGGGAGCTGTCAATAGAAGTGACTGTAGAACGTTTTGAGAGGGGGTTGGATGACCCCAAAGTACCAGAGAACTGACTGCTTTTTAAGGATCATATGCTGCAAGGGCTCTCGGTATGCTAAAATTTTGAGGAATTTCAGTCCTGGGTGGTTTCTGTCGGTTGGAAAATGCCTATGTTACATCTTTTAAACCTGCAGAAGCCCAGTCAAACAGATCATAAAAGAACAGAAATGTCCACCCAAACCCCCCACTCTCAGAATGAGGTTCATCTGGGCTGCCAAACTAACTTTATTGAGCCGTCTCATATAGGTTTGGCCTTGCAAGCTAAGGTAGCCTCCTCTGCTCTTCACCCAGAGGGTGCAGTTCCATTGGAGGGTACTCCGCCTCCTATCAAGTCTGTTATACTATTGCACCCCACACCTTCTAAGGATATCCAACTAAAAAAATCAACAATGACTAAGATTGTAGATCCTAGTGTAAGGAGCTTTGTCTTGGATCCCAGAAATATCATCATAACTACGGTTGACAATCCGAGACAATTTGAATCAAGGGAGGCATTCAAGAACAAAATTCTAGCCCAGCTTAACCAAAAAGTGGGTCCTAATTGTGTCAGAACTGAGGATCTGAAAGTCCTCTGCAGAATACAGATTAATAATTGGTGCTCCATTGACAATACTGACGGCAATGTTATTGGATGTGGTTTCAGTAGCTTGCTTGTGTTTTTGAACAGAATGACAAATCTACAGGACATTCCCTCGCCCACTAAGCTTAGAATTATTATTTTTTTAACTGATTTCCTTATTCTTGTAAGTTTTTATTTAACGGTTTATTTGTCTTTATCTGTTTTTTGATGTTGTTTAATTTGTTTATTTGTTTTTAGACTATGTGCTCTGTATTTGGGCTATTGATTTCCGTATGTGTTTGTTTGGTCGGTGCCCTCATGCCTTAGGGTCAATGGTGCGTGGTATAAATCAAATCAAATTAGCTCCCCCCACACAGATAAAAGGCAGACCACGAGAATGAGCAGATCTTCCGGGGGAAAGACGAATCCACTGGAGCAGGATGATCAATCGAGGGACTAAAGTGAAGGGTAAGGAAACCTTGTAGGTCTCTGCAAGAGGTTGTTGCCTCTGAGGAGCCATGATGGATATGCAGAGAAAGCCAAATCCCATAAAAGAGGAAGCCTTCGTTGTGTTTCAAGGACTCCAGCAGCCCTCTCCCGTGAAAACGACAGAGTTGGGACGGTGAGGCCAAAACAGTAGAATTAACCTTTACTCTTGAATCAAAGCCACAAAGACAAGAACGTAATGCACAGAGCCGGCTAGTTAGAAAAAGACATTGGAAGGCCGGTCTGTGTCACTGAAAGATTGAAGCCGCAGCTGTGCATCTCACAATTGAAGGTTGTGCATGAGAAGCGAAAGAAAGCAAACCAGTAGTTAAAGCTATTGATAACAGTGAAGCCAGTGATACAGAGTAGCAGAGTGGTCCAGCAAAATGAAGTAGCCCACTCGAAAGTCTCCATGAAATGTTGAAAGTCTTGTTCTAAAGCGACAAAGTGAATGAACTCTGAGTTGTGCAAAGGTGAAGATTAACCCCAATAATAGGGGAAGGTAAAAGGTGAATGCTTTAAGAGAATGATCTCTTTTGAACTTTGCTGATTGTGTTATGTAAATACCAAGACCAAGAGACATAGGGGCACATAACATAATGGAAAGCTGAAGTGAAAGTCAAAGTGGTCCTGCGAAGTTCTATAGGAAAAGCCCCACACATTTGAAAGAATTCAACTTCAGTGAAATGTCATAGCCTGACTTAGGGAGACCTGGAATATGAAATAAGTTAGGGGAAGGGAACCTCTAATGAATGTGAATTAAGCTTTGGGTAGGTGACCCCTGCAAGTGCTCTGATTACAAGGTCAGAGCCCGACACGGGAGACCTACATGAACTTTTGTTTAACTGTAAAATAACTTTTTGTTAACTGGAATAAGTGACTTTAACATGTAAGGCCAAGTGGGCCTTGACCCATGTTGCAAACTTCCTTTTGTTTGATAACCTGAGCACGAGTGTGTCTTCCTATTAAAGGGGACCACCTTACTCTGTGCTGTCCAATGTGGGGATGAGAGCTGACTCTGCCACCTTGATGCTTTATGTTTTGAAACTTGTAACTCTTGTGTCAGTGTCATAATTGTGATACCATGCCCCCTTTACATATGGTGTCAGAGGTGGGATATGACTCAATTGTGACACATTGGGGGACCCTAAAATACCAGAAACCTATCCACAGAGCCTCAGACCCCTCTACTGCCACAAAATAATCCATAGGCTTTGATATACGTAGCAGCTGAGAGGCCACTAAACCTTCTGGGAAAACAGGGATGATTCCCACTGACTTGGTTCTAATACCCCCTTTGAGTTGTTATATAAGACTGGCCCCAAAGTCTGGTCTAGCCTGGAAATTCGGTTTGGATGTCCTATCAGGTATTATATATACAGACTTTCAGGGAGATAATCAAGTTCTTTTACATGTCAAGATCCCTTTTGATATACATCCTGGGAAGAAAATTGCACTGGGAATTCATGAGAAAGCTCTATTTTCCTGTTTTAAGGAAGAAACTGAACCTGAGGAAACTGAAAAAGGTAACTTAGGCTTTGAAGAGGCCGATGAGACAAGTACAACTGGAGTAAAAGGGGAAGATGAACCTACAATCCTTCCGACCTAGCCTTAACCCAGAGAAATGATCCAGTACTCGCAGAAGCTTTCTTGCAAGTGATTCCTGAGAGAGAAGGACATGAAAAGAGAAATCCCATTTTCTTCCTGAAATGGATTATTATATAGAAGAGAAACCTCCTGGGAAGCCCTAAGTAAGACTCAATTAGTAATACCCAAAACCCATTGTAAAATCGTGCTGGAGATTACAAGCTTTCATTTGACAGGGGGACACTTGGGAAAATCTCAAATCAGTGGGAAATTCTATAGGCCAGGTATCCATGCTGGCATAAATAACTTCATTCAGGCATGTGAGATTTGGCAAAACAACAGCTCACATATTCCAGTACATGCCCCTCTAAACCCACTACCAATAATAGAAGTCCCCTTTTCTAGGATTGAGATTAAAATTATTGGATCATTAGAACACTCTAAACTGGGCAATAAGTATAGTCTAGTAAGCATTGATTATGCTACTCAGTGCCCAGAAGCCTTCCCCATGCAGAACAACAGAGCCCAGGTAATTTTAAAACACATTCTACCATTCTTTTCTAGCGTTGGTTTCCCCAAGAGAATTGGAACGAATCAGAGATCCAATTTCATGAGTAATCTCATGGGTGAAGTTAAGGAATTACTACACTTTGCCACCTTAAGAACCTCAGTTTACAACCCCCATATGTACCGAGTGGTGGAGAGATTTAATTAGACCCACACAATGATTCTGAGAAAGTTAGTGTACAAGGATGGGAAAGACTGTGATTGTATGATCTCTTGGGCTCTGTTTGCAGTAAGAAAGACCCCTCAGGCATCCACTGGTTTCTCCCCTTTGAATTACTCTACAGCAGAGAACCAATAAATGTCTTAGACATGCTCAAAGAAACCTGGGAAGCAAGAGAAGAGGCGCCAAGACCCCCATGCCAAACATCTACCCGATTGCAAGGGCACATGAAACTCATTCAAAATCTAATCCACACTCATATTGTCACACTCTGGCCCTTGTCTCACCTGTTTGTCCTGTGTTGTCTTCTTTCTTGGAGGTCTTTCTTTGTTCCTGCACATTCGGGACTTATACAAGTATGGTCGGGTATCCTCTGCCTCCAGTGTGTAGATCAGACACCAGCCTCGGAGAGAAGGTAAGCGTTCAGTATTCCAGGAAGGTAAAGTGAGTAATGGTCAATGCCCGGGATGGATTTAGGAACCAGGGAGGAGTAGTTATGCTTGCGGAGTGCAGCAAGCAGTGTGCAAGCATGGAAGGACAGGACCAAAGTCCCGGGGAGATAGAGGAACGGGCGGACCCTCAGGCGGGACCGCCAGGAACAGGGCCATCTTAAGCACTTTTGGGGCCCTCGGCACTGACTTCTTTGGGGCCCCTCTCCCCCAAACCAAAGGAATTCAGTGATCAAGAATATTTGACCCGCTCCCTCTCCCCCCGCTGCAATCAGAACCCATGGGTTGATATGCTGCCTCACAGTATTAAAAATAAGGATGTTTACTCCCTTTAAGTCCCCTTACCCTCTTCATTCTTGCTCTAATCAGACTGATAATGTTGGCCTTCAAATGCTACTTGTTTATCAGTCTACGAAGAGGTTACTTCTGTTCTAGCATAGATACAGGAGACTGTATATCAATAGAATCCAGGAAGGTAAGCAGCCTGTAGTATTAATGCAGGACAGTATGTAAAAGGTACATGTAACCCAGAATAGGCAGAGATCTCACATTTGCTTCCTCACAGAATGCAAACGTGCTCAAGCATGGATAGGGCAGACCAATTGGTAGGAGGGTGAAAGCTACATGCACCATAGCATGGATAGTGGATGCAGATTACAAGTTACCAGGAAGGTGTCTGTATCCAGACGGACTGAGACTATAAGTGTGACATCGTTTTCAAATAGTGTTGCCATTAGAGATGAAAGGCACAAGTGCCTGTGGTGTTCATTATATCAATGCTCACTATTATAGTGGAAGCAACACTATAGCCAGTGAAACCATGAGTGAGGCTTTTCTGAAGATCATACCCTGAGAAGGAAATCACTCTGAATGGGTGACAATTTTGAAAGAATTAGGGGCAGACAATTTTGAGAGGTTAGGCAATACAAGATTAAATGTGATGCCCAGGATCACACATTGGATAAGGGGTGAAGCTGGGATTTGTGCCAACTCTGCAATTTCTGCATTTGAACACCTTCGTTACCAGTTCTTACCATGAACTAAAATAATCTCATTTTATAAAACTTACTTGGAAAGTACACACAGCACATTACCAAACATGACCATTTTTAAAAATAAAATATTATAGAAGGGTGTAGCACAGAATGATTCTAGCTTCATTCTCTCCATCATCACGAGACGTATATAAGTACCAGCATACTAAACAGTGTGATTTAACAGATTTAATCTGGGTTGGTCTTTTGTATGTTAAAGCTTTACATACTTCCAAAACACTGGCTTGTCAAATTGTCATTTATAAACGTGCAGAAAAACCTTTGGCTTTTACAAAAATGCAAAGCATTTTTTTGTGTCAAACAAGCCGACTTTAAAATATGCTTGCCTGAGCCCTTCACCATCTGGTCTGCTCCCTTTTGTCTACCACCTCTTCCACTCAAAGGGCCTACATAAGAAGAAAGATCAGGTAATGGGCTAAACGATGCCACCAGCATGCAAAGAAGCAAACTTCACAGAAGACAGCACAATAATGTACGCGATATAACATGATTGCCCAGGATCACTGTATTGTCTGCTGGCAAAACCAGGATACAAGCATGAATGCTTTGCTTCCAAATTCTGATACATATTCATCTCTTGGACTAGCAGTTTATGCTCATTGTTGGGGGCGATTGCCTAGGTTTTACAACACCCCATCTGAGCACACCAATTTCTAGACCTTCACCATAAGGATGACATGTTTGTTTTTATAGCAACCCATACCTGGTGCAGGTATATTGCTGATAATAGCACTTGTTGTGCTGCAAGACCAAGTACATATGCAGGCAGGTTTATAAACTTCAGACATAGGAAAGGTTCAGCCAGCCTTACAGGAATGTGCTATTCTAATCTTGCATAGGAACACACATCACTGCAATGAGTGCTTAACACACTGAGCTAACATCTGAACCCTTGTGGCACCCAATTTACCAGTATGCATTTCAAATGTGGCTATTGCACATGATCAACATAATTCCCACAGGAAGGAAAGAATGCTACAGGAGTTGTGCCACAAGGAAAACACAAGCTATATATGCCACAGTGAACACAGAAAGCATTACATGATGAATTGATTGAGGTAAAATGTACTTTCCAAAACAGACAGGCGATAGGTTTAGAGCCTCCGCGCCATGCTAAACAATATCCTTTGTGTGCTATTTAAGTCTGGTTAACAAAGGAATCATACTTCTTTAGATCAGGCAGCCTTGTGGGACCCCCTCCAAGATGGGGGCCCTGGGCCCAGGAGCAAGATAAGCACACCAGGAAGGAATTTGGGACAGATAACTATCAGAGGAGTAGCATGGAAGATGATGGGAAGTTAGGAACGCACTTGCCGAGTACTCCAAAGGTTAGCGTTGAGACGCGTAGAGCCACGGGGGCGTGTCTGTTTTCTAGGAAGCAACAAGTCTTGCGTAAACACTAGACAGCAGTGTTTCTCTGGTGTAGGCCATGTTGGTAGGATAGCAGGTACGATGTTGCGGTGCCTGATGGGCCATGAAGTCCAAAAGGGGCGGAAACACTGAATCATGACACATACGGAGAAAGCTAAATCCCAACAAAACCGTACCTATGACAGAAAGTAAATTTAAGGTAATTTTCAGTAGGTCAGAAAGTGTTAGTCATTTTACCTACCTCTGAAAATAAACGTGTTTCAAAGTGGCACAGACCCTATGAGGTACCAGAGCAAACAGGAACATGCACATATGAAACAGCCCAACCCAATAGTAGGCAAAAGACCCACCTCTACCACATAAATCTCCTGGAAAGAAAATTCTCCACTACTACCTCCTCTATATTATCCTGTTTCGTACCTGACGAGATGGACAGCTTAGAGCTAATACCCCAAGAAATACCTAAAGATAAGCAAAGAGATGTGAATGACCTTATTACTGCATACCCTAACATATTTTCTGAAAAACCAGGGAGAAGACATGGTACGTACCACTATATTAGAACTCCAAAGGTTGAAAGTGGTCCATTTGAAGCCATACATACTCCCAGAAGCACAAAAGCAGCTAGTGATTGACAAGGTTCAAACAATGTTAAAGTCAAATATCATCGAGCCCTCTTCAAGCCCACGACCCTCCCCTATTGTGTTGGTGACTAAACATGATCACTCATAGAGGTTTTGTATAGACTTTAGGAAGGTCAATGCCATCTCCACATTCGATGCCTATCCTATGCCACGTATCGATGAGTTGATAGATAAACTAGAAAATGACACATTCTTATCAACCGTATATTTAACCAAAGGATATTGGCAGGGCCCTGTGCATTAACCTGATAAGGAAAAAACTGCTTTCTCAACGTCAATCGGGCTATTACAATTCAAAGTTCTTCCTTTCGGAATGCATGGGGCCTCAGTGACTTTCCAAAAACTCACAGACAGTATATTACAGCCTTATTCCAATTTCTGTGGGGCCTATATTGACAACATAGCCATTTATAGGAAAAGCTGGGAAGACCATCAATTCCATCCGTCCACTATTAGTAGAACCCTCTGAAAGGCCAGCTTAACTGCCTACCCAAAAAAATGTAAGCTGGTGCAGTCAGCTGTGAAATACCTTGGCTTCTTTGTAGGGAATGGTAGTGTACAGGCCCAGCAAGGAAAAGTCAAAGCCATCCCAAATGCTCCAACACCCAGGTCCAAGAGAGAGCTCAGGGCATTCCTAGGTTTGGTTGGAAATTATGATAGGTTTATCCCAAATATTTCAGATTGAACAGCTAGACTGACAAGTAAATTACGAATTTCAGAGCACCAGAAAATGTGTTGGACTGATGAGACCAATGCTTGTTACAATACCCTGAAAACAAACTGTATGCCAGAATCCAATATTAAAAGTAGTAGTTTTCTCAAAGGAATTTGTATAGCAAACCAATGCCTCCCTCACTGGGTTAGGAGCAATATTATCTCAAGTAGGCGATGGATTAGAATACTCCATCCAATTCACTAGTTGTAAACTCATCCCCAGAGAAAATAACTACTCTGTGTTGGAACTGGAAGCCCTTGTGTTAGGAAAGATTTCCATTTATGGGTCATGTTCCCTCTAGTTGTGTACCCCAAACGTTTTGCTGTTGTCTGACCATACTAGCCTGACTTTTGCCAGTAGAGCCCAGCCTTCTGCTGTACTCTGCTGGGCTTTTGCTCATTTTGTTATGGGGAAACTGACATGCCCTTAAGATAGTCAGTACAGGGAGACTTTTGTTTCCCTTAGTCTTTCACTTTGTTGCTATTCTTTAGTAATATGTTATCAGTGCACATATTACCTTACAGTACAGTGTGCAGGGCTACCTTTACCATTTTTAAGGCCCTCGCCACCCTAAAAGGATTTTTGGGTGAATGTACAAGTGTGCCTTGGACAGAGTTTGTTGGCAGCTGTAACTTTGTATGTGTTTTAAAACTCCTTTCAGTGGTCTAAACCGTGTTTAGCACTTTTTCCCCAGGACAATGGCCAGCGCTTAAAATGGCCATGAAACAAGGTCCTTTGATCTGTCCTTCGGCCATCATCTCCCTTTGCCTTCCCAGGTCGAGCAGGGAAATTCCTTATTTGGTGATGCAAAGCCCTGCGCAAAGCAAACCTTTTGTGGGCTTCTGCAGGCTTTGTCTGTGTGTCTCCAGGATGTGGGATGGCGCTGTCTAGTTCCAAACACATCCTGGATGCCAGGATGTCTGGTGTGCTGGGAATACAGGGACCACTGTGGTCCTTGATTTGTTCACATCTGCGATGGCTGCTCACATGCGATTTCTGTATGTGAGCATATATCCTAATGTTTCTCTTTGTTTTGGCACAAAAGAGATTTTGCATAAGAGAAGGCACCATGCAACCATTCCAAGTCAATCTTCTGAGTTCACACTCAACGTGGCAGATTTGTGGAACCGCTGGTGACACACTGGACGGTTTGGCACCCTGAGCCAGCTGTTGTTCCATCGGATCCCCGGTTTCTAATCGAACCTAGAAGGCCTGCAAGGGTGCTTTGACCGACTGGAATAGTGGGACCAACTATTCTCTGCAACTCCAACTTAACCTTTAAGCTAGTCTTTTCAGAAGCTTGCCTGGATCGCCGAGTAAACTGACCAGCTTGTATGGGACCTTTGCTCTGCAACTGCCACTGTATTGAGTTTTTACTTGAGCGTTTGGAGAATGTAAGCTCTGCATGTATGGCACTTGCCGGCCAAGTTTCCTACACCTATCTTTTCTAGGTCTGGAATTAGGAGAGTACTCCTGAACCCAAGCATATGTGGTCACTGTGTCACCCAGCTGTGGTGACGAACTTCGTGGGTGCCTTGCTGCTGTGCCCCCCTGTGCACTCAGACTCGCTACAATGGAACTGGCCTGATCCCTTCACTAGGAGCGGAGAAATCGCCACTGTCCGGCCACATAATTATTCCATAAGAATTGCATATGCAGAACACCTACGCTTCTCAGTTTTTCACACAAACAAATAAACACATAAGAGGTTAAGATGAGCTTCCTTAATAGCGTAGATCACAATGGCCCTCAATAGAAATATATATTTCCCAAAAGGATTAGGTATAGAATTAGACACAGTAGCCGGTCCGATAGCACAGCGAGTAGAGCGCTCGCTTTGACATCTGTGCAGAGCCTGATGACGCAGGTTTGAACCCGGCAGGGCCAAACTCAGCCTTTCATCCTTCCGAGGTCGATAAAAGAGCACCACACACCGTGGGTAATAATAATAAGCAGCGCTCAGATGCCTGAGGGTTCGCAGCGCTATATATAAATGCAAGTTTGTACAAATAGTGCACATCACCATGGGCAGTAGAAGTGAATGTTTCCCTCAAACATATGTCACCATGGACTACAGTATTGTAAGGTTCTCTCACACAGAACAAGTCACCATTGGCCTCAACATTAAGACATTCCCTCTAGTGGAATATAGCCCTGTGGCCTCCAGTGGAGTAAGGTAACCTTCCCTCAACACAGACTCTATAATCATGAGCTATGGACGTGCAAGCATTCATCATATAGAATAGATTGAATCAGCAGTGCAAGCCTCCATCAAATAGATGGTTGCAGCATGTGCCACAGCAGTGCATACTTCCCTCACATAAAATGTATATAACATTGACCCAAGCAGTTAATCCTACACTCATAAAAACATAGGAATTCCCTTAGTGGTGCAAGCTCTGCTTACATAAATGAGACGAAGAAAGGTTTTCCAAGTACATATTTCATCAATATAAATAGGCATCAGCAGTGCAATCTGAGCTCACAAATAACAATTACAGTATGGACTTGGTTGTGCCTGCTTGTATCAGTGCATTTCACTGAATCCATTTTGACCCAATGTGAATTCTTCGGAAACAAATGTCTTCAAATCTGGTTGGGTAAGTAAAACATAGAAGGGGGTGGGGTAAGGGGATAGGATAAGGTAGCGGGAGTCTGGGGTTCTCCCCCGGCATAATAATACAATAATTCAAAGAAAAAAGAATTCAAAGATTTCACAGTTAGGTGAAGTAAATACAGTGAAATCACATACATCCGTTCCTGCTCCCTCATTTAGAATAGGCACAGTATGGGCATCAGCAGTGCAATTGCATCCCACATCTAACAGTAACAGTATGGGTCTTGACAGTGCCTGATCTACTCTTATAGTATAGACATAGCAGGGGCCTTTGCAGCGCACACTTTACTCATAAAGAACATTTATAGTGGTGCAAGCAGTGACCATGCAAGCACTGATTTTCATAAGTAATGACAATTCTCAAACAGCAGCCATTTGTAAACCAGGACAAAGTCATTTCTGTTAACATTTCATTGAACAGCCCTGGGTAAAAAACACAAAATGACTCTTGGCATTTATTTATAAATATAAATGTGGCACGTCTTTGTGAAAATATGAATGGGGTGACTGATGGTATCATTACCCATTCCTTGACTTTGCAATAATTACTTATGATGAGCACACAGGAAGGCCATGATAAGCACTTCATGCCTAAAACAATTGAGAATGAAAGTCAGAGGCTGCCAGAGCAGCTTCTTGCCAAAAGCTCTTAACAGAAGTGCAGACGCTTTTTGTGTTAATGTCCAAAGGAAGGCCTCGGAAAAACTTTCCCAGATACTAAAATAGAAAAGGGGCAAACAAGGGACATGGATTGCCCTCTATGTCCTCACTTTATATTCCCACACACACATCCTACACCTATTTTTTGTTCCCCCCCTTCCATTCAACCTAAGATTCACTGTTTATACCAGCATTCTCTATACGTTCACTCATGCTACTTCCATCCTTTGTCTATCATCTTCTCTGCTCACATACTACTACTTCCTTCACTACCCCCACTTACCCTACCTATCTCCACCCTGTCTATCGCCACCCACTCAATCCACAAACAATCTTTCTTCCGCTATCCACTTGTCTTACATCCATTGTCTTTTAGTGCACTTTATGTATCCCCAACTATTTTACTTCCATTCTCTGTACCCTCATGAACCCAACCTACCTCTACCTTCTGTAGTTCCACCCACTTGGCCTTCACCGTATTTACTACATTCATCCGACCGCTGCCGTTTTCTATTCCCATGCTCTATATCTCGACCCTTTATAGCTACATTGTCTTTGCTTCCATAAACGTATCCAATCTACCTCATTCCTCTGTTCCCCTATCTAGCCCCTCTACCTCTATGTTCTATTCTTGTGCCCAGTTACCCTACATGTAACCTCTGTGCCCCTACCTATCCACCCTTGCCCCACACTTTGTAGCTCTATTCATTTCCCCTATTTCAATTTTCTTTATACCCACCCAACGTCCACTGTTGTGCCATGCATCCTATCAGCATTCGCCTTACTTCTAGCACCCTTCTCTCACACATTTTAATCCCACGTTTTAATCCCACACACCCTGCCACCATCTTTTCAACTTCTACACATACATCCTATCACCACTCTCTTTTCTCTCACCTCATTCTTTTTATGCCTACCCCCTGAACTCACATTCTTTACAGCCATGCACACACTACCCTTATGTTGTCTTTATTTCTATGCACTCATGCTGTCTTCACTCTGTCTAATGTTATTTATTAATTTCGAGTTGTTGTTCCTTGAATGGACTTTTTTTATTTTAGATGACCAGGCTTGTATGTAGTAATTATATATTGTTTATTTATAGCATTGCTGATTTATACCTACCAAGAGGCATGAAGAACGTGTCAGGATGATGGATCATTTGCAGGGAGGTACATTATTTAAATCTATAACTGTTGATGGTCATGATTCAAGTTGTGTATAAACTCATTTCAATGACAATATGCCCATGCCTATATGATATTATTTTTGAAAATGTCCAAATTCAGTATCAATATGGTTAGCAGTAATGCTCCACTCTAAGGTCTTTACAAATCTGAAATGTGTGAAATCAAAATCTAGGTATGTGGTGAACCATTTTTTGGAAAAGAAAAAGGTAGAAGTAATAATTAGAAAAGTCTTACATATGAAAGAAAATTGTTACATTTTGTGTTGATCAAACTTAAGAAACTAATATAGGTCACCACACCATTGTAAACACAGATACAAACAAATGATGTACTTACAAGTAACAACTTTTGTGAAGTCTTTGGCGGTGAGTGGAAACACAGTTCTCATACAGAAAGATGTTTTGATGAAGAGAGTTACATTCAACAATGGAATATAATCGTTGCTATTTATAAAAGTAGATGTAGTCATGAAGCCCAAATGGTGTGATTTCTGATGAAGAAAAAATCCTATAGACAGTGACTAGAGAAGTAGAATGCTTAGGACAGTCTGCAATAAAGCCTAGAAAACAAACAGTGGTATGGACATGCAATATTGATATGTTTTCCTTTAACGTTTTAAAGAGATTTTTGCAAGTTTTGCACAAAAACGATCATGACGCTTAGAATATATGGCTGAGAAGCTTGTGAGAAACAGGACTTCTCGGTCACTCTCTAGCTTGTCTTGATAAAAGCAGATGTAAGAGCCAGTTTTATAATGTACAGATGCCGGGTGCCCATTATACTAAAATTAGATACCTTATAGTTAAATTATATCAGTGCAAAACACCATGTGGGTCCCTTATACTTTAGAATTAAAAAATGATGGCTGGAGCAGTATACAGTTTACTTTCTACACTTCAAATGATAAACACAATGCACTGAAAAGATGAGGATAGGATTGTTCAACAGTATGAAACAGTATTGCAATGGTTTAATTAAACATCTACTGAAAGCCCTACATTATTTGCTTGTCTTGTCTACACATGTTCTATAAATCCCAAGTACAACTAGTGTACATCGAGGAGAAAGTTAAGCACACTGTAGTAGATGTTAGGAAAGACCTTTACCTGTATTTGTTTGTAGAAGAATGATTTATCACTGAGGTGAGGCACTATAAGTTTGTAAACACTGTGTCGGGTTTCATAACAGAAAAGGAATTCCTCCTAGAAGTGTTTTGAATGACATGGTAGTACGTGATAGACATGTTGCGCTTAAGAATTGAACATGTTTGAAGGAATTGCATTGCAAACTTTTAATCTTTTCCAAGATATTGTTAGATTGCAAACAAAGATGTCAAAATTGTCTAAAAATCATTAGTGCAAGGTGTGAAAGGAAATGTTGTGTATTTACCTCTCACTTTTCAAGAAAATGTCAACACTCTAGGAGTGAAGTGTGACATTACAGATTTGCTGTTTGTTTTAGGAAATGGTGTTCCCACAACACCTTACAGATATCAGAAAGGTGAAAGACACTTTAGAGTTTCTACTGAAGCACAATGATTTGTACGAAGGCAGTCTGTACCAGACTTGTCTATGGTTGATGCTGAGTCAACAAGCAAAATCAGTGGAGGTCAGTTCCAATGTGTAACTTCTGCAGAAGGGAATACTTTGCATGAACATTACATTCTTCAGCCTCTACACTCAGATGCAGTCATGGGTGACAGTTTAGAATTATAGCAGATATAAGTAACAAAAGGTGCACCAACACTGTCTGGGAAAAAAAAGAAAACTTTAGAAGCTCGTTCTTGCCCTATTCTTTTCCCTACTGAAGAAAGAGGCAGATTGGATGATCAGAAGGTTCCATTTTCTTCTTCAGAATATTATCATCCATTAATGTTTTCTGAAGATTCTTGATCCGCAACAATGTTGAATACATTTTTTCACTTACTGCATGAAAGTACATTATCAATATTATGGTATCCTGTTGCTCATACACTTCAGACAGGAACTAGATTTCAAAATGATTCTGCATTTGAGATGCTGCGACAGGTAAAAGAAGAAACAAAAGAATTTTAGAAGGAGCCAATATCCTTGCCACAATGAAAGGATCTAAAGACAATTGGTATAGAAGACACTCAGAGGTTAAATGCATGACCAGAAATGTGGGTCCTCCAACTTGGTTTGTGATGTTAAATTGTGCTAAGTATAGTTGGGATGATCTTGCAGAGTGGATTTGAGAAAGTAATCTACAGAAAGAAGACATAGAAGACATGACAACATGAGGAATGTGTTCCGTGGACCTTGTAAGTGTAAAGAAATTCTTCCATCACTGATTTTTAGCCATGTTACAATGTATATGTAACACAAAAAAAGGTCCACTAGGTACTCTGAAACATTTATTTTGGTGGAAAGAGTAGTAAACATGTGTGAGTCCACATGTACATATGCAGTTGCGGATTAAAGATGCTCTTCACTTTGGTAAATAAAGTAATGGCTGTGTGACAGAGTTTATATACAAATGTGTTACTTTTTCTATCCCTGATCAGCATGTGAATGCTGATATATGGAACAAGGTGGAAAGGTTTCAAAGGCGTTGGTGTGGAAAGTACTGCAGAGAAGATATATTTAAGTAAAGTCAAGTACTACACAGTGCAGATTTAGCTTTACAAGGCCTGTGACACCCGTTGGTTGAGCAAATAGTCAAAGACACAAAGGAATACGTATTATTTAAAACGAGATAAGGACAGCCTATTCATTAATGATTATAATCCTATCATTATTCAGTTTTGCAATGCAAATAATGATATAAAGTACATTGCAGGGGAATTGACAGCTGTTTCTCATTATGTTACAGCATGCATGACAAAAGCTGAAGAGAACAATGCAGCTGAAGTATGGGCAGCCTTATTAGTGGGCACAACTCTTAGAAACTTCAAAGCTTTGGTCTCAAGATGCTCTCTCATAGACAGAGTAGAAGCTACAAAGCTGCAGATCGGCTAACTAGTTTGCCTCTGTTTGGACGTAGCTTTAATGTACTATGTTTATGTCTTAGCTCAGCTACTTCATGAAATTGGTACAGAAACCTTTCAGTTAAATTCTGCAGTTAGCTGAAAGAGTACATGATAGTACAGAGATTATCAAAACCAACTTAATTGATACCTACTATCCAAAAAAGACTACAGGGTTGGATGTATGAAGTAGCAGAATGCTACTAATATCGAAATGCTGAAGCAACAATGACAGAGGATGGTGTAAAGTACATGGATGTAGTGGTTTTCTAGTGAGATATGAAAAGCCAAGTCCCATCAACCACATGAAACTGTCTTGCCAAACTGCAGAGAAAAAGGAATTATTTGATTTGTGCCTTTTGCAGTTGTTCTTCCCATGGCGTGCAGAGAGTGATTTGCTTGGAAGTTTTGAAACTTTTGTACAGTTAATTCTTGGAGAAAAAAAATATTCCATATTCAAAGTTTATGACACATTAGTAGGTATGCTAAATGTGGAGCAGATTGAATATTATAATAACATCTAAGATAGGTTCTTACATGGTTTAAAACATGACAAGCATGAATGTTCTTGTGCACAATACACACCTTTATTTGTATATGCTAGTGGACAAGCTGGGACAGGAAAATCTTTTTTAATTGATGCATTGAGAGCCATGATACAACATGTCACTGATTGTTCCCTATTGTGTATTGTAACTGCTCCTACATGCTACATGCTACTTTAAATAGAGGTGGTGTTATTTTATTATGATTGTTGATGCTACCAGTGGAGCATGATAATAAACATGAATATTGAAAACTTGCATCAAATGCAGCAAAAGAAGTAGAGCGAGTTCTAACAATATTAAGTGCCTTGATTATAGATGAAGTAAGCATGGTGTCTAACTTGATGCTAGCATTCATTCACTTAGGAATGCACAAGTTCTTGAGGACTGACCATGAGGTTGTTTTTGTAGGTAAACATGTCCTTGTTTTTGGAGATGTGTTACAGTTAATTCTTATCAATGTTCAATCAGTCTTCAAAATGCTGCAATGTAAGGATAGTCAAAAATCTATAGGTAGCATTTGTAATGTCAACCTTTGGAGTTATTTTGAATTCAAGGAATCTACCATTGATATGAGGCAATCTGCAGATTTTGAGTGTGCAGACATGCTAAATAAGATTTGCATAATTATCCTTAAGGAGACCATGACAACAGTCTTAAAAAGGAGAATTAATTCTAACATGTTTCATGTAGGGGTTGCACTGTACCTGATGTCATGTTGACTGTTCAAGAAAAGCACATTTCTTTTATTGCTTTGATGTGCACAGTCACAGAGTGTGACAACTTCAACTCTATAATGCTGCAGTCTGAGAAGCAAGCCATTATAGAGATTCAATTGTGCAATGATTAAGATGGATGGTTTATGCCAGTATAATTAGATAAAAGAGCAAAAGCACAATTAATTGAAACAGACAAATCTGTTTAAAAAAGAACAGGCCTAGAGTCCATTTTAAAACTGTGCACCATTGCACTAGGAATGCTAAAGTGGAACTTGAATGTAGAAATTGGTCTAGTGAATGGAGCAATGGGAAGAGTGACTGTACTTTATACCTTTCTGCACAGTACAGACATTGAATATATTCTTGTGAATTTTGATTGTGTACAGGTACTTCATTTGATTTCTTGTACCACTGCACATTTCATTATATTTAGGATACCTTTGTGAAAAGAGCAACATTTGCATTGCGATCTGCATATGCAATTATTGTGCATAAATCACAAGGGTTGATTTTAGAAGCAGTACTAATTGACATTGGTCACAGAGTTTTTAAAGAAAATGGGGGTAATTCATAGAATTAAGTGCAGAAGTGGCACACGCGGCTGGCGCACAGAGGGAGCATGCGCCAGTCTGCACCAGCTGCGTGCGCCAAAACCCATTTTGGCGCACACCGTATTCTAACATCCATAATCAGCCGTGGTGCAGAGTGGCGCAGCGACCCTGCAGCAGCGCCAGGTACGCCCCCAACCCCGCACTGTGTGCCAAAAACATTGCACAAATCCAATACATGGTGCAAAGGACAGTGGGCCAGCATACAGCCCCCCAACAACAAAAACACGTAGAAAACTCCCCGCACAGCCCTTGGAATAAACGTAGCCCGCTCGCACCAGCGAAAGCGCATGGAAAACTCCCCAGGTACCCCTCTGAATATGCGTACCCCGCTCGTGCCTGCGAAATCACGTGGAAAAGACCACACTCACCCCTCAGAATACGTGTACCCCGCTTACGTCAGCGAAAACGCGTGGAAAACTCCCCGTGCACCCCTCGGAATATGCATAGCCCACTTGCGCAAGCAAAATCACATGGAAAACACCCTGAACACCTCTCGGAATAAGCGGACCCCGCTCTTGCCAGCGGAAACCCGTCAAAAATTCCCTGCGCACTCCTCGCAATACGCGTACCCCGCTCACGCCAGCAAACTCGTGTTTAAAACACCCTGTGCACCCCTGGGAATATCCGTATATGACACATATGACAGTTGCACATGAGTGGGAGTGTCAGACTTCACAGATGGCATCAAATTCCCCAACACACATATCATTTGAACCCACACACATGCCCACATTAAGAGGAATGGTGCAGAAGGCAGCAGCATCCATACACACACAACTGCATGAACATCCGAAGGTCAGCCTGATGTCACAATCAACATGGAGAGTTCCAAACACATGCACACACGACACCAGACAGACATGCATCTGTATATCCCCTCCACCTGTCACAGTGCAATCACTGGAAACTATGCCACATCTGCAAATCGGCTCCCCACATGTCTGTGTCACATGCATCCATGGTGTATCACAGTTGCACACATGTCAAACACATGCACATGCACATGTACACCGTGCACGTACATGAGGGTGGAACCAGCAACCATGCTTCACACCCCAACCATGGCATAGTACATACACTGAAATGCTAACATGTGTGCGTCTACACAGGCATTTGTGCATCATGCTTTAGAACACATACACCATTGATGTGCATCCCACAACTACCTTTTATCTGATTATAACTCTGTATTCATTTACAGATGTACAGCACGTGGACTGGTCAGCTAAACTGTGCCATTTTTTGAGGCACACTCTGCTTTAAATCTGAAGGGAGGACATTTAGGGTGAGTGTTCTTTCGGATAACCACAAATGAGTAATCTGTATTGATGTAAGAACAGTTTTTAATTAACATCCGATTTCTAACATACAGTATTGTAGATATTGGATACAGGTGCTATGCTATTTAACAAGGAGATGAGAACTACATACTAAAACCGAAAGATGAAGTTGTGTTTTGGGACAGCCTCTGACTGTAGTTGCATGGATGACACGTATTGTAGTGTCAAGCCATAATCCAATACATGGAACTTAGCAGCCACCTAATGACTGTGGTTTACTTTGTTTGATCCCACAGCTTCCTTCCCAGACTGTTCCAGTCCTTTGACACCAACGGCAAGGTGGTAACGTACAACTCCATCTACCATTTTTTATCTTTCTCACAAACTGGTTTCGAGTTAGGAAATATACCAGCTTTTGAGGAAGCTTTTAGCTGTCCTGATGAATGTGGCTCTATCAAAGTTAGGCTACTGAAACCGGTCGACGGCGTTTGTTACATCTAAAAAGGCACCAATTTGCCTATTTTTTAGCTTGAGCAAACTGTTTTACATTGTCCTACTTCCCATTAGTGATAATAAGCTCTGTATGGGAAGTGCTGACTGTATTGTCTTTGTGTTGTTGGAATAGGAATTTATCCTCTTCCTTTTGTTTGTGTAATTTTAACCCTAGCAACCCAGGGTGTGTGTGACAATCAATGGGTTATTAAAAAATTGTCTATCCCATTAGATGCCACACACGTTTCTAAAAAGGAAGAATGTATCATTTTTACACTCCCTGGTGTGCTTCTTCTTTCACTCTTAGTCTCTTCCGATTTAAACCAATCTGGAAGAGAGTTGTATTGGACTTACAAGGCTGAATGTATTACACATCATAGAAGTTGGTAATTTCATTCTTATTCTGTCACTATTAGACAGGCATTGTAACACTGCAACCTAGTTGAGAGTGCACAGTAGGCAGCGATAGTATCTCTTTTTCGTTCTATCCTTCTGTCTTCTGTCACAGCCTTGTTCTTACTCTATTTATAACCAGAGTCCATACCACAGTTACTCTTGGGTTTGGTTTTACCAACTGGACCTTTCTTGGGCCTTTTTTCGTCTGCTTATAGCCTATAACACAGATGTGTGTTGCCTACTCCTTTTGTAGGAATACCAAATAGCAGGGCATGTGGACAGCAGGCTGGCGGGCAGCAGTAGATGGCTTGTGGGAGTCAGCTCAGGGCTCTGGGGGCAGGAAAATGGCCTTCTGGGCCGAAGTGTGGTCTTCCGTGTGTTGTTGCGTGGCCAGCTTGATACAGAGTGATTTGGCACGTGAAAAAACAGCACGTCAGCGTGAAATTCAAAGAAAGGCCCTTAGTGCGTAAGCGTGTATGTGACATGACACGAGTGGGCGTTTCCATCCCACGGGTGCATAGTGATTCAGCACGTGAAAAAACTGCACGTCTGCGTGTTAATGTGTGTAATTTGAGGAAAGGTCCTAAGCACGTAAGTGACGTGACACGCGCAGGCGTTTCTCTAGGCACGGGTTAAAGGTGAGTGGGTCCAGCAGTTCACTGTACGTGCTTTTCGTGGAGACCAACGTGTGTGTTGCTACTTCTGGTTGTTTCACGTGCCATCACTACTTCACAGCGGATCAAAGACGTATCTCTTCTTCTGGCAGGGTATTGGCTATGCATGTTTATCATTACCACGCTAGACAGATGGTGAGTCACGCACGCTATTTTTCCCACTGCGGGTCCCCCTGTGTATCACGTACCCATATTCGAGGTCATAGTAGCGTGCGTTTCCCACGCGTACATGTTTTTCATGTCCCTGGGTGCCACCGCGTACTGCGTGAGGTCAATTCAACACATGTGGGCTACTGGGGGTTGCGTGCATGGTTTTACTGCAGTTCTGGGGTGCCTGAGCGTTGCGTGACCCGTTACTTCATCACCGGGGTCACATACAGCCTTGCAGGTACACAGGGGTGCTATTAACATCTAGTACCCCAACCCCTTCACCCTAATTACCCAGGACAATTGTCGTGTACACCTCCCATTGGCACTACTACTATATCTGTGCCGGCACTACTACATCTGTGCCATGGTGGAAGGCCACGAAAGGTGAGGGGTGCCTCAGCTGGGCATCCTCCACGTGGTGGGCATGGTCAGGGACGTGGTCGGGGTTACCCGGGAGTAGGGGGACTCCAGGGTGTCCAGATTGTCTGCAGTGGGAGAAGAGGCAGGGGTGTGCCACTTCGGCAGGAAGTTCTGCCATGTGTTGGTTCAGTCATGCCACCACCCCCTGTGGTTCCAGGAGATGCAGCTCTTGCATCTAGTACTGGTGCCCATGTGTCCCGGCAGTCCGTTTCATCGACTGCCAAGGGCCCAAGGGTAGTGGTAGCTGCAGGTGCAGCTGTGACCTCCATCACCCAGGGTCAGCCAGTGTATGATGCGGTGGCACCTGAAGAGTCCCAGGATGATTTCCAGGAGGTCAGGAGGCACGTGGTAAGTGCACACAGGGCTGCCCTGATCGAGGAACATGTCCCTGGGGCAGTATTGTCATCTGCTTCCCCAAGCAGTCGGGTGTTGGCAAGTGCACCCAGCAGCCAGTGACGCAAGTCAGGGCTTCTGTCCCAGTTCAACCTGCCACTCCCTCAGTTCAATCCACCAGCGCCACTGCCCCTACTGATCAGGGCGGCATTTGCCAGTCAGGGTCTGGATCACTGCCCAAGAGGAGGAAGGTTGCACCTGCACAAAAAGCTGGGACCTCACACACAGCTCCAGCCTCCTGCACATCGAGGAAGAAGCCTTTCGGCAAGCAGGAACTGGACTTCCTTGTGGGCTATGTGTCGGAACACGAACGCGATATGCTAGTGGGCATAAATTGTCACACTACGGCTGCCCAGTGTTGGGATCACTGGAAGCGTGTTGCTGAGAGTGTTGGTGTTAGTGTATTCGGACATGAGGTGCGCACAGCTCAGGAGTGCAAAAAGCGTTGGGATGACCTCCGACGCTGTGCTAAGCTAAAGCGTGCCTCCAATTATGCCATGACTGGGGTGACAGGAGGTGGGCCACCATCTCAGGAGGAAGAACTCACTCCGTGCGAGTTGATCACTGCAGAGTTCATACGGCAGCATTGGTTGAAGGAGTGGGAGAGATGCTGGATTTTGACGCCCGTCCAGTGAGTGTTTTCGCGTGTTTGTCCAGGCCATGTGTGGTTTGCTTGTGCGATGTGTTGTGCTTGACTGCCAATACATGCTATGTGTACATTGTTCTCATGTGCGAGTCATGCAATGCTTCACTAATGTGTGCCTGCTGTGCAGCATGCTGGACATGTAGTGCAGACAGGGACTGTCCTCATCACCACACTTGCACCCTACTCACATGCTAGTCACCCGGCTGCCCCTCCGGTCCATGTTCCAGCTCACTGGCCCTTCTGCACGTAGCCTGGGGTGTCTTTCCACTCAGCACTAGGACTATGTCATCACATGACTCACATGCATGTGTCTTCTACCTGCATGCTGGTACTCCACTCCCCTGCACCACTATTACACCATTGCACTGGTGGGTAACATGTCGGTCTACTGCAATGGCCTGTTCAAGGCTCCTGTGTACATGCACACTTCCACCTGCCAACCTGGTAGACACATACCCTGGGGTACATCCTATGTCCTTGATGCAGGGTGTCTCACTCGGACTGTGCAGATGGCAGATGCTCTGCAGGGACATGAGTGCCCATTCATGCTCCATGTGCATTACATGCATGCCCCTATCTGTCCTTTGCAGGATGATCATTGTGGTACGTGTCCAGGATGACATACATTTAATGGCATTTCATCATCCATTACATGCTCACTGTGGCTCAGTCCGGCATCACGCACATGTTTAGGTGTGTCATAGTCTGTGTGAAGCACAGGCCTCCCCCTGTCTCAGGCCCCCTGACTCTGTCAAACTGGTGTAGTACCTTCTGCACAAATGGGTGTACTACAGAGGGTTCATCATGTGTCCTGCTCACTGTCCCATTCTTATTGGCAGTGTTGTCAGTAGACTCAGATGATGCAATTGACGCTACTCAACACTGTCTGCCAATACAAAGTTATCTGGTCAACCTTTCACTGCCATGCAATGCCTCCCTGCATTTTTACTAAGGGGGAGGGAGGGTGCCTGTATCCATGCAACCCATTGCATGCACAGTGCATGTGATGCCTGACCTTACACTTACACTGCCTTCTTGTTTATTGTTAGACATCATAATGTACTTGTTGATGTAGATAGTCAGTAACGTGCACATAATCTGCACTGCACCAACCTACTTCTGAGCTATGATACACCATTCTACATGCCTACTCACTGATGCAATGTCAAAGTGACCTGGCATGTATGGTCAGATTGGCATCCCTTCACTGTCATGAAAGGCACAGGCACAGGTGCATCCCGTGACACATGTACTCAGTATTAAAACACACTAGTGGGTGTTTAGCAAATCTGCGGCCTATACTAACCGGCATAGGCCACAGATTGACTGTAGCCGGACAATCGGGTTGTAATGACTGTGGAGCTGCCTGCACATGTGTATGGGTACACTTTCACATACATCAAAGCAAGCAGAGTTGTAGATGCTTGCTTTGCTGTATTGGATGCTGTTCATGTTCACAATACAGGTGTATAGGGAAACAGGTGTAATTCAACAGTTTCACATGTACATATGCAAGCAGCATCAACATTTTGCAGTGCTACATTGCGGCTACTCACTTATGTGTGTGTGAAAGTGTTCATTTACACATGTGTCTTATGAAGCTTTTTTGTTGACTGACTAATATGTAGTTGATTGACATTAATGCTGGTGAGATTTCAGTGTTGCGCCCGTTATGTTCAACTGGCACAATCCTGAAGGTGCACTGTTGTAAAGTATGTGTACGCCCAGGTGTACTTAGCTAATCTGGAGGGGCCTGGCCGTGATGATTTGACACACTGAATAATGGTTTAGGGCACATTCATAGCACAATGTGCTCAATCAGGCCCTGGGATGTGTTCTGGAGGCTTCATGGCCAGCAGCTCAGACCGTACTGGGCGGTATGGTCCCTCATGCCTGTTTGCAGGCCCTCGCTTTGTTCGGGACATGCACTATATCTACATGGCCCATGACACCCGGTACGGGCCGAGCTGCAGATGGATGAAGCAATATTGGTGTTGATGATTTAGTGATGCATGTGTACATGCATATTACATGAGTCATGGTGTGTTTGGATTCACTTGCAACTGTAGCCATTGGCAGTTCAGACATGCTTATGGTATTTGCCATATCTGTGTTGCCACCTGTCATTTCTGCCTGTGACATGTGCCTGACAGAGGTGGTGTGTGATGGAGGTGATATACTACATTCAGTACATGATTAGGATTTGCTATTTACACACATTCATTTCTGCTTTTGGGATGTGTTTGCATATCGATGCCACTGGAAGCATGTCGGAATTTCATTTGTGTGTGACATGTTTGCTTCATGTTTTGGCTGTCGATGTGACGTCTTTGTGTGTGTGCGTTATGTGCATCTGACATGTGTACTCATGTTTGTTTTTTCAACATTATAGATGATGATGCAATGGAGCCAAAGGATGGTAATGTCAATCCTGACACGGGGTTGCTATTACATCGGCAACCGGGCACAAGTGGGGGTCGTGGGGTGGTAGGTCACGAGAACCCACTTGTGCTGCAGACCACCGTGTCCAGGGCTGGCAATGGGTCTAGCTCAGATGATCACTCTGACAACAATGTTGAGTTGGATGCGCTT
This sequence comes from Ambystoma mexicanum, assembly GCF_040938575.1. NCBI lineage: Eukaryota > Metazoa > Chordata > Amphibia > Caudata > Ambystomatidae > Ambystoma > Ambystoma mexicanum. The sequence goes on from NC_090934.1 coordinate 521,540,212, forward strand.
CATGTCCATTCGTAGACGGTGAGTGATTCTGATGTGGCCGATCCTATGTCCGCAACACCTGCACTGAGGGGCCAGATGGTGTTGGAACATCCGCCTCTGGTGGATCGGGACACATGGTTACACTTCACACCAGTTGCTGATGTGCCTGGGGCATCACGTCAATGGAGGGATGTAGTCCTGCAGCCCAGTCAAGCCCAGCAACGCGGTGGCTGTGTGCCACTGGGGTATACTGAGTAGGAGCAAGCCATGGTTGCCAATTCAGAACAACAGGGGCAGCAATTGATCAGATCGCACAGAGCATGGAACGTGTGGCCCAATCCGTGCTCCCCCTGCTAGGCAGGTGGATCTCCAGCAGCGGGCAGTACAGTCCATGGCCCGCTAGCTCAGGCTGTTTATGGTGACCTCAGACAGGGCACACCGGGCTGAAATGGTGTCTCTGCGTCAAGCACTTGCTGCTCATGCAGAGGCACACAGGGAGGCCCTGAGGGATGACGATGAATCCCTCAGATCTACTCTGGGTGTGCTCAACATGTCCCAGAGGCATTGGACAGAGGAGAGGTTGGAGCAGCTTGAGAATACCATCTCGCTGAGCTATGTGCTTGCCGGGAGGTGCTCCAGACATCATGCTAGGCCATGCAGGAAGAACTCAGTGGTACACGTGGTCAAGAGGAAGCACATGTGAGGTGCTGCATGTTGACCTACGTGTCATCGCCGCACAGGACCAGTCTACCAGTCCCGCTGACTTGATGCTGATGAGGGGCAAGCTGCGCATAGGCATGGTCAGGGTACTTTGCCATGTCCACCTTCTGCTTTACATCCAGAGGGTGACTCGGACAACGACTTATCTCCCACGCAGGTCGGGCCGTCCAGGCGTTGAGCCCATGGAGGTTTTCTTTTTTATCTCAACATCAATGCATGTGGGTGCTGAGGTGCACCCTGTACCTCCCCCATCCTGGGTACCCCCCCCGGGTCGTATGTGGCCATTTTTTATTTTTTATAGCTAGTTTAATTAGTTAATATAGTTTTAAATGTGTTAGTCTATTGTGCATTCATGTGACGGTGTGGTGCTTTGTGGCTTTTGAAAGCATCCACTGTCTGTTCCAGCAGGGCCCATTCAAGCTTGTCTCGTGTATGTATTTGCGGCTTGGGGTCCTGACTCACATATGCCACTCCTGCTTCCGCTATTCATGGGCTCGCAAGGATGGTTCGGTGTGACAACCATTTAAACAAGGGCATTGGACTTTCATCATATCTGTGGCCTGTCTGCTGCTGTACTACTTGTGTTAACACCCCTAGTGGGGATTATGGATGTTTCTCCTCCATAGCATGTCTGCAATCAATTTTGGTGAGTACATTATTGAACTGTCCATTTATTGATGTTGATTGTGATGTATGTTCATGTCTTGCCTGTATACATGCTTGATGCACTTCATGCTGTAGACGGTAGCCTGCATCCTTTAGCTGTCAAAGTCACACTGATGGTGGGAGGGGGCAGGGTGGTGACAATGTGAAGTTGATACATGTTGAGTACAGCCCCTTGGGATTGTGGCAAAGGAGGATGCATTAGGAATGTGACCCAAGAGGAACAACTCATGGCCCAGTCCTCACCTGAGATGTCCGCCTATACTACTACTGAACTCTGTTCCCTTTGGACGGCACGTTGTGTCTGTCTTCCCTCTTGGACTTTTATGCTGCCTGACGGTGCAGTTTTCCTACTGGACTACTGGACTACTGCTCTTTTACTTGTTTTCCACACTCTGGTGACTTTAGTCCCTGTTCTTCTTCATGCTACTGTCCTTGTTGCAGATCTGTCCGCCCGTCTCCCGGGCAGTTATTTCCACGTACTCTTACACTGCCTCAGTTTGCATCAGTACACTTCTGTTCAACTGCATCTCTCTGTCGCTCCTCCTGTCTTCCATCTATTACAACCATGCTTTTATGTTGACTGTTGGCTTTTACCAATGCTATTCAACTGTTGTGGCTCTAAACTTGCTGTCAGCTGTTACCGGCTACCTCGCATTCTCTGTGCCTTTCCAGACTTGTGCTGTCTCTGCCTTTCTTTCTTCACGCTATCAAGGATTGATTGTGTTTCAGCTCAACCATCCAGTTGTGCCAGCCTACTTGGTTATTTTCTACTCAAGTTCCAGCTCTTCCTGTCAGGGTACAGACCTGGGGTTGTGTGGGAGGAGGTCAGATGTAGGTCTCAGACATGGCCCAGTAACAAGCAGCATGAAGACACACCTTATTAAAGGCTTTTATGCCCTTTCTGCAGGAAAGGGAACCTTCAGACTACCTTTCCCAGCAGACACCGGGCAAAGAACTACAAAACACTTGCCATGTTGGGTGGGGCACACATCCGCATGCTTGCGCGAGCTGAAGCACAGGGCTTGTGCTCAGACGTCCGACAGAAGCAGACATATTTCCAGGAGCTCCAAGCAAGGTAAGCAGCATGAGGGGCCACGCCCCAGCCAACCTTCCTACAGGCCCCTCACACATGCAAGCTAAGTATCGCCAGTGATGGGGAGCTTAGCCAGGCATTGGGGAAGATGCGCACAGTACAGCTAAGCCGCGCTGAAGAGCAAATGCCAAGAAGCTTTCCAAGTTGTCAGGGGCACACGCAGGGGTCATCGCCCATATCCTTGAGTCTACCCTGCTACATAGAAGCTAAGTTATTAGCGCAGTAGCATTCCTAGCCACAAATTGATACAGCGCAAGGGGGGGGCACCCAACGATGCACAAACTCGAGTGCAGTGCATATCATTAGCATATGCAAATTGCCACATGCGCTACCAATAGGAATCCGCAGCTGGCAGAACACGACTTGTACTGAAGTCGCACCTCGCCACACGCATCTAGCAGCTCACCCAAGGCCCATTCTATCATGTGTGTTTCTTAACACATGGTCTTCCATTTACCACAGGGCCACGTGCGGCTGCCTTACCGCATTAGCAGTGCATGAACCATCACAGGGACAAGCAAAAGTATACAAACAAAGCAGCAGACAAGAGTGCTTGTTTGGGGAGGAGACACAAAGTTTGTGGCATGAATGGTGTTATGTGTGTGTGGGGAAAACACACACAGAATAGTAACTCACGCTCTCTTTGCAGCATTGAACTGCTCCTGTTACCAGACCTGAGAGTGCGCAGGCAGGAGGCCAGCTCTCACCCCAGAGATAAGTCTCTCTTTGGCTCATCTTTGAGCCATTTTGTACAATGTGCATGAAGTACATGGTTTCTCTGATTGAGTATTTGTAATTGTCAATAGCTGTATTTTGTATGTTCAGTACTTTCCCTTGCCCATCCACCTCTCCTCTCCTGACTCTCTTTCCGGTTATCCTAAATACAGATGCCTATCCAACCAACGGATCCCTAACCCTCTTTCCCTGCTGGGGTCTCAGAGGTCTCTGTAAGTTTTACCTTACAGGCACCCAGACCGCGGAGGCGGTGGTTGGTTCATGCCACTCCTGCACCTGGAGACCAGAGCTGTGACACTACCCATCAGTTGTTGCATCCTCATTGATTCTTTTGTACTGAAATTGCTCCCCATCATGTTGAACCATTGTTCAACTGTGCTACCTTGGTAGTTATTCTATCATTCTGCTTGGACATCTGCTTGGCCGTATTCAGCGACTTCAAGTCATCTACTGGAGACTCTTCCATGGGTTTTTTGTGGCTACAGGCTTTTTCCCAGGTTTGAGGGTTTGGCTCCTTGGAGTTCTCTGCAATTTAGTATTTTTACCAGTCAAGGTGGCCTCTGATGGGGCTGGACCCTATTTACGCAAAAGGTGGAACAAGGAAACCAAGGGGTAGGGGGATCCTGAAGCGAGGTAGACTAGAAGGAAGAAGCCAAAGGACCACAGACACAACTCTTTTGAAGGTCATGGTGATGAGTAAATGAGGGAGGGCCTTTTGCTGTCGGACAGTACCCTGGGGCTACAGTGTTTGGGCACTCTCTGACATTGTCATTGTGGTCTACTATGTACATGATGTGTTCTGCTGGTCAATGGCTGTTCCTGTGTTGTGTTTACTTTTCAGGTGTCAAGGGATTGTTGTGGTTTGACAAACTGGGGTGTACACATGGCCAATGTTCACATGTGATGTGTACAGGACACTGAGGGTCACTTGATTTCACATGTATGTATTGAGTGCATGTCCCTACTGACACACACACTTACACAATGCTCCACCACACATACAACCACCCTTCCATGTCCACACGTGCACACAGATTGCCTTATCTGGAATGATGTGTCCCTGCAGCACATGATCACTTACCATTTGGGGATCGTGTACATGTGTCAATAGGTTATTTTTGTTGATTGTCCTTTTTATATGATGCTCAAGGTGTAGCCCCAACACAATGGCTACTCACTGTGCTGTGTGCTGAGCAGTGTGTTGCAGGAGACACACACAGCACACGGGTTAGGGATTTGCAGATTTGGCTTGGCCAATGTGCATGCCAACAGGCATTCTGTCTTTTGTTGATGGTACCGCTGGTGGCATGCATTTGTGTATGACTTTTTATGTGTGGGAGGTTGTTGGTCAGTCATTTCATCTGATTCCATGTCAGGTGTGATTTTGTCAGGCCTCTTTCCATTTATCACATGTCACTTTGTATCTAATTGGTCATGTGTTGTGCTTTTGGTTGGCTCTTTTGCTGTTGCATGCCATGTCATGGTGTGGCGTACAAGGGTGATGTGGTTTGGGAGGCTTTGGGTGACATACCACTGATTGTCATGGCCTGTTTTGCAGGGGGGACGTGTGATATACACCTTTCATGTGTTCCTTTGGTCACACAGGATTGGTTATGTTTAAGTAGCTAGGGATGCACACAGTGTAGCACTTCCGTGGCAACATTCTCAGGGTGGTAAGGTTGTGACAGTTGACTGTCTCTTTGTCATCATCGATTGTAATCTGGTATGTGCCAGGCCTGTGTGCACTCCGCAGGGGTGGGAGTTTAGGTGAAAAATGTGGCCACAAGATGGGTCTGGGCTGCGCCTGTGCCTGTGGTTGGGGATGTGGGGGCCCACCATGTCCACCGGTATGCCCTGCCGTGTTGCAACATTGTGCAGGACACATGCTGCCACAATGATCCTGCACACTACTTGGGGTGAATATAGTAGCTGCCCGCCAGAGCGGTCAAGGGAGCGGAAGCGTGACTTGAGCACTCCGAATGTGCGCTCCACTATGCCCCTGGTTGCAATATGGGCAGCGTTGTATCTTACCTGGGATGGTGTGGTGGGGTTCCGTATTGGCATCCTCATTTGGTTGCTCAGAGGGTAGGCACTGTCCCCTGGGGAGGTGATGATGGTTGTCATTAGTTGGGTTTTGTGTATTTGTCTGTGTGTGACATGCATCCATGTGCACAGACATTTGTACTCAACAATGTGCCATGTGTCGCCACGCTTCCCAGCTTCCAGGTCCCAGCTCAGGGCGGACATTCTGTATATGAAACTGTCATGGGTAGACCCAGGATAGTTTGCATAGACAGAGGTGATGATTCCATGGGCATCTCATACAACCTGTATGTTGATGGAATGAAAGTGCTTGTGGTTTCGATAGATGTGCTCAGTGGCCCTAGGTGGACATAGGGCCACATGGGTGCAATCTATGGCACTTAGCACTTTGGGGAAGTGTGCCACCCTGTAAAGGTCCTGGACTATGGCCTGCCTTTCTGCGGGTGTTCTGGGCATGTATATGTGCCTGCGGACTGAGGGGCGCACAGTCCTGATTGACAACACCTGGTGTAGGCCGCGTGACTGTGTGGCCTGTGAGACACCCCCAACTATGGCAATTGTCCTCTGAAGTGACTCAGTGGCCCAAAAATGCAGGACATTGAGCATAATTTCCAAGGGACTGAGTGCTTAGAAGCACAAGGTGGGTGATGTGAGGTCATCCTCCCACTCAGTGACCAGGTCTAGGATGATACGATGTGGAAACCTATACCTGCCATAGACCTGGTCATCAGGCATCCCAAAAAGGCATGGCTATTCACTTTCTCCTGCAGTGTCCCACGATCAGTGCTGTGAGAAATGGGACATTCATCGTAGCTGTATATACGTGTTTGTTGTTTACGCGCACTTTTAGACTGCACGGGGACGCTTTCACCTGCCTTCTTGTGGTGGACGTGTTTACGCCTCTGGGTGTCTTTTGGCGTGCATGGGTTTCCTGTATTGAAATCCATGAATATGTGTTGCTCGCGCGCATGTGGGCGTTCCGTCTATTTCCCAGCAGTACTTCCCCAGTTACGCCTTCATTTTTACGCCTTGTTCCCCATTCCGCCCCTTTTTGGTGTGTGTGCTACACATTGTGCACTTTCGCTGTGTGCCTCGCGCCCGGTGTTCGGGATATTTAAGTGACGTTTGCGCCCGTATGCGCCACCCACGGATTTGGCACACATTCCATGGAAAACACGTGCAGGGCCTTCCATGAATCGCACGCGTGCATGTGCGTGTGCGCTTGCTTTTTCACGCTTGCACCAGTTTGTGCCACAAATTTCGGCGCACATTTATTCCATGAATCAGCCCTGGAATGTCATCTGTGACAGTGTTATGCATGCAAAATATTGAAGGTTTGTTTTTAATACAGTTTGATGAATCAAAAGTGACAGCTGACATTTCAAGTATTGAAAAATATAGCAGATTAGGTGAACTATATGCTCCTCAACTTGACATTTTACCTATTCCTGCTAAACCTATAAAAAGAAGAAATGTGCAACAGGCGAAGGTGCATTTAAACAAAAAGTTCCTCTTAAGTCTGCAAATGAAGACAGTCTACAAGTGTTTGAAAGTCAAACAGATATGACATACTCCCACTGTAGTTGTAGTAATGATACAGGAGTTGAATGCTATGCAAATGCAACTGTGTGAATGTTGTTCGATATGACACCACTGATGCAATAAATCGCTTCATTAGTAGAGAAAAAGTTTTGTGTGGAACTTTCAATTCTTAAAGTATCAGTAGATGAAAGACCACACGACATACATTTGGCAATTTCAATCTTAAATGTAGTAACTGTAGAGAGTGGAAGAGAACATCTCTCTGAATATACACAGAAAGATAAGTCAAGAATTTGTAATGAATATTTTTTAGGTTTTAGTGCATGAAACAGTTAGTGTAGTTAAATATGTAGAAATGTCTTATAAGTGGAACCATGAGTGTCCACAGTGTCACAAACAGCACATTTTGATATCTTCCTTTCCCAGATCAAAAACATTTGAATTGTTCTAATCTAGTAATAAAAGCATACCATGATATGCAATGCAGTGAGTGTGGTTGCAATTTACAATCAGCACTGCAAAATCTTATTTATAATAAGTACATTTTAATAATGTTTTAAAGATATAAAGCATAATTCACAGAAGTGTTTTATAATGGCAAAACCCCATTGGAAAATGCTCTGTGAAAAATGGTCATAGCATGGATTGTAGGAACATTAACACTCCCATTTTAAACTTTGTAAACAGTCAGGTTTCTATTTGAAAGAAAATGTTTAAAACATGTGATATCATTTTTTCAAAAGGGAGCATACATTCACTGTGGACATTTCACAACATGGGTGCGTAATGAAGTACAGTGGCTTGTGTGCAATGTTAGCACACCAAGCTAGATTGCCAAAGGGTTTAAAGAATGCTTACTTATTGTTGCTAGAACCTTAAGTATTTTGTATATTCGTTGTAAATATAAACATGCAATATGGACATTTAAAAATGTAAAATAGGTAATAATTAATTTCTACAAACTAAATGATAGACATTTTCTAGTTTGCAATATAACACCACTGCAAAACAAAGTTTTATAGTAGAAAGTCAACATTATTTAAATAAAAAATGTAACATTCTGAAATCTTCTACTTCTATTTTTGTTTGTAAATATGTATATTTTAACATCTAAACATGTTCCCTATAAGAACTGGGTTATATAACTGGTTCCATGTACATTATTTTGATTGCTAGGGAGTGTTTTTCCAGATAACTGTTCACATATGAAACAAGTAAACAGTAGCAAACAGAGCATAAACAGAAAAGTAGAGTATTGAAAAAGACATGAGTTGTGACACAAACATTGACATTTTAAGGAAAGATTGTAATATATTGTCATTAACTTCTTATGTGTAGGTGGCCAAAATAAGGATGCACACCGATTATTCAAGATGTATTGTAATGGCAATTAAGAGAAAATCAGTATAGCTTTTATGAAATATTTGTGTATTGGAAATTTTTAACATGCAGTTTATATCAGACCTCTACATTTAATAAACATGTGTGTGGCTATTGCCTTCAGGTGTGCTTCCATGAACAGAATATATGCAATAAGTATGTTGCAGTGCATGCAAAGTTCACTGTATCATACCATCCCTTGAGCTGCACCTGTGTCAGAAAATATGCCTACTTTAACTAATAGTTGGGGGATTCTCATACATACCTCCAATTCAAGGGTGCTAGTTTCTAAAAAGGTCCGGAAATGTATGCTGTGGGTACACTCAGGACTTTGTCCAAAATAAACTGTTAAAAAAGAAGATACTTTTTAAAATATAAAAATGCAATTTTTCAGTACACATGATAGAAAATTGTCATAAAACTTTTATGTTTGTAGGTTGGCAAAATAAGGACACACAGAGATCTGAAAAGAAGTATTTCTATGAAAATTTAGAGATAATTATTATACTTGTAACCACATTTCTGGCTATCAGAAAAAAAAGGCATTCACACTCTGTGTTTGGCCCCTGGTGTTGTAGAACGCATCTGTTTTGTATTTTTTTGTTTTTTTTGGTGCATGTCTACTTTCTAGATGAACAACCAATCTAAGTGGTAGTTCAGACATGGATGAAAAGAGAGCTATTTTACACAGCCCCTTGAGCGGCAACATCTTGACAAACCCTGTGCAGTTTCACCAGTAGTTGTTGGAGTTCCTGAAGAATTAAAAAAGCTGACCATTTAAGAAAAGAAGTTTGAAAGTTGAAGTATATATTGGAGAATGTTGTAAATCATGTTATATGTCTGTAGGTGGCAAAAAGAAGGACACACAGATTTACAAGAAGTATTGAAATGATATTTCAAAGTTAGTATAGCTTGGTCTAAATATTCTTGTATTTCATTAAAGGGTACATTTAACTGTCAACTGCAATTTTAAATAATAATATGAATATACATTAAAATGTTTAAACTCTCAATATTTGTACAATGTTGGCATGGCTATATATTTTATTTGGTAAAAAGACACATTTAGGATATATGTCTCTGTTTCCTTGCCAAGGTTGCATAATCTACATTTATTTTATAACTATTAAAACAAAAGAAAGTTTATATAGACATGAACCAGCTTTGTGTATTGGTATGATGATTTTACTGTATATAATGTTGTGTTGCTAAAGTGTGATATTAAGTAGAAGAAAACCATTTGAAAGGTTTGTCTACAATACTACCTACATGCAGTACTTTTATGAAAACAAAAACATTACTGCTGTTTTTTTTTATACTTCCATTATGTCATATATTCCATTTTCTTTGAAAGATTTCTTGGTGAGCAAGCTGACAAAATGGAGAAAAAAATGAAAAAGTTAGGCAAGTTTTTGCAAATTGTGTCTTCATTATTTTTCTACTTTTAGAAAATATGTAAAAAGTGGAATGTACTCGCTATGGCATAGCAACACCCTTGACATTCAGGGAAAACACTATAGTTTCAGGCACGTGTAGGTGAAAATGTAACCCCACAGACCCTTTAAATTCAGGTGAAGCTACATTAACTTCATCCCCCCTGTTGTGCAGCCTCTGACCACAACAATGAAATCAGAAATTACATTACTGGTGACACAACTAATGACATCATCCATGACATCACTTATGACATCACTGATGGAATCACTAATGGCATCATTCATGACATCAGGGATGACTTAACTGATGTCATCAGATATACAATTATTCTAGGTATTTCTACATATTTAGCCAATACTTACCTTTCTATATCAGTGATGTCATCAATGACATTTGTGATGTCATCTTTGATGTCCTGGGTGTTAGTGTTAGCAGTGCACGGTGGCGCGAGTTATGGTTGCTTATCTTGCCATCACTGCTGAATTTCAGGGGGTTTTCGGTTTTACTTTGAACCATAACGTCCCTTTAAAAAAGTTTTTTTATTGAATTTGATAGGTTTTTAGTAGCACAACTTAACCATAACGTTCCTTTAAACAAAGTTTTTTCATTGAATTTGATAGGTTTTTATTGGCGCAACTTAACCATAACATCCCTTTAACAACGTTTTTTTACTGTATATATATATATATATATATATATATATATATATATACAGTTACAAATAAATACTAATAGAAATAAATAGAAAACAACACGTTGACTACTAATTATTTAAGTGTTAATGACACCTATGTAAATACTCAATTGTTTTATTGTAAGAAAACTATGTACAAATATCATGTTCTAAAGACATGAGAAGTTCTTTAAAATAAGGAACATGTATGTATTTGAATATACTTTAGGATTTCCTTACATGGTTATTTAAATTCAGCATTTGTTTGAAAACATGCACCTAGAAGTATGTTGCTTTCTGTGTATGTTCTGTAAGTGATTAACATGTTTATACTGTGCAAAGTAAAAGCAAACTTAAACTTTACATTTGTATCCAATTTTTTAAAACATTGACTTTTGTCTGTACTTCTAACTGTAGATCATACGAAACATTTAAAAAAATTGAAGCTTGGTGTACTGTATGTTATTTTTCAGATAAATACAATGTAACTGCATATATTGTGTATCTGTATTTTAAACAACAAAACAGTATTATAATATGACATTTTTATTTCTACACCCAAAGCTTTTATGAGCTAAGCCATAATTTATGTTAGATCTGATGCAAGCAATGATGTCATACATGATGTCATCGGTGATGGCATATACAATTTCATGGATGATGTCATCAGTGATATCACTAGTGATGCCAATAGTGATATAATCAGTGATGTCATAATTGTGGTCCTAGGCTGCACAATGGGGCCAGGCAGTTAAGGTGGCTTTGACTGATTTTCAGGGGTTTTGCTGGGTTATATTTTCACCCTAACGCCCCTGCAACTAAAGTTTTTTTTTCCCTGAATATAGATATAGATATATTAAACCCGATAGGTAGGGTAATAGCCTTGAGTCATAGGAAATCTGAAAATTCTAATGCTAATAACTTTTGAATTGCAGGACGGATATGGCTGATATTTGCCAAACAGTTTGTCACAGGATCCCCCAGACTGGAAATTGTGGGAAATATTGGTTAGAAAATGAAAAAGTTATTAAAAAAGCAAAATAACACTTTTTTCGGTCTCCTCCCATTCATTTTCCAATAGAGACAATGTCAAAATATCTGGGCCGCGCAAACCAAAAACCAATGGATGGAATTAGTCCAGGTACAAAGCAATTTTGGCACAAAGAGTTGACTCAATTTCCAGGAAGGTTCTGGGGTTATTCCACCCAGTAGTTGTAAAAATATTTGACGGAGAAGGGGGTGACACGTTATCCCAAAATTATAGCTGCACTTTCCCCATCATGCTCTGCAGAAAACATTATTCCATAACCACAGTAATTGCGTGGGTTAACCCTGGTTATAATAGAAAACATGATTGGGAATGCTACACATAAAATGACGAGTGTTGGAGGGAAATGGGAGAGGGCTAGGAAGGGAAAAAGGACTTGAGGAGAGTCGAGGGAGTATGGCAAGAGGAGAGGGGCACTTGGTGAGGACCTGGGCAGGCAGCGAAGAGTTTTGGTTGAGGCATGCATTTTCCGACTAACTGTGGTTGTTTGCAGGTGTTTAAGGATAACTCTGATTATTTGTTGTGAATTGCTATTATTGAGGTTATACTAACAGTGGTGATGGTTAAAAGGATTTAAAAAAGAGACTGTTCAAAAATGAGATGAATACAATTTGAATTGTACAGCTACAGTGGGCTTGGGGGGTAATCGGTGTGGCCGAAGGCTCGGGCTATTGGGTGTCTTTAAATTGTGCAATATGGAAAGTGGCCATGCCCCTAGGCTGTGGTCACTGGCCATGGCCAAAGAATATGGCTAGTGGTCCCCAATGACCTCTATTGCGGCAACATGTCAAAGGGCCATGATGAAAGGCCATGGATGAAGGCCCTGGCTGGTGAGCCCAAAAGAAACCTATTTGGGTGACCTCCTCTTAAGTCCAGAGCCAATAGCCATGGCCAAAGGCCATTTCTAGTAGGCCTGTTTGGGAAACCTATTGGACCAATATGTAGAGTGGTCATGGCCGAAGGCCACATCAACTGAGGAAGGAAGAAAGCTATTGGGGTAATGTGTAAAGAGCCACAACCATGGCTAGCGGCCCATAAAAAACCTATGATATAACCAAATGATTGACATTCACATAAACAACCTAAGTTAAGGTGTTGTTAAGTTGCACATATTTAACGCAACTAAACCCCTGAAATTCAGCAGATGTGGGAAGTCATGAGCAGCATTTGGACCTTTTTATTTTTGTCGTAATCCAAGTGCACAGCATAACCAACATGCCACAGGATTCCCAGGCTCACTGTATAGTGGACTATTCTTACTTTAAGATCCCAGGGGCCTCCCCCATAGTTTGTTTCCATGCCTGCTCATGCAGATCAGCCACTGTGGGCAGTCCCTGAAACTGACTTGTACTCCATCTCAGGCTATTTTTCTATGCCCATGGACAACTGTGTGAACACTGAATTGGGTGCTACAGCAGTAGGCACATCAGTGACCACTATGCTCTCTCCTGCATGAGCAGGTGCCTCTGTGGACTCTGGATCTGGATGGGCAGTATCGACAAAGCCAGACTCTTACCATCACCAGCTGGAAGCACTGCTGTGCCCATAGCCACATGTGTTGCTTGATGTGCTGCTTCTGTGGACCTTGATCTAGTGACATCAGCAAATATGTATTTATCCGGCAGGTCCTTCCTTAGCATAAACTTCACTGTAATTCTGTCATTGACAGCGATGCAGAGGTTTGAAGTCTGCAACTAATCTTTGTGATAGCAAGTGGGCACCAGTTTAGGCCATTAAACCCTCTAACTAGTTTGTAAGGACCAGGAAAGATATGGTCCTCCTCGAAACAATTTTTTAATACATGATCCAAAAATATATCTTATTAGCAGAAAACAGGGCCTCAGCTACAGACCCAGTACTTTTCCGGCTCAGAGGTAGTATGGTACATTTAGCCAGCCCCTAGCCTACTGGGAATTCATCATCTGTAACACCCATGCTGACTATTGCTTCCTCCTCCTTGAGGGTAGCACTGAATATGGCCTGATTGGGTATACCCATGCAAGCTGGAGCTCATCTTCTATGTGTCACATCTACATATAGAAAGCACCATCTTGTGTCTGCAAATGTGGGTTCCCGAGTGTTAGGTGTACTTTCTATTGGAGCCGGGCAACCCATGTGTCAGGGATTGCCCAATGTGTGTTGTGGGCTTTTTGTGCGCTTTGTGTTCCCAGGAGGGTGCATTTTGTGCCCAGGAGGGTGATAGTCTGTGCACTTCTTGGGTTTGCTTTTATCAGTTGCTTTCTCATCTGGCTTAGTTTTGGCCATGTAAGCCTTTTTGCTCACATATCTGTTAACAACTTTGGCAAGCCCCCTGTGTTCTGTGAAACTCTTGTCCAATAAATTCGTATGCAACTCCATCTCACAATTCTTAGGGCTATTCTCACATGCAACCAAATTATACATGCCTCAAAAGTATTAACTTGGTTACCCGTGATGATCCACTTAGATATTTCAAAGATTGATGTGCAAATACCTCAAAGTTATGACCTCCTTAGTTTGAAGGCTCTCTAAATCTCTTTAGCCACTGTTCAGGGGTGTTACATAACTAACTTAGAAAGACTGCTTTCATTTTTGCCTAAATGGGCCTCTTTTCAGGAGCCAATTAAATAATTACATTATTTCCAACTGATGGTAGGCATTAATTATGGCTGTTCCCCACATATATTCTTTTGCCTCCTAGAGGCAGAAGGCAAGTTCTAGTCTATCAAACCAATCAAATATGTCTCTCCACACCTCATGAGGTTCAACTAGGTCCTTAGTGATTTGGCGTCTACGCTTTCCGTGGGTGCCAAAACTGAAGTAATTTCCTTTACCACTAGAAGTTTTGTGTTCTCACTGATTCTCCAGTTCAAGTGTGCACAGGTCCAGTGTGACCAGATGCGCCTGTTTCTGTTTTGCAGACTTTTTTTGCTTCCCTCTCATCCTTCAGTTTCTGTTCTACTAAAGGGGCTGCAGCTAACTGTAATGTTGCAGCTAAAGCAGCTTCTTCCTGTTGTCTATGCCTCACATCCCTATGCTTCTCCTCCTCTAAGGTCAATTTCCTTTAATCAAAAAGGAACTTGCTGTCAGTAAATAAATTTCCAGCTTGACTTACTGTCCCTCCTCTGGACTCTTTTGTGACCTCTGTGACTCTCTCTCTCTCTCTCTTTATATTCTTCCATCTGGCACGACTTTCTCTGCAGGGCACACTATGGATGTTCTGATCTCCTCAGTCCTCCCCCTCTCCAACCCTCTCACCACTCCTTTATCTGGAGTGATCACTTTCTCCTCTCCTCTCTTCTCTCTCCTTCTACCTCTCAGACACAGCCAACCCACACACTGCCACCCAGCTTCTCGGTCATCCAACCCATGAAGCGTGTGTCAGTGGAAGCATTCGTCAACACTTTATCTCCCTCTCCTCCACATCTGGCTGACTCACATCCTGATACATCCCTTTCCATGCTCCACTCTTCTATCTCTGATACTCTTGATGTACTTGCCCTGTCATGAGGATCCGCTTGAAGCCAAGGGCAACTTCTGGTACGATGCAGACCTCGTCACCCTTAAATGCAAGTGCTGAGAGGAAATGGCTGGCATCTTGTGCATCCTCTGGGAAACTGGCTTTGTTACCTGCTCCAAAGGCAATACTGGCTCTCTGTTTTCACTAAAAAGAGAGCTCACATCCGAGCCTGCATCTCTGCAACATCTAATAACTCGCCCAAACTCTTTAAAATCTGCAAGGAGCTTGCGATTACTGCTTCAGTCTCTACCTCTCCTGTCCCCTTTGGGCCCTCTGTATAGCCCTGGCTTCTCATTCCATCTCTAAAACCCAGGACATCCTGTCCACCCTCTCGTCCTGTCCTCATTCTCCCTCTAAACTCTCCTCTACCTTCGGCCTCCCTGTGGTCAACTCTCCTCCTCACTTCTCTGCCTTTCCTCTGTTCACCCCTGACAAGGTTTCTAGACAAGTCTAATCTATGAAAGTGTCGTCAAACCAGGTTTTTCCCAGTACTTCTAAAACGATCAAGGACCACATGGACACCCTCGCTTCAGCCTTTGCTGACTTCTGCAATCACTCTTTCACCACTGGAACTACTCTTCCCCCTGAGGCACTCTCTTGTGCACCCTCTTCTCAAGAAACCCTCAGCAGACCCCTCCTGCCCGGCACTATCGCCCAATCTCCATCACTCCTTTTCTCGGCAAACTCCTGGAAATGCTGGCCATCTCCCATCTTAATCTTCAAACTGAATCTGTTGGTTGTCTCCAGGACCATCAGCCTGGCATCAGAGCAGCCAGAAGCATGGAAACTGCTCTCCTGAACATCCGTGAAGACCTGCTCTCTAACCTTGATGCTAATCTCACCTCTGTCCTCATCCTAGTCGATCTCTCTTCTGCTTTTGACACAGTGCAACCATGCAATCCTGCTCAACTGGCTGCATGATACACTGGGTATCACTGATCAGGCGCTGCCCTGGCTAACCTCTTTCCTCTTGAACCGACCCTCTTAAGTGCAACTTGCTTCCTCTCCTCTATCTCACTCTCTACCTGTGGTGTTCCCCAGGGATCTAAACTTTCTCCCTAGTTGTTCAACCAATACCTGGCACCGCTTGCCCACCGCATTGCTGCTCTCTGCTCCAACGTTCAATGCTATGCGGCAGACACTCAGCTGGTTTTCAGGCTCCCCTCTGCCGCCTCCTTTCCCTCTCTCATCTCAGATTGTCTGTCTGCAATCCAGGAGTGGTGTGCCACCAATGATCTTTGCCTTAATGCCAGTAAGATGGAAATCCTCCTCACTGGCACACCTGCAGCTTCCTTTCCTGTCACTTTCTGGCCAGCCTCTCTTGGACCCCTTCCTGCTCCCACCTGTGAGGCTAAGAACCTCTGGGTCATCTTCCACTCCACACTCTCCTTCTCTCCTCACATCTCTGATGTCTCTAAGAAGTCAAACTTCCAACTGCATCTGCACTTCCAAGTTATTGTTTCTTTCCTCACCTTCCTTCCCCCTCCCCCTAATTCCCTCCCCCTCCCATCCCAAACCATCCCACCCTCTATCCCCCTCTCAACCCACTCCCTATCCAACTCTTAAGCCAGAAAATCCCTCCCATCTCATCCCACTCAATGCCACCCTCCACCACGCTATCACCCCACCCCTATCCAACCATCAAGCCAGAGGGGCCCGATGGTGCCCCGACCATCCTAAGACCCCTGTTCCTCTCTTCCCTTCCACCCACCCAACCCCCATCACGCCCACACCCCCTGCCCCACCAATGACTCGCCCACCCACCCTCCCAGACTCATCCCGCCCCGCCAAAACCCCCTGCCCTTCCCTCACGTCCACTCCCTTTAACATCTTCCACAAACCTCATCCCTTCCCCTCCCTAAAAACTGCACATCTCGCCATGGCAAGAACAGTGGCTGCATTCCCATCGCCCTCTGACCCCCCTACCCTCTCACACACACCAACTGCATTAAAAACCCTGGAAAAAAGGAAACAGACCTGGTCTCCATCACTTTCCCACTACTCCTTGCCCCTCCTGTCTCGACACACCACCTCAATCTCTCAATCTCCACCATCACAACCCTCCTCCCCTTCCTCACCCTGCTTCGAACGCCTCTCCCTTGATTTTTCACAAACCACACCTAGAAACCCTTTACCCCTTAGGCTTCACCCTCAAATCCCCAGCCCCTAATCAGTCTTCCTAACCGACCACCCTCACACTCCCGTCCAACCCCATCCTCCCCACACCCACCCACTCCTCTGCCGCCTATTCCTCCAATCCACCATCGACCAACCCGCCTCTCTCACCTCGATTCCCCTCACTCCCCTCACCCCCACCACCGCACATCCCCGCCACCCCTCCCAGCAACTCACACACTCCTCCCAACCGCCACCCCTACAACCTCCACAACGCACCCCTGTGCCGAAGTAAGATGCATCCTTTTTAATGCCCATTCTGTAGCAAAAAACAGACACAGCATCCTTGACCACCTCTCCTCAGACAAACCACACCTAATCTTTATCACGGAAACCTGGTTCTCCAATGACTTTGCCCCTATCGCCCATGAAGGCTTTCCCAGGACTACTCCCTCATCACACTCAACCGACCCTTTAGAGGAGGAGGAGTAGCAATCATTTTCAAGTCACACTTTTCTGCCTCAATCCTCGACAGCCAGACAATCATCCCTTCCTGCAAATTGCTTCTCATCAAACGATCCCTCCCTCCCAACGTTCTCCCACAGCTTCCTAATCATCTACAGACCCCCTGGCTATGACAGACAATTCTCAAGCAACATCTATGATTCGATAGCCACCATCCAAATAAACCACCCAACCCTCACTCTTCTAGGGGACTTCAATATCTGGCTGGACATTCCCACCAACCCCATGGCCCACTCACTGGTTGACTACCTTGATGCGCTTAACCTCCGCCTTCACATGAACGGCCCAGCTCACTCTAAAGGACACACCCTTGATGCTATCTTTAGCTCCCACGACCAGATACATCAAAGCCCCCCTACACCTATCATCTGGTCTGATCACTTCATTGTGCCTTTCGCCATTCGTTCTCCTGCCCCTCTCCCCATACATGAACCAGAACCCCCAAATCAACACAAATGCTGGAAGAAACAAAAAATCCTCCCTGACCTAGCCGATGTGATGCTTCAATCTACTCCCCCAACCACACCAAATAATGAACCCTTAACCACCAACTCCTTTGACTCGTGGCTCAATATCTCATTAATCCTGCTCACCCCCACTTGCCAATCCTCTGCTCTGCGCGGCCCTTATCCCAGATGGTTTACACTAGAACTCAAGACTGCAAAACAACTGTATAAATCCCTCGAACGCAAATGGCGGAAAGATAAAACAAACCCAAGTAGATCTAGCCTGGCCCGGCACCATCGTCACTACAAAGCCGAAATCCGAAAAGCAAAAAAAGTCCACTACAACTCTCAAATTCTCAACTGTGAAAACTCCAGCAAGTAACTCCACAAAATCATTTCTGAATTCACCAAACAACATGTACCACCACCCTATCGACCCCATCTCAGTCACTCTGTGACTCTCTCTCTCTCTCAAATTCTACACCACCGCTCTCAACAGAACAAATTCTCTCAACAACAAATTGGCTCTCATGTCCCTGCCACGTAATCCACCCGCCCTACCAGTCACCCCCCGCCTGCCTCGGCAACTACTACCCAACCCACCTTCGACTCGTTCACACCAATATCAAGAGACCAATTTCTCAAACTTTTCTCTGCCGGAAATTATCTGGCTCCCGCCTCGACCCTTGCTCCACCTCAATCCTCAAAGTAATATTCTCATCCACCTGTGCAGGAGAGCACAAAAGAACCATCATAAATGACTGCCTCTCCTCGGGAATCTTCCCCGACACCTTCAAAACTGCTTATGTCAAACCTCTTCTAAAAAAAACTTCCCTCGACCCTCTCGACCCCAAAAACTACCACCCCATCTCAAATACCAGGTTCCTTGCTAAACTCATTGACCGAATGGCATACTCGCAAATAAATGCCTTTGTCAAATCCAACAATCTCCTAGACCCTTCACAATCAGGCTTCAGACCTCGAAACAGAACCAAAACCACTCTGATCTCAATCTGGGATGACCTTAAGAACACTGCAGACTCTGCAGGATGCGCTGCACTAATTCTTCTAGACCTATCCGCCGCCTTTGACACAATCAACCACTGAATCCTCCTTGACCGCCTCCACTCTCTAGGAATCCGGGGAAAGGCTCTCAAGTGGATAGCATCCTTCCTCAACAATAGGAAATATATAACCCTCCTCTCCACCTTTGCTTCCACCACCCGGCCAGTCAGTACCACAAAGAGTATGCCTATCAGCCCTCCTGTTCAACCTCTATATGTCCACCCTCCCAGGAATAATCTGCCCGCACAATATTCTGTGTTATACCTACGCTGATGACACCCAATTAATCCTTAATCTCCTCAACTCAAACCCAATTGTCAGTCTGACCTCACAGCCTGCCTCCTTGACATTGATCACTGGATGACCAAAAACCACCTCCTTCTAAACCCCACTAAAACCAAAATCATGGTGTGCAGCAACACCAAGATTCTCACCCACGCTCTATCATGGCCATCATCCATGGGCAATCCACCCAACACCTCGACCACAGTAACAAACCTTGGATGCACTCTCGACTCTGACCTAACCCTCTCGTACCAAATCAACAACGTCTCTAAATCCTGCCATTACCACCTCAAAATTCTTAGACACATCTTTCTGTACCTCTCCTTTCCCAACAGACTCGCCGCTGTCCAATCTATTGTAATGTCAAGACTGGACTATGCCAACTCCCTCTACCTCGGGGTCCAAGCATACCACCTCATTAAACTACAAAGAGCACAAAATGCCACAGCCAAATTGCTTCTAGCACTTGGCCCAAGAGACCACACCTATCCAGCTCTCAGAACTTTCCACTGGCTCCCGGTTGGAAGAAGGGTGACTTTCAAAACCTTATGCATCTCCCACCGAGCAATGCATAAAACTGGCCCTCTATACCTACAGAACAAGCTAAACCCCTACCACCCACCGCGCACTCTAAGATCAAGCTCTGCTCTCCTTTTAGTGATACCCGACACCAACTCAGTCGGGTTAGGAGGATCATCATTCTCAGCCTTGGCCCCCACTCTATGGAACTCACATCCACCACACATTCGACACACCGACGACTACCTGTCTTTCTCCAAATTACTGAAAACGTGGCTCTTCCCCTAAACAAATGACACATTGAGCACATTGAATGAATAACCACAATAAACAGAAACCAAAAGTAGTTTGAACAAAGAAAAATAAAAGAACAAAGGGAGTTGATTGAACAGATAGAAAGACTAAAACGGATAGTGTAACTAAAATGGATAGACTGAGTGAAACGGATAGAGTAAGTGAAATAGCTGGAATAGATGGAACAAATAGGGTAGATGGAACAGATCGAGTACATCACATGGATAGAGTGGATGGAACAGATAGAGTAGATGGAAAGGATAGAGTAGAAAAAACGGATACACTAGATGGAACGGATAGACTCGATAGAACGGATAGACTGGATGGAAAGGATAGAGTCAATGGAACGAATAGAATGGATGCAACAGACTGAGTAGATGGACCGGATTGAGTGAATGGAACGGATAGAGTAGATGGAATGGATAGGGTGGATGGAACAGATGAGTGATTGAATGGATAGAGTAGATGGGATGGATGAGGGATGGATGAGGGATAGAACAGATGAAGTGAATGAAACGGATTGAATAGATGAAGAGAATGGAACGGATGAAGTGCATGAATCACACAAAGTAGATGGTGTAACGATCCATGTCCCTGACCCCCTCAGGTATAACAGCCCCCTGGCGCCCTTCACACTGGCCCCAGGGGCCTTAAAACTCCATCAGAAACATAAATGGAGTCAGTCCAGGCGCCTTTGGCACCAGCCTCATTATCAGGAATAAAGCAATCCCAGTTTAAGACCTTAATCCAAGATGGAGGCCTAGTACACAGCTCAGTTCTTTAGAACCAAGCTATGCAGTCTAGTGTTTTGGGTGTGGCTGGGCCTGGAACTACGTGCCCTGGAACTACTTTACCTGGGCTATTTAAACCACACCCAAACAGCAGAACACACTTCGAGTTACTCTGCACTCTTGCAACGTAACGCTCACCGTGTCCATCTCCTGCTCATCTGCTTTTCCGGCGGCCTGAACCTGAAGCCCAAGATCCGGATTCCATTAATAACCTGGAAGAAAAAGAACAGCATTAGCAAAAAAGAACACTTACGTGTGAAGTAACCGGCCTTGAATCCATCCTGAAGCAACTAGGTCCATGGAACGCCCAGACCAACCACGCGCCCTGTACAGAGACGCAGGACGGAGAGTTCAACGCACAAAAACCTAAGGTGAGCAATAACTCCAAAGGAGGAGATTTGGAACCAGAGGGAAGTGGGAGTCTACCCATCACAGAACCAGTATCTTAACCCTCCATTCTCCTGTTATAGGCGCTACCCAATGTCTGGCACATAACCAAGCAGAGAGGGGTCTGGGATAGTACTTAGACCTCCATCCAGTACCATGTGGCGCCCCCGTGGATACCAAGTGAGCGTAACAATGGAAAGGATAGAGTACATCGAACAAATAGAATGGACGGAACGGATGAAGTGAACTGAACGGATGGAGTGAATAGAATGGATGAAGCGGATGAAACGGATGAAGTAGATGGAAAGGATGAAATGGATGGAATGGACAAAATGGATGGAACGGACGAAGTAGATGGAATGGACGAAGTGGATGGAACGGACGGAGTGGATGAAATGGACGGAGTGGATGGAACGGACGGAGTGGATGGAACGGACGGAGTGGATGGAACAGACGGAGTGGATGGAACGGATGGAGTGGATGGAACGGATAAAGGATGGAACAAATGAGGGGAGAGAACAGATGAAATTAATGGAATAGATGGAGTGTATGGAATAGATGAAGAGAATAGAACAGATGAAGTAGAAGGAATGGATGAAGAAGATGGAAAGGATGGAGCAGATGGAACGGATAGATTGGATGGAATGGATGAAGTGAATTGAACAGATGGAGTCGATGGAACTAATAGAATAGACAGAACAGATTAAGTGAATCAAAGAGATGAGTGGATGGAATAGATGAAGAGAATGGAACGGACGAAGGGGATGGAACGGACGAAGTGGGTGGAACGGATGGAGTGGATGGAGTGGATGGAAAGAATGGAACGGATAGAAAGAATGAAACAGATGGAACAGATGGAACAGACGGAATGGATGGAACGGATGGAGTAGAACAAGGAGTAGTTAGAATGGATGAAGTGGAATAAGCGGATCGAGTGGATCGAACAGATGGAGTAGATGGTACAGTTGGAGTGGATGGTAGGGTTGGAGTTGATTGAACGGATGAAGTGGAAGTTACGGATGGAACAGATGAAGTGCATAGAACCGATAGAGTGGATAGAACTGATAGAGAGAATGGAACGGATAGAGTGGATGGAACGAATAGAGTGGTTGGAACGGATAAAGTGGTTGGAACGGATAGAATGGATGTAACGGACAGTGCGGATGAAACGGTTGAAGTGGTCAGAACGGATGAAGTGGATGGAACGGATGAGCTGATAGAACGTTTGGAACGGATGGAAAGGATGGAGTGGATCGAGTGGATGGAACAGATGGAGTAGATGGTACGGTTGAGTGGATAGTACGGTTGGAGTAGATAGAACGGATGAAATGGATTGAACCAATGAAGTGGAAGTTACGGATGAAGTAGATGGAACAGACGAAGTGGATAGAACCGGTAGAGTGGATAGAACCGATAGAATGGACAGAACTGATAGAGAGAATGGAACACTACTACGCTTACTCTCTCCTATACACCATCATTCAACTAGAAAACAGCTATGCTATGACACATTTGGCTTAGCTGTTCTCATACTAGCATGACCCATGAACACCTCATCATCCTAAAAAAAACACGGCTAGCTGAGCACATACCGGCTAGCTTAAGTGTCTCCTCAGGCCTAACGCAGCCAGAACTCATTCTGGGTGTCCACCCTCCAGACTGAACACATCCAACTGATTTCCTCAGCACCACACCTACCGCTAAGAAGCAGCTATCATGCAATAACCACACCAGCTGCACACATATCCAGTGCGCCCACGCACCATACAACACTCTCTCTCTCTACTGACCTGAACTGCGGTTCCTGAGGGCGTTCAACCTACCAGCATTTTGAGGTCATACCAATGAGACATGAGGCGCTATATAAATGCCAAGTAACATAACATAACATAACATAACATTCCCCCAGAAGCTCACTGTCTCCTGTCACTGGCTCTGGTTTACTCTAGGCTGGACTACTTAACAGTCTCTTTTTAAATCTGCCTGCCTCTACTGTCCGCCCTCTACAACTCATCCAGAACAGGACTGTGAGACGTGTCCTTGACCTCAAGCCCAGGGATCGTATCTCTCCAGTCCTGAAATCTCACCTTTGGCTCCCAGTGTCTGCAGGGATCAAGTTCAAGACCCTCTGCATTGTCCACAAGGCCCTCTGAGGCCTGGGACCTCAATACCTCCAACTCTCTGTTCGTAAATATCTTCATAATAGAGCTCTTCGCTCCTCCACCTCCAACTCGCTCAGGGTCAGTTGCTTCTCCAAGCAACGAGTTGGGGGTAGATCTCTTTCTTTGGCTGGTGTCTCCCCCTGGAACAGCCTGCCAGCCTCTATAAAACTTGAGCAGAACCATCTCCGGTTCTGTAAGCACCTCACAAGACCTTCCTCTTTGTTTCTATCTTCCCTCTTCCTCTCGCCGGCTGATCTGCTGTCTGACACTGCACTGGTCACCTGGCTACGCTCTGAATTCGGGTCCAGGTCCCTGCCTAACCAGTTGCACACCGGCGCTGCCTCCTGGCATCCCTTGCACTTCAGTCTGTATCTGCAACCCTACAGTCCCCTTACCTGCATTATTGGACACCCGCTGTCTGCACTTTAACCCTCTCACTTGCTCCTGCTGCCCGCATTACTTTTTTATCCCTTGTTTTGCACTCTCCCATCCTCACCTTCCCCTGGCACTTGCCCTCTCCCCTCTCTGCCCTGCACTTGCGCGATCTCAATGTCACTAGGCATAGTACGTTCGTTGTCTTTGTCCTCCCTATGTTTTCCCCTCCGTTTCTTCATTGCGCCTTGAAACACTTGTGTATAGGCACTTTATAAATGCCATATCATATCAAATGATATGATAAGTGTGGCCTAATGTAATCGTTTTACCTCACACAAGCATGGGAATTGATTGAGGCCTGGGACTGGTGGGACTTCTAGGAACTCTGGGTGACCCCACTTTCCGCTTTTTGAAAAGATTGGTGGGAAGTCATGCAAGACTCACATGTCTGGAAATCATTTTGTATAGGGAGGTTGAGTGTTTCAAAACCTTTTCCAGTTACATGCGGCTTGCATGACTACCCACCATTCCTCCCAACAGTCTCCAGACTCAATGAATTACTTTGTCTGTCTTTGTCGCTTGTCTTGTTTTGTGTTTCATAAATTGCCATTGTAGTCAGTAGCATGTCATTTTATCTGAAGTTAGTAAGGGGAGAAGATTACAATTACTGAACTTCTGGGTCATCGCTGCAACTGCCAGCACAGCAGGGGACAAATTCTCAGATTCACACAAAATATCGACAAACGCAGCGTAGGAAAGGTGTAAGAAAACCTTCTTTTGTGACATCTATTGAAAAAGTATCAGGAAAAAGTAAAACAGTGAAATAGAATCTTTTTTATTAAGGGACTAGGGGCCTCATTACTAGGTGGGTGGTAAGGGATTACCGGTACCGGTAAGGGCACCGTTACCGGTAATCCCTTACCGCCCTATTACGAGTTCCCTTTGCGGGTCCTCCCTTAAGTCCGGCCTCATTACAACCCTGGTGTTAAGGGGTTAACGGCGCCGTAAAAGGCTGCGGCGCTGTTAAACCCTTAACGCCCGATTCACACTTTAACGCCTGCTTTTTGCAGGCGTTAAAGTCCAACCCGCTAAGGAACCTTGGTGCTAATTACGGCACCGTAATTTACAGTGCCGTAATTAGCGCCTTCCCCATTCCCATTGAGCCCTATGGGCCAAAAATAGGAATGGGGAAGGGGCCATGGTGAATGGGGATTTACCACCCCGCCAACCTTGGAATGGGGCGGTAAATCCGCCATCCACCATGGCGGAATCCGGCATGGACCATCGTGCTAATAGCTAATAACACCATGGTCCAATGCCAGGGTTGTAATGAGGCCCCTGGTTTTACCAGGCGTTAAGGACGGGACCCACAAAGGGACTTTGGTGCTAATAACGGTACCGCAATTTGCGGTACCGTTATTAGCACCTTCCCCATTCCCATTGAGCCCTATGGGGGCTCAAATGGGAATGGGGAAGGGCTTTGGTGAATGGGGAATTACCGCCCCCACCAACCTTGGAATGGGGCGGTAATAGCTCCATTCACCAGGGCGGAGTCGGTAAGGATTTGGAGGCAGCCCTGGCGCTAATAGCGCCATGGTTACCTCCAAACTCCTAATGAGGCCCATGGTGTTTATTATTATTATTATTATTATTATTATTATTATTATTATTATAGTATTTATTGAGCACAGACCTAGCTTAAGGAACCAACAGAGCACTGTACAAGTCATAGGGGGAAGTACTCAGTGTGAGAAGCAGAGACACAAGGGAGGGGGAGCTAACAACGGGGGCGGGCAGGCAGGCAATTGTGTTGCAAGTGATCAAGAAGGAACTGGGGAGAAAACAGAGTGAAACCTATTGCTTAGCTTCTGGCGATTTGGGGAGTGTGTGTCAAAAGGGGATAACACAGGGATCAACAAACATCAAAAACAAATACAAGCAGAAAAAATGGGTTTAAATAGGAACACATAGGGCCTCATTACGACCCAGGCGCTAAGTGTTTAACGGCGCCGTAAAAGGCTGCGTCACCGTTAAACACTTAGCGCCTAATCACGAGGTCCCTTTGCGGGACCCAACCTTAACGGCTGGTTTTACCAGCCGTTAAAGTAGGGTGCCGCAAAGGGACCTTGGTTCTAAGTACGGTGCCGCAATTTGCGGCACCATACTTAGCGCCTTCCCCATTCCCATTGAGCCCTATGGGGCAAAAATGGGGAAGGGCCCATGGTGAATGGGGAATTACCGCCCCGCCAACCTTGGAATGGGGCGGTAATTCCGGCATTCGCCATGGCGGACCCCGGCATGGACCATGGTGCTAATAGCACCATGGTTTAGCGCCGGGGTCGTAATGAGGCCCATAGTATTTTTGAAACTTAAAAAATGGAGATAGCATGAGGCCGTTTAAGAATTCCTTATGAGCCCCTACAACTTCAAAACTGCATCAGAAGTCCTCTCCTAACGTTATCTACACACGGGACTACGGGTAATGTATCACTCACATTTATTCCAGTTAACAATCTACATTATACACTGGCCACACACTCTCATTTGACATACTAATATTTGACTCTCCCATTTGCCATAATAACGTTTGATGAGGAGCTGAAATAGCTTGCATGCTGGAATGTGAATGCCTAGAGATAGTTGTGTGTGTGCCTGGTGTGTGGGTGCAACTTCTTGTGTGTCTTTCTTCCTCCAATACCCTTACCTGGCAATGAATTAGCACATAGAAAAAGAATAGTATAACAAATATTCAGTAGGTACAGGGACCAAACAGTAAAACGCATTTTGTTACACATGTTCGTGATACCTGTGCCCACAGACATGTCAGAATTGCCCGTTAAAACTGTGTTTCATTCTGAGAATTCAACATCTTTATGTGCCAGGCTTGCCTTGTAAGACATGTTATAATACTGAAAGTGCCACTGCAGGATAACCCTGATAAACACGCTTTCATGCATAACGTACCAAACAATGTCAGCATTGCCCATAAAACATGTTTTCAAAAGACAATGGTGCATCAACGTGTTAGTCTTGCCCTGGGCACAAGCAATCTACAAACACGCATGCACACTCTCGGAAACACACACCCACACACACACCCTTTCTCATACCTTTTATTTGTTAGTTACCTTTGTGCTGATGCACATTCCCAGAACCGAGGGAGGTGAAAACTTGAAAGTCTTAAGTATGCATATATTTGCATTTATGGTGCTCTGAAAGATTGATAACAAGGACTCTCAACGTAGCAAGGGGAGAGGGAGCAGCACAAGAGCTCACCACCTTCCTGCAGGAATTCATCCTGCTTGCACATTGGCCATTTTATGCCTGGATTGGCTGTATGGCCAAGATCTGCATGAGCCATTCAGCAGGCACAATAATGTGGGCTCCTACAGTGAGAGAGGAATTTGCCATGCACTTCTTTTGTTTTGAGTGCCCAGTGGCACCAGCTCCTGCGAATGGTCAGGAATAGAGGACAGAGCATGCATTTCAGCCTGATATTTATTGACCTCTCTTATGCCTATTATGCTCATCCAAAACAAGTGGATTGAACCATGAACCAAAACAATATGTTGTGGATGAGAACAATTATCATTACATATTTGTTGTTCACATACACCAATGTATGCCTTATAAACAATCTCTTAAAAAAACATAATTTTCAGGACTCTAATTATTATGACAACCAACGTCAGGTACTTTGAAGCTAATAGTATTTATTGCCATTACCCTAAAACGTTGCCACAGGGTTAGTGCTGGTGGCCCCCAATCGGCACACAGGGTTAGTGCTGTTGGCCCACAATCGTGAATCTATTCTTCAGAGCAGAAGCAGATCTTCCATCTTGACAAGCAGCTCCAAGGTGAAAGAGGCATCTTGGTTCACTTGAAACCTGGCCGACTCCCCACCGGCCCCCATCCCCACCCCAACTGCCTCTCCCGACATATTCTTGCCACAGAACATACCACACAGACCTCCAGCCATACCATCCAATGCCAGCCTCACCCATCCTAGCATCCTACCTCACCCCTCTTCCTCCCCTCTGCCCCCCAATACCCCACCTCTCCAACCCTACAATTGCTTTGTTTCCCTAAATGATATTTAGGCTACCCTTGCCAATACCCTTCTCTTGGCTTCACCATCGACCCTCACACGCACAACACTGGCACCCCAGAGTTCTTTAAAACACTGACACTGCACTGCCTGGATCCTTTTACCTCTGCACACTTCAACCAATCCCCCCCCAGATCTATGACTGCACCTCTCTCTTACACACGTACAACCTCCCCCAATGCACCCAACCCAGTGAAAGAACAATATGGCTACCATGGCTAATCGATCTGGCATAAGAAATCAGAAGCCCCAGGTAGTAGAAGATAAGACTCAGGAAACAAAGGGGGAGAGAATCAACCTCCCCCCCATTCTGAACTGCACTTGCCATTAGTGGTTGGGACAGACTTCCATTCAGAAGTACAACTGGAAGCACGTCAGGAGGCTGGTGAAACACAAACCTATTCTGTGCCTATAATTAATCCAGCCGTGCCCCCTTTGAAGAGCAGGAATAAAGGTCTGAAAAGAAATGGACCCAAGCAAATAAAACCAAAAAACAAACAGGGAAGATTCATACGACTGAAGGGTTGAGTATCTCCTCCATAGCTGGTTTGCTAGCTGCAGGTGCAAGTATGGAAATCAAACCCTTAGAAGCTAAACTTGCAACAGCAATTGTAGACCGGACCCACGTCCATGACATTATTATGAATGACTTCTTGAATACCATTTCATCGGCAGTAGCAGAACCAGAGATAAGTGTTGACTGTGGACAGAGTCTAATGCAACAGATGCATGATGTGTCAGCCATGGGGTCCTGTAAAGTGACTCCAATCAAGCAATACCACTAAGTCAGTGCCTCGTCTGGGACGCCCAAGGGAAGACCTTGTTTATATATTTTTATGACAAGTTATACTCTGGATGATAAACCCTTATATAACGCCCCTCTCTTTGAATCACCCTGACCTCACTGAGCCAAGAAGTAGGTGTGTTTTGAAATTTAAAAGATTTATTGGAAAAATTAAACAATATATATATATATATATATATATATATATATATATATATATATATATATATATATATATATATATATATATATATATGTATATATCACACTTTTATAATAAATTAATATTTGATATCACACTTAGGCATATGAATATAATGTTGATCAACTATAGATAATCTGACACTAGCACACTTCTTTACAATCAATGAGGAGTTTGAATAGGAAGGATAAGGTAGCAGAAAATACTTTTATGGATTCAAGGAAAAGCAATGAGGGAAAAATGCAGCACAGAAATAAACTTGATATGATTTCAACAAAAGATAATATGATCACTTTTTCTTTGACAATTCCCTCCCCCCTATGCAAGATAAGGAGATGGAAGGCGAGCACACAATTCTCAGGAATACAAAATGCAATAAAAATGTCCAGTTCCCTCCAGCGAGCTTAGAGGAAAACAGGACTTTTTTCCGAGTGTGTCGATCGCGATTACGGTGGAACTATAAGGACAAACGATTCCAAAGATACGGACGATTTTATGAAGGTAGTTTTTCAGAAATGAAATAATGATTCAAAATGGCAAAATGACACTTTTACAGGTTTAAAATCGGAGAATGAACACACGATTCCTATGATGCAAATCTGGACAGGTTCAAATGTTTTGAATCAGATCATTTTAAACTAAGAGATTGGTTTTGCACAGTTCTGGCTGAGTACTCACACTACGAATTTGAAATAGGCCGTCACGGTCTGGTCAGCAGGTTGGGACTGGACTCCTGGCGGGTGGTTCTGAAGTCACAGCTCTCTGGGTCAGCTCTGCTCTGCACTTCACAGTGGTCTGGTCTGGGTCTCTCTGGTTCTGGTCTCTCTGGATACAGCACTGCTTTCTGGGTCTGCTACCGGTTCTGGCAAAAGTTCTTGGCAAAGAATCCAACAGCTCGCCCAGCTGTAGAATAGTTTGGTTGGATTGCTGGATTCTGAAGGCCTGCTGAGAAGAGTTCTCAGCTTGTGGGTTAGGCCTTTGCTTTAATTTCTGTAGTCTATCTGGAGTCTACGTTCTAGATGTTCCTTCTAGATGTTGTGTGGTCCGGCAAAACGCTTTGCAAGAAAATGAAAAGTGAAATCTCTTGCCTGTCCAAGCAGTCTCTTTTTATGTGTTTTGAAAGTGGGTGGGTCGGCTCATTCTGCATGCCCAACCCTCTCATGATTTGATAGGTCAAGGATTCTCTGTGACCTGATTTGAGAAGGGATAGTGTGTCAGAGTGGGTCAGAGTCTTACAGTCTATTGAGGAAACAGCCCTTTGCTTTTACTTAGAAAATTAATTTTTCATAACTAACAGGTTTCCCAGATACACACGTCGTTGAAATTACATACACATTTCACAGATTAATGTAAGATACTCTCTCGCCCAACTCTGATCCCCCTCAGAGCCGGGGTTCACAAATGGCAACATTTTGTGCTTTTTAGTGACTTTCGCCATATTGGTTTTTCCTCAAAATGTACACAGACCTGCACCCCTTCCCTGAGCATATTATTGGAAATGACTATGTCTCTATCCAAAACACAGTGTCTGCAATATTAATAAATAGCGGTGTTCGGTCCCAGAACACCGTACAAAGTGGAATTTGGGCTCAAATCGTGAGGGCATTTTTCATTTTCAGGAACTTCTGTGAGCTTAATACAAGATTTTAGAAGCATTTAACTTAAACATATATTTGCTGCAATATGAATCCACAGTCCTGTCTGGCCCGCCCCTAGGAACTGGGGGAGTCAGGGATCACATGTCTCTCCTTCAGGCAGAGCTCTGTTTACAGTCCACATCCAAAATCAGCATACCCCATTCATTAGAAAGGGTCTACTGTGTTGGGTCCAGCAGACTGCAGGGAAGTCCCCTCCCTCTCAATCAACAGGGCCATGTGATATCCTGCCTCCTTGTGTGGGTCTCTGGGGTATTAAGAGTTCTCAGGAAAGGCCAGTCTTTTGAACTTTTAATTACATAAGACCCCCTTCTCTTCACTGCCCAGTTCTGCAAGACAGCTCTCCTGTCAGGATTTATAGAGCGCCAGCGCCGGTCAGTGTCCAATGCCGGAACTGCACCTATTTTTGACAGCTGTCTTGAATTCATACATTTCAAAAGGAAAGGATTTTACTTGATAGTATATGATCCTTGCTTGACATGGCATTGATGTGGATCTGTAGTAGAGTAGAGTAAAACACTCAACCATAGTTGGATTTTTGTTTGGTGGTTTCGGGCCCATGATCTTAGCAATTTTTGACATTAATAAAAACGGGTTTTGAACAGAACCATCTTTCTTTGCACTGGTGGGTGGCAGGTCAGGGGACCATTTTGGTGTGCGCAAAACTGCACGGTTCTCCTGGATACTGGCGCAAATGTGGGATTTTCCACCATCTTGGATTTCCTAAGCCCACAGCACCAAATGTTGCAGCATAATAGTCCAAACGTGGGTCAGGACACCCAACAAGCCCCCCGCCTGATTGCGCTTTGATTTGGAGTCGAGGGGGAGTCGGGTGCCAAGGATGTTTTGATCCACACAATGGGATGTCCGCATCATCTTCTTCTAATTCCACAGATGACAAAGTTCAGCATCTTTTCCTCCAACAGGGTGGATCGATCGGTTCTCCTTGCCGGTCCTGATGGGAGTATTGGGCGGTACCCCAGGCCCCTCGGATCTTTGCTCCCGGTCCCCAGGTTGTCTTCCTTGGTCAGTCTCCATGGTTTCATCTCTCCTAGGATGACAAAGCAAAGCGGCAATACCTATTCATAGACATTTCGCCCCCACTATTGATATAGTGGGGAGGCATATACATTTTATGAATCAAAAGACATGAACATATACATTTTATTTTTTTCAGGAGACAAGAACATATACTTTTTTTTTTAATCAGGAGACAATTTGCATTCAAAAATCATAGAATTTTATAGGCTATATGTGGAATATTTTAGGGTTGGAACTGAATTACTCTGGAGTGGCCCCCTCTGGTATTGCAGAGGACTCCTCCAGTTGCTGCAGAGTGTGCCTGGGATGGCAACACTTTAGCTGATTAATATGGACCCACTTCTCTTCCCCTTCCGCCAAACTACCTTTGAGGATGCAGATCTTGTAAGCGACTGGGGATATCTTGTCTATAATTTCAAACGGTCCCTTCCATGTAGGCAAACATTTTCGCTGTTTGGCCTGGTTTCTTTGGAAATTGTATAGATAGACCCGGTCTCCCACATTGTATTTTTTCCGGTGGTCTTCAAATCGTAATGGGTCTACATGCTATCAGCTGATCTTTCTAGATTCCGCTGAGCATAGGCAAAAGCATGTTGAGGGTGTTTCCTTAAATTCTTCACATACTCATGAGTTGTGGAGGCATTTTTTCAATGTCTGCTCTTGGGTCCTGTAGAGCAAATGCTGCGGAAGCACCATCTTGCGTCCAGTCATCAGCTCAAATGGTGACATTTTGGTTGTAGATGAAGGGGTAGATCTGATGGCCATTAGGACCAGAGGTAATCAGGTATCCCAACTTGGCCCAGAATCTGCCACAAACTTTTTTAAGATGCTCACTATGGTTCTGTTGTATCTCTCCACTGCACCAGAAGAGGCTGGCCGGTAAGCAATATGTAGCTTCCTTTTAACCCCCAGTATCGCCCACATCTTAGTCATTACTTCGCTGGTAAAATGGCTACCTCTGTCTGACTCAATCCTTTGGGGTAGACCAAAATGCGAAAAGATGTGGTTGATCATTAGGGCAGCTGCTGTTTCTGCCTTGCAGTTTGGGGCCGGGAGAGATTCCACCCACTTGGTAAACAAGCATGCGACCGTCAACATGTACTTGTTTCCCCTAGAAGAGCGAATCACGGGGCCTATGAAGTCGATTTGGAAATCTGACCATGGCAGTGTCATCCCACTCTTTGGAGAGGCGCCCGGTGTGTGAGGGATGTTGGCTGAAATTGTGCACACACAAGACACCCCTTCAAGTATTGGTCGAGGTCCTGCCCCATGTGTGGCCAGTATGCAACCTCTCTTAAGATCTCAAGTGTTGTATGCAACCCCGTCTGACCGGCGGTGGTAGCATCATGGGCATGACTTAACATCAGGCTTCGGAATGAGGTAGGGACCACCCACTGATCATGGCCAGCTTGGGATTTCCTTACCAACAAACCGTCTTGGATTCGGAACATCTTTGGACATTTCATCAACACTCTGAGGTCCTCTTTCCCAATGTAATCAGTATCTGTCAGGGGGAAGTTCTCAGGGTCCTCAATGTGTTGGTAAAACTTACCAGTTATTGTATCCCCCTTGTGAGCCATAATCAAATCAGCATCTAGGGTCTCCTTACTCCATTGTGAAGTTGAAAGATCATTGTGAGCATTTGTCTGGGACCTAGTGATAGAAGTGACCTGGAGTTCCCCCCAACAGGGACTCTATTTCTATTAGATCCCCTTGGATGGCCCCGGTTTTGGCCAGCTGCTCAGCTAAGTCATTTCCAGTCTTGTCTGGTCCCTCTGCTTTGGAATGACCCTTGATCTTTTTCCAGTAGATGGCCACCCCGTTCGAGGTGACCAGATTATCAATGTTTTTAATTAACTTCCCATGTTTCAAGGGTTTGTTATTAGCACATAACATGCCTCTGGTTTTCCAATTAACCAGGTGCTCCACGACCCATTCCGTACATAATCTGAATCTGTGATTATGACCAGTTTGTGGAGTTGATGTTGGACAGCAGTGAGGATGGCTTGATGCACAGCCATCAATTCTGCCACCTGACTACTTCGGGGACCAATTTTGTACCCAGCGGAGGGTTCTGGGGACTCATTCACCCATGCATTCCCTACGCCGGCCACCAGTTCTTTCTCCCCATCGTTGTCAACATGGTAAGAGCATCCATCCACATAGACAGTGGGCATTCCCTCACACTTGTCTTCTTCAAAGACTTTGTGTGGAGAATTTAGGTATGCCTCCATGTTGTCCTTGATTTTTAGACTTTCGTCCTCGAGACAGTTTTCTCTGGCACAATCATGCAAGTCAGCCAGACCTTGCGCGAGGGGACTCTTCTTGTTTTGGCCATATCTGACCTCCACTGGAAAGCCTTGCATTGACAGAATCCAGGAAGTAATTCAGGAATTACTCACATTTCCGGCTCGGATTCTGTCACTTTTGAGATTTGTGGAGTCTCCACTATGATGTGTTCCCCCTGTATGAACGGGTATTAATTCTTCAATGCCCACACCGTTGCCAGGAGTGCCTTCTCACAATTGTTGAATTTTTCCTCCACAGAGGATAAAGTTTTGCTCGCATAAGAGATTACTTTATTGACCTTGTCATGCTTTTGGTATAATACTGCCGTCAAGCACGTATTAGAGAACCCTGTCTCCAGGAAAAACTCCTTGTTTCTGACAGGGTAAGCTAGGCAGGGCGATTGTGAGAGGCTTATTTTGAGCTGTCTTACTGCCTCGGCTTGTTCTGGACCCCATTCCCACTTGACCCCCCCTTCAAAAGATGAATCAGGGTCTAGTGATCTCTGCGTAGCCCTCAATGAACTTTCTGCTGTAATTAGTCAGTCCAAGGAGGCTCCTTAGTTCCCGCAGAGTTGTGGGATCCTTCAATTTTTGGAGGGCTTCCACTTTCTTTTCCTGGGGACAGAGAATCTGAGGAGTAATCTCATGCCCCAAGAAATTAACACGGGTTCTGCACCACTGTGCTTTCTGAAAGGAAAGTTTTGCCCCGGGGGCCCTCAACTGGGTCAGAACATAACGGATCTCTGCTATGTGTTCTTCCACAGATGAACTTTTGATGAGGACATCATCTACATAAGCCAGGTTACCCCTCGCACCCAGGTCAGGCATGGCCTTATGTAGGAAAATGTTGAACTCATTGCTGGAGTTGAGGTACCCGAAGGGAGTCTAGGTCCATGAGTACTGCTGGCCCCCAAAGGTAAAAGCCAGCTTGTATCGGTCCTCCCTACTGACAGGCACAGTCCAGTACCCATTGGTCAGGTCTATTGCGGTGAATACCTATGACCCCGGAATCTGGGCCAGCCCTTGGTCAATGTAGGGCAGAGGCCATCTGGAAGTATGGACCCATTTGTTGAGCTCCCTAAGGTCGGCGCAGAGTCTCCACTGGCTGTTTGGCTTCAATATTCCCAGCATCGGATTATTGAAGGTGCTGTGTACTAAACAGATTATTCCCCGGGACTCAAGGTTCTTAATTATTTCAGTAAGGGACTCCATTGATGCGAGAGGCAAGCAATATTGCTTCACAAACACTGGAGTCATGCCAGGGTCCGTGGGAATTGTTGTCGTGTGGATGTCATATGAGTCTACCGCAAAGAGATCTTGGAAATCCAAGAAAACCTGTTTCAACTTTTGCTTCTGTTCCAGAGTCACGCATGCATCAGCTCGGTTGACTCTCTCTTCCACCATCTGCCGGAAGCCTGGAAAGACTTCTGGTTTTGCTATCTCAGCGGCTTCCTCCAGCTGGGTGGAGAAGTCCCTGGTCAGAGTGCTGATTTGGACTTGAGGCTTCAGGTGGGCAAGGCAGCCCTCATGGACCTGGAAAATCACCTCATCCCTCCTGAAGTCACAAGTCACATCTTCCTTACCATAAGGGCAGGAAGTGTACACCAGGAAGTTGCCCCCATGCCGGGTAAGGATCCTGTCTGGTGTAGTGTGGCCATCACTGTCACTGTCAAAACAGTCCTTGGGGATTGGTCCTAACAGTTCATTTCCTAAATCAATGGAGAAATGTTGGTCATCAAACCGTCATTCCAATAATGGTGCCCGCGGCTAGAGTAAAACTCTTTAAGTCGCTGTTATCCACCTCTATTGGAATGGTGTCATGTTCTATGTTGACTAATGGTGTTGGGTTTAACCCCAACCCTTGCTGTTGGAGAGAAGCATTTAGATGCATATAAGCATCAGGGTTTTTCAATTTTTGTCCTCTTTTAACTTTCACTTCCAGGGAGAATTGTCGGGTCCTTTCTGGGATGGTGACTTCCTCTTTAACCTGAATTTCAACTTCATAAGGTAGCAATTGAGCTGACCTAAATCCTTTTTCTGGATCATCAAAGCCCATGGGCTTATCCGCTAATCGGGAACAAGCTTTGAAGTTTATTAGGTCCAAACTAATGGCAAAGCGATTGAGAATGTCACTGCCTAGGTAAAAGGCGGCAGAGACATCTCGCACAACCTAACAATTATGGACTATGCTCTTGTTGCCAATGGAGATTTAGAGCATACACCTGCTTGGCAGGAGATGTTTGGAATTAGGTGCTTCCAGGTCCATTTCCTATTTGTCTATCAGTTTGAATGCGGGAATGGCTGCATCTTTTGGGAGTTGGCAGAACATGGCTTCGCTGATGAAGCTCTTACCGTTGTTCACACACACTTGGGCGAGAACAGAGTCCTTCCCATCATTTAACTGAACAGGGATGAACAACTGTTCTCCAATTTGCTGAATATCAGCCAGGCTCTGAGCTGATTTCACATCTTTCTGGACTATCGGAGTGGGAATGTCTGATTGTGGATTAGTAAAGAATTTCGGAGTGTTTCCTTCCAGTGTGGAATACCACCTTAAACTGGAAGGAAGGTTGATTTATAGAAATAGAGAGGACCCTCCATCACCAGTCTGTTGTCCTACTGCTATTACTGTCACGTCTGGAATTTGGTTGTTCTGGAAGTGAAATTCTACTTGGTCAGATTTTTGTTCAACCATGTGGCATGTGCCGTTTAAACTAATATGGTTGACACTCTGTTTTAATTTTATTGGTCGGCCAGTCTGGGTCCAGAGGACCTTGTTTACGCAATCTAATAGGGGTGACAACCTTCTCAGGAGGTCATTCCCTAGTAAACAAGGGGTGCCCTCTGGAGTCACGACTATGACTGGGTGTTTCACCTTGTGTCGCCCAATTTTGATGTCCAAATCTGCAGTCCCCTCGACGGGAATTTCCTTCCCGGCAAAGTTCTGGAGTTGTCCAGGAAGAGAGGTGAGAGGAATACGGTAATTCTTCCCCCTTCCTGCATTTAGTTCATCAACGGCCCTTTTGGACAGAAGGGTAGCTTGGGATCCAGTGTCCACCAGTGCCAAAATTGTACCCTGCCCCTGTACTTGTACCGGGGCATAGTATCCTTCCTCCTTCTCCTCAAGGGGGCACATATAAGGACATTTTTGGACAACCAGTGGGCTAATTTTCTGGTTTTGGACATTGCGAGAGAAGAGATTTGGGCAGAATTCTGTGGAGAGTCATGGGAATCTGCAAGAAAAAGTTGGCAACTTGAAAGAGGACATTTGAGTTCCCCTGGTTCCAGTCCTGGGCCGCCCCCCCCTTTTTGGAGGCAGTCACCAGAATGGGTTTGAACCCGGGGATTTTGATGCTGTTGGTTCTGGAATAGGATGATGGGCGGCGACACCTCAGTCCCCACATCTACCCAGTCTATTGATGCGGTTTTGGGTTCCCCTGGTTCCGGTTCTGGGCCGCCCCCCCTTTTTGGAGGCAGTCACCAGGATGGGTTTGAACCAGGGGTTTTGGGTATTGTTGGTTCTGGGATAGGATGATGGGCGGCAACAGCTCGATCCCCACATCTACCCAGTCTATTGATTCGGTTTTAGGTTGCCCTGATTCTGGTTCTGGACCGCCCCCCCCTTTTTGGGGGCAGTCACCAGGATGGGTTTGAACCAGGGGTTTTCGGTATTGTTGGTTCTGGGATAGGATGATGGGCGGCGACAGCTCAATCCCCACATCTATCCAGTCTATGGATGCAGTTTTGGGTTCCCCTGGTTCCGGTTCTGGCCCCCTCCCTTTTTGGAGGCAGTCACCCGGATGGGTTTGAAACAGGGGTTTTCGGTCTTGTTGGTTCTGGGATAGAATGATGGGCGGCGACAGCTCAATCCCCACATCTACCCAGTCTGGGTTGGAATCCCTTGGGACCCATTTGTCCTTGGGAGGAGTTCCCCTATCTCTGAAGGAGAAGATCCTTTTCCCAGGATCCTCTGAGGATCCCTCTCCCTCAAATTGGAAGACCTGTACCTCCTCCACAAAATGGGTCTGTTTGGGTACTTTGTTTCTCCTACCCCCCTCTGCTCCTTGGGAGGCAGACATTCAGGGGCACGAGATTTTGTTTCCAGTTCCTGGGCTTCCAGGGGCTGTTTACAAGTGGGGAAGGAAGCTTCCTCCAAGGCTTGACACCCCCCTTCCTCTTGTGCCTCCTCCCTGGGAACCGGTGGGTTATCGGGATGCTGCCCCCGTCATTGTTCTGGAGCACCAGGCCCAGAGTTTGGGGAATTCTGCAGCAGCATGCTCATATGAGGGTTCTGTTGAGCCCTCAGTATGTGACCCAGATCCCGTGCCATATTTTGGACCTGGCGGTCTAACTGTGAAACCCGTTCAGGCTGATATGGGGTTCTATTTTCTCCCCTGGGCTGATCCCGGGAAGGGTAGCTATCCCTTCTCTGGTAGTACCCTGGGTTGGGAAGATTTGGGTACCCCTCCACCCTTGGCCTCCCCTCTCCCGGATTCGGTTGTCTGGGCTCAGGGAATTGCGGAAAGAAGGATGGATGATTTTGGGGCTGGAAGTTGGGTGGACAACTGGGGAACAAGTTCTGCCCAGTATTTGGTGAATTTCTGCCCTCCTGTGGGAAGTTAGGAGGGAAGTTCCCTGGGTCAGGTGCTTGGCTGGATCCCCCCCTTGGGCTGGAGGAGTCCACACATAACCCAGGATGGGTCTGTTTCCCTTGTAGCGGGGACTTACATAGTCAGGGGAGCGAGGGACCCCATTTGTAGGACTAGCTCCTTGACTCCCTGTCTGTGACTGGCCCGAAGGCCTTCTGGGCTTAGAATTATTTGGTGCAGGCAGGTTTTTAGGCCCCCCATCTCCAAATCTAAAACGGGGCAACCTTTACCTCTGCCACCTTGGCAGCAGCATGGGTGCTGTTGGTTTTGGGGTTTTTTGGGCTAATTCTTATTTTCCACTGGTTTCTGCACCTCATAGATGCGGGTGGCTTGCTCAATGACCCAGTCTAAAGATATTTTCTCGTGAAAGTCTCTCACGAGCTGGGTCATTATGTATTAGGGTAAGGCATGGAAGAACATATTAACAAATTCTTTACAGTCCGTGCGTACCCTTTTTGTAGTGTGCGCAAAAGCACGCTTTGACTCCTGCACAAATTCTTGTGGGGCCTGATCCTCCCCACATTGCAAATTGTAGGCTGCCTTGCAAGCCTCTTGGGGATTTCTGTGAACAGAAAAATGTTTCAAGATGGCCGTCCTGTAGGTGGACCATCTTCAATGATTTTGGTCCTCCAGCCCCGGAAAGAACCTGGAGTATTCTGGGGAGAATGTCCATTTGACATACTGAATGCAGCTACTGCTGTCCTTCAAATGGAAAGTCTCCATCATTTGCTTAAAGAGCTCCAAGTGTTCCCAAACAGAATATTTGGAGTTCTTGTGATAAGGCGTGATGACACTCCTGATTGCCTTAATCTGTTTTAAGGGGTCCTTAAGCAAGGCCCTTTTTGCCTTACTGGCCTTTTTGGTTCGGGTAACCCTGGTCCATTCATCCTCTGACTCAGAAGCACTGCTCCCAGAGGTGCCCGTCTGATCTTCCAGGTTTTCCCGGATTCTGCGAGCCTGCGAGGATTCTTGATCAAACTCTGCCTGGGTATCCAGGTCTTTCAAAATCAATTTATTGCTTTCCTCTTTCTCTCTGTCTAGTCGGATTTGCAGGGTGGCTACCTGCTCTGTGCAGGCCCTGTTAAAGTCTAGTTGTTGCTCCAGATTTTTCTGGCTCTGCAGTAGGGCGTCCAAACCTTCTTGGTACTCCTTCTGCAAGGCCAGACTTTTCCTGTTGCAGTATATCCATATCCTCCTTTATTTTAATAATATACTGCCTACTATCATTTTCTGACTCCTGGCTCCTCTGCAGCCTCTGCTCAGAAGAGACCAGGTCAGATTGGGCCTTCTCTAATGCCATCAGTTGCCTATTT
The DNA here is from genome assembly GCF_040938575.1 of Ambystoma mexicanum. Classification (NCBI taxonomy): domain Eukaryota; kingdom Metazoa; phylum Chordata; class Amphibia; order Caudata; family Ambystomatidae; genus Ambystoma; species Ambystoma mexicanum. Next base: position 521,580,031 of record NC_090934.1, read on the forward strand.
GCCAGATCTTGGCCTTCACCACATTTGTCCTGTATGGCTCCCATACATAACTATAAATATGCCGCTACCCTGGCAATCTTGTTGTGCTCATCATTGGCCTTAGGGGCCATATATAGTTCACTCAGGGACCCTGATCTCTCCATATATCTGACCCTGTTTCAGTGATCTGGGGTGCGATTGCCTGCAACCAGACCGCCTGGTCCTGATGAGCCCACTCACCTCTCACAAATAGCTTATGTAAGAGGTGTTCTCTGGCTATTTTGATATCTACCAAGGTCGTCATTCTTGAAATTGAATTTCTTCCTGACTTACAGAAGTTTGTATTTTATTTTGCAAAACAGACCGTTTCCTTAGAGCGTTCCTTTGAGGGGTGTTTTTACAGTGTAACACGGCGTGGTGATCCAACAGAATTTATATATCCTGTCAGTTAGCACAATGTATTAATCTGCACAAGTGATAGATCTAATCCAGAATCCCGGACGAGCCCCCAATCTGTCAAGTGACTCCAATCAGGCAATCCCACTAGGTCAGTGCCTTGTTTGGGACGCCCAAGGGAAGCCCTTATTTATATATTTTTATGACAAGTTATACTCTGGATGATAAACCCTTATATAACACCCCTCTCTTTGAATCACCCTGACCTCACTTAGCCAAGAAGTAGGTGTGTTTTGCAATTTAAAAGATTTATTGGAAAAATTAAACAATATGTATATATCACACTTTTATAATAAATTAATATTTGATATCACACTTAGGCATATGAATATAATGTTGATCGACAATAAATAATCTGACACTAGCACACTTCTTTACAATCAATGAGGAGTTAGAATAGGAAGGATAAGGTAGCAGAAAATACTTTTATGGATTCAAGGAAAAGCAATGAGGGAAAAATGCAGCAAAGAAATAAACTTGATATGATTTCAACAAAAGATAATATGATCACTTTTTCTTTGACAATTCCCTCCCCCCTAGGCAAGATAAGGAGATGGAAGGAGAGCACGCAATTCTCAGGAATACAAAATGCAATACAAATTTCCAGTTCCCCCCAGCGAGCTTAGAGGAAAACAGGTATGATTTTAAAGCAGGTAAGATCCTTTTAAATGTGGTGGCAATGAAGTGAAAAATATGGTGAAAATGCTTTCAATTCCCTCTAGAGGCTCAGGGTGAGTGAGAGATACTTTAAATCAGTTCAGGTCAGCCCTACCAATGGTTCAGGGATGGTTATCAGGTTGAAAACGGGATTCAAAAATGGAAGCAAAAGACAGATATTTTTACACATGGTTGAAATGAAGCAAACTGTCAATTCGCGGCACTTTTTTCCGAGTGCGTCAATCGCGATTAGAGAGGAACTATAAGGAGTAGCAAGTTTTGGGCTTGTTGGAAAGCTTACAATCTTAGCTTTAAAATGAAAGTGAAAACTCGCTTCTAGCACAAACGATTCCAAGGATACTGACGATTTTATGAAGGTAGTTTTTCAGAAATGAAATAATGATTCAAAATGGCAAAATGACATTGGTTTTGCACAGTTCTGGCTGAATACTCACACTATGAATTTGGAATAGCCATCAGGGTCTGGTCAGCAGGTTGGGACTAGACTCCTGGCTGGTGGTTCTGAAGTCACAGCTCTCTGGGTCAGCTCTGCTCTGCACTTCACAGCGGTCTGGTCTGGGTCTCTCTGGTTCTGGTCTCTCTGGATACAGCACTGCTTTCTGGGTCTGCTACCGGTTCTGGCAAAAGTTCTTGGCAAAGAATCCAACAGCTCGCCCAGCTGTAGAATAGTTTGGTTGGATTGCTGGATTCTGAAGGCCTGCTTAGAAGAGTTCTCAGCTTGTGGGTTAGGCCTTTGCTTTAATTTCTGTAGTCTATCTGGAGTCTACGTTCTGGATGTTCCTCCTAGATGTTGTGTGGTCCGGCAAAACGCTCCGCAAGAAAATGAAAAGTGAAATCTTTTGCCTGTCCAAGCAGTCTCTTTTTATGTGTTTTGAAAGTGGGTGGGTCGGCTCATTCTGCATGCCCAACCATCTCATGATTTGATAGGTCAAGGATTCTCTGTGACCTGATTTGAGAAGGGATAGTGTGTCAGAGTGAGTCAGAGTCTTACAGTCTATTGAAGAAACGCCCCTTTGCTTTTACTTAGAAAATGAATTTTTCATAACTAACAGGTTTCCCAGATACACACGTCGTTGAAATTACATACACATTTCACAGATTAATTTAAGATACACTCTCGCCCAACTCTGATCCCCCTCAGAGCCTAGGTTCACAAATGGCAACATTTTCTGCTTTTTAGTGACTTTCGCCATATTGGTTTTTCCTCAAAATTTACACAGACCTGCACCCCTTCCCAGAGCATATTATTGGAAATGACTATGTCTCTATCCAAAACACAGTGTCTGCAATATTAATAAATAGCGGGGTTCGGTCCCAGAACACCGTACAAAGTGGAATTTGGGCTCAAATCGTGAGGGCCTTTTTTTTTAATTTTCAGGATCCCCAAATTGTACATTTCTGTGAGCTTAATACAAGATTTTAGAAGCATTTAACTTAAGCATATATTTGCTGCAATATGAATCCACAGTCCTGTCTTGCCCGCCCCTAGGAACTGGGGGAGTCAGGGATCACATGTCTCTCCTTCAGGCAGAGCTCTGTTTACAGTCCACATCCAAAATCAGCATACCCCATTCAATTGAAAGGGTCTATTGTGTTGGGTCCAGCAGGCTGCAGGGAAGTCGCCTCCCTCTCAATCAACAGGACCATGTGATATCCTGCCTCCTGGTGTGGATCTCTGGGGTGTTAAGAGTTCTCAGGAAAGGCTAGTCTTTTGAACTTTTAATTACATAAGACCCCCTTCTCTTCACTGCCCAGTTCTGCAAGACAGCTCTCCTTTCAGGATTTATAGAGCGCCAGCGCCGGTCAGTGTCCAATGCCGGAACTGCACCTATTTTTGACAGCTGTCTTGAATTCATACATTTCAAAAGGAACGGATTTTACTTGATAGTATATGATCCTTGCTTGACATGGCATTGATGTGGATCTGTAGTAGAGTAAAGTAAAACACTCAACCATAGTTGGATTTTTGTTTGGTGGTTTCGGGCCCATGATCTTAGCAATTTTTGACATTAATAAAAACAGGTTTTGAACAGAATCATCTTTCTTTGCACTGGTGGGCGGCAGGTCAGGGGACCATTTTGGTGTGCGCAAAACTGCATGGTTCTTCTGGATTGTGGCGCAAATGTGGGCTTTTCCACCATCTTGGATTTCCTAAGCCCACAGCACCAAATGTTGCAGCATAATAGTCCAAACGTGGGTCAGGACACCCAACAGTCCCCATCAGACTTAACTGCCATAATTGAAGCACAACAGAAGGGTTTTAGTGGCATAAGTGTATCACCTCAGATGACAGATTCCCGACTTCAGTATACATTAAAAGAAGCAGATGAAAGCTTATGGTTGACCTCTCCTACTGTATTAGCACTGAGTGTTGTATTGAGCTTGTTTGTAAATCTATTCGACAATGTGTGGATGAGGTCAGAGCACACACTGATTGTCTGAATGAAATCAATCTGAAGTTGGATTCTTTATGTGCCTGCTCCCTCCCCCACAAGGTGTCTCCAAGATCTTGTCAGACAAAACATGTACGAAGCAAATTGGAAAGTTGGACCATTGGGGAGGATGGCTCTCTGACCTTGAAGAGATTCACTGATGTCACCATACATAGGGCCTCATCACGAGTTTGTTGGTAACCCTTAAATTTGGCGGTCACACTATTACTGTCGGATTTAAGGGTCTGCCAAATCAGGGCTTCGGCGGATTTCTCCCCAGCTCTGAGCTGGGTGGAAATCCGCAGACAGTTCGTGCTATTACCGCCGGCGGGAAATCTGCCGGCGGTAAGAGCGTGAAAATTCCTAATTGAGCCCAATGGGGAATGGGGCATTCCCGAATGGGCTCAGTGGGAATGGGGAATTCCATTACCGCCAAACTGAAACCCAACTGCACCCAACTGAAAAGGCGGCAATTAAAGTGAAAGGACCTGTAAATGCCCCTAGCTTATCCACATCTACCCTATGTCAGCATAAAGTACAAACATACATTGGAGAAACAAAGATTAATCAGAAGAAAGGTAACAAGTTCTGCATCAGGGGGGGCGTGGCCGGCGCGCATGGCGTAAGGACGAGACTCGCCAGCGCTCCTGCCCGGGATCCTGATACGGACCAAATGGTTCGATAAATACTCGACGAACAGCCATGAAAACTGCAGCATCACAGAAACGAACCGTTTCCCAACACTCGGTGCTGTTCCCATGAAAAATCGGACAAGCGGAACAGGCGGTTGGAGAAAGCAAAGCAGAGCCCCCCTGACCCGCAAGATGGCGGCGCCCAAGGCTTCACTGTAGACTGCAGCGACGCAGAGCAAACAGCCCATGGGGGGAAGGGAGCATAGGCGGCTACCCTCAACTTACCCAACGAGGGCTCCCTGAGAGGCACCACCGACCACCGAGGGACACATTCGGGGACCCTGCACCCGGCCACACGGGACAAACTGGAGACGGCTTTGGGGGTGTGTGAAACCTAGAGGCGGAAGAAGGCGACAGCGGTGTGCGGCCGCTGAGAGCGGACGTCACCCAGCGGGACCCCTGCTGACGAGGCACAGGGAGATGACCAGTGCTGCAAACGCCCGGAGCGGGCTGGAAGAAGAATCCCACTGGGACGACGGGCCCGACGGATCTACAGAAGCACCGGAATGACCCACAGGGGCTGCAGCCCAACACAAAATGGTGAGCCTGAGTACTGTTGCATCCTACCGGGAAACAGGGAGCCCAGCAGAGCGAAGGGATGGAGAGACCCGGGCGCAGTCCGGAGAGGGGGGGCGCTGCAACAACACAACAGTGCACGGACAAAAGGCAGGCCCCACGCGCGCACTAACCTGCATGCCGCATGAGCACCGGCAGCCCGCACCCTAATCCCCAAGACCATGACCACCGTCCAATGGGCGGCCCAGCGACACTAACGCTGCGAAGACCTGGGAACAGGAAGGCACAGGCATAACACCTACCACCGGGGAGCAGAAGGAAAGAGACAGTGTAGGGGACAAGTCAAACCTCTTCAGGGGTGGCACATCCCAGGCCCACAGCAACAAAGGGCCGAGACAGCAAGAGGCAGATGCCAAAACTGCCCAGCTACAGAAAGTAAAATCGATTGCCGCCAACCCAGAATAATACCACCCCGGGCACGCATAATCGAGGACCCACACACTGGACACTGAAGCGACAGCTGCCGGGGCCACAGCCGGCGGAAGGGCGAGCAGCACCGACACGAGGGGGCGGACTGAGTGCCAAGAGATAGGAGATGTCACCCCCCAAGGGCAAAGCAAGAAATGCAACGATGGACTCCTACACAACCGTCAGACCCAAACAACAGCAGGAGGTTAGGGCTGCAGAGGAGCTACCGACCCAGGAAGGAGAACCTACGAATGCACAGGTACTGCAGGCCATAGCAGTGTTACGCACCTCTATTGAAACAAGAATAGACAAAGTAAAATCGGACATACAGCTGATAAGGCAGGATGCTCACAATCTCACTGAGAGAGTGACTACAGAAGAGGCTGCCCTACAGGACAATGTAGAAAGCACAACAGATCTGAAAACTAAGGTCCAAGATCTGGAACTAAAGGTAGCACGGCTGGAGGCGAGGTCGGTGGATGTGGAAGGGCGAGCCCGCTGCAACAACATCCGAATCCTGGGGGTCCCGGAGGGAATGGAGGGTCCGGACCCTACAGAATTAATTGAGACCATGTTACAACAGGAAATCAGGGCCAGCAACCTGACCCAGGGATTCTCGATAGAGCGAGCCCATAGAGCGAGCCTACAGATCCCTGCAAAAAAGACCCCCACTGGGCTCACACCCGCGCCAAATAATTGCAAAAGTCCTAAATTTCCGCGACAGAGAGACAATATTGCGATTCTCGAGAGAAGGAGGGGAAATTAAGAGACACGACGCCAAAATAGTCATGTATCCGGACTACACTCCCATAGTGCAAAGGGCAAGGAACTCATTCATCCCAGTGAAAGCAAGACTACGGGAGCTCAACCTCAAGTACATGCTAATGTACCCTTCGCGCCTCAAAGTAATACACAAAGGAAAAGCTATCTTTCTAGAAACGCCTGCGGCAGCGAATATGTGGCTAGAGCACAACAACCTTGCAGAAGACAATGAAGGGGCAACGAGGGAGATCACAGGCCACTGAACAATCAAAAGCAACAGGAAACGACAGATGCTCACATAACACAGGGAAAAAACTGCGACACCGCACTAAGAACCACAGTAATACGAAAGCAACATCGGGCAGGAGCGCAGTGGCTCACACGAGCGCCAATGACATCAACACACCCCTTTCAGGAAACGTGGAGGCAGACCGCCAACACACAACCCGCACCGGGAGGCCTGGAAAGGCCCAAAAGGCTCGAGAGCCCCTGAGCACTGCAAGTTAGAAGCAACTGCTGGGGGAAGTTCAAAGTTGCACAGTTTGTTGTTCTCATTCATCAGAATGAACGTTACTATAGTTGGTAAGTGTCCAGATGGACCGGGGGGAGAGGGGGAACTGGATGGAGGATGGGGGGGACCTGGGCCTTAACCCTCACACAGGGGAGGCCCTCAACACCAGAGCTGCGATCACAATCGAAGCAGAGGGGGAAGCAAGACAAACGTAACAACCCTTTTGAACCACCATGACCACAACAGCAATTAAAATAATGACATGGAATGTGAGGGGTCTGAGAACATACCTTTGCAGAAACACAATCAAGGCCTACTTACGCAGGAAAGGGGTGATGATGGCCCAGCTACAGGAGACCCATTGCACGGCAGACTCTGTGGCTAAACTCCACACTCACTGGGGGGGACAGGGATTTGGCACCACCTACTCCAAATATGCAAGAGGAGTTTACACTTGGATACACCCACAGCTCCCATTCTGCCTGACCAAATCAGAGATAGATGCTATTGGGGCACATAGAACAGACAGAATTATGCATCATGAACTCCTATTTCCCCAACAACAACATCCCGGCCCACTTGTACTCACTGTTTGCCATGATTACGCAACACAGAAGTGGCCTGTTCATTTGGGGGGGAGATCTCAATTTTATACATGACCTAACACTGGATAGGTCCATACCCAATTCGAAAGGCCCATCAGCAGCAACAACAGCACTGGCCACAATGATATACAGATTGGACCTGGCGGATGCATGGCGAGAAACACACCCGGAAACGAGAGGTTACTCATACTACTCGACCCCGCATAATCTACACACAAGGCTAGATTACGTCCTTATAGGCAGGGAACACTTACCCCAAGTGGGGGAGACACAGTACCTAGGGAGAACAATCTCTGACCACTCCCCACTTTTAGTGACATGGAACCACAGTGGCCCAAGACCCCCGATCCCCATGTGGAAAATGCCCATAGATGCCCTGAAGGACCCAGCCTTTAGAGAGGAACTACAAGAGTCTATAGACAACTACATAGAAGCTAACACGGGCAGCGTGGAACACTGAAGCATAGAATGGGACGCCCTAATAACAGTGATAAGAGGGGAAATCATTGCAAAGGCCGGGGGAATCAGGAAAACACTCAGGATGGGACTAGAACAGGTGGAGAAGAAGATTGAAAGGCTAGAGGCCGCCCCCACAGGCACCCAGCAGAGAGAAATTGAACTCCAGAAACTCAGAGAGAAGAATGCAACCGCTTGGAGCAGGCTAGAAAAGTTTGGCTACACTGCCAAAATGAACAGAGCACATGTAGAGGCGGACAGACCACGCAGGCTACTGGCCTGGCTCTGCCAAAAGGAACATCCCAGACACTCTCTCACCACACTGCAGGACGAGAAAGGGAACACACATCACATACAGCAGGACATAAATAATACCTTTAAATGCTTCTGCGAACGCCTATATTCCTAGAATGAACAGGTTTCCCAGGAACAGATAATGGACACACTGGACGAGATAGAGCTCCCCATTATGTCCCGGAACAGGCCAACATACTAGAAACAGACATCACACCAGAAGACATAACGGAGGCTATTGGGTCCATGACCACGTGCAAGGCACCTGGAACTGATGGATTGCCCCCAGAATTTTATAAAGCTTATGAGCCCTCCCTGACGCCCCTGTTACATGAGATATACCAGGAAGCATACGAGAGGGGGATACTACCTGAGAGCATGAGAGAAACACTGGTGGTCCTGATCCTAAAGCCCAACTAACCGGCGGACCGGTGTGACTCCTATCGCCCACTAGCAATGCTTAATTATGACGTAAAAATCTTAACTACAATATTAGCTAAGCGGCTGTCCAGAATCATAGGAGACATAATACACACTAACTAGTGCGGTTTTGTACCCGGCCGCAACACATCCATGAACTTGTGCAGGCTGCAACACATCATAGCGTACACCGACAATGATGGGTACCGGTATGCACTACTTTCCCTATATGCCATAAAGGCATTCCATTCTATATATTGGGAGTGGCTGGTGGCTGTACTCAAGGAATTTGGCTTTGCACCAGGGTTCATTAGATGGATCACAATATTATACGTTAAGCCGAGAGCAAGGGTGAAATCTGGGAAACACGTGTCGGAGGCCTGGGACATACAAAGTGGGACTAGGCAGGGCTGCCCACTGTCCCCAATGCTGTACATACTGGGACTGGAGCCCTTAGCCATTTACTTTAGGAAGCAATTTTTCGATGCTGTTATAAGGCTGGGAGGAATAGATCACGTCATCTCACTCTACGCAGATGACGTACTTATATACATCAGGAACCCACAACACAATGTGCCCATCATGCTAGATGTCTTGGATAATTACTCCAAGGTCTCAGGAATCCAATTCAGCAAGTCAAAATCCTGCTTGTTCCCCCTAGCGGCCCTTAGACATGAGGACATGGAGACACTTCCAGCAGTGGGGATAAGATGGCAGACCACCTCGTTCCGATACCTCGGAATCCAAATAATGCACACCCCCGCACTGATGCACGAGCACAACACAAAAGCAGCACTCCCAGCTCTGCGGAAATCAATGAACTTCTGGGCGAAACTCCCCCTGTCCATGATGGGACGGGCCTCGATAGTCAAGATGATTGTACTACCAAGGTTCTTGTACGGGTTCCAGAATGTGCATTACTACATTAACAAACCCTTCTTCCGACTGCTTGAGACATTAATAAAATAGTTCCTATGGGGGAAAAACAGACACAGACTGGCGCTGTCGACATTAGCCCTACCATAGTCAGGGAGGAATCCAGCTTCCTAATCTGGAAAAATACTACCTCGCAGCCCAGTTAAGCTTTGTGACCAAATGGCTAGCTGATGAGCCCACATCTGAAACCCCCCTGTTGCAGGCTATGATCCTCCCGTACCAACTGAAAGAACTGGTCTGGATACCCTCACAACTACTGGGAAACGCACTCCCCTAGCCACCCTGGGGAAAAAGATATGGCACAGAACGAAGATGCTCACCCATTCACGGAACACCTATACACCAGAAGTACCACTGCTCGCAGACCTCTGAAACAAATTATATTATGGGAAAGAGAGGGGGTCTACACCTTGGGAGACCTCTACGAAGAAGGCACCTTCAAAGAGTTTGCCTCACTACAAGAAATAGAAGGCATCCACCCAGGCCAGTTCCTATGGTATCAAAGGGTTTGCACCACTGCACGACGCAAGTGGGACCCGTGGCCTGAAGAACCGGACACAGACCCACTCTTAATGATGCTATACAACCTGGGGGAGGGCAGCAGACCAATATCACAAATATATGGCCATCTAAGCAACATACCCAACCCCCGGAGCATGGAAATGAAAAACAAATGGGCGAGGGACATAGGCAGAGAAATGACGGAGGGGGAGTGGGGCAGGGCGCTCACATTCCCCAAAGAAGTCTCAAGAAACCACAGATTCAGACAGATACAGATGAATGTACTGCACTGAACTAACCTGACCCCACACCGAATAGCCAAATTTATCAAGCAAGCTCAACAGAAATGCACCTGGTGTGAGGGGGAAAAGGCCGATCTGATACATATGCAGTGGGAATGCCCCAAAGCAAGTTTGTTGTGGGGCAAAGTAAAACAGGCGTGCGAGAAAGCAGGCACTACCAAATACAAATGGGCACCAGAGGAGTGCCTATTAGGAACTTACCCCAGATTGGCCAAGCTTAAACACGCGGTACGACTCATGGACTTGGTATGCATATTGGCCAAAAGAACCATTGCCATGCCCTGGAAAACATCAGCGGGACCACAATACAAAATATGGCTCAGTGAAGCAGAGCGGTGGGTGCTGGCCGAGACCAAGGCTTGGGAGGATTGCGTCGCTAGATCCACTGATGAATCTAGCAGGGCGCTAGAGGCATGGAGAGAACTCACCAGACATATGTTCCACCCCTCTGATGATAAACCCCCATGAACTAAAGGCCTCAGGCTAAGCATATTCGCAGTATAATCAGAAACAACATGGGCGAGACCACTGAAGATAAAGCTGGCCCTCTGAGGACACCCCCAGCCCCACTTTGGACAGTCTGACTACCTCCCCTACCCACCCCTGATATGGAAGGTACGAAATTGTAGGAACAGAACATGGAGACAGTTGTTGTTGTTTACGATAATGTTTAATGTTAAGTTAAAAATGCATTGCAATCACATATGTGCACGGCACTCTTGATTGTCATGTGATTGATACTGCTGAAAAATGCCAATAAACAAATTTAAAAATAAATAAACAAGTTCTGCATCAGTGAAAGTTGCTCTCAGACAGGGCCAGAGCAGTGCGGACTGTGTACCCACAAAAATCAAACTGAAGGCTCACTAAGAACGGCACATGAAGTAACATCAATAGTTGCAAAGCCTTGTATGGAAATCATTGACTTGACATCGCCCATAAGGAAGACAAACACCACGCTCTCAAAAATACCTTTCCTAAGCAATGGCGGACTTTACAAATAGATCCAACGCATTGGCACTTGTTCAATTGGAGGGACCCGCAATTCTACAGCAAAAAATAGTAAATCCACCAAGTCCGTACTTAACTTGCAACCTGTCCAGCAAAAAGGGGATCACGTTGACAGCGGATCATCAGAGGTACCACCTATTAGAGTTATAATGCAGGACAGTGGTGTACAGGTCAATGCCTGCAATCTCAACGTGGTCCGCAATCTCAGGACAACAGCAGGAAATGTGGTGGAGAATGATAAGCCTTGTGACTGTAAATATGCTAAAGCTGCATCACAAAGTAAACCAGGAATGAGACATGGAGCTTTCTTGGAAGAGTGAAGACTGGAGGGAAACAATTCTGGTGGAGGGTGTGGGATGAGGAAAGCTGAGCCCAAGGGAGAAGTTGGCCCTGAGACAAATGGGGCAGGACATTAAGAAAAATCAGAAGATCTGGCTAAGTATGAACATCTGTACCCTACCAAGATTTTGAGCACTGAGAACTTAATAGACAACTACCAATAGTGCAAAGAGAAAAGTTCCTTTTTCAATCATGTACCGGGACGATAACTGAGCAGCAACATGTTCTTCTTGGAAGCAAGACGACACAAAGCAACACAGGTTCGATTCCTGGGTCCGGGCTTAGAAATCTCTGGGTATTTAAGCACGTTATAAATATACAACTAAGACAAAAAAAACAATTACGCAACTAAAAAAAACTATTCATGTAACAGCACCTCGATGCCTGTGGGCTTTGTGAGCGCTTTAAAAAAAATAAAAATAAAAATAAGCCTGTTTGGGGAAAGCTGTGGAACAAAGGCCTATTATGCAAAATGAGTCTGGGACCTCTGGATTGGTTGCTAGAGAACCTGTTGATCGACGAGTAAGTGATACCCCCATTGAGGCAAAAGATCCACGAGAAATGGTTTATTCTGAAGGGTCCTTTGAAACTGAGAGAGACCAAAGAATGGGGGCCTGATTTGGCTTGTCTGATGATAGAGTATATACCTGACCTTCACCTGTGCACTGGTCTAGTCCTAAACCATAGTAACATCTTATTGTTATTTAAGGATACGTCTGCATTGTTTTTGATATCAAGTAAAGATAGTGCGCAAGTAAAATTACACAACAGAAATAGGTTTGACACAGCTGTGATAAATGTTCCATCAAAGGTTGTATAGACAGTGTTATTAAATGAGTTCAAATTCTGCCAAACTTTGGGGTTTGAAATTAAACCTTGCCCAAACCCCAATATGGGGCATTTTTGTGGTATTGGAAATAGTGATCCTTTGGAAAAAACTGAGAAATAGGGGGAGGAATACGTGTTCTGCTCAAGATTATAAGGGGGAAGCCCTTAGGTCCCTGGAATGGAGAAGAACACCCCCATAGTCAGCGAGTAGGCACTTTTTCCAGTAAATGTGACAAAGTGGAGGATTGGGTGTGTCACACTCCAACTGCCAGAAACATTTGTGTGGTACCTTGGAATGTAAGGGGATTTGTGAAGCTAAATCAGTTGTCAACCCGTTTAGAAATTATGAGAACATATTCCATATTGTGCCTTCAAGAACAAATGCAATGCTGCCCCTGATCTGAGATTGTTATGTAACCTTTTGCCAAGGTGCAACTAGACAAAATGGAGGGAGGCCATCAGGGGGTTTATGTATAGCACTTAAACACGCCTTGGACTTCAAGGGAACGCTGATCATTGATGGTTTTCAGGGATTATTGTAATTGATGTTGAGTCAGACATTGAGCAGACTTGTACATATTTACGACTGATTAACATTTACTGGAACCCAACTCACTGTGTGCTATTGCTTTGTCTGGAAGCATTGCAAGATATATTTGAAAGGTACAAATTGAAATACCTGGTTTCATAAATAATTTTGGTGGGGGATCTTAATTCTCTCTGCTTCCCTGCCTACATGGAATTAGAAACAGATAGGGGGCCCAATAATGACTATGAACTATGTTAGAGTATTCATGGTGGTTGGAATTCTTACAGGTTTGGGGACTGCAAATCACAAAAGGACAGATTTTGCGGGATATTCCGCCAAGGTCCACCTGGCATAGAAACAAATCAATAACATGGTTGGATTATATTCAGGGTCTGAGGGCATATTTAAAGAGGCTGTACAGCTCAAGGTGAAGACCTCTAAGGCTAGTGACCATGACATCTTACTCCTTCAACTCGAAGGAATGGCTAAGCCTCTGGGTAGTCTACTTTGTACTAACCAGGTGGTAAATGCCTAGATAAACCACCTGGGTTGGATAATAAAAGCTTGGACTGCTTTGCAAAATTCACCAAGGAATTAGGTTTTGAAACAGCATTTGCAGACAAAATTGGAGCATTTCCTGTGGAAAATGCCCCCCCTTTTTGTGGACAGGTTGATGACCTCAAGTAAGTCACAATGGACCATTCCCCACAGGTCCAGTCATCCCCATTTCTTTGACAAAGAAATTCAAGACAGGAAAATTAATATGTGAAGGAGAGTAAAGACCATCCTTCATCTTGATCTCTGTGAAAAAGAAAAAAAACTTTATTCATTAAGAAAGAAAAACAATATTATAAGAACTGTATTATAGCCCACAAACACCTACTACTGCAGAAAAAGGGAGAAAAGACGCTTAAAGCTGATTTGAAGCCATGCTCCAAAAATCTCTGGCCCTTAGTAAATAATAGACAATCAGCAAGTTTCCCGGAGCTGGTAAATCCAATCTCGAAGGAAATCTGGATGTCACATTTTGAGGAGTTGTATAAGAGGGACGATAATTGGAGTTTTCATTTGGAATATACAGGGAGATGGGAACTAGACATCGCTTTAGAAAACTTGACCAGAATAATACGTTTGAGCTCGAACTCCAGGGCACCGGACCCTAATGGCCTGTGTAAACTAGTTATGAAACAAGAACCAGAAATCTGGGCTGCAATATTACAGACAGCATTCAACGGTGCACTGGAGGGGAAGACTTTTCCGGATTAATGAAAAACATCCGTAATTGTCCGGATTCATAAGAAGGGTAATAGATTAGCACCCAGAAATGATTGCCCAATCGCTCTTCTCGATGTCGAGAGCAAAGTATTTGCAAAGAGTCTATTAGGAAGTCTTGAGGATTGAATATACCACAAATAGACTCTCAACATTTCAAACAGGGTTAAGGACATCGATTGGGACAGACGCAAGTGGCCTGATTCTACAATCCCTCATTGACCAGGCATGTGGAAAAGAGAAAGAACCTCTATATGTGTCTAGTACCGACTTGACCCTAGCCTTTAACATGGTAAATAGGACACAGTTGTGGACAAAACTACTGGAGTGGGGTATCCCGAGAAATCTGCTGGTCATACTGATCCACTTACATTCAAATACCATGGTGCAGGTGAGACTAAGCACCAATGGAGAAGTGTTGGAGCCTGGTAACACAGCATGAGGCTTGATGGCGGGCTGCCCCTTGGCAGCATGCCTCTTTATTCTCTACCTTGCTGACCTAGTCGTATCCCTCAGAAATGCAGGCTTAGTCCTGGGATGGGGGGGGGGGATTATGTTTGTGGATTGTAGATGCAGACAACATCCTACTAGTGGATAGGACACTGATGGGCCTGCAGATACTTCTCACTAGTTTTGAGGTATATGCGGGCATACGTAGCATTGCAGTGAATCCATCTAAATACATCATCATGTGTTTTAGTGGTGAAAGGGAAACAAAAACACAATTCAATTGGAGTATAGGGCAGGCTAAGTTGACTACTTTGTCCTCAGTAAAGTACTTGGGATTGAACTCAGTTAGGCTCTCTGAACTTAGGGCAAGGCGCGAGCTACTAAGGATGAAGGGAAAACACTTTGCGGTCCAAATGGCCTATATGAAGAAAAAATATTGTCGGTTTACCCTTCACCCATTGTCTATATTTTTCACAAGCAAGATGACCCTGTCATTGCTTTATGGCCTCGAAATAGGGGTGGACAGTGGAAAGCTGGAGTTGAATAAACTAGAGGGACTAATATGGAGGAAAGATTTGGGCCTCCCAAATTGTGTTCCAGTTATTATATTGCAATTTGAACTAGGCCTATGCTCTTTGGAAAACCTGATACACATAAAGAAAATACTGTTTGTTAGGCGGAATTATATGCAGTATCCTTTGGGAACACCACACACAATTAAGACTACAAGTGACAGTACACATTCACCTTTGGTACAAGCCTGTACTACACAGTAAAAATGGTAGCCATGGCTGAGCAGCCAGACATATCTCAAGAGCAAGTAAGCAGTATCAATACTTACACAAAGGACAGCAATTAATATGATTCAAACACACACTGACTCAAGGTGTCTGAATAAAAGAATATACATGTATTTACAAATCAGTTGTATAACATTTCACTAAAGTAAAGCAGTTTAAAAATCACACTCTTAATACACCACACCACTCCCAATAGGTTCCAGACAAGTTAAGCTCACAAATGAAGTGGCAGCAAAATGGCACTCCACAAATTTAAAAGGGAGGGAAAGACAAAGTTGGGCAATAGGACAAAAGTATTTTGCTCAAGATCACACAGTTCAGGGTAGTTTGCGGTTAAGTCTTTGCCAAGAGTTCCAATCGAAGTTGGTTGGCAGAAAAGTTAGTTTAACGAGTAGAGAAGGACAAGCCCTTGGATTGGAGAAAGATTTCACACACTTTCTCCGTGGCTGAACAAAACGAACAACCGGATTTGCACAGTACTTTTAAATGGAGAAGAAGCTGTAGCTGAGGCGGATGTTCCTGGTAGTCCCTGCAAGCTCACGGTTCCTGAAACGACTGTCGGACTGACACGAAGTAAGAAGACTGGAGGGTCCTGCACTACCCAGGGAAGAAACCAGCAGCAGAGCAAAGCAACAACTAAAAGGGGCACTCCTTAAAACTCAAGCAGGGTCCGACCTTCCTGGCTATAAGTCCCACTGTAGCTCTGTACAGCAAATTCGACCAGAGGAAGGAGTCCTGGCTTGCAGTTTGGGCAAACTGGTTGGACCCACCAGCTCAGGGGAATAAGATTCCTGGAGGATCTTCTGTCGTTGGAGTTCGAGGATTCAGACCTGCAGCAGGGCTTCACTGGGTGGTTCAGTCGTGGTAGGGGTCCTTTTCCATCAGCTCCTCATCGGTTCTTTCGTTCCAGTGGTGACTCTGCATTTCCATACCCAGAGACCTGCATTTTATGCAGTTTCCGCCCATTCACACAGCATGGCTGTCAACCACACAGCAGGGTGGCTGTCCCGCCGGGACAGTCATCACAGCCAATCATTTCAGAGTACAACATGGGTCTCCGAGGAGACCCTATGCAGGGAGTACTAAATCCCTCTCTTACATCGTGTCCCCCCAGACATACAGGCACCTAAGGAGGGCTTCTGCGTAGAAGACCGCCAAAAGACGGTGAACAAAGGAATCAAACATGGTATGGCGTGCAGAATAATACACGATAAAGACTATTACAAAAAGAAATGGCGAATAAACCCAGCCGGAACCGTAATAAAACATATATGGTCTAGCAGGTTTAAGTTTGAGGCTATCAAGATAGCCTAAAACAATACCAAGTTTCTTTAAGATAACCATGGTAGAAAAAATAGGGTAGCTACCACTGCCACCAGCCAAGTCTTGATGAAAAGGGAGCGAAACAATGCTCCAAGAGAAACAGACAAAAAGGGATATGTATTAACCCTTTCCAGTACTCCATGTAAGATGGTTTGTACTGGGTCTGTGGTTTTCAAGAGGCTAATAAAGTTAATGGCAACTTCATGTGTTCTGGGAGACAGTAGTCAGTCCCAGAAAAATGGAGTCTGAGTTGGAAAGTCTAAAAGACAACCCTGTGTCACTGCACTGAAGGTGCTGTGTAACACACAGTAAAAAGATGATGCCTGTGGAGTGGGTGAGGCTCCTCAGTCTATGAACACAAAAATGTTAAACACACACAGCAAAACACATGGAAGAGTGGGAAAAAAGGCTCACACTCTTACCAGGTAAAAAATAAATCCTAGAGATCCAGCAATGCTGCTGAGGGACTCAGTAGGTAAGGAAAATTAGCCATTCTGGAGAATTCTCTATAACATTGTTATATCGAAAATTAGTGGTCAGTAAGTCCTCATCCTTATACGCCCTAATGGGGAAGAATGTGCATGCTCCAAACGATTGTGAAAATATAAAGGTTTTATATGGGATTAGGACTGAAGTACTGATGGAGAATATGGAGAAAGTGAAATAAAAGATGATGAAAATAGATTGGATAAATACAGTTGAAGAAAGAACGAAGTGTAAGTCCTATTCTGAAATACAGCGAGAACGTAAGACAAGGGACCACCTCTAAAAATGTATCAGACAATGTTCGGATAGCCGATTCTGAAATGCATTCATGAAAATGCGATTTACCTTGCTCCCCATGAGAGAAATAGTGTTTAAAAGCGGCCAATAGGAAAAACCTATGTGTAGATATTTTGTAAAGAGTTGGAATCCACAAAACATTTGGTGAACATATGACTAGTGCTCCAGAAGAACAGGGTTGATATATTTAGCCGCTCTGTATATAATTTGGAATCTTTACAGGAGGAAACTTTTTGGTGCTATGTTTTAGAAGTGAGTCTGACCTCACTTGTGATAAGAGTAGTTAAGTTTCTTAACATTTTAGGGTCGACACCATGATAAAATGCAGCTGATTGTACTTCGGATATGAAGTTTCTCTAATCTTTAAATGCCATCCCTTTTATATAATGGAAACGTTTTTCCATTTTCCCTTTTTTACTTCATGAATTTGTTGGCTCTAATTGAGAGTGAAATCATCCTGGTATATGTAATGGAGACTGTATTTGGTTTTTATTTTCTATGTTTCCTTTGCTTCTTTATTAACTTTTGTATAAATGTTTTGTTTTTAATTCTCAATTGTAATCCCTTTTTTATTGTACTGTTTGTATAAGGTTTAAAATAAACCATGCACTTTATAACAACAACTATCCTTACCCCCTCTCTTACTCACAGCTTCTTACTCATGTACATACCCTCCAGCTACAACAGAAACTTTGCTGATGCGCTTAGCAACTCACTAGTGCCCATCTTGGTCACCCACCTCTCCCTCACCATGCTAGGAGATCTCAACATATGGCTTGATGTCTCGCATAACCCCATGACATGGCCACTTCAAATGGTATCAGGTGCCACACATACTTTAGGACTTACCCTAGAGGCAATCTTCAGGTCCTCCAAACTGATTTCCACTCTACCCTCCTGATCACTAATCTGGACAGATCATGCAGCCATCTTCTTCACACTATCGACAGCAAACTCTCTTCCTGGTTTGACCAACCCTGGGCCCTCCACTTGCTTCCCACTGTGGACCATGGTCATAGTAACTCCGGACTTAGCTGACTCTCTGTTTATCTCCCAACCCAATCTCTCCATCCAGGGAGTTCTGCCCTCTATCCGCCATTTTGACCAATGGCTCTCCAATGCCCTCAGATCTCTCGCCAATCAGATACTTTTCACACAGACAAGACCCTTCCGCCGAAGGTTCACTCCATATCTCAAATCCCTGTAAACATAAAACTACACCCTCGAACACAGATGGTGGACTGACCCATCACTCCATAATAGAGCTACGTACACCTGCATGATCAAAGCCTACAAGGTAGAAATCCGGAAGGCCAAAAAAATCCATCTACTGGAACAGATCTCTGAGGCCTGTAAAACCAGCAAATAACTCCACAATATCCTCTCAGAATTAAAGGCCCCTACCTGCACTTCCTCCCCTCTCCCCACTCACAAGCCCTCTGTGACACCCTCTCGGACCATTTACACAATTTAGCAACAGAAAGAAACAGCTCCATCAGTGTGAAACTAGCAGCACTTCTCGTTGACACGCACCCACGTCTGACCTCACATACCCTCCTACTACCTGCCCTGTCTTTTCCTCCTTCTCTCCCATCTTACCAGCTGAATTTCTGAAGGTACTTGCCTGCAGAAATACTTTGTGATCACAGGCAGATTTCCTTTCCTCAACCTGTGCAGGCAGCATCACATGATCTATTATTAACTCTTCCCTCACATCAGGCACATTCTTTGCAGCTTTCAAGACATCCCAAATCAAACCATGTCTCAAATAACCCTTCTTTGACCCTCTCCTACTGGCCAACTACAGACCAATTTCTAACACCCATTTTATAGCCAAACAAATTGACTGAACAGCCTCTTCCGAGATTTGCCTTTTCACTGAATCCTACTGCCTCTGCGATCCCACCCAGTCTGGATTCAGACCCCTACGAGCAATTGAATTATCCCTAGTCTCCATCTGGGATGATTTCAAAAGAACCACAGACTCAAAACAATGTTCTGCACTTATCCTCCTAGATGCCTTGGTGGTCTTTGACACTATTGACCACCACACCTTAATGGACATACTCCACTCACTTGTCATCAAGAATACAGCTTTTATGTGGATATTCTCCTTCCTCATCACCTGATTGCAAATGCGCTACGTACCTCCTTTTTCATCAACTCTGCTCCATGTCACCAATGGAGTATCACAGGGCGCCTCCGTATCCCACTGCTCTTCAACCTCTACCTGGGAATCATCCCTGCTCTCATTCTCTCACATGGCCTAACTTACTACAACTACACAGATTACACCCAGATCATCTTCAAGATTCCCAAGATCTCTTCCAACCCCCCCCCCAACCTAGCCTGATGCCTTATAGAAATCAACCAGGGGATACTGGCTAACTACCTCCTCCTCAACCACGAAAACAACAAAATCATGATCTGCGTGGAAATTGCCTTTTTCTCCCAACCCACCCTGTGGTCATCCTTTTTAGGATCTCCTCCCACTACATCCAACTCAGTAAAGAACCTGGGATGAACCATTGATGCAGATCTGACACTGTTACACCGCATCAACTGTGTGTCTAAATAGTGCTATCTACACCGTTGCATTCTCTGACACATCTTCCCCTAGCTCTCCTACCCTCACAGAATCACAACAATCACCACTATCATCCTCTCATGCCTAGACTAATCTTACTCTCTATACCTGAGCACCCCTACATCTCAACTCAGAAACCTCCATAGCCAGGCTTTTCCAGACCTGTGGCCCTAGAGAGCACATCACAACCATCCTCTCTGTCTGCCACTGGCTCCCTGACAGTCAACAGGCCACTTTCAAAGCAATGTGCATCACCCACAGTACTCTGCACAAGACAGGCCCAGATGCCTACGACACAAGCTCATCCCCAACAAATGCAACAGAAACCTGAAATCAGGCTCTGCACTCTTCCTTGTCATCTCTTCCATCAAACCAACCAGAGTAGAGGGATCCTCATTTTCCGTCTAAGCACCCACAATTTGGAATGTGATAACCATTAGCATCCTCCACCTAGAGAATTGCCTTGCCTTCCGGAAGGACCTGACGACCTGACATTTACCCCCCTGCATCCTGACAAACCCATTCTGCCCCGTGGGTTAATTTAACTCCTTTCAGATAGGCTAGGACATCAATGAGTCCCTCTAAGAATGTACTGAGCAATGCAGTGAAAGGAATCCAGCAGACAGCAGGACAGGATCCATGCCACGTCAAAGAAACAAGAAACCATTAAGGACACAAGGGTAAGTATAACATTCCCTTTCCATGGAGGAGAGCCATAGGCATGGCTACCCACCCAAACTCATCTGCAATAATATGCTACTTGAAAACACATCCACAACACCTCTGCCATTAGAATGCAGCTAGGTTCCATGACAGATCATCAATATAGTTGGACACATAATCATTCTCCTGGACCTCAATATTCCCCAACAACCTCAAGGCATTGATCCACAAGCCAGCATAAGACAGGTTTCTAGCAGGGACTTGGCCACCCCTACCTTCCTTCATATTGACTAAAATGCACAAAGACATTCTAAACTCCTCTGACGAATCGGCCATGTCATGGACTTCAGTCCCCCAAGGGAATTCACATACAATTCTTTCAGACTATACCAAATGGTACATTATATTATTATTACAGGGCTTGAGTAGCGGCCCTGCAGTTATGAGTAAGTGCTCAACTCTTAGGAAGAGCACTTTTTGGCCAGCTTATAACTTACCCCCTTGGACGAATCCTGCTGGAAAAAGTATACAGCCCCTTTGGAATGATTCAGCAAATTTTGGTGCGGTTTCGTCCAGGGGGGTGTGGGGGGCAAAGTTATAGGGGGAACCAAAATGTGTGGACATCCTCGATAGACACAATGGAAAAAAAGTGTGCTCACACCTACAGCCCAGACTGTTGGAAGGATTTTCAGCAAATTTGCAGTAGGAGCGGCGGCTTGGTCCTGAAAGCATGCTTTTGTAAATTTGGTGTAAATCCATCCAGCAGTTATTTTAAAAAATGGCAAAAAGTGGGTCCCAAATATGTGTGCTATCTTGCTTCGATCCACTGACCCACTTTCCTATTCGCTCCACGGACAGCCCTCTGGACTAATCAGGGTGGGGGTGTAACATCCACAGACATCAAACACACCCACTGATTGGATATTGAAAAGAATGAGGTACATCATATTTTTGGAAACGGCCGCCATGCCGGTGTATGCAGATAGCGCACTGGGGAAAAAGTCAGGAAAAACACATTTTGGGTTATTTGGTGGCTGGAAAGGGTGCAGGAGTGGAATACATATCATATGGAGTTGTTTTTCTAGATGAAAAAAGTGGGCACGGGTGCCACCCGCTCCATAGACACGGCGGTAGTAGGCATATAGTGCCATGAACGAACGGCTTGGACAACACATTTTAGGGGTTATATGTGCTTTTACCGACAACAATTTTGTAGTTGAATAAAGTGGCCGTGGGTGCCACCTGCTCCGTGGACACTGTGGATGTCAGTGGACAGCGCCGTGAATGAACGGCTTGGAAAACACATTTGAGGGGTTATATGTGATTTTACCAACCAAAATTACATAGTGTTACATTTCATCATGGACAAAATGCCAACAAAAACAGAATGTATTTATTTTTTAAGTGTTTGTAATATGGTCGAATAATATCATTGAACTGTAAATGCCTGTTTATGATTGTAATACAATTGAAGATACTGATTATGGAATTTGTATTTGTTTATACTTGGTGTGGTTACTTATTTCAATAAAGTAATGAAGCTGGAACTGCTGGATCATTTTCTGTGTGAAAAAACAGTATAATTTGATAAGCAGGATAATTTAAGAGCTGCAATTGCATACAATTTTACATTTACTTTTTTTACCCTCATAAACAGTACATTCTATGTAGCATGTTTGGCACAACATTATGCAAGATACACTGTTGTTGTATTGACATGAAATATTCATTGGGTCATTGTGTAAACATATCCATTCAGGATAAAAAATAAATGATTACAATTATGTGAGTGTAAGTGTGCTAGTGTGTTTGTTTGAAGTGTGTTGTTATTAAGGGAATGTTAAAAGTATTTAGATACATATTGGCATATTCCAACTACATTAGCATTCAGAAGTTTTGTGGTAACAAGAATTGTGATGGTATATTTGAAGTGTATTGTAATAAAGGATATTTTTGAAATATTGAAATAACGTTTGGCATATTCTAACTAGATTGACTTTTTAAAGTACTGTTTTAGTATTATGGGTAGTTAGATACCTGTTGGCATAGTCTAACTGCTCATTGTGCTTCAGTTTAGTGGGTAAATGGGTGTTGAAGGAATATTATGTAGGCAATTGTTAGGTTTGGTTTTAACCTGTGTTTGGGGTAACAGAGTCGTTATATTCAAACAAACCACTTCTTTTTTTGACATGTGCAGTATAATTCCTTGAAGTGGTTGTGACACTAGTGTGGTATATTATGCCTACTGTTGTGAAGTTGTATTTGCCAAGAGATACTTGGCTGTGTGTAAATCTATTGAGCTTACAGTTATTTTTTGTACCATCTGCATTAGTATGACATTTTGCCTATGTGAGTTTATTTGTATGTTGGAAAGATTTTCTGCATTGCATAAAGGGCATAATAGGCCACGATTTGCATTCTGCAGAAGCTAGTGAAAGGGAATGGATTAACAGTTTGGAATGGATACATATACAAATCGTTCATTAGGGATGTGCTCTTGTGAAAGATGCTTTCAGAGAGTACATGTATGTTTCCACCTGTGTGAAATCTGGAAGAGTTCATTTATAAAGATGTTTTTTGTTTACCAGGACTTCTAGTGGGTACTTTAGGAATTCTTGAAGATCTCACTCTGTGTTTATGGTAAATGTTACTATCCCTGCACAGTAATGCAATCTTGCATTATACCTGAGACACTTTAAGTGCTATCAGGCTTAATGATGGCATTTCTATGTAGGACAAGCATTTTAAAACACAGCTGGTCTGAGCCGTTTAAGTAAATGTTGTGAACAATTGGTACCAATTAGAAGAGAAGATTGATTGTTACATTTGAATAGCAATTTACTCCAGTTGTGCTGCTGAATGTAAATGGATCAGCGAGTTGTGTCTTTGCATGCTTTAATGGCTCTGCAGCTTTTTTGGGAGAAGAGATATTTGACTTTTTGTCTTCTGATGAAAGTGCATTTGAGTTTTGTGGTTGTATTATTTGATGGAGAAGCAGTTGGTTTTTGTTTCTTTAGTGGTATTGTTGGGCGATCTGTTGTATGTTCTGTTTGTTTTAGTTTACTTTTGAAAGGTTTTATTTTTTGAGGTACAGGATATATATCTAGATGGGGCAACAATGTCACCTGTTGTATTCTAGATGGTAGGAATGTCAGCGTTAACTTTGCATCAAAAAGAACTAGGAATATACCATTGAGTGTTCAGAGATGTGAAAGTGCTACATAATTCATACCTTCTTTAAAAACCGTGCTGCCAATGTCAATCAATGCATGGTCTAGGGTTAGCCCTTGCGATTTGTGAATAGTGACAGCATGTGCAAGAGACAGAGAGAATTGTTCTCTGCGTGCGTAGATGTCTTTGAAAAGAATAAAACATGCTATTGTCCGGCTAATTATTTTAACTTCTGCAAGTTTGTCAACATGGATGTTGACAAACTGAATGTTGTCATGTTGATATGTTTGTAAGCCACCAACTGTAACAATTTCTCCATTGACTAAACTGTGTTCTAGATCAAGATTATGTTTTAGAATTACTTTGCAGTTTAGACACAAAGTTAACATTTTTTCCAATCCAGCTTTGTTGGAGATATATTTTTCTAAGCTATTTAGACGTGCTTTGATAGGGAGTGTCAAGCCAGTCACTTCTAGTTTGTGGAGCTGATATGTAGTATGGGTTGCATTTCTATTTTTAACATTGTCTCATTAGATTGACTAGAGCTTGCAAGGGTTGGCATTAACAACATGCATTTTATGTTTTTTTTAGTTAATTGTTCCATAACATCAGGAGCAGATGTGTTTTGCCCATGTAGCTCATGGATTAGTCTACTATTTAAGATGGATTTTGCATCTTGAATAAGCAGACCAGCTCTAATGCTTTTTCAAATGTTAGCATATGTGAGGTCTGCAGACTGCTGCATGTTTTGAATAAGTTCCCTGTACTGAACATGTTGCCAGAGATTTATGTTTCCAATACTGCTGAGAGTGTTGCAGCATTGTTTTTGTCCCAATGTTTTGAAAGTATGTTAACCTTTTACTCATGTTAACTGTAGGAGGTCTCCAAAAACAATAATGTGTTTTCATCCAAACAGTTCTTCATAGGTTTATAGGACTTCTTGCACTCTGAGTTGAATTAGAGCCAACATGAGATTGGAAATTATGCTTACCTCATCTATTAGGAGCACTTTCATTTGTTTCAGAATTCTGCATACTTCAGTAGAAGATTTTTCTGATCATTTGTAGTATTCTAATTGGTTTTGGTGTTCTTCAGGAAGGAGCAGTAGTTGCTGTAAAGTTACCCCTCTTATGTTGTAGGCAGCTAAGCATGTGGGGACTCTTACAACAACCACACAGTTGTTCTGTGTTGTTTTTTAGACTTGTGCTGATTATTTTAATTAAGAACATTTTACCAGAACCAGCTTCCCCACTTACATACAGGAGCAGAGGTTTATAATTTTTGCAGGTGCACATTTTAGTTTTATGTTTAAAACCATGTTCAATTTCTTCAGTGACTTCTATAGAAATGGTGAGTTGTTCCTCATTTAGCTGTGATTTGGCACACTGACAAGTCACTCTTCAGATTGTTTATACTGATACATGTTATTTTTTTTAAATTACTTGTATATAATCAACTCGTGATTCTTACAACGACAAATTAAACCTTGATATTTATACTGACAATTTCTACCTCAGTCATTGCTATTTATGCTTCATTTAGAATGAGTGGTTCTTGGTTTCCTGTGAGGGAAGGTTGACGGCCGTCAGCAGTGTCTTTATCTAGTTGAGTTTAAGGACCACGGTTTATGGAATAAATCTGTGCCAAAAAATGGGGCGCTTGCATGCAAAACGCATGCAAGCGCCCGTTTTCCGATTCATGGAACACATTGTGCGTGACTTACCTGAGACCTGCGCTGAATCCGTGCGGGTCCAACACGTCACCGCGACACTACCAACGCCTTGCGCGAGACGCCCTGTGAAGGTGCACACCATCCAGCGCACACACCTTAAAAGATGGCAGAACACGTGGAATGAGCAACAACAAGCGTAAATGTGGGTGTTATGTGGGAAGTACCACAGTAAAATACCTGCAATGCCCACACGCGTTCTAACAACACATATTCATGGAATTGAACTGGGCTCTCCAGCGCACGGGAAAAGACACGCTAATCCAGAAAAATGTCCACCAAGCAAAAGCAGGCGTGAGCGTCACCGCGCTCCTAAAGCAATGCATAAAACGCAAGCGTGCATACACAGCTACGATGAATGTACCATTCCTTGCAGCAGTGATTGTGGGATGCTGCAGGAGGAGGAGGATAGCCAAGCCCTGCATTTTCTTACCCAGGAACAGCCTTTTTGGGATGCCTGATGACCAGGTCTATGGCAGGTATAGGTTTCCACCTCATATCATCCTAGAACTGGTCACTGAGAGGGAGGATGACCTCTCATCACCCACCCTGTGCTCCCAAGCACTGAGCCCCTTGGAAAAAGTACTCAATGTACTGCATTTTTTGGCCACTGGGTCATTTCAGCAGACAGCTGCCATAGGTGGGGGTGTTTCACAGGCCACGCAGCCACGTTGCCTACACCAGGTGTTGGCAATCATGACTGCACTTCCCTCTGTCTGCAGGCACATATACATGTCCAGAACACCCGCAGAAAGGCAGGCCATGGTCCAGGGCTTCTCTGGGGTGACACACTTCCCCAAAGTGCTTGGTTCCATTGATGGCACCCATGTAGGCCTAGGGCCACCTAGGGCCACAGAGCACATCTATTGCAATCGCAAGCAATGGCATTCCATCAACGTGCAGATTGTATTTGATGCCAAGGGAATCATCACATCTGTATATGCTAACTATCCAGGGTCCACCCATGATAGTTTCATCTATAGAATGTCACCTCCACTCCAGGCCCTGGATGCTGGGAGGCATGGCAACACATGGCTCATTGGTGAGTACAAATGGTCTGCTAATTGCATGCATGTCTCACGCAGGCTAAACCACATCACTGACAACCCATTTCCCCTCCACAGGGGACAGTGCCTACCCTCTGAGCACCTACATGATGACGCCAATACGGAACACCACCACACCACCCCAGGTAAGATACAAAGCAGCCTATATTGCAACTATGGCCATAGTGGAGCATAAATTTGCAGTGCTAAAGTCACACTTCCGCTCCCTTGACCACTCTGGTGGACAGCTACTATCATTGTGGCAGCATGTGTCCTGCACAATGTTGCAACACAGTGAAGCGTACCGGTGGGCATGGTCGTGCCCCCACATCCCCAACCACATGCACTGTGGCTGCGCATGGGAGGGCAAAGGGCATGTGGCGAGGCTGCCCTTACCTAGCGTGTGGCATCATTTTTCACCTAAAATCCAACCCCTGTGGAATGCACACAGCCCTGGCACATGCCAGGCCACAATTGATGATGACAAAGGGACAAACATCTGTCCAAGACTTACCACCCTGAGAATGTGGCCTCGGAAGTGCCACATTGTGTGCATTCCCTAGCACTAAAAGAAACACAATCCGGTGTGTACAAAAGTGACTCATGGAAGACGGAGCTTCCAACCACTGCCATGCCAAATCAACCATCTAAATGCTGGTATGTCACCCAAACTCCCACACAATTCATGTCACCTGTCCCACACAACGTTCCATGGCATGCAATTCCCAGGCAGAGAAACAAATGGCCAACACATAACACCACTGCCACAAAGTGATGAACAATCAATGGACCAAGTCCATGAATCAACCCACCATGTCAACTAAACACAACAATGTGCACAGGAAAATCAATTGGCCAGTACAACATGACAGACACACAGCACCCAATGTTGAAGCCCTCTGCCCGTGACCAGACACAACTGCACTCTTGCAGCGACTTGTGCATGTCACCCTTGGACATACGTGTGTTCCAGACAAACAAAGGGATCATCAAATTGTATGCAGCCATAAGGCCAACACCAATGAAGACAGACAAGCAAATAAATTAAGTTAACACACCAACAAACTATGGGACTAAATGCACAAACCAAAAGGGATAAACAATCATGATTCCCACTAGGGGACACACATGTTGGACTTGAGACTGCCCACAGATATCATGCAAGCGCATTGCCAATGTGTATGTTACCTTCACACTATGCACTCCTTGCAAGCCCCTGAAAAGAGGAAGCAGGAGGCACACATGTGTCTGGACCCCAAGGCACAGACAAGGAGTGTACCAACACGAGACAAGAGACAAGCCTGCATGGGCCCAGCTGGAAACCACAGTGGATGCCTTTGGATGCCACACAAAGCAACACACTGTCACATAAATGCACAATAGACACAAAAAGAACAAAAAGATAAAAAGAGAAAAATCAAAATTGCCCATGTGGGACTTGGGGCGGTTGGCCACCCAGAAAGGAGGAGGTACCACCCTTACACAGGTGAAAAGATCAAATTAAAATGCCATGCAACTTGCAACACGGAGAACTGCATTTACTGTATATGGTGCCCTTGCAGTACATACTATGTTGACGAAACAGGACGGAAAATACGTATACGCATTAATGAACATAAATCATGTATATGCAACAAAAACACCAACTCCGCAGTAGCAAAACATTGAAAAAAAGCACAATATCTCACAACTTAGATTTCAAGTACTGGAATTAATTGACAATACTTGCAGAGATACCAAAAAGAAAAGACAGCAGAGAGAAGCATATTGGATCGATCGGCTTGAAGCACTATTACCACGAGGAATTAATGATGAATTTGACCTTAATTGCTTTCTCTGATAATGCTATACGTGACTATGTAAATTTCACTGTAATCTGAATCGTGATTGTAATTAACCAAGTTTCTATCAGTATTTCACTATATGTTCATAGTTGTAGAGCATTCTTTTCTTACCAAGTTAATCACAAGCTAAATTAGCGCTCCATAAGTATCAAACAGAGTAGTAAGCATCAAACAGAGCATGACGCATTCGCATTTCTATAGGTGACATAAATAGAGTTGCTCTACCACTCATGACTTTCTTGGTCTGCACTGTGCATTTAGTTGACAGGAAGAGTATCTGTGAACATCCACTACATACCTACCAGAATGCAGATGGACATTGCCCACTAATTTTTTTTCACAACTTTATTGTGCACTTAACAACAACACACAATCCACACAGGTATCTCTTCATCATTGACATTGAGTGTACTCGCATATACACTCTATAATTACGTTGTGCTTTGGGACAACAAACGGGCATCAGTTAAGTAATATCAGCAGTTTGAGTTAGCATTTTCAGTTATTCACATCAGGCAGATTTTATTAGCCCACACCAAGATGGCCGGTACACTTCGTCGCGTTCGGCCATTTTAGATATACACGTTGCCTTGACAACGATTTACTTTTCAGCCACATTCGAGATAGTCAGCAGCTCAGGAGAACACACACGGCAGGACTATACGAACGGATTGTAAAGGAAAGCTTTATAGGTAAGCACGAGTAATGATGAAGTGGTAACCCAATAAGTGCAGCATTGCGCTTTATCATGACAAGCACGCTAATGTTTGTGTTCGTTTTATTTCAGTAGTTACAGCTTTACTCGAACGCACTTTACAACGGTGACCAGCGCAGGCAGCGCCTGGAAAATAGATGTACTTTGAAGCTTAGTGCTCGTAGGTGTAAAGCAAGAATAGTTTGCAACAACGATTGGTGAAAGCTTATAACACACAGAGTAACTATTATTACATTTTGGTACAGTTGCTTCTATGGAAATATGAGCAACCATTTTTGAGAACATGTGAAATAAGATGATCATTGCATTTTATGTTGACATAATCTGAGCATTATGTTATGCCATTTAATGATGAGAGCACATTGATCAATTGAAACGTGGATCTTGCAATAACCATCAAGGACTGTATTCCAAGCAACTAATTATGACATATCTGTTTTTTTCTCTTCTTTACGTGTTATTTGTGAATTGTATCTGTTTATTGTGGGTACCCTGTCTTGCTAAATGCCTTCCCAACATGTTTATTGCAACACTAATTGCACAATGTTGATTTTCTTGATTATTGATGAATAAGTTATACATGCTTGCGTAGTTTTACTGAAGAAGGAAACCATGATTTCTGAAATGCATTAGCCATAGGGTTGTTCATTTGCCTATTGAAAAGCAGGCTACAAATTGGTGTTGTTTAACCAATGACAAAGATTCATTGATTCACATTTTTTGTGGATTAAAAAATATCATTTATACATAATGTGAACTGTTTTTATTTATGATTATATATTTTTTGATCAAGTAATTTACGCAAATATTTAACCATTTGTGGGAATTACAGGTGTGCGGCCCGCACCGATGGCTAATTAGCCTAGGTCCTTTTTTCCTTTGCATTAAAGTCTTTTCATTTCACATATAAAATACAAGCACAGTCTACAAGGGATTTGGACATTTTCAAAGAATTAGCCCTTCACAAACATGCTTTAAATAATTGAATGTTGCCATTTTAATCAGGAAACAGAAATACGTTTACACTGGGGTTGACAGCTAATTTTCTGAACCAGCTGTCAGTCAGTGAGGTCTGGATTCCTCTGACTGCACTGGAGAATCTTTGATTTCAGCACACTTTCCTTTCAATAATTCATTGGGGAAAATGACTGTATTTAGCGCAAAACAGCACTTTGAAGGTTGTCATTGATTAGGAAGCTGTAATTAAGGGCATTTTCAGATTTTAGCCCACTTCTTTGGCATTGATTCATGTGACAGGTAACAGGTGAGGGTGACAGCTGTGATTCCTGTTTTTATACCACTTTGCCTGTGTGTGGCAGGGTATGCAGCTCTTTTGCGGTTTGTGAACCATGCACAAATTTGCATATTTGGCGTGCACAGGGTTATCGCCTCCATTTTTGACAGTTTTCTTTCCCCATTGGCAAAGGGGTGCAGTGTGGCGCATCGATGTGGATAAAAATATTCTACATATCCCCCCTGACTCCAGCGTGATGTCCAGTCATGGTGGAGTTGGGCAAGTGGAATTATTTTTCTTTTGTTCCATGTGAAGAAATCCGGTTGTTTCTCCCATTAGTGCTGGATATGACACGCTCTCCTTGCTGGTTCTCGTTGGAAGTGTGGACTGACACTCAGGGCTCTTGGTTCTTTTTTCCAGTCCCCAAGGAGTCCTCCTTGGTGATTAGGTGGTTCTTAGTTCCAGTGCTAGAAAACAGAACATAGCACAGTTATGAAAATGCCCCCACTACTGTTCCCAGAGGGCTGTAATTGGGTGGATGCATGCATTGAATACAATTTACAATATTCCCTGCCTATATTTAATAATGGTCTTAACCCTCTTTCCTTGCATGTACTCAATGAACATTTAATAATACTCAATGAACATTTAATAATCATTTTTATGTCTCCGGATTTTCCTCTTATGGGCTTCTGGTTGGCTCCTCTATTTGCTGCAAAGTATGCCTGGGATGGCAACTCTTAAACTGGTTTATGTGGACCACTTGTCTTGCACATTTCCCTTGGGGATGCGGATTCTGTAGGCAACTGGTGAGATTCTGTCCACAATTTCAAAAGGACCCCGCCAACTTGGGAGGAATTTGCGCTCTTTGGCTTGGTTCCTTTGGAAATCGTACAAGTAGACCCCATCTCCTACTTGATATTCCTTTTTAGTTGTCTTAAGGTCATAGTGGGTCTTCATACTGTCTGCAGATCTTTCTAGCTTCCGCTGAGCATACGCAAAAGCATGTTGAAGGTGTTTTCTCAGATTCTCAACATACTCATGAGTTGTGGACGCATTTATCAAGGTCTGCGCTTGGGTTCTATAGAGCAGATGCTGAGTTAGTACCATCCTTCATCCAGGCCTCAGCTCAAATGGAGACATTTTTGTTGCAGAAGAAGGGGTATATCTGTTGACCATCAGGACAAGGGGTAATCAAATGCCCCAACTTGGCCCAGAATCTGCCACAAACTTTTTTAATATGCTCACAATAGTTTTATTGTACCTCTCAACTCCACCATTAGAGGACCGGCGGTATGCAATGTGTAGTTTCCTTTTTACCTTTCTTTTTTACCCCAAGTATCTCCCACATCTTTGTCATCACTTTGCAAGTGAAGTGACTACCTCATTCTGACTCAATCCTTTGGGGTAGTCCAAAATGCGAGAAGATGTGATTGATCATCAGGGCAGCTGCCATTTCTGCCTTGCAATTTGGGGCCGGGAGACATTCCACCCATTTAGTAAAAAGCATGTTATGGTCAACATGTACTTGTGTAGCCAGTATGCAACCCCTCACAAGATTTCTAATGTCGTATGAAACCACCGATGGCTGGCTGTGGCCGCATCATTGACGTGACTTAGCATCAGGCTTCGGAATGAGGTAGGGACCAACCACTGGTCATGGCCAGTTATCGATCTCCTCACCAACAAACCGTCTAGGATTTGGAACATTTTTGGACATTTCATCAATACTCTGAGGTCCTCTTTCACAATGCAATCGGTATCCATCAGGGGAAAGTTCTCAGGGTCCTCAATATGTTGTTAAAACCTACCAATTATTGTATCCCCTTTTTGAGCCGTAACAAAATCAGCATCTGGGGTCGCCTTACTCCACTGGGCTGTTGAGCGTTCATTGTGAGCATTTGTCTGGGACCTAGTGATAGCAGTGAACTGCATTTCCCCCAACAGGGACTCAATCTCAAGTAGATCCCCTTGGATGGCTCCGGTTTTAGCCAGCTGATCAGCCAAGTAATTTCCATTTGAGGTGACCAGATCATCAATATTCTGTATTAATTTTCCAGGTTTTAGTGGTTTATTGTTTGCACATAGCATGCCTCTGGTTTTCCAGGTGCCCCACAAACCTGTTCCAGACATAATCTGAATCAGTGATTATGACCAGTTTGTGGAGTTGGTGTTGGACAGCTGCGAGGATGGCTTGATGCACAGCGTCAGCTCTGCCACTTGACTACTACGGGGACTGATTTTGTACCCAGCGGAGGGTTCTGGGGCATCATTCACCCATGCATTTCCCACGCCAGCCTCAAGTTCCTTTTCCCCGTTGTTGTCAACTTGGTAGGAGCACCCATCTACATAGACAGTGGGCATTCCCTCACACTTGTATTCTTCATAGACTTTGTGTGGGGAATTAAGGTATGCCTCCATGTTGTCCTTTATTTTAAGACTTTCATCCTCGAGACAGTTTTCTCTGGCACAATCATGCAAGTCAGCGAGGGGACTCTTCTTGTTTTGGCCATAGCTGACCTCTACAGGAAAGGCTTGCATTGACAGAATCCAGGAATTCATTTGGGAATTACTCACATTTCCGGCCCAGATTCTGTCACTTTGAAAATATTGCAGAGGCTGGTGTGGAGTCTCCACTATGATGTGTTCCCCCTGGATGAACGGGCGATAATTCTTCAATGCCCACACCATTGCCAGGAGTGCCGTCTCACAATCGTTGAATTTTTCCTCCACAGAGGATAAAGTCTTACTCACATAGGAGATGACTTTATTGACCTTGTCATGATTTTGGTATAATTCTGCAGTCAAGCATGTATTTGAGAACCCTGTTTCCAAGAAGAACTTCTTGTTTTTGACAGGGTAAGCTAGGCAAGATGCTTGTGGTAGGCTTTTTTTGAGTTGTCTCACTGCCTCGGCTTGTTCTGGACCCCACTCCTACTTGACCCCCCTTCAACAGCTGGATCAGGGGACTTGTGATCTCTGCATAATCCTCAATGAACTTTCTGCTGTAATTGGTCAGTCCAAGGAGGCTCCTTAGCTCATGCAGAGTTGTGGGGCCTTTATGTTTCTGGAGTGCTTCTACTTTCTTTTCCTGGGGCCAGAGACCCTCAGGAGTTATTTCATGCCCCAAGAAGTTGACATGAGTCCTGCACCACTGTGCCTTTTGGAAAGATAGTTTTGCTCCAGCAGCCCCCAACTGTGTCAGAGCATTACGGATCTCCACTATGTATTTGTATTTGTATTTGTATTTGTATTTGTATTTGTATTTGTATTTGTTTTATTTATATAGCACAGACCAGGCCCAAAGGCAACCGGGCGCCTATCTTGGCAGAAAATTACAAGTATAACATATCATCACAATGGTACCAACAGATTGTGAACAAAATATACAAAATATACACTTGACGTTACAAATCAGAGCAATAAGCAGAACAGTAGTGCCGGAACAAAGCAGAGCTAGGTCCCAGATGGCCCGTCAGAGTCAGAAGAGCGGTTGTTAGTGAGATGTAACTAACCAAAGCTTGGCTTTGTGTTTGAATAGGTTAAATGACGGTAAGGTTCTGATAGTGAGTGGTACAGTGTTCCAAAGCTTGGCTGCCAGGACAGGGAAGCTGGCACCCCCAGCTGTATGAAGCTTGAATCTAGGGATTGCAAGACCGTGGGACTGTGCAGATCTAAGTACTCGCGTTGGTATATGTTGAGTGAATCGAGAGGCTAGATATGAGGGGGCCTGGTGGTTAACACATTTGTATCTAAGGGTCAGTGCTTCCAGTGAGATCCTTTGGGCGACTGAGAGCCAGTTGAGGTTCTTCCTGGTTTCTGAGATGTGGGCAGATCAGGGGATATTAAGAGCCGCTCTAATGGCATTATTTTGGGTAGTCTGAAGTTTGTTGAGATTGCCCTGGTTAGTGCCTTGGTACAATGTATTGCAATAGTCCAGTTTGGACATAACCAGGGTCCTGGCCAGGGTAATGCAGTTCTGGGCGGTAAGGAATGGGCGTCAGGCTGAGATCAATTTGCAGGTGTAGGCAGACGCAGCAGCCACTGCATTGGTTTGTCGGGTGAGAGTCAAGGAGGCGTCCAGGTAGATACCCAGAGTTTTGGTATCTTTCGATACTTTAATTAGATTACTGTCAATGTTAAAGGAGCCGAACAGGGGACTCAGTTTGTTAAGTCTCTGTTGCGTGCCTAAGATGAGAAGCTCAGTCTTGTCATCGTTGAGGCACAGCTCGTGCTGGGCCATCCATGCTTGTATGACAAGGTAAATGTCATTGAGGGCTTTGGAATCAACAATGTAGTCACCAGTAATGGGTATGAGTATCTGGGTGTCATCGCCGTAATTCGTGTAGGTGACACCCAGATAGTCAAGCCCATCAAATAATGGTTTGGTGAAGACATTATAGAGAGTAGGGGAGACACAGGACCCTTGCGGGACTCCACAAGGGACTGGTGTAGGGTCGGCCGATGCGGTAGGTGAGAAAACTCTCATGTGCCTGTTGTCGAGGAATGACCTAATCCAGTTGGATGCGTTGTCAGAGAAGTGGGCAGCAGACTTCAGGTGCCGACATAGTATTTGGTGGTTGACCAAGTCGAAGGCAGCAGATAAGTCCAGTAGTAGTAGAAGGGCCAGTTTACCGTTGTCTTTAAGGTCCTCAATTTGAGTTTTGAGGTCAAGAAGAGCTGTTTCAGTCCCGTGCTTGGGTCTGAAGCCAGACTGTCTTGAGCCGAGGAGGTTATTAGTTTCTAAGTAGTTCTGAATCTGCAGGTATGCTGCTCTGTAAAGTATTTTAAGTAGGAACGCTACAGTGGTAATAGGTCTGTAGTTAGTTGGTGTTTCGGGGTCCAAAGTCGTTTTTTTTAGGGGAGGGATAACCCACGCATCCTTTAAATTGTTGGGTACCGTTCCAGTTAGAAATGAAGAGTTGATGAAGGTGGTTATGAAAGGAGCGAGGTCATGTGCCGCTTCCTTAATGATAGGTGCTGGGCAGGAGTCACCTTGGCAAATGAGAGGGTTTTAGGTTGCGAATGATGTTTCGACCTCGAGGATGGTGAGTGGGGTGAAGCTGAAAGGGGTGTGAGTAAAGGAGGCCGTCGGCGTAGTGGAAGGTTTAGTGGGGGGGTTGGTGAGTAGGGTAGTTTGTTTGGCGTTAATTTTTGATTGCAGGGTGGTGATTTTGTTGAGGAGAGCGTTTTGGATGTTGTTCCACCATTGGCTGTCTTTAGTGCAGGTATCATGAGCGGGGGAGGGGGCTTCCAATTCTTTAAGGATTTTAAATAACTCCTTAGTGTTGGATTCTGCTTGTGTGATACGGTGGTTGTAAGTCTCCTTTTTGGCTTGTAAGATCGCTTCCTTGTAGTTGTGGGTAGCGATGATGAGGCGTTCTTTGTTAGGGTCACATGGGTGGCTCTTCCAGAGTGATTCAGCCTTGCGTTTTTCTTTGCGTAAGACTCTTAACTGCAGGGTGAACCAGGAATTCAGATGGACTTGTTGTTTAGCTTTCCGTAATTTAAGCGGTGCTATATTATCAATGGCTTTGAGCAGTGTTTGATTGAAGATGTCTACTAAGACGTAGGGTCGTTATGTTGGGACACACATTTGTTCAGGATAGGAAGGATGAGTGGGAGAAGTTTATCCCTAGTAATGTCTTTTTTGTTCCTTGTGGGAGTGGCTGGAGCTATTGTGGGAGTGGTGAGAGGGTTGGTCGCTGGTAGGTGGAAGATGATGATGTGGTGGTCGGACCAGGCACAAGCGTGGTTGGAATTTATGGTAGTGTTGCAATTGAGGTGAGTAATCCAATCGAGTGTTCTGCCTTTAATATGGGTAGGTTTGTCAATGCGCTGTTGGAGTCGTAAATTAGCTAATGTGGTAGCGACCTCAGAAGCCAAATGATCCTTAGTGTCGAGTAGGCCAAGGTTGAGGTCACCTAGAAGCAATACCTGAGAGTTGGGTTTAGTATTGACAGTCAGAATGGCTGTGATCTCATCTATGAAGGAGCCAAGTGGTCCTGGAGGTCTATAGATAAGGTGGAGGGTTGCAGTGTTAGTTGGAGATAAGGTGAGTTTCACGGAGAGGGATTCTGCGGAACTGAGCTCTGTTTTGGGGATGATTCTAAGTGTGATGTTATTTCTATGTATGAATGCGACTCCACCTCCTTTGGATGTTGATTGTCGGTCAGCTCTAAGGATAGAGTAACCGTTGGGGATAGCGAGGGAGAGAAGTGGGCCAGAGGCTGCGTGTAACCAGGTTTCGGTAATGGCCACAAAATCGAGGTTATGAGTGGTGATGAGGTCAGAGATGTCCAGTGCGTGGGCCGTAATAGATCTGGCGTTAATGAGGGCACCCTTGAGTTCTTTGGCAGAGAAGGTGCTGTGGGATGGTGGTAACTTCTGTGTAGTAGTGGTGACATGTGTGTGCTGAGTGCAGTGGGCACGAGGCAGTCTGGATCCAAGTCTAAGATTCCTGACTTGGAATGTGCAAGGTTGATTAGGTGTGGGTTTAGTGGCGAAGTGTTGGAGCCATAGGGCAGGGTCATTGAGGTATGGGTTACTAAGGGGCAATGCGGGATGGTGTAAAGTAGGGTGATGAAGGTCGGTCTTAACGGTGCTGGGAGGAGTAGGGGGATAAAGGGATGTAGCAATGATGAACCCTACGATGATGGCGAGGGTAAGGTGGCTAGCAGTTGGCAGTGGCCGCATATCGTGAACCAAGTGCCCTAACCGTCTGTGCGGTAGTGTAAGAGTGCACTGGAGGGGATGTGGAGGAGTTCTGTGTTGGGCAGAGGTAGGATCAGCCAGGAAGTGACAGTCCAAGTGCAGCTTGCTAGGTAAGTACATGTGCAATTATGCAATCAAAGACTCAAAAGGCAAAAGTTCAGCTAATCTGACTGGGTAAGTACATGTGCAAATATGCAATCAATGACTCAAAAGGCAGTGGTTCAGCTAATCCGACTCGGTAAGTACATGTGCAAATATGCAATCAATGACTCAAAAGGCAGTGGTTCAGCTAATCTGACTAGGTAAGTACATGTGCAAATATGCAATCAATGACTCAAAAGGCAGTGGTTCAGCTAATCTGACTGGGTAAGTACATGTGCAAATATGCAATCAATGACTCAAAAGACAGTGGTTCAGCTAATCTGACTAGGTAAGTACATGTGCAAATATGCAATCAATGACTCAAAAGGCAGTGGTTCAGCTAATCTGACTAGGTAAGTACATGTGCAAATATGCAATCAATTACTCAAAAGGCAGTGGTTCAGCTAATCTGACTAGGTAAGTACATGTGCAAATATGCAATCAATGACTCAAAAGGCAGTGGTTCAGCTAATCTGACTAGTTGAGTGCAGCAAGTTGCGAGCAATTAGCTTAACATCAAACGCTATGTGACTACAGAATATAAAGGATGGTGCACGGCGTACATATGAGCATTTACAAGAGGCGGTGATTCGTAAATAGACTGGTGATAAAAATGTGGCACTACGTAGTGAGGGCGCTCCCGAATGAGAGAGGGGAATGTCCTTAATATCCAGTCAAGCTTTTGAATAGAACATCATCTACATCGGCAAGGTTACCCCTTTCACCCAA
Source organism: Ambystoma mexicanum (assembly GCF_040938575.1). Classification (NCBI taxonomy): domain Eukaryota; kingdom Metazoa; phylum Chordata; class Amphibia; order Caudata; family Ambystomatidae; genus Ambystoma; species Ambystoma mexicanum. The sequence continues at coordinate 521,617,947 of NC_090934.1, forward strand.
GTCGGGCATGGCTTATGCAAGAAGATATTAAATTCTTTGCCGGAGTTGATGTATCTGAAGGGATTCCAGGTCCAAGTGTACTGCTGCCCCCCGAAGTTAGAGACCAGCTTGTATTGGTCCTCCCTACGGACAATTACAGTCCAGTACCCATTGGTCAGGTCAATGGCAGTGTATACCTTTGACCTCTGGAAGAACAGCCCTTGGTCAATTTAGGGAAGAGGCCCTCGGGAAGTGTGGACCCATTTGTTCAGCTCCCTTAGGTCAGCACAGAGTCTCCATTGGCCGTTTGGTTTCAGAATCCCTAGCACCAGATTATTGAATGTACTGTGGACTGGATGAATTATCCCAAGGGACTTAAGGTTTTTAATTATTTCTGTAAGGCACTCCATGGATGCGAGAGGCAAGCGGTATTGCTTCACAAACACTGGAGTCATGCCAGGGTCCATGGGAATTGTTGTCTGGATTTCAGTGCGACCAAAGTCATATGAGTCCACCGCAAAGAGATCCTGAAAATCTAAGAAAACTTCAATTTTTGCTTTTGCTCCAGAGTCTCACAGGCATCAGCTAGGTTGACTCTCTCTTCAACCATTTGCCTGAAGCCCGGAAAGACTTCTGGTTTGGCTTTCTCAGCGGCCTCCTCCAGCTGGGTGGAGAAGTCCCTGGTTACAGTACTGCCTTGGACTGATGGCTTCAGATGGGGAAGACAGTCCTGGTGGACTTGAAAGATCACCTCCTCCCTCCTGAAGTCACAGGTCACCTCTTCCTTCCCATAAGGGAAGGAAGAGTACAGCAGGAAATTCCCCCCATGCCGGGTGAGGATCCTGTCTGGTGTTGTGTCGTTGTCACTATCACTGTCAAAACAGTCATTGGGGATTGGTACTATCAGTTAATTACCTAAATCTATGGAAAAATGTTGGTCATCAATCGCCATTCCAATAACGGTGCCTGCACCCAGAATGATACTCCTAAGATCGCTGTTATCCATCACTATTGAAATGGTGTTGTGTTCTGTATTGACTAGTGGTGTTGGCTTTAACCCAGCCCTTGCTTTTGGAAATGGGCATTGAGGTGAACATGTGGGTCAGGATTTTGCAGTTTCTGTCCTCTGTTCATTTTTACTTCACATGGGAATTGTCGGGTCCATTCTGGGATGGTGATTTCCTCTCCAATCTGAACTTCAACTGCATATGGCAGAAATTGAACTGAACGAAATGCTTTCTCTGGATCATCAAAGTCCATAGGATTACCCACTAATCGGGACCAGGCTTTGAAGTTTATTAGGTTCAAACTAATGGCAAAGCGATTGAGAATGTCACTGCCTAAAGAAAATCCAGCAGGGACCTCTTGCACGACCCAACAATTATGGACTATGCTCTTGTTGCCTATGGACATTTTGAGCATACACCTGCTGGCAAGAAGTGTTTGGAATTGGGAGTTTCCAGGTCCATTTCCCATTTGTCAATAACTTAAATGTGGGAATGGCTGGATCTTTTGGGAGGTTTCGGAACATGGCTTCGCTGATGAAGCTCTTACCGTTGTTCATGCACACTTGGGCGAGAACAGAGTGCTTCCCCTCATTTAACTGAACAGGGATGAAGAACTGTTCTCCAATTTTCTGAATGTCAGCCAAGCTTTGAGTTGGTTTCTCATCATTTTGGACTGTAGAAGTGGGATTTTCTGATTGTGAATTGGTATAGAATTTCAGAGTATTTCCTTCCAGAGTGGAATGCCACTTGAGACTGGAAGGAAGGCTGATTTTCAGAAATAGGGAGGGCTTCCCATCACCAGTTTGTTGTCCTACTGCAACTACTGTCATGGCTTCTGTTGTTTTGAAAGCGCAATTCAATTTGGTCAGGTTTTTATTCAACCATGTGGCATGTGTCACTTAGACTGACATGGTTGATGCTATGTTTTAATTTTATTGGTCGGTTAGTCTGGGTCCAGAGGACCTTGTTTACATAATCCATTAGGGTAGACAATGTACGCAGGATGTCATTCCCCAGTAAACATTCTGTGCCCTCTGGAGGCACAACTATGACCGGGTGTTTCACCTTGTGTCGCCCAATTTTAATTTCTAAATCTGCAGTCCCCTTGACAGGAATTTCATTCCTATCAAAGTTCTGAAATTGTCCAGGAAGAGGGGTGAGAGGGATCTGGTATCTCTCCCCCCTCTTCCTGAATTCAGCTGATCAAAGGCCCTCTTTGACAGAAGGGCGGCTCGGGATCCAGTGTCCACCAGTGCCACAAATGCGCATTGCCCCTATATTTGGACCGGGGCATAAAATCTTCCCTCCTTTTCCTCAAGGGAGCAAAGATAATGTGCATTGTGGGCCAGTTGGTGGGTTAATTTATTTACTCTTGATTCTGACAGAGGGGTAGTTTGGGCAGGATTCTGTTTGAGAGCTTTGGAATCTGTAAGAAAAAGGTGACAGTTGGATATTGAGGAAGTTTAGGGCTCCCCTGGTTCTGATATTGAGCTGGCCCCCACCCACTTTTTGGAGGCAGTCACCAGAATTGGTTTGGGCAAGGTGATCTTCTGGCTGGTCATTCTGGGGTTCAATGATGGGCGGTTTTAATTCAGTGACCACATTTACCTAGTCTTGATTAGGATCTCTCGGGACCTATTTTTCTTTTGGAGGAGTTTCCCCATCCCCGAAGGATAAGATCCTTTTCCTAGAGTCCTCTGAGGACCCCTCTCCTTCAAATTGGAAGACTATAACCTCCTCCACAAAATGGGTCTTTTTAGGCCATTTATTTCTCCTACCTGCTCTCTGTTCCTTAGGTTGCAGACTTTTGTGGGCAGGAGATTTTTGTTCTGGTTCCTGGGTTTCCAGGGGCTTTTCACAAGTGGGGAAGGAAGCTTTCTCTACGGCTTTACACCCCTCTTCCCCCTGTGCCTCCTTCCTGGGAACCAGTGGGCTGTCGGGGTTCTCTCCCTATCATTGCTCTGGAGTACCAGACCCTTGGTTTGTGGGATTCTGAGTCACCATGCTCATCTGAGGGTTCTGCTGAGCCCTCAACGACCCAGATCCTGTGACATGTTCTGGACCTGGTACTCCAGCGGGGACACCCGCTCTGACTGGTACAGGGGTCTCTGGTCCATCCTAGGTGGATCAAGGGAAGGCTAACTGTCCCTTCTTCCATAATACCTTAGATTGTGTTAGTTTTGGTAACCCTCCACCCTTGGCCTCCTCTCTCCCGGAGTGGGCTGTCTGGGCTCAGGAAAGTGGGGAAAGAAAGAAGGGTTGTTTTGTGGGTTGAGGTTTGGCAGGTACCGGGGAAAGACGCTCAACCCGGCATTTGGGGGATTACTGCCCTCCTGGGGAAAGTTAGGAGGGAGGTTTCCTGGGTTGGCAGCTACCTGGTTGGAGTCCACACATAGCCCAAGATGGGTCTGTTGCCCTTGTAACAGGGGCTTATATAATCAGGGTAGTTAGGGGTCCCATTTGTGGGATTACCACACTGGCTACCTGTTTGGGATTGGCCCAAGGGCCTGCTTGGTCTTGGGTTAGAAGGATTTTGCACAGGAAATTGTTTAGGCCCCCCATCTCGAGATGTACAATGGGGGCAGCCTTCACCTCTGCCACCTTAGCAGCAGCTGGGGTGTTGGCTGGTTTGGGGCTTTTATTTGTATTTGTTTTCTCTGCTGGTTTCTGCACTTCATAAATACGAGTCGCCTGTTCAATGACTCAGTCTAGTGATCTCTTCTAGTGAAAGTCCCTCACCAGCTAGGTCATGATGTATTTAGGGAGTGCATGAAAGAAGGTATTAATGAACTCCCTACTGTCTGTGCGCACTCTCCTGGTTGTCTGCACAAAGGCACATTTTAATTCTTGCACAAATTCTTGTGGGGCTTGGTCTTCCCCACATTGCAGATTGTAGGCCACCTTGTGGGCCTCTTGGGGGTTCCTATGTACGGAAAAATGTTTTAAGATGGCTGCCCTACAGGTGGACCATATTGAGTGTTTCTGATCCTCCAGCCCGCAAAGAAGCTTGAGTATTCCTGGGAAAATGTCCATTTGACACATTGAATGTAACTCTGGCTATCGTGCAAATGGAAAGTATCCATCATTTGCTTGTATTACTCGAGGTGCTCCCAATCTGAATACTTGGCATTTTTATGATAGGGAGTTATGACGCTCCTAATGGCCTTGTTCTGATTCAGGGGATCTTTCAGTAGGGCCCATTTAATTTTGTTGGCCTTTTTAGTCTTAGTCACCCATGTCCATTCATTCTCTGACTCAGAGGCACTGCTACAGGAGGTGGCTATCTGATCCTCTAGGCTCTCCCTGATTCTGCGAGCTTGGGAATGGCTTGCAGAATGTGGGGGCCTAGTTCATCGGACCTGTGGCACTCAGAAGAGTCTTCTGACTCTCCCTTGCTCCCAGGATTAGCTGAGTAACCCCTACCACACTGCCCTAGCTGGGAAGAGGTCTTTAAGATACTCTTTGTGGGCTTAGTTTCATGGAGTCCCCCACCAAAGTTTACAGACTGATCCTTTGGTAGGCGGTATTTCTGATGATCTAGTTCCCTGATTCTCCCCTCACAGGAGTCTTCCTGTTCAGAGAGGCTAGCCCTAACATTTGCGAATCGGTACAGAGATGCCCGCCAATCCATTTCTAGGAGGCGCTGATCTGTCAGTCCCATGTTTCCCATTCTGCTGAAGTCTACCATCCCAGTGGCCCTTGGTTCATATGAGCCTGTGGACATGAAGGTGGCAGATTCCATGGTACTGAAAGGGTTAGAGTCCCTGATGACAGGGGTCCTTATGTTATGCTCAGGGGTATCTCTGTCCTTCCGACCTCATCTCTTTCAGCCCTTATTGCCTGGTGACATGCCAAAATCTGACTATTTTGCTCCTCTATTAAGGCCTTACTGGTCTCAATGATTTGCTATGTTATGGCTATCTGTTTGTGGAGTCTGTCATTCTTCTCACAGAGAGCCTCATTTTCTCACTGAGCTTCCTGCCTGGATTGGAAATACTGGGCCATTTTTTGCTGCAGGAGACTCACCTCCTGAGTTGTGTCATTATTGGGCTGAGAGTTCTTTTCCAGAGCATCCTCCACTCACCTGGTATGCTCTAGTAGCTTCTCATATTCAGTTTTAACTTCACTACACACCTGAAGGGCCAGCTTTATTTCCTCTAACCTAGTTTTTAATTGGCTTACTTCCTGGCCTAAGGCGTCCCTCTCCTGACTTAGAGTGCCCCTCTGTTCAGCCAGGTCGTCCCTCTGTTTCTTAAGTGCACTAGACTTCTGGCGCTCCTCATCAAATTCCTCTTGAGAGTGGATGTCTTTAATAATTAATTTATTATTTTCCTCTTTCAAGGATTCTAGGTGGTTTTATAGGGTGACTACCTGCTCTGTGCAGGCTCTGTTAAAAGTTAATTGCTGCTCCAACTTCTGTTGACCCTGTTGTAAAGAGTCAAACCTTTCCTGACACTCATCTTTCAGGTTAACAAGGGGGGTCCTGGGAGTCCCTCTGCCAGACATTAGTCCTGGTTACGAGAGACTTACCCAGAGTCTTTAGCTCACTATCTTTCACAGAGAAGAAATGCCCCAAACATATCACTCTTTGTCCTGCCCTGGGGCAGTGCAGCACCGAAATGCTAGGCAATTCTCCTCTGAACAAGAGTACCAACAGAAACCCCAGACACGTGTTTTGGTCTGGTTGGACCTCATCAGTAGGGTGGATCTGTGCCTCTCTAAGAATAGTGAGCAAGGGGTCCACGTCTGGATTCCCCTAGTAACTTAGGGTGAGTCCCAAAGTTACTTAAATATGCAAATTAACAAGGGGGGTCCTGGGTGTCCCCTTGTTAATTTACTCATCTTTCAGGGCCTGTATTTAGGTGTCTTTCTCTGTATTCTTTTGCTGTAAGAGAGCCAGATCTTCCTTTAATTTGGTAATATACTGCCTAACCTATGTTTCTGAAGCTTGGCTCTTCTGGAGCCTTTGCTCTGCAGAGTCCATATTAGTTTGGATTTTATGCAGTATTTCCCCTTGCTTCTTTACCAGAACTTTATTGACTGCATGCTTTTCCTGTATTATTCCTATGTGGAGGTAAAGGTAGGCTGCTATTTTGGCAATTTTACACTGCTCCTCTTTTATTTTTGGGGCCATTTACAGTTCGCTAAGCGCTTGGTGTAATGGATCCACGTCCTGACATGTATCTAGGTCTATTGCAGTGACTTGTTGTTTTATTTCCTGTAGCCATACCTGTTCATCCTGTTCTGGCCACTCACCCCTGACAAACAGTTTGTGCAGAGAGTGTTCCCTAGCAATATTAATCTCTGCTGGAATCGCCATTGCAGAAATATCAATTTCCTTCTGACTTATCTCAGGGTTAATTTACTTTTGCAAACAGGCCCAATTTTTTTAGAGTGTTTTTTGAGATGAGAGGTGCCTGTACAGTGTAGCACAGTATGCCGACCCAGCAAGGTGTCCGTACCCTGCAGGCACCTGTCACGGGTGGGATTTCAATTCAGAATCGCGGCACAAGCCCCCAAGCTGTGAGGGATTTCAATCAAGCACACACCCAGGTCTCGTCTAGCAATGTAGTGCGCTATGAAACCCTAATATATTTTTGTCTATAAGTTCAATATTCTGAATGACATACCACTCATATCACACCTGTCTCAAAATATCACCCAGGTCACACTGAACCAGGAATTAGGCTAGTTTGTAAAGGTAGATATTTATTTATTTATGTATTTAATATTCAAATTTTACATAAATTATATATATAAATACATATATATATATATATATATATATATATATATATATATGGGACAGCAATCACCTAACGGTGACAATACAATTCAAAAATTAGCAAAGCAATTGAATTCACTTATACTAATGCAGAATAGAACCACAGCAAAAGGAACAGTTTTGTTTTGTGCAGAGATAGCGTTTAAGTTAATATTCCCCCTGCAAAGTTTTGTTTAAATACAAATGAGCAATCCTACACCAATGTGAGTAATCAACAGGTATTCAGGAATGAAAGACAAGGTTTAGAGTTTATAGGCAATCTTCCCTCCCCAACCAAGAAAGAAAACCGTTTTTGGAAATGGACGCTTTGAAAATGACAGGTGAAAAATACTTTATAAAATAAAATGCCAAAGGGTGCAAAAATGCTTAAATGGATAGAATTTCTGAGGAAATGGGCAAAAGACATATGTAACTTTGGCTAAAATTGCAAATTCGCAGCAAACTTTTACTATGCGATATTGGAGATAAAACAGTCATATACATTGTTCCGCCATGCAGTTATTAGTTGTGGATGTAGCTAAGGGTCTTAGGTATCAGTGAGAGTTGAAATTCTGTTTCTATCTTAAAAATTGAAGAAGTTATAGAGGTTTTAGTGAGAGGCGTTTTTGCTAAATAGGCATGAAAATGAAAACAGCAATTCGATTTAAAAAATGACAGATAGGTTTTCTTATACTAGATTAATGACTATGAAAAAGAAGAGCTCACACATGAATCTTCACGGCTACGTGTCCAGTGCAACCATGCACATGATGGATCCTTCTTCTGGGATTTACTTTAGTTACTTAAAATCACTAAGGAGTTATGGTTTTGTAACACAGATGAGACAAATCAGTGCAAGAAGTATTCTAACAATATTGGGGTTCTAAAATTAAAGATGGGATGGGTTGAAATAGGGATAGTACAATCCAGATATACTATGGGTCACTGTTCTTCCTGTTAATACTCACAGTCATTTATAATTAAATTGGACCGTCAGCTCTGGTCAATGAATCGGGTCAGGTCTACCACCAGCAGGGCACCTCTTGGGGATTGGGTCAGCAGTGCGGTCGTAGTCAATTTAGGACTGCACCTCAAACTGGATTTGGAAGGGCCCATCTGGTCACTGGACCCGGCAGATTGCAGGATGCAAGTTTCAGCGAGCAAGCCTTAATGGTAGCAAGCCAAGCTGAATCAGAATTATTCTTTTAAGTTTTGGATATTTGAAAGTGGGTCAAGCTAGCAAGAGTTCAGCAATGCTAAGTCTGGATTCTGCAAAGAAATCTGCATCTTCAAAGAATTCTGGAGTCAGCTACAAGATGAAGAGTTCTGGAATAAGGTGCTACGCAGACATCTGGATGGGTTCTGGAAGCAGTGTGTCTTATGTGTTGTGAAGTTCCTATATTTATACTGTCAAATGCCATCCCCCAGTTTATGGTGTGGGCAGAATTTTAAAAACACACCCCCATGGCTGTGAGTGGCTGCAGGCATATACTTTGTCCTTGTTGGCGGTCTGAACAGAGCTGTCATCTTTACGATGGGATTTAGGAACTCCCACATTGATTTCTACCAAAACATAACTCTTGCACAAATGCATATTTCTAAAATTGTGTATCTTAATAAAATCGGACACATACATTTCATATTTGATTGTCTACATTCACATTCAATCCCCATCTTTGTGGGAGTTGTCTTTGTCATTTTATGGATTTTTATCAATTTTACCCATAAAAGTTTGGATTAATCATTTCTAATTCGGTACATCCCTGGGCGCTGATGATTGGAGCATGTACATACAATTTTAAGTTTGCAACATTAATAGTTTTGCCACAATCAGTGTTTTGGTATATCTTTGGTTCCTTATGTAGTAAGAGATCCTATCAAATCTTCAACTGTCTCGCATGTGTTCAGAATTATAAGTTTGTATTTTTCACTTGTCTACTTATTTTGGCTGCTATGTTAAATGTCATAAAGTTCTGAGGCAAACATAAGTAATTTCCATCAAAATCCAGGCCAGAAACCTCCTCCCCATCCTGCCCCTCCTTTTTGGACATTTTTAACAAATTAGCCGTTCATAAACATGCTTTAAATAGGTGAATTTTGCCATTCTAATCAGGAAACAGAAACACTTTTAAACTGGGTTTGACAGCTAATTTTCTGAAGCAGTTGTCAGTCAGTGAGGCCTGAATTCCTCTGACTGCACTGGAGAATCTATGATTTCAGCACACTTTCCTTTCAATAATTCATTGGGGAAAATAATTGAATTTAGCACAAAAACAGCACTTTGAAGGTTGCCATTGATTAAGAAACTGCATTTAAGGGCATTTCCGGATTTTAGCCCACGTATGTGGCATTGATTCATGTGACAGGTAACAGGTAACAGGTGACAGCAGTTATTCCTGTTTTTACACCACTTTGCCTGTGTGTGGCAGGGTATGCAGCTCTTTTGTAGTTTCTGAACCATGCGCAGTTTTTCAGTTTTGCAGATTTGGCGTGCACGGGGGTTATCGCCTCCATTTTTGGCAGTTTTCTTACCCCATTGCCAAAGGGGTGCAGTGTGGTGTATTTGTGTGGATACAAATATTCCACAGCACAGCTATCAGGGATCAGGAGACATATCACTGCTGTCGTCATACTCTGGTGGTGCATATGAATGTGGAAGTGGTGAGGGAGGCACACCATGTATGGCCCTGGTCTGGTCCTCGATGGCAGTGGCCATGCAGGACTAAGATGCCTGCAGCTGCAACCTGATGGCTCGGAGTTATCCATGCAACACCTCAGGGGATGCATGCCATTCCTCCATGATGGCACGAGTCATCAGTTGAAACTGCTCTTCAGACCATCGGTGCTGGATGCCTTGAGTGCAGCCAGCGTTGTCCTGAGGGACCAGGACTCCAAACTCAGGGCTTCCCTGTGGGCCTGACCCTCTGCCGGCATGTTCAGCCTGTGTGAGCAGCATGTGAACCACAATGCCTATGCTGGTGCTCCACCTGTCTATCCGGGGATCATGAAATTGGCCACCCTAACCATGCCCTGAGCCAACATGTTTTGTGAAGCAGCCTGTTGTTGTGCAACAGCATATATGGACTGCTCTCACACAGTAAAGCCAGTTGATACACGGCCACTGCTTGGGCAGACCCCACACCTGCCCGGGCCAAGTAAACCTGGCCCTTCATGTGATGGTGCTGCCTGTGGCTGCAGGACTGCATCCCTCCCCTGATCAGCTGGCCCAGGGCCAGGAGTCAAAACTGTGGAGCATGGCCCTGCAGCCATAACCACCACAGATGGATGCACCAACACAGACTGGCCCTGTGAGGGGTTCCCCCCTTCCGACGCTTCGGATGCAACAGGATCCACACTCCATGCACTCACCTGCGACATCACAGAGGAATCCGTGTCTGTTTCACCACCGGAGCCATAGGCATCTTCAGAGGCTGACTGAATCACGTCCAGGATTGCTTGCAAAACCAGTGGATTGTCATGGGGTACCACCGCATGTTCTCCACTGGTGGTTGGTCGTGGCTCACTATCATGTACCTCCCCAACCTCCTCCTCTGCCTCCAGTGCCTCATCACATGCACATAGACAGAAAAAAACACATGATTAGTCATGGAAACAGCGTAGCCCATGAACATAGCCACCACAATATCGACATGCAAGACATCAACCTGCCCTGTCACAATCTCATACACGTACGCAGTGTCAATGCAATTGATGGACAGCATGAAAGAAGACATGGACATGTGTGGGAAGGGCAAAAGCACATTTGGTGCATGGTGCCCAGGCCCTGCTCCAACCATGGCGCACCTGAATGGCATAGTCCACACACCAACATCCATGATGTAACACACATATGCCACATACCATAGCCTGTCTTGATCTGCTAAATGCAACAGATGTAACATGCATACCACTGTCACAGAGCCATGAATGAGGGATGGGACATGACATGACATGTAACACAAAAACTCCATACACACAAGTCCCTCAAGGTGGCAAGATGCAAGGCTGCAGCGAAATGTTGAATGTGGACACACACATCCCATGAGTCTTTGTCACATCAACACCAGTCAAGTAAAAATGCACATTGAAGGTGATCCCGGTGGATGTAAGTGGGAGTGGCCCATGCACCACAGGTGAACGTCCCACGAACCAAACACAACACACTGACAAACCATGAGAACGTAGCGGCCAGGTGGAAGTGGAAGTGCATACAACATATGTGAATAGGTGAAATGGGTTGTAGGTGTACATCCAACCTCCCCCGAGTGTCGTGTATGGCGTGGATGCAGTGCACGTGTAAAACTGTTGGCTAAGAGGCCTGTGCCTGAGGACTGAGTTTGGGCAGATGACTAGTGCATTCCATCATTTATCATGAACGTCAGCAGGGGAGAGGAATAGTGAAAGCACAGCACATGTCCAATACCCATAAAATGGACCTGACCTGGATAAGGATCACCTGCAGTCCAAATCAGGTACGGAGCCCATACCAGCGGGAGGCCACTGCCAAAGAGACACCCTCACCACCAACTGATTGCACTGTGAGAAGTGATTGACCTTGAGTGATCTGTGAAGGCATGATCAAAGTCCATGATAGGTAAGCCAATGCAGAAGATGAATTTGAAGTAACTGTGCCAACACCTCCCAAATGTCCATGTGGACATTGCACTGTGAAGGAACTCAATAGCTGTACCCTCTGTGACCCAATGCCAATATCACAGTCCTATGGAGATGCAACACCTGCCCCTAAGACAAAAGAACAACCCACACAGTCCAGCTCAGGATGAGTTGCTGAGCACAGTGAGTTGGAGCACATATATATTGCTAGAGGACTTTGCAGTACCACAACCCATGTATGACCAGTCCCCTGGAGACTGAGGGCTGCCGTGAGGAGGTGAGGAAAGGGAGGCCACCTCAGCAGGGGTTTGGCTGGCAGGATGAACAATCAGAGATGTCAGAAATGAGCAGAGAGAGGGACAATGTTGAGTGGCATATGGTCACAGCCCATCAGACATCACGGGTTTGATCAGAAAGAGGGCCGAGAGGTCCCGGACAGAGGGTGTAACTGGAGGATTGAGCATGTGTGCAGATGTCCACTGTCAGAGAGTACAGCACATCGTGCATGTGTACACTGCAGGGCAACACATAGGTGTCAGACCACCATGACATGGTACAATCATGGTAGTCATGTGAATGCATGCAGAACTGGCAGACAATCAATACACTGCCATGATGCAACATACACATGTGCTTGACACACACCCATCACCACTCACCAGACATTGCCTCATAATTTGGAAGGTCCCCCATGCCCTGGATCAGCTCTGCATCAATCATCTGACTAGCGACATCCTCATGTGGAGTGAGTACTTCTTCCTCCGCTGCTGGTCCACCTCCAGTCACCAGAGTGGAGGAGTAGTTGGCACCCATCTTACCTTTGGCTCGGCGCAGGAGATCATTCCAGCGCTTCATTGCCTCAGAAGCTGTGCGCCTTTCAATGCCCAGGACGCTGATGCGATCGGCGACACATTGCCAGTGGGCCATATGCTGGATGTGAGTATGAGTGCTACCTGCCCGCACAAGCATGTCAGCCTCGTGTTCCCACACGAAGTCCAAGAGGATCTGGATCTCTGCATCATTAAAGCTCCTCTTCCTCACCGTGTGCCATGCCTCGGGACTGAGCCTGTTTGCCTACTGCCCGCTTTCCCTTCCTGCAGGGTTGTGCAGTCCCTGTGTGGCTGGGACCACTTGGGCCAGTAGGGGCTGGAGCATTGGTGACCGGGGTTGAGGCATCAGCCACTGATGCTGTGAGTGGAGGTGGCCCTGCAGGCATGTGTTCCTGTGTGCTGGTGGCAGGTCCCTGCAGCACATGCCTCTTGGCCTTGGTGATATGGACATGTACCCCTTGGTCTCCCTGGGCCGGGGCTAGGACCACAACAGGCATGGAAGGAGGACCCTGAGCCTGGCTGGCCGGCGCTGCAGCTGCCCCAGCAGCTACCAGACCCTGGCTTGTCAGGACAGCAGATGGAATTGCTGGCCCTGATTCGCTGGCGCTGGTGGCAGGTCCCTGCACCACACACCTCTTGGCCTTTGGGACATGGACATGTGCCCCTTGGTCTCCCTCGGCTGGGTCCGGGACCACTACAGGCATGAGGATCCTGTGCCTGAGTGGCTGGTGCTGCAGCTGCACCTGCAGCTACCAGACCCTGTTGAGATGGGGGCATGTCCCTCCCTGCATGGACCTGGGAACCCCGGATCCCTCGGCCACCTCTGCCAGCTCGAGCACCTTGCCCGTTGGCTACCTCTGCCAGCTCCAGCACCTCGGTCCCCTTAACCACCTTTTCCTCCCTTCCCACCTTTTTCCCTCCCAGTCATGGCACAGATGGAATGGTGCAATGGGGGGTGCAACAGACAATTGACCTTGGCAATTGGAGTAAGTGGGCAGGGTATGTGATGTTAAACTTACATGCGTGCCCCAGCAAGGCTCAGTGTGACCCCTGGTGGAAAATGGATGGGTCGCACTGTTAGAACTGATATAATATTGTTTCGTCCTCATCGTATATGTTGGCCTATGCCCAGTCGCTTTGCGAGGAAACCCGTATTACAAGGTCATGACCCCAAGTAAATCAAGCCTCCATTTTAGGTTAGAACCGCCATTTTATTTTTTCGTACAAAGTCACTCTGCAGTCTAAAATGGCCGTCTCGTGTGCTCTTGTTCTTGCCTTAACCTCTTCAACCTCTGTAGGAGGGTTAATGTCCAACCTGCCTCCGGGCTACATGTTAGGGTCATGTAGACCTTGTCCTTTGTTGACCTCAGGATCAGGGAATTACTTGGATGAGCAAATGTTGAACTATAAGTATACAAGAACAGTAATGCTATCCAGATATGATATGCGAAACATTTGTTTGATCTGTATTAAAACAATATGTAAAGAGTGTAACGTTAAATTAAAGAATAATAGAGTGTGGTAGTAAATGTATTAAAAAGTAAACCGCATGCACGAGATATGTAAATTAGGAAAGTGACCCTGGTGCGACCCTAGCCCAATGAATTATTAACTTGTAAGAGGCTGGACATCATTATAACAAACTGTATAAATACGCCGATGTCCAGGTAGCAAATTCTGCTCACTGCTCACATTGAACCCTGCTGGTGGTCTCTGTGATGTATTGACGACCAAATAGCTATTTGTGTACTTTGTTGACTACTGTTCAGTTTTGTAATAAAGATTCTGGGAATCTTTACAAGCCTGTGTCGGTGTATTTTCCTTTGCTTGGTGTAACAGCCGTAATATTGTATTTTTTCTGATTCCACAGATGGCGCCCGAATAGGGACCCTCAAGATTGACCTTGTCTCGTTGAAGGTTGGCTCGGCTATCGGACCGGGATCGGACGGTGCCAACAGAAACAGCCACTCTAGATGAGAAGCGAATTCCTCGACGAAACTGCATGATCCGATCCCTGAACGGTGAGCTGTAGCCCGAGACGACGTCTTGACGAGGGTCCATACATTCGAGGTGGGTAAATTTGACGTAAATCACCAGACACGTGGGTCCTTAGCATTGTCCTTAGTAACCCGATCGGGCCTCCCAGTCCTTTGGTCAGGTGAATCGTGTCCTGATTCTTAATCTAACCCTGACAATTTGAATTTGGAGCATTGTACTCGTGAGCACAATTATTTAACCAGGTAACACCAGAACTTTGATATGCCTGGGAAATTGTCTGCCTGCTTTAGGGCATTATTCTGCAGCGACAGACAATCTTTGGAAGATAGCCGTCCCGCACCACAGGAGGGGTTGCCGGCATGTACTGTGTACTGTAAGAAAGGCTTTGGTAGTATAGCATTTAATGACATTTGGTACAGACAGACCCGACATAATTCTAATCTTCAGTGGCCAACCAATGGTAGTTTTGAAATCCCTCGTATAGAATATTTAGAGTCTGTATTAGTAAAGAAAAAGGCTAGACCTGCAGCATTTGATGCGTTACATAGTTGGAAAACAGAAGCTTTGCAGCAACAGAAGAGTAGAGAAAAACATATGCGTAGACATATGTTAAGAAAGGAAGAAGGCAATGAATATGGCAAGGGAAATGTGCACGGAATCACACAGTGAACAACTTTGAATCTAACAACGTGCATACAATACCCAAGACTCGTGTATACTAAAACCCAGGAGTGCAAATAGAGTGAAACAATAATACCAATATATGAAAAGGGATGTGGGGTAAGCACTTAGTACCTCCTTATGACTGAAAGGAAAGTCTGCAAACTCCTTACCCACTATGCTATTACAGATACTGACAGCGCTAAGCCCACGTAGAGGAAAAGCAAGGACAGGATCTGTGAGCTGACACTCTGGATGATACTGAATAAGGAACTTAGAAACAGTACTCACGAGGACCGGAAAGACCACTTGAATGTCAGTAAACCCACGAACCTAGTTGATCAAACAGGGACCCTGAAGGCTATAACAGCAATGGGTGGAGGAAACTAAATACATAAGACCCTAGTCAAGGGGCAAGTAGGAATAGTGATTATAGAATAGTGAGGAAAACAAAGGGCATTCACACTGGGACTAGTTACAACAGCACCCCACACCTAATAATCAATGGGAAATAAATGCAGAAGTGCAATGGAAAACATGGAATGGATCCCAATAGAAAGTAAGGATCAGGAGCAGGGAAAATGATATCACAAAAGGAAACCTTTCCCACCCATCCAAGGAGAAAAGGCAGGAAGCTAAATCTATAAAGGGAAAGACTAATGCATCAAGTTTTTCAGTAGCAAAGGACAGCTTCAAAGAAACAGAGAACACAGGCAAATTGGGCAGCATCAAAGGGTAAAGCACAGAGAAAGGCTGCCTGCAGACAGAGAAAGACGGAAAGGGAAATCCAGAAAGCAGAAATCAATTAAGCACATAAATTCGAAATCCAGGGCAGAGGAACAAGAAACAGGAACTAGGAACCAGGCACAAAAACTAGGAACAAAGAACAAGGGACCAGTCACAACAGGAACACTGCAACAATGACCAGCGCTGGACTGAAGTAAACTGAGGCTTTTAAAGCTCCTTAACGAGCACACCCCTCAAGTGTGCCGCCTGCTGCACCTGCAGCCACAGGTGTTGCCTATCCTCCACCCAACCTTGTCCTGCAAGGGAGGAGGTGAGGCAGTGAGCCAGGCATTCTGGGAAGCATAGTCATTAGATTAACGTAGCATGATGGCTGCCAAAAACCTGGAATGGATCCGGAAGGGAAGTAACTTGGAAAATTAGGTTTTAGCGCTCCCAATTCATCACAGCACTGTAGCATAAGGTTCGCAGGAAATGTCCAGTAGGGAAAAAAAACCAAAACATGCCCCCAAGTGACGGGAACGGGAGCGAAGGGAGCGAGCCATGACAGCATATGACAAGTGTCGAAAAGGCACGGTTACATGACCAAAATAAACAATTGGAGTTAGTCAGGAACACGGACAGGGCGTTTCAATTAGGCATTCAGAAAATCTACCCTTCAAAAGATTTTCATATGTCAGATGAATTGATAAATAAACTTTTGCATGAACGAAGGCCTGATGCCTCCGCGCCACCCCCGTACGTCCCTCCTCCTGGCGCTTTGCCCCTTCCCGTTGTTGTTCCCCCTCCTAGAGTTCCTCCAGTCCTCCCTGCTGTTCTTCCTGTTGTTCTTCCAGCCGTCACTCCTTTGCCTGCCCCCTTACCTCCACCTGTTGATATTCAGAACGTGTCTACTCTTCTTCTTGCAAGTAATTCTGCATCGCTTGTAGTAGACCAGGGAGCCAGACCAAGGGTTGTGACTCGTAATACTGTGCCCCCAGAAAAAAAGAATGAATTGATTGCTTGGGCTAAACATTGTATGGGGAAGGGTGAACAAGCTGATGTTTTTTCCACACTCGAAAATTTAAAAGGTATTCCTGAGAACAATGTTTTTATTGAAGGATTAGGGACTCATTTGAGTATAATGTGGAATAGATTGAACAATGAAGATTTCCCACAGGGGTTACGGGATTTGACTGCCTTAGCGTTGTCCAGGGATACTGCAGAGAAGGTATATGAGCATGTTGAGAGGATTTTTGAGTATAGGAAGGAGTTGGAAGGGTTACAGAATGAGGAAACAGATGGTGATAGTTTAGGTATTATGTACTTACAGAAACGGTTTTCTCCTCGCCGTGAATTAAAAGGTGAGGAAGCGTGAATTTGTATAACGGATGCGATAAGATGGATTTCGGATATGTCGATAACTCCAGATGAAGTATATGACACATATAGTCAGTATACGTTAGAAATGCAGAAGAAAGTGATACAGGTGATGGTAGAGTACCTACAGGATGAGTGTGTAAAAAGAAAGATTTGTTGTCCCGCAGAATTGTTGAGCGTTTATAAAAGAGCTTTTTCGATTGATACTTCTGCCCTAGCACTTGATTTGGCTCTGTTGCTTAGTAAGCGTTCGGAGCTGTCTACTTCCCAGCTGCCTATGAGAGAGGTCCCTCCGACGTTTGTCCCGAAAGTTGAGATTGCGGCCGATGCTGGGCAAGGAATTGTCGCCGGAGAAATTCCTGCACATTACGTATCATAGTTTGTTCACGTCCCATTTTCAAGACAGGAAGTGAACACCATAAAACAATCTATTCCCGATATAAGAAAGAATCCGACTGGATTCTATAAAGAAATAGAGTCGGTCTTACAGTCGTCGATATTCACCTTAAGTGATATTGACCTAATTTTTCCCGTACTCCTACCAGTCGATTTGTGGAAACAGATTAGGACTATAGATGACATACCTGGGTTGGGAGATACATGGGATAATATGGTTAGGCTAGATAGAGAAAGACCAGCTGGCGAACGACCGCCTCAAGTGATATTAACTTTGCCTGATAGAATTATTGTAAAATTGAAAACTATGGTTCCTGAAAAAAGAATCATTTGGGACAAACTTACGGCCTGTGTCTAAGGAAAGTCTGAGGGTGCTACCGATTTCTTCAATTGGTTCGAGCAGGTATTCTCAGATTTTAGTGGACAAGACTTAGGCACAGAGTCAGGGAAAAGACTGTTTGTCGACAAATTTGTACTTGGATTGCTCCTGACATCCAGTTACAGATTTTGTCTTCTGAAAGCGCTTGGCAGGCGAAGTCTCAATCAGAAGTACTGCATATGGCTCAGTACTATGAAAATCGTGTAAATACTGAAAAGGAAAAACTTGAGAAAAAAAAGGATGACCTGAAAATGAAAGTTTTATTACAACAGATTGTTAGAAGCCCTAGAGGGGGTAATCAATTTAGAGGTCAGTACATTCCACAGGGAAGTGCACCCTTGGCTCTGGTAACCATTAACCAGTGTGTCTATTGCCGGCAGGAAGTCCACTGGCACGCAAAATGTCTGACCTTGCAGCAAAGGTCATTTGGGAACATGGGTAGACGATCCAGAGGTCGCCCAGGTGCAGGGGGCCCTGGTAGAGGTCAGTTTGTACCAGAATCACAGCAACCTCCTTCACAAGATAAGCAAGTTTCGAATGTGGATAATAGAAACATTTTTGATCACCCTTCTGCCATGTACCTCTCTGAAGAGCTTCCTTTTGATAATATTCTGTTTCGCTATGATTGCCCGAAGCAGGATTTGGAGTCTACGCCTATTCCCGTTCATCAGAAAGGCCCCTACGTTGAGATGGCGGTGGGAAATAGGAAGCATCTATTTTTAGTAGATACAGGAGCACAGAAATGTTCCATTGATCATTCACAAATTCCAAATATTCCCCTGTCAAGGCAGTCCAACGTTTCTGTAGGGCTTTCAGGCACACCTGTAGTTTGTCCGGTCTCTTTGCCGGTACCGATAACACTGGGTCCCTTCACGGAACAGTGTCCATTTCTACTTACCACAAACTGTGGGGAGAACTTGCTAGGGTTACATTTGTTGAAGGCATTGCATGCAGTAATATATTGTTCTCCGGACGGAGTTCGGTTAACAATTTCACCTCAGCAATCACTTGCCTCTAAGTTTTTGACTCGACCTGTACCGCCAGAATTCAGTAATGTCCCAGAATGCTTATGGGCAATTGATGATAATGATGTGGGCATTCTTCAAATTGAACCTGTTAAAATTATTTTGAAACATGGAGTAAAATTGCCTCGCATCCCACAATATAAGATCTCAGTTGAAGGAGAACAGGCTTTGAAATGTATAGTTTCTGATTTTGTACATCGTGGAGTAATTGAGGAGATTAAGGGTAGCATATGTAACAGCCCCATTTTGCCAGTATACAAAAAAGGTGATAATGCGATTCCCTTTTGTTTTTTAATTGATTTACGTGCTATTAACAAAATTGTGGCTCATCAATTTCCTATTGTACCTGATGTTACAACGATACTAACCATGATTCTGGCTTCTGCCACTCATTTTAGCATTGTTGATCTTAAAAACGCGTTTTTCAGTATTCCCATACACAAGGATAGCAGGTATTTGTTTGCGTTTACACTAGGTGGACGCTTGTTTACATTCACTCGTGCACCACAAGGGTACACTGAGAGTCCAAGTATTTATAGTAGGCCATTGAAAGAGCAGCTCGATACTCTCGAGTTGCCTACTACTTGCACATTACTACAGTATGTAGATGACTTCCTCTTGGCTGCTGATTCTGAGAGCGCCTGTAAAGAAGGCACCGTGTTGTTGCTTTGTCATCTAGCGAAACATGGCCACAAAGCTTCACTTAATAAATTCCAATATTGTTGTCAGTAGGTCGCCTATTTAGGCGACCTCCTGTCAAAGGAGGGAAGACGGTTGACACCTGAACGAATAAAGACTATTTCTGGCATATCTGTCCCAAATACGCAAAAGGAAGTTAGAGCCCTGATAGGTATGGCTTCTTATTGTAGATTGTGGATCCCTAACTTTTCGTTAACGATTAAACCAATCCTGGCTTTGACAAAGAAGGGCATTTCTTTGACATTGCCATGGACTTTGGAACACCAGACAGCATTTGATTTGCTCAAATCCGTGCTGTTTTCAGCACCGGTTTTAGGAACTCCGAATTATGACAAGGCCTTTGTATTGTTTGTGCATGAACGTGCTGGATGTGCTTTGGCTGTATTAACTCAGGAGCATGGAGGGAAGAATAGGCCGTGCGGTTACTATTCCTCCGCCCTTGATCCTGTAGCATGCGCTTTGCCAAGATGTTTGCGCGCTGTTGCTGCCGCTGCAGTGTCTGTAAAACAAAGTGAGGGAATGGTCCTGGGTCATGCGTTAACCCTAATGGTACCTCAATCTGTAGATATTTTATGGAATAGAACTCAAACGCAACACCTCACTTCTGCATGATTGACAAGATATGAACTAATCTTGTTGCCCCCACATTCAAATTCAGAGGTGTTGTGTATTAAATCTGGCTGAACTTTTACCTGTTTCGCAAGATACTTTTGATGGTGACGATACGTCACACGATTGCCTTTATATCACAGAACAGGAGACTAAAGGCAGAATCGATCTGAAAGACATGCCTTTGAATAGCCCACAAGGAGAGCTATTTTGTGATGGCTCTTGTTTTAAACTTCCAGACGGTACATCCACGGCTGCTTATGCTGTCACTACTTTAAGCACGATTGTGGAAACTAAAAGAATTAAGCATAACTCTGCGCAGGCCGCAGAAATTATAGCGTTAACTCGAGCTTGTGAACTTTCTGAAGGGCTTACAGTAAATGTATATACCGATAGTCAGTATGCTTTTGGGATGGCCCACAATTTTGGTAGACACTGGAAAGAAAGAGGTTTCTTGACCTCGCACGGAACGAAAATCCAGCACGGCACTTTAATAGTGCGATTACGTTCAGCACTCACACTCCCTGTTCAGTTAGCTATCATAAAATGTTCAGCACATCAAAAGGTTACAGAGGATGTAGGAAGAGGGAATGCTTTCGCTGATCAGATAGCTAAACAAACTGCCACTGATTTCAGTTCAGAAATGTATGCTGTAAAAGAAATTGTAACCGTTTGCACTTAGGGTGAAAGTATAGATGCTGTAAAAGATATTCAAGCAGATGCTACCATAGAGGAAACTAAGAGATGGATCGAGGGTGCAGGGAGATTGGATGACGATGGGTGTTGGGTAGACAATATTGAAGGGAAATGGTTACTCCCTGACACCTACATTACAATGATGGTTATTATGGCTCATGGTCCGACACATGTTTGTGCACGTAAATTGACTAAAATGCTACACAGTGTGTGGGCCAATGATAAGATTTTCAAAACTGCGGAGCGTTTTGTCCAAAGCTGCATGTCTGCTTGCAGCACAATGTAGTAAAAGGTACCTGGACTCCTAGAGGAAGTTTCGCTCCACCCTCTGTCCCGTTTGAGGATATTCACTTTGATTTTATTGAAATGGAACGTTGTAACAATCTTAAATATGTGTTGGTTGTCATTTGTGCCTTTAGTAAGTGGGTTGAGGCCTTCCCGGTTAGAGATGCAATGGCCATAACCACGGCAAAAACTCTGTTGAATGAGTTTTTTCCTAGGTTCGGGCTGCCGAGAGTCATCTGGTCAGATAATGAGCCACACTTTATCGCTACTGTAATCCTACAAATTTGCAAAGGATTACAGATTGACAAACGGTTCATTCAGCCAGACATGTCCAAAGTGCCGGATTAGTGCAAAGGCATAACAGCATTATAAAGAACAAACTCGCTAAGACGTGTGCTGGCACCAAGCTAAAATGGCCGGATGCCTTACCGATCGTGTTACTGTCGATGAGAACAACACCTCAAACTAAAACTTGGCTCTCTCCCTTTGAGGTGGTAATGGGGAGACCTGCTAATATTCGGGGTTTGCCAAAAACCCGTTCACTACGGGACATAGAAAATGTGCTTCTTTCAGATTACTGTAACCAGTTGACTAAAAATTTGTTTTCAATTTATCACCAGGTGCGAGAGGCATTACCTGTATGCTACGAGGGTCCCGGTCACAGTCTTCGACCGGGGGACTGGATCCTCATGAAGGTTTTTGAGAGGTCGTCTTGCCTTGCACCTCGGTGGAGTGGTCCCTACCTAGTCCTGCTAGTCACTCAGACTGCTGTGTGGGTAGCGAGTCGTAAGAACTGGATCCATGTGACGCACACCAAACGGATCCCACAGCCCGTGCCATACGATACAGAAGATACAGAATCCCTTCCCAATGCTGTAACTAGCGTGACTGAAACAGCAAAAACCAACTAGGGAGAATCGGAGACCGCTCCAGAATCCGTAAGGACGGACAAAACGGCCATCTTGTCTCCGCACTCACCAACAGTGGAACTTCCGGATCAATCCTTTTCTGATCCCATTTCTGTTCATTCGCCACTTCCAGGAGGAAGTGACGACACTTTGTCCTCACCAGAAACTGCAAAATATAATTTACGTCCAAGGAAGTAAACGTACAGCATGGTCTGACTGTGCGATTGAGAAAATCATTTGAGGGCTTGCCTTTTGGCCCGACTGTACGGGAAGGTTCTGTTGGCTAAGGGTTGTAGGAAAGACATTAAGAAGACATGCGACTGGAGTCGCCAGCAAACAAACAATTGGTGTTTTTTCAGTTGAAGACTACAATGCCTGCACCCGCTACCGCTCGTACCGAACTTTTAGATAAACATGTGACTAGCAGAGACAATGATCAAGCATGTAAAGGGACCCCCAAAGTGTATTGTTGCCTTTTTGTGATAATTACTGGATTTTTAGTAACTGTTGGTTTTGGGTTATGATATCTGGAGGAAGCATATCCGTTAGAGGACTTTTTACCTATTGAAAATGTATCTGTTATCCCCACTCCTTCCGTGCAATTGCATACTTTGTCACCTAGAGATTCTTTACATGGACGGAACTATCAGAATAATACCCTTTTGTTAATCATGAATGCCATGCATGCAATTTTTAATAAGACCAATTGTTGGATCTGTTTGCATTTACCGCAAAATGGGGATACGGGGCTAGGTTGGTATATTTATCCTTTACCTCTGACAACTGCCTGTTACGCTTCTCTTAGAGCACTATTTTTTGGTCGATGGAATGACAGCATCTCAGGGAACTTTGATGGTACAAATTTAAATAACTTTGAAAAGCATGTTTTGATGCCCCTGGGTTGCTCGCTTTTTGCAAATAGCAGTAAGACAAACGTTGTTTCTGTTAGGCCCTCTGATAGATTGTCTCGTCCCTTTCAGTCTTTAATCTCTTTCAAAATGGCTCCTATAGGCAATAATGATGCCACGCCTCCATCTTATTCTGTTAATCATAGCCCTGATTCAGTATCCTTCTGCATACAGAGCAATGGAACGCGGTCAATGGGTAATTTTAGAAAGTGCGCCAATGTTGCAAATTTGACTAGTGAAAACAGACCTCTGTACCTAGGCGAACCTGTCTATTTTGTTTGCGGTAATGTGGCATTTCCATGGTTGCCCAGGGATTGGCAAGGAACCTTCTATTTAGGGATTCTACTACCTGGGGTATTTATTGCTAGTACTGCAGATGTTTCGAAAACTCGTCCACGACGAGGTGTGGAAGGGGCTACACCAGCACAAACTCTAGGAGATATCATGAAATCCTTTGTGCCATTTTTTGGGCAAATTACAAATTCAGAAGATATCAGGGGACTAGCGAGAGTATTGGAGAGAACCATCAATCGGACCACTGAAAACTCTATAATATGACGTTAGAACAGAGAGCGATAAGATTAGTGGCTCTTCAGAACCGGATGGCATTAGATGTCATTCTGGCCGAACGTGGATGAGTATGTATATTAGTGGGGTCCGCTTGCTGCGTTTACGTACCAGACTCCTCTCCGACGATCTTTAGGGCTATCCAAAACCTACATGTTCTTAGTTTAGAAGTACATGTTCCTGAGGGAATCTGGGAACTTAGTGCATGGTTTTGGGACCTCCTACGGTTATGGGGATGGAAGTTGTTTTCGGCCCTGTTGATTAGCTTGGGAAGTTTTCTGTTTCTTTGCTGTTGTATACAGTGTCTCCCTGGTATATGCTCAGTATTAGGGGGATGTTGCGTGCAAGCAACAAGTGTACTAGGGCATAAAATATACACCCCATAGAAGGTTTCCAAAGAGTATGTGTTAAAAGAAATTCTGGTGTCAGATCTAATGGCAATAGATATGTCAGACAATGATTTGGGATGTATAGATGTTGAAATGTGGAGTTAGTCGCAAAGTGATTGAAGGTAGTTTAGTGCTTGACATAGGCCAAAGGGAGGGTTTGTTAGAACTGATATAATATTGTTTCGTCCTCATCGTATATGTTGGCCTATGCCCAGTCGCTTTGCGAGGAAACCCGTATTACAAGGTCATGACCCCAAGTAAATCGAGCCTCCATTTTAGGTTAGAACCGCCATTTTAGTTTTTCGTACAAAGTCATCCTGTAGTCTAAAATGGCCGTCTCGTGTGCTCTTTATCTTGCCTTAACCTCTTCAACCTCTGTAGGAGGCTTAATGTCCAACCTGCCTCCGGGCTACATGTTAGGGGCATGTAGACCTTGTCCTTTGTTGACCTTGGGATCAGGGAATTACTTGAATGAGCAAATGTTGAACTATAAGTATACAAGAACAGTAATGCTATCCAGATACGATATGAAAAACATTTGTTTGATATGTATTAAAACAATATGTAAAGAGTGTAACGTTAAATTAAAGAATAATAGAGTGTGTTAGTAAATGTATTCAAAAGTAAACCGCATGCACGTGATATGTAAATTAGGAAAGTGAACCTGGCGCGACCCTAGCCCAATGTATTATTAACTTGTAAGAGGCTGGACATCATTATAACAAACTGTATAAATACGACGATGTCCAGCTAGCAAATTCTGCTCACTGCTCACATTGAACCCTGCTGGTGGTCTCTGTGATGTATTGACAGCCAAATAGCTATTTGTGTACTTTGTTGACTACTGTTCAGTTTTGTAATAAAGATTCTGGGACTCTTTACAAGCCCGTGTCGGTGTATTTTCCTTTGCTTGGTGTAACAGCCGTAATATTGTATTTTTTCTGATTCCACAGCACAATGCTCAGGCACCCCAAAAACAAAAATCAATGTGTACGCGACCACTTGGCAGCCCACGTGTGATGATAAAATGTCCCGCAGTATGCTGTGGCACCCAGTAACACAAAAATTACGTACACGAGGAACACGTAGGCTACTATGTGCCCAAAAATGGGGTACGCGACACACAGTGGCAACCACAGAATGAAAAATGTTTGCACAACTCACTGTCTGCCTTGTAGGAAGAAAAAAAACACACCCGAAAATCCCCCGCCAAAAAAAGAAGTATGCACAGTAGTGAACTATTCACATGTGAACCCACAAAGAAGTAAAGTTCATGCGTCCATCCCCACCAAAAGCACGTATAGTGCACTGTTGTCCTATGCAGACCTTTAATACGATACTGAACGGCAACGCCCAACATCCAGCGAGCATCACATAACTTACGCGCTTAGGGCCTTTCCACTGATTACACGCTAACACGCTGTTTCTGCACTCTGTTTCCGGCTGGTTATGTGAAAGAACATGGAAGACCCATGCACCTGCCTACAAGGCAATTTACCTGCCTCCAACTGCCCCGAGCTGCCTCCTAGAGCCATCTGATCTGCTGCTGCCATTCCACTCTGTATGCCTGCTGCCCGCATGCCCTGCAGCTCTGAAGCCATTGCCAGTGATCCTGTTGTTGTGATCATCTCTGCTGATCCTGAAGACTCCTGATTGACATACCATTGCTCCACATCCCAGCCCCAGGACCACCTTACCCACCCACACCTTCCTCGGGGGTTGCCATGTCCAACCTGAAACCATCTCAGGCAAGTGGAAACCCCCCGGGACAGAGGCATAGGGATGTCAGCTTCTCCTCCACAGAAGTCGGCATCCTGGTGAAGCAAGTCCTTAGGCATCATGATGTTCTCTTCCCTGGACCTTTGCAAGTCGACAAGGAAGGACAGAGGAAGAGATGGGCAGACATCGTGGGTGCCGTCAATGCAAAGGGGGTGGCACCCCGTGACTACCAACATGTCCGTAAGTGCGGGGAAGACTCCAAGTCCAGGTCCCACTACAAGGCCCGGCGCCTCCTCAAGGCAGTTGATGATCGAACGAGGCGCTGGTGCTGGTTGACCACCGACGAGATGAGGGTCCTGGAGCACTTCTACCCAGCGCTGTACCCCCAGGTCTTAGAGTTGGTGCTCCGTCTGGAGTCGACTGGTAAGTGTTCATGTGTTCTTGTCCACCAAAGTGCATGTGCATGTTGACGTGTGGCTGGAGTGTGCACTGTGGCCTTATGTCTGCCATGCCTCTTGTAGAGATGCCTGCGTGCATGTCCCTGACAGTGCTGCATGTGAGTCCATTCAAACGTGTGCCACATCAATGGTGTCTGTGTTGCAATACATGATGCGCACTGGCATGTAACGATGTGCACATGTTTGCATACCTGTGTCTGGATGGGTGCATGCAAGAGGTGTGACACATGGATGCTTATATCGCCATCATGGACATGCATGGTGTAGATGTGCGTGTGTCTGAGTAGTGAGTGTGTGACTGGCCGACCCATGAGCATCTCAATGCGTGATTGACTCGTGCAGCCCAATTGTCCTCAAGTGCACTGTGACTGGCGGTCTACATGGCCTGATGCATGACTGTCAGGTGATGTGTGTGTATGTAATATGCATGTACCATGATGCATATGAGGTTGAGCCCCTCTTCTGATGTGCTCACAGTGCCTTGTACATAGATGTGAATGTTTGTTGCACATGGCATGCATGTTTGTGCGTGTGTTTTGCTTGCACTACCTGTGTGTTGGGGAGGGTGATGATGGCTGTGACGTTTAACAGTGCCACTCATGTGCATTTGCTTTGTGTCAAGCAGACATTTGTTTGGTACACTGATGCTTGTGTTCATTGACTCCCTATCCACAGCGACGGTGGAGGAAGAGGGCGGAGTTGGCGCTGTGGAACACCGAAGCAGGGGTGCCTTCACCAGGCACCGACGCAAGGCACAGTCATCCTCCCAGGTTATGTCATCTTCCGGGAGCGAGGAGGCTGGTGCCGTGTCAGAGTTATCGGCCGCACATGCTGAGGGGAGGCCCAAGAGGGTGAAGTTGGTGGTTGGCTCCTCAGCAGTGGGAGGGACAGGTGAGACCACACAGGGGCAATCCGATGCAGAAGACAGTGGGGAGTCATCCAGGTTGGTGGTGGTGGAGGAGGAGGATGAGGCCACATCAGTCCAGCACATGGGGCCCGGTGGGCGTGATGAGGTAGGTGTTCCTGGTGCAGTCCAGGGTCAAGGACCGGAGGCAGTGCAGGTCACCGTGGATGGGCCTGTTACTGCTCCTGTCACTGGAACTGTGACTGCACCAGTGTGCACCTACGGGCATGCCTCAGGCTGGACCCATCCGCAGGTGGCGAATGTATCCACAGAAACGGATCTTCCACTACCTGCAGAAGAGGCAATTTGTGACAGGGTTGAACCTGTGCTAGCCGGTATTGCGAGGCGTACAGGCAGCTTTCGTGATGATGTGCAGGGTTCCAATCGGGGGCTTGCACATCATCACAATGAGTTCTGTTGCCTCATAAACTGGCTAGCACAGTTCATGGTCAGGAATGTGCTACGTGCACTGGCCACTGCTGCAACACCGTCCTCCTCTTCCACCTCTGTGCGCCAGTCATCCTCCCTGCCGTCTTTCGGCCCAGATACCACCAGGGTCCCCTGTTTACCTGTCCCAACCCCGGCGGCCAGTCTGGTGGAGACCACATCCCTGCCACATTCGGGAGTCGAAGGAGGATCATCAGAGGTAGTCACCGCAGCAACAGGACCAATGAAAATGAAGGAAGTGCAGGCACCAAGCAGTGGGCATGTGCACGAAAGCCCCGGGGGTTGTCATCATCTCGGAGGCTGTCCCGGAGGCGCAGGCACCTCGCTTTTCAGCAGCAGCAGGTATGACGTAGGAGGTGACAGGACTCGGCCACCGGGCATGAGGGAAACGTGTACCTTAACACAAGGATGTCTTCCGTGTTGGAGCAAATGGGCCAGCAGATTGGAGCAGAGTGGCAGCGGTCACTGGGGGGCACGACTCACCATCACCAGGGCGGAGAACACCCTGCGTCAGGCAGAGAGGCGGGCCGAGTTCCTCGAGGAGTCTTGCAGGGAGTTTAAGAGGAACATGATGGAGTCCCAACTGGCCCTCGAGGGGAGCTCACAGGCCTGCCTCAGGGAAATAGATGCATAGTTCGATGATGCCCTAGCTGAAACTCTTGGGGAAAATGGTGAGTCATAGGACTAACCTGCTACTTTTGTAAATAGTTCTTTAGGAGTTGGTTTCATTTGGGTTTTTCTATGTGGAGTTCATGGACTTTGCTTCACATCTTGTAAATAGTTATTTCTTCTTAGACTTGTTATGGATGTTAATTCATGTTTTGGGATGTCGGACCCTGGAGCTTTGTATATAGTTGGACAAATATATATTTTTTTGATTTTTTTGTTCACCATGGAGGAATGTTTTTTTATGATTTCTGTTTACAATTTGAAAAGCATCAATGGACATGGACCACTTTTTTGAGTTTTTCATTTCTTACATCACATTTCTTTTTGTTTTCAAATTTATTTTCATTTGGATTACATTCATGTTGATTTTACTGGTTGTCTTTTAGTTAGTGTGAGTTTTATACATGAATACATTTTTATACCTTAAAATACAAGTGGACTCTGCTCTCAATGCTTTGGTGCATGTGTTACTCTTCCTTGACTCTGTTACATGTCCCTGCTGTTGAGAAATGTTATTCATGTGTGTGCAAACATGCATGTGTGAATTTGTGATTCCCATGCCATGGAGCATGTACTGGGGAGCAGGAACAATGGATGGGTATTGAGGTGCACTGTGGGGGGGTGCAGTGTGTGGTGGCATTTTAGTGGACATATGCTACATGATTGCATGTTAGGCCAATGTGTTGGGGGGACATGAGTCACAGCCTGCCTGCAGGTTGCCGTCACTGGTGGGGGTGGGAGGACATGAGTCTGGGCCTGCCTGCAGGTTGCCATCACTGGTGGGGGTGGGGGACATGAGTCAGGCCTGCCTGCAGGTTGCCGTCACTGGTGGGGTGGGGGAACATGAGTCAGGGCCTGCCTGCAGGTTGCCATCACTGGTGGGGGTGGGGGTACATGAGTCAGGGCCTACCTGCAGGTTGCTGTCACTGGTGGGGTGGGGGACATGGGTTGGGTACTGCCTGCGGGCTATGGTCACAGGTAATGGGGGCCCTTGTGGTGTGGGCTGCCAGCGGGGTATGGTCACGATGATGGGGGTCCCTTGTGGTGTGGGCTGCCTATGGGGTATGGTCACGGGTGATAGGGGGTCTCTTGTGGTTTGGCCTGCCTGCGGGATATGGTCACGGGTGATGGGGGGATCCTTTGTGGTGTGGTCATGGGTGAGCTGCCTTTGGGGTATGGTCACAGGTGATGGGGGCCCTTGTGGTGTGGGCTGCCAGTGGGGTATGGTCACGGGTGATGGGCGGATCTCTAGTGGTGTGCGCTGCCTGCGAGTTATGGTCACGGGTGATGGGGGTCCCTTGTGGTATGGGCTGCCTGCGGGGTATGGTCACAGGTGATGAGGAGACACTTGTGGTGTGGGCTACCTGCGGGGTATGATCACAGGTGATGGGGGCGCCCTTGTGGTGTGGGCTGCCTGCAGGGTTGGTCATGGGTGATGGGGGATGCCTTGTGGTGTGGGCTGCCTGTGGGGTATTGTCACAGGTGATGGGGGGCCCTTGTGGTGTGGGCTGCCTGCGGGCTATGGTCACAGGTAATGGGGGCCCTTGTGGTGTGGGCTGCCTGCGAGCTATGGTCATGGGTGATGGGGGTCCCTTGTGGTGTGGGTTGCCTGCAGGGTGTGTTTGCGGCTGATGGCAGATGCGATTTGGATGGCTCGAGCAGGGTACACGATTTTGCGGAGGTACGTGTTTGGCAGAATCATATGCCATACCCTTTGGGAGCACTACACACAATTAAGACTACAATTTTAAGTACAATTTCACCTTTGGTACAAGTGGTAGCGATGGCTGAGCAGCCAGACTTATCTCAAGAGTAAAGTGAGCAGTAGAACAAGTTGCACAAAGGGGCCAACAAATACAGTGATTCAAACAACTACTTACTCAAGGTTTCTTAGTTAAAGAATATACATTTATTTACACAGTCAGTTTGAAAACATTACACTAGCAAGAGCAGCTCAATACCATATACTAATAAACGACAAATACACAACCAATAAGTCACTGAACAAAATCAGCTCCCCTGAAGTGGGAGCAAAATGGCCCTTCAGATTCTTTTCAAAGGGGTAAAAAGACAAGGTTATAAGAATCAACAGCACAAATACTTGCATAGGCGGGGAAAGGGTTTAAGTAAACTACTACCAGCAATTCAGTTCATAGGCCTGGGACAAAGTCAATGGTTCATAATCTTTGTATTGGATAGCACAGTTCTGGTAGTAAACGGTGAATCCTTTGCCACAGATCTTAGAAGAGTTTGGCTAGCCGAAAAGTTAGACAAATGTTTAGGGAAGGACAAGCCTTCAAAGTCAGGAAAGTTTCACAAACTTTCACCGTGGATGAAAATATTTCTGGACCGCATTTGTACAGTACCTTTAGGGTGAAGAAGAGCTGTAGCTGAGGCAGTTGTTCATGGCAGATCAAGCAGATCTCGCTGTTCTAGAGCTTCAGTCATGGGGACAAGAAGGAGGGTGTCAGGAAGTTCCTACACTGCCCAGGGATGAGGCCACAAGCTTAGCAAAATATCGGTTTAATGTGTGAGTGCCTTAAAGTCCACGAGCTAGTTTCCTTCCCCCTGGCTATTCGATTTTCAACAGCACTCTGAAGAAAATTTGACCAGGATGGGGATGGTGTCCAGGTAGCTTGCGAGTCGGTTGTTCCCATGAAACTCAAGGGAAGATGTTAACCTTGAAGGACTTCTATGTCAATGGAGTTTCAGGCAATTCGGACCTGGAGCAGGGCTTCACCAGTCGTCCAGGAGTTGCAGCAGTCGTCTTCCTTCAGCTCGTCTTTGGTTCTTTCATTCCAGTGGTCGACTCTGCATTCCAAGTCCCAGAAACCTGCTTTTGAACAGTTTTTGCCCATTCATTCCAGCCTGGCTGTCAATCACACAGCAGGGTGGCTGTCCTTGCCGGACAACAAGCCAGCCAATCACACCAGAGCGCATTCAGGTCTCCTAGGAGACTAAGCACAGGGAGTTTCATGCACCTCCCTCACATCTTGTCCATCCCAGACACTTAGGCGCCAGAGGAGGGCTTCAGCACTGAAGCCTGCCAAAGGCCAATGAACAAAGGGACCAAACCTGGTTTGGCGCACAGAGACAAACACAAGAAGGACCTTTCCTAACAGAAATGGCGAAAAAAGATGACCAGAGTCTGTTTTTACAGATAGGTCTGGGGTGCCATATTGAAAAACATGGCTGACCTAATTTTTAGCTACTGTTGTTAGCGGTCTGGAAAAATCACAGTAGTTTGATCTAAACCACTGCCACCAGCCTTTTAAAGTAGGAAAGAATAACATTTGACTGTTACATGAGTGTTTTGACTCAGGGGAAGCTAGGCAACCCCTCCCGCACTCTATCGAAGATAGTGTGTGCTGTGTCAGTATATTTAAAGAGACTAGTAAAGTCAATTTAACTTTACATGCTCTGGGAGACAGCAGTCAGTCCCAGAGAAGGTATTTAAACCTTGGGATGTCTTAAAGACATCCCTGTGCCACTGCACTGAAGGTGCTGTGTGACACACAGAAAAAGATGATGCCTCTGGAGTTGTTTTAAAACTCCATAACCGAAAGAACACAAAAATAAAACACACATCAAAGTACATGGAAGAGTGAGAAAAAAGGCTCACACTCTTCCCAGGTAAAAAAAAAATAAAATCCTAGAAATTCAGCAAAGTTGCTGGGGGTCCTCATAAGTTAAGTGAAATTATAACATTCTTGAGAATTCTCCCTAACAGTACGTGCTGCCCTTTCTACACAATGTGGCTGGTTCGAGCGGGGTATGCGATTTTCACAGGGCTGCATACGGGGCACACGCGGTTCTTTCCACGCGATTTGGCTGGTGCGAGCGGGGTACGCAATTTTGCAGAGGTGCAAACAGGGCACACGCAGGCCTTTCCATGCGATTTGGCTGGAGCGAGCAGGGTATGCCTCGATTTTTCATGCAATTATGATGGAGGGGGGCTATGTCCTGGGCCACGGATGTCACGGGGCCTTGCGCAGTATTCGCCATTTCACTGGCTTTTTCCTGCACACGAGCAGGTGTTGGGTGCGTTACTGGCGCTGCTTGCTGTTCATTGCATTACAGTTACTGATGCTTCTGGAAATCCATGAATATGCGTGCCGCGCAATTGCTGGTTTGTGCCACGGCTGGTGCAAGCATGGCGCATTCTCCTACTTGGCGCGCGGCGCTAATGCTGCTTATGCGCTGGATTCTATGAATCGGGCCCTAAATGTCTTCCTCTTGTTGGCATTCATTGTCCAATATGTCTTTGTATTGTTTGAAATTGAATGCTTTCATTTGCTTTGAATGCAGCTTCTCCTAAAACATAGACACCTAATAATTCTTCTTCGTTTCTCCAATGTTTTCTAAAGCTGCAGTAGGGCCATGTAACACAGTTCTTTATGTTGCAGAGATTTAAATGATAACGGTATATGATTAATTAGGCTGGATTTGATAAGTTTTACTATGCTACCTTCACAAGATGAGACTGAATATTTGCCAGTTGTCTCACCTTTTTTTTTAAATGTCATGGCTGTTGGCATCATTTTTGGCTGTTGTGTCTATCTCTTGGTAGGATTTTAGTACCCTTTTTCGGGATGAAGCTGGACCAAGATTTAGCCAGAAAATGTGTTCTGATTTGCCATAAAAGGCTGTACCGGTTAAAAGGTCTGCAGCTTTGTACCACCCACATGCTCTATGGAAGAGCATTTTAATACCAAAGCTGTACAATTTTTGTGAAAATGTTTTGTCAGATGATATGTCATCCCAGAGGTCTATTAGCTCTGTTTTCTCAGATTTAGTGAGATAGGCTGTGACTTATCTTGCAACTGCATTGAAATTGTCTGCTATGCATTGTATGTTTTTGTTTGCATTCCACAAGAGGGCAATAAGTGCATTGTAATCATTGTAATCATTGATGTACTTGGATGAGTCATCCCTTTTAATGATGTATGTGATTTTAGGGGATTTGCCTTTTACACAGTATCTAACAGAAGACACCAAGCCTTTTTTGCAAACTGGTCTACGGAAGCCAAAGGGTATTTTGTGGAGATTTGGGGCCTGACGGTATTTTATTACCGCTGAAAAATAACTTAGCAATAATCACTCTTTGTATTCAGATTTGGCCATGTGCAACAATAATACAATGGACATGCATTATTTCAGCACCCAGACCTGCATATTTGGTATACGTGGTTGGTGGTATTTTGGTGAGCATAATTCCCTTGTTTTATTTGTGGCCCCAATGTCCAGAATCCCTTATCTTTGCTTAGATTTTTCGTGTGATCACTAGAGAGACCTCAGACCTGCATTCTAGGAATACCACATTTTCCAGTGATAGTGTTGGTGTGCAACCATGGGCGAACTCACTGACTTATTTACGACAGAGAGCTATATATGGTAGTCTTGTGGTAATTTCCACTACCTTATATACGGTAGGGAGCTATGTTCAGAGAGTCTCTCTTCCCGTTGGCTCATGTACCTCCAACGAGCTATGCTACAGTCACTCACAATTATTCATACTGATTCTGACATGCACACATCTGTCTTAAAATGACCATTGCACTGTTTAAAAATCTCCCCACATCATCAGCATTGTAATGGTAAACAATAAACATCACCCGTCTGTTTTCAAATATTTTTCTGTATTATAAAAGTTGTATTTAAACACGATCTCATTCTTTACAGAAATAAAATGGTACAGTCAAAGCATTGTCTGTGACACACTGCAAAGAGAGTGGCGGAGAACAGAACTCAAATTGCAACATTAGCACTTGATTAAGACACGCACAGGAATCCCCTTTCCTACACTGACTGCATATTTTCGTGCACACACACGGCTCCCACGCTTATGTAATTACCTTATCTGAGTTTTCTTCAGCTGTTCTCTTTCTGAATGTAGCTCCCTTGAAGATTAACCCCAGTAAAAGGATCGCCTTTCCTTCTCAAGCCGGGGTCATTGCCTGGAATTCTCAGCTTTTGCAGATAGGAATGCCTCCAACCAGGAAAAGGTCTTCCTCCCAGCTCGGCCAAATCTTGACTGTAGCAGGACGCAGGAATCTGCATTCAGTCAGGAGTCCCACAGCCAGGTCTTCTCCCCAGTAGTGCAGAAAATGTCTGCCTCTCTTTTTCCCCGTTACTGCCCACTAAAACTTTCCTCTCAGCCCTCTGTATGACGTGTCCCAATGAAATCCATCATCTCTCATCCTCCTACTCTTCAACAATAGCTTCGCTTATACATTTGCAATTGTTGCAAATCTGACTTCCTTCTTCCTGCAGTTACTGTGCACAAAAACACGGAGAAAAAAAAATCTGCACACACATTTAAATGGTTTTCAGAGTATGCCTAATTCTGCAGTGGAGAACACATTTTATTAGTGGGTTATGTTAAATAAGGTTTTATTAGTCAGGTTAATGGTTAATAGGTTAGCTGTTAATTTTCAAATGTGTCTCTTGCACCATAGGCATTTCAGGTGAAAATAGTGTGCATTTTTAAATGAGCACGTGTGCTTTTAACTGTAAAAATAGATTTGCATCTTATATGTTAAAATCGTTTTTGACTGAATAGCCTGTCTTTCCTTGTTAATCTGGTAACCCATATAGCAATGTACCGCACCCTTGTGGTGGTAATGCAAAAAAAAAATGTGCTACTTGTGCAGTAGTGCTGTACTCTGTGCTGTTTGCTACCTGTGTAGTAGTGCTGTACTCTGTGCTGTTTGCTACCTGTGCAGTAGTGCTGTACTCTGCGCTGTTTGCTACCTGTGTAGTAGTGCTGTACTCTGTGCTGTTTGCTACCTGTGCAGTAGTGCTGTACTCTGTACTGTAACACGCCAAATATCCTTACATATACCCTCCTTTTGTTTTTAAAACTTGGCTATAATCCAAGCCAATTCCTAAAAACAACTTGTTCTTTTTTTTTTTTTACAATATAGCAATCCAACAAAATGAATATTCATGTGCATCAATGAAAATTTGCAATCAACATTTCATCTGAGTTCATCAGTTCATAAAATGTTCCACATTTGTCTTCTCAGTGGAAGTGGCATTACTTTAAGTTTAAATTTTCCAAGTCAATTAAAAACAACGAAATAAAACAACTAACTAAAACAAATAATTAATATAACAAATTAAAATAAATAATTAAAATAATAAATACGTGGAACTTCATATGCCGGAACTTCTGTTTTGTCTCTTTTGGTATGTCCCGACCAGCGATGTTATTCGGTTCATTCGAGTATTCTTTCATCTTGGCAATCTTGAATCCACAGCAGTCATCTCTTTTGGCATTCCGGTTATTTTGTCTTCACCTCCACCTGGAGGCAGGCATCTTTTGGTCTTCATCCAGGGGACTCCAGGACTCCATCGTCTCTCCCGTGGGCTCTGATCTCGGAACCTCCGATCAAATAATGTTAATTGTCTAAATCAAAATAGAAAATAAACAGATTAAGTACATAGCACAATACTAACTTCATCCTTTTGCCAAAAATAAAACATGCTTGGTAAAAATATTTCATTTTTTTTTTTTTTCTGAAATTAAACACAAGTTAAAAGAAAACAAGCAGATATTCAATATTTAACACACTTTCTCTCTGCACACCAACCATGAGCTTCCATTATATGTGCATTTATTTATTTATTTATTTATTTATTTATTTATTTATTTATATTATATATTTTTACATATATTACAGTGTTTATGTGCCATCATAACAATCAACTTTTTTTTTTTTAACTTCTTTGTCACTGCCTCCTGACTACGCCCACTTATTTTCTCCTTTTTTTTTTTAAGGAACTTTATCTGTCTCTACATGCTCAAGCTGCCTGATCTCATGTCTGGGATGGCATGGTTTGATTTGATTTACATGGACAAACTGCTCTATTGCTGTTTCACCTTCATTTTTCAAAATTTTATACACTACAGGAGAGACCTTATCTATAATCCGAAATGGCCCCTGCCAGGCTGCTAGAAATTTAGAATTTTTCTGTTTACTTTTTCCAAAATGAAACTTGTACACCTGATCCCCTACACTGTATTCCTTTACTGATGTCTTTTTATCATAATATGACTTTGCACTGTCAGCAGCTCTTTCCAGATTTCTCTGCACAAAAGCAAATGCATGTTGCAAATGCCTCCTCAGTTCATCAATATATTCATGAACTGTGGATGCACTCACAAGGGTTTGCTCATGTGTTCTGTATAGTAGGTGTTGTGGTAACACCATTTTCCTACCTGTTAAGACCTCATGGGGGCTAACACCTGTTGCTTTGGCAGGAGTCGATCTGATTGCCATCAGAACCAACGGTAAACGTAAATCCCAGCTGGAACCTGCTTCTGCCACAAATTTCTTTAAAATATCCACAACAGACCTATTGCTTCTTTCAACTGTACCTGAGGACGCCGCCCGATATGCGATATGTAGTTTCCTTTTCACACCTAGTATTTGCCATACCTTACTCATTAGAGTACTTGTGAAATGACTTCCTCTGTCTGACTCAATTCTTTGTGGCAACCCAAACCTTGAGAACACATGGTTCACCAGTAATGTGGCTGCTGTTTGCGCACTACAATCTGGTGCAGGAATGCATTCAATCCACTTTGACATCAAACATACCACACTCAAAATATAACGGTGTCCCCTGCTCGACCTTTTTAAAGGACCTACATAGTCTATTTGCAAATCTGACCATGGGAGAGTTAGGCCTCTTTTCATCAATGGTGCTCTATGCATTGGTGAAGCAGGTTTAAATTGGGCGCATACTAGACATCCTCTAGTATATAATTCCACATCTTGAGACATATGTGGCCAGTAAGCATAATCTTTTAGTATTTCTAATGTCTTTTGTGAACCTCTATGGCCTGCAGTTATGGCATCATGTGCATGGTGTAGCATTAGTCCTCTGAATGAAAGGGGTACTACCCACTGTATTTGCCCTGTTATGGACTCTCTAATCATGAGCCCATCCTGTAATCTAATTCGTGTTTTGTTCTTTAATAACACCCTCAACTCTTCTTTTCCCATACAATCTTTTTCAGTTACAGGATTTTGTTCAGGATCTATCAAATGATTATAATAGATTCCCAAAATTTGATCATTCTTTTGTGCCTCAATCAAATCTTGGTCTGGCGTGTCATGACTCCACTGCACCACCGGTTGATCTACCTCCTTTGGTGCTTTAGAACGTGTGACTGCATCAATTTGTATTTCACCCATTAAATAATCAATAGGTAGCAATTCTTCCATCACAGCCCCAATCTTAGCCAGATGGTCTGCCTTATCATTTCCCTCCTTATCCTCTCCTGGTGTTTTTAAATGCCCACGAATTTTTCTCCAGTATATTGTTAAATTATTTTCTGACACCAATTTGTCTATGGCTTGTATCATTTTTCCATGTTTAAGTGGCTTTTTGTTGTATGTAACCATGCCTCTTGCTTTCCAACCAGGCAAATACTCCACAAAGCTATTCCGTGCATAGTCAGAATCAGTCACCAGGACAATTTCACTGAACTTTTTATCAACTGCAGTAGCAATTGCTTTATAAATGGCTGCCAATTCCGCCACCTGACTGCTCCTATCTCCAATCCTCATCCCTATACTGGGGACGCCTTCACATTTCAACCAGACATTTCCTATTCCTGCCACTAACTGTTTATTACTGTCATTTTCAATGTGAAAAGCACAACCATCCACATATACAGTTGGCAAATCCTTGTATGTTTTTTCATCAAAAGCTTTGTGTGGTGATTGTTCAAATTCCTGTAAACTAGTTTCCACTTCCATTTCATTTGGTATTTGTTCAGCTGCACAGTCATGTAAGTCAGCTAACCCTTGAGCAATTGGGCTCTTTTTATTTTGTCCATATCTCACTTCTACGGGAAAACCTTGTAATGCCAGCGTACATGAAGTGATTCTGGATTGCGCTAGATTGCCTGTTCTAATTCTTTTACTCTCTAAAAATTGCAAAGGTTGATGATTTGTTTCAATAATCACCTTTTCTCCCTGAACAATGGGGCGGAAATGTTGTAGCGCCCACACAGTGGTTAATAGGGCCTTTTCACATTCATTAAATTTCATTTCAACTTGGGAAAATGCCTTACTTGCATATGCAATGGTTTTGTGATTCAAATCGTGTTTTTGTGATAACACTGCTGACATACAATGTTCAGAAAAACTTATTTCTATAAAGAAATCCCTGTCCTTTATGGGGTATGCTAAACATGGTGCCTTTACAAGACATTCCTTCAATCTAGCCACTGCATCAGACTGCTCTCTTTCCCATCTCCAGGGAGTATTTAGTTTAAGCAGTTTAGTCAATGGTTGAGTGATTTCTGCATAATTCTCAATGAACTTTCTGTTATAGCCTGTCATCCCTAATAAACTTTTTACTCCTTTCACATTTTTAGGATCTTTTAATCTTTGTATGGCCTCTATTTTCTTCCTTTGTGGATTTAGCCCACGTTCAGTCACTTCATGCCCTAGAAAGTTCACTTTTTTCTTGCACCATTGTGCTTTTTGCAAAGATACTTTGGCGCCTGCTTTCTGCAATTGGCCAAGTATATGTCTTATTTCATCAAAATGGCTTTTCAGGCTTTCATTTTTTATCAGGACATCATCCACATAAACTATTGTTCCTCTTTCCGCTGCATCCGACATGGCCTTTCTCAAAAATATGCCAAATTCACTCCCACTATTGATGTACCCGAACGGAGCTCTAAGCCAGGCATATTGAGTCCTGTCAAATGTAAAGGAAAATAAGTGTTGTATCTCCTCTGCCAATGGCACACACCAATATCCAGAGGTGAGATCTAATGTGGTAAATACCTTTGAACCATGTATCTGAGCTAGGCCCTGATCAATGAATGGTAGTGGCCATCTAGATACTGGTACTCTTTTATTTAACTCTCTTAAGTCTGCACACATCCGCCATTGACCATTTGGCTTTAACACACCTAAAATAGGCGTATTGGATGTGCTATGAATGGGCCTGATTATTCCCCGTGATTCCAAATTTTTAATAATCTCTGCCAATGATTCTAAACATGCCAGCGGTAGTCTATACTGGCGTACAAACACTGGATTTCTGCTACAACCTTCTGGTAGTGTGGCCACATGTAAATCAGTTAAACCACAATCATAAGCATCTTTTGCAAATACATCCTTAAACTCCATAAATATTTCCCTCAGATTGTTTCGATCCTCATCGCTGTCACATGCATCCGCTAAGGAGATCTGCTCTTCTACCATTCTGGAAAATTCTGGAAACTCTTCTGGTAAAGGAATCTCAGCGCTTTCCTCTAACTGTGTGGCTGTGTCTTTTTGTAGAGCTGCCACTTTTAAATATTTTGGCATATCAGCTTCCACTTCAATGGGCTGATTTCCTGTTTCATTTTCATTTAAATTAAATATTATGCAATCCTCTTGATGGCAGCACACTGTCTCATTTGAATCATAAGGATACACAGAATGAATTTTAAATATTCCTTTGGGCTGAGAGTCCAGGTGTTCTGGCAACTCGCCCTTGGCATCTACATATTTTTCAGGAATATTCCCAATCACCATGTTATTTAAATCTGCCGTATAATGTGATTTCTGTATGGCCATTCCTAATGGGGAGTTTTCCTCTAAATGAATATCCTGACAACCTTTATTATTTACCATGATTTTTACAGATCCCTCACCAATGTCTACTAATGGAATGTATTCATAATCCAGGCCTTGCTGTTTTATGGCTTCATTCAGGCATACAAATGCATCAGAGCCTTTCATCTGCTGTCCATTTTTGCATTTCAGTGTTATTGCAAACTGTTTTGTAAATGCAGGAATAATAGTATTTTTCCTCATTTGTAATTCGACTGCATAAGGAACCAGTTGTGCACAATGATAAGCCCTTCTTTTGTCTTCAAATTCAGGTGCCGGCCCACCTAGGCGTGACCATATTTTTTGATTAAGGAAATCTAACACCATACACATTCTGTGCATGATGTCATTGCCCATGTAAAATTCATTTTTTGCTCCACTCACTATCCATATATTATGGTAAATTGTTTTCTGACCAATGCTAATTTTAAGCATGCATCTGCCTGCAATTCGGTTTTCAAAGTCTGGACTGTCCAACCCAGAAACATATTGGTTTTTAATCCTAAATTTCGGGATTTCTTCCCTCTCCATAATTTTTTGCAACAATTTCTCATTAATGAAACTCCTTTCATGTTCAAGTGCTAAAGTGGCTTTTATTGTTTTAAGATAATCATTTATACCAACATGAACCCATGGTTGCTCATCTTCCATGTGTATTTCTGCCAGAGTGGTAATGTGTTTTTCTGAATCTGTTTTAGGAACAATATTCTGTTTGCATGTTTTCTCTTTTAAATAGAAACGTAATGTGTGCTCATCTATGGCAGTCTGCCAATCTTTCCTTGGGTCCAAGTATATTTGTACAGGTAGTTTTTCATTGTCGCTCTGATCTTTGTCTTGACACATTAATATAACAGTGACACTAGGTATGCAGCTATTCTGGAGATATACCTCCACAGCATCATTTGTTTTGGCAACGGTGTGACATTCTTTTATATTGCTGTTTTGTGATTTTAGTTTCTTAGGCCTCAATGGTTTTTTGGTTAAGGACCACAGCACTCCATTCACCCCATCTATGAGAGGAGACAATCTTTTCAGGCAATCTGTCCCCATCAGAAATGGAATTTCACAAATAGATGTGATCAATACCTCTTGTTTCATTCTGTGCTTTCCTATTTTTATGTCAACCTCAGTTACACCTATGATGGGCACCTCCTCCCCATTAAAGTTATGCACTGGGCCTTGATTTGCCTTCACTGTGATCTGACTCTGTGGAGGCCTCCCTTCATTGATACTCTTTACCAGCTCCTTGGACATAATTGTGGCCTGTGCGCCAGTGTCAATCATAGCGAAGGTGTGGCATTTTTCTTCTACAGTGATGGGTGCATAATATCTGTCCTCAACTTCCTCTAATACACATAAGAAATGTGAATTCTTACTGATTTCAGGGCTCACCTTTCTCAGGTCTTTTTCACTTTTGGCTAAGCACATTGGTAAATGAAAAGACATTTTTCGCTCTTTTTTACCCATTTCTGTGCGAGATATTTTATTCATTTCTCCATGTTCAGAGGTTTTTTGGAGTGTGGCCACTGTTCGCCCATCCATCTGGATAACATCAGAGACCACATTACAACCTTCCAACTGAACATGTGTAACAACATCATTCAGCAATTTGTCATTTTTTAATTCTGTGCATTTGTGATCATTTAGTGTAATACCAGCCCTTTCAGCCTCTTCAAAAATATGTGGCTCAAAGAATTCTTCAGGTGATTGACTTGTACCCTCCTTGTGAGTATTTCCTTTTTCTGTCTGTGTTTGGTCATTGTTTTGCTTGCCCAGGGAAGGAGCTATGGCATCCCCACTTACTCCCTGTTCACTGGTATTCCCCATGCATGAGTCATTTTTCTTAAATCTGTCCCTTTGTTCTTTTGGAATTCCTAATGTTTCTTTTTCATTTGTGCAAATCTTTACTGTTTTATTTAGCTCTAAGTTAAACCATACCTCTTTTTTAGAAGTATTTGCACTTTCTATCACAATTTCATTTACTGGTACTTTCATTTTTAATCCATTAGTCATCTCAGAGTTGTTATGCAAAATTATATCAGAGCAATCTGTCATTTTGGCACTGCAGTTATCATGAGTACTTAGTCACTTTTCGGAAGCCCCCCGGTCATTGCTATGGCCATCAGCCCCCTCTTTGGAAGGTTGTTTTTGCGCTGTATAGAGCTTTCCTATTTGCTCAGCTAACATTTTCACTTGGGCCTCAAGGCACTGGAACCTTTCCATCTCTCTAGGATCCTCTTTCTGTGGCCTAGGTCGATATTGGTTGTTTTCCCCCTGATTGGATCTATTCTGATACCTCTCAGGTGATTGATGGCGGTTGGGATGGTTTCTGAACTCTTGATTCATTTGTGGAGGGGAGCGGGTTGCACCCATCCTTTGATTATAGTCCCCTGGTGGGGAATCATTGTACTGGCGTGGATTGTAGTTCACGTTTTGCCTCATGTCCTGTCTCTCAGATTGTGGGTACTGGCCCCTGTGTTGATTTCCATTATCAGTAAATCGATCCACATATCGGGGCCTATCCTGATTACCATATATCATGGTGCTGGGATCAAATCTGCTCTGTGTCCCCAATGACTGGTAGGGACCATCATTTCTTTGATCTTGATTTTGTCTCTGGTTATTGTTCATACCTGCCATATCACGCCGATATCCTACCCGGGGTCTGTCCCCTTGATACCTAGGGCTGATGTAGCTCTCTCTATTACTAGGATCATGTGATTGGAACATTGGTACAGGAAATGGCGATCTTTGTTGATTACCCCTTTGTTCAGGTGTCACATTATTTTTACCTTGACTTTGAGCAGACTCAAGGGACATTTTGGCTGACCTGATTTCCATTACTGTGGCTGAGGGTTCTTTAGATTTAGGCCTAGTATCTTTCATTTTATCACTTTCTCTACCCTGACAATAGAGTACCTCATATAGCTTTGTGCTTTGATGTACAATCCATTAAAGGGACATGTCACGGTCAAATTCACGGACCAATTGGGATATGATGTCTTTCTGTAGCCCATAGAAGTATGCAGTTTTAAACTCATTGGAATTTGAGTCAAAAGATACATCAAAGCGAGAGAATGCTCTTTTTAAGTCTTGTAAAATTTGGCGAGGGGATGTATTAGGTCCAGCAGTAATTGTGTACGCGACTTTCTTTGCCTCCTGCAATGACTGAAAAGGAGAAAAATGACGCCTAATTTCTTTTTCAAACTCCAGCCATGTCATATTCTGCTGTTCATTTAATCCCCTTATGATGCTGGCCGTCGGGGCATCTAAAGTTAAATGAAAATATTGTCTGTACTGTTCCTTAGGTATCTGGAGTGCTTTAAAAATGTCATGCACCGCTTCTAAGTGATCCTCAATGCAGCATTCACCTCCCTTTTTAAATGGTTTGATCAGGGCTTTAATGGATTTCATTATTTTTATGGGGCTACTTGTTGCAATACATGGAATTGCACTATTTTGTGAGTCAATCCTGTTTTCAGGTGTATGAGATTGGTGACTGCCCCCAATGGGAGTATCAAATCCCCCAAGGGCGCTGCAACCAAGTTCAGTCACCGGCCCAGTCACTGGGGCACTAGCTCTTTGGGCAGAGCTAGACTTCACCTCCACTCCATTGAATGTGGTACCCTGCCGCCTCTCCTGGGACCTGGGAATGCACATTTGCTGTTCTAAGTCCTTACACTTTTTAAGGAGTCTATTGGCTTCATCATGCAAATAATTATTTTCATCACTCATTTTATTAATCACCTCCTGCATATCGCACATTTGCATTTGGCATTCATTGAACTCTTTATTTCTCTTGTCTCTTTCTTGAATCATTTTAATCATTTCTTGTTCTGCACTCTGGAGATC
Organism: Ambystoma mexicanum; assembly: GCF_040938575.1. NCBI lineage: Eukaryota > Metazoa > Chordata > Amphibia > Caudata > Ambystomatidae > Ambystoma > Ambystoma mexicanum. The sequence goes on from NC_090934.1 coordinate 521,661,442, forward strand.
ACCTTCTTTTTCACAATGTTCTTTTTGTAAAATCTGCATTTCTGAAACAACCTCATCTTTATCCTGCCTAATGTGATCCACTAAGGCTTTTAAGTGTGCCAATTCTTGCTCACTATCTTCAAATTGTTTCTTGCTTTTGGATAACTGAGTATCAAAGTCTCTGCATTTTAATTGCATGTCTTTTTGGCATACATCCAATTCTGCTCTCAACATTTCCTGATTTTTACTTGCCCCTTCTAATTCAGTCTTTAACCTGTTAATTAGCTGAGTATCATTCTCTTGCATTCGCAGGGACTTGTTTAAAATAAACCATATTTTGCCGCATAGCCGTATTAAACAGTCTTTCTCTGCACTTTTATCGGCTGCATTCAATAATCTTGTAAGGCAGACCTGAATTATGCTGCCTTCTGCAAAAATATTGTCTAGTTTTTCTTTCTGCACCTCACCCTGAATGCGGTTACTCCATTCTAACGTGCTATTCGAAGACCAATTCCCATGTGCAAATAACTTTGCCTCTAAATATTGCACTAGATCTGAGAATGTGGTTTCCCTTTGTGACATTCTGAAATTCGTTTTTAGTGGCACACTGCTATTATAAAATGGGTTCCCTTTAATGTGCAAATGGCAGTGTGAGACACGCTTGCCACGCCCAGTAGGTACTCTATGATCACTTTCCCGGCCTGCAACGCACCATAAATATGTAGGGTATTTTGTGGAGATTTGGGGCCTGACGGTATTTTATTACCGCCGAAAAATAACTTAGCAATAATCACTCTTTGTATTCAGATTTGGCCATGTGCAACAATAATACAATGGACATGCATTATTTCAGCACCCAGACCTGCATATTTGGTATACGTGGTTGGTGGTATTTTGGTGAGCATAATTCCCTTGTTTTATTTGTGGCCCCAATGTCCAGAATCCCTTATCTTTGCTTAGATTTTTCGTGTGATCACTAGAGAGACCTCAGACCTGCATTCTAGGAATACCACATTTTCCAGTGATAGTGTTGGTGTGCCACCATGGGCGAACTCACTGCCTTATTTACGACAGAGAGCTATATGTGGGAGTCTTGTGGTAATTTCCACTACCTTATATACGGTAGGGAGCTATGTTCAGAGAGTCTCTCTTCCCGTTGGCTCATGTACCTCCAACGAGCTATGCTACAGTCACTCACAATTATTCATACTGATTCTGACATGCACACATCTGTCTTAAAATGACCATTGCACTGTTTAAAAATCTCCCCACATCATCAGCATTGTAATGGTAAACAATAAACATCACCCGTCTGTTTTCAAATATTTTTCTGTATTATAAAAGTTGTATTTAAACACGATCTCATTCTTTACAGAAATAAAATGGTACAGTCAAAGCATTGTCTGTGACACACTGCAAAGAGAGTGGCGGAGAACAGAACTCAAATTGCAACATTAGCACTTGATTAAGACACGCACAGGAATCCCCTTTCCTACACTGACTGCATATTTTCGTGCACACACACGGCTCCCACGCTTATGTAATTACCTTATCTGAGTTTTCTTCAGCTGTTCTCTTTCTGAATGTAGCTCCCTTGAAGATTAACCCCAGTAAAAGGATCGCCTTTCCTTCTCAAGCCGGGGTCATTGCCTGGAATTCTCAGCTTTTGCAGATAGGAATGCCTCCAACCAGGAAAAGGTCTTCCTCCCAGCTCAGCCAAATCTTGACTGTAGCAGGACGCAGGAATCTGCATTCAGTCAGGAGTCCCACAGCCAGGTCTTCTCCCCAGTAGTGCAGAAAATGTCTGCCTCTCTTTTTCCCCGTTACTGCCCACTAAAACTTTCCTCTCAGCCCTCTGTATGACGTGTCCCAATGAAATCCATCATCTCTCATCCTCCTACTCTTCAACAATAGTTTCGCTTATACATTTGCAATTGTTGCAAATCTGACTTCCTTCTTCCTGCAGTTACTGTGCACAAAAACACGGAGAAAAAAAAATCTGCACACACATTTAAATGGTTTTCAGAGTATGCCTAATTCTGCAGTGGAGAACACATTTTATTAGTGGGTTATGTTAAATAAGGTTTTATTAGTCAGGTTAATGGTTAATAGGTTAGCTGTTAATTTTCAAATGTGTCTCTCGCACCATAGGCATTTCAGGTGAAAATAGTGTGCATTTTTAAATGAGCACGTGTGCTTTTAACTGTAAAAATAGATTTGCATCTTATATGTTAAAATCGTTTTTGACTGAATAGCCTGTCTTTCCTTGTTAATCTGGTAACCCATATAGCAATGTACCGCACCCTTGTGGTGGTAATGCAAAAAAAAATGTGCTACTTGTGCAGTAGTGCTGTACTCTGTGCTGTTTGCTACCTGTGTAGTAGTGATGTACTCTGTGCTGTTTGCTACCTGTGCAGTAGTGCTGTACTCTGTGCTGTTTGCTACCTGTGTAGTAGTGCTGTACTCTGTGCTGTTTGCTACCTGTGCAGTAGTGCTGTACTCTGTACTGTAACACGCCAAATATCCTTACACTTTTAATGATGTATGTGATTTTAGGGGATTTGCCTTTTACACAGTATCTAACAGAAGACACCAAGCCTTTTTTGCAAACTGGTCTACGGAAGCCAAAGCGACATGTGGTATAGTATTTGCCTTTGTTTTTATATCTACATTAGCTTTGTTTGACACACTTATGTTTTTGGAAGCATATTTGTGTACGTAGGTCACAGTGGTTTCTGAAGGGATGTTGCATGCAATGTATTTTCAATAAACTGTAAAACAGTGGTATCACTGCCACGGCCAAATTTGGGAGAATCTTCAATGGTGTCTTTGGAGTGTAGTGGGTGAATTGCATACTGGTCTAAAATGTTGGCTGCAATAACAGGATATATATGTTCAAATTAGCCAGTTGCTGGTGAATCTTGAATTATTTGAGTGGTTTCTCTTAAGTTTTCATCTATGTTTATATCTTTATTATTTCTTTTTTCATAAAATGTACATTTATTAACAGTTTTGCAAACTGTTCAAGTACAAAATTCTAACAAATCAATTCTTTAAAAAAAAAATCATCATGCAATATGGAAACAAGTCTTTTAGATTCTAGGTAATTAAATATATAGAAATGATTTGCAGAAATTACAGGCTGTTAGACACAGACCCACTTAAAGAAGAAAAATGATAATATAACAAACAAGGAAGTAAAGCAGCATTTGGTCGCCAAAAAAGTTGACGTTGCACCATCTGAGGCACCCCAGTTAGCTGCATGAAGACCCACTTCTGATAAGAAATCCCAAGCAGGACTCCAGTTAACACGGCATATACTGTCCACACAAAAAAAAAAACCTTTCATCTTGAATTGCATCCGGTGTATAGTTGCATTCTGAGACAGTCCTAGGGTAGACACTAAGCAATGGACAAGAATGAAGAGCGTGATCAACTTTGTAATTTTCAGTCCAGGCAATCTGTGGTCTAATGGCGTTGCGCAGTATATTCTGCACCTCAGCATAATTCCTTATGAATTTCACGTCAGTAATTTCAGGAATGAAGAAGTCAGTTGACAGGCATAGATGGGCGAGGTGCCAGCCCTAACAACGTTTATATCTTTCTAGTATTCATTGTTTTCTTTCAGATATTGGGCCTCATTACGACCCATGCGGTAAGGGGTTAACAGCACCGTAAAAGGTGTCAGCGCCGTTAAACCCTTACCGCCTAATTTCAAGGTCCCTTTGAGGGTCCCGACTTTAATGGCGGTTTTACCAGCCGTTAAGGAAGGAACCCGCAAAGGGACTTTCAAGGTAATCACGGTACCGCAATTTGCGGTACTGTAATTACCACCTTCCCCATTCCCATTGAGCCCTATGGGGGCAAAAATGGGAATGGGGAAGGACCAATTACCACCCCGCCAACCTTGGAATGGGGCAGTAATTCCGCCATTCACCATGGCGGAGTTGGTAAAATACCAGCGTCAACCATGGCGCTAATAGCGCCATGGTTAACGCCAGGGTCGTAATGAGGCCCATTGTAGGGCTTACCTTACTTTGATTTATTCGACTAGTTGTTGCCAATTTTGTTTGCCTTTTGTTGGTACACCATTAGCTAGCTCTATTAAAGATGCATCTCTTGATCATTGTTGTCCTAGAGTGTCTCCATTTTCTTAGGATCTAATGGCAAATATACTACTTTGCCATGGATGCCCTTTAGTAAGTGAGATGAGGTAATTTGCCTGTTTTCGGTTGAAGGTGTCTTATAGCTTCAAATGGGTGTGCTTTTTGGATTATAATGCTCTCATGCAAGTTAAGTTGTTGAAGAGCCTTTGGAAGTGGGATTATTAGTTATAGCATGTGACAGCATTTAGTTATTGTCAAGCTTTGTTTTGCAGTATGTGCAAACTATTGAGGGGTCAGTTATTTTGTAATTATTTTCTGGTGTTAAATATAATGCTAATTGGAACCACTTGCCCTGACCCCATCCCTGATAGGTTTCAAGTTTCTGATTTCCATGTCTGACACCTCAAGCCAGTCCTCGTTTTTCTCAATGCATGATGGGACTTGTAGGCCCAATATTTTATTACCTCCTTTGAAAATGTCTCATTGCCCCAGGGTAAGTTGCCAACCAAAGATCCTTTCTAACGCCATTGCTTACAAAAACATAATTGGGACACAATTTGCTGTCTAATTACCATCCAATTGCAGGCCTGGTCTGGCTTACCAAGATTCTTGAGAAGATAGTTACTCTACAATGTTAATGTTTTCTCGAAGAACAAGGAATCCTAGATACATTCCAGGCTGGGTTCAGACTCCCCTTGTGGATGTCTGGGATGATATTTTGAGGGCAGCTGATGAAGGTGAACTCAGAATACTTGTGATGCTGGATTTATCGGCAGTCTTCGACACAGTCGATTTTGGCATTCTCATCGCTGGGGCTGGCTGCTCTAATGTCCAAAGGGTCCCTGAGGTGGTTTGTTTCTTTCCTTATAAACCAGACCCAGCAAGTAGAAACGAGAGATCATTATTCTGACTCCCTACCTGTTCTCCATGGAGTTCAGCAGGGGTCATCTCTCTCCCTGTTGTTTAACATTTATATCGGGCCATTATTCAATATCTTTTCAGAATTCAATCTCTATTATCATTCGTATGCCGAGGATACTGAAATCTACATCAGGCTAAAAAAAGAAGAAAAAAAGAAGAAAACAGAAGCAATTCAATGAAGTTTAGATTATTCTCAAAAAATAAAAAGCTGGATGCTATATAACAGGCTGCAAGTGACCCCCACCAAGACAGAGATTATACTGTTTGGACCAAAGCCTTTGTTGGCAGACACACAGTCCTGCATCCCCACCCAGATCTTTTTAAAGTACCTACCATCTTCTCCTCTGAAGTAAACAATCTCAACTGCATTTGGCAGTTGACCCTGAACTGCAATTTGCAAGTCAGTGAAATTGTGAAACCAATCTATTATCGACTCAAATTGCTATGACCCATCCTCCCTCTCATTGCAGAAAAAGACTGCTCTGCTGTTGATGGGCCTTTTCGTAAATTCAAAATTGAATTACCGCAATTACCTCCTTATGGGGATCCTGACAGGTCAACTGCATCGTCTTCAGGTTTCACAAAATGCAGACATCAGACTTCTATTTAATCCTTCAAAAAACACTTCCATATCTCTTCTTTGCAAAAGTTAGCATTAGCTGCCAGTACAACAGAGGATCCTGTTTAAGATCCTGTGCTGGTCTTTAAGAGCCTTCATGGCCTAGCCCACAGTTACCTTGTTTCCAAGATCTCTAGTCATTGTTCTACTCGCCTCCTTCGATTTGGCGATCAATGGCTTCTCAATTCCTTTTTATCAATGTGTTCATCAAAGAGACAAATGCTTTTCCAGCTATGCCCCCCATGCTTGGAATTAATTTCCTATTGCCTTCAGAAAGTTAAGGCCCTGCCATTATTTCAGATGAAGCTAATAACATATCTTTTTCAATAACGTATTTCTTACTCATTATCAGTCCTTTCTGTTTGCTATATTACTGATGCCTGCGCCTAGATGCAGTTTCTGCCTGGTTCTCTCGAGGACATGTGCTCTACAAATAAAAAAAGAAAGAATACTTACAATGGGAATTAAAAAAATATACTGTACGTCTCAGCATTCAGAGGGAATAATTAGGACTGGCAGGTGTCAAAACCTCACCACAAACTGGGAAACTTTGCAGCGATGTCCACCTCTCACTGATGCACCCAAACCTAGAGCTGAAAGACTATCCTCCATTCTATCATTTAGACCATCAAATAATACAGTTGAAATGTTAGGACTGGATTTCACCAAGCACTGTGAATGATCAGAACCTTCATGAACTGCCCCCGCAAAATATCTGGGCAAACATTATACGTGGAAACCAAATCTCCTTGTGCATAGCAGCAATTAATGTTATTAATTATATTTTAGGAATTATGTTCATTATTAAAGCAGGTAATCGAAATATGGAGTTTATAGCACAGTGAGCATGGAGTTTTGATTTTAGGGACAGGATGCACGAATCGTACTAGAAACATTTCTTTGGGCAATGTATAGGTTGATTAAACGTGTATTTAAGATTTGTTGACAAGATTATTATGGATTGTATTATGTACTATGATTTCTTATTTTTTTTGCTTTTATTGATATTTGTATGGTACTTACTCCAGATGGATTAAATGTTTAATAGGTTTGATCTAGAAAAAGACACACAACATATATACATGCATGTGTTGCAATTGGGATACTATCCACCTTCAGTCGTATCACTCTGAATCTTCTTATTCCTGTTTTGTCTATAGCATTCTTTGGAAAAATTATGTTCCACTGTGAAGTTCGGAGGATTAGATTCAGATCTGACATAGCCGGGCATGGCGTACAGTAACTTCTCTGTCTCTAGGAATAGACTAATGGCATAATTGCAGCTTTCTTAAATTGAGGCAATCTAACTTTGTTAAAGTGCAGTGTGGTGCAGTGAGTTGAGTCTTTTACTGTAAGTGTCAATTTGGCAGCTATTCAGCAATCACAGGTGTGTGTGGCTTCCTCTTAATTGAGAACGTTCAAATGGAGTGGAACATTGCTTGTTTTTGCGTTTTCTTGTGTTCCTCTGAGGCTCGCTCCTTCTGTTCAGCAAATGGGTCTTTAATTCCATGTCCTTGAGGAATTAAATGCAGTGTTCAGCCTTGTATTGCGAGTAGAACCAGCTGGAGAGATTTTAGAAGTATAACTTGATCACAAAGTAGGCTATGCTTACTCCATCTGAGAGAGCACTTTTTGCATTCTGTCTCACTGCGCCTTTGCCAAATGGAATAGCTTACTTCGGATCTCTTAAAACCTAACTTCATATGCCAGATTGTGTCAACCCTTATTCCGGTTACATCAATATGTACACATCAGATAAGGGACATGTTCTCCAAGTTGTGTTAGTTGCCTAATGTGATTTAGCATTCAATGATTGCTAGGGTTTTCATCTCAAACCACGTTCCTGATCGGGTAATTCCCAACGGACACATTTAATTTGAAGCAGCTTACTGCAGAGGTGCACATTTTTGGTGCAAAAGTGAACATTTGGTGGTATAGGGCGGCTGTTTGGGAGTGGATTTGGGGCAGCTACACACCACCTTTTTACATAGGCAAGATGACAGATAGGTATGACTTTCCTTTAATAAGGTTGCTGGTTACACACACTCAGAACCATATACCCTATACAAAGTAATATGCCCTTTTTGAGTTTGCACAGAAAGGACTTGCAAAAGACAAGCACCCCACAACCAACACGAGCAGAATTAATGAAACATAAATATATCAACAATCCTTTGGGATAGTCCCTGCGACCCATAGGACCTCAAATGTTGCATTGATACTCGCTTGGAACAGTGCATATATAAAACTCATGGCTCCTGTTTTGGGCTGTACGGTGTTTAAGAGTTAATTCTCTTCCTGCACAATTGCTTTAACTATTGCTTCAAATTGTGTCTGTTCTTTTCATGTCAGTTTAAATGACATCAGGAAACCATTATTTAGGGATCCTTAAAATCATTTAATTTTCTGGTTTCTCAATTTTTTGTAGACACATAACAAAGCTGATCATTAGCGTATTTTGTAATAATGGTTGTTTTTTTTATTATTTTTGTTCACTGCATGGGGTGCCTCAGTGCACAAGTTGTGTAGTGTGTCTGGCCTCCTGTCAGGGACGTCATTTCACTAAAATGCCAGGGGTCTTGGAAGTGACACCACACAGGCCTTGACCTCCAATGACATCACAGGAAGTGATGTCATTTGACCCCGCCCCCAGGTGAAATAACAGGAAGTGATGGCTAACGCCCTTCAAATGTGTCTCTCACCCATGCTTCCAGAGACGCTCTCATTTCAGCCAGATGTAAGAACCGAGGCACAAAGGGAGGCACAATGTGTCCACAATCACACTTTTGGGGATTGTCATTTATACACATACATAATGCAGTACTTATAACAGGGTAACTGAAATCTCTAACGCAGGCTACAGCTAGTGTATGAAACATCTATAGATCACTGGACACAGAAGTACTTGTTATCTGTGGCATTGATGTGTTAAACAAGCTAAAAAGCACTGACCTGGGGAGGCGTGCACTGTCTGTTTACCCAGGAGTAAAGAGGGGGTGGGGTGCACAGCAGAATCACAGGGGACGAGGGAGGGGGTGGGGAAACTGTGAACATCACAGGGGACCAGGGAGTGGGTGGGGGGCAGAACAAACATCACAGAGGACCAGGGAGGGGGTGGGTGGCACAGCAGAAATCACAGGGGAACATGGAGGGGGCAGGGGGGACAGCAGACATCACAGGGGACCAGGGAGGCGATGGGGGCAAAGCAAACATCACAGGGGACCAGGGAGGGGGTGGGGCACAGCAGACATCATAGGGGACCAGGGAGGGGGTCAGGGGCACAGCAACCATCACAGGGGACCAGGAAGGGGGAGGGCACAGCAAACATCACAAGGGACCAGGGAGGGGGCACAGAAAACATCACGGGGGACCATGGAGGGACCAAGCGGCACAGCGAACATCACAGTAGAAAATGGAGGGGGTGGGGGCACAGCAGACATCACGGTGGACCAGGAAGGTGGTGGGGCACAGCAAACATCACAGGGGAACAGGGAGGGGGCTCAGCGACCATCACGGGGGACCAGGATGGGGGTGGGGGGCACAGTGAACATCACAGGGGATCTGAGAGGGGGTGGGGTCATAGTAAACATCACGGGGGACCAGAGCAGGGGTGGGGAGCACAGCAAACATCATGGGGGACCAGGCAGGGTGTGGGGGACACAGAGAACATCACGTGGGTCCAGGGAGGGGGTGGCGGGGCACAGCAGACATCACGGGGGACCAGGGAGGGGTTGAGGGGCACAGCTAACATCATGGGTGACCAGGGAGGGGGTGGGGGCACAGCAAACTTCTGAGGGGTAAAGGGGTGGGTGGAGGGCACAGTGAACATCACGGGGGACCTGGGAGGGGGTGGGGGCACAGCAGACATCATGGGCAACCAGGGAGGGGTTGGGGGACACAGTGAACATCATGGGGGACTAGGGAGGGGATGGGGGCGCAGGCCATCAATGGAAGAAACGAGAGAGTTAGCAACGAAGGAACGATCCGGTAATGAACAGGGAACAAACAGAGGCCTTAGAAAGTGGGCCTGGGGGAGGAGGGCGATGTCCAATTGCTGGCATTCGGATTGGCCATAGTCAACATTTCAGCAGCCAATCATGCAGCAGCAGTATCTGTGCAGGAGGGCACAAAGGGGAGGATGCTTTGGGTCGCCATTTCGGAACGTGGTGAAAAGCACACAGTGGATGGAAGGTCTAGGCAACAAACAGGTGATGCTGTGGCACACACTCACCATGCTAGTGTAGAAATGCAGGCAGGAGTTCAACAGTACGCTCACTGCTATTTAGCACAAAGACATCATCTAGCAGGCAGTATGCTCCAAGTGGAGGTTGCCTGGCTACAAGAGAGGCAGCAGTCCCCCGTAGTCAAGCGCAGCCTCGTGGTGTCCAGATTGGGTCCCCAGGGAGGGATTGGCTGGGTATGTTTGCATACACCTGTGATCCTCAAGGAATCAGTGGGAATGATTTAATTCCTTGGCTCAGGTTTAGGCTTCACCTGAATGGCTGTGATGTTGTAATGGAGTTGGGTGTCATTGAGAGAAAGGATTATGAATTATTGAAGCTGGCATTAAGAGCCACATTTGGGAAAACACCTTCCCAGTACTTTAAGAGGGTTAGGACCCTCAAGAAGACTGATGGTACCCCTTGGGCTACCTGGGTATGTGAGTGTTTAAAGTACTCAGATGCTTGGGATAAGGGTTACAGAGTGGATACCTTTGAAGGAATGAGAAATCTGTTTTTTATTGGAATCTATTTTTGATGTCTGCTCTCCTGAGCTGAGACAACACTTGGCTGCCTAAAAAAAGATTGATCCCAAACAGCACAGGCTGCTGACTTGTGGGTAGCCAACAGGGCCACTCACAAGGACTCTGGGGCAACTCACAAAAAGGCTGAGGTGAAGTAGCACAAGAAAGAGGGAAAAGAGAATTCTAATTCCAACCATCCAAAAGAGGGCCACAAACATAGTAAGGGCACGTCTCATGGGAAACCTGGTAAGCCTAATGAAACCTCTGGTGCCAAACAAAAGGGAGGTCATCAGAAACCTCCATTGCAGAGAAGATTTGGGCAATGTGTACGTGGGTCTACTGATCACATGAAAGGGGATCCCAGATGTACGGGTAGACCTTCAGGGGCCCACACTGCCTCCCTAGCCTTCATCCCAAATGGAGAAGTTCATATGGCAAGTGGTAACTTTCAATTACTGGCTGAAGACCCCATTGGGGTTCAAGTCAGTGTTTCATTAGTGTCCCTGGGGCTGTGTGAACAAGAGAATGTGGATGTCTACAACTCATACCACATAACACCAAATAATATTATAAAGACAGTATTTGTTTTTTATTTGAATTCAGCTGAGTAAACTCAACTTTTTCAAAACTTTCAAAATACTTAAGAATGCAAATTAGAAATGTGATAAAACATAAAAGAATTTAGGCAAGGAAAAAGAGTGATACATTGCTTATCAAAGGGAAATCAAACAGCAAATACATTAAAGGTGATTTAAACATATAAGACATGGAGACAGTATACTTTTAAATGGTCAGGAGACCCCTGGCATTGGAGTCAGCTACCGGTGAAACTGAGCAGGAAGAAAACCTTGCCTATGTTGGAGATCTGGATCCTAAAGACCATCCTGAGCTGCAGATTTTACTTGCAGAAGGCGGACACTCTAGGGCAGACTTCAGAAGAGGTCAAACAGAGTATCCCACTCTAGAAGGTATTCGCCAACAGACAGCTTCCCAGCTGGAAGGGCAAGAACCAGGGAAGCATAGGCTTTACCTGCATGATGGCGTCCTCTACAGTGAACCTACTGAGTCTACCCCAGGTGACTACAGAGGACTTGTGGTGCCCCAGGAGATGAGAGAACAGTTTTTACAGTTAGCCCATGAGATCCCTATGGCTGGCCACTTGAGTTTCAAGAGGACAAAAGAGAGGCTATCTCTCTATTCCTAATGGCCTAAAATGGGGTCTGATGTAGAAAAATTATGTAAGAGATGTCACACTTGTTGGTCTTCTGGGAAGAGTGGAGCCAATAATGTGGCACATTTAGCGCCTCTCCCAGTGGTGGGAGTTCATTTGAGTGGGTGGGGATTGACATTGTTGGTCCCGTAGACCCTCCAACTTCTTCAGGCAACCAATTTATATTGGTTGTGGTAGACCATGCTACAAGGTAGCCTGAAGCCATACCTATGAGAACTGTTACTGCTCAGGCAGTGGCTAAGGCCCTCCTTGGTATCTTTAAAAGGGTAGGTTTTCCTAAGGTGGTCATCTCTGAAAGGGGGTCAAATGATATGGCCCACTACATGCAGACCATGTAGAAAAACTGTGGCGTGACCTACAAGTTCTCAACAGCCTACAGTTTGCAAACAAATGGATTGGTGGAAAGGTTGAATAGAACTATGAAGAACATGATAGGTGATTTAGAGGAACCCCTTAGAACAAAGTGGGACTTTCTACTGCTATACCTTCTCTTTGCATATAGAGAAATCCCACAAGCATAGGTTGGGTTCAGCCCTTTTGAACTGCTCTATGATCATCCAATTAGAGGCCCTTTGGCCCTATTCAACAAAGGGTTGGTTAGTGTTCCTTCCCTCAAGCCAGTGAGAGTCACTGACTACATGCTAGGTCTCCATAGGAGAACAGCACTCACGATGACAGAAGCTTCTGATAACTTGAAAGCAGGTCAGGCTCTGGTCAAACATTGGCATGTCCAGAAGGCCAATATGGTGGAGTTTACTCCAGACAAGCTTGTTCTAGTCATGGTACCTGCAAGGAAGAGGGCCTTACAGGAAAAATTAATTGGACCCTTCAAGGTTGTGGGTAAACTTGGAGAGGTCAATTATTTAGTGGACTTGGTCAACCACAAGGAGGCTCCTAGCATCTATCACACAAGCCGTCTGAAAGCTTATGTTTCCAGACAAGAACTAGGAGCTTTGCTTCTAGCCTCTGATCAAGAGGAGGAGGCGAGTGAGCCTATTCCTGATCTCCTCATGGGACAACCTTCAGATTAGACCGTTGAAGAAGTAACACTCTCTCCAGATCTGACTGCAACAACAGGAGGAGTGCAAGGCTCTGTTAAATCAGTTTACGTTCCTTTTTTCATTGACACCAGGCTTGACCCCTTGGGCCCAGCATGATATCCTCACTGGTGACAGTCTACCTGTGAAAAGCAGAGGTTATAGGATTTCAGACCATGTCAGATCCTACATAAAGGAAGAGGTCAAGAAGATGCTTTATCTTGGGGTAATAGAACCAGCTACAAGTCCATGGGCTAGTCAAGTTGTACTAGTGCCAAAGACAGGATCCAAAGAGTTGAGATTCTGTGTGGACTATAGCGCTCTTAATGCAGTCACAACGACTGATGCCCATCCTTTAACCAGGACAAATGACATGGTGGACAAACTTGATTCAGCCAAGTTCCTCAGTACATTTGACCTGACCTCAGGCTATTAACAAATAGCTCTGACAGACCATGCAAAGGAAAAAACTGCAGTGTTTACCCAAGGACGCATCTACCAGTTTAAGGTTATGCCTTTTGGACTCAAAAATACACCTGATACATCTCAGAGGATGGTGCATCAAGTTCTGAATGGGATGGAGGACTTATTCATGGCATACCTGGATGACATTGCTGTGTTCAGCCCCACTTGGGAAGAGCGTCTTTACCACCTAGGATATGTTTTGTAGCTTCGTGAACAGGCCCATCTGACCTTAAAGGCTAGCAAATGTCAAATTTGTCAGAGTAAAGTGGTCTACCTTGGACATGAGGTAGGAAGAGGTGAAATACGGCCATTGCCTAGCAAAGTACAAGCTGTACAAGACTGGGCCACCCCTACTACTTAGACCCAAGTTACAGCCTTTCTAGGTGTCACTGGGTACTACAGGAAATTCATAGAGAACTATGGAACCATAGCTTCTCCCTTGAATGTGATTTCCTCCCCAAATTCCCCAAGAAGGTCAGGTGGAATGAGGAGTGCACTAAGGCTTTTGAAGGACTGAAGAAAGCCTCCTGTCAAGCTCCAGTCTTGAGAGCACCTGACTAAAACCAATCCTTCATTGTACAGACAGATGCTTCAAATACAGGGATAGATGCAGTTTTGAGTCAGCTGGATGAGAAAGCCATGGAACACCCTATCTGCTTCATCAGTAGGAAACTGAGGACCATGAGACAAGTTGGGCAACCATTGAACATGAGTGTTTTGCAATTGTGTGGTCTTTGAAGAAGTTTAGAGCATACTTGTATGGATCTCCTATTGTTATTCAGACAGACCACCAACCTTTGAGATGGTTAATGTGGGTGAAGGTGAAGAATCCTAAATTATTAAGATGGTCATTCAGCCTCCAAGGGTTTGATTTCACCATAGAACACAGGTCAGAGTGTAATCACCAAAATGCTGATGGTCTCTCGAGAATGTATGACAAACTGGATTAGGAGATTTATCATGGAGTGGATTAAATCCTCCTGTCCCTTAGTCTGGGGACTAAGTATGACCGACCTGATTAGGAGATTCATCATGGAGTGGATTAAATCCTCCTGTCCCTTAGTCTGGGGGGGACGAGTGTTAGGGAGAATTCTCATTTCTCTGCTAATTCCCTTCAACCTTAGAGACCCCCAGCTCCTTTTCTGGACTTAATTTCTATCATGGTGTGAGTGAGATCTTTTTCTCACACTCTCATGTATTTTGATCTGATTTGGATTCTGTGTTTCCTTTGTTTTTGAAGTCTGACAAACTCCATGGACATCTACTTTTGTATGGTGACACAGAGCCGCTTCAGTGCAGTGTCACAGAGACCTGCATAAAAGGCAAGGTTTCTTGGACTGAAGGCAAAGTCGACCACTGGACGAAACATTCCACAAAGGAATCGTGAAGAGAAGCTTGCTGCATCCTCCTGGACCGTTGAATTGCTCGGTGAAGCCCTGCTGCAGTGATGAAGCTCCACTACCGAATAGACTAGAGAAGCTCTGGAAAGGACGACCTCTTCCCTTGGGTTGGTGTGACCAACTAACCACAAGAAGAACTTTGCTGGAAGACCTTCCCCAACTGGCTTTACTTCTTTGCTGCTGCTGCAACTGAGTGCCAGGGGTCGAGAAATCCGTAGTTGAGTGCATTGGCCCTCATTCCGAGATAGGAGGTAAGTAACGGTATTTTCCGGCATGGCGTAAAGTACAACACCGCCCTGGCGTCAGACCGCTAATTGCGGCCCATTCCGACCTCGCGGACACACGCTTTTCGCTATGCCGGAAAAGTACCGAGCGGCATGCCGCTAAACAACCCGCAAACCCCCTACCGGCATGCTGCGACACGAAAATAACAACATCGCCTTGGAAGCAGCAGCGTCTGTACATAACGGTGACCGTAAATTACGGATACCGTAAATTACGGTCACCGAAAAAAAAGGAACCGGAAATTATGTCATCGCACAGGAACGGGAAGGAGGGTGACGGCCATCTTTAAAAACACAATCCATTGCTATCCTCATAAGCCAGCACCCTTGGGAGCAAACTGAAGTTGGGAAAAGGACCAGACGACTACGAACATGACGAAAGCTCCAAAGAAGGCTGAGGACCGCCTCCGCAAGAAGAAATTCAGCCCGGAGGAACTCCAGGCCATGGTGGACTAACTGGCTGAGCATGCAGATGTTGTTTTCAGCCCCGACATGCGGAGGGAGTCTATCATCCACAAGAAGAACATCTGGGCTCAACTTGCACAGAGGGTGAGCTCTGTAGGCACCACCCCCCGCACCCCCAGGGATTGCTGCAAGCGGTGGGATGACCTGCGGGTGGGGGTGCGGGGCCTCCTTTCCACAACCGGAGTCAGGCCATGCAGACGGGATGCGGTCCAAGTACCACTGTGCAACTAGAGCCGTGGGAGGAGACATGTGTGGCTCGGATTGGCACAGAATCGATAGAGGCCGTGGGCGACATGGAGTGCGGGGCAACGTCGTCTGCCGAAGGAGGTGAGTGTCCACAGTGTACACTGCCAATGTCCATTGCATGATTAAAACTACCCCAAAGGCCATCGAAGGCACCCTCTCATGTTGCCCTCCCCCCATCCAACTCTTCCCCCCACCCAACTAATGCAGAGGCAAGTGAGACGCAATCAAGGGCCAAGTGCGAGTACATAACGCACATCAACCATAGTGCATTAACTTGCACATCCCATCATGCACACTGTGCAGCCGGCTCGGCATTGCGCCAGCCAAACTGCACATAACCAGGCCACGATGAGTCACTCCCAAACATGCGTACATGACATACTCATGCACATGTACCACTGTCGTTGCTACACCCAAAAGGCCAAAAACCGCAATTGACTGAAATGTGAATGCAGCCATGTATGCAAATAGGACATCTTACAATCACTCATGTTGTCCCTCTCTTCTACCCCCACAGGCACTGATCATGACAGCGCCAAGCCACATTCAAGCCGGCCAAGCACCTCCATGGGTAGTGGCAGGGTCAGGCGAATTCCTGCACCAAAAACAACAGCCCCCCCGGCTCCGGAAAGGCCACTGGATGCTGCTCCACCACAATCCATCCCAGCATTGGCGCCTGCCACAATGCCAACCCCAACATCGGCACAGTCGAGCATCTCTGGGGAGGCTGCTGCTACCGGCCCTGATGAGTATGTGGACAGCCCGTCACTCATCTGTGGGGCATCCGAGGAGGAGGGCCAACACACAGTCCACACCCCGGAGCCCTGCATTGTCCCCCTGGCCTCATGTAGTGACTGTGGAGATGCACAAACACATGCCCGTAGTCCACAAATAGACACGCAGGGGTATGATGATGGTGGCCCAAGTCCACCGGTACAGCCCTCGCCCGAGCATGCAGGGGCGAGTAGTTTCAGCGATGGATTTCCATCATTCGGCACACATCGGGCAAATCAGCTCGCAGATCTCGTAACAAAGTTTATGGAGGACAACCGCCAGACCAGGGTTCAATGGCATAATGAACTAAGGGAAATGCGGCAGACACTCATCAACAGCACCAACTGGTTGTGTGAGACTGTCACTGACAGCACAACCCGTCTGTGTCACATCCTTGGCCGCATAGCCAATGCCCTTGAGGCAGCCCAATCTAATCCCGAGCCACAGCAGGCGGACACGCCCGCATCCAGTGAGGCCACACCAGCCAGCCCAGCAAGACGCACTCTTCATTCCATGCGGCGCAGGGACATGCCTCCCCCGGGCGAGGGGAGCAAGAAACAATAGTCATTCCTGCCACATGTGGCCTTTACGTCCTACATGGGACCACTGCTGTGGATATGCGGGGGAGGGAGGTGGGGGGGTGAGGGTTTGTTGTGGAGTTGGGGGGGAAGGGGGTGGGGGGTGAGGGTTTGTTGTGGAGTTGGGGGGGAGGGGGATGGGGGGTGAGGGTTTGTTGTGGAGTTGGGGGGGAGGCGGGTGGGGGTTTGTTGTGGAGTTGGGGGGGAGGGGGATGGCTTCACACTTATTCCTTTTTCACAATACACTATTGGTGTTGCAAAGTTTAACCGTTGTGGACATTCATCATTGAGCATGTGTATAATGACGTCTGACAGTGCATGGTGTACAGGTATACACACATCCAGTGCCCTATGTGCCCATGTAATGCCACCCTCTGCTGCCTTGTGTTCTGAACATCCTGTCCACTCTTTGTTTGGCGCATGACATGTCCCTCAAGTGCACTGCCTCCATGATGCTTTCTTGCCACTTCCTCCTCCACCTTCACCACATCGTCATGTGGTAGTAGCAGTCCCATGTCAGCAAACAGAGACGCAATTCTAGGGATGCACATTTTGTTCAGCTACACATATGACATGGGGATTTTGGACACCAGATAGCAGTAGATGGGTCCCCCGCCAGTCCTGCTTCGCCAACTCATATGTGCCTTACGCAAGTCAGGTGACTGCTTCATCTACACGCATGCACGAGTATGGCCAGTGTTTTAGTGCTCGTTGGGCCTGTTCTGTGGGTTACTGACAGGGGTCATGTACCATGGTGTCAAGGGACAGCCAGCAACAGCTGCATGTCTAGCCAAATAAGGTGAGTGTTTGAACTGTCATGGTGGAGAACTGAACTTGGCTGACATGGCAGAGTTTCACTGATTGGCATATGCACATGTCCATGGATGCATTTCACCCATTCATGGCCACAATATGTGTCCAATTCAAAGGAATGCTATGGGGGATTGCGTCTACAAGATGGTCCGTGAACGATGGCATGGACATCTCATGGTACATGCTTCGTTGATGCATGCGGCTGTCCTGATGTTAAATCCATGTGGTGCTGTGTACTGTGTAGATTTGTATTTGGGTGTGATGGATGTAGTCAGTGGCTCATGGTCATCATCCTGCTCTGATACATACTATGGTGAATTTCAACACTCCTATGGGTGTGCCATGCCGGTGACGTGGTGTGGTATCCCCTCAGTTCAATCCACTCCCAGGGATGAGTCTCCGATGTGGTGCCATGCTGGGGGCAGCCACATTGTGCATATGCAGTGTGTCTTCCTATATGCACTTACGGTTGTGGTGGTCGCCAATGAGTGGTGCAAGTGTAGTGGGATTTGCCCTTGTCAGATGGTGGAGATGTAGTGTATTGTGAGTGCCTTATTCCATCGATGTGGGGATCTGTTCTCATGTGCCGTTGCACTGGTTCTGTGGCAGGTTGGTTGGTGGGGTGAACATCGTACGATGGCTTCATCATTTCGACCCAGTTGGTTCATGCAGGCACCCACCTCATGGCACCAATGCACTAGCATGACACAGTCAAACGACTCAACAGGCAACCAGGCACGTCATCCTGCATGTCACACCATGTGGCACGGTAGCGTGGTGAAATGCTGGCCCATTGAGTCATGAGTTGTTCTTTGATGTTGGGCCCACCCATGTGTGATGTTCTTGGTTGCGTTGCATTCCATCTGCACATAGGGGGAGTGGTATTGTTTGCAGTTGCTATCCGCCACCTGCATGCCAGGATGGTCCACCTACAACACATGGGTGCTGTCAGGGGCACCAATGTCATTTGGCATGCCTCCATATGCATGAGGTCCAACTATACTGTTGTGTATCTCCTGGGTGGTCCATGTTGTGGATTGGTAGGCCCTTGTGTGCTTGGGGAGGTGAAACAGCACTTGTTTATGTGTCCGTGTAATGGGCGGTTGTGACATGCCATGCATGGGCACCAGTGTGTGCTGGTAGGTGCCTGTGGCATGGGTGTGGGGCACAGGCAACACCGTCACTTGTGCCAGGATAGCAGTGTATATTTGTATGCTGCTCGCTTATCTCGTTATGTCTCAGGACTAATATGGTGGTGACGGTGCCACAGTCAAGGTGGTCAGGGGTGTCTATCTGCTAAGCGTTTTCCTTGAGTGGCAGGACATGCTGCGTGTGCATGGGGGCTGCTAGGGTGGTGACAGAGGCTGCACTGGTGCTGCATGCAGGGCCTGTCTCCCCCTCCTTTTCCCCCTGTGTCTCCTCAAAGGGGGGGCCTGGTGTTGTTGCTGAAGTTTTTGTGGTTGTGCCCTTGCTGGTTCTATTGGTCTCATCTTAGTGTGGGAGGGGTTGTGGTGTGTGGGTGAGTTCCTTTTTTGCCTCCACCTGTGATGATTGTGTGCACCTGTGGCTCTGGAACCACTGCTCAGTGTTCTTTACTCCTTCTCTGAGATGCCTGTATGTACTCCATGCCGGTAAGGCACTTTACGGGCTTAAGGAGGCTGTTATTTACGTGTGCTCCTTACTTGTGATCAGCTCCGGTTTACGCCATGCTGCTAATTTCAGCATGATGGGGCGCGTGCAAGACCCAAGAACGATAATTACGGCATTGTAGTTTACGGTGCCATAATTAGCGGTCTGAGGGGTCAGAATAGCATGTAGCGGTAAACGATGCTGGTAAATCATTACCGGCATGGTTTTTACCTTACCTCCAAGCTCAGAATGACCCCCATTGTCTTTAAGCTGGACCAGATTCTCCAGGAAGATCCTGAGGACCCTACCGAAGCAGTACGATCAAATCCCGATCACCTCATCAGAGTGCTGGACTTCAGAAGCAGGGGAAGCCCATCAAGTGTCCAAGATCCACGGTGCTGCTATTTGCCGGTAGCTGAAACCACAAAGTGCTGCTGAACTCAAAAAAGTCTGTGGTTGCCGACGACCTTCAAAATGCAGTGCAGGATTCCACCAGACGTACTCCTTAACTGCCACATCGGCCAATCTAATCAAGGATTTACAGCCTTCAGCAGCCAAACCCCAAACACCTACTAAGGAAAATGCAAGTGCTAAAACCTCTGGTTCAGACAGCAAATGCACATTAAAATCACGGTCAGGTGACAGGTCAATATAATCAACAGAATGCGTAGAACGTCAAATAGCAGGTTGCAAGGAAACATCATCAAACCAAGGCTTGTCAAAGCATAGGGGCCACCAGAAATGTCATCAGGAATATGAAAGTAAGTAAAGTTACCACAGAAAAACAGCCAACCAGTAGAAAGTTTCACATGTCAGAGATGACTGGAGCCAGATTCTCCAGGAAGATCCTGAGGACCCTACCGAAGCAGTACGATCCAATCCCGAGTCACCTCATCAGAGTGCTGGACTTCAGAAGCAGGGGAAGCCAATCAAGTGTCCAAGATCCACGGTGCTGCTATTTGCCAGTAGCTGAAACCAAAAAGTGCTGCTGAACTCAAAAAAGTCTGTATTTGCCGACAACCTTCAAACTGCAGTGCAGGATTCCCCCAGACGTCCTCCTTCTTGTCCCCCGAATGGAACCCAGGATCTGCAAAATTGCAACCATAACAGAAGCCAGCTGGATCCTCTTCTTGAAACATAAGGTACTATCCTGACTAAGGGGTACTTACCTCTTTTGTCTGTAGCTTGTATTATCTCACTTGAGACTTGCAGTATCTGCTTTTTGCAGAGTTGATCTCAGATGTGACCCTCGCAAAACTAACAGCTTGTGTCCCAACAGTGATTTTCTACACACTTTCTAGCATTGTGCAAGACTTTTGCGCTATCTAAAGAAGTGCCTCAGCTCCATAGACATTGTTCAAATTGACTTTGGCTGTCCTGGCTCCCTGCAGACTCTTCTGACTCATTTACTTTGATTCTAATTGTCCCTCATAGGCGGTGCATGAGTTTAACGTGCATTGCTGGGAAAGATCTAATCTAGACTTCATTGGAAGATTGAAAAGTGCTCACATTCTCTGAGAATCTGTTAACCCTTTCCTTTCCTTCACTAACCTTTTCCTTTTCCCCAAGCACAGAATTCTACCAAGTACAAAAAAGTGATATATGAATGCCAATACTGTCCTAGTAATTGAAGTCACCTCAGGAAGTGGGAAGCATCGCTAACAAGTATCAACTTACTTATCTTGACTCTCAGAATGTGTTATGAAGTGTATTCGTATTGTTGCTTATTGCCATTTTTAAAGAAGGCTTATTTAAAAATGACCATTAAATAAATAAATAAATACATATTTAATGGAAAGCCTTGTGTGTAAGTGTTATTTGGATACTTGTATGTGTGGATTTTGATGCTACAGCTCTTCAGCTAACATTTACTAATATTGAGATAAGTCTGGCTGCTTAGTCACTCTTCCAACTTGTGTAGTACAGACCTATACCAAGACGTGGGTTACTTGATACCAAGAGGACAAAACTGGTGTAGTCTCCCACAGGGTTACTGCATACAATCTTGCCTAACTCCCACCTCAGAAAACCTTCAAAAGCACTGAGCACCTGCACCATAACTCCCTCTCTGCCAACAATTACTCCTCTGCCATCTGTCGCCTTGTTGAAGACATTGACCTTGACATTCTCGCTATTACCTGGACCTGGATCGATGGCAGCTTAGTCACTGCTTTTGACACCTTCCTCCCTGATGGCTCCAATATCATCTCTAAGCCAGGACCTCACAGCACTGGAGGGGGTGGTTGCCTTAATCTTCCTGCAGTGGCTTATTGCTTCCATCTGACCTACCTAGACCGATTCCTCTTTTGAGAGCCTGGTTTGCAAGTTGGTCACCTCTCCACCTCCACCATTACCATTGCTACCATTTACCAGCCTCCAGGTGCTGCCTCCCTATTCCTCTCTGAATGGGCTGACTGCTACTCTTCTTTACTTTCTTCCACTTCTAACCTTCTCCTCCTGGGTGACTCCAACATTCAACTGGACTCCCCTGCTGCAAGCACTGTATTCACTGACCTCTGCTCCTCGCTTTCCCTCTCCATTCTCGCTTCTGGGCCAACCCACACAGCTGGACACACTCTGGATGCCATCATACATTCAGACTTCTCTCTCCCCCCATTAGCCACTGCTCTCTCTTGGTCTGAACACTCTCTCCTCTCCTCCCATCTGTGTCCCATTGGCCCCCTGACTGCCTGCTCAAAAGTCACACCAGCCTCGTTCACTAACACCTGCCCAATGAAATTAGTGACTGTGGCTGCCTTCGCCTCCACCTTCACTCCTCCCCCTCTTCCCTTACTTCTGACTCTACCTCTGACTCTTCCCTCAGCAACCTCCATCTTTCCCATCACCAAAACTCTTGACATTCTTGCCCCGGTCATGAGGATCCATCTGAAACCTGCCTCAAAGTGTAACACTTGGTACAACATTAAACTTGCAGCCCTGAAACAAAAGTACAGGGCAGCAGAAAAGAAGGGGCTATCCTCAGGCTCATCCTCTGACAAACTGGCCTGCCCCCTGCTCCAAAGGCAATACAGTCTCGACATCAGTGCAAAGAAAAGAGCCCACAGTCAGGCACGGCTCTCCGGCCTATGCCATAACTCGGCTGAACTTTTCAAAACATGCAGGGAACTAGCCAACCCATCCATAGTCTCCTCCTCTCCTTCTCCTTCCCATGCCCTCTGCAATGCACTTGCCACCAAAACTCAGGAAATTCGGTCCTCCCTTTCCACACTCCCTCACAACCCATCCCACACAATCCACTCCACACCCATCCCACTCCCCCTCCTTCCTCATTTTCCTCCTTCTCTCCTGTCACACCTGAGGAAGTTACCAGAGGTGTCCGCTCCATGAAGGTCTCTTGTAAACATGTCTCTGATTGCTCATCCAGGACCATCAAGGATAACATTGGCTCTCCTGCCCCTGCTCCCACTGATTTTTGCAATCATACTTTTATCACTGGATCTTTCCCACCCCCCTTAAGCACTCCTTTGTGCACCAACTCCTGAAAAACCCTTCCTCTGACCCTACCTGCCCTGCCAGCTATCGCCCTATGTCCATCACACCCTTCCTGTGGAAGCTTCTTGAGAATGCTCCAACTTCACTCTCACACTGGACTTATTGATGGCCTCCACAACCACCAATCTGGATTCCGAGCATTCACAGGCACAGACATTGCTCTTCTGAACACCTGTGAAGAACTGCCTTCATCGTTGGACCCCAATTCCCCAGCTGTCCTTATCCTTCTTGATCTCTCCTCTGCATTTGACACAGTTAACCAGTCCATCCTCATACAAAGGCTCCACGATAAACTTGGTATCTCGGAACGAGCACTGGATTGGATGTCCTCTTTCCTCACTAACCACTCTTCCCAAGTCATCACGGGCCCCCTATACTCTGCTACCTCCATCTATACCTGTGGTGTGCACCAGGTTTCTATTCTCTCCCCCTGGCTCTTTAACATCTACCTTGCTCTACTTGCATGCCCCATCTCCCCCTCTCTTCCAACTTCCAGTGTTAAGCAGAGGACACACAACTCTTCTTCAGACTTCCTGATGTCCATCTTGCACCCTCCATCATCCCTGATTTTCTATCTGCCATCCAGTCCTGGTCCGCCTCCAACGATCTCTGCCTCAAAGCCTGTAAAAATGAGATCCTTCCCATTGGGACGCCTGCTCCCACTTTCTTCCCCTCACTCTGGCCTTCCACCTTGGGTTCTCCCCCTGCTCCGTCAACTGAAACCAGACAGCTTGGAGTCATTGACTCCTCTCTCTCCTTCCTCCCTCACACTCAGGACATTGCCAAAAAGTCCAGCTATCAGCTCCTCCTTCTCAAAGGAATTCTACCTATTCCCACTTTCCCTCAGAGGCTCAATGTGACTCAAGCCCTAGTTCTCTCTAGACTTGACTACTGTAATAGCCTCCTCCTGAATCATCCTTTGTCCACTCAGCAACCCCTTCAGCATATCCAGAATAGGGCAGCAACACTTTTCCTTTTCCTTAAGCCAAGGGACTGCATCTCTCCTGCAATAAAAAGTATTCACTGCCTCACGGTTGCTGCACAGATTCAATTTAAATCCCTCTGCATCATCCAAAAGGCTGCCTGGGAATGGGGAACACATTATCTTCAACTTTATCTCAATAAATAATCTCCCACTAGACTACTTCGCTCCTCTAGTCTTTGTGAATAAAGTGTTTTGCTAAAAAGAGGGCAGGGGATCGCTCACTTTCCTCTGTGGGCTCCCTTCTTTGGAATAGCCTCCCCCTGCCCCTTGTGCAGGATCTTCTCATATTCCAGAAGCTCATAATATTTTCATTTTTTCCTTCTCCTTTCCTCCTTCTTTCCTCTGCTAAACCCACAGTTGCTGAATCGCTGTCCTTGGCCCTTATGCATCTTCAGGGCCTTGACCTCCCACACAAATTCTTCACATCTCCTGTCTATCCACAGTACCTTGCATCTGTGCACCCTCCACTCTGGAGATTCACACTTACACCTCCCACGGCCCAGGCTGTGTAGCATTCAACATTCCTATCACTTCATCCATGACTCACCCACAAGCTCGGACTCCTCTTGCCTCTTCCTTTCTGCACTTGCACGTTCTGAATACTCACAAGGCATAGTAGGCTTGTCCCTCTTCCCCTTCCACCTCTGTTCTTAATATTGTGTTGTAATGTATCTCACACCCTCCCTCCTGACCCGTGGGCACTTTGAAACATTATATTCTGAATGTATGAGTGCCTAACAAGCAAACAATGCATACATACATTAATACATCATTTGCTTATTCTAAAAAAATGTTCTCAAGTTTTTTGTCTTACTGGAGCGTCAGTCTCTCACTCTAAAACTGTCACCCCCTGCCTGTCTTCCTACATCTAACATTAATGTAACCCCTACCCAGTTACACTGGTAAAGTTGTTGGAGTGGGTATTATTTTCACCCCTCATTAACCTTATCCTCTCACCATACTCCTATTCTTATATTTCGAATACAACTTCTCCACTTCCCCCACACTCTTTTTTCATTAATTCATCTTTTATAATGTGCTTCAAACTACAGACCAGTCACTAATCTGGGGACCAGGATTCAACCCTGTGATGCTCTGTATTGTCTTGCTTTCAAGACAAATGCATTGCCCTTGAACTATCTTCCAGCCCTTTTCTCTCTCTTTATATATTCTCTTTAGACCTCAGCACCCTCTTTATACTTTCAGCGATTACCTTGACTCCCTTCTCTGATACATCCTCCCTCTGACTTCCCTCTCTTCCTTCATGGTAAATTCAATCTTCATCTTAACTCTATTCATACCTCATTTCCCTTCCTGTCACTTATTGAGTTTTTTCACCTCTATCAATTAAATACTCCCCCCTCTCAAATTTCCAGGTCTTCATTCAATCTAATCTTCTCATTGTTTTCCATAAACCATCCTGTTACTGCTCATCCTGTTGTTTTGCTTTTCGGACACATGTAATTACCTCAGAACCACTCATCCTATTACACGGTCCACAAATTCTTGGACTCAGGAAGGCAATAATAGACACTTAAACCAACAAATGCAATATAATTGGCTCTTTACAGGCCCTTTATTCACACAAATTATAAACATACAAATAACTATTGGAATAAGTACAATTGTTTATACATAAACACACAAACAAGGATAGTTACAAAGGATCTACATCAGTGTTAGTGCAGTTGTAGGAGTAAACTTCATCTCAGCCACGACAATACTACCAAGTCTCAAGGTAGGTAGGGAGAGAGATCAAACGTACTATTGGGGCTTGTATCTGAGCGTCCTCCCTCTCAGCAAGACTTCATCACCTGATGTTCCAACTCTCTGTCTTCTCATCTGCATACCTCTCTTCTTGTGGGGGACACATCCCCACCCCTCATAGGTTGCCCACTGTCCCCGGCCGAAGGACAGACAGCAAGCATGGGAGGCAAAGAGTGAAAAAAGACTGTTGTCTCCCCCGCGCTCTTTCCCAGCAGCCCTTATCAATGCACCTGCACATCTCTGATGCCTTTCTCGGCTCGTCTTTGAGTAAACAATACAACAACTATCCTTCATAGTGAGCTCCTCTGTTTTGTAATAAAATTGTGCAACTACTGCAGAATTCATGTCTGTCTTCTAACTTAGGTCAGAGAAATGTAGACTTTCATTGCGCTTTGGAAGTGAATGTCGAAAATGGCCATGTACCGGTGCTATATTTTAGCTCATTTTCGCACACGCATTACATTCCACCGTTTGGAAAATCAACTACCATATCCCAATGATAAAAAAGACTGTTTCTGAAATTGACGAAACATCCTCAATAAAATGGGAATACAAGAAATACAACAACAACACACAATCAATACAAAAACCACAGCAAAAATGCAAATAAAACATACTGTAATGCCTCTGGAATTCATGAAAACAATTGATCGCACCAGCTCCTGCCCTTATCCTTAGAGACTTGGGAAACCTGGTCCTTCAAACTGCCAATATGCTTTTCAATAGAACAGGTATGATCATCCAGATCAAAAGAGAACATCCATTACATGGCATTGCAACCTAGATTGTGTTTCAAAAACAAATAATCAATAGCAGCCCTGTTCTGCAGAATAGCTCTTCTAAAATGCATATTGTCCAACAATAGCTTAGTCAAAGCTTGATAGATTTCATTAAGCCCCTTAACTGCCACATTGGCCAATCTAATCAAGGATTTGTAGCCTCGAGCAGCCAAATCCCAAACACCTACTAAGGAAAACGCAAGTGCCAAAACCTCTGGTTCAGACAGCAAATGCACATTAAAATCACACTCAGGTGACAGGGCAATATAATGAACAGAATGCGTAGAACGTCAAATAGCAGGTTGCAAGGGAAACATCATCAAACCAAGGCATGTCAAAGCATAGGGGCCACCAGAAATGTCATCAGGAATATGAAAGTAAGTAAAGTTACCACAGAAAAACAGCCAACCAGTAGAAGGTTCCACATGTCAGAGATGACTGGAGCCAAAAAAGTAAAATTACAGAACATATCATTAGACACAGACATTGATTGAGTACATAAACAATGTTCAAAATTATTTTCACTCAATCAAATCCAATTGCTGACATTTGCCAATGTGCTGAGGATCACAAGTCATCAAGTAACAAACATAAGCAGGAACAATATTGTAGGTGACAATATGGGTCATATTCCTCCATTTCAGATTGTTGTCCGCACAGGATTTTCAGTACTCATAGACAGAAAAAGAGCCTCTGACATCTGAATCCTACACGAGAGAATCATTATGCAGTAATTCCATAGTTTGTGTCCATGTTGAATCTGTTAAGACATTTACTTTTGGTTGCATTAACTTTGGATATGAGAGATGCAAGATGCTTAGTAAACCACTTGTTATAAGTTTTCATACTGCTCCCATTCCTAGTCATTTTGGGCATGGCCCAGTCAATTATGGTAGTAATTGCCTTGTTGTAGGCCTCAGTCAGTACATTTAATCCTGTGTTAGGTTTCAGTTGAGTAACATTGTTAAATCCTTATGTTTTTGAAAAGTGACACAAGAAGAGGATGCTGTATGTTTTTCCTAACAGATGGGAATATATGTGTAAATAAAAGATACAGTTATGGTCTGAATAGTGTGAGGTAGTGAAGGGCCGTTTTTTCTTTATTTCCACTTATACTCAGCACTGGTCAAGACAATGCTACTCGGCAGAGCCTTCTACCCCCCTTCGGAGCCAGGATCCCGTATTTCTTTTATCTCTTCATCCACAACATGCTAATGGCCATTTAAAGGATAGATAAGAAAAGCCTAACAGTTTCACTCACACAGTCCCTAAATCCAAAGTTTTAATTCCCACTATTCTATCGGACTTATCTTTACACCAACTATTTCACGATCACGTTGGGGTCACCAAATGTAAAGGCTCACTCCCCGTTGTACCAAGACAAACTTATAATAAATGACACATCCAAGTAGGGAATGAGACTAAGAGAACAGGTTGCAAGATTAACAAGCCTTTATGTAGAATTGGCATCCAGAGAACTCTGCTGCCTTGAGAGCGCTCTAGCAAACATTACAATTACACAAGATTATAAAGCAAAATATCGTCATCACAATATAGGTTACAATGCTGGCACATGACTGGCTGGAGAGTGATGTCCCATATGGCTCTGTAGGCGCTGCTTCCTCATGATGGGCTGACCAGTTGGCGGGATGGTGTGAGTCACAACGTCCATTTGCCTGTGTCCGGAAGGGGTGAGGGTTAGGTCACGGCGAGATACATTTGACACTAACTAAGCTGGCATGAGAAACTACCACAAGACATATAATAAACAACAATCATGGGTATACTTTTGATTAAATCTTGCAAACCTATAGATTGCCTATAAATTGCATACATATGATTACATCATTTTTCATTGGGAATTTTATGAGGTACAGGGTTTAGGGGGCTTGTCCTCCGTGATAACCTCGGTGACTGGGTGGCTCTTAGCACATCAAGACAAGTGGGGAGTACAATGATATATGTTAGTTTTAAGACACAATATACTGCAAAAGAGGTCTGGATTTAGTGGGGGCATTCTGGGGTGGGCTGCACAGCAGGGTCACACTTCTGGTACATCAAGAGAATACCTTAAGAGGGCACAGGGTTAGTTTGTCAGTAATTTTCCAACAGCGGGGTCAGAGGGCAGGAGCAGGTTTGTAGAGATGGATGAGCTACAATTCATGGCTCAAGCCGGTTCAGACACAGGTTCACACACAGGACAGTGATCTCAGAGGAAGTGTGAGGAGATACATTTAGTTATTTGTTTCAATTATCCCTGGTGTATCCGTGAGAAAGGGGTTTGGGAAGCTTAAGACAGTGGAAGAAAAGGTGGGGCCACGAGTGCGCTGTGTGCGGCGCTGCAGAGGTAGAGATACGCTTTTGCGTACTATCATCAAACCAAGGCTTGTCAAAGCATAGGAGCCACCAGAAATGTTATCAGGAATATAAAAGTAAGTCAAATTACCACAGAAAAACAGCCAACAAGTAGGAAGTTTCACATGTCAGAGATGACTGTAGCCAAAACAGTAAAATTACAGAACATATCATTAGACACAGAGATTGATTGAGTACATAAACAATGTTAAAAATCATTTTCACTCAATCAAATCCAATTGCTGACATTTGCCAATGTGCTGAGGATCACAAGTCATCAAGTAACAAACATAAGCAGGAACAATATTGTAGGTGACAATATGGGTCATATTCCTCCATTTGAGATCATTGTCTGCACAGAATTTGCAGTACTTATAGACAGAAAAAGAGCCTCTGACATCTGAATCCTACACGAGAGAATCATTATGCAGTAATTCCATAGTTTGTGTCCATGTTGAATCTGTTAAGACATTTACTTTTGGTTGTGCTAACTTTGGATATGAGAGATTCAAGATGCTTAGTAAACCACTTGTTATAAGTTTTCATACTGCTCCCATTGCTAGTCATTTTGGGCATGGCCCAGTCCATTATGGTAGTAATTGCCTTGTTGTAGGCCTCAGTCAGTACATTTAATCCTGTGTTAGGTTTCAGTTGAGTAACATTGTTAAATCATTATGTTTTTGAAAAGTGACACAAAGAGAGGATGCTGTATGTTTTTCCTATCAGATGGAAAAATGTGTGTAAATAAAATATATAGTTATGGTCTGAATAGTGTGAGGTAGTGAAGGGCCGTTTTTTCTTTATTTCCACTTATACTCAGCACTGGTCAAGACAATGCTACACGGCACCGCCTTCTACCCCCCTTCGGAACCAGGATCCCGTATTTATTTTATCTCTTCATCCACAACATCCTAATGGCCATTTAAAGGATAGATAAGAAAAGCCTAACAGTTTCACTCACACGGTCCCTAAATCCAAAGTTTTAATTCCCACTTTTATATCAGCCTTATCTTTACACCAACTATTTCACAATTTTTCCCCTCACTTGCGAATCTCGCTACCAGTATTCACGTGTCCGGGGTTGTTCAGGAGCTTCCGTTCATGGTCAATCCACAATCGGTGCTGCACCACAACCAAGCCGTGATCCGCCTCAGCGAGCAGTTGGGTATTTACAAAGTTGATAAGGACCCTTAGAACCTTTCTTTTTTTTTTGGTTGTGCGCACAGTGGTCGACTGTGGAAGTAATGGTTTTGCACGGGGGGTCCCGGATCTCACCACATGGCTTGGGGGCCTCTCTCAGTGCACCCTTCTCGATCATGTTGTGGTCACCAAATGTAAAGGCTCACTCCCCGTTGTACCAAGACAAACTTATAATAAATGACACATCCAAATAGGGAATGAGACTAAGAGAACAGGTTGCAAGATTAACAAGCCTTTATGTAGAATTGGCATCCTGAGAACTCTGCTGCCGCAATAGCGCTCTGGCAAACATTACAATTACACAAGATTATAAAGCAAAATATTGTCAACACAATATAGGTTACAATACTGGCACATGACTGGCTGGAGAGTGATGTCCCATATGGCTCTGTAGGCACTGCTTTCTCAAGTTAGGCTGCCCAGTTGGTGGGATGGTGTGAGTCACAACGTCCATTTGCCTGTGTCTGGAAGGGGTGAGGGTTAGGTCACAGTGAGATACATTTGACACTAACTAAACTGGCATGACAAACTACCACTAGACATATAATAAACAACAATCATGGGTATACCTTTGAGTAAATCTTGCAAAGCTATAAATTGCATATACATTGCATACATATGATTACATCATTTTTCATTGGACTTTTATGAGGTACAGAGCTTAGGGGGCTTGTCCTCCGTGATAACCTGGGTGACTAGGTGGCTCTCAGCACATCAAGACAAGTGGGGAGTACAATGAAATATGTTAGTTTTAGGACACAATATACTGCGACAGAGGTCTGGATTTAGTGGGGGCACTGTGGGGTGGGCTGCACAGCAGGGTCACACTTCTGGTACATCAAGAGAATACCTTAAGAGGGTACAGGGTTCGTTTGGCAGTCATTTTCCATCAGCGGGGTCAGAGGGCAGGAGCAGGTTTGTGGAGATGGAGGAGCTACAAGTCATGGCTCGAGCCGGTTCACACACAGGACAGTGATCTCAGAGGAAGAGTGAGTAGATACATTTAGTTATTTGTGTCAACTATCCCTGGTGCATCCATGAGAAAGGGGTTTGGGAAGCTTAAGACAGTGGAAGAAAAGGTGGGGACGATGAGTGCTCTGTGTGCGGCTCTGCAGAGGGGAGATAAGCTTTTGCATAGTATCGTAGTGCGGCCTAGTCCAAATATGGAGTCGAGGGCACACATAATGGAAACCAAGTATATCTCGCAATAGCCCCACGTATGCTGATGTTAGCATAAGAGCAATGGAGGCGTCCCCTTTGTGCGTGAGCAAGTGGTCCATTTTGTATAGAATGTACAGGGGGGGCCCAAACGGCCCTCACTCCCTCACACTAGTCCAAACAACTGCTGTGGACATTATTTATGATGTGTGGAGCTTTTAGTGCACACAGGAAAGTTAATAAAGTGCCTAAAGACCAGGGGATCATGAAGAATAAAGCCAAGTTGCTGAGTCTGCAAAATCAGGAACACCTAAATTAAAATCTCCTAGAATCGTCATTTTATTCCAAAGAGTGAGGGTTGGTAAAATTAAGTTTAAACAATCTTCTGTAAAGTCCTGAGCTGCTTTTCAGGGATGGTATAATATAAGCACATGAATATATAATAGCGGAGTTAGTCATCAAAGATGTCTTACTTAGGATGTCCTATCCAGTGATTTCTGCACACTTGAAGGCTTGACAAGCGACAGTAGATTTGAAGATGATTGCCACTCCCCCTACTTTTCTTTACCTGCTTATCTATCTACATGTATAATTTTATCCCTTGTTCTGCTCCAGACGGAGCCCCTTCCCTCTGTTTCCCACCACCCTCCATCCCTCTGGTCTTCCACTACTGATGTGCATTGCTGGGGGTAAGGAATCAGACATTGGGCCTCATTCCGAGATTGGAGGTAGCAATGGCACTATTTGCGCCATGGCTGCCTCCAATACCGGGACCGGCACCAGTCTTGTTCAATGGGGACTTACCGGTGCAGTCCAACCCTGGTGGGACCGGTAAGTCCCCATTGAACAAACCATTCTCCATTCCCATTTGAGCCCCCATAAGGCTCAATGGGAATGGGGAGGGTGCTAATAACGGGCTTGTGACTTGCAAGCTCGATATTAGCGCCCTGGTCCCTTAGCGGGACCCGTAATGGATGTGTGTTCAGACCACACGTTCCCTACGGTCCCCGGCGAGGGACTTTGGAATAGGGTGGTAAGGGATTACCGGCACCGTTCTCCTTACTGGTGCCCGGTATCCCTTACCGCCCAAGTCGTAATGACCCCCATTGTTTGACATTGTCCGTGATGCAGCGAGCGACCTTTATTGTGTGTAATTACTCTTTTTGAGCCATGCCTGCTATCTTGGTCCTGGTGTGGCCGGCATGTTGCGCTCCACGCACTACTCACTCAGGATTTCTCATCTAATGCCTTGTTCATGCCTGATGCCTCCCTGCCTGCAGGCCTTCTGAGATGTCTTTTTCTTCTTTGCGCTGAAAATGGTTTCCTTCTTCTGGGTCAGCTCCTGCCTCCCTCACCCATTGGTTGCATTCGCCCCTAAGCCAATGGCTGAGGTGTGTGTGCCCCACCACCCCACTCCTACCCCTTGTCATGGTGTGTGTGCTCCCCCACCCCTCTCTTTCCACACGTGATGGTTTGTGTGCCCCTTACCCCTCTCCTGCCACACGTATTGTTTTGTATGTCCCCCACCCTTCCACTGTCCCTCGTCATGGTGTGTTTGCCCCCCACTACTCTCTTGTGCCTCATTATGGTTTGTGTGCCCCCACACCCCTCTCCTGCCCCTTGCGATGGTGTGTGTGCCCCCTAACCCTCTCCTGCCCATTGTGATGGTGTGTGTGCCCCCCACCCCTCTCCTGCCGCTTGTGATGGTGTGTGTGGCCCCTCAACCCTCTCCTGCCCCTCGTGATGGTGTGTGTTTCCCCTCCTTTCAGTGTATCCTTAACACTTATGCTTTCAGAATTGTTGCATGACTTCTGATAGCAGTTTGTTGATCCCCCCCTCTTCATTTGTTCTCCTACCTCTCCCCCTCCAGCACTATCTGAAATGTTGTCAGGCTAGTTTGATTGTCGCTTGTTCTGTTCTTCTCCTACTCCCTCTCTCCAACCCCTCCCCCCTCCCGCTCCTCTTGTTAAAATCCAGCACTACCTCAATTGACGCCAGGCACAGCAATGTAGCAGCGTGTCTGTCTCACTCTCCATTCCTCCTTCCCATCATTGTTTATTGCACTTGCACTTGCACTATCTGAAATGTCGCCAGCCTGAATTATGATAGTTATTCTCACATTCTTATTGTATCAAGGGCTTGTAAGAATGTCATTGCATTCTCCCATGTTCCCTCACTGCCTTGAAGCACTTTGAAACAAATTGTGTATCAGCACTATATAAATAAACAATCAATTCAATTCAGTAGCCTTCTCTTAAAGCTACCAAAGGGGCAGAATCAGAATGCAAAGTCCACCAAGTTTCAGAAAATGTTAATAGATCCAAATATAAGCCAAAACAAACCAAATTCAAATATTAGCATGACACTGGCTACCTGGAGGATCTGTATTATGAACATTATAGAACATTATACCATTATTTCATCATATCTGCTGCTGGTCAACTGTTAATGTAGACATTTCAAAACTGATTAGTAGAAGTTCCAAATCCAGGTTGAGCAGAAGAACCATAGCAAGAGGTCATTTTACTATTACAGAATAAGATAGATTTCAGTTCCATCCCGATAATTAGAAGGGACTAACAAAGACTGAATGCTAATAGCATTGAACTCCATAGAATAAGAGTGTTTTTTTTCATTTTTGCTTTTGGTCCCTCAAGTCCTAAAATAGTATTGCTGCGAGTTTCACGCATTTCACCAGAGATCTGAAGTTTTAAGCTAAATGCAGAGGTGTTCACGGTTCAATGTCATTTCATCGCGGGATGTTTTTTCGCTGGGTTTTTTACATTTTTTTCCTCGAAAAAACCCATCAATTCTTTTTTTTGGGGGGGGTGTTCCCCACCAAAACCCCCAATTGTCTAAAATATTCGATGGGTTTTTTCCCAAAAAGAATTCATGGTAAAAAACCCTGCGAAAAAACATCACGCGACGAAAGGACGTTGTACCGTTTTCACAACCTGAAAGCTTTATAAATGAATGCATGCTGCCATGAAGAAAATGATCTCTATGAGAGACAATGCTGAAAAGCTAAAATAGGGGAGAAATGATGAAACTTCCTCTTCGCTACAAACAGCTTTACTGCAACATGAAAGAGAGTCTGCAGAGGTGGTTGTACAAACATTGGATATATGTTGGAGCTGTAAATATGATGAGTGACCTAAATCACATCCTCTGGAAGTGTACACATCTTAAACTTTTCTGACAGAATAGTGAAGCATGATTCTAAACTGATCAGGGACTCACCTATCATCAAGCATTTTTATATGATCTTTCAGACCTAAATTGGCTAAGCAAATAGGATTGTCTGAGTTTTGGACAGTAGCTATTTTGGTGAAAGCCAATGTAAACATTCTTCAACTGTAGAGTAAATACTCAATTCCTCTAATTAGGGACTGGGTTGCACACATTGCTCTGTACGACAATTTTGAGAACATCATGTACAGAATTATCAACCAATAAAATACTTACTTTGGGGTCTGGAATAGTTTCCTTAAACCGTTTTAGTGATAATTATGCCTGCCTTCTTAATCTGCACAGCTGTTCTGCCGAATATTTACATCCTCACTCATGACAATTATACGAGATGGTGTGCTCATTGAGTGACTGGAGCTGGCATGCTAGGAATGCTTTGAATCACAGAAGTAAAATATACCTCATACGACAAACAAAAGGGCTCTGCACTACCACAAAGACACAGCCCGATAGGGTAGATGACTGCAGGAACCTAGATTCAAGGTTACAGGGAGAAAGAGTTCTGGTGGCCAAGATAAGGCCAGCCTCAGTTTGCAGCAAATAAGGAGATAAGACAGACGGGTGGTAAATCAAGCTTCACGTATTTATATCGCAAATATACAAAGCAAGACGAAAACGTTCCCACAATATGGGAACTCCCGTCGCCTAGACACTCTCAGTGGCTAAAGCTAGACAAATATTGAAAGGAAAAGTATGAATTGATTAAGTGTAAGTTAATGTAGACTTAGGTAGTTAATAAAAGATGCATTTCTTTGTATACAAACGTAATGATATATAGTAAGCCATAAATATGAATTCATTTTCAAAGTGAAAAAAACTTTTTCTCCACAAGGTACTGTGGTTTTAACAAATTCTTATTTAATAAGATGCTTAATGCGTTTCAAGCATGAACGCTCTTCATCAGGGGTTCATATTAGTGCCATATAGCTGTGACATGACAATAATAAATAATATGTAAGTATCTCAATAAATGTAAATCATGTACATCAATGTATACTGTGGAAACTGTTTCTTCTTGCTTTGCATATTTCTATGATTCATGTGCCAGGACCTTTCTATTCTCCCCTCCACCTTAAGACCTAAGCCTGTTTATCTAAGGAACAATATATTCCAATATATTCCACTCACACTTAGTCTACTGATCATAAAGATAGGTGTGCAGTACATACCATTCGCTTTTATGTTGCAAATACACAGAATACAGAGCTATCAGCAGGGAAAACGGCATGCACGTGTTTGGGCAGTTGGCGGTCTAGGCTCCCCCTAGAGTACCAATTAAATAGCATATCATAGGTAACCACTATGTTCTAGCACTTTCACAATGTGTGTGTTGGCACGATCTTGCAGACCTTTGGCAAGAACTGTTGACATCTCACTTGTGACCTTGTGACGCAGCTCTGTGGGGACATCATGTTGTATAATGTATAAGCAGCATTCGTAGAAACCCTGCGAAACCCCAGGAGGGTTAGGAGGAGGAGGAGGTGGAGGGACAGGTTGTGTGGGTGCTGGGTAGCCATTAGAACTGTTAGGAGGGGAGTAGTGGGACCATATTGCTGTGGTCTGTAAGGTTTGGTAGGACATTGCTGGATGAGATAACTCATCTGCTTACAATATCTGCAGAAAGGTTGGCCAGGTAAAAATGGGTGTGAAAAAGTCTGTTGTGGTAGAGGGATATTTTGGGTATAGGTCTGGCATGGAGTACCCAGGCATTGTCGACCCCAAAAGGCAGCTTTTGTTGAGCATGCTGTATTTGCAAAACCATCAGGTGTGTAGCACCATCTTCCTCCTGGCAATTGAATTTGTCATAGAAATGTTGTGCTGCTTGCAGCACTTTTTGAATAGATTCAGCCTGCCTCCCAATTTGCACATTCTGTATATTGTTACAAATATCAGGAATGAGACCATTTACAAAATGAGAAACTAATGCAGGTATAGTTTGTTCCCCAGTGTTCACAATATCAGAGAATTTAGTGAAACGATCAGTTAATTGAGCCAGGTAGTCAGAGGGAGTAATAGCCTCCCCCTTTGCAGGGTGTCAGGCCATTGCAGTTTGTCCATCATTTTCTTGTATAGAGTGTTTTTGAGCACTGCCCGTAGGAATTGTTTAAGGTTTAACGTCTCCAATTGTGGGATCATAACAGGCAATTACTGTGTTCAAATGTTCCATGAAAGCAGTGGGGTTGCCAGGCAATGTGGGGAATTGCTGTGCCATATGGTATAAGTCAGTGGAGCTCCAGGGAGTGTGAATTTTAATAGGTTCCACATCAGTATTTGCCTGAGGGAAGGTGTGTATAGGCATAAGGGTGGTGGACACAGCGCATGATGTGGAGGCGGCTATAGTGGGTAGCGAGGGAGGCTCAGACATGGATGAATATGACATTTGAATATCCTGCCTGGTTAGTTGGTCTGGCCTGGATTTAAAAGCATAGGAGTTGGACAGTGCTTGCAGGTCCTCCATATATTTCTGGCAAATTTAGTCAGACATGCGCCTGTTGGACTGGGGGTATGCAGGGGAGGGCTGGTACCTTGAGAATGGATCCTTCCTTTCCTCTCCTTCGCCCAGAGATCACTGTCTTTAGAGCCCTGGTTCTCTCTAAGCTAGACTACTGTAACAGCCTATATCTAAATCTGCCCGCCTCTACTCTCCGCCCTTTGCAACTCATCCAGAACAGGACTGCAAGACTTGTCCTTGGCCTCAAGTCCAGGGACCGTATCTCTCCAGGACTGAAATCACTACACTGGCTCCCAGTGACTGCGAGGATCAAGTTCAAAAACCTCTGCATTGTCCACAAGGCCTTCTGGGGCCTTAGGCGAAAATACCTTCAACTCTTCCTAAATATCTTCCTTTTCGAGCTCTTCGCTCATCCGCCTCCAACTCCCTCAGGGTCAGCCGCTTCTCCAAACAACGAGTTGGGGGCAGATCTCCCTCTGTTGCAGGGGCCTCCCTCTGGAACAGCCTTCCTGCCTCCCTGAAACTCGAGGAGAACCATCTCCGGTTCCGGAAGCACCTCAAAACCTTCCTCTTTGCCTTCGCCTTCTCTCCCCCTCTCCCTTGCTAAACTTACTGAAACTGCACTGAATCTGCAAGTGGTCCACTTACCGCTCTCGGTCCTTGGCCCAGCCACTCTCCCCTGCACTGCCTCCCTGGCAACCCCCTGCACCGCGGGACTGTGTCTGTATCCCTACAGCCCCCCTTCCCAGCACTTTCTGCACTTATCTCGCACCGCGGGACTGTGTCTGCATCCCTACAGCCCCCCTTCCCAGCACTTTTCTGCACTTATCTTGCACTTGCCACCAGCTGGCCCTTGTTATTTATCCTTATGCTCTTAACCCTGTACTGCACTCTCCCCTTTCCACCTTCCCTTTGCACTTTTCCCCTCCCCTCTACCCTTGCACTTGCGTGATCTGAATGACACCTGGCCTAGTAGGATCGTTGTCTGTCTCCCCTTGTTCCGCCCGCCTCATCACGCCTTGAAACACTTGTGTATAGGCGCGTTACAAATGCCATATCATATCTGGGCTGAGAGCAGGTCTAAGGTAGCGTGTAAGTAAAGGCCACTAATGGCAGATGTGGAGATGGGTCAAGGTGGTGAGAAGTTGTCCTGTCTCCACGCAGAGTGAATGGATCTGTTGAGGAAGCAGGTGGGGGTGTGAGCAGCAGGGGAGGGAGGTGTGGGGATGTGACAGTTGGTGTGGCTTAGCTGTGGCAGTGTGGGTGGAAAAGGAGGTGTGCATGCTCTCAGGTGAGGCAAATATGGTGCTAGAGTTCCTCTAAATTGTCTATAGGTTGTGCTGTAGGTGCCTCTGAACCAGCATCTTTACATGTGTCTGCAGAAAGAGTTGTGTAGAGGCCTGTTTTGCTACTGGGTCTACTGTTCTGCCAGCTGGCTTTTGAGAGCTGTGTCTACAGCTCTAATCCTTTCTCCAAGCTAGCCTGAGAGTTCTTAAATAATCTAGTCTGACTGTGGCACAATCTGTTCATATACACTTTGTACATGCGACATAAGTTGACCAATCACCATCAGACACCTTACACTTTCTTTGTTCCGAAGCCTCACACAAGACAAGAAGGTGGTCTTCCTGAAACGACCCCTCCAGTGGCCACTGAAATACCTTTTGCCCCTGAATCATAAAATTCCACTCTTTCAAATATGTACAGGTGAATACCCAATACATTGAAAACATGAAGAAGGCATGTGTCCCTACTGCAGGAGTAAGTTGTGTTGTGGAAAGCTCAGGGCCAATAGCTAAGTCTAAAAATCCACAACAGCAGGGTAGACAAAAAAGGAGGTAGGCCCGCAGGTACTGCAGATCAAGAGGGGAAGTGCAAACAACCTACGGCAATTGGTATTAACCAGTGGTGACAGCTTAAAGACATACTGGAGATGTGGCAAAGGGAGACAAGAGCAAGCAGGGATAGGTAGAATTTGATGAGTATAATGTTAACTTCAGACAAGATGGACCACAGGAACCGTTTCCTGGTGTCCCAGCAATAACATTTGGCACTGAAGTCTTAAATGGCTGAAGTCCATCCACATCGCCTTTTTAGTTGAAATAAGAACATAGATATAGACTGCAGGACTCTGAGTTTTATACTAAGTAAATAAATTAAGGTGGGAGGCCAATCCTGCAAATTTAGTTACGCAGAAACCTTTTTCTTGTCAATCAAGTCCTCCCCATGCCTGGAAGTAAAGCATGTAGGTATTTCTGTGGCACTAAGTTGTATGTTTCCTGGACAGAGCATCAGTGAAAAATAGCAAACTAAATTCTGACAGTGCCCACAATAATCAGGAAAATAAAAATGAAGTGATTTAATTAATCTAAGAAAAATCAAAATCACAAAGTACTCAAAGGGGATAAAGCAATTCCCTAAACACAGCAGTCCTGCAGGCATGAACTTAAAGATGCCTGGTGTAGGCCAAGGATTTGTGGTAATGGCATACCACAGCAATCCTCTGATTGTGTGGCAAGGCAAATCACAGCTCAATAACACGGCAACTGAGAACAAAAATCACAGCACTATTCTGTCAGCTGCAATCCTGGAAACTGCAGCCCACAGGAATACACAACAATCAATCTGAGAAAGTACCCTTAATAGCCACTGAGTGGCAAAGACATCGCAACCTGGGGGCCATGTGACAACATACCTCGACCCCCCATACCTAGTCACAAATCATGTTTATGTGGCAGTACACATACACCATGGGCGCAGTGACTCTCAACCAACTTAACTATGAGACAGAGATCATGTCTCACTACCTCAAAAACCCCATTTCTAAATCAGAAGAAAATGCAATGTGTATCTAAACATCATCTTCAAACAGTGTGAGCCGCAAAACGAACTGCAACATAAACAGTTAAACCTAACGTGACAAATGTATAATCCAAACAGCCAGTGCAACAAGCGATACCAAATTTACCAGTAGTAGAAACAACAACACTTCCTTTATTCTTACACAGAACATGACAAATAGACACAATTACATTACACAATAGATCAGTTGATCGCCAAAGGCCCTTCAAAGAGAACTACACCTCTCCTGCCTTCTGTAGTCCAGACCTTGCCTTTATCATTGATTTATGCTTGTGGAGAACATTTGCAAAAACATTAAAAACTGAACATTAAACATTCAGCTTCGATGTTGAGCTGTGCCAGCACTTTCCGCGTTCGGATCGTGCTGCACTGATTCAGGGAAGAGGGGGTTGTGGGCAAATGCAGGGCACTGCTGTGCTATAATATGAGACACTATGGGACACTATGGGCCTAATTCACAGAAGGGTTTTATAATGGCAAATCCCCACTGGAAAATGCTCTGTGAATAAGGTCCTATATGTTTCTCTGTGGACCAAGTGGCTGGCTGTTTGGCTGGGGAGACTCTGCCTGTGTTTCTACCTGATACAAGTGCCGTCGGCAAGCGGAAGGCGCCGACTCATTTTTCGAGCTGAAACATGCTGCTGTGCCTTTAATTGTGTCTGCAAGCCCCGCCCACACCCCACGCCAGCCTACAACTGGTCCCGTGCCTGCCGACCGCGCGCGCACCCAAGTGGACCAAGTGGCTGGCTGTTTGGCTGGGGAGACTCTGCCTGTGTTTCTACCTGATACAAGTGCCGTCGGCAAGCGGAAGGCGCCGACTCATTTTTCGAGCTGAAACGTGCTGCTGTGCCTGTGAGTGAGCTTTTGGGACTTTGGGACCGTGTTCTTCCCCTCTAGCTTGTGGACTTCCTACTTCCTACTTGTGGACTTCCTGGCTAAAGTTACTTACGCCTTTTTTTTTTACTCGCTCCTTAGTTAATTGCGTCTGCAAGCCCCGCCCACACCCCACGCCAGCCTACAACTGGTCCCGTGCCAGCGCACCGCGCGCGCACCCAAGTAGACCAAGTGGCTGGCTGTTTGGCTGTTCGGGTGTGGGGTACAGGTGACAACTATTATATTTTTTGTATACCGTTCTCTATTTTTGAGTGGGTAAGGTGACTAGGATACTCTGCTGGGAGCGGTGTTATTGTTTAATAAGAGGT
This sequence comes from Ambystoma mexicanum, assembly GCF_040938575.1. Taxonomy (NCBI): domain Eukaryota; kingdom Metazoa; phylum Chordata; class Amphibia; order Caudata; family Ambystomatidae; genus Ambystoma; species Ambystoma mexicanum. Next base: position 521,702,255 of record NC_090934.1, read on the forward strand.
ACTCTAAAGAATTTTAGGGGTGGTTTAAGTCCATGCTTGCAATATGGGCAAAATTGTCAAAACAACAACTATGATGAAAGACCCGGGCGCAGATTTTTTTTCTGCGGTAACAACGCGCAGGGCTAGTTTGGCGCGTGCTGCGGCTTTACCTCTGCCGCCTTCTTGTATTGAGGAAGATGAATTACTTGAATGCGCTCAAGCTTGCTCTAATGAGCTTAAATCCAATGCCGAATCACTTACAAACACGATTGAATTTACAGATTCTTCCCAATCACTCTATGTGGAAGAATACTCAGTCCCATTGGGGAAAGAGGTTCTAAAACATCAGTGGTGGGAGGTTACAGAGAAACTGACTAATAGTATTACCAATAATGATTCCTTTTGTGATACTCCTAGTGTTTTCTTGATGGCTGACTTAGAACTTATAGGCAACCAAACTACCCATGACACTCCACTCAATGAGGGAGTTGAGGTGACCAAAAATACTGATATTGGTACGATGTTAGGAATTTTCAACAGACTAATTTTGTATGAACTTAGGAGACAGACAGAAGTCTTAGGTCTAATCAATACCTCCATGGAACAGATCCCCTCGAAAGTGAATGATCTTTTTTCTAATTCGCTGAGTGATTTAAAGTCTGTACTGGCGACAAAAATGTGTTTGCCGGATCAGGAGCCTAGGGCTGCTCAAACCTCAGTTATCTCTCAAGGTATTGTAGAAGTAATTGTCATTTCTGATTCACAGGGAAGTAAGGGAGTGACAGACACAGTTGAAACTGTCATGTAGGCTACCCTGGATCTGGTGGCTACTCCAAACATCCCTGCTTTGGAAGGAGTTTTTGCTGACAAATCTAAAAATACAACCGTCTTAAACAATAAAAAAGAGAAAAAAAAAGAGCACGTCAAACTAAACTGATACGTGCAAACAACATGGCTAAATTTTCTCGTAAATTTCTGAGAGACTCGCCCTTCAAAAACTTGATCCTAGAGGCCAAGGAGGATTTGGAAGGCAGCCTTGATGACCAACCTCCTACGAATGAGGGGGTCGAGGTCCAGTCTGTGCCTGGGGTTTTGAAGGAGGTTAGCCATCCCTCCTTGGGAGTGTATTTCAAGGCTGGCAACTCGATTTCGGATGCAATGAAGAAAAAAAAAAAAAGAGAGGCGTGTGAGATTGCCTCACAGCTATCATCTTTAAAAACAGGGTTAGAAGATATCTTTGAATTTTTTAAAACTAACTCTTTGAATGTAAACAGCTCACTTGTTCCAAATATCATAGGTACCAAAGCGGTCAATCAGGCAAGTGGGCCGACTGCTGCGAAATACTCATGTGATAATAAGGTTGGTAAGGATTCACTCCTTAATGTCTGTGCCCCAAATGAAGACAAGAGTCAGCCGTTGTGCTCAGTTAACACTGGGTTGGGGCATTGTGAATGGCTTAATAAGGAGAAGATGGTCGGTACAACCTTATCCCATACCGGTTGTTTTGCCCTGGCCCCCACTGGGTTAGCACTTTCCATGAAAAACAAGACAACACTTACTGACTATGTACTTACTTCTGCAACCAGATCTGAGGTGCAGCCTTTGCCAGAAGCTACTGAGCTTCTTTCGAATACGACCATTGATATGTCTAACCCTGAGGTCTCATTGAATAAGCAGGTTACTCATACATCTAGTAAAGAGGATGAAATTACATCTATGGTCAAGAAAATTTTAGAGGATACTTTCTCAGTGAATAAGAATGGGTGGCATGTACCATGCAATAATTTAAAAAAGTCTACAAGTTTAAATATGAGCGGTACTAACACACAATATTTTGATAAACGAATGAACGATCTTGATTTAAGAAAACCTGCTTTAAGTGACCTTCCAAGTCTCATATTGACAACACTGTTCTGGGAGGGCAACCAAATCTCTTTAAACTGGCCATATATACTCTCATTGTTTGCGGCAATTCCGGAATTAGCACTAATTTCATCTGCTGATATAGTCTTGGTGGATTTCATTCATAGACAGAGATTAAACTATGTACGTCTTGTTATTCCATCTCCTCTAGTAAGAAATCTGCTTTTAAAGGAGGCTGAATCTTTACAGCACAGGGGTTTTGACCTATTTCAATACGAGCACACCTTCCACCCAAAGAGTGGTAACTCTCAATCTACAAATGGTGCGGAAAGTGGAGTAGCGGTGGAACCCAGCGTGGGGAGTAAGAACTTTTCAATGGACAATGATGACAAGCAAGAGTGGAGATGGCTGGCTCTTTCCCTCAGAGAATCTATTAATTCTCTGAGGGAATTGGGGAAACCACTCTAGCAAGACTAGACAAATATCTTTGGCAAGTTGGAACGCGAGAGGACCATTACATTTGATCCATAATAGTGAGGTTACCAATGTTTTACAATCTTTTGATTTGTTACTCTTGCAAGAAACTTGGGCTGCCAGTGATCTTCTATGGGAAGGATATGATATAGTTCAAACAAAGGCCATAAAGGGGGCTAAAAGGCGACCAATGGGCGGGCTCCTAATGGCCTATAAACAATCTCTTGGGGCTACAAAATTGAGTGAATGGTCTAGTTCTAATTCCTTTCTAACAGTGACTTATGAAATCAAATATGGTGAGACAAATATCCAACTTTGCATCACCAACGTATATTGGAACCCGCTAAAATATTCTGATTCTCAATTAGTAAAAGAAATTAATAACTTGACCGTTAAAATTGATGAATGGAGAGCAGTTAATGTGAACGGTTTCATAATTATAGCAGGGGACCTGAATTCAGATTGCAATATTGATTCTATGGTGGCAGTTGCCTTATTGTCAGAAAACAAGCATAATAACTGTAATGCCAAAATCTCGGCAGGGAACCCCAAGTTTCGGGGAGCGATATGGTACTGGACCCCCTCCCACAACAACTACAAATGCCCTTCTACAATTACCCACAATGGAACCATCCCAGCCGGAGTAGCAGCGGCAACAGGAGACGCTAAATATGATCCCCATTTTTAACTTATTTTGGTTTCCACTTACCCAGGTTGAAACTACTTTTCTGTCCAAAGGCCTATCATTTGTCCCTACCAACAATACAGACTGGTTCAAAATAGATGGTGAATTCTCCAATTTCTTTCGTACTATCAGAAGGAAAATCTACTTCAAAGACAAAGATTGCCCCCAGACATCAGCCGACACAGGCCTAAGAGTGAAGTCAGATTTCACTCCGAGAGACAGTGAGTTACCTACATTGATTCGGACTATTGAGAAAATGTATTAAACATGAAATCAAGAAATTGCAACTCTCTCAAAAACACCAGAGACAAAACTTAACCAACGGACAACGGCAAGCCTTTAAAACCCTTGCAAACAATGACAACTTGATTATTAAAACAGCTGACAAAGGAGGGGGAATAGTTATACAAAACATCGACCAGTACAACACAATGGTTATGACATTGCTCAATGAAGGGAACTACAAAAAATTGAAAAGAGACCCCGCCCCATAATCAAATCCAAAATACAAGAAATTTCCAAATTTGCCCTGGAACGGTACTGGATCTCTGAAAAAGAAGAAGCCTTCCTTAACACCCCAGAAGGGAGAATCCCTGCATTCTAGGAATTGCCCAAGATACATAAGAACAGCAATACACCACCGGGAAGAGCGATAGTCTCAGTCTGCGGCTCGATCCTGGAACCAATATGTAAATTCATCAACTTTCTCAAACCCCTTTAGAAAAGAAACTGATAGAAATACGATCTTGCATTTCAATAGCCACCACCCAAAGAATCTACCCAATAACCTTCCTTATGGACAGTTCCTCAGAATACGCAGAAACTGCACAGAAACTAGTGAATTCAAGATCCATGCCACCAATCTACAACATAAACTATAAAACAAGTGCTACCCTAAAAAACTATTAAGAAATACCATGAAAATAACTCTTTATACACCTAGAGAAACACTTCTTACTCCCAAACAACATGATCCTGCCATAGAGAATACTATGGCCTGTATATCCACCTTCAGTACTAATACCTCTCAATTCAAGAAAATGATTAAAAAAATTCTGGCCCATAATATAACTTGCTCTACCAGAAGAACCACTACCGAGGATGGCTCTAAGAAGAAACAAAAATCTCAAAGACCTTCTAACTCATGCAAGATCTTGACACAAACCAGCAAGGTCTACCTTATGGAACATGCGTGAGATTCAGGGCTACCACCGCTGCGGGAGCTGCACAGCTTGCAATCAATCTCAGAAAATGAAATCATTCCCCATAGAAGGTAAAGAATGGGAATTACGCCCATTTTTCGAACTGTAAAACTTCCAATGTAATTTACCTAATTGAATGTACATGCAAATTAAGATATGTGGGACACACTTCAAGCCCTGTGCTCAAAAGAATTGGGAACACAAATCCAGGATCAGATGCAAAGTCCATACAGCACCACTCATTTCTCATTTCATGGAATACCAACATGGACATGATTCTTTCAAATGGTGGTCCAATATCTCCCATGCCTTGAACTTCAAGGCAGCATGGTGGATCTTTAAGTTACAAACTTTGATCAGATGCCTAAATGAAGCTGCCCCTATGGACTACCATTCTTAAAACTACCATCCTCCAGCGTTTTTGACTTTTACACAGTTTGCCTAGCTTTACATTTTTTGCCCACTGTGTATCAAGCACACACATGCTCAGCTTCACAGGAGCTGTATTTGAGCCCACTTCTTCTAGCAGACTTTCTCTCTTTCCTTCCTTTCCACATAAGTCCCGCTGAATGGCTTTTATATTGGAACTCATCCCATCCATATTGCTCTTCTGCCATTCTTTCGTGGGAGGTACCACCAGACAGATTTGTCATATGCACAAATACGGCATGCCCTCTGGCCCTCCCTGTCGGGACTCTCGTACCTTCATTTTTCCTGGGATTTAGGCAGCCCCCTCCTTTTCTGCCCGCCTCACTAGCACAGTGATGTTCACTCATGTATCCCAGCAGCAGTGTTCTGTGTTTATTCCGGGTTACTCACTCTGGATGCAGGCATTGACTTCAGCCATATACAGAGCTATACATACCTCACACTTCGTTCGACTCTTCATTTCTACTTCCCGGAATTTCTATGACTCCACACACAGTTAACATACTCTCTCTGTGCCCACTGTGTGCTACATGAGATTTTTCCATAAGTCTGAGCTATGATGCGTCGTTGTCGCCATAACTACATGCGTTTTCTTCATATATGCATGTGAGCCTCTCAGCTACTCATAATTTACACATGCTCCCTCCGTCTGCCACACAAACACTCTTCACAGTGTCAGAAGTGCTGCGCAGCCATCTCCGTTACCACAGTCAACTTCTCTGAATATGCATGTGCTCCATTGAACCGCTCATCCTTAACATATGTGCCCGAGCAATCTGGACGCACAGCTTCATTGCTCGTTAGTTTCTGAGACTGACGCCACACTGCAACTCTACTCTGAGCATCTCTCCCGCATAATGACTCAGGTCAGTTAGTTCCCGATCCTTTTAGGAACGCTTTTCAGGCTTCCCCTATCCCTTTTTCTCTGCGTACCAATGCCGGCAACCATTTAACCTCCATTCCCCCTTATTCTATTATCCTGTTACTCCCCATTCCTACACCCTAATCACAGGGCACCGACCAGAGACAAGTCCCTGCTCTGTCCAGGATTGCAGTCCGTCAAGTTGCCATTTCTGCAGCCCTGGAAGTTAGAAGCATCAGCAAAGACTCAGATTGCTGAACCAGCTGCCCACAGAGAAAAATATACGTTTTTCAGAGTGGTATCTCCTTACTGCTCTATGTTAAGGTCAGTTTTAGGGTCACATGGCCACAAGCCTGTCACTTGTTTTTACCCAATCCTTTAAGATGTTTCTACCCTTCCTTATGCTTATTCAGCCATGCTCCACCAACGCACTTGTCACTGAGCATACATATGTCCTTTTTGTCTTTTGGGAGACCTGCATATGCTTGGCCTCAGAAGAAGGTTGTGATTTATTGAAACCGAAACGTCAGTGATCCACGTGGCTGAGTTTCCAGGACCACGTTCAAGGACCACACCAAATTTCCTCTATTTTTTCATAAACGTCGACCAGTCCCTCTTGGTCATTTCACTAACGCTAGACTTAATCTCATAAACCTTAGCGGCCCATACTAGTGGACATATATTCCAGATTCCTGGGACACGTAAACCGGACAGCTTACAGATCCAACACCTTAGTGTTGGCCCAAGTGCCCGGAAAGAGACATAAGCACTTATGACATCAGAAATGTGTAGGTGCATCAATATGCACCAGATATAGGGTCCACTCACAATGATTTATTGATTCACTTTTGTATTTAATAATGCATGCAGTTACAAATGTGATGTTACACAAAACATGAACAAATGTCAAGGATGAGACTAATATGAAGTAATATTTTTGCCTGATCCCTCTCTGTTTTGGTTAGATGCATAGGCACATCAAACTGATATGTTTTCTGCCTGTTTTATTTATTTGTGTTGTTGACTGTATACTCACTGATTGATGTTTGCATTTTTGTCACTAAAACTTTATGTTTGTTCTACAAAAAAAGTCAAGCTTGTTTTAACATTTCTAAGAAAAAAATAAATGACAGCTACATATCGAGCCAAAATGATTAAAAGGCGTATGTAGACCAATTTCAGTAGTTGGATGGTTCTTCCCCCAGTGACACGTATGAGCTAACTGTTAATCTGGGTTTTCAGGAAGGTTTAAATAATCACTGCAAGAAATTGTTGCAGACTTGAATTTTTGAGAACAGGACCACTCTCTGTTTATATATACCAGGTACATCAGCAACTGGTGTGGAGTGTGACCGTGCTTCCCGATCCACCACATTCAGAGGTTCCAACACCGTCTGGCCCCTCAGTGCAGGTGTCGTGGACAAAATATCATCCACATCAGGATCACTCACCATCGACGAATGGACATGATGCACATCCAACTCAATGTTGTGCTCCGAGTCATCCTCAGAGCTAGACTGATTGCCAGCCCTAGACACAATGGTCTAGAGCACAAGTGGGTTCTCATGATCTATCACCCCACGCTCGCCACTTGTTCCGGGTTGCTGATGTAATAGCAACACAGTGTCTGGAATGACATCACCATCCTCTGGCTCCATTGTGTCACCAGCTGTAATGTGGAAAAAAACAAACATGAGTACACATGTCAGAAGCACTTAACCCAAACACACATAAACATCACATCGACAGCCAACACATGTAGCAGACATGTCACACACAACTGATATTTCGGCATGCATCCAGTGGCATTGATATGCAAACACATCCCAAAATCAGTAATGGATGTGTGTACATAGCAAAGCCTACACATGTATTCAATGTAGTATATCACCTCCAGCACACACCACCTCTATCAGGCACATGTCACAGGCAGAACTGACAGATGGCAACAAAGAGATGGCACATACCATAAGCATGTCTGAACAGGCAAATGGCCACATCTGCAAGTGAATCCAAACACCCCACAACACATGTAATATGCATATACACATGCATCACTAAATCATCATCACTTATATAGCTTCATCCATCTGCAGCTCAGTCCGTACCGGGTGTCATGGGCCATGTAGACATAGTGAATGTCCCGAGCAAAGCAAGGGCCTGCAACCAGACATGAGGGACCATAACGCCCAGTAAGGTCAAAGCTGCTGGTCCATAAAGCCTCCAGAACACCCCTCAGGGCCTGATTGAGAACATTGTACATTGATTGTGCACTGAAACATTATTCAGTGTGTCAAATCATCACAGCCAGGCCCCACCAGATTTGCTAAGTGGGCCAGGGCGTACACATACTGCAAAACAGTGAACCTTCAGGATTGTGCCAGTTGAACATAACGGGTGCAATGCACAAATCTCAGCAGCATTAACGTTAATCAACTACATATTAGTCATTCAACAAAAATGCTGCAGAGAACACATGTGTAAATTAACACCTTCACACACACATAAGTGAGTAGCCGCAATGTTGCACTGCACAATGTTGAAGATGCTTGCATATGTTCATGTGAAAGTGTTCAAAAACACCTGTGTTCATATACACCCTCATGGTAATAATGAACAGCATCCTATACAGCAAAGCAAGCAGCTACAACACTGCTTGATTTGATGTATGTGAAAGTGTACACATACACTTGTGCAGGCAGCTCCACAGTCATTACAACCCGATTGGCAGGCTATAATCAATCTGCTGTCTATACCAGTTAGTATAGGCCGCAGATTGACCAATCAACCTTGCTAAACACCCGCTAGGATGTTCCAATACTGGGTACATGTGTCACAGGATGCACCTGTGCCCGTACCTTTCGTTACAGTGAAGAGATGACAATCTGACTATACATGCCAGGTCACTTTGGAATTGCAGCAGTGAGTAGGCATTTAGAATGGTGTAATATGGCTCATAAGTGGGTTGCTGCAGTGCAGAACAAGTGTATGTTACCGACTACCTACATCAACAAGTACATTATGATGTCAATCAATAAACATGAAGGCAGTGTAAGGGCAAGTTCAGGCATCACATGCAATGTGCATGCAATGGGTTGCATGGCTACAGGTAACCCCCACCCCCTTAGTGAAAATGCAGGGAGGCATTGCATGGCAGTGAAAGGTTGACCAGAGAACTGTGTATTGGCAGTGTTCAGTTGCGTCAATTGCATCATCTGAGTCAACTGGAAACACAGCAGATGAGAATGGGACAGTAAGCAGGACACATGATGAACCCTCTGTAGTACACCCATTTGTGCAGAAGGCACTACACCAGTTGAACAGTCAGTGGGCCTGAAACAGGGGGAGGCCTGTGCCCCACACAGACTATGAAACCTTAAACATGTGCGTGATGCAGGACTGAGCCAGAGTGAGCATGGAATGGATGATCAAATGCCATTAAATGTATGTCATCCTGGACACGTACTACAGTGAACATCCTGCCAAGGACACATGCGGGCATGCATGGAATGCACATGGAGCTTGAATGGGCACTCATGTCCATGCGGACCATCTGCCATCTGCACAGTCCGAGTGAGACACCCCCCATCAAGGACAAAGGATGTACCCCACAGTATGTGTCTGGCAGGTTGGCAGGGGGAAGTGTGCATGTACACAGGTGCATTGAACAGGCCATTGCGGTAGTCCAACATGTTACCCACCAGTGCCATGGTGAAATTGGGGTGCAGGGGGGTGGAGGGGCAAGGGAGCATGCCTAAGTGGGGTAGCCACATGCAGGCAGAAAACACATGCACGTCAGTCATGCGATGACATAGTCTGAGTGCTGAGTTGAAAGACACCCCTGGGTACATGCACAAGGGCCAGTGAGCTGGAACATTGACCAGAGGGTCAGCTGGGTGACTAGCATGTAAGTAGGGTGCACGTGTGGTGATGAGGACAGTCCCTCTCTGCACTACATGTTCAGCATGCTGCTCAGCAGGCATGCATTAGTGAAGCATTGCATGAATTGCACATGAGAACCATGTACGCATAGCATGTATTGGCAGTCAAGCACAACACATCACACAAGCAAGCCACACATGGGCTGGACAAACACGCAACAACACTCAATGGACAGGGCATCAAAATCCAGCATCTCTCCCACTCCTTCGACCAATTCTTCCTCCTCAGGTGGTGGCCCACTGCCAGTCACCCGAGTTTTGGCATAATTGGAGGCACGCTTTAGCTTAGCACAGCGTTGGAGGTCATCCCAAAGATTTTGCACTCCTGAGCTGTGCGCACCTCATGTCTGAATGCACTAACACCATCCGCAACATGCTTCCAGTAGTCACAATGCTGAGCAGGCATAGTGTGACAATTTGGGCCCTCTAGCATATCATGGTCGTGTTCCGACACGTAGCCCACAAGGAAGTCTAGTTCCTGCTTGCTTAAAGGCTTCTTCCTCTACGTGCCGGAGACCGGAGCCATGTCTGGGGTCCCAGCCTCTTGTGCAGGAGCAACCTTCCTCCTCTTGGGCAGTGGTCCGGACCCTGACTGGCAAATGCCGCCCTGATCAGTAGGGGCAGTGGCGCTGGTGGACTGGACCAACAGAGTTGCAGAAGGAACTAGGACAGAAGCCCTGACTTGCATCACTGTCTGCTGGGTGCTCTTCACTGGACTCTGTGCAGCAACCACCGCTGTGCCTAGGTCATTGACCGAGAATGTCCTGGCTGGCAGACTCACAGCTGGGGTGGTTGCATCTGCCCTTACAGTTGCTAACACCCGGCTGCTCAGGGCAGCAGATGACAACACTGCCCCAGGGACATGTGCCTCGGTCAGAGAAGCCCTGCGTACACTTACCACGTGCCCCCTGATCACCTGGAAATCATCCTGGGACTCTTGAGGTGTCAACGCTGCATGTGCTGGCCGACCCTGAGCCTGGGTGGTTGTGGAAACAGCTGCACCTACAGCTACCACTACCCTTGGGCCTGTGGCAGTAGACAAAACTGACTGCCGGGTCACATGGGAGCCAGTGTCAGATGCAAGAGCTGCATCTTCCGGATCCACAGGGCAGAACATTCTGCCGAAGTGGCGCACCCCTGCTTCTTCCCCCTCTGCAGCCACCCTGGAGTCCCCTATTCCCTGGTCACCACGGCCATGTCCCTGACCACGCCTACCACATGGAGGATGCCCAGCTGAGGCACCCCTCACCTTTCGTGGCCTCCCAACCACAGCACATATGTAGTAGTGCCAATGGGAGTTGTAAACAATTGTCCTGCGCAAGCGTGATAATGAAAAACATGTGTAGCCAATACCCCTGCCAAAAGAAGAGATACATCCTTGACCCGCTGTGAAGTATTGATGGCGCGTGAAACAACAAGAAGTAGCAACACACAAATCAATCTCCACAAAAAGCACATACAGCGAACTGTATTCTTCTTTAACCTGCGCCGAGGGAAACGCCCACGCGCATCACGTCACTTACGCGCTTTGGCCCTTTCCTCAAATTACATGCATTAACACATGGACGTGCTGTTTTTGCATGTGCAGATTCACTATGCACCCGTGCCGAGGGAAACTACAGCACGCATCACATCACTTACGTGCTAAGGGCATTTCCTCGAATTACACGCTGACGTGCTGTTTTTCACGTGCCAAATCACTCTGTATCAAGCTGGCCACGTTACAACACACGGAAGACCACGCTCCTGCACAGAAGGCCATTTTCCTGCCCCCCAGAGGCCCCAGCCGCCTCCCACGAGGCTTCTGCCTGCCTGCCTGCTGGCCACGTGCCCTGCTATTTGGTGCCTGCACATCAGCCATCTGCAGGGGTCCAGTTGCTGTGACCACCCCTGCTGGAACAGAAGACTCCTGACTGCAGTTACATCACTCCACAGCCCAGCAGCAGGACCCAGTTGCCTCCGCACCCCTGCCTCGGGGGTTGCCAGGTCGGGCCAAAATCCATCTAGGACCAGTGGTGACCCCCCAGCAGTGAGGCGCAGGGCTGCCAGCTTGACTGCAGGAGAAGTTGGCATCCTGGTGGAGCAATTCCTGGTGCATTATGATGCCCTCTTCGGAAGAACATGCGCCGACAAGGATGGATGGAAGGGGATCTGAATGGACATCGTGGTTGCCATCAAGGCGGAGGGGGTGGCAACCCATGACCTACCACACGCACATAAGTTCTGTGAGGACTTCAGGTCCAGGACCCTCAGGAAGGCCCGGTGTCTCTTGGACGCAGCAGATGCAGTGGGGTGCCTGGTCTGCCTTACCACCCAGCAGATGAGGGTCCTGGAACGTATTCGCCCATCGCTTCATCTCCAGGTCCTTGTGAGGCAGACCCGTCTGTAGTCGAGCGGTAAGTGTCCATGTGTACTGATTGGACGTAGTGCATGTTGATGTGTGTATGTATGTATGTATTTATTTTTTGTATAGCGCCGATAGCCCGTGGGCATCAGGGCGCTTAGGCAAACAACGAAAAACAAAACAATACAATAGGAACGTCTGCGCTAAGCCATGAGGTGGTCATAATCCCCCGTATCCCAGTTCATCATCTGAAAAGATGAGTCTTCAACCCTTTCCTAAAAACAGTAAGGTTGGTTACGGTTCTGAGTGTTTCTGGAACACTGTTCCACAAGCTGGGGGCCTGCACCAAAAAGGAACTGCCCAGCCCAGATTTCAATTTAAACTTGGGGACGATCAACAGACATTTACCCTTTGAACGAAGATTCCTACTGGGGGTATGAAGCACTAAGCCCTTTTTCAGATACTCAGGAGCAGAGCCGTACAGGCATTTATGCACCAGGCAGAGAGCTTTGAATTTAATACGCTCCTCCACTCTGAGCCAATGCAAGGCTATTCTCTCTGCAGTAACATGATCTCTTTTCTTCAGATTTTTTACCAGCCTAACCGCGTTGTTCTGAAGCACTTGACAACTAGAAACATCCTTAGAGGAGGCCCCTAATAACAGGGCATTGCCATAGTCAAGCCTTGATAGTATAATGGCCCTGGCTACGGTGGCCATATTACCCTCATTAAGAAACGGCCTAATGGCTTTCATGAGCCTTAAGTAATATGCCGTATTTTTTTGTAGGTAGCTAGTCTGGGCATGAGAATCCACCTGTGAGTTGACCATTATTCCCAGGGTCTTCACTTTCTGGACCACCTGGATAGTGGCATTCTTGATTTTAAACGATTTATACTCAGCCCCCAAGTTCGCTAGCTGATGACTTGATCCAAACAGCATCAGCTTGGTTTTAGAGTTGTTCAGACACATCCAGTTTGTCTGCATCCAATCGTCGATTATCTTATAAACCCTGGCTATTATTTCACTGTCTGAATCATAGTGGCTGCCACCCAGTTCCAGAATGAGTTGGGTGTCGTCTGCGTAATTAGTAAACGACACCCCCGCATTCACCAGTAGACTGCACAATGTGCGCATGTATATGTTAAACAACATGGGGGACAGACTGGCCCCTTGTGGGACTCCGAATAAGATGTCATACGGATCGGAAAAACTACTGCCCCCAATGAGTGTGCAGCTTGGACATATGTCTGGAAAGGCCCATGTATGGATGTGTATGTGCAGGGACATGACCATGCTGCATGTGAGTCCAGTCATGTGTGAAGCACATCAATGGTGTATGTGTTCTAACGCATGATGCACTACTGCATGTGGAGATGCACACATGTTAGCATTTCTGTGTATTTACTATGCCATGGTTGGGGTGTGACACATGGATGCTGGTTCCATCTTCATGTACGTGCATGATGTACATGTGTGTGTGTGTTTGACATGTGTGCGACTGTGATACACCATGGATGCATGAGACACAGAGATGTAGGAACCCAATTGGCAGATGTGACATAGTTGCCGATGATTGCACTGTGACAGGTGATGGAGATGTACAGATGCATGTCTGTCTAGTGGCATGTGTGCATGTGTTCGGCACTCCCCATGTTGCTTGTGACGTCATGCCAACCTTGAGATTTTCATGCTGTTTGTGTATGGATGCTGCTGCACAATCCCTGTTAATTTGTGCATGTGTGTGGGATCAAATGATATGAGTGTTGGGGAGTGTGATGCCATCTGTGAAGTTTGACACTGCCACTCATGTGCAACTGTCATGTGTGTATCAGACCATTGTACAATGCCCTGATGCCTGTGTTCTGTCTCTCCCTGTCTGCAGCCTCAACTGATGAAGAGGGCGGAGACGGTGCTGTGGAGCACAGTGGCAGGGATCCCACAGCCAGCTCGAGACGCAAGGCCCAGCTCCTCCCCCAGGTAGTGATATCTTCCGGGAGTGAGGAGTCTGGTGCCACGTCCACGGCTGCAGCTGCCGAGGGAAGGTCCAAGAGGCAGAGTTTGGACGTTGAATCCTCGGCAGCAGTAGGGGCAGCTGAGCCCACACAGGGGCCGATGGCGGAATATGGCAAGGAGTCATCCAGGTTGGTGGGGGGTTTGGTTGAGGAGGAGGCCGTGGACGCCCCACACACAGGGCCTGGAAGGGGGGATTCCACTGGTGCTAGTGGTGCAGTCCAGGGGCAGGGACAGGAGGCAGCACAGGCTGCCACGGAGGTGCCTGTGTGTAATCCTGTCCCCGATCCTGTGACTGCATCATCCGGCATCAGCAGGGATGCCTCCGTCCAGACCCGTTTTCAGGGAGGGGATGCGCATACAACAACTGGCCTTCCTCTCCCTGCGGACGTTGCAATCCGTGACCGGATTGGGACTGTCCTGGCTGGGGTGGCGTTGCGCCAACATGGTATTCGGAATGACGTGCAGGGTTCTCGTCTGGACAATGCACGTCATTTCGAATACCTCCTTGGCCGTGTCGACCTACTAGGACAGGTCATCGGCACTGGTTTCATCCGTGTGCTTGATCTTCTTGCGACCCCCTCCTCAACTGAAACCCCCATGCGCCAGTTGTCCTCCATGCCATCTTCCCATCCAAGTATCACCTGGGCCCCCTGTGGAGCTGCCCCTGAGCAAGCGGCCAGGCTGGTAGAGGACACATCCCTGCCACAGTCGGGAGTTGGAGGTCCAGCAGTAGTGGCCACCCCACCAACTGGACCCCAGCAAGAGGAGGATGTGCAGGCATTAACAGGCAGGGCACGGCACAGCAACAGAAGGCTCAGGGTGGGAACGATCATGGCTCGGGGCCGTCAACATCACGGAGGCAGGCATCAGCCGGTGGGCAGGAGGATCCAGGATTGGGATTGTCTTCTGTGGGGCAGCGGTTGGACCGGCAAATAGATGCGGAGCGGTGGCGGGCAGAGAGGGCACGGCTCACAGTTGTCAGGGTGGAGAACTCCATGCACCGGGCATTGAGGCAGGCTGCGTGCCTCGAGCCAACTCGCAGGGAGTTGGATGAGGCCATGGCTGCATCCCTGCAAGACCTCGAGCACAAGGAAGAGGTCCGCCTCCGGGACATTGAAGTGGAGTTCGATGATGTCCTGGCCCGGGACATCAATGAGTGAGCTGTCAGGCTAGCCCACCACCTTTGTAAATAGTTATGTAGGTGTAGGTTTCCTTTTTTTTTTTCTTCTTTGGGGCACATGGACTATACCCCACCTTTTTGTAAATAGTTATTTATTAGGTAGGATTTTGGTTAGGTTTCCTTTGGATTGTTGGGCTCATGGACCGTTGAATATTCATTTGTATATAGTTTTGGACCTGCATTTACTCGAGGGAAACTTTGCTTTTTTGTAACTTTGGATTTTGTTTCATGGACTGACGCTTTGGAGCCATTTTACTTTGGATTTTACTTATTTTGTTTTGTTGGCCTTCATTTTGTTGGCCATTTTTAGACATCTGGGCTTGGATTTTATTTTATTTTTTTCTTCTTTTGTGCATTTGTTTTATTCATTCAGTTTAGTATTTAATGCAGTTTTTTCTCTACTTTACTTGTGTGGTCTTCTCTCATTCGTTTTGTGCATGTCACAATGTGGGTTTTCTCAGTCCTGCATCGCCATTGTGTGGGTCTGACAGACATGTATTCATGGGCATGCTG
The DNA here is from genome assembly GCF_040938575.1 of Ambystoma mexicanum. Taxonomy (NCBI): domain Eukaryota; kingdom Metazoa; phylum Chordata; class Amphibia; order Caudata; family Ambystomatidae; genus Ambystoma; species Ambystoma mexicanum. Next base: position 521,717,741 of record NC_090934.1, read on the forward strand.
GTTATTTGGTTCCTATCATGACATGGTGAATTCAATGTGGAGCGGATGCAATGCTTGGTTGGGTGTTTGGGCTGGGGTAGCGTGGGGTGGGATTTGGGTGGCCATAAGGGCCATGGGTCTGGATTGTGATGATGTGATGGGTGGGGGGGCATAAGTCAGGGCCTGCTGGCAGGTTGCCCTCGCTGGGGGTGGGGTGGGGAACATTTGTGGTGGCCTGCTGGCAGGTGCATGTTAATTGGGGTAGGGGGGACCTGAGCCGGGGCCTGCTGGCAGGTTGCCCTCACTGAGGGTGGGGTGGGGGGGCATGAGTTGGGGCCTGCTGGCAGTTTGCCCTCACTGGGGGTGGGGTGGGGGGGGCATGAGTCAGAGCCTGCTGGCAGCTGCCTGTTAATTGAGGTGGGGGGGACATGAGTCAGGCCTGCTGGCAGGTGCCTGTTAATTGGGGTGGGGGGGCATGAGTCGGGGCCTGCTGGCAGGTTGCCCTCACTGGGGGTTTGGTGGGGGGACATGAGTCAGGGCCTGCTGGCAGGTTGCCCTCACTGGGGGTGGGGTGGGGGACATGAGTCGGAGCCTGCTGGCAGGTTGCCCTCACTGGGGGTGAGGTGGGGGGACATGTGTTGGGGCTCCCAAGTGCATGGTGCTATGTGGCCTGCCTGTGGGGCATGGTAAGGGTGGATGGGCTGCCTGTGGGGCATTGTCTGCGGTGATGGGCTACCTGCAGGACATGGGGAGGGGTTGTAGGTTTCTCCCCTGTGGTGTGGGCTACCTACTGGGCATGGGGAGGGTAGGAGGTACACACCCGGGAGGTCCCACACTGACAAATTGCGTGTCAAATTCCCCACGCACCCCCCAGAATACGCGTACCCCAGGACAATCGCCTTCAAAAACTACCTGCGCACCCCTCGGAATACACGTAGCCGGTTTGCGCCAGACCGATCGCGTTTGTAACTCCCCGCACACCCACGGAATATGCGTAACCTGCTTGTGCCAGGTTGATCGCGTGTAGAACTTCCCACCTACCCCCGGAATATGCATACCCCACTCGCACGAGGCCGATCACGTGTAGAACTCCCCGTGCACCCGCGGAATACTCTCAAGCAGCCCATCCAACCTCCCCATGCCCCACAGGCAGCCCATCACCCCTGCACATGCACCACAGGCAGCCCATCACCCCTACACATGCCCCACAGGCAGCCCATCTCCCTTGCACATGCACCATAGGCAGACCCTCTCCCCTGCACATGTCCGCAGGCAGGCCATCACCCCTGCACATGCCCCACAGGTGGCCCATCACCCCAGACCATGCCCCGCAGGAAGCCCATCATCCCTGCACATGCCCCACAGGCAGCCAGGACCACAGCCCCCCACCCCTCACTATGCCCTACAGCCAGCCCATCACCCCTGCACATGCCCCACTGCCAGCACACAACAGGCCCCCCACCCCTCACCAAGCCCTGCAGCCAGCCCATCACCCCTGCACATACCCTGCAGCCAGAACACACCACAGGGGGGAATTTTTCCTCACTATTTGCCTGACGCTAGCTTTGTACGAGTATTCTGAGAAGTGCGTGGGGAGTTTTAAACGCGATTGGCATGGAGCGAGCAGGGTACGTGTATTCCGAGGGGTGCTTGTGGAGTTTTACACGCGATTGGCCTGGGGCACGTGTATTCCGAGTGGTCCACGGGGAGTTTCAGACGTGTTTTTGTGGCGTGAGTGGGGTACGTGTATTCCGAGGGGTGCGCGGGAAGTTTTACACGTGATTTCGCTGGCGCGATTGGAGTACGCATAATCTGACGGGGTGCATGGGGAGTTTTACATGCAACTTCGCTGGTGCGAGTGGGATACGCATAATCCGAGGGGTGCGCAAGGAGTTTTACACGCAATTGGCCTGGCGCAAGCAGGGTACGTGTATTCAGAGGGGTGTGCAGGGAGTTTTACAAACGATTGGCCTGGGGTAAGCGTATTCCGAGGGGTGCACAGGGAGTTTTGCACGTGATTGGCCTAGCGCGGGCAGAGTACGCATATTCCAAGGGGTGCGCAGGGAGTTTCACACGTGATTGGCCTGGGGTATGCGTATTCCGAGGGTTGCGCAGGGAGTTTCACACACGATTTCGCTGGTGCAAGCGGGGTACGCGTATTCCGAGGGGGGCATGGGGAGTTTTACACATGATTTTGCTTGCACGAGCGGGGTACCGGTATTCTGAGGGGTGCACAGGGAGTTTTACATGCGATTTCGCTGGCACGAGCAGGGTACACGTATTCTGTGGGGTGCGCGGGGAGTTTTACACACAATTGGCCTGGCGTGAGCGGGGTACGCGTATTCCCAGAGGTGCGCGGGGAGTTTTACACATGATTGGCCTGTGGTAAGCGCATTCCGAGGGGTGCACAGGGAGTTTTGCACGTGATTGGCCTGACGCGAATGGGGTATGCGTATTCCGAGGGGTGCGTGGGGAGTTTTAAATTTGATTGGACTGTGGTACGCATATTCCCAGGGGTTCGTGGGGAGTTTTACATGCGATTTTGCTGTCGCGAGCGTGGTACGCATATTCCGAGGGGTGCGCGGGGAGTTTTACACATGATTTTGCTGGCACAAGCAGGGTACGCGTATTCCGAGGGGTGCGCAGGGAGTTTTAGACATGATTTTGCTGGCGCAAGCGGGGTTCGCGTATTCCGAGGGGTGCGCAGGGAATTTTACATGCGATTCTGCTGGCGCGAACGGGGTACGCATATTCCGAGGTGTGGGCGTGGAGTTTTACACACAATTTTGATGGCGCGAGTGGGGTACGCATATTCCGAGGGGTGCGTGGGGATTTTCACACGTGATTTTGCTGGCACGTGAGGGCTGTGTGGCGTTTATAGCACATTTTCATGTTTGGAGGGCTGTATGCTGGTGCACTGGCCTTTGCGCCATGTAGGGGATTTGTTCAATGTTTATGGCGCACATGGTAGGGTTGGGGGCGTAACTGGCGTTGCTGCAGGGTCGCTGCACCAATCTGCACCACGGCTGGTTATGGATGTAAGTATCCATGAATAAGATGTGCATGAAAATGGGTTTTGGCGCACGCAGCTAGCGCTCGCTGGCATGCGTTCCCTCTGTGCGCTGCTTCTGCGCTAAAATCTATTAATTACCCCAATGATGTTTCTTAATGTATAATTATAGTTGAGTTGATATATTGTACATCAAAAGGATATTTGATTCTTCAATGACTACTATTCGTACCGCTTGAAAACCATAAAACGACAGAGCCTGGCACATTTGATTTACAAAAAAAAAAAAAAAAAAAACATTACGCTTTGCTAAGAGAGCCCTTCAGGTATAGCCCAATTAGTATTTTCTTTTGTTTTATGTTTTGTCTGCATGATGTATTTTTTAAATGTTTTAACCTAGTTATCCCATGGGGAACGTGTACCTCTCTCTTTTAAAAATTGCATTTTATGTTTTGTGACCTCACACAATATGCACTTCATGTCTCACAATCTCAGTATGGAAAGGTATTGCATTTTTATGGACAGTGCCTTAAGTAAAGTCACGATTGATTGAAAACCGTAGTTGTCTTTTAATCTAGATCTATGTTAGCATCTATGCAAATTCGGTTAGTTTTTAATTTATATCCACTATCTATTCTATGCAATGGTATGCTTACCTTTCCCATTGCTTCCCATCTGTCTCCATGCTTGAGCAATTTTACGTCTGTGAGAGTGCTTTTATGAGTCCTCTGTCTATGCTCAGGTATGTGTACCTGCTTAATTCCGCTACTGATCTGTTTCCTGCTTCTAAGTCTCCATACACTTCATGGCTGCTATTTTTAAAATGTGTCATGAAACCCCTTCGTGGACTGCTGATTTTGCCCTTGAAATGACACGTGTTTATTATTCTGAATCCAGCAAGTCTGAAGAGGGTAAGAGGACAGAAAGGGAGTACCCAAACATATTTTGATTGGTGTGGGGCAGCATATCAAGATGTGGGTTGTGAGTGCATTGAAGGGGGAAGGGCATTAACAGAGATTCTGGATCTCTTCATTTCTTTGATAGGGGTGCCCAAAGGGCCCAAACATTCATTAACATGACACATACTTATATTTTATGATATGATATGATATAATATAACATAATAAAAAGGATTCATTATTTTAATTCAAGCGTAGAGTATCTCACATGTTTGAATTGTTAAGAAAGAATTAATGGTTGGGACAAATAATGTGTGAAACAGAAGTAAAAACTGGAATAAAATCTGGGCGGCTCGTAAATTCAGGTTATCAGTATGCCCACGGCCTGGAGAAAAAAAAAACCACTGCTGAGGACTGCTAGCACTGTAGCATTTTCATAAATGTTTCGATTTCAGATCCGAGCATTGGAATATACTCCAGCAATTCAGTATATTCCTCATCCTCTCTGCTATAATCAGCAAGACACATTTACTGCCTGTGCATCTCCCACTGATGCGAAAGCCTTCAATTTGCAGTACAGCAGAGAACACTCCTGCATATTTATCCCCAGCTTGACTGACATTCAGCTTCCCGAATTGCCTGGGTTCTTGAATATGCTAAACAGATTATAGCCTGCCCAAGCCCCCTGATACATACTCGAAATTTTAACACTATGAAGGTAACATTTGGATAACCAAAAGGACTTTTCTGGACGTTCTGTCTTCATTTGAACAGCATGCCATGGAAAGGCTATTGAATTAGGATGGGAGAGTTGACATTTATAAGCATATAAAAACTATTATCTAATATCATGCTCAGTGATGTAAATCTTTTTTTTTTTTTATTATTTGCATGATTCTGCTTTAAGCTTGCCAAGGTTTTTAATGTCCTCAGAAGATTTTTTTTCACTTTCTCTGGGGATAATAATAGTTTCTGCGGCAAGATGTGCCTGGGCAGGAACAGTAGAAGACCCCGTAATGAGAAATACAGTGACATGGTGCTTACAGATATGGTATTGAATATATGTAATTCTTTGAAAATAGAAGACAGTCATCACATTCCTATTCAAAAGAGATGCTTAAACCAACCGCGTTTGGTACATTACTTTTTTCTTAGACGATAAATGATGAAATTGGTGGAATTCGTAATCATTGTAAATCGGTGTTAGAAAGGAAAGAAGGATCACACATAACTAACTGACTTGAAATCTTAATATCTATCATGATTTATTTACATTACACAATCAACAAATGTCGACCCTTGTGAAGAATTTAGCAAACATGTAGTAGAAAGAGGAGGCCTACATACCTACCAGGCAGTTCCTCCTGATCCTCAGTCATGACAATGTTTGCATGTATGTTAGCACAAATTATCTGAAGGATTGTCTTTTTACATAGTGTAAAAGTACCGACCAACATTAATAGTTGCCAAGTTTCACACGAACGATCCCATGTACATGCCTTTCTTATTCCCTCGTTCAATCAAGCCTAAATGCATACAGCAACAGCACTATGGTGCTTTCAACCCATTACGGGGCAGTCCTTAATTTATAAAAAAATAAGTGCCAGGACAAAAATATGTTCTAACACTGTTGCCACCACCTGTAGCCAAAGAATGACAAAAGCAAGTGACATTATCCCGCTTCTGACACACGTAGATGCACGAGACATGAAGCAGATATACATTCATCACAGGGTTACATGGACATCAGGTCAACCTGCATTTATATATGAAGAATACACATTGCATGCAATAGACACTAGAAAACATATGCTTGAATATATCCGCTGTAACGCAAAATCCACAAGAACACACATAGGACCCAATTCATGGAATAACTTGTAAGGGAAACCGGGAACTTGTGCTCCAAACTGCATGCAAAATCCTGCTAGTCAATTCATAGAATCGAATGTGCCGAATTTTTCCAGGACTTGCGTCAAGTTTGCAAAGGCTCGGAACATATCTGCAAGCCATCAAGCACCTCGAGCGACAACACGCAGAGCATGGGAGTTGATTGCGCAAAGGGCTGGGAAGGTGGCGGAACACAGAAAATGGGGAAGAACATGCGATAAACTGGGTTTACGAGGGACGGCCTGCAGGCAGTCCCTTGCATGCCCACATTTGCGCCAAACGACACGCATACATGGAACCACCAACGCAGCCACTCGGCAGAGAAATGGCCAGGCAAATCCCTCGATCTCTACGCCACCCGATGGCAGGCATAAAGGCACTCACGCATAGGAATTGCAGCATGGAGGTGGGTTTGCATGTTGAATTAAGGGGTGCGTGTACACAACTGGGGTTCCAGCTAATTTAGGGGTGCACTTACGCAGTGTAGTGGGGTACATACATGGTTCACACAGGTTTGCACGCAGATTGTGAATTTAACCTGATTTAAGAAGTATCATTTGCATATTTTCAGGGTGCCAATATGCAGGTCTGCTAGTTAGGGACCTCCTGCACTGCTTGAAGGCTACATGTATTTGCATCCGGGACAGCACACAGAGGTAGCTGTTCTGCCTGTTTATGCTTTGCACGGGGCGTGTCGGGGGCGTTCAAGGCGCGACTTGCGAATACGTTTACTTTGCGCCATAAACTCCATAAATACGCGTGCATGCATTTTTTATTCTCTGCATAGGCTCGTGCAGGGTCGTTCTCAGCGCACAGCATTTGGGGGTAAATGCACACTTTTACATGAATCAGGCCCATGATGCTTGCTTAATGCAGAAACTCAACAGTAATAAGCAGACATCTTGGAGCAAATGGACGGCACTGTCATTCTCAAATGAATGGGGGAGCTTAAAGGAGCATTGAAGCTGCAGGAAAACCATATTCGCTGAATTAGCTAAAAAGCAGAGATTAACAAACCAGACAGTAGCTGCACATCGCGCCAAAGTTATTATAAGTTCAGTTTCAGATTATTAATATACTTAACAGCCAAATAGGCTTTGTATATACAACAATAAAACATACATAGACAACATTAATCCATTAAAATACATTTCAGTCCTTGGAAATAGTAACCATTTAACATACTGCAGAAAGTTATTAAAATCAAGTTACGTGATATTTTTCAACCTCAAATCATGCGGATAGCATTAATAATTACACAATTAATACATTATTTTAATCCAACAATACAAGTTCAATGGATGACCAAAAACATTAAAAGCTCAAAAAATAACATTTAAGTTCATGACTAACTGAATACAATCTTTAAGATCTCGATAAAACGTAAATAAAATAATACCAGAAATTAAATCAAGTTACCATCATTGCCATTCACAAAGGACTGCCATATTTTGGAAAGATTGCCTGTATCTATCTTGTTGTCAAATGATTTAGATACTTACATCACAGTTCCAAAAGGCATTCACATTGCATCATCATATGTTCCAGAGATTGTACTATTTAATTGCCGCATAAGCAGCACATACGCCTAGTACTGGACAAACCTAGCTGCGCACCTTTAGTATCCATTGCTTCACTGTTATTGAATTTCATCAGCAAGTAGTTGTAAACTATGTTAGGGTAAGAATTAATGTATTGTGGTTGTGAGACACGGTGTTGCAGATATAAGATGAAGGGACCACTATGAGATTTACTGGATAATTCCATCACACTGCATTCATCACCTAGTGCTGAAACATTCCTTCTTAACGAACCTTTAAAGTTGCAAGCAACAGATGGCATTGTGTTCTGAGGATACCAGTCCCACCATGTTGAGTAAACAGTTACTATTTTACCCAACATCCCTATGTCCTTTCATCTCTCTACTTAAGCAAATGTTGCAATGAAAGCTTATACAATAGTATCATTTGCCAGGTTGCTAAGATTAAAGTAGCACATTGCTAATCTTCTGATAAATACATATTCAATGCATTTCACATTAAACTCCAAATATAAATATTCTATCGAAATGCATTTAGGCAGCCTCAAAAGTTTGCTCAATATTTTAGCTTCAAACTTCTTGATCTCTTTCATATAATTGTGACCCCAGACCTCAATGACAAACATCAGTATCGCACGAATTTTAGATGCATGCAACAACAAAACGGTGCTGATCAAAAAGCCATTATTTCTGCCAATGAAAGTACTAATAGCATTCACTGAAATGCTACATTTCCGTTGTATACTATGCCACTGACTGTCCCATCTCAAATTAGCATCTATTATCACACCCAAATAGCTGTATTACTGCACCTGTTCCAATTTCTCATTTTTCACAAACCGGATCTTATTACAAGAATTAGATTTCTTCCCAGATTAATAGTGAGACCATTCTCACGGGAATAGTCGACAAGGGCAGATAACATTTGCTGTAAGCCTGTTGGGGTGTAATCTAATAACACAAAGTTGTCAGCGTAAGCTAGCCAATAAACACACTGCCAACATTGATGGGATAAATAGCTAACATTAAAAATGCTTGATACATATCAGCTAGATATATATTAAAAAGGGTTGCAGCGACCATGCAACCCTGTTTTAAGCCACAGCAGGTTGGAATCAGTCCTGACAGTTTACCCTTTGCATCAAGTCTAACACAAACTCTATCGATATGTAACAACATTAACATTCTTAAAAGCCCCAAAGGTATATTCAATCACTCAACTTTTTCCATAAGCCGCTTCTCAGAACAGTGTCGAATGCTGCTGTGAAATCGATAAAAGCACAGCAGACGCTCAACTCTCTCCTTTTACATGCAAATTCAATCCAGATATTAGAAGGACTAAATTGTGGACAGTGCTCGCCTTTTTTCTGAAGCTGATTTGATTCAGCTGCAAGATAGAGTTGAGAAGTATCCATTTGTTAAGCGCCATCAGCAGAACTCTGGTGAATATCTTAGATGGCACGTCTAACATTGCTAACATTCTGAAGTTACATGGCAGGTCCCATGCTCCCTTTTTGTATATGGCAAGGATATTATTTACTTTGCATGATTTAGGAAGACAGCCTGTCAAAACAATTGCATTAAAGAGGATATACAAGGCAGTGGCCCACAGTTCTGGAGCAAGTTTTATTAAACTATTACACACCCCATCTGGCCCTGCGGCTCTTGAGTTATTGAGGTGTGCTATAATATCAACTATATCCCGTTTATTAGCCTTGCAACAACAGTTATTAGAAGGAAGTAAGACATCGTTTTTTGTATTTTCTTCACGTCCCAGTGTGGAACATATCTAAAATGTCCACCCCTATTCAGTGATACAGTTAATGCCTAACTCCCTTTTCTTAGAGCTACTAATCACTTTTCATATTCTTGAGGAATTTCGCAACTGGGCCAGTAATGCGATTTTTTTTCCAGTGCTCATCCTCACAGTTAAAGCGGTGATTGCGAAGCCAGGTTCTACATGATTCTTTGATATTTTTAACCTTTTCATTGACCGCTTTGGAAGAAAAACCACAGGAGCCACACATGGTAGCAACTCTAATCTCCTTTTGCATGATCTTCTTAGCATTACTAATGCCTTTGTCATTACCTTTACTCTGGCTCACTCTATTCGTTTTTACTATGGTAGATTTATAGACACAACATTCCCGCACAGATTGCTTTTTATCATTTTACTAAACCAGTGAATTATTTCTAAAGGACTAATATTATTATTAAAGCATCCCTCTGTTATATACTCAGGAAGCATTTGCCAGGCTGAGCGATTTGCTTTATCTAGATTAGATTGATGCCACATCATGCGGTTACCACCTTCATTTGTAAAGATCTGGCCATTCATGTTGTGGTCCACAATGAGATTAGTATCGACAGGGAGTGTTAATATGGCACACAGGGGAAAGTGGTCATTTCTCCTCATGGCTGACAATTCCCATATCAAGAATGTACCCAAGATCACTGTTATTAGCAATGACATAATCGACAGTGGATGCGGAACAACCATCAACTCGAGTAAAAGCTGCATTGCATCACTCTTAGTGTGTCCGTTGAGGATTAAAAGGTTGTGTTCAAGCAACATCTGTCTCCATTCATCCCTTTGTTTGTTAGTATCACACTTGAAATGTGGTGATGACCTATACCTAGATGTGCCAACACACACACTTTCACTCATAGGAATTAGAGCGTTTAAGTCCCCCACAATCCATAAGGGGATTTATGGCCATATAGTTTAAGTATTTGATCCACTAGTTTAATATTTCCCTTAGTCGCTGCCATATTAGGAGGAACATACACATTTACTAGTAGTATAGACACATGGGCCTCATTATGACTTTGGCGGCAGCCATGCCGCTATTGGCGGCATGGCTGCTGCCAAAATCGTGTCCAGGTTCCCTGAATGGGGAATTACCGGGCCATTCCGAGTTTGGAGGGCCCGGTAATTCCTCCCTCCAGGAACCCGGGCCCAGACCTTCCCCATTCCCATTTGAGCCCACATAGGGCTCAATGGGAATGGGAGAGGGAGAAAACAACGGGCTGATTACGAGCGGCCCGTTGTTTGCTCCATCTTCCCCTCGCGGGACCCACTAAGGATGCCTGGTTTGACCAGGCGTTACTTACCCGGTCCCGCGAGGGGAGCTTGTAATGAGGCCCATAGTGATGTACGAGCATGGCAGCCAACACACAAGGGGTAGATATATCTAACTTAGTCGCTGTCCATGGAAATAGGACACTAATCATCAGCCCACCCTTAGGCCTGCCCTTCATCCCCTTTTCTGCAATGGACTGTACTGTTACACGGCCATAGAACTGGATATTGTCCTTGCACCATGTCTCCTGAAGAGCTATAATCAGTAGATGTTCAAGGATTGACACAAGGCCATCTGGTTCAAATATATGCATGTGACCCCTGGTGTTTCATGAGAAAAGCAGGCTAACATCGTTGATGTTCTGACATGAAATGATCCGTGAAGGCAAGTGCGAGCCACTGCCAATATCCATTTTTGGAGGACTCACAATTGTCAGCCTGGGTGATACCTCCATCGATTGCCACCAGTGGTATTTGTGGAGGAGTTGATGATAGTTTACTATTAAGTGGATGGCTCTTATCAGTAATTCCAACTTGGTTAACCACAGAATCTGATAGACTTACAGGTTGACAGTTCTTGGATACGGCTAAAGATTGTTGTTTTATGGTTGGAATTGTTACAACATTACACCTGTAGCCCATTCTCAAATCTACATCATACATAATTACACCTTATTGTTGTTTCAGAATAGAACCATATGTTCGATGTGTAGACATTAGTCTCTTCAACCTGATCAACAATCTTGATATCATCGGAAGTAATTGTTCTTAGTTGCACAATAGAATGTAAAATATTTAGCACAGTCACTCTATTTAAAGGCTTTAAGTTACAATCTTTATGAACTTGAGTCATTTGAAGGGTTTTTACCTGAATATTGCTTCCCTTATCAATTATAGTGCTGATCCTACACACAATCCATACAATAAATGCTATCAATGAGGTGTGGTAACAAGTGAGGTAGCAATTTCCATAAAAATCAATAATACAGCCCTAATCAGTAAAGTCTGTAATCATTAAAACTATCTAGAATATCTAAAATATCTAAAAATCACACCAGACGGAGAGCGGCTAATAACAACTCGCAAAAATCAATCAATCAGAAAAATAGTTCAAATAAATAGTCATTTCCAAAGATTACTTCCACATGTACAATGCAGTAGACAAGAAACAGTTCTAAAGCCTTAATGGAGTGCTGGCATTTATGAAACGTAGCTAATGGGCAGTTCAATATTTCCTTGGTAAATCACAAGGAACCAGATTTGCTGTCTACAAAAAAGTACTGCTGTCAAGCAGTACCATCCAGTATGAATGCTAGACAACAAGATGGGTGCAGCTGTCGGGAAGATAACAAAATTACAGTGTAGGAGACCACCCGGGATGGGAATGCCCGACAGCTCAAGGAGCTGCCTTAGTCCGACTCCCCTACCCCACCCGGAGGGTCCATTTTCTGTGGGGAGCAGATGACGATTTACTTCATGGATGAACAATAATCCAGACCCCGTCTCACATTCAGCAGTGGGACGTGCAAATAATCAGGTACAAATATGTTTGTCTCACCCGTACCAGTAGTGCTGTAGCATGTTTTGTAATGACTTCTCATAGTTAATCTTAGCAATTCCTTACACATCCAACTCCTCCTCATTCATGAAAATATAATTAGGCGTCCTGCCTTCAGCCGAAACCACTAGAAAAAGTGAAACTTTGCCTTTCACTCCACCGGGCTTAATGCCGCAAAGGCACCTGGGTTGGAAGGAAATAGTTTTCCTAATACCATATGATGAGATTCAGGGCCCCTTAAAGGCAGAAAGGATTCTCAAATGCTTTGTGCAAAAAAGAAAAATGCTCTTCTCCAAAGGTGTCAAAATCCATGTGTCACTGTGTATACAGCTAGAAACAGTGAAACCTTGCCCTTCACTCCACCAGGCTTAAGTTACTATAGAAAAGGGAGGTTTGGACTGGTAGCGAAGAGCGCATGAGATAAACAGTTCCTAAACATAAAATATATTTCTCTTAGATTAAATAAAGAAACAGACAAACTTCAAGGACCAGGTGCTCAAATTAAGATTAATACTGAGAGAAAAATAGTTCAAACAAGACTACAGTGAACAGAGAAGGTAACGGCACCCATAGTATAATAGGTTAAAATCGTGGTAAAAGCTGAGCATAATAATTAAAAACACGGTCTCCATTACCAGGACTTAGAGTTGGAGCTCAAGGGCTAGTCATTAGCTTCAAACACAGAGAAACCAAGACCTTCACTCCCTCCAAATTCTCAGAATACAATATACAAGATAGAACCCAGATCAAAGCTGAAGCCGTGGTTTGTGGCCTAGGGATTCAGAGATGTTAGGTTATGATTGGGAAAGGCTGCACCTGAATGCTATTCCCCCTGCCATAAAAAGTTGTCCATGTTCTGATGACCTGCCAAGTCATCAAGTTTGCTGAAACCAATGCCAACCAATAATTGCTCACAAATTATATTGTTTTGCAACAGTGGCAGAAACCAATCCAAATACGTTAAGGTCTTAAAATGACATATAGCTATCATTACGGTCCGATGTGGAGCCATCATATAGAGAAAACCAATTAGAATGTTGACTCTTATAGATTATATACTTATATGATAGGACTAACCCAATCCCACCTTCCTGCAGGTTTTACTTACCAGTCGAAAATTGTGTGCGTCAATCTACAGCCCATATCATACTTTGCATTTTCAAACCCGATATCCCCTTTCTGTTCTTCAACCCTCTTTGTTAGCATCCGCTTTCATTGTTTTTCACTCCTTGCACCCAAGCATTAGAATATCATAACCCCCTGTAATTTAGGTCTTCCCTTAGATTTCTGTATTCTGCTCTCATCTCAAATCCCATCTTCTGCCTCCCTCACCATCATTAGTATATATTGACTATTGTATAATTGCTTTCTTTGTTGACTTGTGCCATTATTCAATTTTTGAAAACAAAATACTGTGGAGCAGCCCACATGGCCAATTATTCTTACAGTGACATAGCATTTTTACTGGCATTTATGGGTAAAGGCAGTGTGATGTTTTCTTATGTGGGCATTCTGGCCTGCATCAATGCAGCCATCATCCACATGTTTTCTTACAGTGGCATGACATTTTTACTAACATAATGAGCAAAGCCAACATGAGACATGTTCTGTCACAGGGATACTGAGCTACATTGATGCAGCTAGTATGGACATGTTTTCTTACAGTGACATGATATTTTACTGGCATTATGTACACATACAACACAGGAATATTTTACATGCAGATACTGGCACAGCCATCATGGACATATTTTCTTATAATATCATTACCAGCATTGTGTGCAGAGAACACAAGAGTATGTACTCACCTGGGATTTATATTGACACAGCCAGCATGGACGTGTTTAGCCCCAGACAGCATGCACATATATTTTGTATACTGCCGCAATACTGCAATACTTAATTGCAAAGATCTCATGAACATTTGTTAGAAAATGCTCCTGTGCATTGTTGGTGTCCAGGAATTCTATTGGATAGTTTCATGTGTAACTGTATACATGTATTCTGGGGAGAACCTCCAAACTCCATTTGGATGGTTGGAACATTCCTGCTAGGTTTGGTTGATCACACACATTTATGGGAAATATTCACACACCTCCAATTTAAAAATTCACCAGCTACCACTAAACTACATACATATGCCCTCCCTTTTATTCCGCTAGACAACAGTTTCACCCTTTTAAGGTGATGATTGACAGGACTGCTAGCACACTGGTCAATGGAATAGGTTCCTCTGACCGATCAACATTCATCAAAAAGCACCCTACCATTTCCTGAGGACATCACAGTGATGCTGCCAGAGCATTTGGAAAATTGATTTTAAATTAGTGAGTATGACCCAACCACAGAAACACCCTAACAGGATATATGGTCCTTTTTTTCTCTGACGGTATCTTGACACAGCTATCCAAACCCCTTTGAAAAAGAAAGACAAACTACAAACTATGCTGTGTCTGAGTGATATTGCATTTTATAATATGAGATCCCAGAAATAAGCAAAAAAAAGCTAATATGGGCATCAGTGGCCAACTTTTTTCCCCAGACTTTTCATCTGATAGGGGATCTAGTAATAGGTGGGCTGTCACCCTTTGCCCTTTAATCTCCCCTAGGCCTAAAAGCTACAATGTTGCTGTTATCCAGAATACCAAGCCTGAAATTGGGGGGATGGACATGCAATCTCTCATCATCATAACACTTTATTCGAATTGCACTTTGACAAGTCATTAAAGTGCACAGACCAATAAAAACAACAATATAATACAATAAAAACCAGCGATGAAAGATAAAACTAGAACAAACTCATTAGCCATCCTATTAAAACAAAAACAGAAAAATAGAAATCAGTGGACAAATCATATTGAACATTTTAGTGCTCTGTTCAGAGCCAAAGTGCCTCTCTGAAATAAGCAATCAGAGTAGAATACACCCATAGTTCTTGACTTGAGACCAAATAATTATAGGCTGGGTGACAATTCCTTATCTTAATAAGCTTCAAAATTGGGATCAAATATTATGCACATATAGTAGCATACTTTAGGCATATTAAAACAAAATGTATGCTGGTTTCAGCCTTATCCATACAAAAGGGGCAGTTGACATTGGCATATGATACATGGGTATTCCAAGTGGTCAACCATTTGTTAAGTGGCAAAAAGTTTAACCAGAGCCTACTTAACGCCCACTGTTTGTAAATGTACATTGTGGTACTGAGATAAGGCTGAATACCAATAATCAACATAGTCTGAAATGTTCTGTATGTTTCGATATTGGGCCCTATCAACCCTATAATTGGTAACCAGCTTCATAATTATCTCTTTGATTTACAGTTTTGAAATAAAAAAGCTGTAACATCACAAATTAGGTGCACTCAAATCATCTAGGCTGTTTAGGACATGACAACACCATAGGATCTTTTTTACAGGAGGGTGTGGGATTATGCAGTAAAGAATGATGTTGGTTAACTTGGCTTTAGAGTTCGATCGTGAAGACAGCCACATATTAAAGGGGAAGTTCACTCAAAAATTGTATTGTCTCAAAAGATGGGCCATGAAAAAAAAATCAACATTTTTTTAAAGAAAGTTCCCATGTAATATTTTGAGCAAATGAATGACCATCTTGGTCTTGTGTGCTCTGCTCTTGCACCAATAATGAAGTAAAAGCCCCCTGCTGGGAGATTTTGCTTATCACAGCCAGAAAGCAGAATATGTTGTTAGGCTCCTTCTGGCCCTGTGCTGTTGGTGAGTGCTTCTTTGTGCTTTTTTCCTGCTTTCCCAGGCACCCCTGTGCTGGGGGATCCCGGGAAACTTAAAAGTGAAAGTCCAGGCAATTATAAATACAATATTGTTATATTTATGATTGCTGTGGCTTTTGTTTCAAGTCTCCCAAGCTCCCCTGAGCTGGGTGAGCCCGGGAGACTTAAAACGAAAGTACAGGCAATTATAAATACACCTTTGTTGTATTTATGATTGCTGTTGCTTTCTTTTCAAGTCTCCTGATCTCCCCCGAGCCGGGGAAGCACAGGAGACTTAAAGCAAAAGTGCTGGCTATTAAAAATACAGCTTTGTTGTATTTATGATTGCTCTGGCTTTCTTTTAAGTCTCCCGGGTTGATTTAAAAAGAAAGGCACAGCAATCATAAATACAACAACATTCTATTTCTAATTGCAGTGCTTTTTGTTTTAAGTGTCCTGGGCTCCCCCAATGATGGGGGAGCCCAGGAGACTTAAAAAGAAAGTCCGGAAAATCATGAATATTCACCGCCCGCATAGTATTCATAATTGCTGTGAATTTAGTTTTCAGTTTCCTGTACTCGGGAAACTAAAAAAAGAAAGTTGCATCAATTATGAAATATATGCCAGTGGCAAGCTAAGTATTTATTATTGCTGTGCCTTTCATTTTATGTTTTCTGTGCGTCCCTGTGTTTGTGGAGCACAGAAAACTCTACTCTCTGGCAGCAGTAAGCAAAAGCTCCCAGTAGGGGGCTTTTGCTTGATTTTTGTGGGGACCCAGTATGTGATGCTGCTGGACCGTGGATTCTGGCAGTGGTAACCTCACAGCCCTTTAAAATTAGTGAAGTAGATGAGTCTCACAGATTTACTCCAAATATGATGTTGCCTGGCAGGGCAAATCTGTGCTGCTCTCTGTCCAGGACAGGCATATGAAAAGCAAAACTGTAACAAAACGTGGCAATAATCCCAAAGAAATTGACTATTGCAAATGGTGCACTTGTCTCTGAAAGCAAAAAAGAGAGCTGCATCTTGAGGGGACATTTAGAGGATCCCTCTGCACCACATGCAAAGCATCAATTGATTGATCAATTGAGAAATTGACAACGTCTTATTGCAGAACAGTACCTAGGGCATTGGCAAGGAGCAATTTATCATTTTTAGTAATTCGATAAAAATACAGTATTAGCAAACTACAAAATATGGTACTTGAATACAAAGAGATATTTTGTTATCACTAAAATCTTTTTGGAACGTATGCTTTCCAAACATGGTGAAAGAATTACCACAGCTTTCCTCAATATGTATTTCTGTCTTGTTTGGTATCACGTGAGCATTTGAGCTTTTTAAAGTGGCGATGCGTGTTAATAGTTATTTCCTGTATATTGTAAAAGCTCTTGTCTTTCACTTTCAACAGGGCTGTTAAAGCATTAATTACATAGATCATTCTAACACTACGTTAATAGTCCTGGTAGGCTATAAAGAAGTTGTTGAATAAATACTTCAGCTGAAAGCAAAAATCTGAATAGTGAGCCTTTTATGCTTTGCAATATTTAACAAACTAAATACTCATTGCAAGGGAGTGATTTTTCTAACTGAAATGTTTCTAACGAGGGAGTGACACTGAATCAAAAAAATATGTCCGACATTTCCATTAACAATTTCAACTTTGTTAATCTCCCTTCATCCTTTCAAAAGCCTTTAAACACCTCTTTAACTTTTGTAAAACTTTCTTTTATACCTTTTGCTTTTTTATGAACAGTTGTATTTAACTAGTTAAATGTATTAAAATTGTGAGTAGGTTGGTTTACATGTGAAAACGACAGAGCTGATGCTTACATCCTAATCTAAAGCAATTGTTCTGTGGGAAACACATGAATTACACATTCCAATCAAAATTATGAGAAATATAGTGAAAATGATGCACGCCAAATTGAGAAACATTGTTGCAAATAGAACAATGTGACCATATAAGACGCTGCTAACAATCTTAATCTACAGTCTCAAAAATGTTCTTAAAAACATGAGAAAACACAAATATGCTGGAGGTTCAGGGGATGTGTAGTTAACTGTTATCCCAAAATATAAAACATAATATGCATGCCACGTCTATTGAGAAGTAGCAGAGAAAAGTAAATGTGAGTCCTTAACTTGAGGGCAATGTTCAACATGCATACAATCTGTACACAGAGGCTTGCTGAAACACCATAGAGTGAAATCAGTGAAGTATGTTTATATAACTACTGCTTATAGGTTTGTGATTTTTAATAGTAATACAATTTGTGTGAATACCTATATTTCTTGTTATGTATGCATTGAACAATTGTGAATATAACAATATGATATTGATTTTTATCTGTGTAATAACATAGGCCACTTTGGGGCTGTGAACCTGAACGCTGACCCCACAATGGGCTCCATGTCCTGTCCCACTTCCCTCTCACTCAAGCACACTTCCACGATCAACGAGCACAGCCGCCCAACCTCTGCAACACTTTTCCAAAAAGGCAGAGGGGCAGTGGAGCATGTTATAGGTCCTACTTGGTGATGGCAGTGCCCTGCGCTCTCTCTGGGTACCAGTTTTTGAACCCCTGAGTGAACCTGGATGAACCTCCAGGAAGTTTTAAATATGTTTGGCACTCTAAGCCCCCAAAATTTGGGGAACCCTTATTTATAAACATGAAAAACTGTAAATAGCTTATGTTGGCGGAAATTCAATATAATTGAACATACTCTAGCCAGAACCATGAAAGGGGAAGTAGCCTGTAGATGATACGCTCATAAATACGGACACACACACAAAGGTAGAAAGAAAAAGTAATGGAGAGGGAGGATTAAATGGCATTGGCTTCATAATACACTCTCATCAGTTGTTTTGACATAGACTTTACTCATTAGAACAGCATAACCTCCACCTATCAGCTAAAACTAAATATCATTTTTTTTTCTCTCCAGAAATTGGAATTTAACGATTGGCATCATACGTTTTGCTTGCTGCTAACTTTGTGTTTTCTTGAGTTAATAATTTAATTGTATTGTGTTTGTAAGAAACATTAGAAATAGAAGAAATGTGAACGATACAAAATTGCAACAGAAAGATTTGCAATCCCTTCATAAAATGTGTAAGTACCAAAGGTTAGTAAGAAACAAAAAACTCTCCTTAAGTCTTAGTACTTGACCATATTGTATGCAGTCAGACAAATACAAGTGTATTTGGCACTTGCTCAACACTGCCCGTTAGGGAGAATTCTCCAGAATGGCTCATTTCCCTTACCTAATGAGTCCCTCAGCAGCTTTGCTGGATTTCTAGGATTTTTTTTTTTCACCTGGTAAGAGTGCGAGCCTTTTTTTCCACTCTTACATGTGTTTTTGCTTTGTGTGTTTAACATTTTTGTGTTCATAGATTGTGGAGCTTCACCTACTCCATAGGCATCATCTTTTACTGTGTGTTACAGAGCACCTTTAGTGCAGTGACACAGGGTTGTCTTTTTCAGACTTCCCACTTTAAACCCCATTTTCTGGGACTGACTACTGTCTCCCAGAACATGTAAAGTCACCATTGACTTTATTAGTCTTTTTAAATTCACAGACCCAGAACAAACTATCTTACATAGAGTTCTGGAAAGGGTTAATAGTTATCCCTTTTTCTCTGTTTCTCATGCAACATTACTTTGTTCCCCTTTCTTTAAGATTTGGCTGGTGGCAGTGGTAGCTACCCTGGTTTTCCTACTGTGGTCTATTTAAATAGCCTTGGTGCTGTTTTAGGCTAACTTAGTAGCCTCAAACTTAAATCTGCTGGACCCCATTTACTTTTATTTGGTTCCGGTAGGGTTTATTAGCCATTTCTTTTTGTAAAGGTCTTTCTCGTGTTTACCTCTGCCCGCCAAACCAGTGTTGGGTTTCATTGTTCACCGTCCTTTGGTGGGATTCTGCATAGAAGCCCTCCTTAGACGACTGCATGTCTGAGGGGGACAGGATGTGAGGGGGGGGTTTGAGACTCCCTGCACAGTGTCTCCTTGGAGACCCTTGTCACACTCTGTGTGATTGGCTGTGGTGACTGTCCCGCCGGGACAGCCACCATGCTGTGTGATTGACAGCCAGGCTGTGTGAATGGGGGAAAACTGCATAAAAATCAGGTCTGTGGGACCGAGAAGGCAGAGTCGCCACTGGATCGAGAGAACCGAAGAGAAGCTGATAGAAGAGGACCTCTACCATGACTGAACCTCCCGGTGAAGCCCTGCTGCGGGTCCGAATCTCCAAACTTTGACGAGAGGTAAGATCTGCAACCAGTTCGCACAGCTACAGTGAACCAGATAGCCAGAAGGACGAGACCCTGCTTGGGTTTTAAGGAGCGCACCTTTTATTTTTTGCTTTGCTCTGCTGCTGGTTTCTTCCCTGGGCAGTGCAGGACCCTCCAGTCTTCCTACTTCGTGTCAGTCCGACAGTCGCTTCAGGAACCGTGAGCCTGCAGGACCTGCCAGGAACTTCTGCCTCAGCCACAGCCTTCTTCTTCATTTAAGGTACTGTTCAAACCCGGTTGTTTGTTCTGTCCGACCGTGGTGAAAGTGTTTGAAATCTTTTGCCAATCTGAGGGCTTGTCATTCTCTATTCTTTAAAGTAACGTTTCTTCGGACCAACGTCGTTCCAAACTCTTGGCAAAGACTTAACCGCAAACTACTCTGAACTGTGTGATCCTCTGCAAAGACGCTGGTCCATTGACTTTGGCTCAGGCCTCTTGATTTGATTTCCTCACCGTAGTAGCCTTTTCCTGATTGCCCTGCTTACTTACGTGTTGGTGCTGCATTAATTTGTGTATAACCTTGTCTTTCCCTCCCTTTTAAATTTCTGGAGTGCCATTTTGCTCACACTTCCTTTTGAGCTTAACATGTCCAGAACCTATTGAGTGGTGTCTAGTATATTGATAGTGTGATTTTTCTACTGCTTTACTTTGAATTGTTTTATAACTGATGTGTAAAAATAATTGTATTTTTTTACTCAGAAACCTTGAGTCAGTGTTTATTTAAACCATAGTAATCACTGTCCTTTGTGAAACTATTGATATGATATGTATGATATGATATGATATTTTATTTATATTGCGCTCATACACAGGAGTTTCAGAGCGTGACAAGGCAAAGGAGGGGAACAGGGGAGAACGAAACAACGACCCAGTGACATTGAGAATGTGCAAGTGCATGAGAGAGGGGGTGGGGAAAAGTGCATGGAGGGGAGGAAGAAAAGTTCCTGGAGGGGAGGGAGAAAGTGGAAAGTGCAGAGCAAAGGAGAAACAGGATAAATAATCATAACAAAAATAAATAAATACAAATTCAGCACAAAGTGGTAGTGCAGCCAAGTGTCAAGTGCTAGGTTTGAGGCAGCATATCAGGTGGGTCTGTGCGGTAGGGTGGCAGGATGAGCAGGAACCTGGGACCAGAGACAGAGGGTGTCCCAGTGCAAGGTGCCAAGAGAGCAGATCAGCAGGGGGAAGGTGGGACGAAGGCAGAAGCAAAGAGGAAGGTCTTGAGGTGCTCCCGGAACCTGAAATGGTTTTCCTCAAGTTTTAGAGTGGCATGGAGGCTGTTCCAGAGGGAGGCCCCAGCCGAAGACAGAGATCTACCCCCAGCTTGTTTCTTTGAAAAACGACTGACCCTGAGGGAGTTGGAGGTAGAGGAGCGAAGAGCTCGAGAGGGGAGGTATTTGCGGAGGGATAGCTGAAGGTATTTTGGACCCAGGCCCCAGAAAGCGTTGTGGACAATGCTGAGTGTCTTGAATGTAATCCTTGCATCCACTGGGAGCCAGTGGAGAGATTTCAGAGCTGGAGAGATCCCGGGGCTGTTCTGGATTAGTTGCAGAGGGCGGAGAGTAGAGGCAGGTAGATTTAGAAAGAAGCTGTTGCAATAGTCCAAGAACCAGAGCTTGGGATACCATGAGCTTCTGGGGGAAGGAGAGGAAAGGCAGAGTACCTCTGAGGAGGTGCAGTCGGAAATTTGACTTTTTACAGACCTCCGAGATTTGGGCCGAGAAGGAAAGGGTGGAGTCAAAGATGACCCCGAGGTTCTTATCCTCGCAGGTGGGGGTAGGAGGAGGGATAAGGGAGGCCGGCCAGAGAGTAAGGGGAAAGGATGGTGAAGGTGTGCCGATGAGGAGGATCTCCGTCTTGCTGGTATTCAGACAAACATCATGGGCGGCACACCAATCTTGAATGGCAGTTAGGCAGTCAGAGATGAGAGAGGGAGAGGATACTTTTCACTTTACTCTTGAGATAAGTCTGGCTGCTCAGCCATCGCTACCACTTTACTGTGTAGTACAGGCTTGTACCAAAGGTGAATTTGTACTGTCACCTGTAGTCTTAATTGTGTGTGGTGTTCCAAAAGGGATCTGCATATGATTATGCCTAACATTGCCTTCTTATGAATACATTAGGGCATCCTCAGTCGGTACAACGTCCTTTCATTGTGGGATGAAAGGACGCTGGGTTTTCCTTTCAATGTGAAAACTCATCGAATTTTGTAGGGGGGGGTTAAAAAAATATATAGATGGGGTCGTCGGTGTTCGAGAATAGTTAAATAATTAAACGGGATGGGGGTTGGTTGGGGAACCCCCAAAAAATAAAACATAAATAATTGATATATCCACAGAGAAAAACCCATTGTTTTTTCATCCCGCGATGAAATGACATGGAACCCCTCAGTCTTGATCCGCAAAGTAAGAATTAATAGTAGTTGTCTCTGGATAAATAAGTTCATTGATCACTGTTTACCTATATATCCCAGTTGCCCTTCATACGTCTCGTGCATTAATGTAGGTAAAGCTATGTAAAATAATGTGCTCTTGTTTGCTTAGTTACACTGCACAGAAGTGACCCCTTGCTCGTCTTGCTGGGTTAAGGTCATGTTCTCATCTGCTGCTGTGTTTGTCTTTCTTTAATAATCTCCGAGGCTATGACAGGTGACCAGATTAATTCCAAACTAGACTGACACTCTGCAGTAACCTTGCATGTAGAAGACAGCTTGGCATTATTAGGAAACGGAAGTCAAAGGTTTAGCAAATATAAAGGCACCATTACAACAACAAAAAATAGAAAAAACAAGCAACTTCAAAAGCAATAGCTATGGTGTTGTACATGTAAATACTATGATTTGTTATCCCCTGAAACGTCTATCCTCTACGTTTGCAAAACCAGAGCTGTTGAAGTTGCCATTCCTTTGTATTCGATTCTTTCCCACTGAGAGAATTCCTGATGATTTGAGTTTATAATGTCTGTCAGATTACCGAAATCAATGTTTGCCTTGCAGCCTTATTTTTGTTGTCATTTCTCAATCCATCACATAGCCTATACATGCAAGAAAGCGACCATGTCGCATATGCTTAGCCACAAGGAATGCTTCTTTGTATTGGATTGATGCTTCCTTTCTGAAAAGAAATATCACTATGTCCTTCAACAAAGCATGTACGCCCTTACCTCCCTCCAGAAAGATTTAAAACAATTGCCCCACCTTGCAAGAAACAAAATCTGTTTGAAAAAATGTTTTCCTGTAACGTAAATACACTATAAATATAAACATTATCATGAACCTGACACAAGCAAGTAAACCGTGGGCCGATATTACGAAGTTGGAGATAGCCTTGCCGGTTTTACAAGGCTACCTCCAAACTCGCATCCGGGTCCGGCACCTGCGAATGGGCAATTACCAGGCTATTCCAGTGCAGCCGGACCCAGGTGCCGAGCCCAATGGGAATGGGGAGTGGGAGCACCAGTACAGTTATTAACGGTACTGGTGCTACCATCATGTTCCGCTGGCGCGGGCCGGTATGGCCACCTGGTGGCTGCTAGGGCACCCGCGAGCAGAACTCCTAGTATGGTGGTACGGTAGCAACGGTGCTGGTAACGATACCGGCGCCATTGTGGCCTTACCGCCATACTTGTAATGAGGCCCAATGACTTTATCAAACATGCCCTACCTTTTTCGATTTGACAACTGTATGAACGCTGTTTCAGTTACAATGTAATGGCCAATAATCTGCATCATATAAAAGTTGATCATTATGTATGATGAGCCTTTTTATTGTTTTATTTAACCACTCTAACCTTGGCAGTAGTACGTTAACAGAAGGCAAGTTCTGATAACAAAAACATCAATTTATCAAACATTAATACAACAAAAGTAATGCTGCATAAATGTAGAACATAAATGATGAAGTGGCATAAAAACAAAAGTTCTTACAAGCAACATACATCTCTCTCCATAACTTAGTAGTCCTGTATTCTATTCTACAAAATTAATCATGCTATAACATAACCTTCCCTATGATCAAACACCTGCAATTTCCCCAAAATAGCATATAGTCAGTGTATAGCCAATGCAATAAACTAGTCAGTGTTGAGAAATCTTGCTCATGCATGCAACATCCTAGAACTCTCCCACCAGCCTAAACAGTAGCCCTAGCTTCCACAGACTGTTTTATTCTGCAACAGACACATTAGCATGATGCACCATGCTTTACAGGAAGCCAATTGTCACCAGAGTCCCTATACTCAGCTAAAGATTTCTAAAGCCAGACCTGAACACGACTGGTATTTGGAACTTGGGCCACATCAGTATTTTTATTGGGTTGTACATGATTTCATGGATTTGTTTTTGTTCAAGTACTTATTTTCGAACTGAATTCAAACATTCTATAGTGGAGGGCTCCCCAAGGCATCCCAGACCACACCCTCACTGAATGTAAGTGCTCTTGTGGAGACCTTAAAACTCCTAATGATCACAAATAGGTCACATCGAGTGGGAACCTTGAGGATGCCCAAGGCTGGCAATGGCTGCAATGCATGATAAGCCAAAAATGCCCTCCCCAGTGATATATTAAAACGCTTAGCTGGAACACTAGGGGCTTTAACCACTGGGTCCAACAAGGTGGGTGCCGCCATTATCTTACAACATGTGACATATTCGACATTGCAGGAGACTTGGGTTACCTTTGACATTGCACTAGACGGATAGGTAATATTTCAAATGCTTGCACTCAAAGGAGATCGCCGATGACACACTGGCGGGCTCTTGATTGGAGTCAGAAATTACTACAACCCCAGACCAATATTACTGGGATCCACAAGCAGCTAATTATTAACAGTCAAAATCTCTGTCCATGATGAAGGGACGCCACAATATAATATGCTGGTCATAAACATCTATGACCAGCCTGGTATGGATGTTGCTGATGGGTTGTTTGAAGAATTAGATTCAGTTCTGTTGGTGTGGTGCACTAACTATTCCAATAACACAGTATTTCTGTGTGGTGACTGGAATTCTAGATGCTTCGACCGTGAAGGGGGAGCCACATTAGAAAATGTGTTTGAGCAATGCATTATGAAATGTGGAAGATCCAATAACAGGGGTACACAGTGGCTTGGATTCCTAGAGGATTGGGAACTTACACTGTTGAACAGACGTCCCATGGGAGACCAGCCAGGAGATATGACCTGGTCCTTGGGCAATAAAGAGGCTAGCCTGGATTACATGGCCGGGAACCCAAGGTTATTGGAATGAGTTACATCACTAAAAGTGTTACCAAATGATCATAGTGACTATGCAATGCTCCTCTTAGAATTCAAATCCCTGGAACACACTGAGAAGGTTACCATCTGTAGGGGGGCCATGGCCAATCACGCAAAAATCGCATCAGTTGGACTCCAAAAAATATTGCTAGGATGTGTGAGGCAGCTTTTCCTCTTGGTATGGTTGATCGTACTAACTTTCGAGGCAAAGACCAGACGGTCATTGAACTTTGGAATCAAAATTTGACCCACTCAATTGACCAATCCACAATCACCCCAGCCTTGCATGGGAATGATAGGGCTAAGATACCATTGAACATAAAAATATGCGATGGCAAGCGTAGCATGCGTTGAACGGTAAGAACACTAATTGCCCAGGGACGGCAGCTTGGCTGTGTATCCTCAGTTCTACCAGCTATAAAAACAGCTAAGGTGAATTTCCAATGGTGGCTCAAACATCATCGCCAGTCTGTACAGAGGACGGCCTGGCAGCAATTTGTCCAGGCCATCACTACGCAAGATTCTCAAGGAAGAGACAGTTAGGGTGACAAGCTGGATAAGACCCTTAACTCCATCTCCAGGGCAGAATGGGTGGCCTACATCTCTGAAAAGTTCTACACCCCCAAAACAGCCACCATTGTGATCAATAGGTCACTGTTGGAGTGTATCGCCAAGCTGAAGTCCTCCAGAGCCACGGGCCTGAATGGCCTCGCCAACATAGTAATAAAGAAGGACCCTGATAACTGGGCCCAGATCCTTCTGATCCTGTACTCTAGAGTGTGTAGAGCATGTGAGATACCAGCCTCTTGTCAGCAGTCGGTTCAATTCCCATTTTTAAAAAAAGAGTTTGCATAAAAAATCTCTAATTACCGACTGCTATCCATGCTGGATATCATGGGGAAGATTTTACCTCTATGGTACTCAGAGAACTAGTGTTGGGCCGATGACAACAAGGTACTTAACTGGCGTAGACCATTTTTTTGGTCTGGCTTGGGCACGTCCCACAACATTAGGGTCTTGGACCATCTTATTCAGACGTAGATTTCCAGAGCACATTTGACCAGGTTAATAGGGACATTCTGT
The DNA here is from genome assembly GCF_040938575.1 of Ambystoma mexicanum. Taxonomy (NCBI): domain Eukaryota; kingdom Metazoa; phylum Chordata; class Amphibia; order Caudata; family Ambystomatidae; genus Ambystoma; species Ambystoma mexicanum. The sequence goes on from NC_090934.1 coordinate 521,744,059, forward strand.
GGCTTAAGCTCCAGGCCTTGCAATGCCCTGACTGGATCATACATATCCTGGTCCTTCCACATAGCAACAACAGTCCCACAGTCTGCTTGGACCAAGGGGGTGGAGTCATGGACCCAATTCCTATAAAAATGGGAGTAAAACCAGGATGCATTGCGGTCCCCATACTATACAACTTGTATATAGCTGATATTCTCCCTCGTCTGCTTAGGGTTGCTAACTGCCCACCAAGGATTGGAGATCGTCCCTTGGGGGTATGTTATATGCAGACAATTTGGTATTGTTTGACCATACTTATAAAGGTATAAAGATTCTTCTTAACAAACTCTCTAAGTATGCGTTAGAATTGGGCTTGACCATCAACCTTGAAAAGACTACCATTATGTTGGTCACCAGGAATACTGTAAACAGGACTAGGATGGACACCACAATTGGTATTATTGAGTATGCCATGTCCTATACGTATCTGGGCTTGGAAATCAGTTCTCGTGCTGATTACGAGCAGATTGTGGCCAACAACATTAAAAAGGCGAAGCAGCTAACACTCCAGATGCGCAAGTTTGCTGGAGGACATGCAAGTTTCTCCCTGACAGGTGTCATACTGCTATATAAGCAATGTGTCACTCCATCTCTACTGTATGGTCTAGAGGCTATTGCCATGCAGGATTTCTCCTGGTTGAATAAACTGGAGGACTCTTCTGGCGTGCTATGTTGGGTATGTACCCCTCTTGTTTGATGGAGTAATTGTGCCTCAAACTCAGACTCACTTCTCTAGGGGGCATGGCAAGCCAGGCGAGAGGTTGTTTTTATCTAAAGACTTTATCAAACCAAGCCTGTGAGCTACTGGCAGCAATTGGCAGGAACCATGATTCTGCAAAAATATATAGACGCTCCAATTTTAGAAAACTCAATGAGCAGCTTTTTGAAGAGATTAGTTGGTCCCCCGACTTTGGCAGAGGTACTCCTTTTATCTACTTAAAGAAAGCCTTCGAAAACATTTAATTAGTGGGACTGGTGTAGTAACTACACCCACCTGGCCAAACTAAAAGGGTACGAAGATGTATCTCATGTGGTGCACCGGTATAGGAAATTGCAGCCTTACTTGTTCCTATGCCCTGATCCGGCTATTAGGACTTTCATGTCTAGGCTTCGAACCAACCAACTTCCGGTTAGATCAATAACAGGACATCAAACTGGCCTCCTGCCTCACAGTAGTTATTGCTGTATCTGTGCTGCTATAGATAAGCCGGAAACTTCCAGGCACATGCTCACGCAGTGCGCAATGCTGGGACACATAGGCATGTGTAACCTGGGGACTTTAGTTCATAGTTATGAGGCGAATCTTACTGACCCTTTCTGCGATTACTGCCTTAATGCAGACCATATTGCCACGCAAATCGCTCTGTATCGTGTGTATGTTCAAACCCCTTTGGTTGATTGAGGAGGGCCTACTTTTTAGGCTCGGTTGGCATTCGGCAGTGAGAGCAGTAGAACGCCACGCTAACGTTATAGCTGAGTATTAAGTCAACTTTGCAATAGTGAATGACTCCTGGTATGCTTGGTTTAGAGCATGTGAACTTGAAAGGAGCCCGCTGGGTTATTATTTGGCTGGTATGAAGTTTAGCTTTGGCCCTTTGGCATGTTTAGGAGCTTAAAGAGAACTAATCAGCCCATTATTGTGTACGTTTTTGTTCACTAAAAATATGCATTAACCAATTATTCACTTATAGGGAGTGATTTCCTTTTCTTTATGATCATTTATGTCCATTTTATCATAGCAACATCACCAATTGTATACGTTTTAGGGTTTGTCACAATTTAAATATAGTGATCAATATGTATCTTAATATTTGAATTCTAATGTACTGTAGTGATATTTGAGCACTTTGTCTGTACGTACTGATAAATATTGATGAGAGAATTTTGAGCACAGATCCCAAATGTTATTATACTTAATAACATTCTTTGTGCATTCATATGCACTTATATGTATATATATTTCATACATTGTGTACGTTTCATATACTTTTTATATCAGATTTTATATTGTTTCCTTTTGGTTTTAAATTGTGTATATTGAGCAATTGTTTGCCATCAGATTCTATTATTCTTTGTATGTGAATTGATTGATTTGTGTAAAGTTCTTGATTGAACTAAATCACAATAAAGAAATTATTGTTATAATATTCTTGGAATCCTTCACAGCTGAGGTACAAAGGTGCTTAGACAAGGAAGTTGAATTAAACACCAAGTGGCAAGAAAGACTATTTGATCTTGCAAGAAGAGAGACGGATGAGAAAAGTGTCATGATGGTTGCTATCCTGGAGTCAGTCAAGTGGCTCAGAGATCTACCCTGGAATTTCTCTACTATCCAGACTCAGACAGCGTTCAAGTGCAATCATGAGCCTTCACAAACTAAAACAACTTCAAGTCAAAAGAGCTGATCCCTCTTTCAGTTCGGCATCTTGTGTTGATATCTCAATCTGTCAAAGCATCATAAATTTTCACACTTAATTCTTCAATACTAGAATCTCTCTCAACTACTGAGGGAGATCCTGAGTGTGTAATAGTATCAGACCCATCTATATCTGCTTCTTCAGCTGAACTGTCAACCCAGCCTTTCGCAAAGCAAGAGATAGATAATTTAAAATCTAAGATAGGCTGAAGTCCCAAAACCTGGAACAAAATCATTGAACCCAAATGTTTTCTCTATTATTGACCTGCAAATTAAACCAAATCCAACACTGAAGACATCAGGAGCCAAGCTGCCGAAGAAATAAAAAAATCAGCAAGCTGCGAACAAATCCAAGTCCAATGGTTCCCAAGCATGTCTAAGAAGCCTAGACCTCTTAAGCCTATGTTGCAATCCAATAATTTCGAGGCAAGTTGTCAGAAAATAGGTTGAAATTGTCAAACTCAACAAGGCGACGTAGCCAGATTGTCATCTGACAAGGAGGAGATTGTGTTCTCATCAGATGAAGGAAACATTTCCAAAGCTTTAGTGTATCTGACAGTGCACTATGACAATGAATCTCAATGCAGCGATGAAGCAATGAACCTACCAGTTCATAGTACAACAATGACTGGTACTTATCTTCATCACAAACATGAGAATGCAAACCCCATGATTCCAGAACTAATACATACTAGTGCCATACACAGCATCAAAAAGAACCTAACACATTGTTTCAAACACTTCAGCAGAGGTGTCTGGCCCTCCTAAGAAAACTTTTTCATCCAAACATACCATCTCACCAGACCCTTGTGATCGTGCATCTATAACCAAATTCTGAAGGAGTCTTCCACATGCACATTTAAAACCAAAACCTCTGACAGTAATAGTTCAGAGACTGTTAGAGGTGGGTTAATCTTAAACTGAGCAAATGTTATGAAACTCTTACATCACAGTCCTAAACTGCCAGCTACTGTCTCAGATGACAAAACATTGTTCAGTTCGTGAATGAGTCCCGTCTTGATTGGGAAATCCTCCATGTTACCTCAAAGTTGGTGCAATCCACATTGTTGAGCCCAGCAGAAGATGTGTTGCCCTATGGCTTCGAATTAAGTGATGAATTCAATCTTCTGCAAAAACAGTTATTTAACACAACAAACCTAACCGCACTGCGACCTGAAGGAAATAAATCCCAGAATTTGGATTAAGTGTCAAATACTCAAATTACTTTGAATAGAGAAAAACAGCATGGAGACAAATCCTGAGGCCAAACAACGGTGAGACTAAGAGCTACTGTTGATGTTAATAATTACACTACTAGAGAATTAATGAAAGCTTGTCACTATGCACCTCTACAAGGCCATCACATGGACTGGTCATTGATTGCCTCATCTCTAGCAACCTCGTGTCCAGGATAACTGATCAACAGATTGAGAATAAAGGCAATGACAATTAGATACTGGAACACCTGAGGCTTTATTCATGTTTTTAATGAAGACACAATGGGATTTTCAGCATATTACATTGCTTGTTTCCAGGAAACTTGGATCTGGATTAAACCAATATGTGAGGGCTTTGAGGTCTTCTTAAATCTAGCCCCTAGAGGTGCTGGTGGACGCCCTCATTCTAATGTGTCAACATTGATAAAACTGGGACGAGGCTTAAAGGTAGTGGAAGAATGGAATCCCAACCCATTGAGACAGATTCTAGTCCTTGACTGGATAAAACCGCCATCCTTCAAGAAACAAACAATGATTGTCTTTAATCTATGCTGGAATTCTGCCAAAATTGGTTATGCCAATTTCTTAGACACAGTGACAGCATTAATTGATGACTCTCACAACCCTTTCATTGACCTACACATAATCACCTGTCGACTTTAAACATCATGTGCTTGAGTAAAGAAGGTACTATGATCAATCAAGCAGACTTAAAGACCAGAGCAGTCATGTGGAATCGAGATTTGTGTGCTCGGGACTTCTTTATGTTAAACTGTCATGTAAAGGGAAACATGCCGGCCAAACCAACCTGGTCCCGTAATGATGAACAAGCTGGCCTTGACTATTATTTTGTCTCCAGGAACGTCGAGGATCTGATTGATTCCTTAGTAATCAACCAAACTGGAATTTTGTCTCCAGGAACGTCGAGGATCTGATTGATTCCTTAGTAATCAACTGGAACTAGTGATCACCATCTTTTGACAATAGTATGGCAATATCCTCAAATTTGTGCTGAAGTCAAGACCCTGTCATCCATGCAAGTATCCTATGGTGGTAATAGATTGAGACTAAACTCTTCAGAAATCTATATTATCACCAAGAAGTATCATTTGAAATATTTTGCTGAAGAGACAAAGCTGGAATATACTCACATTTTATTGGCCTTCAAAGACTATTGTGTGAAAGCCAAGGGGCAGCCCTGTTTTAGCCCCTTGAAGCTGTATAATTTCTCAGAAAGTGTGCCATCCTTTGACAACCTCATTTGAATTCAAGTTGACAAGTACACAAAATGCATGGTGAAACCAGAACAAAAGCCCAGCGAGCAGGAAAACAGCACTACAAGAACTGGCTGATATCTTCCAAGGCCCTTAGGTATCAATATGATGACAGACAAATGTTGAAAACTGTCTGCCTGTAGAGTTCTTATGACCTGTATGCAATGTTAAACAACTATTTAGTTGTTCAATTAGCGTCCCTTGCTAAAGCTGTCCCAGAACACCTATGATGATCTCATTTCACAACACTATTTGCACAATCCGCAAAATTGGGTGCATCCGTGGAAAATCGTCTTACAAGAGATCCCTGGCTGATCGAGATAAAAAGGGATGACGTAGTAACCCTGATAAAAGGACTGAGCTCTTCCCACACTCCAGGACCTGATGGACTTACAAACGCTGCCTTAAAACAAAATCCCAAAACCTTGGCAGCATTTTTCATGCTGGTATTTATCGATATTCTGTCCACTAGAAGAGTACCAGCCTCGTGGAAAACTGAACGGATCATTCCCATATTTAAGCAAGGAGACAAAAACCATGCAGCTAACGGGCAATAGCTTTATTAGAAACCTTGGGAAAAATCTTTGGCACCCTTCTCTTACACCATCTGCAGGCACGGGGGCGAAGAGGTCAGGTCAATTAGACTCTAGGCAGTCTGTTTTTTTCAGAGGTGTGGGCACAAATCTAAACCTATTCTTGATAAATGTAGTGAAGTTAAAGGCTATTAGGACACGATTGAAGATATACCCTGTTTTTGTGGACCTCAAACAAGCCTTTGACAGTGTTAGTCAAGAGAGGCTGTGGAACAGCTCTACCCTGGGAATGACCGGGAGATTTGATCAAAGCGATAAAAGCTGTGTACTTGTCAACTTGAATTCAAATGAGGTTGTCAAAGGATGGCACACTTTCTGAGAAATTATACAGCTTCAAGGGGCTAAAACAGGGCTGCCCCTTGGCTTCCACCATAGTCAACATTTACCTATCAGATATGGGTGCGTGCCAAGAGGCAGCAAGAGCATTTCTACCTAAAATAAATGGCACAATGCTGCCATGGATACTCTATGCTGATAATCTAGTCATCATAGATCTGACAATAATTGGCTTACCGAGGCGAATCAATACCCTCAAAGCCTATATGAAAGAAAATGGGCTTTGAGGTAATGTCAAGAAAACAAAAATAATGGTCTTGACGAGCATGCAGTGTAAATCCATGTCTAAAGAAAGATGGTACTTGGGAAATCAAGAACTTGCCAAAGTCCAGTCATTCACTTACTTGGGGATACATATTGGCTGTAGTGTTAGTGAGAGTGGATAGATAACTGTGCTTTGATCCAATTGCACATCCCTAGCATCCCAGGCACTATTGCTGAAAAAGAAATACTGCAAATTCACCATGTGTCCTCTTAAAACCTACTACAAGGAGATTGTTATGCCCATTTTCATATATGGCGCAGAGGCAGCTGTAAACCTATCATGGCATTTTTGGGACCTTATAGAAGGGGCCTTTTGGAAGAAAGTATTGTGGCTTCCCTTGAGTATTCCTATCTCATCTGTGAGATTCGAACTGGTCAATAGTCTTTAAATTTCTATGGAAATAAATGGCCTTACACGGTAAATGTGCCATGTGTGATGACCTTGCACCATTTCAAATTCTACATAGAATTGCTCATGAAGGTTCTGACTGACTATTCACCAGGTGGAAACAATCTTGTCGAGATCTGTTGTATTTTTTGGACTTGTCGAAGATCTACTAATAACAAACCCAGAAAAGGTATCAATACCCAATTCTCTAGACGCTCCTATAAACTATCATTATTAGTAGCTCATGAAAGGCGACTCATTGGCGAACTTCCAATATATTTGTCTACATTTCCGTGTCCAAAGCGAAGAGACTGGTTTATGAGACTACACCTGAATGTCCTCCCTCCCCGAGACGTTTTGGGTACTAGAGGTCAAATCTCTAAGGTTCAGATACATTGCTGATACTGCCAAAAAAACAATCAGGTAGAAATTGTGAAACAGCTGCTTCTTGAATGCCCAACTTTAATATCAGTGAGAACTAATTTCTTAGCTGAGATGTGTAATAATCTAAGAACCCTGTTGTTGCATGAGTGTTGGCCATTATTCCTAATTGGAGATAATCCTTCAACGATAATGGGTGGGACGCAAGTTAATGCAAGAGGTTCTTAATCTGGCTGATGGGGCGAATGTGTGAACAATTTTAAATATGAAAATCTTAGGAATTGTACAATGTTTGTTTTCGTGTTTGTCCTAAATTAGAGAGAATGACGAAATGTGATATTGGGATTATGCTGTGCAGAAGAGTTTGAAATTAAATTCTATGACAAGTTAGTAATAAACTGAACCATAAATAAAAATAAATAATAGGTATCATAAATGATGGGCAATATTCTTCTTTCTTCTTCATATTCTTAATTCTTCCCACATTGTTCCTGGGAGCCTATCTAACATGAGTTGCACAATAGATGCAAGTCTATTGTCTTCATGTGAAATTTTGAGAAATGCTGGACCCTAATCTATAGTTCTTGTCTGCACTTCATTTTCCTTGTTCTCGTTTCTAGCCATTAGGTGAGTCTGCATGCACGGAACCTCTTCTCTTGCTTCTCTTGGATGAATCAGCACACACTGAACTACTTATCTTGCTTCTCTTGGGATGTCTACAGGAGGGATCCATGTTTCACCTTCATAGGGTTTAACGTAGTATAGATGTAGCCACACTCTTCGCCCCTTCAATTTCACAGCAGTGGGTCTAGTGTCTTCTACCTCATATGGGCCCTCAAAGTGGGGCATACTCCAGATGCGTATACATTTGCACATTAGCACCTGGTCACCTGGATTAAAATTTGGAGGTTTCAGCAAATATTCTGTTTCGGAAGGTTGATTGTCTTTGTCACTTCATTATGACCCCTCCCTTCTGTGCTTGATAAGTTGAGACATGAAAGAAACACTTGCAATCATTGCTGTTAGGTAATCATGCATCTCATCGCCTAATGCCTTTGCTACAGTGTGGGCATCTGTTCTTACCCTAGTTGGAGGAGTCATTGGGGCTCTCATACAGCCTCTAGTCACCAACTCATGAGGAGTTAGATTGTGATCTGAACCAGGCTGATTTCTCAGAGCATATAAGGCTAGGGGCATGCAATAGAGCCACCCCTTTTTCAGAGATATGTTTAACTTGAGTGTGCCCTCCTTTAACACTCCATTTAATATCTCACAGGTTTCATTCACCTGTGGGGGTGATAAGCAGAACAACATGTGTGTTTTATACCTAATAGAAGTACTATCTGTTCAAATAGTTCATTTACAAAATGTGGACCCTAATCAGACCGCAAAACCTTGTACTTCCCCCACCTGGGGAACACCTTGCACACAGGGAACTTGGCAGCGCACAGGGCATCAGGGTATGTGCATGGACCTGCCTCTATCCATCTATAAAAATGACATACTACGACCAGCATATATCTGTAGCCTGTGCATATCTGTAACCTATCTACATAATCTATATGTAGATGCTGAAATGGTCCGTTTTCATCTAGGGATTGCTGTTTGCAAAGTGTGCCCTGCAGTACATTTCTGGCACACAATGCATTTTACAATGAACTGTGCCACATGTTCTAATAGATTGGGTGAGAACCACTCTTTTGTAATTGTTGCAACTAGACTCTCTAGAGTCATGTGTGCTTGGTAGGAAAGCTGCTACAGCGCTACTCTCAATTGTTTCAGTGGCATGACTGGCTTTCCAGTACTATCTGGTCTCCAAATTGCCTCGGTGTGGGATAAGAAACACCTCTGCTTTTTCCATAAATCCTATTCTTCTTGTGGAGCTCGACCTTGTAATTCAATTAACTGGACAAGAGACAGCATGTTAAAATCCTCCTTTGCTAAGATGCATTGTGCTGTCATCTGGTTAACATGTTCTCTTTCCAAACTAGATGTGGGTGGATAATGGCTGCTATTTTGGCCTCTAAATCTGTGGCTTCATTTCCGCAGGAAATTAAGTCTGCTCTCTTAGAATGTGTTGAGCATTTCATGACAGTTAGGGTCAAAGGAGACTTAATGCTTAAATAAGCCTATCCAATATGGCCACATGTTGCACTAGAGTGCTGTCTGCATGGAGGAAGCCCCTGCTTTTCCAGTGTGACAAATCTGCATGTAGGTTGACGTCAGATAGGCAGACTCAGAGTGCATCATCACTTCCTCATTCTCACATCTTTTCAGGGCTTCAATGAGCACCACTAATTCAGCAGCCTTTTTTAAATAATTTGAAGACAACCTCATGCTTATTACAACCTCAAATTCCCCTTCTCTATTCAATTCCACTACTGCTGCTCCAGTATGCCTTTCCCCAATAGTATGGTGAATTTATTAAGAACTGTCAATGAAGACAATTTCCCCCCTCCCGAGAGTGTTTTCTCTAGCTTAGGTAATATCATTATAACAGTCATTATACGTTTTGCAATCATGTACATAGTCATTCTCTCCTACTGGTTCTGCTATAAACATTGCTGGGTTTACTGTTTTACATCTAATAATTTTGATCGCTGGGTTAGAAATAATCACCTTTTACCCCGATGCTCTTTGTGTGGTCAATGTACTTTTGGGCTTCTCTGAGATTGCGAACAATGCATGCTTGACAAATCAAGTCATTAGGCTCCCCATTGTTATACTTGAAGTTTTTTTTAATGGGAATGCAGCAGCAGCTAAAGATTTCTCACAGGGATACAATCCCTTCCTTACTGGATCTTAAATCCCACTGTAGTATGCCAAAGGTTAATGTCCATGTCCTAATATCATTTTCTGTGTAAGAAATGCTGTCATGACTTCCATTTGAACGGGAGAATAGATACCATTCTTCATTATAGTATGGGATTCCCAATACAGAGCAGTACTGATTGCCTTTTTAAATTCTTCAAACCCTTCAGTCATCTCATCTGTCAATATTAGTGTGCTCTTATCTGCCCGTGCTTCTTTGAGTCTGTTTAAAAGTGGTAGAATGTGTGGACTGTAATCCAAAACCCAGGCATGCAATAGTTGCATAAGCCTAGAAACTGCAGCATTTCCCTCACTTTTTTTACGTGCTATGTTTTTCATGATTGCTTTTGCTCTTTCAGGTGTCCCTTGTCTCCCTTTGTGAGAAATAAACTGTCCTATGTACAAGGCTTCTTCCTGACGATACTTATTGTAATTTCTACTTGTCTACCTTATTTCCTTTCTCTGAGAGTATAGTCATGAGTTGAACTATGTCGTCTCTATATCTTTCTTATGTCTCACTACACACCGAAATGTCATCCACGTACTAAATTATTGCACGTTTGAGTTGGACATTATCCAAGCCCATCTGGAGGACTCTGTAAAAGATCAAAGGGGACTCACAGTACCCCTGGGACAATCACGTATGTTTCAGGCACATATTTATATACGAGGAAGTCAAATCTTGCGAGTTTGTAAGAAGGGGAATAAAAAAAATGCATTCCTCAAATCTACAGCTGTGAAATGTTTGCCTTTGGATGGGATGTTACACAGTATAGTCGCAAAATTTGGAACTACATGGAACTCAGCTTCCACTATATTGTTTAGAGGGCGAAGGTCCTGAATAAATCTCCACAACCCCCCCTTTTGTTTCCTCACAAGGTACACATCCTTGTTACATGATGAGTCTGTTTGCTCCAACATGCATTGCTTCATTAAAGTGGAAATGGTCTCAAATATACCTTCATCTGCCTCTCTGGGCATGGGGTATTGCTTTGCTCATGGTAAAAGACCTCCTGGTTTTAATTTTATGTGAACTGCACCTATCCCTTATAATCTTCCCACATCATATGAGCTTGTAATCCATAAAATCTCTGGTACTTTCTCTAAGTCTTCCTGAAAGAATGGCAGTCTTCTTTTTACCAACGGCATTCTGTGCAGAATTTCTATATGCTTCCTTTTGATCCAATAAGTAATACTTATAAAAACACTAGTTCATCATCAGAGTAGTCATCTCTAAACAGTTCTTTGTCAGTCAAATCTGTCAGCCTATATCCTTCACTGAGTGCTATCATTGTCCTCCATGTCCTTCCTTCATCATGTCCCATGAAGCATCACCCTTTCTTCTCTGACCACTGCTGCTTCTAATTCTCAGGGAATGATGTGCCCTTCTTCATCGTCCATGGGGATTTCTGATCTGTACAACAATTCCTCAGGTAGTCTCAATATTTTACTTTCCAACCTGGGGAAAGTCACACCATACAAAAATACTTCTAGATATAAAGGTACTCCTTGTAATGCTTTCTGGCCTGTACAGGCTAATATGAACTCTCCCACACTCATATAGTTTATCCCTGGAGTAAAGCATACTATTGCTTCATCAGTAAAATATATCATCATGTTAAGCTTTGTCATTAAGCCGCAATACATCTTTTGACAGCTAACCCTCCTGAGGCCACGGCATTAGTGTCTTATTGGTCGGGCCTCAAACCCATTCCGGATGATATTTCCTTATCTTCACTGTGTATTTCAGCAATGTCCTACACACATGTAGAAGAGGTGTGCCCCACCTGATGACGCATCAGTTTTGATAATTTATTTTATCAAATATACCACACTGGTCAACTGGCACAGGCACCTACAATCATTGTTTATTGTCGCAATCAGAATATATTTTAACTGCTCACTTTTTTTATTTTAGAAATCTATTCAATGGTATTCTGTTTCCTCCTTTTATTACATGCTCTATCAAGTTTTATTATATCATTCTTGTATTATTTATATTTTTAGAGTATCTTCTTTATTTATATTATACTTTACTTTCTTTCTTCCCTTCCTGATTGATGTAAACCTTTAGTCCAAATTTTCACCAATCTCTTAAATTTTTACTATCGTTTTATATTCATTAGTCTAGACACAACAAAAGATGTATATTAACAGTTTTATATCCCCACACGTGTGCACTATTAAAATTTGACTGCATATGCCTTCCTTTACTATCTTAGTAAATGTATCCCTTTTCTTTTTCACTCCATTTTGGAGTTTGATATGCACTCTTCTGAGGGCCGTGCCTCAGGAATCCTTAATACCCTTTACTTCAGTGAGTACCCTCCTGTCCCCTTGGAATCAGGAATCAAGAAATCTATTTTTCTTCATAATATCCCCCAAAAATCCTGTTACTCTTTGCACATATAATTTACAACAAAATTCCTCCCCCTATTTTTGCCACTTTTGTTGTTCTACTTCCGTGAATCTGCTAGAGTCCTCCGGCATCGACTCTGCCTCAACCGACCAGGTAGCCTTCTGTCCATGGGGTACCTACAGGGACTGGACAGGTATTTCATCAAAGGGGGGCCTGTTAACCACACCTTTTTGCACATGACTATGTGTGCCGATCTCCATAGGAAGGTCTGGAGTCTTCTGGCTAATGGTGGAAGTAGCCAAGTGGCCGGGGGTCTGGATCTGGCCTAGTTAAACTAGACCGCAACCATCCGCAGCGCTAACAAATGTGTTCTACCACCTTGAAGCATCTTTTTGTGCTAGATGGAATTACAATTAAGATATCAAACCAAATAATCAGACACACTCAAAGAATATTGCAAAATAGTACTTTATTTTCAATTTAATAAATTAGTGAGACCTGACATACATCGCACTGATGCAAGTACACTTGCATAGCAGCTTAGATTACATGGAGGTCTTATACCACAAAATGTGTCATCTATGAGGTAATTCTAAAATATATCTCCTGACACCATGAGCTGACACCAAACCCTAAGGAAAGTACGTTAAGAACATACGACAAGGTTAACGTCTAGATATATAGCAGCTGTTACATTTTCATATTCTAACTGCCCGTGAACAAAACCACCTGGCCTAGATATGTCAGTGAACAAAAACAAGTGGCCTTGATATGTGATGTCATCAATTACATTTGTGATGTCATGGGTGTTAGTCTTAGCAGTACACAGTGGTGGCTTAGCTTACCATAACAGGTGGATTTCTGGGGTGTTTCAGTTTTACCTGTAACCATAACATCCATTTATTAATTTGTTTTCACTGAATTGCATAGCTTTTTGTCCATCACTGTTAGGACAGTTTTTTCTGAAGTCCAGGACTTAGTAAAACCATTCAACGGAGGCAGTACCAGACTCCACTCTTAGTATAAGGCTGTACCACCTGAGTTCAGGGTAGCGTAGACAGAGCAGCCAGGCTTATCTTAGGAGGGAGAGAGGGCAGTAGACACAATAGAAGTGAAATTGTAATACAAATGATCCAAAGAAACACTGAAACACTATGGGCTTCATTACGAGTTTGGAGGTAGCCATGCCCTTAATAAGGGCATGGCTGCCCCCAAACTCAGGTCCGGGTTCCCTGAATGGGGAAATATCAGGCCATTCCGACCTTGGGGGCCCGGTATTTCCCCATTCAGGGAAGCCAGACCATCCCCATTCCCTTTGAGCCCCATAAGGCTCAATGGGAATGGGGAGCATGCTAACAACCAGTGCGTTACTGACGGGCCCATTGTTAGCATGCCTGCCCCTTTGTGGGAACCGCTAAGGACGTCTGGTAAAACCAGACGTCCAAAGCGGGTCCCGCAAGGGGACCTCATAATAGGGTGGTCTGACCTGGCAGGTGGAACGGCACCCGCTCACAGACCTTGACAGATGCACTGGCACTGTTGCACACATAGCCGGTGCATCGATCCTCCCCATTCCCATTGAGTCCAATGGGACTCGATGGGAATGGGGATTTTCAGAAAAAAATCTACTCTGGCGGTAGCTGTGCTGGTACCGCCAGAGTAATAATGATGCCCAATGACTTTAAGAAACCTTTCAATTATGTTAAAAATCATGTTATTAAAAACGTTGGTTATTACTGTCCTTGTTGCACTTGTCCCCCTGCCCCTCTTTCCCCCAGCAATCATCCCCATCAAATTCACGAAATTTAAATGAAAAACGCTTTGATTAAACTTCCCTCCTCTTCTCCCCTGATCATCATCATCCAGAAATTCAAATTCTCCTATTTATGTTTCCCATTCCGATACCCCATCCCTTTCATAAATCAATTTATTTTTACACTGTAAATGCCTTCTATAGTGTGCTGTATTCTGATTTTAACCCCAATTAATAGTAGGCCTGTCTGGGGTGTCCACACACAAAATGGAGGTACCCGCGAACTGCGCGCAGTGTCCGGATGTGTCAGGTTTTGAATGATGCACTTTTAATTAGTACGCACGAGCACCCTACATATTCCAACCGATGTGTGTCAGTGGACGGATGTCAGCGTTGTAGAAGTTCCTGGATATCATAATGTGACCACACCCATGCAGCATGAGGGCCTGCCCACGAACAGTGTCTGTGCTCCGTGAACAGTTTACAAATGCATTTTCAGCCATTCTAGTGTATTTCAAGTTGAAGTTTAAACCTTCCAGAGCTCCTAGACCCATTCCTCATTTATCTGACAACTTCTTACAACTATTCAAGGCATATTCTTGACTCGGTTGTCCATGGAAGGGACCCATCCATTACTTTCACCCATTCTCAATCTGGCATTCCAGGAGAGAGCACCTGCTTTGGAGAGCTGTTAGGAGAACTTCTTGGAGACCTTATCTGGCATCAATGGCATCTGTTATGGCAAACCCTCCTAACCAACCCCCCCCCCCACCACCACCACCACCACAATCACCATTTGGAGGGCCTGGAAAGAGGAACAGGTGCAAGTATGTAGAAGAGGATGAGGAGGAAGACTAATGTGCCTACCTCCTGTGAGTGGAGTGGGTCCTGGATGTGGTGGTTTTTCACCACCGTTGGGGTGTACCAAAGGCGTGGGCAGTCAAGGTTCGAGTGCAATGTTGTACTGGATTATGTTGGTAAGTATCCATGTGCTGCCAACATATTAAATACAGCAACTGCAACTTAAAAATGGTATACAAATCTTTTCCATTTGCTTTTATTTTCATTTACAAAAAAAGTTACACACAGAGCTCCTATAAATGCACATATGCATTCCTTAAGTTTCATGAAAATGCTCCTAAAAAGAAACATTTTTAAAGTCAGCATTTTCCACTTTTCATTCAATACAAATGTCACACTTTCCAACCTCACTCATTACGTCCCTTATACTGCCATCATTCTCCATCTGCTCAAACATATCTGTATACCGCCAAAGTATTTATATACAAAACCTCACCTTATATGTAAAGTACTCTTTTCTCTCAATCTCTACTATAAGACACTAAACAATGCTGCAACAACAATCCACCATTTCATCACCACTAGGCCACAGTTTCCCTATTCTTTAAAAATACTGCAACATAATACAAATACATTGCACCACAAACACAACACTTCTTTTAGTAAAATCAGCAGCACAGAAATAACCTAGATATGTGCCTTTTTCTCACACCTATGTTTGCCCTGTTCCTTCTAATGTGCAAAATAGGACTACTTATATTCCAATTATTCTAACAACATTGTTAACACACTTTAGTACACCACCCATGACACAATTTCATTAACTCTTTTCCCAACAGCTCCTCCTACATTAATAAATACCAACCTTGGTTACTTAAATTACTTCACCATTACCACATATACCCACTAACTTTCTTTTACAATTACAGGAAAGAAGAAGATTGCTGAAGACAGCTGCCGAAAAATAATACCCCTTCACACCCTACAAAGTAAGTACATTAATATACCATGTATATTTATCTAATTGTAACACTATACTTCCACTATTTGTGAGCCTAGAGTATTCTTCTCGAATCAACATTTGTTTAACTCTAACTCATTATATAGCTCCATTCACAATATGTCTATTCCCATCTAAACACCACCATTATAGCACCAACTGTTTCCTCAAAACATCACAATGTCCCTACATATTCAATCACACCACCACTCCTCTACTAACTAACCCAAGCCCATCACACCTCTGCAAACTCTTACTCTTACATCCTTCCCAACCACACCTATTATGCCACTTCACAATAAATCATCACTTTATTAATGTCCACAACCCACACACCCATGAACAATACAGTCGTATACATTCCACAAATATCTTTTTCCCAAAAGACACAACAAAATGCCTACTAAAAAGCAACTCTTTAGAAAAGAAAGAAAAAATAAGCAGATACAAATAAAAGAAAGCCATATAGTCATCCATCTCTAAAACAGTGTATAGAAAACATTAAGACAAAAGAGCTAGTAAACTCACTCAATAAAATTAAACAAACCACCACTAAAGAATGTAAGGCCCATCTTCCAAAAACTAGAAAATAAAAAAGATGTAAAACCAAAAGAAGACCTAATAATGAACCTAACACCATATCTACCAATATTAAAAATAAATGTTCCAACATAGAGTTCTTCACAATCTTATTAAAAAAAGCTGAAAAATCGCAATCTATGCATGAGATTAATCCAGGAAGCTCCAATTGACAGTGCATTTCTACTATAGATACAATTGTTCATATTGATTTTAAACTGAATGAATGCATTAACTAAACTAAACAATACATTACACAAAGTACTTTTAAAGATGGGCAATGCCAACATAGATAGGCTTTCAAACTTCTGTGAAGGTGAATGGATTCACACAAGCAGCACAGAAGCATAGTTCAATGAAGAGGCTTATAAACAAAAAAAAACAAAAAACAATTGCCATAGACAGTAATGGGCGAGGGTATGAAATGATAGGAGACACCACTATGGCAAAAGATACCCTAACAGAAAAAAAACATCCCCAACAAACTTCCAAACAAATTTTCCTTTCCCCCAAACAAACGATCCAGAATATAAATAGACATGCAGCTCAATGCATAACGTACACCAACAAGCCTTAACATTTTTACGACAATTCATCAATCACTATGTGAAACTAAAAGACAAAAGTAAAATGAAAACTTTACAAACCATAGACTCTTTTACAGTGCGCAGCCACACTGGACTTTGAGGACATTAGTTTTCCTGCATTTTAGGAACTGCTTGCAAAAACACCTTCCACCACATCAAAATGTTAGCAATACACCATTTCCGCTATACGGAATCGTGTGCATAGACTATAATATGCAAAATGTCCTGCTCTAGAACTACACAATTTAAATAACATTTTTCAAAATGGAACAGCCAATGAACTCCTTCGAGAAATAGAGCATATCAAAGTAAATATTTTGGAACGGAAATTGACTTACAAGATTCAGTTACTTCAGAAAACATTAGTGAAAAACTCACAAACACCAACCCCCTAACCAACACATACAAAAAAGAAATAGTTAAGTTTTAACACACATCTGCTGAAATATCAGACCAAGTATGTGTCTGTTTTCACAGAATGTTTTACAAAAAGAACACAAAAATGGTAGATATGGCCTACAAAATAGAGGACAATGAGGAATCCCAATGGTTCCAATTAACTTTATATATAACAGCAGGACATAAACAAAATAACTGACCCCTCAATAGTTTGTATGTACTGCAACACAAAGCTTGATAATAACGAAATGCCATCACATGCTATCACTAATAACTTCCAAAGGCTCTCCAAAAACTTAGCTTGTGTGCGAGCTTTATAATCCAAAAATTGCACCTATTTCAAGCTATAATAAACCTTCAACTGAAAACAACCGAGTTGCCTCCATCTGAATTACTAAAGGGTGTCCGTGGCAAAGTACTATATTTGCCATTAGATTGTAAAGAAAATGTAGAAACTCTAAGGATAAAATGACCAATAGATCAGTCTTTGATTGTACTACTTAATGCTGTACCAACAAAAGACGGACACATTTGGCTACAACTAGTTGACATAAACACAGTTAGACAAGCCCTACAATATCTAAAAGAAAACAATTAAAACTACAAGGATATAAACATAGGGGATAACTTAAAATAAACTGTTAGGCAGAATCACCTGCAGTACCCATTGGGAGCACTACAGGTAATTAGGACTACAAGGGTAAGCACAATTTCACCTTTGGAACAAGCCTGTATTACACATTAAAGTGGTAGCGATGGCTGAACAGACACACTTATCTGAAGAGTTTAAGTGAGCAGTAGAACAAGTTTCACAAAGGACCCACCAATACAGTGATTCCCCCTCTCCCCTGCTGATCTGTTCTCTGTTGGCACTGTGCACCTGGCCACCCTCTGTCTTTTGGGCCCAGGTACCTGCTCATCCTGCCACCCTCCCGCACTGCCTCCGGGCCACCCCTTCCACTCGGGTCTGTATCTGCACCCATGCAGCCCCCCCTTTTTTCTTCCTGCCCTTATCAGACCTACCCTGTCTGCTGCCTTAAACCTAGGACTTGCAAATTGCTGGCTGCATTACCACTGTTTGTTGCCTTTATTATTTATTTATTGTTATTTATCTATTTCTCCTCTGCTTCGCGCTTTCCACCTCTCCCCCCTTCCATGCACTTTTCCCCTCCCCCTATCCCATGCACTTGCGCGTTCTCAATGTCACTGGGCCTAGTAAGATCGCTGTTTTGTTCTCCCCTGTTCCCCTCCCTTGCCTTGTCACGCTCTGACACACTTGTGTACGAGCGTGATTTGAGCTATCGTTGTTAGCGATCACAAAAAACCTTGGTGGTTGATCTAAACCACTGCCACCAGCCATTTAAAACAGGAAAAAGGTATCATTTTACTGTTACATGAGTGTTTTGACTCAGGGACAGCTAAGCAACCCCTCCAGCACTCTATAGGAAGATAGAGTGTGCTGGGACATTACAATTAAAGAGACTAGTAAAGTCAATTGAACTTTACATGCCCTGGGAGACAGTATTCAGTGTCAGGGAAGGTATTTAAACCTTGGAGAGTCTGAAAGACACCCCTGTGCCACTGCACTTAAGGTGCTGTGTGACACACAGAAAAAGATGATGCCATGGAGTATGCTTTTAAAACTCCAGTACCAAAGAACATAAAAGTAAAACACACACAAAATACATGGAAGAGTGGGAAAAAAAGCTTGCACTCTTCCCAGGTAAATAAATCAAATCCTAGTAATCCAGCATAGTTGCTAGGGGTTTCAAAGATAAGGGAGATTACATTTGGAGAATTCTCCGTAACAGAAACCACCCAAAACATGCAAGATTAATGAACAACTGGCCAATTTGAATGTGTAGATCCTGTTACTGCAGCCAACATTTTAAAATATAAAATTCACCCACTACACTACAAAGACACCATTGAAGATGCATTAGAAACATATCAAATGCGTCAAGCCAGAGGATCGCCAATGAGCATATGGGAAAAAAGTCAAGAAGCATGTTCTTTTCCTCTACTCTTTCCTACAGGAAAATTGAGGAAGATATTTTGAAAGGTCCACACAAATGATTGCATCGGAATATAACTCTTTACAAAAATATTCTGAAGACCCCAGATTCAGACAAAATATAGAATACATTTTCCACCTACTGTTCGAAAGTGAACAAGCAACTCTCAGGGTAATTCATAGAATTTCGCAGAAAAGTGTCGCAAGCGGCTGGCGCAGAGTGTCCGCGTGCGATTGTGTGCACCAGGCACGTGCGCTAAAACCGATTTCCGCGCACAGCGTATTCATGGATTCCATGCTCCCAAACCAGCCGTGGCGCAGAGAATCGCAGCGACCCTGCAGCAGCGCCAGTAACGCCCCCAAGAACGCCCTCGCGCAAGGAAAAGCCATCAACATCGCTAAATCATAGCAAAGGGCTGCGCTAACCCTGGACCAGTTTACAGGGCTGCCAAACAAGGAACGCAAAGCGGGCAACCTTCATATCAGGAGTACGCAGGAAGTTTTACACGCGATTAGCCAGGGTACGTGTATTACAGGGGTACGCGGGAAGTCTTACATGCGATTAGCCAGGGCACGTGTAATACAGGGGTACGCGGGAATTATCACACGCGATTTGGCAGGGTACGTGAATTACAGGGGTGCGTGGGAATTATCACACGCCATTTTGCTCGGTACGTGTATTACAGGGGTGCGTGGGAATTATCACACGCGATTAGGCTGGGTGGGTCCTCACAGGTGTTCCCTGTACACCCTCCACAGCCTCTGCAGGCAGCCCAAAAAACAGGGGACTACACTGCACACCTGCTCATGTCCCCCTGCACCCCCACCCCCCAGCCACCAGGGGCACCCGCCACCAGGGGCACCCACCACCAGGCCCCCACCCATGTCTCCTACCACCCCCACCCCCCAGCAGTGCAGGGGCAGCCTCCACCAGGCCCCCACTCATGTCTCCCACCACCCCCACCCCCCAGCAGTGCAGGGGCATCCTCCACCAGGCCCCCACCCATGTCTCCCACCACCCCCACCCCCCAGCAGTGCAGGGGCAGCCTCCACCAGGCCCCCACTCATGTCTCCCTCCAACCCCACCCCCCAGCCACCAGGGGCAGCCTCCACCAGGCCCCCACCCATGTCTCCCACCACCCCCACCCCCCAGCACTGTGGGGCACCTGCCAGCAGGCCCCCACCCATGTCACCCACCACCCCCACCCCCCAGCAGTGCAGGGGCAGCCTCCACCAGGCCCCCACTCATGTCTCCCACCACCCCCACCCCCCAGCCACCAGGGGCAGACTCCACCAGGCCCCCACTCATGTCTCCCACCCCCCCCACCCCCCAGCAGTGCAGGGGCATCCACCACCAGGCCCCTACCCATGTCTCCTACCACCCCCACCCCCCAGCAGTGCAGGGGCAGCCTCCACCAGGCCCCCACTCATGCCCGACTCATGTCTCCCACCACCCCCACCCCCCAGCACTGTGGGGGACCTGCCAGCAGGCCCCCACCCATGTCACCCACCACCCCCACCCCCCAGCCACCAGGGGCACCCACCACCAGGCCCCCACCCATGTCTCCTACCACCCCCACCCCCAGCAGTGCAGGGGCAGCCTCCACCAGGCCCCCACCCATGTCACCCACCACCCCCACCCCCCAGCAGTGCAGGGGCAGCCTCCACCAGGCCCACACTCATGTCCCCTATCACCCCCACCCCCCCGCCACCAGGGGCACCCTCCACCAGGCCCCCACTCATGTCTCCCAGCGTGCTACGTGTATTTCAGGGGTGCGCGGGAAGTTCCACTCACGAATAGCCTGGGCGCGTGTATTTCAGGGGTGCGCGGGAAGTTCCACACGCGAATAGCCTGGGCACATGCATTTCAGGGGTGCGCGGGAAGTTTTACACGCGATTTCAGCAGGGTACGTGTATTTCAGGGGTGCGCGGGAATTCTCACACGCGATTTGGCTTGGTACGTGTATTACAGGGCTGCGTGGGAAGTTACACACGCGATTAGGCTGGGTGGGTCCTCACAGGTGTTCCCTGTACACCCTCCACGGCCCCTGCAGGCAGCCCACAAAACAGGGGACTACCCTGCACACCTGCTCATGTCCCCCTGCACCCCCACCCCCCAGCAGTGCAGGGGCAGCCTCCACCAGGCCCCCACCCATGTCTCCCACCACCCCCACCCCCCAGCAGTGCAGGGGCAGCCTCCACCAGGCCCCCACCCATGTCTCCCACCACCCCCACCCCCCAGCAGTGCAGGGGCATCCTCCACCAGGCCCCCACCCATGTCTCCCACCACCCCCACCCCCCAGCAGTGCAGGGGCAGCCTCCACCAGGCCCCCACCCATGTCTCCCACCACCCCCACGCACTGTGGGGCACCTGCCAGCAGGCCCCAACCCATGTCACCCACCACCCCCACCCCCCAGCAGTGCAGGGGCATCCTCCACCAGGCCCCCACCCATGTCTCCCACCACCCCCACCCCCAGCAGTGTAGGGGCAGCCTCCACCAGGCCCACACTCATGTCCCCTATCACCCCCACCCCCCCGCCACCAGGGGCACCCTCCACCAGGCCCCCACTCATGCCCGACTCATGTCTCCCACCACCCCCACCCCCCAGCAGTGCAGGGGCATCCTCCACAAGGCCCCCACCCATGTCTCCCACCACCCCCACCCCCCAGCAGTGCTGGGGCATCCTCCACCAGGCCCCCACCCATGTCTCCCACCACCCCCACCCCCCAGCACTGTGGGGCACCTGCCAGCAGGCCCCAACCCATGTCACCCACCACCCCCACCAACCAGCAGTGCAGGGGCATCCTCCACCAGGCCCACACTCATATCCCCTATCACCCCCACCCCCCCGCCACCAGGGGCACCCTCCACCAGGCCCCCACTCATGTCTCCCAGCGTGCTACGTGTATTTCAGGGGTGCGCGGGAAGTTCCACTCGCGAATAGCCTGGGCGCGTGTATTTCAGGGGTGCGCGGGAAGTTCCACACACGAATAGCCTGGGCGCATGCATTTCAGGGGTGCGCGGGAAGTTTTACACGCGATTTCAGCAGGGTACGTGTATTTCAGGGGTGCGCGGGAATTCTCACACGCGATTTGGCTTGGTACGTGTATTACAGGGGTGCATGGGAAGTTACACACGCGATTAGGCTGGGTGGGTCCTCACAGGTGTTCCCTGTACACCCTCCACGGCCCCTGCAAGCAGCCCACAAAACAGGGGACTACCCTGCACACCTGCTCATGTCCCCCTGCACCCCCACCCCCCACCAGTGCAGGGGCAGCCTCCACCAGGCCCCCACTCATGTCTGCCACCACCCCCACCCCCCAGCCACCAGGGGCAGCATCCACCAGGCCCCCACCCATGTCTCCCACCACCCCACCCCCCAGCACTGTGGGGCACCTGCCAGCAGGCCCCCACCCATGTCACCCACCACCTCCACCCCCCAGCAGTGCAGGGGCAGCCTCCACCAGGCCCCCACTCATGTCTCCCACCACCCCCACCCCCCAGCCACCAGGGGCACCCTCCACCAGGCCCCCACTCATGCCTGACTCATGTCTCCCACCACCCCCACCCCCCAGCAGTGCAGGGGCATCCTCCACCAGGCCCCCACCCATGTCTCCCACCACCCCAACCCCCCAGCAGTGCAGGGGCAGCCTCCACCAGGCCCCCACCCATGTCTCCCACCACCCCCACGCACTGTGGGGCACCTGCCAGCAGGCCCCAACCCATGTCACCCACCACCCCCACCACCCAGCAGTGCAGGGGCATCCTCCACCAGGCCCCCACCCATGTCTCCCACCATCCCCACCCCCCAGCAGTGCAGGGGCAGCCTCCACCAGGCCCACACTCATGTCCCCTATCACCCCCACCCCCCCGCCACCAGGGGCACCCTCCACCAGGCCCCCACTCATGCCCGACTCATGTCTCCCACCACCCCCACTCCCCAGCAGTGCAGGGGCATCCTCCACCAGGCCCCCACCCATGTCTCCCACCACCCCCACCCCCCAGCAGTGCAGGGGCATCCTCCACCAGGCCCCCACCCATGTCTCCCACCACCCCCACCCCCCAGCACTGTGGGGCACCTGCCAGCAGGCCCCAACCCATGTCACCCACCACCCCCACCCCCCCGCCACCAGGGGCACCCTCCACCAGGCCACCACTCATGTCTCCCAGCGTGCTACGTGTATTTCAGGGGTGCGCGGGAAGTTCCACTCGCGATTAGCCTGGGCGCGTGCATTTCAGGGGTGCGCGGGAAGTTCCACACGCGAATAGCCTGGGCGCATGCATTTCAGGGGTGCGCGGGAAGTTTTACACGCGATTTCAGCAGGGTACGTGTATTTCAGGGGTGCGCGGGAATTCTCACACGCGATTTGGCTTGGTACGTGTATTACAGGGGTGTGTGGGAAGTTACACACGCGATTAGGCTGGGTGGGTCCTCACAGGTGTTCCCTGTACACCCTCCACGGCCCCTGCAGGCAGCCCACAAAACAGGGGACTACCCTGCACACCTGCTCATGTCCCCCTGCACCCCCACCCCCCAGCAGTGCAGGGGCAGACTCCCCAGGCCCCCACCCATGTCTCCCACCACCCCCAACCCCCAGCAGTGCAGGGGCAGCCTCCACCAGGCCCCCACCCATGCCTCCCACCACCCCCACCCCCCAGCAGTGCAGGGGCATCCTCCACCAGGCCCCCACCCATGTCTCCCACCACCCCCACCCCCCAGCAGTGCAGGGGCAGCCTCCACCAGGCACCCACTCATGTCTCCCACCACCCCCACCCCCCAGCCACCAGGGGCAGCCTCCACCAGGCCCCCACCCATGTCTCCCACCACCCCCACCCCCCCAGCACTGTGGGGCACCTGCCAGCAGGCCCCCACCCATGTCACCCACCACCCCCACCCCCCAGCAGTGCAGGGGCAGCCTCCACCAGGCCCCCACTCATGTCTCCCACCACCCCCACCCCCCAGCCACCAGGGGCACCCTCCACCAGGCCCCCACTCATGCCTGACTCATGTCTCCCACCACCCCCACCCCCCAGCAGTGCAGGGGCATCCTCCACCAGGCCCTCACCCATGTCACCCACCACCCCCACCCCCCAGCAGTGCAGGGGCATCCTCCACCAGGCCCCCACCCATGTCTCCCACCACCCCCACCCCCCAGCACTGTGGGGCACCTGCCAGCAGGCCCCCACCCATGTCACCCACCACCCCCATCCCCCAGCAGTGCAGGGGCATCCTCCACCAGGCCCCCACCCATGTCTCCCACCACCCCCACCCCCCAGCAGTGCAGGGGCAGCCTCCACCAGGCCCCCACCCATGTCACCCACAATCCCCACCCCCCAGCAGTGCAGGGGCAGCAGGCAGTCAGGCAGCAGCAGGTGGGAGCATGCTCGGGGCTCTGGGGGGCAGTAGTTCGGCCTTCCGGGCAGGAGCGTGGTATTCTGTGTGCGTACGTGTGGCCAGCTTGGTACGGAGTGATTTGGCACGTGAAAATCCTGCACGTCAGCGTGAAAACTGAGGAAAGGCCCTCAGCGCGTAAGCGCGTCTGTGACGTGACCCGCACAGGTGTTTCCCACACAGCACGTGATGACAGAGCACACGTGGAAAGACTGCGCGTCAGAGTGTAATCGCGTGTGATTGGTGGAAATGGCCCTACACGCAGAAGTGACAAAGCGTGTGATTGGTGGAAATGGCCCTACACGCAGAAGTGACAAAGCGTGTAATTGGTGGAAATGGCCCTACACGCAGAAGTGACAAAGCATGTAATTGGTGGAAATGGCCCTAGCGCGTACACGCCGCGTAAGTGACGCTGGACGTGTGGGCTTGTATAAAAGGTACGTGTAGAACACGTTTTCCTTGTACGTGCTTTTCGTGGAGAGCGAGTGGGTGAATTCTGTACTTCTTGTCGTTTCACACGCGATTTACTTCACGGCGTTTCAAGTTCGTATTCCCTGTTACCTCTGACAGCTTTTTCTCTTTTTTCTCTTTTACTGGTTTACCTGGGCCTGTTCCCTCAAACAGAGTTCCCTTCTACTGTTGTCCTGTCTCCTCAGACAGCGTACAAATCTTCTTTTGGCGGGGGTGTTGCCAACCAAACGTTCTCCTTTTACACGCTCGTTTACCAGGCAGACGGTGAGTCACGCACGTATCTAACATCTGTGCTTGCCCCGTGTGTAGCCTACCCCTTCAGAGGTCATTCTAGGCTGCGTGTGACACGCATACGTTCATTCTTGTGTTACTGGGTGCCACAGCGTAGTGCAGGTTTTTCTTTCTGCACACGTGGTCTAGGAGGGGTTGCGTGCACGTCATCTCCCTTTTTTGGGCCTCCTGTGCGTTGCGTGACCCGTCATCTTTCCCCAGGGGTTACATTCAGCCTTGCTAGAGCACTAGGGTACAATTACCATCTGGTACCCAACCCCTTTGACCCCCAATTGCCCAGGACAATAGTCTACATCCACTCCCATACGCACATTAACATCAGTGCCATGGCTGGGAGGCGAGGATTCCGTAAGGGTGGCAAAGGTGGAAGAGCCACAAGTGGTGGCCGTGGTGGATCCGGTAGGGGACGTGGTCGTAACTTGCAGGGTGAGCCTGTCCCCCCATGTGTGGAGGACCAGTCACGGGCACCCATAATCCCCCCCCCCCTCCCGTTGAGGCTGATGTGGCTGACACCATCCATGCTCAGCCCTTGTTGGACCAGCCCATTGTGGCACCAGACCTGGCTGACTCCATGGCTGACTTCCAGGTCAGCAGGGCTACGACACGTGCGCTGGTGCACGTTGATGCCATCATGCCACGTGGATCTGGGGCAGCAAGGTCATCTGCTGCACCAAGGAGGAAGGGCGGAGAGGCTGCAGGGGCAGCTGCGGCTCCATCCACCCCAGCCCTCACACACCCAGCCAGGACAGTGTCGGTCCTAGTCCATGCTGCTGACATTCCCCCTGACACCATCACACTAGAGCCAATGCCTGCACCAACTCCCATGCTGAGTGTGCAATCCCACACTCCTGATACAGAGTCCACCAGGGCTCCTGCCCCTAGTGTCCAGAGCGGCGCAGGACACTCAGGATCACCACCACCTTCCAAGCGGAAGAGGAAGAGTGCTCGTCCGGCACAGGCTGATGCCCCAGACACGGCTACACAGTCCGGCCCGTCCAGGAAGCCCAGCTTCACGGATGACGAACTGAATGCACTTGTCGAGTATGTGTCCGGACATGACAACGAGATGGTCATTGTTGCAGGATCCAAGACCACACCTGCACAACGCCAGGCACACTGGCAGACAGTTGCGGACATCATAAGTGCCCTTGGAATCGTGAGGCGCACAGCCAATGATTGCTATAAGCGCTGGAATGACCTAAAGCGCAGGGCAAAGAGTAAGCTGGCCTCAAGTCATGCCGCAACTCTAGTGACTGGAGGTGGGTCTCCAGTAGTAGACATGGAACTCACTCCACATGAGTCAGTCGCTGGGACCTACGTCACGGAGGAACAGATCCAAGGCGTGGGAGATCTGGCTGATTACGAGGCATTGTCCGGTGAGTGCACATGCATGTGTGTGTCATCCATGTGCATGGTGTGTGTGTGAGGGCTTCTGTTTGTGTGCCAGGTGAGAGTGTGTGCGCCTGAGTCGTATGGGTCAGCCATGTGCTTCATGCAATACTTCCTGCGCAGCTGCATTTGGCCATAGCAGTATCCCTTCTGCCAACAGTAGACATCTAGCCCAACTGCACGCCAGTTGCCCTTGAAGTGTCACCTTGCCACAACATTGTTGCTTATTTTTCACTGTTCATTCAGTCAGATTGTTTGCATTCCCCCACTTTTACTAGCCATGTCGCTGTCCACTAGTCACATGTCTGACATGGCTATGGTGAAGTGGAGTGACTTTGGTACCTGGATATCATTTGTACACACATGTCCCTGTGCAATTGGACCATTTCAGACTGGCAGCTCCAGGTGAAAAATCTGACCTGTTAGAATTAGAAAAGCAATTACATGCGGGAACTGGACTGAATGAATAGGTGCTGCCCTCCTCTCCATCTTCACTCAATAGCAATGGTACATGCCATCTGTGTGATGGCATGTGTGTTTCACCTGGCAATCACAGGCCAATGTGTGATGCCACTGCCAGGCAGCATGCAGAAAATGTGTTCATTTTCCATCTTGGTGTCATCAGTGTGTGCCATTTGCCTGCACTTCATACGCAGTGAGGGTGCATGCATGGGAGGGATTTAGTCATGTGGGACATGTGTCAATCAAGTACTGGTTCTCTTGCTTCTCAGCCCTCATTGTGTGCCATGGTGCTAATGCCTGTTTCCATTTCTTTGTTTTCATGTCTTTGCAGGGGAAGACGCACCTGATACTGCTGGGGTTGTGGAGATGGTGCAGACCCAGGAGGGGTCCGAGGGCCAACCAACCACCAGTGAGGGACGTGGTGTGGTGGTGGGGGAGAACCCACAAGTGCTGCAGGTCTTGCTCTCAAGGGGTGCCTCTGGCTGCACCTCCCCCGAGCTGTACTCAGGTGTTGATTCGGATGAGACCTACGTGCCGTCGCAGGTGAGTGTTCCAGGGAGGGATTCTGTTCTGTCTCACCCACCTGCACCAGGGTCAGAACCCTCCATGGGGATGTCAGTGTTGGCAGCTACGCCTTTGGTGGTTACGGATGCAGGGTCACACTCCGCGACATCTGATCCTGTTCCTGGGCCAGCAGATCAGAGGGGGAATGCAGTCCTGCAGCCTCAGGCAGTGCCGGCACAGCAAGGCGCAGTTCGCCTTGCCCCAGACAGGTGTGGTGCCCGCCGACGTGTTGGCCGTACGCCACCTGGTAATACCGCATGGGAGCAATCCATTTACGGTATGGCAACCCAACAGGCTGCATCATCCGAGATGATGGCTCAGGCCATGGATAGGGTGGCCACTTCCATTGTCCCCCCAGAAAGGCTGATGGAGCGACTAGAGCAGGCAACCGACTCCATCTGCCAGTCACACAGGGAGGACATGTTGGGTTCCAACAGGGACAGGCGGGCGGCACTGGCGACTCTGCAGGAGGCCATCTCCATTGAGTCCCAGGGCCACAGGGAAGCCCTGAGGCAGGAGCTCCTTCACCTCAGGACGACTCTTGTTGAGCTTGAGGCTTCAACACACCAAAGGACAGAACAGCAGCTGGAGCGTCTCACCCGTACGCTCTCAGCTGAGATGCAGGCAACGAGGGCGGAGGTCCGGGCATCCCGTGAGTTGTTGCATGGGGACCTCCGCACACTCATCCTCCAGAACCAGACCTACCACACCCGCATGCTTGCAGCCATGGAGGAGCAGACTAGGGCCTTGCGTGGGCTGCCTCCCATAGTGCAACCACCTCCGGATGCAGCTGCACAGGGTGATAATAGCGACAGCAGTGATACTCCCACAACAGGGTAGCCGTGTGGGCCATGAGCCCATGGAGGTGTTTTATTTTCCCAGGATCCACGCAGGTGGGTTCTGGTGTGCATCCTGTCCTTCCAGGCGAACAATCTCAGGCTGATATGGTATTCACGGTTCATTCTCCAGACATTCAGGATCAGTGTCAGGTTGAGTCATCATTGATTGTCAGATGGAATGTGCCAGGGCAGTGTGCACTCCACAGGGGTGTGATTTCTATGTGAAGTAATTAGCCACTAGCTGTGTACGGGCTGCCTCCCCACGTGCTCTTTCCCCTCCCATGCGCAGCGGCTGGGCCAGCAGATCAGAGGGGGAATGCAGTCCTGCAGCCTCAGGCAGTGCCGGCACAGCAAGGCGCAGTTCGCCTTGCCCCAGACAGGTGTGGTGCCCGCCGACGTGTTGGCCGTACGCCACCTGGTAATACCGCATGGGAGCAATCCATTTACGGTATGGCAACCCAACAGGCTGCATCATCCGAGATGATGGCTCAGGCCATGGATAGGGTGGCCACTTCCATTGTCCCCCCAGAAAGGCTGATGGAGCGACTAGAGCAGGCAACCGACTCCATCTGCCAGTCACACAGGGAGGACATGTTGGGTTCCAACAGGGACAGGCGGGCGGCACTGGCGACTCTGCAGGAGGCCATCTCCATTGAGTCCCAGGGCCACAGGGAAGCCCTGAGGCAGGAGCTCCTTCACCTCAGGACGACTCTTGTTGAGCTTGAGGCTTCAACACACCAAAGGACAGAACAGCAGCTGGAGCGTCTCACCCGTACGCTCTCAGCTGAGATGCAGGCAACGAGGGCGGAGGTCCGGGCATCCCGTGAGTTGTTGCATGGGGACCTCCGCACACTCATCCTCCAGAACCAGACCTACCACACCCGCATGCTTGCAGCCATGGAGGAGCAGACTAGGGCCTTGCGTGGGCTGCCTCCCATAGTGCAACCACCTCCGGATGCAGCTGCACAGGGTGATAATAGCGACAGCAGTGATACTCCCACAACAGGGTAGCCGTGTGGGCCATGAGCCCATGGAGGTGTTTTATTTTCCCAGGATCCACGCAGGTGGGTTCTGGTGTGCATCCTGTCCTCGGACCTCCTGGGTGGCCTCCCCAACCCCCCCGGGCCCATCAATAGCCATTTTTCATTGTTTCTTATTTTTATTTTTATTGTTATTTATTTTATTCCCTATTTTTTTGGGACGATTTGTTGGCTTCCGTGGTTCCTGTGGGCATACGCTGCATTGTGGCTGGGCACATGCAGGCT
Source organism: Ambystoma mexicanum (assembly GCF_040938575.1). Classification (NCBI taxonomy): domain Eukaryota; kingdom Metazoa; phylum Chordata; class Amphibia; order Caudata; family Ambystomatidae; genus Ambystoma; species Ambystoma mexicanum. The sequence continues at coordinate 521,773,942 of NC_090934.1, forward strand.
TGTAATGTATTTGGTTCAGATGCTTGCGTTTGAGTCACACACACCCCTCCTGCTTCCCGTTTCCATGGGCTTGCAAAGGGTGTGCCCAAGTGACAGTGAATTACACAGTGACGTTGGACTCCCATGAGCTGTGTGGGCAGTCTGTAGTCAATACTGTGTATACATTCCTAGTGCATATTGCTGTTGTGTTGTACACTGCATGTTGCATTGATGTGTAACTCATCTTCTGTGTCTACCTCCCAATTTGCAGGTCCCTTCCTCATGTCTACACAAGGACCTCTAGTCTGGAGATGGGGTCCATGTTGGCAGCAGTGCACCTACAACTCTACATGGCACCAACACTGCACAGTTGGTGGTGGTGGGAGTGCAGGCATTTCCAGGTGGTGAGACTACTAATATGTAAAATTTGTGATGTCATGTTAATGGTAGTACGTGCTCAAGTATGTTGTTGGTCCGGCATTGCTGTGAGCATTTCAGGTGTTGCAGGTTTCTAATAGGGACACTGTACATAGTGACACTAGTGTCATGTTGTGGGGATTACTTTGTTTACCTGCAAATAGCATGACATGGTACGGTGTGTCGTGTGGCGGTGCTGGGGTTGGGTTGGCTGACATGGCACTGTCCTCTTGTTGCATTTTGCAAGTGGGTATTCTTTTTAGCTGCTTGAATGTGTAACTCCACAAAACTGCATTGGCGGTGTCTGTGTGGGTAGGGATGCACACATTGTGACACTTCCAGGCGAACAATCTCAGGCTGATATGGTATTCACGGTTCATTCTCCAGACATTCAGGATCAGTGTCAGGTTGAGTCATCATTGATTGTCAGATGGAATGTGCCAGGGCAGTGTGCACTCCACAGGGGTGTGATTTCTATGTGAAGTAATTAGCCACTAGCTGTGTACGGGCTGCCTCCCCACGTGCTCTTTCCCCTCCCATGCGCAGCGGCTGTGCATGTGGTTGGGGATGTGGGGCCACCACCATGTCCACGGCCAGGCCCCGGCGTGTTGCAACGTTGTGCAGGACACATGCTGCCACTATGATCCTGCACACTACTGGGGAAGCGTATAACAGCTGCCCGCCAGAACGGTCAAGGGAACGAAAGCGTGACTTTAGCACTCCGAATGTGCGCTCCACTATGCCCCGGGTTGTAATGTGGGCTGTGTTATATCTTACCTCGGGTGGCGTGGTGGGGTTCCGAATTGGCGTCATCATGTGGGGGCTGAGAGGGTAGGCACTGTCCCCTGTGGAGGTGGTGATTGGTATCATTGGTGGGGTTGTGACCTTGCTCAGTATCCAACATGCATGCATGTGCAGTGGCATACATACTCACCAAGCAGCCATGTATCGCCATGCCGCCCAGCATCTAGGTCCCGGCATAGGGTGGACATTCGGTAAATGAAGCTGTCGTGGGTGGAGCCGGGATAGTTGGCATATACTGAGGTGATGATTCCCTTGGCATTACATACTACCTGCACGTTGATGGAATGCCAGTGCTTGCGGTTCCTATAGATGTGCTCAGATGCCCTGGGGGGACGAAGAGCCACATGGGTGCAGTCGATGGCACCTAGCACTTTGGGGAATCGTGCCACACCGTAAAAATCCAGGGCGGCAGCATGCCTTTCTGCAGGTGTTCTGGGCAGGTATATGTGCCTGCGGACTGATGGGCGTGCAGTGATGATGTTCAAGACCTGGTGTAGGCAGCGTGACTGGGTGGCCTGTGACACCCCACCCACTATGGCACTTGTCCACTGAAATGATCCAGTGGCTAAGAAGTGCAGTACATTGAGGACCTTCTCCAGGGGGCTGAGTGCTTGGGAGCACAGGGTGGGTGATGTGAGGTCATCCTCCCACTCACTCACCAGGTCCAGTATTATGTGTGGTGGAAACCTGTACCTTCCATACACCTGGTCATCAGGCATCCCGAAAAGGCTGGTTCTGGGTGTGAATATTCTGGCCCTGACTATCAACCTCCTCCTCCTTTGGTAGCCCACTGCCACTCCTGCTAGGAACGGTATGTTCATCCTGGCGTCTGGCTTGTTATTGTTAAAGTGCGCAAATTCATGCTTTGCGCGTGTTCTAGGCGAGCGTGTGACCCGCGCACCCCTGGAATCCAGTTCCCAGTCCAATAGCGTGTGGAAATTCACACGCACAACGGGATACAGGTGAGCTGACGTACTTGCGTGTGTAAGTGCCCACGCACCCCTGAAATACACGTACATAGGCCAATCGCGTGTACGCGCACTTTTGTCCAATTACACGCGATGACACTCTGACGTGCAGTATTTACACGTGTGCTCCGTCATCACGTGCTGGGTGGGGAACACCCGTGCGGGTCACGTCACATACGCGCTTACGCGCTGAGGGACTCTGGACCAATAGAATCGCGTATGCGTGCTTACGCGCTTACGCACTAAGGGCCTTTCCTCGGATTTCACGCTGACGTGCCGAATTTTCACGTGCCAAATCACTCCGTATCAAGCTGGCCATGCGAAAACACACGGAAGACCACGCTCCTGCCCAGAAGGCCGAGTTACTGCCCCCCGTGCCCCGAGCAGCCTCCCACGTGCCATCTGCTGCTGCCTGCCTGCCTGCCTGCTGCCACCGTGCCCTGCCATTTGGTGCCTGCACATCAGCCATCTGCAGGGGTCCAGTTGCTGTGTCCACCCCTGCTGGAACTGAAGACTCCCGACTGGGATTACATCGCTCCACAGCCCAGCCCCAGGACCCAGTTGCCCACCCACACCTGCCTCTGGGGTTGCCATGTCGGGCACTTCCACATCTGGCACCAGTGGCAACCCCAGGCCAGAGGGGCAGAGGGGCACCAGCTTCACTGCCACCGAAGTTGGTGTCCTGGTGGAGCATGTCCTGGGGCAGTATGATGCCCTCTTTGGATCGTCCCGCGCCAGCAAGGATGGACAGGAGAGGATCTGGGCCGACTGTGTGGTTGCCATCAACGCGGAGGGGGTGGCAACCCGCAACGTCCAGAAGATCAAGAAGCGCTGGGAGGACTTGAGGTCCAGGACCCTTGTGAAGGCCCGGCGCCTCGTGGAGGGGGGTCGGGGCTGCATGAGTTCCATCCAGATGAGGGTCCTGGAACGCGTACGCCCAGCGCTCCATGCCCAGATCCTTGAGAGGGAGGCCCGTCTGGAGTTGAGCGGTAAGTGTCCAAGCATTACTGTGTGACACAGGGCATGTTGCTGTGTGCTGGGTCTATGATACTTGCCTGTATGTGTTCCATAGGCCATGTATGCATGTATGTGTGCATGGACATCATGGTAATGCATGTGCAACCAGTGATGTGTGACCCACATGGTTGTTGCATGTGTTCAAATGCCGCATGGGGACCCCTATGCAGATTTTGAACATGAGAGCATGCCAGTCTCTGTACCGGGACATGGGTGGGGGTGAGGTATGGGTGCTGATGCCAGGTACATATGTGGTAGCCATGTCTATGTGGCTGACCTGCGTGTCTGTGACTAGTGCATGCCATGGATGCATGACACATGTGTGCGACAATGCACAGATTCAGTGAAGCAGCCAAATTGCCCTTGTATCCGCTGTGTTTGTTGTGTTTAGGGCCAGATGGATGTGACTGAGGTGAAGTGTGTGCATGTGAAAGGCATGAGCCATGATGCATGTGAGTTCCATATCATTGAATGTTTCAAGAGTCCATTGGACATGCATGGAAATGTCCATGGCATGCAGCATGCCTGTTACTGTGTGTGTTTTGCCTGGACTGACCCATGTGTTGTGGAGGGACATGATGGAAGTGTACTTTGACAGTGGTGGTCATCTGCTATTGCTTCCTGTCTAGGGGACCATTGTACAGTACCCTGATGCTTGTGTTCTTTGTCTCCCTCTACGCAGCGGCTAGTGAAGAAGAGGGCGGAGACGGCGCTGTGGAGAAATGCGGCGGGGATGCCCCCACGGCTGCAGTGGAAGGGGTGGGTGAGCCCCCACAGGGGCCTGCTACGGTGGGAGATGGTGAGGAGCCATCCAGGTTGGTGGTTTGCACAAATGAGGAGGAGGCCGCCACTGGGGCACACATGGGGCCTGGTGGGGGCATCCCTGCTGGTGCAAGTGGTGCAGTCCAGGGCCAGGGGCAGGAGGCAGCACAGGTCACCGTGGAGGGGCCTGTGCATGTTGCTGTCCCTGACCCTGTGAGTGCACCACCATGCACCAGCAGGGATGCCCCGTCCCAGGCCCGTCCGCAGGTAGAGGGGATGTCCATGTCACCTGACTCCCCTCCACCTGCGGACGTGGGAACCCCTGGCCGTGCGGAGAAGGTCCTGATTGGGGTCGCGATGCGCACGGCTGTGATTCGTGATGCCGTGCGTGCTTCCCGGGAGGAGCACGCACGTCATAACGAAGTGCACCGTGCCGACGTGGCCCAATTGGGATCGGCCATGTTCGGGGGTTTCCTGCATGTGTTGGCCAATGTGGCGGCCCTCTCCTCCTCTGTGCAGGCTATACACCAGTCGTTCTCCTTGCCGTCTTCCAGCCCAGATGCCACCAGGGCCCCCTGTGGACCTGCCCCGACCAATGCAGCCAGCTCGGTGGGGATCCCATCCCTGCCAAAGTTGGGAGTCGGAGGTCCAGCAGGGGTGGACAACACAGAACTGGACCCCAGCAGATGGAAGATGTGACAGCATCATCAGGCAGGGCATGTGCACGACGGCGTCGGTGGTTTCCATAAGCCTGGATGCCGTCGTGCTGGCAGAGGCAGTGGCGTCGGAGGCAGCAGCGGGCTCGACGTGGGAGGCATCATGGCTCGGGGCCATCAAGATCAGAGGGGCAGGCATCGGCCGGAGGGCAGGGCAACCCTGGGATGGTGGTGTCTTCCGTGTGGGAGCAGTTGGTCCAGCGGATAGGTGCGGAGCGGCAGCGGGCGGAAGAGGAGCGGCTCGCCATGGTCAGGGAGGAGTTCTCCATGCGTCGGGCGTTGAGGCGGGCTGAGTGCCTCGAGGAAGCTCGCAGGGAGTTTGAGCTGAACATGGGGTTATCCCTGCGAGACCTCGGGGCCAGGACAGAGTCCCGCATCCAGGACATCGACATGGAGTTCGATGATGCCCTGGCCAGCAACATCAACAAATGAGCCGCAGGACTTGCCCGCTGCCTTTGTATAAAGTTATATAGTTAGTTAGTGTTAGGTTTCCTTTATTTGTTTTTATTATTTTGGACCGCTCGGACAATGGCCACTTTTTTGTATATATTTTTTTCATTAGGTAGTAGTAGGTTTCCTTTATGGTGTTGGGCTCATGGTCCCTGGTACATTCCTGTATTTAGTTTGTTTTTTGAAGGAACATTTTCTTTTTTTCATTATTGTGTTCACCATGTGGAAATGGTTTTTCATTCTTTTCCTTCTACTTGATATTGCTTTGGTCAACATTTGTTTTTGTATTCCTTTTTCTTTTTTTGATTTTTACTTTTGTTCTCCAACATGGACCATTTATTTTGTTATCCACATAGTTGTATGTTTGATTTGTTTACTTATTTTTAATCTTTAATACATTTTTTATTTTTACTTCCACTTGTGTTATTTTGTCTTTGGTTTCATACATGTCATGATATGGGTTTTGACATTCACTTGCAGCCATTGTGTATGTGTGTGTGACGGACATGTGTTCATTTACATACTTGCCATTGGGGTTGTGTCATGTAATTGCATTCACTATGTGGGTGGATGCAATCCTTGCCTGGGTGTTTGTGCTGGGTATGCTGCCCATTACTGCCATGATTGTGTATCGTCAGGACCTGGGGGCAGGGGGACATGGGTGGGGGCCTGGTGGAGGCTGCCCCTGGTTGCTGGGGGTGGGGGTGATAGGGGACATGAGTGGGGGCCTGGTGGGAGCTGCCCCTGGTGGCTGGGGGGTGGGGGTGGTGGGTGACATGGGTGGGGGCCTGCTGGCAGGTGCCCCGCAGTGCTGGGGGGTGGGGGTGGTGGGTGACATGGGTGGGGGCCTGGTGGAGGGTGCCCCTGGTGACTGGGGGGGTGGGGGTGATGGGGGACATGATTGGGGGCCTGGTAGGGGCTGCCCCTGCACTGCTGGGGGGTGGGAGACATGGGTGGGGGCCTGGTGGAGGCTGCCCCTGCACTGCTGGGGGGTGGGGGTGGTGGGAGACATGAGTGGGGGCCTGGTGGAGGCTGCCCCATGGTGACTGGGGGGGTGGGGGTGGTGGGAGACATGAGTGGGGGCCTGGTGGAGGGTGCCCCTGGTGGCGGGGGGGTGGGGGTGATAGGGGACATGAGTGGGGGCCTGGTGGGGGCTGCCCCTGGATGCTGGGGGGTGGGGGTGGTGGGTGACATGGGTGGGGGCCTGGTGGAGGGTGCCCCTGGTGGCTGGGGGGTGGGGGTGGTGGATGACATGGGTGGGGGCCTGCTGGCAGGTGCCCCACAGTGCTGGGGGGTGGGGGTGGTGGGTGACGTGAGTGGGGGCCTGGTGGAGGCTGCATCTGGTGACTGGGGGGGGTGGGGGTGGTGGGAGACATGAGTGGGGGCCTGGTGGAGGGTGCCCCTGGATGGTGGGGGGTGGGGGTGGTGGGAGACATGAGTGGGGGCCTGATGGAGGGTGCCCCTGGTGACTGGGGGGGTGGGGGTGGTGGGAGACATGAGTGGGGGCCTGGTGGATGGTGCCCCTGGTGACTGGGGGGTGGGGGTGGGGGTGGTGGGAGACATGAGTGGGGGCCTGGTGGAGGGTGCCCCTGGATGGTGGGGGGTGGGGGTGGTGGGAGACATGAGTGGGGGCCTGGTGGAGGGTGCCCCTGGTGACTGGGGGGGTGGGGGTGGTGGGAGACATGAGTGGGGGCCTGGTGGAGGGTGCCCCTGGTGACTGGGGGGTGGGGGTGGTGGGAGACATGAGTGGGGGCCTGGTGGAGGGTGCCCCTGGTGGCGGGGGGGTGGGGGTGATAGGGGACATGAGTGGGTGCCTGGTGGAGGCTGCCCCTGCACTGCTGGGGGGTGGGGGTGGTGGGAGACATGAGTGGGGGCCTGGTGGAGGGTGCCCCTGGTGGCGGGGGGTGGTGGTGATAGGGGACATGAGTGGGGGCCTGGTGGGGGCTGCCCCTGCACTGCTGGGGGGTGGGGGTGGTGGGAGACATGGGTGGGGGCCTGGTGGAGGCTGCCCCTGCACTGCTGGGGGGTGGGGGTGGTGGGAGACATGAGTGGGGGCCTGGTGGAGGCTGCCCCTGGTGACTGAGGGGTGGGGGTGGTGGGAGACATGAGTGGGGGCCTGGTGGAGGGTGCCCCTGGTGGCGGGGGGGTGGGGGTGATAGGGGACATGAGTGGGGGCCTGGAGGGGGCTGCCCCTGGATACTGGGGGGTGGGGGTGGTGGGTGACATGGGTGGGGGCCTGGTGGAGGGTGCCCCTGGTGGCTGGGGGGTGGGGGTGGTGGGTGACATGGGTGGGGGCCTGCTGGCAGGTGCCCCACAGTGCTGGGGGGTGGGGGTGGTGGGTGACATGAGTGGGGGCCTGGTGGAGGCTGCCCCTGGTGACTGAGGGGGTGGGGGTGGTGGGAGACATGAGTGGGGGCCTGGTGGAGGGTGCCCCTGGTGGCTGGGGGGTGGGGGTGGTGGGTGACATGGGTGGGGGCCTGCTGGCAGGTGCCCCACAGTGCTGGGGGGTGGGGGTGGTGGGTGACATGAGTGGGGGCCTGGTGGAGGCTGCCCCTGGTGACTGAGGGGGTGGGGGTGGTGGGAGACATGAGTGGGGGCCTGGTGGAGGGTGCCCCTGGTGGCGGGGGGTGGGGGTGATAGGGGACATGAGTGGGTGCCTGGTGGAGGCTGCCCCTGCACAGCTGGGGGGTGTGGGTGGTGGGAGACATGAGTGGGGGCCTGGTGGAGGGTGCCCCTGGTGACTGGGGGGGTGGGGGTGGTGGGAGACATGAGTGGGGGCCTGGTGGAGGGTGCCCCTGGTGACTGGGGCGGTGGGGGTGATAGGGGACATGAGTGGGGGCCTGGTGGGGGCTGCCCCTGCACTGCTGGGGGGTGGGGGTGGTGGGAGACATGGGTGGGGGCCTGGTGGAGGCTGCCCCTGCACTGCTGGGGGGTGGGGGTGGTGGGAGACATGAGTGGGGGCCTGGTGGAGGCTGCCCCTGGTGACTGGGGGGGTGGGGGTGGTGGGAGACATGAGTGGGGGCCTGGTGGAGGGTGCCCCTGGATGGTGGGGGGTGGGGGTGGTGGGAGACATGAGTGGGGGCCTGGTGGAGTGTGCCCCTGGTGACTGGGGGGGTGGGGGTGGTGGGTGACATGGGTGGGGGCCTGCTGGCAGGTGCCCCACAATGCTGGGGGGTGGGGGTGGTGGGTGACATGAGTGGGGGCCTGGTGGAGGCTGCCCCTGCACTGCTGGGGGGTGAGGGTGGTGGGTGACATGGGTGGGGGCCTGGTGGAGGCTGGCCCTGGTTGCTGGGGGGTAGGGGTGCAAGGGGACATGAGTGGGGGCCTGGTGGAGGCTGCCCCTGGATGCTGGGGGGTGGGGGTGGTGGGTGACATGGGTGGGGGCCTGGTGGAGGGTGCCCCTGGTGACTGGGGGGGTGCGGGTGATAGGGGACATGAGTGGGGGCCTGGTGGGGGCTGCCCCTGCACTGCTGGGGGGTGGGGGTGGTGGGAGACATGAGTGGGGGCCTGGTGGAGGGTGCCCCTGGATGCTGGGGGGTGGGGGTGGTGGGTGACATGGGTGGGGGCCTGGTGGAGGGTGCCCCTGGTGACTGGGGGGGTGGGGGTGATAGGGGACATGAGTGGGGGCCTGGTGGGGGCTGCCCCTGCACTGCTGGGGGGTGGGGGTGGTGGAAGACATGGGTGGGGGCCTGGTGGAGGCTGCCCCTGCACTGCTGGGGGGTGGGGGTGGTGGGAGACATGAGTGGGGGCCTGGTGGAGGCTGCCCCTGGTGACTGGGGGGGTGGGGGTGGTGGGAGACATGAGTGGGGGCCTGGTGGAGGGTGCCCCTGGATGGTGGGGTGTGGGGGTGGTGGGAGACATGAGCAGGTGTGCAGGGTAGTCCCCTGTTTTGTGGGCTGCCTGCAGGGGCCGTGGAGGGTGTACAGGGAACACCTGTGAGGACCCACCCAGCCTAATCGCGTGTGTAACTTCCCACGCACCCCTGTAATACACGTACCAAGCCAAATCGCGTGTGATAATTCCCGCGCACCCCTGAAATACATGCGCCCAGGCTATTCGCGTGTGGAAATTCCCATGCACCCCTGAAATACACGTACCCTGCTGTAATCGCGTGTGGGACTTCCCGCGCACCCCTGAAATACACGCGCCCAGGCTATTCGCGTGTGGAACTTCCCGCGCACCCCTGAAATACACGCGCCCAGGCTATTCGCGTGTGGAACTTCCCGCGCACCCCTGAAATACACGCGCCCAGGCTATTCGCGTGTGGAACTTCCCGCGCACCCCTGAAATACACGCGCCCAGGCTATTCGCGTGTGGAACTTCCCGCGCACCCCTGAAATACACGTACCCTGCTGTAATCGCATGTGGGACTTCCCCCGCACCCCTGAAATACACGTACCCTGATGGAATCGCGTGTGGAACTTCCCGCGCACCCCTGAAATACACCTACACTGATGGAATCGCGTGTGGAACTTCCCGCGCACCCCTGAAATCCACGTACCCGGCCAAATCGCGTGTGAGACTTCCCGCGCACCCCGGTATACACGCACACGTATTTTTTGTCAGCGTGTCCGTGTTTGTGGGTACCCCTTTGCACGTCATTTGTCCAGGAGGGCCACAGTATTGGACATTCATCATGGCAGTATATGGGTGCTATTTGTTGGCGCACCTTTTGGCGCACATTTCTTACAGCCGAGAGACGCTACCGCCTGCTTTCTTGTGGCGGTCGTGTTTGTGCCTGTGCGCTGGTTTGAGCGTGCGCTTTTTTGCCCTATTCTATTCCATGAATACGTGTTGTAGGCGAGCGTGTGGGCGTTCCGCGCACTTGTGCCCTGTACTTCCCCCGTGACGCCCACGTTTTTGCAAGTTGTTCCCCATTCCGAGTGTTACGCCCGTGTTCCGCCTACTTTTGTTGCGTGCGCCGCGCTATGTGCGAATTTCGCTGTGGCCTGTGCGATTTTCGCTGTGACCTGGCGCACGCTGTTAGATGGCCTGTGCGCCAACGTGCGCGGCGCACTTTTTATCGCACATCCGCTGGTTTTCTCGCGCACGGACTTCCATGAATCGACGTGCGCTGCTTTTCGCGCGATTTTCGCACTTGCACTGCGATTTTCGCTATTCCACTGCGATTCGCACGTTTTTGCCCACTTGCGCCGCGCTAATTATTCCATGAATCGGCCTGTCTATGTTTTGTGGTTGCACACATATTAAAAACAAGCTCTAATTGTTTAAACGTGTCCGCTACCCAAGTGCTTAAAAAAATAAAAGACAAAGATGACGTTTTGCAGTCAAGTATCACAAATCTCTTGGCAAACATGCGTGGTACAAAAGAATACTGGCTATGGCACCACACTGATTTACGGTGTATGCTAAGTAACCTAAGCTCACCCCCATGGTTTCTTACTTTAAGTTGTGCCGAGTACGCATAGGATGACTTGCACAACTTCTCACGCACTAAAACTAAACTAAAGATGGAATAGATATAAAAATAATACAAGGAAAACTCTGTTCTCTTGACACTGTTAATGAATCAAGGTACTTTCAGCATCACTTCATTGCCATGAAGCACTTCATCTGCAATAAAACTACCTCTCCGCTCGGAGAAGTCCAACACTTCTTTTGGAGAAAAGACTATCTAGAGGAGCATAACAAATCCTCATGTTTAATGGATGAAAGATAATCCCAAATGTGCCCATGACAGTAATGACACTGTTTTACAGTTTATTGAAAAATACATTACCTTCAACATCGCTTTAGAAACCACAAATAGTGAACTACGTACATAAATCCTACACTTCCAAAGACATAAGTGTGGCAAATACTGCAAAAGTTGATATAAAAACAAAGGTAAATACTATACCAAATATTGCTTTGGCCTTCCTAGACCAGTTTTCACAACAGGACAAGTACATAGCGTGATGTCTTCTGTTAGACACAGCGTAAAAGGCAAATTCCTAAAAACACATACAACATTAAAAGGGACAAAGCATCCAAGAACATCAAGGATTACAATGCAATCATTGCCCTCTTGTGGAATGCAAACATAGACGTCCAATACATTGTATACAATCCCACTGCAGCTGCAAGAAATGTCACAGCCTATCTCACCAAAGTTGAGAAACCAGAGCTAAAAGACATCTGGGATGACAAAACACAGTACCAACAATTGTACAGTTTCAGTATAAAAATGCTCTCCCAAGGAGAATGTGGGTGCTAAGAAGCTAAAGACAATTTAATACACAGCCTTACATGGCAAATCTGAACACATTGGCCTTCATTACAAGTCCGGCGGTAACCGTGCCGGTAAAACTGACAGGTTGCCACCAGACTTGAAAACAGTTACCAGCAGCTATCTTCACGGTAACATCAGGACATTACAAGTCCTGGTGACCGGGAGCTAAGTGCCGGTAAAATGTTCTTCCCTATTCCCATTGAGTCCCTTAGGGCTTGATGGGAGTGGGGACCACAGAAACACTGGCACCATTAATAACGGTGCTGCTGCTACTGTAAATGTCTGTGGGTGGGTGCTGGTCCACCTGGCATGTTATACCTGCCAGGCGGGAGGGCACCCACCCACCAGCCTTGTACTTTGCCGGTCCGGAAACAACAGTGTTGGTATGCTTACCAGCACCATTGTTTCTGCACCAGCAAAGTTGTAATGAGGGTCATTTTGTCTGGCTAAACCTTGGTTCAGCTTCATCCCGAAAAAGAGTACTAAAATCCTTCCAAGAGATAGAATCAAAAGCCACAAATTATCCCAACAGCCAGGACATTTAAAAAAAAAAAAATGTAATTGACACATACTGCCCACATAAAAGTATTGCTTTGGAACATATGCCTGTATGATATACCCCAAAACTACTACTTTAAACACAATGGGCCTCATTACAAGGTAGGAGGTAAGGGATTACCGGCACCGGTTAGGGTGCTGGTGCCGGTAATACCTTACCTACATATTCCGAGGTCCCTTAGCGGGTCCCTTCCTTAACGGCTGGTCTGACCAGGTGTTAAGGACGGGACCCGTTAAGGGATTTCAGAGCTATTAACGGTATCGCAAATTGCGGTACCGTTATTAGCTACTTCTCCATTCTCTTTGAGCCCTATGGGGGCTCAAATGGGAATGGGGAATGGTTCTCAGAATGGGGATTTACCGGGTCCTCCAAGGTTGGAATGAACCGGTAAGTACTCATTCTGAGAACCCGGCCCCGGTATGTGGTAAGGGGGCAGCCATGGTGCTAATAGCACCATGTCTACCTCCTACCGCGTAATGAGGCCAAATGTCACACCAGATGAGACAAAAGACACATATTGAGTCTCAACTTGTGAAGGAAGCCTAGTGAACCTTACCACACCCAGCCTAATTAATCATTGACAGTTATCATTTAAATATCAGCAAGATAGAATACTTATTGACATGGCCCCACTGCAACTTTATAAACCAGGGGAAAGGAAGAAGCATTAATGGGTGACTATAACTCATTTGAAACTGCATTAAAATCAAATGAAACCAGTGTAACAAATGCCAATATCAAACAATACAAAGAAATGTTGGACAACGAACACCAACAAGAGGAAGAAATTGAAGTTCAACTAGATAAAGAGACTCCTGAGGGCAGAATACCTTCCCTTACAGGATGCCAAAAACCACTTGGAAAACCACAAATTTAAAATGAATCAGAAATAGACATGACAGAGGTAGAAAATGAGATGCATCAATCTTACCAATTTGGAGAATACATGTCAGTGCTCAAATCAGAGCCAAATGATGAACAACTCAGCATTTTTCCAGAAGTCACTGAAGAAATTGAACATGGTTTTAAACATGAAACTAAAACCTGTAGCTGTAAAGGTTATAAACCTCTTCTCCTGTATGTAAGAGGTAGAGCTGGTTCTGGTAAAACTTTCTTAAGTAAAATAATCATCACATTTGTACAAACCTTAAACAACAACCTTCCGGCTGTTGTAAAAGACCTGACAGGTTTAGCTGCCTACAACATAAGAGGTGTAACTTTACACTGACTATTGCTCCTTCCAGTAGAACACTAACACAAATTAGAATACTACAAATTATCAGCAGAAGCTGCCACTGAAGTATGCAGAATTCTGAAACAAATCAAAGTGCTCCTGATACATGAAGAAAATAACATCAAGTTGGCTTTAATTTATCTTTGAATGCAAGATGTTCTAACAACTGACTATGAAGAATTGTTTGGAGGAAAACATGTCATTGTTCACAGATAACACCAGTAAAAGGTCACATATTTTCAAAACATTAGGACATAAACAATGCTGCAACACACTCAGCAGCATTAGAAGTGTAAATCTCTGGCAACATTTTCTTTACAGAGAATTAACTTAAAACTGCGTCAGTCTGCAAACCTCACCAATGCTCACATTTTAAAAAGCATTAGAACTGGTCTGCTTACTAAAGCTGCAAAATGCTGATGTTATGGAACAATTTACTCAATAAAATGTTAAATGCATGTACTCCATGCCAATTCAAAGAAACAATGTAAAAAAAAAACATGCAATCCCTACTGCATATCAGCTCCACAGATAAACTAGAAGTGCGCGGCATGACACTACCTATGTGTCAAAAAGCAACAGCACTACAAAATAGCTTAGATAAATGTATCTCCAACACAGCTGGATTGCAAAATATATGAACTTTGTGTCTAAATTGCACGGTAATTCTAAAACATAAACTTGACGTAGAACAATTTTTAGTCAATGAAGCAATTGGTAAAGGTGTTGGCTTCCAAACATATCCACATGACAACAAGATTCAGTTTGTCAACATCCACTTTCACAAACTTCCAGAAGTAAAAAATTGGCTGCACAATAGCATGTTTCCTTCTTTTCAAAGACATGCAGGTACATAGAGAACAATTCTCTCTGTCTCTTGAATATGATGACACTAATCACAAATTGCAAGGTCTAACCCTAGATCATGCATTGGTTGACATTGGCAGCACAGTTTTTAAAGAAGGTAGGAGTTATGTAGTACTTTGACGTCTCCATCCACTCAATGGTCTATTCCTAGTTAACTTGAATGCAAAAAAAGTCAATGCTGATATTCCTTGCATCCTAGAATATAACAGGCTATGTGCAGTGTACAACCCATCTAGATATGTACCGTTCCTTAAAAATAAAACCTTTAAAAGAAAATGAATACAAACAGAACCTATAACAGATCTCCCAACAATACCACTGAAGAATCAATGACAAACTGCTTCTCCATCAACTAATACAACCACAAAACTGTCTACTACAAACTCAAATGCACGTCCATCAGAAGACAAATGAAAAATATCTCTTATCCCAAAAAATCTGCAGGTCCATCAAATGATGCAGAGACACAACTCTCTGATCCATTTAAATTCAGTAACACAACTGGAGTAAATTGCTATTCAAATGTAACAATCAATCTTCTCTTCCTATTGCCACCAATTGTTCACAACCTTTACTTTGACCGCTCAGACCAATTCTATTTGCAAATGCTTATCCTTCATATAAATGCCACAAATAATCCTGACAGCACTTACAGTGTCTCCGGTATAAGGCAAGAACTAGAGTACTGTGCAGGAATGGTTACATTTAACATAAACACACAGGAAGACCCACATGAATTCCTAATGTACACACACTGGACACCAAAAACATCCCTATAAATGAAATCTTGCACATTTCATACACATGGAAACATACATGCACTCTATGTGCGTCACAAGAGCACATCCCCATTGAACGATTTGTATATGTATAGATCCCAAATAGTGAATCCATTCCATTTCTCTGGCTTATGCACAATGCAAATCATGGCATATTATGCCTGTTTTGCAATTCATACAATCATTCCAGCATACAAATGAACTCACATAGCAAAGATGGTATGGTAATGCTACTAAGGTACAATGCAGATGGTAGAAATATATCTGTAAACTCACTAGCTTTACATAACGACAAATATTTCATGGCAAGAAAACCTTCACAACAGTAGTCATAATATAGAACACTGGTGCCACAACCACTCAAGGCCGCTATACTGCATATGTACAAAAAAAAGTGATTGGTTTGAATGAAACAACACCTTTGTTACTGCAAAACATATGTTAGGAGCAAATATAACAAATGCCTACTTAATATTCCTTCATCCCAAATTTACTCACTAAACAGTAGCACAATGAACAGTTAGAATATGCCAGCAGGTATATAACTTCATCCATAATACTACAAAAGTCAAGAAAATAAGAATACGCCTACAGGTATTTAACTACTTCACCTATACACTTCATTGCAATACACTTCAAACAAACATACTATCACACTTACATAAATATAATCCTCTTTTTTTATCCTCCAAGGATTTTTTCCCAATGACCCAATGATTATTTTATGTCAATATAAAAAGCAGACACTAATATTGTATCAAAGATAGTAGACAGAATCTACTTTTTCAGAGGGTCAAATAAAGGAAATGTATATGTAAAATTGTGTGCAATTGAAGCGTTCAAACTAGCCTGATTAACAAATGATACTGTTTGGTTCACAGAAAAAGAACAAGAGATTCCAGATGTATTACTGTGTGCAACTAAGTTACCTACCAAGTATAAACACATACATGTTCCAAAAGCACTATCCTCAATTGTACTACAATCATAAATACCATATACATTTCAATTATATCATTCCACCATATTACACATACTTTATACTCCCACTACTTTAACTATAATTACTATACAAATACTACTACAGTATTTGGGGCAGTGGCCAGATTCTTGATGGCACGGCCTTCAAATAACAACTCACCCTGAACCACCTGCAATCCAAATGATCTTTGCGGACACTAAATATGACCGCAGACTCAGTGGCATTTGCCAACCCTTTTTTGACCTATAAAAACAGCTCTATTTCATCTTTATTTCACTCCTGTACCCTTTCAATGCCCTCTTTCAGCCATCAAATAACTCCAAATGTGTTTTCCAAACTTTCATTCACAGTGCTGTCCACGGACTACTACAGGGCAGCACACACACCCACTATTTTCACCTAGATAACAGCTCCATATCGTCTTTATTCCACAACTTCACTCTTTCCAGCCCCTCTTTCCACCACCAAATAACCCCAAATGTTTTTTTCAGACTTTGTCCCCACCACGCTATCCGCGGACAATGGCCGCTGTCAGCAGAAACCAACATGGCCACTGGTTTAAAAAGAAATGACACACCTCACGCTTTTCACCATCCAATCGGTTGGCACATCTGATGTCCACAGACATCACGCCGGACCCTGATTGGTCCAAGGTGGGTGTCCGTGGACTGTATTTGGAAATGAGTCTGGACCCAGATATCACTCATTTGTATTTACCTACTTTTTGTTCATTTAAAAAAAAAACTACTAGACAGAGTTACACCAAATTTACAAAAGCACACTTGCGGGACCAAGCCCCTGCTCCTGCCACAAATTTGGTGGAAATCCGTTCAGAGGTTTGGGATTTAGGCGTGAGCAAAATTTGTTTCCATTAGTCTCTGAGAATTTCCACACATTTTGGGACCCCGTATAACTTTGCCCTCCCTTAAGAGAACCACACCAAACTTGCAGAATCATTCCGTTGGGTCAATATACGTGTATTGCAAGGTTTGGTGAAGATTCGTCCAGGGAAAGCGAAGTTATAAGCCACCCAAAATCTGTTCTTTCTATGAGTTGAACAACTTAACCATAACTACTGCAGGCCCTGTATCATATGCAAAGAAAAATTAGTTGTAGAGTGATGATGGAATGACAACTTTTTATGACTGGAAAACAGACAAAGCTGTGAACCTACGCTAGTAAAGCGTGCAGTGAGGGTTGCACACCCTCTGTCTAGCATGTCCACTAGATTAACATTCAAATGAAAAGTAGATGTGTCTTTCCTGGAATCGTTGTATCAAGTAAGAAAAACACCAAACAATGATTGAGGCAAAAATCACTGTGTATTTACCTCAAACAAGTATCACTACTTAGTGGTAGCTTATGCCATATGCCAGTGCGGTTAAGGGCCTATGCATTTCGGACATCTTGTCCTTAGTCGGCAAATAGCTATGTATTCAGTATGAGTGACCACATGGACTCACAACATGAATCTCGATTTCACCACGACCAAGGAAGAATATGCACATATGCCATATCGTGCAACAATGCCAAAGGTAACATAACTTAAAACAAAAGAGCGAAAAAGCTAAGAATTATAATAGACCTACAATGATTCCCTATTCATGTCCTAAGTCGCTGAGTTCAAGCAGCGCCCTTCGTTCTCTTTCTAGCTTTTGAAGCTCAGCTGTTTGCAAGGCCTTTTAAGTGGACATTTATCAGAAGTAAACAATTGCCCTCAGACTGTTTTCAAAACGATTTAAGATATTGATGGTGAATGCTCCCTTGCATTTTCATCAATATGCTTAACTGTTATGAATAACACTTAGAACTGCAGCTGCTGTGAGCAGTGCCGTGTAGACCCATTTCTCTGCATGCTGAGAACCGCTTTTATTGTGCCTCCTGAAAACTACCGCCTACCTTTTCTTAGGCAGGCAGAAATAACAAAACAATACTATGCATGCTGATGTCCCTAGCCCCACCAGACAGGAGAACACATTCTGTCCCCTTCTTTCTAAAAACACAAATCACATTTACATCTTCAATGATAGCCAAGGTCAGTCTGGTCTCTGCAGGCAACGTCTTGACAGCACTTTTTTTTCAGCATCGCTGACAGCTGAACCGAGAGCTGAGAGCCTCAGACCACACCATTGTAATTTGAAGTGTTAATTGGCAAAGACCTGCCCGACCTTGGCATCCATGTGTTCTCTCTCGCTGACAGCGGGTTCCAAACATGTCTCAGATGAACGAGATTAAAGATGGGAGAAAAAGGAGTGACGGGCACGTAAAGAGCAATTTGTAATATTTCCATCTCTGGAAATGTTGGCCTAGGAGCTTGCAAGTAGAATGCATGGCAAGTACTCCTGCGTAGTATCACACTGCCATTACGTCTATTCATGTGACCTGTTGCACCCCATCGTGACAGGGCATGCAGTCATGTTTTCACAATTGACACTATAGTGTAGGTTAAGGTGAAAATATCTCAAAACTATTAGCAAAATCCTCTGGGGAATTTGAAGATTTAATTAGAATGGACGTGATAAAATAATCTGCCCCTTAGTAACCACTTCTGTCATATGTGAGGCAGAAACAGAAAATGGCTGTGATGCTTTCTCGGAAGAGGACTTTATTCCTAGGAACTGTACTTCAAACGTGTCTTCCCTATACTTAGATCGATCCACGTTATGTGGATAGTGTCACCGTTAGCGCTTTAAAAATTGAGCTGTGGCGCCCAGACTTTGGCAAGCCAACATACATTAGGGCGAGGGTGGGCAACACATGTCGGTGGGACTTATGCTATAACTCTGAACTACACTTCCCTTTCTGGTGACAAAGCTCCAGGTCGTGGAAAAACAGCAGTCTTTGTTGAATTTGACGATAAACAATGTGCCACTACTCTGCTCTGGTAAGCACTCCAGATCACCTGCCCCTTGTCCACACAACCCTCTATCTGGTTGCCTACAGACTCCTGTCTCCCTTGTGTCACTTCATGACTGCAAGCCGTTTCCTCCTCCCAATTGACATGTGTGTTTACTGTGCAACTCACTTATAGCCAGCTTTCTTCTACCTACTGGTGCCAAACCCATATTTCCTCCTCTTTTGTGCTGTATTAGTGGTCTTTGGCAAAATCAAATATAGGTGTGCCTTTAAATGATTACATCCTCCATTTTGTGCTGTATTAATGCTCTTTGGCAAAATCAAATCTAGTTGTGCTTTTTAAATTGTTGCATCCTCCATGTTGTGCTGTATTAGTGCTCGTTGGCAAAATCAAATCTAGGTGTGCTCTTTAAATTGCTGCATCCTCCATCTTGTGCTGCATTAGTGCTCTTAGCAAAATCAAATTTAGGTGTGCTCTTTAAATTGCTGCATCCTCCATGTTGTGTTTTATTAGTGCTCTTTGCAAAATCAAATCTAGGTGTGCTCCTTAAAATGTCGCATCCTCGGGGCATGGCTAGGCAGAGCGCTGTGCGGCAGCGTCTGCTGTAAGCTCCGAGTGAGAGTACCCAATCTTGCTGTCTATGGCGTCCCAAAAGGTTGGAATTAGCTTGAAAACCGAATCATAAGGTGTCCTATGTCCCGGGAACTTGTTGTGTAGTTGCTTGCTGGCGAGGAACTGGGTTTTTGGAAACAACTCCTGCCGGGCTGCCGGAGCGCAAAATGGCAGACTGATTCCCGTCCCGGCGTAGGTGAAGAGGCAGAGGTGCGAGTGGTCGCAGAACTGGGGCATTGAGAAGCCGGATGGCCCAACATTCACAGAAAGCATGGTCCAGATGAAGAGTTGTTGTACTCCAGCCTGTGGCTACTGCAAATGAACTGTGGAGAGCGGTGCTTCACCTGACCCGAGGAGCAGGAAATGGCAGAGCGCAGCTGCAGCCCATGGGAAGATTGCACTCATAGTGGGGATAGTCAGAGGCATGGAAACTGCTCTCCTGAACACCAGTGAAACCATGCTTGCAAATGTCGATTCCAACTCTCCTGCTGTTCTCATTCTCCTCGATCTCAACTCCACTTTTGTCGTGGTCAGCCACTCAATCATCATAAAATGACCCTGTGACATCCTCAGCATCACTGACAGGGCATTGGACTGGCTGGCCTCTTTCATCACTAACTGCCCTTCCCAGTTGCAATTGGACCCTTTCTCCTCCCCCACCATTCTATCTGCCTGTGATGTCTCCCAGGGCTCTATCTTATCGCCTTGGCACTTCAACATATGTCTCGCCCCTCTGGCTCATCTGATCTCCTTCTGATCTCCTTCTGCCCTCATTTCAGGTGTTATGCTGATGACACACAACTTTCCTTCAAACTTCCCTCTACTTCCCCCTTCCTGCCCCTCTCTCATCCCAAACTGCCGGTCTGCCATTCAGGCATGGTGTTCAGTGAACAATCTCTGTCTCAATACCAGTATGATAGAGATCCTCCTCATCTGGACACCTGCACCCTTTTTTCCTAATACACTTTGGCCACCCTCTTTGGGCCCTCTACCCCCTCCATCCTTTGAGGCCAAAATACTTGGGGTTATCTTCGACTACGCTCTCTTTCACCCCTTACATCTTGGAACTCACCAAACTACTTCCAGCTCCACCTCCTCAGAGGCATTTTTCCCTTTCTCACCTTCCTCCAGAACTCTGGTCCTTTCCAGGCTGAACCATTGCAACAGCATCTTTCTCAATCTTCCTCTCCAATCTTTTCACCCCCTCCAGCTAATACAGGATAAGTATGCAAGTATTATCCTTGGCCTCAACCCCAGCGACCATATATCTCTAGCCTTAAAATCCCTCCATTGTCTCCTGGTGGCTGCAAGGATACGATTTAAGACCCTCTGCATTATCCACAAGGCCCTCCGGGACCTGGGACCACTCTATCTCAAACTTTCCCTCCCTAAACACTCCCTTGTCTGACTAGAAGATAAAGCCATGCTCTCACAACTTTTATTCTCAGGCACAGTAAGCTGTTGCACGGCTGAATTCAAAGACTAAATGATTGGCCGACAGCAGGAGTGATGATGGACTAATTGGGTGGGGAGGCATGCCCAGGCCAAACCCCCACCCAGCACCTGGGGTACCAGCTTGTGTGCTGCTAGCAAGTGGAATATTTAAGAAGGATACATGCGTGCCAACCAACTGCAGAGTGCCACGAAGCAAGAAGACCTATAGTTTGAGAAACAAATAGAACATTGTGTATTAGTCTGACATGGAAGATGACTTGCACTTGTTGTAGGTTTAGTTGTCCACCTGACCTTAGAGATCCAATCACAATCCCATACCCCATAGAAAGTATACTTAGATGTTTCCTTTAAGCCTATCACATCCCCTAGTAGGTTTTCTTATTTTGCCATGTAGTATGACATCACTCATGATGAATTTATAGTATAAAGTTGTGCTTTTTCATGTAATGCTTCGAGAAACTCTTGACAGAGAATGCTGTGAGGCGTCCGTTGATGCCAGTTGTACTCTCTGTTTTAACCAGTTTTGCCAAACCTCCTGAGTTGGTCTCATTATTGATGTATGATGTATGAGTAAGACCTGCTTCCCCATCCATCTCAGATACTGTTACCTCATCTTAACTGACCTCTGGGTTCACTTGGTAGGAGAGGATGGTTACAGACCCAACAACCAGTAGGCTTTTAGAATTTTTGGAACATCGGGAATCCACTGCTATTTAGCAGTAGTATCGAAAGTCCTCCTGTTTAGAGCGGATGATATTGAACTCTTGCAAGAAAAGATGCGACAGGTGGGACAGGTCCCTCTTTCACAAAATCCCTCCTGGTTTCCAAAGGCGCTGAGTGGACCGAAGGCGACTGTGGCTGATTGGAGGAGGAGACGATCCCGATGGTCAGGAGCTGAAAGTTGAATGGTGAGTAGATTGAGGGTAATGGCAAAATAGGGGAATGGGGATTGTGGCAAAAGAATGAATAGCGGGGGGCTGATTAATATATGACGAGGCACATCAGAGATATATGACGAGGAGCATCAAAAAGGAGCCCAGAGTCCTAGCTCAACGAGCTTTCAGAAGGAGTCATTTCAAAACCCAAGTTGGTATTTAGGCAGCACATAGACAGGTCTATGAGAGGAAATGATTCAAACTCCATTCAGATTATTTTAGCATCTAAAATGAAAGGAGGGTCATGACAAGATATATGTAAAGTTGACTATTCTGTTTGTTTGTATATTTTGAAGTTTAAGAAAGGTGTCGAGGAGGGACAAAGTTAATATTGTGAGGTTAAAGGAGAGGAAAAAATGTGTTATCTATCTGTTTGCTCATTGTCGGTGCCGACCGAACAGGTAAATTGGATTAATTGAGAAAGCAGAGGCTTTGAGCGGCGAGGGTGGTGCGTGCTCATATTTGTTATTTTTCTGAGACATATTTTGTGTAAATCAACAGTAAGTATCGACAGTCAATTGAGACTTGTTGCAATGGGGGATGTTACTCCACTGATGCATTTGTGCAAGACACTGCCAAAACACGCACCCAAGCTCAAACAGTATAGTGCAGAATGTGTCAAGGGTACAGCAGATAAAATGTTCATGCCATGGCTACAAGGTGAATCGCTGTCAAAAGTGGTTTTGCAACACATGACCACATTCTTGAACGCTGCGTACACAATGAAGAAATCAGAGAAAAGGCTAGCTAGTTTAGAGCTTTGGAAAATGTGCCAGGAGGAGCGAGAAGATCTGCCTCCTGAGGACTGGATGCTTAATCAGTGTACGGAGGAAGGTGCTGAGCCTTCTGCTCCCCTTACCTCACCCAAAGTAAATGGTGATAGTGCAAAAGATGAGGGATTGTATCCATTAAGGGAATTAAAGGTGGCGACAGGATGTAGTAATCCGATACATGAACTGCCTGCTTCCAGCAGCGATGATAGCTCAGAAAAGGCTAAAGGAAAAGAGGAGACCTTTAAGGTTTTACAAGAAAAAGAGGAGAGAAGTGAACAACCAAATGTGACCATAGATATAGAACGGGAGGTTAAGAGATGGAAAGGAGAAAAGGATAGAGCTGATGAGGTTACGCTCGTACAGAAAAAATGTAATGGATCCACAAGTACTGCTCAAGATCGATGGGAAAATTATTGAGGAAGTAAAGCAAGGGGAAGATCAAGACGAGCAGAATAGAAAAGACATGAACCGAGAAAAATGATTGAGAGAAGCTAAGTATAAAAGGAAGAGTAGACAAAGATGAGAGCAGATGTATCAAGAGGAGTAGCTAAGAAATGAAGAAAGAGCTGATGGAACCAAGCCAGTAATATCATGGGGCGACATGGATGAGTTTCTCCCATCGCAGAGAGCAATGCCAGCCAGGACCATGTAAGGTAAACCTAGATGGGATTTTCAAAATAGGAAGCATCAGAGATAGGATCTATAAATCTTATCAGGATCTATAAATCTTATCAGGAGATGAGGGCAAAAGGTGAATTGGGAAGTGGAGTAAAAGGAGATCGATCTATAGTTGCCCAGTCACAAGGAAGGAAGCCTGTTTAGTCTTGAGCATAGAGCGTTGTCTTTAGACAGGCTGACTTTAAATAGGGATGAGAAAGATGAAAGCCATACTAGTTGTAGACTAGATATGTCAGACAAAGACAGAGAAACCTTCCATCGGGAGAAGGGAGAAAATGCATGCGGTCCTGAGGGATGTTTGCAGATAGACAATGAAGTGATATGGTCTGATATAGAGCAACCTAAAGATAGGGTGCCACATTCCATGGCATACACAGAGCGTCCTAAACGACGATCGCATAGTGAGAGGGTGAAATCACCACCATATGTGAACAGATTGAGGTCATTGCCAGCTAGAAGTCAATCAGGAACCATTGTCCCTACTATGGATAGGCAGATGATGGGAGCCGATTGCGGATTTGGGTTAATGCAGTTCCCCTCATTAGACAAAGGTGGGGCCAGACTGCAGTATATCCCCTGGCCTCAAATGGACAAGGATCATTTAAGATGTAAACTCCTTAGTTCAACGGCGGGTGCCGGAAAATGGATTTATGAGCTAGAACAGATGATAGGAGGAAATACTCTAGCCAAAGGGGACAATAAGAGCTGATGACATTTGGACGAGTGCAGGTTACTCAAGTGTCATGGCACAGAACACACCTCATGACGGTGCACCATTTCATAATTGCAGAGCAGGTGTTTGGAGAGCACTCAGGGTACAGTATCCTGATACATCACATATTGGTGCAATTATGGCACATAAAATGAAAGATGACAAATATCTGCTTGCTTATATTCAAAGTATTCAGGAACAGGGGAGTTTTGAAATTAGGGAGCCAGGAGGAAATCAGTGCCCTTATTTTGTCACATTTTGTGTCAGGGATTTCCAGAACAGGTACACAGGCAGCTCAAGAAATTAGTGGGAATGGAAGCAAAGCCATGGGCAGAGCTACAGTTGACTATCGTGTGACACTGCCGATTGTTGCAAGAGAAAAATAAGAAGGAATGCTAGAAAACTCAAGGAAGCTACGTTAGTTCAGACTAAATTGTCAAAATATGCCATGGAAAGGGCGGTATTGACAGGCGGAGAAGGGCTGGGAATGCAGAAGGAGATGGGTACATTACAGGCAAATAGTCAAAGCCAAACAGATCAAGGAGGGAATGGGTTCATGCCACGAGGCAGAGGAATAGGTTTCAGAGGAAGAGGTGGTTTCCAGAATAATCAAGGTGGGTTTCAAAATTACCAAGGCAGGTTTCAGAATGTGCAAAATGATAATGAAAATATGCAAGGACGTTTTAATCAAGGGGGGCTAGTCAGAAGAGCCCCTCCTATATGTTGGACATGTGGCATGACAGGGCATATTGTGTGAACATGTGCAAGCCAAAGGTGTGTACAGAATGAGCAATTCTCAAGAGGGGGGACAGCTTATACTCCAGCATATAGCTTACAAAATAAGGATGGGTTTGCCCAAAATCAGAGAGTATAACAAGCATAAGCTCCGCAAATGCAATATGCTTTGCAACCACAGCAAGCACCATTGAATCAGCCACAAGGGCAGTCACAGCATGAACCCAAGCAGATAAAGAAGAGTGCAAACACAGGAAAATGATTGACACCTAGAGTAGGGGGTGTCACTGTTGTGGGAGGAAGTCCTTTTACAGGTACGGATATAAGCATGTACCCACAATAGGACATCTCACAGGGTGACTTGATGTGTTCAGTACTATCAGTGCCACCCAACCCCCAAGAGGAACCAAGGATGATGTTACCATAACAAGCAACGCTTTTTCTTTTTTGTAGATACTGGGGCAACTCGCTCATGTATACGAGATGGAAAATATCCGTTATTGGGAAATGCCATGAATGTTCAAGGCTTCTCTGGAGCTATAAGTAGAGTTTCTTTTACTAATGAATTACCAGTCTCTGTAGGATTGCGTGACATATATGTTCCATTATTGTATTCAAGGCAGATACTCGTTAATATTCTGAGCCGAGATTTAATGACAAAGCTAAATATTACCATTTCCTTAACTGATGAAGGCATAGTGTCTTCCACTCCAGGGATACATTATTTAAATGGGGTTACATTTATAATGGCATTTACAGGGCAAATGAGCCTGAAGTCTTTCTTTATGGGGTGCGCATTTTGTTGACATGGATACCCGGCCTAGTGGGACAGATCATGAGGACACCTGATGAGTTCTTGTTCATGCCACAGGTACCTATGTACAAAGAGGGGGACAGAGTATTCACCTAGAGTTACATGCAGCCATAGTGCAAGGGGAATTGGCCATGCCTCGAAGGAACCGATGATGAGGGCAGGCCATGGAAAACAGTAATTGCCATTGGGAAGGGTATAAATTGGCTGACATCACAGATGAAGATATGTTTAAAGATGATCCATCAGATGATGAAGTAGTATTCGAGATGAGTATTACATATTGTATCAGAATAGAGAGAAGGGAAATCCTATTGCAAATGGTGATAGTGCGACAGCGGGCAGCATTTTTTGATGAGGACATGGAAAAAGTGCCAAACTCTTTATGGACTACAGCCCCGATGATGTAGGCCTAATGAGGGGGATGGGATAAATTAAGATTAAGCTGAAACCAGGAGCAATTTCACCTCGAGCAAGGCAGTGCCTGATGTCTTGAGAGGCGGATAAGGGTATTTTCAAGACTATATCAGCCATGATGGAACAGGGTATCTTAGTGATGTCAGAGTCACAGTGTACTACTGCTGTGTATCCTATGAAGAAATCAATAGGAGGGTCATGGAGATTAATTCAGAACATGAGGCCAATTAACCAGATTGTAGGCAGAGTTTCCTTTAGTTCTGAATCCTGTGACAATTTTATGTAGTATCCCCAAAGAGGCACAATATTTCACTGTGATAAACTTGAAATATGTGTTTTCTCAATCCCATTGCATAAGGACTTCCAAGACCTTACTTCATTTACTTTTCATCAGACTAAGCTAAAGAACACTTGTTTGCCCCAAGGGTATTGTGAATTTTCATGGATCTTTAAGAGGGTCCTGCAGATGGACCGAAGCAATATCGATTTGCAAAGTGTTGTGCTGCAATACGTAGATGACATTTTAGTTTGTAGCATGACAGAAGAAGAGTGTAGGCAATATTCGATTCAGTAAATTACTATCCTAGCAGACAAAGGATATAAAGTAGACAGGGCAAAATATTGTCAGGAAGAGGTGTTGTACATTGGTCAGTTAATCTCACATGAGGGAAAGAAAGTCACACCTGAAGGAGCTGAGGCGATTATGAAAACACCAAAACCACACACGATAAAGCAAATGTAGCAGTTTCTGGGACTATGCAACTATGTTAGAGCATGGGAATTTGATTATAGTTCATACAATAGCCTCTCTGAGGAAAGTTGCATTTAGAAGTGTACCCAATTGCCTATGTGTATTTAGAAGTTGTGCCCAATAGCCTCTCTGAGGAAAGTTGCATTTAGAAGTGTACCCAATAGCCTATGTGTATTTAGAGGTTTTGCCCAATAGCCTCTCTGAGAAAGCTGCATTTAGAAGTTATACCCAATAGCCTCTGTGAAAGTTGCATTTAGAAGTTGTGCCCAATAGCCTATGTGTATTTAGAAGTTGCGCCCAATAGCCTCTATGTATTTAGAAGTTGTGCCCATGGCCTCTCTGAGGAAAGTCGCATTTAGAAGTGTACCCAATTGCCTATGTGTATTTAGAAGTTGTGCCCAATAGCCTCTCTGAGGAAAGTTGCATTTAGAAGTGTACCCAATAGCCTATGTGTATTTACAAGTTGCGCCCAATAGCCTCTCTGAGAAAGCTATATTTAGAAGTTGTGCCCAATAGCCTCTCTGTGAAAGTTGCATTTAGAAGTTGTGCCCAATAGCCTCTCTGAGAAAAGTTGCATTAAGAAATGTACCCAATACCCTATGTGTACTTAGAAGTTGTGCCAATAGCCTCTCTGAAGAAAGTTGCATTAAGAAGTGTACCCAATAGCCTCTGTGTATTTAGAAGTTGTGCCCATTAGCCTTTCTGAGAAAAGCTGCATTTAGAAGTTGTGCCCAATAGCCTCTCTGAGAAAAGTGGCATCTAGAAGTTGTGCCCAATAGCCTCTCTGACAAAAGTTGCATTTAGAAATGTACCAAACAGCCTATGTGTATTTAGAAGTGTAGCTGGTTCCAGTATGGTCTGGAATGCAGGGAACGTTTGGAAGAACATGTAAACCCACCATATCACACCCCACACTTACTCTCTCCTCTACATCACCACTCAAATAGAACACAGAGATACTATGACACCATTCGGTATAACTGTTCTCATACCAATACTTCTCGCTCACTCCCCATCACTCTAAGTAAACACCGCTGGTTACACCCCCCCCCAGCCAGGCGTTCTCCTCAGGCCTAACGCAGCCATAATCGGTCTGGATAAATCCTGCCAGAACGAACACATACCCCTGATATCAACCACCACACCTACCACTAAGAAGCAGCTATTTCACGAATAACACACCAGCTGCACACATACCCGGTGCACACACGCGCCGTTTGGCCCTCCCCACTCTCTCTACTGACTTGAACTTCGGTTCCCAAGGGCGTTCAACCTACCAGCGCCTTCAGACCATACCAATGGTATATAAGGCGCTATATAAGTGCAAAGTAACAATAACAATAACATGAGGCCCCTTTTGCAGGTTTTGAAGAAAGCCCAAGTGAACAAGGAAACTATCGAATGGACTGAGGAAATGGAGGGAGGGTTTGAGGAATTGAAAAAAGCAATCTGTACAGCTCCAGTTTTAGTAACTCAGAATTATTCTGAGTAGTTCTTCCCGTTTTCACACACAAATGAAACAGTTATGACAGCAGTGCTTACACAGAGGACTACACTAGTGTACAAACCTCTGCCATATTATAGAGGGATTTTGGATCCAGTTATGAGAGGACACTTTCCTTGCGAACAATCGCTGGCAGCAGCCACATTCGCTATTGAGAAGTCTACAAGCATTGTGATAGGGTGTTCCATGACTTTATTTGTTGAGCATGCTTGTTTGCTGTTTTGGAGAAACCTAAAGGTACAATGACTTCTCAGTGGGTTTCTGCATATGAGGTAGAAATATCGAATCCAGCGATCAACAAAGTCAGGTGTAAAATAGTGAACCCTGCCCCTTTTGTAGCCGAACGTGTGACAGAGGATGAGCAAGTGCATGATTTCTCCTACTACGAGGATTTCTATGATGAGCTTCCAAGGGTAAAGGAAAATGCTCCAGCAGAGGGAGAGGTTCTCTTTATTGACGGGTCTTCAAAAATGTATCAAACTGATGGGGAAAGGCATTCAGGTTCAGCTGTGGTAAGGCACAGAGCTAATGGGGAATTTGAAGTGGTAGCAAGTACAAGACTACTGTCTCACGTTTCGGCACAAGCTACAGTATTGGGGTTGCTTATTGTCATGCTTGAGAAACATGCACGGCAGGAAGTAACGGTGTACAGTGACTCCGCCTACGTGACGTCAACTGTGCACCTCCGATCGGACGGCACTCTGGTGCAACATGCAGCATTATTGGATAGGCTTATTAAAGCACTGCAACTCCCAGTAGTCATCCCAACAATTAAATGTGCAGCACATGCTAAGAGAACTGATTTTATTTCACGCGGGAATGAAGCCACAGACGAAGAGGCCATAAGGGTTGCATATTCACCAGATATTTCAAGTTTTGATACTTCAGATGTAAAAGAAAATGTGGTCATGATTATGATTTTAAATGAAGGGTTTAATCATTTGTTCAGAGCAGTTGATGGAAGCTCAAGGTAGTGCTCCAAAGGCAGAGCAATAATTGTGGAAAGTGAGGGGGTATTCTTTATTCCCCACTGAAGCATTGTGGTGACAGGCCAGCACTGAAAAGCCAGTGATGCCTGTAGCCTTATTAAAGGAAGTGCTTAAACAAATGCACTACCCTGCGCATGTAACTAGGGAAAGCCTTGCAGAAGCTATTGCAGAGGACTGGTTTATACCGAACCTGCCGAACCACGTTGCCTTTTATGTAGTAAATTGCATCATATGTCAAAAGTTTACTGCCCTGTACTGAAAACAATTAGAGGAGTGATTCATCCAATGAACGGTCCTTTTTCAGCATTTACATATCGATTATGTTGATATGCTGCAAGTATGTAGTGGATATAGGTATATGATAGTCGTGATGTGCTCTTTTTCGAGATGGACTGAATATGGTCAATGTACACACCCTGATGCCACCTGCACTGCAACGTTTTTAGTCCAAGAATTCTTTCCTAGAAGCGGAGTATGTGAGATGCTGAGATACGACAATGGGCCCCATTTTGTCAATGAAGTATTCAAACAAATCAGCCCATTGCTTAGTAAAAAACACAAGTTTTCTTCTACTTATCACCCACAAGCCTGCAGAATATATGTGAGCGACTCAATGGTCTTCTCACAGAAAGAATCTCTAAACTCAAATGGACATTAAAGAAGGCATAGGTGTATTGCCTGGCCCTTGCATTATATGCATTAAGGAATCAGCCTGGGTCAGACCACCACCTCACACCCCATAAATGAGTAACAGAAAGGTGAATGAGAACACCCCTGTCCCCTCCATTGAGGAGCAGAAGTGATGCCCAGATGACTGCAGAATTGTTAGGAAATGAGCTATGTGCGTATTTGGCATGTATGACCGCTAGTGTCTTTGTCATTTCAGATCAACTCAAGCATAAAGAGATGTTGATCTCAGGGCACAAACGAAGAACATTAGCAACTGGATGTAAACAAGTACTATCCGTTCCCAAGTAGTTTCTTGGAGTCCCTATTTTTGTGCACAACTTCACAAGGACGTGGCACGAGCCCTGTTTTAGTTGACCATTCATCGTCGAAAATGTCACTCCCTCAGCAGTAAAGGTCCAAGAAAGGCGCGCCTGGATTCACTTGGGTGACGTGAATGAGCAAGTGCATGATTTCTCCTACTACGAGGATTTCTATGATGAGCTTCCAAGGGTAAAGGAAAATGCTCCAGCAGAGGGAGAGGTTCTCTTTATTGACGGGTCTTCAAAAATGTATCAAACTGATGGGGAAAGGCATTCAGGTTCAGCTGTGGTAAGGCACAGAGCTAATGGGGAATTTGAAGTGGTAGCAAGTACAAGACTACTGTCTCACGTTTCGGCACAAGCTGCAGTATTGGGGATGCTTATTGTCATGCTTGAGAAACATGCACGGCAGGAAGTAACGGTGTACAGTGACTCCGCCTACGTGACGTCAACTGTGCACCTCCGATCGGACGGCACTCTGGTGCAACATGCAGCATTATTGGATAGGCTTATTAAAGCACTGCAACTCCCAGTAGTCATCCCAACAATTAAATGTGCAGCACATGCTAAGAGAACTGATTTTATTTCACGCGGGAATGAAGCCACAGACGAAGAGGCCATAAGGGTTGCATATTCACCAGATATTTCAAGTTTTGATACTTCAGATGTAAAAGAAAATGTGGTCATGATTATGATTTTAAATGAAGGGTTTAATCATTTGTTCAGAGCAGTTGATGGAAGCTCAAGGTAGTGCTCCAAAGGCAGAGCAATAATTGTGGAAAGTGAGGGGGTATTCTTTATTCCCCACTGAAGCATTGTGGTGACAGGCCAGCACTGAAAAGCCAGTGATGCCTGTAGCCTTATTAAAGGAAGTGCTTAAACAAATGCACTACCCTGCGCATGTAACTAGGGAAAGCCTTGCAGAAGCTATTGCAGAGGACTGGTTTATACCGAACCTGCCGAACCACGTTGCCTTTTATGTAGTAAATTGCATCATATGTCAAAAGTTTACTGCCCTGTACTGAAAACAATTAGAGGAGTGATTCATCCAATGAACAGTCCTTTTTCAGCATTTACATATCGATTATGTTGATATGCTGCAAGTATGTAGTGGATATAGGTATATGATAGTCGTGATGTGCTCTTTTTCGAGATGGACTGAATATGGTCAATGTACACACCCTGATGCCACCTGCACTGCAACGTTTTTAGTCCAAGAATTCTTTCCTAGAAGCGGAGTATGTGAGATGCTGAGATACGACAATGGGCCCCATTTTGTCAATGAAGTATTCAAACAAATCAGCCCATTGCTTAGTAAAAAACACAAGTTTTCTTCTACTTATCACCCACAAGCCTGCAGAATATATGTGAGCGACTCAATGGTCTTCTCACAGAAAGAATCTCTAAACTCAAATGGACATTAAAGAAGGCATAGGTGTATTGCCTGGCCCTTGCATTATATGCATTAAGGAATCAGCCTGGGTCAGACCACCACCTCACACCCCATAAATGAGTAACAGAAAGGTGAATGAGAACACCCCTGTCCCCTCCATTGAGGAGCAGAAGTGATGCCCAGATGACTGCAGAATTGTTAGGAAATGAGCTATGTGCGTATTTGGCATGTATGACCGCTAGTGTCTTTGTCATTTCAGATCAACTCAAGCATAAAGAGATGTTGATCTCAGGGCACAAATGAAGAACATTAGCAACTGGATGTAAACAAGTACTATCCGTTCCCAAGTAGTTTCTTGGAGTCCCTATTTTTGTGCACAACTTCACAAGGACGTGGCACGAGCCCTGTTTTAGTTGACCATTCATCGTCGAAAATGTCACTCCCTCAGCAGTAAAGGTCCAAGAAAGGCGCGCCTGGATTCACTTGGGTGACGTGAATCTGTATGCTGGTGAGACCGATACACCCCCACCCGTTGATTCGGAAGCAAGACAAGAAGAGCAGTTCATAAGGACGCTAAGAGTGTTGGTTAAATAAATGCAAGTGTGCATTTGGTCTGTGGCTCACCCTGAACACTTTTTATAGATATTTTAGCAGGAGTGCAAAAAGTCAACGTTCTCGAGGCACAGGAATCTTTTTAATCGGACTTTAGAAAGTGCTGATGTGCTAAAACTGCCAGATCTTGATTTTATATACAATGACTGGAATAGAGACAATTTCCCCGATTCATTCCTCACTGAGTTTCTCTTTGGCTAGATTCATGGTTCTATATGATGTCAATATCCATAGGCTCCTTCTCACTGTCTTCATTTTTATACTCCAAGCTTACCCTGCTCTTGTTGGGCGTAGCACTGACATAAGTACTTGTGTGCAGGATCCTAAGAATGGTCCTGTGATTAGAAGATAACTTGCAGTGATAATTGAGCAAATTTGGCAGCTTCCTGAGCATCTAACAAGGCTGCCTTATTCTAAAGTTTTTTTCCTTCCTTAAATGTATTTATTTATTTATTTATTTATTCGCATTTGTATAGCGCACTTGCAGCCCATGGACATCGAGGCGCTGTTACAAGTAGGTGTTGGATTCTTAATTCAGCAGATATGCATGAGACCGGAGGTCTTATGGATACACAATTACAGGCATAGTTGCAGGTGAAGCATGATATTCATAATACAGTGACAGAATGCCGTCAGGTACGTTTCATACAAAGAGCTTAGTTTTAACAGCTTTGCGGAAGGCTTGGTGGGATTCAATCATTCTGATGTGAGGTGGCAGTGCGTTCCAGTGGGTGGCGGCCCGAGTGGGAAAGCTGGCACCACCGGCGCGCACTTTGCGTGATTTGGGCGTGACAATCGTGTTGGAATAGCACATTCTTAATGGTCTGGTGGCAGAGTGCTTGGTGATTCTTTGGGTCAAGTAGGGTGGAGCAAGTTCATGGAGGCATTTGTGGGTGAGGGCGAGTGTTTTGAAAACAATCCTCTCTTTCACCGGGAGCCAGTGTGCCTGTCTTCTGACTTCTGAGATGTGGTCTTTTCTCGCGGTGCCTGTGGCCGCCCTAAGTGCATTATTTTGAACTAGCTGAAGTTTGGCCAGGTTCTTATTGGAGGTCCCAACGAGTAGGGCATTACAGTAGTCCAGCCTAGATCCAATTATTGCCCTAGCAATGGTGAGGCAATTCTGGCGTGACAGGAAAGGTCTGGCAGCGTTGAGGACTTTCGAGTAATAGGCTGAGGAGGAGGCGATGGCATTGACCTGTCTATCCATTGACAAGTCGGAGTCTAGGTAGACTCCGAGTGTCTTCACATGATTGGAGACCTTGATGGGAATGTTGTCAATAGTGAAGGAAGTGTACTGTTCACCGAGGTTCCCCAGCGTGGAAGGTGCTCCTATGAGGAGGAGTTCGTTTTTTTCGCTATTGAGGCATAGCCAGTTATCTGCCATCCATGATTGGATAGTGGAGTAGATGGTGGTAAGGGTTTTAGTATCCGCCAGGTAGTCGCCTGTGAGTGGGATGAGGACCTGGGTGTCATCCGCATAGTTCGTATACGAGATGCCCAGGGAGTCAAGGATGCTGAACAGTGGCCTCGTGAAGAGGTTGTAAAGCGTGGGCGCGATACATGAGCCCTGAGGCACAACGCAGGTGATGTGGCTGGGTGTGGCACAGGCTGAGTCAGAGAAGACTTTCATGGCCCTTTCTTGGAGGAAGGAGGTAATCCATTTGCAGGCTTTGGGGGAAAAGTTAGCTTGGGTAGCTAGATGGTGACACAAGGTGTTGTGGTCCACCAGGTCAAAGGCGGCGGATAGATCCAGGAGCAGAAGGAGAGCAGGTTTCCCTGTGTCTCTTAGATCGTCCATTTGGTTCTTTAGGTCCAGGAGAGCCGTTTCGGTACCGTGTCGTGGGCGGAAGCCAGATTGCCGCAGGCCGAGGAGACGGTTTTCTTCAAGGAACTTTTGGACTTGCAGGTAAGCTGCTTTGTCCAGGATTTTCAGCAGGAAGGGTACAGTGGTGATAGGTCGATAATTCCCCGGGATCGTTGGCTCCAGCGAGGGTTTTTTGAGGAGTGGGCGTACCCAGGCCTCCTTAAGTCCAGTTGGAACGTGGCCAGACTGGAAGGATGAATTAATGAATGCTGTGAGGAATGGAGCTAGGATCTGTGCTGAGTCTTTAATGAGACTAGCTGGGCAGGCCTCTCCCTTACAGTTGGAGGGTTTGATGGACTTGAGCAGGGCGATGACCTCGTGCTCAGTAATATCTTTGAAGTCAAAAGATGGAGAGGGATAAGTGGTGGAGGGCGTGGTGGGTTGACTATGCAGGTTAGCTATGAGGCGGGAAAGGGCTTTTTGGTGGCCACAAATTTTAGTTTGGAGAGTGTTGAGCTTGTCTAGCATTGCGGATTGAATGCTATTGCACCAGTTGTCATCTTTGATGAGAGCAGGAGGAGGGGAGGATGGTTTTTCCAGTTCCCTGAATATGGTGAAGATTTCCTTTGACCCCGATTTGGCGTCATAGATCCTAGCGTTGAAGGAGGCAGCTTTAGCTAGGGTGATGTTAGTTTTGTAGGATTTGGAGATGGCTTTGAACGCATTTTTGGTGGTTTCTGATGGGTTAGCTTTCCAGGTGGAGAGGGCAGTCCTCTTTTGCGCACGTTGTTCAAGGAGTTCTTTGGAGAACCATGAATTAGCGTGTTTGGTTTTCTTGGCTTTTTTGAGGGTCAGTGGCGCAACGGCGTCAACTGCTTGGGTGATGACTTCTTTGAATGTGTTGGCTAGGGTTTCTGGGTTGTTGGAGAATGGGGCCTGCAAGGCAGGGTTGCGGAGGTAGGGTGCTAAATTCTCAACTGTGAGCTGGCGGGAGCTCCTGGCGAGAGTAACTGGGCAGGGGGCGGGAGGTGAGTTGGTCTCTTTTTTGGTGCGAAGGTTGAATTGGATGTAATGGTGGTCAGACCATGGGATGGGCGTGTTTTCCTTGACAAGTAGTGAGCAGCTATGTTGACTGAACCAGTCGAGGGTGCGCCCTTTGATGTGGGTGGAGTCAGAGACAGATTGTGCAAAGCCCAGGGTGGATAGGGCGTTCTTGAGGGTTTTGGCATGGGGGTCCTTAGGGTCATTAAGCCCCAGGTTGAGGTCGCCCAAGAGTATGACCTGGGAGGTCTTTTTGATGTTGTTGGACAGTGCGAAGATGAGGGTGTCATGGAAGTCAGTGCAAGGACCCAGAGGTCTGTAGACAATGTGCACAGTTATGGTGCAGTTAGGAGAAACATTAATTTTGAGTGGGAGGTAGTCACTATTGTGGTCAAGTTGCCCTGCCATTTCCCTAATAGCAAAGGTTTCCCTGGCGATGAGGGCTACGCCACCACCTCTCTGAAAGGTGCGGTCCTTCCTGAATATGGAGTACCCCGACGGAATAGCCAGAGATAGTGCCGGGCCTGAACTTTCATTGAGCCAGGTTTCTGTGAGGAATAGAAGGTCAAGATTGTCCTTAATGATCAGGTCGTTGATGTCGAGGGCGTGGGCAGGTACGGAGCGAGCGTTGAGCAGGGCGCAACTAAGGGTGTGGACCGTTGGAGGTGTGATGGACGTGGGTGGTCTGGGGGGGTGGTAGTGGGTGGGTCAGGGATAGGGGGTAGTATGTTTTTGGGCTTGGTCGTGGTGTCAGCACTAGGCATAGCAGGTAATGCAGATACAGCGTTGGGCATAAGGGCAGTAGTATCAACAGTATCAACATTTGGCATGGGGGCATCACTAGGCATAACTGGCGGTACATAATCCACATGAGGTATAAGTGCAGCAGAGACAGTAGTAGCCACATTGGGCTTGTAGGCATCACTTGGCCTGGGCGTGGATGGTAGTTCCGCGACAGTGTTAGTAATGGGCATTTTGATTTGGGCGTCTGATGAGATTGGGCGGAGATGAGGTGCAATGGCTTCAGTGTACAATGGTGCCATGGCGCAGGCAGGCCTGTGGGGCACAAGAGTGTCATCCGGGTAAATCGAGTTAGAGTTGTGCCTGCGTGACGGCGGCAAACATCTGAGACCTACCTTTAGGTTACGGTCTACTATATTCGGGGTGTAAGTGATAGTGGGGTGGGTGCGCGACCGGAGTCGTGCGTTTCTGAAGCTGCACGGCACTGTGCGAAAAGTAGTAAGGAGGGCCTCCCCCCATGATGGGTGGGACATGCAGATATTAAGGCAAGTGGCCTTACCTTGTGTGGGACAGCATAATAGCGCCTTGCGCGCCGTCGAGCAGCGGAGAGCTGCAGAGAGCGGCGTCGGCCTTTCCCAACGGCCTTCGCCAGACTGTGGCTTCGCCTGCCGGTCTGCCTCCTCTCCCTTTAAAGCAGGAGAGGAGGGGCTGGCGGGCGCGGCAGGCAGATCAGCTGTGCCTGGATCAGCTGTGTGGAGTCGCGCTGTATGGGAGGGGCTCTGCTCCTCCATGTGCATCGCGGGCCGGGCCGCGTGCATCACAATGGCGGCGGGGTGGGGTCTGCAGCTGTGGTTCCAGGGGGGGTTCCTTGCGTGAGGCCCTCGCAGCGGAGCTGCAGAGAGCGGCATCGGCCTTTCCCAACGGCCTTCGCCAGACTGCGGCTTCGCCTGCCGGTCTGCCTCCTCTCCCTTTAAAGCAGGAGAGGAGGGGCTGGCGGGCGCGGCAGGCAGATCAGCTGTGCCTGGATCAGCTGTGTGGAGTCGCGCTGTATGGGAGGGGCTCTGCTCCTCCATGTGCATCGCGGGCCGGGCCGCGTGCATCACAATGGCGGCGGGGTGGGGTCTGCAGCTGTGGTTCCAGGGGGGGTTCCTTGCGTGAGGCCCTCGCAGCGGAGCTGCAGAGAGCGGCGTCGGCCTTTCCCAACGGCCTTCGCCAGACTGCGGCTTCGCCTGCCGGTCTGCCTCCTCTCCCTTTAAAGCAGGAGAGGAGGGGCTGGCGGGCGCGGCAGGCAGATCAGCTGTGCCTGGATCAGCTGTGTGGAGTCGCGCTGTATGGGAGGGGCTCTGCTCCTCCATGTGCATCGCGGGCCGGGCCGCGTGCATCACAATGGCGGCGGGGTGGGGTCTGCAGCTGTGGTTCCAGGGGGGGTTCCTTGCGTGAGGCCCTCGCAGCGGAGCTGCAGAGAGCGGCGTCGGCCTTTCCCAACGGCCTTCGCCAGACTGTGGCTTCGCCTGCCGGTCTGCCTCCTCTCCCTTTAAAGCAGGAGAGGAGGGGCTGGCGGGCGCGGCAGGCAGATCAGCTGTGCCTGGATCAGCTGTGTGGAGTCGCGCTGTATGGGAGGGGCTCTGCTCCTCCATGTGCATCGCGGGCCGGGCCGCGTGCATCACAATGGCGGCGGGGTGGGGTCTGCAGCTGTGGTTCCAGGGGGGGTTCCTTGCGTGAGGCCCTCGCAGCGGAGCTGCAGAGAGTGGCGTCGGCCTTTCCCAACGGCCTTCGCCAGACTGCGGCTTCGCCTGCCGGTCTGCCTCCTCTCCCTTTAAAGCAGGAGAGGAGGGGCTGGCGGGCGCGGCAGGCAGATCAGCTGTGCCTGGATCAGCTGTGTGGAGTCGCGCTGTATGGGAGGGGCTCTGCTCCTCCATGTGCATCGCGGGCCGGGCCGCGTGCATCACAATGGCGGCGGGGTGGGGTCTGCAGCTGTGGTTCCAGGGGGGGTTCCTTGCGTGAGGCCCTCGCAGCGGAGCTGCAGAGAGCGGCGTCGGCCTTTCCCAACGGCCTTCGCCAGACTGCGGCTTCGCCTGCCGGTCTGCCTCCTCTCCCTTTAAAGCAGGAGAGGAGGGGCTGGCGGGCGCGGCAGGCAGATCAGCTGTGCCTGGATCAGCTGTGTGGAGTCGCGCTGTATGGGAGGGGCTCTGCTCCTCCATGTGCATCGCGGGCCGGGCCGCGTGCATCACAATGGCGGCGGGGTGGGGTCTGCAGCTGTGGTTCCAGGGGGGGTTCCTTGCGTGAGGCCCTCGCAGCGGAGCTGCAGAGAGCGGCGTCGGCCTTTCCCAACGGCCTTCGCCAGACTGCGGCTTCGCCTGCCGGTCTGCCTCCTCTCCCTTTAAAGCAGGAGAGGAGGGGCTGGCGGGCGCGGCAGGCAGATCAGCTGTGCCTGGATCAGCTGTGTGGAGTCACGCTGTATGGGAGGGGCTCTGCTCCTCCATGTGCATCGCGGGCCGGGCCGCGTGCATCACAATGGCGGCGGGGTGGGGTCTGCAGCTGTGGTTCCAGGGGGGGTTCCTTGCGTGAGGCCCTCGCAGCGGAGCGGCGTCGGCCTTTCCCAATGGCCTTCGCCAGACTGTGGCTTCGCCTGCCGGTCTGCCTCCTCTCCCTTTAAAGCAGGAGAGGAGGGGCTGGCGGGTGCGGCAGGCAGATCAGCTGTGCCTGGATCAGCTGTGTGGAGTCGCGCTGTATGGGAGGGGCTCTGCTCCTCCATGTGCATCGCGGGCCGGCCCGCGTGCATCACAATGGCGGCGGGGTGGGGTCTGCAGCTGTGGTTCCAGGGGGGGTTCCTTGCGTGAGGCCCTCGCAGCGGAGCTGCAGAGAGCGGCGTCGGCCTTTCCCAACGGCCTACGCCAGACTGCGGCTTCGCCTGCCGGTCTGCCTCCTCTCCCTTTAAAGCAGGAGAGGAGGGGCTGGCGGGCGCGGCAGGCAGATCAGCTGTGCCTGGATCAGCTGTGTGGAGTCGCGCTGTATGGGAGGGGCTCTGCTCCTCCATGTGCATCGCGGGCCGGGCCGCGTGCATCACAATGGCGGCGGGGTGGGGTCTGCAGCTGTGGTTCCAGGGGGGGTTCCTTGCGTGAGGCCCTCGCAGCGGAGCTGCAGAGAGCGGCGTCGGCCTTTCCCAACGGCCTTCGCCAGACTGCGGCTTCGCCTGCCGGTCTGCCTCCTCTCCCTTCAAAGCAGGAGAGGAGGGGCTGGCGGGCGCAGCAGGCAGATCAGCTGTGCCTGGATCAGCTGTGTGGAGTCGCGCTGTATGGGAGGGGCTCTGCTCCTCCATGTGCATCGCGGGCCGGGCCGCGTGCATCACAATGGCGGCGGGGTGGGGTCTGCAGCTGTGGTTCCAGGGGGGGTTCCTTGCGTGAGGCCCTTGCAGCGGAGCTGCAGAGAGCGGCGTCGGCCTTTCCCAACGGCCTTTGCCAGACTGCGGTACACAGGCACAATATGGGCCGTTGAGAATAATGCAGTTCCAGAGAGTGAGCAGACTCAATGACGTGTGGAGAGACACCAGTGGTAGGGTCACATTTATTGGTGAATAATATATGCATGCTTAGCATCTATTATTGTTTTTCTGTTTTTGCTAATTCACGCTGGTTACCTTGCTGGTCCCAGAAAGGTAGGAGTCCCCTTGATTCTTCCCACTCCATTGACCTATACATAATTAGCTGTTGAAAAGAGACCAAGGCCATATGTGATTATCCCTACACCAGTGACACATGTAAGTTCACCCATTTCTCTGACAAGTGTCCCTATGATTCCCCCTCTAGGAAGGATGATTACTGATATACTCCATGCGTATTATGCATGCATTCTCCTTGCAAGAAAGAGACCTAAGAGTTTTTATCCCTACACCAGTGACACATGTAAGTTCACCCATTTCTCTGACAAGTGTCCCTATGATTCCCCCTCTAGGAAGGATGATTACTGATATACTCCATGCGTATTATGCATGCATTCTCCTTGCAAGAAAGAGACCTAAGAGAAGTGCAAGGGAAGATGATTATGAGTTAAATAATTATCTAGACAGTACAGCACATTTGGGAAACAGCATGTGGTATCAACACATGAAAGAGGTAGGAAAAAGAAAGAACCTCTGAGGAGGATTGCTATGTATGTGCACCCCTACCTTATGCTATGGGAAAGTCCAAGATGTTTATAACTATAGAAATAGATGTCCAGAAAGCCCATTGCCTGACTCACCTTGCACTCTGCCATACAAGAGGTCAATTCCAGGGTTGAACAGCATCCTTGGTATGGTTGACAGAATGGTCAGCTCCAGAAGAAGATGATTCAGTTCAAGATTTAAAGACAAGAGCAAGACCACACACCAGAGATCATCTGATAAGATACAAGCAACCTGGAATGAAGGGACAGGAATCAGATTGGAGAAAAATAAGAAGCTCAATTGCCAAGGAAAAACTGAAGAAATACGAAGATTCAAGGAGAGAGGACAGATGCAAATCTGGGGAACATAACTTTCTTAGATGGCTGGGGAGAAGGAATAGTTGGATGCAGAGCTGTGGCAGTATCAGGACATCACAAACCAGTTATAGATTGTGTGGAAAAAGGATGCAGACCTCTATGGCTGAAGCTTGCAATGTTGCTGACATGGGTTGAGGACAAAGGAGGCCCCTTGCAGATGGTGCCTCTGGCTAGTGCAGAGCTATGCTTCAGAAACAATGGCACAAGAAAACTTGGACAGAAGCAGCAGTTTGGCGAAATTTCTGATGTACCAGGAATGAAGGATGGAACAGTAGTGATAATGGACCACTACTGGACCTGTGGATCCAGAGCATAGATGAAGCTGTCCAGGGACTGTGGAGGACTATGTTCTATAGTGATTGTTAATGTTCCAGTATTGGTGATTCCAAAGAGTGACCTGAACATTGGCGAATTTCCAAAAGCAGATGCTCACCTAAGAAATAGGAGGCCAGTTGGATTCCTCAATGTAACAAGAAGGAAGAAATACTTCTCAGCTAAATCAATAGAAGCCGTTAATGACATTCCATAAGAACACAGGTTTTTCAGGCAGACTTGAGCGATATTCAAGATAATCTTCATGCCGGTGATCCAGATGATGGCAAATGCCAGATGGTTATACATAACCATATGGTAGCTCCTGCAGACAATCAACACTACCATAAAGGGATTCTATGCTATCAAGGAAGAGCTGAGAGCCATAAGGCTGATGACTTTTCAGAATACATATGTCCTGGATATGATTACAGCTATGATGGTGATGTTTGTGCCAAAATCGGAGAATCATGTTGCACATTCATACCTTCTATCAATGAAGAGAATGGGACCTTGACTGGGGCCATAACGATGCTTGCGAACTTACATGTCAAGATGGAAGATGAAGTAGAAGACATCGCTGATGACAGCTCGTTTCTCATGGGTTCCACAATGGATGGTGAATATCTTCAAGTTACTTGGAGCTTCATTGGTGATGATCATGTTTGGATTCTGTGTGATCAGAATAATAATCACACAGTGCAAGAAGACAGCAAAGAAAGCAACAGGAATAAAGATCATGATTGATGTCGAGTCAGGGTTTGGACCCAAATAGCTGATAGATGACGATATCAGAGACTATTTAAAAGCCAGTATTCATGCACCTGAGGGAAAAAAAAGATCCTGTATCCAAAAAACTAAACGAATTATGTGGGAATATGGATCTACTGCAGCCCTAATGGGCAATGCAGACCTATGACCTGAAGTGTTGATGAACATGTGAAATCAGCAGGATGTCTGAAAGGAGTAATAAAGGTATGGACTCCAAAGAAGCACTTCTTCAGAAGAGAATGTCTAGATGTGAAGACTGATGGGAGAGTGGTAGATAAATCAACCAGAGAGGGCAGTGTAGCGGATGAGCCAAATACCCCATTCTGCCTATGTGTTGGCAGCCAGAAATTGTGACATGCGCAAAGCCAATAATGATACCTATACCGTGAAGAGTCCTTGAAACAAGGTATACATTGAGAAAACCCTATATGTATCCGCATAGAAATGATGGAATTTCCGGAAGAAGTATGAAGATGAATGAAAGAGAAGACTGGCAACGTCACATGAAACAGAAATGACGCACACAGAAGAGATGCCAATGAAGAAAGAAGGTAGACCTTATAGAATATGATGGCGAAGTAAAGAAATGAGCAACGTTTCATATGTATAATGAAGATTGCTTGTGCGAAGAAGCACTGAATAAAATGCAAAGCCATTTCATAAGTACACAGATGCAGTAATGCAAGTAGACGAAGTAATCATAAGGCTGGCTATGCATAGTGAATAGACTGCAGGTGGTGCCGCCAATATATATATATATATATTTGTGTATAGAATCTGAATGTTCCACGATGCATTTTACCAAACTTGGGCCCTGTGACTGAAGGGCTGAAAGTGTGGCACAGCAGAATAGAACAGCTGACGGTGAAGGAAGATTTGAGTAGGCTTGCCTAGGCCAGTGTGAAGAGTCAGAGCCGCCAAGAGCCAGGTTATGTACTCAAGAAGATACAATGAATGTGAGAAGTGAGCTGAGCTCCTGTTTGATGTGTAATGGAAAACAACTAGAAGTGCCATGTTTTCTTCATTTAATACCATTAAATGCAATGAAGGAGCTCAAAATGTGGTCTCCAGTCACATGGTCAGAAGAAAATAGAGTTTGGGGCGAGCTACACTGAGACGAGAAGATAAGGCCATGTCTTCACACCCTTTTGTTCACAGGCACAGTGAGCCATTGCAGACTAATTGACTGATATATAGCAGGAGTGATGATGGATGTTGGGCTAATTGGGTGGGGAGGCATGACCAGGCCAACCCCCCAGCGCCTGGGGTACCAGCATGCATGCTGCTAGCAAGTGGAATATTCCAGAAGGGTACAGGCCTGCCAACCAATTATAAAGGGGAATGTATTATTTGTGCCCTCCCTGTCTCACACGTGCAAGATAATAAAACAGACACTCCCCGGACAGGGAATAAGGCAAAAGAGAGCAGGCTGCGAGAGTTCAAGGAAAGGTTTATCTAGATCTCTGAGAGCGCTCTGACAAAGTCAACGTTACATCACATTATATAGGCACATTGTCATATCTAACATATGATGCTACGTTGGACCCAGATTGGTCAGCCAGTGTGGTGTCTTAGGTGTGGGCATCATCTCTTCCTCCTGGTTGGTTGCTTGGTTGGCGGGAGGATGGACGTCAGATATCTGTGCTCCGAATGGGTGAAGGTCAGGTCGCTGTGAAGCAGGGTGGTCACTATCTAAGCTAATGAATACATTCTAAATAATGCATGCACTAAATAATGGTTGATCAAAAGACCCTCAGTAGTTTATCATGTCACTATACAAATCACAGGAGGTGTCTATATCATCTATAACATTTGGGTTATATAGGTCACAGGTTTAAGGGTCTTGACCACTATAATACTCTCATTGAACTGTGGGGTTAGTCTCACAAGAATCTCAGGTATGTGGCATTTGTTAGTATTAGGCACGATATACTGCAGCAGGGGTCTAATGTTATTTGGGGGTCTGTTGGGTTGGCCTCATAGCATGGTCAGCGGTCTGGCACATGAAAGGAATATCTTGCAGGCACACAGGGTCAGAATGGCAGTATGTTTCCATTGGCGAGGACACGTTTGTGGAGATGAACGGGCTATGTGCTTAGTTAATGCTGGTTCACATGCAGGACAGTGATCTCAGAGGAAGACTGATGTGATACATTTATTAGTTGTTGCAAATATCTCCAGCTTCAGAGTGAGAATGGAGCCGCAGAGTTTTACAGTTAGAGTGGGAATGAGGGTGGGGGCCGTGTGCTCCGAGTCTGGCTGCTGCGGGGAAAGGGAGAGAAGCATTTCGTACTATTGCAGTGAGGCCTGGTCACCAAGATGGAGTTGAAAGGGGGTACAAAAATGGATGCCCTGTGTCCTGCTCAGTGGTCCCATCGACGCAAATGTAACCCAAAGTTAACATCGCATAATGGCAAGGGGCGAACCCACTACTGGAGGCACTTGGTCCGAGTCTTGTACTGAGAAGTGAAGGATGCGAGGGGCCTGCTGGCTCCTCACTCCCACACATTCCCCCCTTTCGTTACATGTAAAGTAACAAATATTTATTTTTTATTCTTTTCGTTCTCCCTCCTGTAGTACTCAGCCTCTGCAACTGCTTCGTCCCATGCCCTGCACACGCTTCTCAAGCTATTCCCTCTTCTTGCATATTCGTCTGGCGTACACATCAAGTAGATCCCACCATCTTCGTCTAAGTTCACCTATACCTCTCTGTAGCATTGCAACTCCCTTGGTTCCCTTATCGTTGTATGATGCAAATTATCAACCCTGTCCTCATATTGCCTGTAAATGGCTGTCATCCTGTATTGCAGTGTGGTGTATTCCCCTGTTTGTATTTGTGCATCTATCATGTTAGCTACCGTTGTCGGTCAGCCCATTGTTACCATCATCATAGCTGAGGTAGGCATGCTTTTTTCACAACACCGGAGTCCCAGTTGGCACACACAGAAGAATAGGAGCACAAAGACGATGATGGGGACGAGTATTTTCATTGCCACGTTTACCCATGATGGTATCCAGCTGAACAGATTGTCGAACCATGTGCTTTCCTCTGCGCCGCCTCCTGTTCTCATCCTCTCTCCTAGATTGTGTACTGCTGTAATCACATGTGAGAGTGTCCCGCATCAGCATCTTCAGTTGGCACGAACGTGCAACACGCCCCCCCCAATTTTTTGGCAAACAGCACCATCCATCGCCGTGAGGAGATCTAGGACACATCTGTTTTGCATAGTCATTAGGCGCATTGCGCGGAGCTCTATTTTTATAACATTTAACCCTTTTTCAGTGTCGTTAGCCAGTTGGATGAGCTCCCAGCACACTATCTGCAACCATTTGGCATTTGTTCGTGCTTGCAGTCCCGGGACAAGAAGTGAGGCGAAAAATGTCTCTGCTGATGAAAAGAGCTTGTACTTCTGTGGGATCTCAGCAAGGAGTTTCGATGATTCGGATGAGATATAGTTGGAGGATCTTTTGCTCCGTGACAGTTTTCTCTTTAGTTCATCTTCTGACAAAAGTTCATAAACTGGAGCATCTGTTATCATTAGTTTGGGCGCTGTCGATGGTTTAGCCGATTGCCCTGCTGCCAATATGCCAGCCGATTCTCCCGTCGTTCCTTGGATATGGCTTTCAGGTATTA
The DNA here is from genome assembly GCF_040938575.1 of Ambystoma mexicanum. Classification (NCBI taxonomy): domain Eukaryota; kingdom Metazoa; phylum Chordata; class Amphibia; order Caudata; family Ambystomatidae; genus Ambystoma; species Ambystoma mexicanum. The sequence goes on from NC_090934.1 coordinate 521,818,755, forward strand.
CCATCAGTGCTGTATGGAGGGTGGCTAAGGTACATGTACCTTTCCATGCTGTTGGGAGGTGTAGGTAGGCTTGCTTGCCACAAATCCAGTACATGTCCATGAGTGCAGCAGTGCCTTTCTTCATGTCAGGTATGATTACCGTCTTGTTGCATCTCCATGTCTCCCCCATGTTCACTCTTCCTTCCCCTTGGAAACACAGTTCATGTGGTATCTCTGTCTGTATTTTGATAGTTTTTTCCAGGGCTGTGACCCATGTTAGCTTTGTGACATGTTGCGACCAGATGGGGGCAAATACTTCTTTTATCCATTGGAAGGTGTTGTTGAATAGCCCTCGGGGGGCCTCGGCTTTAAATTCGATAGTTTCCTCATGCCATTTATTTTCTGCATACCTAGTCCCCCTGATAACAAGAAACGGTTCCTCAAGGCAAACTACTCCTTGCCGCTTGCTGGTGCATGTTCTCTCATTTTCCAGTTTTTCCATTGTGACGGTGTGCGCTTTATCCTACACAGAACCAGATGAATTAAACATTGGGCCTCCGACAAGGGCACTTCCTGGGGTATTAACATTTTTGGTGTTCCTGATGCATGCGGAATGAGTGAACAGACGTAGCAGCTTTCATTTGTTGCCTGCTTCGCCGTGGCACTCATGGCCGAATACCATTTATTTGATTGATCAGGGTGGCGGGGATCTTCTATTTCGTCTAGCCCCAGGTTATGATAAATATTGTATCTTTTCTCTCCTGCCCCCCTTTTTCTTCTCCTTCATTTTTCCCCATTCGTTCTCACCTTTTTGTAATGTATTGGGAACATTCCTTCCATCCCAGGCTGTGTCATTGTTGTTCGAGATGGCATGTATATACTCATTAGCAGCAGCAGCGTAATATGAGGTAGGGGGTATGGTTTTCTGTGCATATGTATTTGTGTAAGTTACATCATTTGGCCAATAATAATCACCATCATATTGATTAAGTTCATAATCATTACTCATATTCATAGTTAGAAGTAGCAAGGAGACACTTGTTGGGCCTGCAGTGTCGTGTTCTGGAGGTTGCATTACAATTGTACCATTAGCATCAATGTCATATATTTCTTTCCATATCGTCTTTACCCCAGTCCATACAAAGTGAAACCCTTCTCGTATCAAGTTAGCCCCGCTCCCCCCCTTGTGCATGTCATTAACCAAAGATAAAAGTGTATAGTACCAGGCCATGAAAAACAACATCACTGAAAACAAAACTGCAGCACATTTCAAAACACATTCAACATTGCTGAACCTATTAGCCCTACCGGCGTCCCTATCGCTATCTAACGTAATGGTGTTTTCGGTGATGGTGCTGCGTTGGTCCATTTGCCACCTAGAGGGGCGATACAAAGTTGTTAAGTCACCAGAATAAATACAGTTGTATATCTACATATTTACTTTTTCATTATTTACTCATTTCTGCTATTCACTTTGTTCACTGTTATCTTAATTACGTCCATTGCTTTAAGCATTTCATGTCAATATTTTGAGAGAGAGAGAGAGAGAGAGAGAGAGAGAGAGAGAGAGAGAGAGAGAGAGAGAGAGAGAAATAGTGGTGAAAAGAAAGTGGAAGGAGAAAAATGACATGGACATAGTTCATTTTGACCAGAGGGCGTGTCATCACTTTCGCCCTTTACATGTTCTATTTACTTAAATCACATTATCATTGTGTCTGAACCTCATCCTTGGTGCCGCTTGCGCAGTCCTGTTCAGTCTGAGGGAGTACACTATCGTGTGCCCTTCTCACATCTGAGAGGTGCACCCAATATTTCAGTCCCTTAACTTTAACTGCGGTGGGCGTACTATAAATGACCTCGTAGGGGCCATGGAACCTCTGTGAATTCCATCTCCTCACAAAGTTTCTAACGTAGATTTGTGCTCTTGGCAACAGTGGCCCGCCTGGGCTGTCTGCAGCTGGCATGATAGTATCAGTCGCTGCATTCTCAGTAAATGGTGGTGTAATTTGTCGCACTATGCTGCGTACTACGCGCGTCAGTTGGGTCAGGTATTCCTTAAATTCCTCCCCCAGCACTGTGGCAGCTCTGTGCGCATCTGATGCTCTCCAAATCGGGGAGAGCGGTGTGTGTGTATTCGCCTCCTAGTCACAATCTCATGGGAGCTCAGATGGTGGTCCTTGCATGGTTGCTTTCTGAGTTGCAACAGTGCTAGTGGTAAGCAATACACCCAATTCTTTTTCAGCGTATTACACAATTTTGATAGTTTACTCTTTAGTAATCCATTGATCTTTTCCACCACCCCATTCGTCATCGGATGATAAATGGAACACAGTTTGTGTTTCACCCCCAAGAGTGATGTCACTTCCTTGAAAAGGTCATTCACAAAGTGTGTGCCGTTGTCTGATCTTATCACATCACATATTCCCCAACGAGAAAAGACCTCTCGCACCATTGAACTTCGCCGCACACCTCGCGTCTGGGTGGGGACATGGACCCGCTTCCACCAACCTTGAAAAGGGACATACCACTACAATTAAATACCTTGCTCCCCTACATCGCTCTCCCATGTCAGCATAATCTATGTGTAGTTCTCTAAATGGTCCGACTGGTCATGGCAGGGTGCCACACAGTGTTCTCAATGTCGTTCCTGAATTGTATGTTTGGCATGTTGTGCATTCTACTACAAATTTTGACAAATGCTCCTGTAAATTGGGGACAAAGCAATGTTCCTGGATGTCTGCGGCAATATGTTGTTTTGCTACTTGGGCTGGGAAGTGCAGCTGTTGGAATGCTACCTCTAGCAATTCTACTGGCATCACTACCTTTCCTGTTGTCTCCTGTCTCCAAATTAGGTATGTGGCTGATTGTTTGCATCCCTGTTTGGTCCACAACTCTTGCTCCTCCTCTGGTGTTCTCCTTTGTAGTTCTATTATCTGCGCTATTGGTGTGTTACTGTACGTCTCTTCCAATGGCTCTGTAATGGCTGATTTTACAATGCACTCGACTGTTGGTGTTGTATTGAAATACGAGGCCTTCTTCGCTGCTGCGTTGGCTGCCGCATTTCCCAATGAGTCTGCATCTGTGTTGTTGGTATGGGCCTGGCATTTCACCACTGCCACTACCGATGTTTCTGCTAATGCATCTATCAGTTCAGTCAATAGTGCAGCATGCTGTACTGGTGAGCCATCCGCTCTTCTGAACCCCCTCCTATGCCAGCGGGATAGGCCTGAATGGACTGTGGTTGTTGCGTATGCCGAGTCTGAGTATATTGTTACTGTGCATCCTTTGGCTGTATGCAGTGCCTCAATCAATGCAGTTAGTTCTGCTGCTTTTGCGGAGTAATGGGACGGGAGGCGCTTCTGGACAATTGTTTCATAGCCATATTCCTCCATGCGTACTACGGCCATTCCTACATGCTTCTCCCCTGTTTCAGGGTTTATCGATGCTGACCCATCTATGAAATATATCTCTTTTTCCTTCAGGGCGCTTTCGCTCGCTTTGGGAATGTCATCACCCTCCCCTTCATAGGTGGCGCAGTCGTGTTCGTGGATGTCCTCTGTGGTGCATGGTTCTGTAATAAATGTTGCTGGGTTTACTGTTTTGCACCTGACAACGTGTACGTTGGGGCTCGAAATTATTATCTCATATGCTGTTGCTCTCTGTGTTGTTAATGTTGATTTTGACCTCTCAAGAATTGCAAATAAGGAGTGTTCTGCATATAGTGTTACCGAACATCCCATCACGATTGTGGTGCTTTTTTCAATGGCGAAAGCTGCTGCAGCGAGGGACTGTTCGCACGCGAAGTCTCCTTGCATCACTGCATCTAATGTTCCGCTGTAATAGGCCAATGGTTTGTGTCCTATCATGTTTTCTGTGTGAGCACTGCTGTCATCAGTGTTCGATTGCAGTGTGAAAATAAGAAAAATTCCCTCTCATAATCTGGGTTCGCGAGTACTGGAGCATCTGCAATGAGGTCTTTTAATCTAAAGTACTGTGCCATCATGTCATGTGTCCATTTTATTGGGGCCCTACTCTTCTGTGATTTCAATGCTTGTAGCAATGGATGTGTGTATGCTGCGTAATCAAGGATCCATGCTTGGCAATAATTACATATACCGAGGAATTTATGCATTTCATTAACTGTTTTAGGTATGATCATGTTGCGTATAGCAGCTGCCCTGTCTGGGAGTATCCATTTCCCATCTTTTGATATTAGCTGTCCGAGGTATACAATGTCAGCCAGGCAGTATTGCAATTTTCCTTTGTCCACTTTATACCCCTTGGCAGCCAACACGTTTAATAGTGTTATTGAGTATTCTATGCACTTTTCTTCTGTGGGGCTGCAGACGAGTAAATCGTCTACGTATTGTACAATGGTGCTCTCTACATCTATGTTTCCAATATCGTCACGCAATACTCTGTTGAAAATGCTGGGGCTTTCGCAATACCCCTGTGGGAGTCTGCGATGTTCATACCTGCTTCCTAGTGTGAATGCTGTCAGGTACGGCGAACCTGGGTCAAGTGGTATGGAGAAGAAAGCATTCTTCAAATCCACCACAGTAAAACATGTAGATTATTTGGGTATGCTGCACAGTATTGATGCCGGGTTAGGCACTAATGGGAACTCTTTTTGGATTACGTCATTGAGTGGGCGGAGATCTTGGATCATCCTCCACGCCCCTCCCTTTGCTTTTTTGATTGGGAAGATAGCCGTGTTACAGGGGGATTTTGATGGCACTATAATACCTTGTTTTAGGAGTGCATTTATTGTTTCCCTAATCCCTTCTTCTGCTTCTCTGGATATGGGGTATTGTTTCACTCGTGGCGGTATGGCACCTGGTTTTAGTTTTATCTTTATTGGTGTCACCTCATGGAGTAATCCTACATCGTGGGAGCCTGTAGTCCAAATTTCAGGCACCACCTTCACCATGTCTTCCTCAAATATTGTTGGCGGGGCATTAATGCTAGCCATAAGTGGGTTGTGTACCTCTCTGTACTGAATCATGATGTCACATGGTATGCTTATTTCCATTATTATCTCTCCGTCATCTTCGTTATCAGTGAATAATTCCTCATCAGTTATGTCTCTTAGCATTATGTTGGGGTCTATATATAACAGTTCTCCACTCACACCCATGCGTGTCCAATCCTATGACCACAATGCGTTTGCTTGATACCTGAACTGCCTCGATGTCTATGGACATGATCGTGCCTGGCACAACATCTGTGTGTGCAATTGGGCGGAATATAAAATCTGATGGTGTTCTCCATTCCTTTCTCGTTATCTCTGGTACCACTCGGGCTAATACTTTGATGCCATAAATAAACATGACTATGTCAATGGGTATTCCTCGCACCACAACTTCATTCATCACTGTGCTAATCATCAAGATTGCTCGTACTGGGCATACACCTGGGGTGGAGCACACTATTCCCCGCTCAGTAAACAAAATGGTCATGTTTAATTTACTTAGCAAATCTCTGCCCAGTAAATTGATTGCCGCGTCTTCGTGGTACAGTTTCCCCCCACTGTTATATGAAGATCTTTAGTGTAAGGAACTTTTAAAATGAGAACCCCTGCGTTTCGAAATTCCTGCTTGAGAGCGGAAACTGCCCTTCCATAAGACATGATTTTTCTGCTCCTGAGTCTACCATGAAGATAAACTGCTTGATTCCTATCTCTGCCCCCACTAGTGGTTCCTCTTCTGCATGTAGGGTGTTGGATAGGACTGGACACGCAAATGTTCCCTGTGGGCTGTCCTAGTCTGCATACCTTTCTTGCCCTGGTACTGAAAAGACATTGTCTCCGACCACTGTCACGCCACGGAATGGCGCAGGTGCGCCATTTGCAGCCATTGCAAAACAGTTACTATTTGCATTGCCTACAGCGTTTTGTCTCGCCATGGGTTGCTGTGCGCTGTGATGCAGTTGTGGGGGTGGCTGTCTTTGCTGCATTTGGGGTTCATTATAGCACTGGTCTTTTTGTCTTCCCCCTCCCATTGGTAACCCATAGGGGCTACTGGGTGTGGGCATCCGCATCCTTGTTCATTTTCCATGGGCTGCGGCCCTTGGAAATACCCTGAAGGCCGCATTCTGCAATCCCTCGAATAATGTCCCCATCTCCCACAGTTCCAACAAGACCTTTGCGGTCCTCCTCTCATCCCCTGCCCACCAAATCCTCTATTCCCCATACCCCCAAATCCTCCTCTCTGGCCACGGTACCCACCTCTTCCTCTTGCCGGTCTTTCTTGCCACTGTGGTCCGCTGTATGAATCCTCTCCGTTCCACGGTCCTTGTTCTCCTGCCATCCGCAACGCTGCTATTGTCACTGGCCCACTTCCCGCTCCTTCATCCCCCTCGTTTTCTCTATCTGCGGCTATGCTGGCGTTTACGGCGGCGACCTTCACCAATTTGTTCTGCACCAGTTTTGTTTCATCTGCCAGCCTTTTCTGTGTTATCTCCTTTTCCCTCTCTTTGATCCTCCGGCAGTATTGTACAAGGCTTTCTGTACCTCCGTCATTAGCCCCTTTTTGATGATAAAATAGAACAAGGCGGTGGACTGATTCCACGCCGTGCCAGTTTTGCTTCTCCACAAATCTTGCACCCGTAGTATGAATTGCGTAGGATTCTCGTTTTCTTCCATTGTACACTGCATCACTAAATGTAAATCTGGAATGTCTGGAAACGTGCGCCGCAATGCGTCCCATACTTGTGCTCGAATGTTGTTTAACGGTGATCCATCGTGGCGGTCACAACTCATCGTCACTCCTGGGAATCCTGCCTCTTCCCATACTGCGTCTGCCTGATCGCTGACTGCCGATACTAACAAACTTTTTACGTCGCCTCTGGCTAATGGCACCCCTGCCCTGTGTTTTTCGAACGCGTGTATCCATCTCCCAGCTCCTCCCGATAGTGGGGGGGAGAACTTTCAACAAGTTATTTTTATCCATTTGGGCCCATGAAATGTAGTGTGGCCTACCTGCCCCCTGTGTATCAACGGTATCTTTAACTTATGTTTCTTTCCTGCTTTACTTACCGTCCCTTTCTTTATCTTACTTACCAACATATTCCCTGTTCGCTGTCTTAATCTACCCTGCCATCGTGGGGGTGATCGCAGATCCATGTCATTGAAATGATGCGGCAGTGTGGACCCTACGGCCGCCACTCCGTCTTCATATTCGTCTAGACCACTCCACACCTCTTCTATCTCTGTTTCTTGTTCATAATTCTCCTCCTGTCCTTCCCCTTGCTGACTTTCTGGGGTGGATGGATGTATAATCCTCACTGGTTTGTCATTTAGATGAAACAGGAACTCTCCTGATTGCCATTCTTTTTCTCGCCCATTGGTATGTGTGTCCCCTGTGATGATATCGATCATGCAGGCTCTGAAATTGCTGGCGCCATCTCACCTGCTGTGTTTATTGAAGGTGTGAGATCTGCCGTAGACAATGGTGGTATATCCTCTCCCCCCAGCAGCATTTGTCCTCTGTCGCACAATGCTCTCAGCCGTGTTATTTTCATCCGCGCATGTGCTAGCTGGTGGTCTAACTCTCCGCTTAAGTGTGCTAAATTCACAGAGGGTGCACTTGTCGGGCAATACAAACCTCCTTTATCATAGGGCGGTGGTGCTGTAGCTACCGCTCTGTTTGAGGGAGTGGGGGTGAGACATGCCGGTACGTATAGAGGCTTGCTGTACCCTACTGCTGGTCTTGACATTAAGGGATATATTTTAGTTCTGTCACCCTCAGCCGTAGAGGTTGTGCACTCTCCCTTTGGCGTTCCGCTTGCCTCTTCCTGCGTTATTGGGTTTTCACCCGTTCTTTCTTTACCTACCTCTGCTGTGGGTGTAACTTCTTCGAACATTCGCCACAGGTCCAGTACTTCTCTTCTATTTTGTAACTGTTTCCCCTTATATCTTGCTAACAAGTGTGTGGACACTAAATCTAACACCTGTTTATCGAATGACCCACCTTCTGGCCAAATCAGCGTCACACTATCTCCTTTTATCTCCGTCAACCTTTGGTTGTGGTACTTTTGTATCCTTTCACTGTATACCGAAGGTGTTGACAAATATGGGCTAGTGGTGTTATTCCCCCCATGATGATGGTTCTCCTTGTGCCTGTGTGTATGGTTGAATCCCAGTCTCCTTCTAATCACCCCTCCACCCACTCGTCCTTCCTTCTAGATCAACAATATATTACGGGTCTTTCAATTACTGATAGTTTCTTCGTGTACATATATCTATCAACACATGTCAGTATGCATTGTCACTGTGATTATTGCCTTTCCAAATTCAACAGTTCACTTTTGCATGCATACAATTTTATCAACAAATTGCAATACCTTGATATTCTTGAAAACAAATAAACACATAACACATATCATGCACACGCACTACCTGCGCGCTTTTATTTCCACTTTGTTCCCGATACCACTTCGTCCCCATTTCACCTATTCTCCTCATTCACTCCACGCCTCTTACACCTTCTTACTCGTTCCCAAGAATTCTCACTTACACGGAAAAAGAATATTCTAAATAACTACTCCGAGTCTACTCAATATACGAGACTCCTACTATTTTCTCTTTATCTTCACTTATTTATTCTGCACTGGACGAGACAATGCTACGCGGCGCCGCCTTCTACCACGTTCGGGCTAGGATACCTCTTCTCTTCTTCTCTTTACTTCTCACAAAACCTAATGGCCATATAAAGGACAGATCAGAAAAGCCTCCTCATCACTCACACATGCCCTACTCTTCCCTATAATCCGTTACCACCTGTTCCCCTGTTCCCTCCTATTCCCCCTTACCTTTCCTTGGTATCTTTCGCAACCGGCACTCACATGTTCAGTCAGGTGATCCGAGGGTCACCGTTGACAGTCCGACCCCAGTTGTGTCCACACCCCAACCAAGCCGAGGCCCGCCTCGGTGAGCAGCTTTTCAGTCGGGTATTCGTCAACAGGGAACCCTTGACCCTTTCTTGTAGTGCGCACAGGCTGGTCGGCCGCAGAGACGATGGTTCTGCTGGGGGGCGTCCTGGATCTCGCCGCACAGTGCGGGCCTCGAGGCACCTCTCCAAATCACGTTGCAGGGGGTCACCAAATGTTTGTTCCCTCCCTGTCTCACACATGCAAGATAATAAAACAGACACTCCCCGGACAGGGAATACGGCAAAAGAGAGCAGGCTGTGAGAGTTCAAGGAAAAGTTTATCTAGATCTCTGAGAGTGCACTGACAAAGTCAATGTTACATCACATTATATAGGCACATTGTCATATCTAACATATGATGCTACGTTGGACCCGGATTGGTCAGCCAGGGTGGTGTCTTAAGTGTGGGCATCATCTTTTCCTCCTGGTTGGTTGGTTGCTTGGCAGGAGGATGGACGTCATATATCTGTGCTCTGAATGGATGAAGGTCAGGTCGCCGTGAAGCAGGGTGGTCACTAAACTAATGAATACATTCTAAATAATGCATGCACTAAATAATCGTTGATCAAAACACCCTCAGTAGTTTATCATGTCACTATACAAATCACACAGGTGTCTATATCATCTATAACATTTGGGTTATACAGGTCACAGGTTTAAGGGTCTTGACCACTATAATACTCTCATTGAACTGTGGGTTAGTCTCACAAGAATCACAGGTATGTGGCATTTGTTAGTATTAGGCACGATAAACTGCAGCAGGGGTCTAATGTTAGTTGGGGGTCTGTTGGGTGGGCCTCATAGCATGGTCAGCGGCCTGGCACATGAAAGGAATATCTTGCAGGGACACAGGGTCAGAATGGCAGTAAGTTTCCATTGGCGAGGGTGCGGGGGCAAGGACACGTTTGTGGAGATGAACGAGCTATGTGCTTAGTTCATGCTGGTTCACATGCAGGACAGTGATCTCAGAGGAACACTGATGTGATACATTTATTAGTTGTTGCAAATACCTCTGGCTTCAGCGTGAGAATGGAGCCGCAGAGTTTTCCAGTTAGAGTGGGAACGAGGGTGGGGGCCGTGTGCTCTGAGCCTGGCTGCTGCGGGGAAAGGGAGAGAAGCATTTCGTACTATCGCAGTGAGGCCTGGTCACCAAGATGGAGTCGAAATGGGGTACACAAATGGATGCCCTGTGTCGTGCTCAGTGGTCCCATCTACGTGAATGTAACCCAAAGTTAACATCGCATAAGGGCAAGGGGCGAACCCACTACTGGAGGCACTTGGTCCGAGTCTTGTACTGAGAAGTGAAGCTGGCCCCTCACTCCCACACAGTATCAAGGAGCCCTGTAGTTTGAAAAGCCAATAGAATGTTGTGTATCAGTGTGACATGTAAGATGACTTGCACTTGGGCTGGGTTTAGTTGTCTACTTGACCTTAAAGATCCAATTACAATCCCATACCCCATAGAAAGTATACTTATATGTTCCCTTTAAGCCTATCACATCCCCTAGTCGGTGTTCTTATTTTGCCATGTAGTATGGCATCACTTATGATGAGTTTTTTGTATAAAGTTGTGTTTTTTCATGTAATTCTTAGAGACTCTTGAAAGAGAATGTTGTGTGGCGTCTGTTGATGTCATTGTACTCCCTGTTTTAAGTAGTGTAATTAAAACAGTTGTGTTTCAGCCAAACTTCCTGAGTCAGTGCGATTATTGATGTATGAGTACGATCTGCATCCTATCCATCTCAGATACTGTTACCTCATCTTAAAGGACCTCCGGGTTCAGAGGATAACGTTTTGCTTCTCTTGTCATGTTTTTATATAACACTGCTATCAAGCAGGTGTCTGATAATCCAGTCTCTGAGAAAAACTCTGCAGCCTTTATAGGGACGCCAAACAAGGAGCTTGTGACAGGCTACTGTTCAAGTGTTTCACTGCCTCAGATTGTGCTCCAGCCCACTCCCTTTTCACCTCAGCTTCAATAAGTGGACCAAAGGTCGAGTGATCGGCATAATCCTCAATTAATTTTCATCTATAACTAGTTACCTGAGGGAGGCTTTACAACTCAGACAGTTTTGTGGGGTTCTTTAATTTGAGTAAGGTCTGAACCTTCTATTTCTGGGGATTGAGACCATTAGCTGTGATTTCATATCCCTGTAAATTCACTTTGGGTTTGCGCCATTGTGCTTTCTCGAAATATAATTTTTTATAGGATTTGTACAAGTGGGCAAGGGCATATCTGATTTCCGCCAGATGCTCTTCCACAGTTGAGCTTTTCTTCAAAGGATCATCCACATACACATAGGCCAACCTTCCTCTTTAGTACAAATCAGGCATGGCAATGTGAAGGAAAATGTTGAACTAATTTCCTGAATTGTATTCAAAGGGTGTACAGGTCCAAGTGAATTATAGCCACCTTAAGGTAAAGGCAAGCTTAATCTGCTTTCCTTGTTCAATAGTACTGCCTAATAACCATTTGTCAGGGCAAGTGCTGAGTACACTTTGGATCCTTGAATCTTTGCCTGTCCTTGGCAAATATAGGGAATAGGCAACCTCAACATGTTGACCTGTTTATAGAACTCCCTCAGGTCAGCACAAAGTTTCCATTGAACATAAGTACTGTGGATCAGAACAATTATCCTACGGGGTTCAGGTTTCTGATCATCTCTGCGAGTGATTCCAGGGGATCCATTTCTGCATGCATAGGTCATGTTGAATGAATAATGTTATGCTCACAATCATAGAAGTCAAATGAGAAGATACTCTGGAAATTGAAGAATACCTGTTTCAGTTGTTGTTGTTCATCAGTCAGTCTCACAGTCGATGGCCATCTGCCAGAAACCTGAATATACCTCTGTTTTTCACGTTTCACAATTATCATCCAGTTGGGTGGAGGGATCTCTTTTGATGATGTTTACATGGCCAGGAGGTTTGTTAGGGAGAATTTTCCAGAATGGCTGATTTCCCTTACCTTTTGAGCCCCTCAGCAGCTTTGCTGGATTTCTAGGGTTTAATATCTTTAACTATAACATGTGTTTTGCAGTGTGTTGTACATTCTAAAGCTCAATGGTTATGGCGTCTCACCCACCCCATGGGCATCATCTTTTTTACTGTGTGTCACCCAGCACGCTTAGTGCAGTGAGACAGGGTTGTCTTTTCAGACTTCCCACTTTAAACTCCATTTTCTGGGAATGACTACTGTCTCCCAGAACATTTAAAATTATCATTGACTTTACTAGTCTTTTTAAATTTACAGACCCAGTACATCCTATCTTCCAATAGAGTACTGGAGAGGTTAATAGTTATCCCCTTTTGTCTGATTCTCATGGAACATTAGTATGTTCCCCTTTCTCTAAGATGTGGCTGGTGGCAGTAGTAGCTACCATATTTATTCTACTTCGGGCTATGAAAATAGCCTTTGGTACCATTAGATGCTATAGTGGTAGACTCAAACTCAAACCGATTTATCCATTTTTATTTTAACTTGGTTCCAGTTGAGTTGTTTTGCCATATCTTTTTGTAAAGGTCTTTCTAGTGTTTTATAGGTTTGGTTCCTTTGTCCCTTGTTCGTCCTCCTTAGGCGCCTGAGTGTCTGGGTGGACAGAATGTGAGGGAGGGGTTTGAGGACCCCTGCACAGGGTCTCCTTGGAGACCCAAGTCACACTCCTGTTTGATTCACTAGGTGGCTGCCCTGCCAGGCTGCCAACCTGCTGAGTGATTGACAGCAAGGCTGTGTGAATGGGGGATTTGGTGCATAAAAAGCCAGTCTCTGGGACTGGAAGGCAGAGTCGCCACTGGAACGGGAGAACCAAAGAGGAATTCGACTGCTGGAACTACTGGACACCCGGTGAAGCCATGCTGTAGGTCTGAATCACCTGACAATTCGATAACAGAGGAGATCTGTAAGGAATCTTCTTCCCTTGAGCCTGGTGGGAACAACCAGCTTGCCAAATGCCAGACACCGGTCCTCATCCTGGTCGAATTTGCTGTGCATCGCTGCAGTAGATCGGATAGCCAGTGGGAAGAGAACCGGTTTGGGTTTTAAGGTGCGCACCTTTTATTCATCGTTTTGTATGCTGCTGGCTTCTTCCCTGGGCAGTGCAGGACCCTCCAGCCGGCCTCCTTCTTGTCCCAACGACAGAAGCTTCAGGAACTCAGGAACCGTGAGCCTGCAGGAACTGCCAGGAACAACTGCCTCAGCTACAGCGTTCTTCTTCTTTAAAGGTACTGTGCAAATTCAGTCGTTCATTCCTTTCTGACTGCAGTGAAAGTGCGGGAAATCTTTCACCTCTCCGAAGGCTTGTCCTTCTCTTCTCCTTTAAATAACTTTTTCTCTGACCAACTTCGTTTTGAACTCTTGGCAAAGACTTAACCGCAAACTACTTTGAACTGTGTGATCCTCTGCAAAGACTCTGAACCATTAACATTGGCCCAGACCTATTGACTTGAATCCTAGTTGTAGTAGCCTTTTCTAGATCGCCCTGCCTATAACTTGTTGGTGCTATTGATTTTGAATAACCTTGTCGTTTCTCCCTTTTAAATTACTGGAGTGCCATTTTGCTCACACTTCCTTTTGAGCATAACTTGTCCAGAATTGATTGGGTGTTGTTGTAGTATATTACGACTGTGATGTTCTGATGCTTTAAGATAGTGAACTGTTTTATAAATGATGGTGTAAATAAATGTGTATTCTTTTACTCAGAAATCTTGAATCAGTATTTGTTTGAACCATAGTAATTGCTGTCCTTTGTATAATCTCTTGTACTGCTCACTTTACTCTGCTCAGCCATCGCTACCACTTTACTGTGTTGTACAGGCGTGTACCAAAGGTCAAATTGTACTTACACTTGTAGTCTTTATTGTGTGTAGTGTTCCCAAAGGGTACTGTATATGATTCTGCCTAACAGGGTTCCATGGATTTGAGATATTTATTACTAACACTAAATACAACCTCATCTTTCAAGATGTCACAGATAGCATCTTCTACCCAATAAGGGTGTGAAGAATACATCAAGAAATGTCCCCCTTGTTGGGTGTAGATCTTTTCTATTTGGATACTGTCAGTCTTACCATAGCAATCTTCAGGAATTGGACATGTAATTTCATTTTCTAAATCAATAGAACAGTATTGTGCATCAACTTCCATTCCAATAGAGGTATCTGCGCTCAGAGTAACCCATTGAGGGTTACTCTATCCACCAATATTGAAATGCTGTTGCCATTCAGTCCGACTTGGTGTTGGATAAAGGCACATTCCTTCTGGTTGTAGGGAATGATTCAAATTCATAAACGCTTCCTTTTTTATCAGGTCTTGTACTCTCTTTATTTTGATGGGTACCTTAAATTATTCCACCTATCCTGGAATAGAAACCTCTTATTTTACTTGGACTTCTACAGCATGGGCAAACATTTGAGTTGACCAAACTGTTTTCTCAACATTGGCAAACCGATTGGGCTACCCAACAGTCTTGACCAAATGTTATTATTAATAAAATCCAACGTAATTGCAAAATGATGGAGAATGTCACAACCCAGATAAAGTTCTGAAGTGACATTTCTAATGATCCAACAATTATAGTCAATAGGTTTATCGCCAATTGACATTTTAACATGCACCTGCTTGGTAATATATGTTTTAAATTTTGGGTTTCCAGTCCAACTTCCCATTTATTCGTCATATTAAAAGAGGGAACGGTCTTATCTTTTTGGAGTTGCTGATACAGTGCTTTGCATATAAAGCCTTTTCCATTGTATAGACAGACGGTGACGAGAACAGATCATTCCATCTATTTATCTGAATGGGGAAGAATGTGTGTTTGTCCTTTTTCTGAATGTCAGTCAACTAATGTAATTTTTTTGTGTGGACATATTGGCCAAACTGGTGGACTCAGTTTAGGAGAGGATTGGATTTCTTTGGGCTCCCTCTGAGTGTTGAACTTCAAAGTAAACCCTTCCATCATGGAAGACCATGTGAGGAAAGACCAGTGAGGGAGATTTGATTTCAGGTGTTGAGATCAGGTACCCTTACCACCTTGACACCTCAATCACACTGACCTTGTATCTCAACCAGAGCATAGATCTACCTGCTTTAGACTTTAGTATACAGATCAAGTCTTAGTTATTGGACAGCTATGCATGAATGTTCTTGCTTTCATTTAGTTCTGGAACTTGATCTTGCGCTGTCACCATGAGAGCACTTCCTTCTTTGAGATCAAGTTCATGAGAGTTGGCTTGGGCATCTGTCAGAATAAACATTCATGTGGAGATAAAGCATCTCACTGTTTCAAGCTCTCTGGAGGTGTCAGGAATATTACACCCCTCAGCATGCCTATGGACAGTTTTAGGTAGGTGGAATGAGGCCTTTGGCAGAAAGTAATCATCTCCACTGACCAAAACACCTGCCCCTTGTATTTTTCTGCTGGGTGGTTGTAAGGCCATTTTACGGTCTCTTAATTCCTGGCTTCACTTTTCATTTTTTACCATTTCAGTAATCATTTTCTTCTTATAATGAGCTAATTGTTCTCTCAAATTACGCATGCTGGCCTGGTAAGCTTCCAGCATTTTGTAATGGGAAGATAAACGTACTGGTTAGCTTGTTGCTCCTGTTGTAAATATTAATTAAAACACTGGCAACATTGAAAGATGTTAGAGTTATAATTGGGCCGCCGGTTTTGGGTCTGTCTCTATATGCTCCAATTAATCTTGTAGGCGCAAACTGTCATCGGTCACTTTGGCTAGTTATTAGGAAGAGACTAACCACAAACCCTCATTTTTGTGCCTTTTTTTTTTTGGATCAGTCGCTGTTTATCATGAATTACATCATCATGCGATTGTGTGAGCTGATGACTCTGTTGTTCTTTGACCATCAAATTATGATTCATTTGATTACATTGTTTGTTATTTTCTTCTTTTAATTTCACAATCTGCTGTTTCAGTGCCATAATGCTGTCTAACACGGTATAGTAGTATGTAGAGGCTGGTTATTATACTTTCTATGGAGGTTATTGTTGGCCTCCATACACTGCTTAAAACAGTCTTGTTGACTAAAAACGACTTCACTTGGTTTGGCAACTCATCACAAGGTTTATTAACTTCACCTTGCATTTGATCAATGACATGTTTCTGTTGCAATAAGGAAACCTGACTTTCTTTCATTTTTTCTTGCAACTTCAAAATGTATTCTAGTTTTCATTAAACAATTGTTTGCTGCTCTGCATCAACCAATAATCTTTCTACAATGCTTCTTGGCATTGTTTAATATGAGCATCTCTGTCTGCTAACCTGCCCTCTACCAATTGGAGGCAGAAATGCAGGCCTGCAAAGAAGCATATCAGCTTTCAGTTGTCTTCTTCGACAGTTGAAGTCATGTGAAGCCTCGCTTGAGACTGATGTAATGGTGTTCATCTCACATGTATGAATACACAGATGCAATTCTTTCCATAATTTCTGTCTTCCATATTTCAATGTCTGTGCCGTCCAATCCCCTTTGAAATATAGCTATGAAAGAGCCTGGGCTTCAACCTCAGAAAGGTATATGTCAGTCATCTCTCTGTTTAAAATTCTCCAATTTACCTCCACAATTCTTGCTAACCAAATTGCAACCTTTTCATAGAAGCAGAGGGTCGCCTAGTAAAATGGCAGAACTTGTTAGACGAGAGTTGCGCATAGTGCAGGCAATTGGTATAGATGCATCATTTATCATTTTTTGGGGGGAAAAAGAGTATTGAAGATTGCGAAGAGAAGGAGAAGAAGGCATATGTCTGGGTGTTTTGTCAAAACTTTAGTAGTTTGTTGTAGCAAAGCACAGGTTGCATGTTGTTTAGTTTATTGTGGCTGTGGACAGGGAAGAAGGGCCATAGCTGGCCTAACATATAAATATTGAAGGAGCTGTGTATCACATGCAAGGGGTGTGGTTAAATGAGAGGAGGAGCAACTAAAATGTTGGCACACTAACATAGTGTATAATTGTAAAGGTGGTGGGCCTGCAGAGAAGGCCATCTTTGTAATAACTGTATTAACAAGACAGGCCTTTGAAGAGGGCCATTGTGTGTGACTGGTGTGAAAGGGTGGGGCCTGAGGAGAAGACTGGTGTGAATGAAAGAGGGTGGACGAGCAAAAGGGTAAGTATAAGAATGAATGAGCAAGTGCGGGTAAAGGGGGATGAAAGGATTTCGAGAAATAGGGCATTGAATTAAAGGGGATAAAAAGAGTATTTAAATGACTAGGAGGGGCCCAATAATGGCATTGTACCTCATGGATGACCCCCTGATCATATGTGTACATATGTGACAGTGCGTCTTCAGAGTATTGTAAATCTCGAGAGCTGTGAGAAGCGGCTGTCCATTGTAATCACGATAGTGGGGCTTGATGGCCTCTCTCGGCTTCCTGCGTACTCCTGCATATTCTATTGGGTGCTTTTCTCTAACCTGATCTGTGTGTGCCGGTCTTTCTCATGACCAGAGGCTGTGGCAGCTGGCAGTGCCGGGCCACTTTTTGAACCGGGGGAGCGGTGACGCAGTGGAGTGGCAGTATGGTGGCGCCTGCACTGCCCTGCGGTCCTCGCTCCTTGTCCACATTTGGGAGCGCAGACCTTCATGCTCTGGTTCTGATATTGAGCCGGCACTGATACTAATGACTCCAAGCAGCAGGCTCGCCCATCGGTGTGCTCTCCTGACTGCAGCCAGTAACCAGTCTGTAAGTCAACTTTAAATTCTGCCAATTGTTTGTATTGCAGCACTCCGGTGCTCTTAACAACACCATACCTCTCGCAGGAGAGAGCATGTTCACACTAGGTGAACAGAGACATCTCCTGAGCTGAGGGGTTTTCTGGATATACCATCGGGAGTTTCCACCATATGTGCAGAGCCAGCTCAACACTTAATGAACCCAGTAATCAAGAACAATGATAAAAAATTGCTTACAGTACAGGGGGCAGTTTTTCCCAATTATTCCTTGGTAAATTGCATTGAACCACTCAATTCTACCCCACAGGCAACTCCCTGCCGGGTAACTGGGGCTGCAATTGTCGCCATGTTTTTCTCCATCAGCCCTTGTAAGTAGTGGGGAATTGTCAATTGCCACCTTTTTGGCATCCTCCCCTCGGGTGGAGGGGCCTGTTAACATCAACCTAGCTTCTGTTCTAGAGCCTTTAGGGGGCTTGGAAATAGAAACCACCTCTGAGCTTTGGGGCCTCTGGAAGGATACACTCATCAAAGAGCTGAATAGCTGTTTTACCTCCCAAGACATTGATGCTTGGCTAGTGTCCTTGGATATTTCTGCTGAGAGTAACTGTGCTTACATTTTTGAAAATAATCTTCAGCCATCCCATATCTTACCCATAAAATGCCAGCATTCTTGTAAAGTGAACTGTTCATCACAAACAGATTTGCAAGTAATGGTGTTGATCACCAGGTACTTACCTCTGGGGCCTTTCTAGAGGGTCCCAGAAATTAGGCTACATCCCCTATGAAGGAAGCACCACCACCATCCCCTTCTTCCTCAGGAAGTAAACAACCACTGAATTACCGCCTCACCACTTTGGGGTGTGTTATTGCGCCTGCAGAAGGATGTGGAGATGGTCTTCTTAAGGCCATAAAGTATAGACCGGCCAACTTAAGGAGTCAGCATTTAAGAAAATCCAATATGCGATGCCCAAAGATGTTTTCACTAGAGCTTTGGTTATGAACAATAGAAACTTTATCATCACCAATGTCAGGAAACCCTTACAGAGAGAACCTAGAGATTCTCTTCACAATAAAATCCTTGCTTGGCTTTGTGCAAGTTCTGGACCTGGGGTGGTCCATTGTTACGATTTGAAGTTCTTGTGCTGGATTGAATTGGATGATTGGTGTGCCCAGAACAGGGATTGTATTCTGTTGGGGTGTGGAGCTAGTAATTGCCCCTTTTTTCTGAACTTATGTAAATATCTGCCAATGGGCTCTTCAAACCTTGGTATAGTAGTCTGACCTTGTCAGGTTGCCTGGAAAAGTGAATTGATGGGTCCCTATTGGTCTTTCTATGTTTTGTTCTTTTTCCATACTGTGTTTGTTGTTCGAAATGGTTTGTTTTTCTCATTCTGCCCCTGTTATATTTGCTTGTATTGTTGGTACGGTGTGTTTTTTGTAAGCGCTTTGAGGCCCATGGGCAAAAGGCGTTCTATAAGAAATATTATTAAATAAATAAATGAATAAGGTGGATTCCCATTAGCCAACAAGAAATTGGACAGGCAATGCTTTTTGGGGACCATTCAAGAGGTTCCTCTGACAAAATATTTACCATTGACAATATGGACACAGTATATACTAGAGCCATCAATGTGTTCTTAAAACATACCCATTAACATATTCTGGAGAGATTTGTTAAGCAAATTGAATGCCACAATTTAATTCTCAGTAATTGGGATTGTTTGCACCACACCTGGGATGTATCCAGCCAGGGGGGGCAGTGTGGATACAAGCATGCTACGTACACAGCACATTGAGAGGGATACCCCCACACGCAGAGATGTTGCTGTATGGGGTGCAGGTACTGCTAGTGTGGATACCAGGGATACAATGCAAGGTTTTTTTACTATCAAATGAATGCCTGTTCAGACCACAGTGCCCCTCCATGCTAACGCCAGTACACATCACAATTTAGTAAGGGGCATTGCTACCACAAGTAAAGCAATATCCCCTTTCACAAGAAGCAGGCAAGGGTATATATGAGACACTGTGACACTGCATGCTTTATGGCAGCAATGAATAATACAGAAGTCTACATCACAATGTAATACAGCGATCTATTATATAAAAAATCAAAGGGATGGGTGTGGGTTCTCATACAGGATTTGCACCCGCTTAATAGTATTATAGATGCAGAATATCCTATGGTTGCAAACCCTTTAACATTTGTTTTCGTAACATTGCAGCAGAGGCACACTACTTCACAGTAGGTAATTTGAAGAATGCCTTCTTCTCTACCGCACTGACTCCTGACTCCAAGTATCTCACCATGTTTCCGTATCATGGGATGAGATTTAAATAAACAAAAATGCCTCAAGGGTTCTGTGAGGGACCCAGCATATTCAACAGGGCAATACAAAAGGATTTGAGCAATTTACAAGTAGGAAGCACTGTGATACAGTATGTAGATCACCATTTAGTGTGCAGCACAACAGAAGACAAGTGCAAGAGAGATTGAGGGACACTACTGAAGTTACTTGCTGACAAGTGGTACAAAGTGGATAAAGACAAATTGAAGGATTGTCAAAAGGAAATGGTTTACTTGGGACGGGTTGTGTCAGCAAATGGGAGAAAAATAACCCAGAAAGAGTGTAGGCAATTCATAAAACACCCCGGCCAAATACAGTGAAAGAAATTCAACAGTTTCTGGGCTTATTTAGATTTGTGATTACTCTACATTCACCAGGCCACTCTTTCACTCAGGGAAGCTCTGAAAAACAAAAGCAACATAAAGTGGATGGCAGAGATGAACGTGAATTTTGATGAACTCAAAAATGAAATGGCTCACGCACCAGTACTAGCCACTACCAATTACAAAGAAAGGTTTCATTTGTATTCCCATTCAGACAGCAAAGTAATGACAGTCATGCTGACACAAAAAACGGGACAGGATCACAAGCCACTGGCCTATTACAGCGGATCCCTTTACCCTGTGATGCAGGGACACCTTCCTTGTGAGCAGGCACTTGTTGCTAATGTGTTTTCAATTAAGAAAGTGTCTACAATAACAATGAGTTGCCCAGTAATTCTTTACATGGAACATGCATTGGTTGGAATACGAGAGGGTTCTAAATCGACATTGACAACTCAGAGGTCATCAGGGTACGAGATTATACTAACTAACCTTGCAATAGAAGTGGTGAGGTTCAGGACAATAAATACAGCAGAAGTGATTGCAAAACCAATAGAAGAGGGAGATTACATGCATGATTGTGTGGTGATAATAGACAGAAGTGAAGGGAACCCCCTGGTAAAAGAGGAAGTGATTGAAGGAGGGGACATTATATTCATTGATGGAAGTTCAATTATAGACCCAAATTCAGGACAGAGGCATTCTAGGTGAGCAGTGGTTTGACACAAACGCAGTTCCGGCTTGAGTTCCAGTCTGCCCCAGTCACTACGTTCTTTTCGTCAGAGGAGCTGCACTACGACGGAGAGTCCTGCATTTGTGTTTGTTAATATAAATGCATTGACCACACGGAGCGCAGCGCAGAGTTCCAGCTTCAGTTCCCAGTCTGCCCCAGTCAATACGTTCTTTTCGTCAGAGGAGCTGCACTACGAGGGAGAGTCTTGCGTTTGTGTTTGTTAATATAAACGCTTTGACCGCGCAGAGAGTGGCACGGAATTCCGGCTTAAGTTCCCAGTCTGCCCCAGTCTGCAACGGGCTGCCGCGGGACTGGAGCGCTAATGACTGATCATGGGCCACTAGGGTCCTGCTACAAGACGTGAACATTGCAGCAATGCCGTATGCAGAACCCACGGACTGCACTGAAAACTGTCATGTCTATTAAAACTTTGAAGGTAAGTGTTTTACCACCAACAACCCCTGACTCCGCAGAGCCCCCACTTACCTTTGCCACTACCTCTAACACCTCTGTGATGGCGGTAGCGCCTGGAGTGGTTGGTGTGTCTATGGTCGAGTCAGGTCCTCATGGGGCAGCGGAGATATGCAATCCGATCACTTGTCCATCTGAAATTGAAGTACTCGATGCTGGTCTAATTATGGCACCTAGTGAGGTGACTGTCTTGGGAAACACTTTCTGAGGCAGTTCAGAACATTGAGAACGGCGAAAAACTGCAACATGTCAAGCTTCTCACTCTAAAAGGCTTACCACTTGCTCCACACAGATCCTCTCCCGCCAACAACAATGGCAGAGGAGATAGTGATGACTATGTTCACCCTTAAAACTGCTGATGTTTTTTTCTCACCTTTTGACTGTACTGATGCAGAACTAATGGAGGCTTCCCAAGACGAGGATGCCATTATGCTCCAGCCAGGGTTAAATGCTTCTGTAATGCATGTGAACGCAGCGACACCGCCGGAGAGCTCTTCTATCGCAGCCTGTGCCATTGAAAATGAGCCCTGGGCTAAGAATCAGGTGTTCCCTGATGAACACAATCTACTCCCAAGGCTTGACGATACCTTGCTAAAAAAAGAATGTTTCAAATGCAAATTAACAAATGGCTAAAGATGCGACGGTGGCCACATCATTTCCTCTTATGCTTGACAGTCTGGAGGTGCAGTCCACCAAACACAAGTCTCGCTTCCTGGAGTCACTTTTGAATTACAACATGCACCTCGGCCCCCAGGGCACTCAAACATGACCCAAAGGAAATCAGAATACATCTTTAGTACATGGGCCCCAGATGAGAATGCCAAACATTGAGGTAGCCAGAAAATGTACTATTGATGACACCTCACAGCAGGCTGTGCACCTAAAATCACACATACCGTGAAACAGAAAGGCCTCTTCAAGTACTCAGCGAACCGTACGCACACGACCAACCCCAATTCATCCATTGAGAGGTTCACGTGGGATTCCAGTTGTGAATACATCTTCAACAAGTGACTCTCATTCCGACACGGTAAATAGCCAGCATTCAAATACGGACGAGAACCTGAGTTTGATTTCCAAACCCACTCTTTCGTCTGCAGCAGCTATGCAGATTTACAACAACCTTCTCACAGCCTCATCAACTGCGTTGTGACCCTTTCTGAAGATGTATGAATCCCTACTTGAAGCTTTCAAAGACCGGTCCTTTTTATATCAACTCTAAAAGAAAAAATGGAAACCTTTGAAGCCGTGACCTTGTTTCTTCAGAACCAACTACTACGTGAAGCAGATCAAACAACACACTGGCAAGAAAGGTTGAGTGACTTAGCTGCTCGACATCATTGTCCGAACAACACCCTGTCCGAAGGTCTGCTAGAAGCTGTTAAATGGATGCAGCATTCAACGGTTACGTCGATCCAGCATGCGGCAACTTCATTGGCCCACGATCAAATACTTGTTGATCCTATAGGCATGCCGCCAACCTACACACCACAGCATGCCCCTTGACCCAGTATGATGTATGTGAAGAAAAAAGCTAAGTCCAATAATGACATGCAAACTGTTATTCTAGACATAGCTGCTGGCTGTTCCACAAGAAGTCTCACACTTAAACGAAAATCAACAAATCTCTGAAACTCTGCAAAGCAACCTTGAAAACGCTCCTCAAATTGTGAATGACCTAACAACTGAGCTTCCTGCTCAAGGTATTCAGGCAACCCAACAAAGGTCTTGTAAAAATCCAAGTAATACCTTAGCTAATCCTCTGGTTTCATTTGGGATTTTCGAGGGAGCTGTGGATTCAATAGGTTCAAACTTGAAGTCTGATCCTAAAATGACGGCAAGAAAAACAAATTCACAGGAGTCATCATCAACAAAAGGAAGTCAAAGCCCCAAAAGAGCCTGACGTTCTATGAAACAAAGAAAATACATCAGAAATACGACTCCTTTGATAAAACCTGGGCTGTTTAGTAGAAATGAGATGCCCAATTCCCGGATTCCAGCAGGTAATGAAATCGAGGATTTTACATCTCCATCACAACGCTGTTCACTTGTACCTCCAATTAAACGACGTAGAGCTGAATCGGAAACAGTAGGGTCAGTGATTGGGTCTCCTGAGTCTGTCACCGACCTATGCGACCTGTCAACCTACTCGGATAACCTTCCTGAGCAATCAACGTACCACGAACAGGTGAACAACGCTGTAAGAGAAAACCAAAAGCAATCAAAATCTACAAAACGGCCCATGCAGAGCGATAAGGAAGTGGAAGGAAAGAAAGGTTCACCTGTATGTATATCAACAGTGATCTCGAAAAATGAACCCAAAACAAACCATCGTTCAGAAAAATAATCAAATCCACTATACTTCCCGCATCCATCAGGCTGAAAGTTCAAGCTCAGCGAACTGCAAATTGCGATTACAAAGTCTCCAAGTCAGTGCTTTATTCCTCTACTGAGTGAAGAGGTAAATGCAAGAGGTCAGATATGGAGTCTTGCATTGCAAAATCGAAACTGCAAAATAGTCAATGGTAACGTGACGTTTAACGTTTCATCACCGTTAAATTGTCCGACAGGGTAATGGGCATCTCTCATAGACATCTATCATCTATGTTAGTAACAACTGAAAAGAGACTGATGCGACGAGACATAGGAGCATTGAAAAAGTCTTCTTCCACAAAGATGCGTGGTACTGATCTCAAAGCTGCAATTCGACTGCGACGACAAACATACAGGAATTGGTTGAAATCTCAAAAAATGATAATTGAACAGGACAAAGCTGAATCAATAATGAAACAACTGATTCTAAAGAACACAAGTGAAATTTGGGCATTCTTGAATGCAGGAAACTCATGATATTCTGCGTCTCTGTCAAATGAAATTGAAGCAGCCAAATGGGAGTTGCATTTTACGAACATCTTCAGTGCTCCCCGGAGTGAACTAACGTCTGATCCACAAAACAATCTTACTTCATGGAACCTGAAAATTTCTTTGGACGACATCAAAATTGCAATACGAGCACTGAAAAGCTTTCACGCTGCTGGCCCTGATGTGATTTCAAATATGATGTCAAAACAAAACGATGGTCACTGGTCAGTCCTTCATCGAAGCCTTGTTCTCTTTATTGTCCTCTTCGATGTTGGTTCCCGAGTCCTGGGGTGAAACAATTATTGTGCCTATACACAAGAAAGGCAATCGGTCTGATCCCAACAACTATTGCCCGATTGCCTTGCTGGACACAATTGCAAAAATCTTTGCTTCTTGGTTCAGTGGACTGGGCGAGAAGTGATCTACGATGTCCGTCAAACTGGATTTACCAAGGGATGTCGAAGTAGAAGTCAATCTATTGATACTGAACTCATTGAAACTTGAAACCTTAAAGACAAAAAGAAAACTATATCTGGCATTCATTGATCTTCGGGGAGCCTTCGACAGCATAAATCGGGGCAAGCTTTGGCAGAACATGTCAAACTGGAATTGCCCTCAAAACGTGTTGCAACCAAAAAAAAGCCTTACATTCTAACACCGTCATACTGATACGCCTAAACAATCAGGGCGACCTATCAAAGAAAATACCAATGGAAAAAGGTGTGAAACAGAGTTGCCCACTGGCTGCTGAACTTTTCAAACTGTTCATCTCCGACTTCCCAATACAAATAGAAACTGTCCGTTGTTATCCGCCAAAAATAAACAACACAGAAATTTGTTGTATAACTTATGCCAACGATCTTGTCTTAAAGGACCTCGCTCAGATTGGTCTTCAACGGCTCCTAACCAAACTATATGAGTACCTAAATATGAATGATCTTGAATTAAACACAGAAAAGACAAAGATCATGACAAGTGGGGCAGTAGGAACCAAAAAGCGAAATGCCTTCCAGTGGAAAATCAACAGTTCACCTTTAAGTTTGGTTCATTCCATCAGATATCTCGGCATAAAGTTCAATACATCTCTCAATGAACACCACTGGAAGCTCGACCTTGTCAATCAAATACGCAATTCAGTATCTAAGGCCTAAAAATAATCAGGACCTATGGAAAATTCACGCTTGTTCCAGTTCTAATCTTCTATGTTCGAAAGGTTCTCCCGGCAATCACCTTTGGGTCGGAATCGGGTTGGAACATCGATGCCCAGTTTTGGCAGAAGCTAGAAGGTATATTCTGGCGTCGGGTACTGAGGCTGCCTCTCTAAATCTTGATGACTTCACTTCAATATGAGCTATCATTAGACTGCAGGCATAACTGCGTTATGTGGAAATCATTGATGGTGTTGCGAAAGAAGAAGTTGAATCCCTTGACTCCGCTGTATCAAATCTTTGAACAAATCCCAGGTTGTGGGAGACAAGGCCTCCTGGACGAATTGGAACTGTTGTTGGAGGCTGCTTTAGCTAATGCTGACTTAAACCTAGCCGATCTGATATCAAAACTCCAATGTGTAAAAAAGAAGTTTGAGTCCTGGTGCTGGATCCAGAACTGTGAATTACAACAAATGATGGCAACTATACTGAAAGAAGGCATTGGTGAACAGAAGCTCTATGGCCAGTGTCGCTACTTAACAAACTCTCCATCACAACATCATTGTGAGCAATTCTTGAGGTTACGTTTAAACGCCCTGAAGACCAGGGAGCTGCAATTTCTTTGGCATATCAAGGACGTAAAGGATAATCTTTGTCGCTTTTGCAACCTCGAAATTGAAACTATAGAACACTTAGTTACTGGATGTCCTGCGATAACCTCATGGTGAATGCACCACTTAGGGGGATTCCTACCTGTGGAATCTGATAATCAGAACTGGTGGTCATTTGCTGTTGCGGGATACAATGTCAGATTGACCTGAGCTATTGTGGACTTTTAGGTCTCTTTACAACTAAATGAGAATGTTGCCTCACAATGAATTCCTCAATCTAATCTTTTCTATGGCAATGCTGTTTTTAGCATCATAAAGGAGGCTAGTGCTTTTAAGATTTGCTGACCATTTTATGTGGAAAAAAAAGGATAACCATGAATTGTTTTTGCTGTAATAAAAGTTCAGCGTCCTGTCAGCTCGCTTTCAGGGTTCGCTAAGCTGAAGTTTCAATAATTTAAAAAAAAAAAAAAACACAGCATTCATAAGGAAGGAGAAGTGATAGTCTTCTCCCGAAACATGACTGACTGCACACTACTCTGCACAAGCAGCAGAATTAGTGGCGTTAATAGAGGCACTCAACATGTCAGTAGGGCACACAGAAGCATATTTTCCAACTTGGCATATGTGACAGCTACAGTTTATTTGGGGCTAGCAAGGTGGGAAAGGAGAGGGTTCAGGAGAAGTGATGGCACACCAGTACAACACAGAGCACTTTTGGGTGAATTATTGGTAATCTTGCCACTCACAGTAGAATTGGCAAAAATAAAGTGTAAGGCACATACAGGAGGGCAAGATGTTATCTCACTGGGTAACAAAAAAGCAGACAGTGCAGCAAAAGAAGCAACATATCTGCTAGAGGGATCATATGTGCTGTTCCTGGCGAGGAGGAAACTATACCACTTCTAGCATTGCTGAAAACAACCAAAGGAAAAGATGCACTACCAGAAAGCTGTAATGCAACCCCAATAGTGCAGATAATAGAATTATAAGGGGAAGTACCAGCCCTTGAAAAAAAGGAAGAAAAGAGAATGCTCTCTTTCACCAACTGATTTAATTTGCCGGAGTGACAGGGGGGCAAAGTGGTAATGCCAGAAAAGTTGTTCAATGTTGCTTTGGAACAGCTCCACTACCAGGCCCACGTGTCAAAAGAACACATGGCTACAGGAATAAATGATGACTGGTAAGTGCCACATTTGTAAAAGTATGTTTCTGAATTTGTACATAAATGTATGATTTATCAAAATGTTTTACCAGGTCACATTGTAAGAGTGGTACAGGGAAAATTACTGTGACCGGAGGGTCCCTTCCAACACTTGCATATCGACTATGTCGATATGCAAGACATTTGTACCTCTTATAGGTACATACTTACTGTGTTGTGTCCGTTTTCATGTTGGCTTGTGGCTGGTCCATGTGCACATAATGACGCTCGCTGGGCAGCAACATTCCTGGTGACGGAGGTGTTCCTGAGAGGGGTGGATCCCAAACAAAATTCACTCTGACAGTGGTCAGTATTTAGCAAATGGTTTGATTAAGAAAATAACTGCTCTTCTGGGTATAAAGCACAAATTATGCCACAAGCAAATTGGTTGGCTGAGAGAATAAATGGGTTACTAAAGCATCGCCTGTCTAAGCTAACACAAACACTAGGCACATCTTGGCTATGTTGTTTGCCCCTTGCACTCTTTGCTTTATGCAATTTGCCTGGAGGAGATCATCATTTGACTCCTCATGAAATTGTTACGGGTCAGAGAATGTATGTGCCTATATCTTCAACACGTACAATTTCTGATGCTAACAATTCCGCTAATGTACTGGGGGTGGAATTCCACAAGTAGCTCACAGAATGTACAAAATCGCTTACGTATGTATCCCAGCAGATGTAAAAAAAGAGTTCGGACTGAGCAAACTGGCGATCAGGGAAGGGACTTTCCAGAAGCAGCACCTCTTTACCCTGGGGACCGTGTAGTCGTAAAAAACAAAATGAGGAAGTGGAAAGACAACAGATTTTCTGTTCCATACACTGTTTTCTAAGCAACTGCAATAGCAGTGAAAATCAAGGGTCGCCGTGGATGGGTTCATCTCACTGACGTGAGCAGAGACAGGAGCACTGGATCCCCAGAAAAGGGGCAGAGCGCAACATGATGGGAAGTATACATCAACTTTCATTGATTTTATTTTCAGCAATAAGGTTCTATAGATGACCAACAAATGAGGATGGAGAAAACAATGTGCAAAATAATGTTCTTATTAACAGATACCAAAAGATATATGCCTATTGGAGTGTAATAATATTAATATGCATTAGTAGTGGACTGATATTATTGTTATGCTTTTTATTTAGAGAAAAAAGGGATTTATATGCAAAAGTGGGTGTGAAAAGGGGAAAAGAAATGTGCTAAATGAAGAGGAATTCCATCATGACACTGAACAAGGGTAGGGTACATCATCAGGGAACGTCTGGTACGTGAGATGTTACGGGTGGGAAGAGAAAGAAGAAACAGTACATGTTATGTTTGTTCCCTCATACCACACCAAATAGGGGCACCCAAGCTTTTCTTGCCACAGGCTATACCATATGAGGAGGCAGGATGCTTAATGCACCTTTCCCTCTGTAAGATTAGTGGTCTCTTTCAAGGAACAAGTGTCTCTGTCCAGTGGGTGGATGAAGGGGAGGAGGTGTACGCAGATAATTACGTGCAAATGGACAGCATGGCGAGAAAAGAACAAAAAAAGATGATAATAGAATACATAACAAAGGGCTCTAAAAGTAGAGAGCAGATAATAAGTGAACACAAACGACTGCAGTGCATAGACAAAGAAGGGCACATCAATCCCTGTTATCACAAGGTTTCATGGGGTTTTAACAAAATGTGGTGATTAAAGTGAATGATAGCTGCAGGGCAGTGTGGGGAAAATATGTACATGCATTGACCTGGATCAGTGAAACGCATCAACCAGTTGACATAAAGAACTTTCCACAATCCCCCTGCTGTTTCAGGTCCAGTGGGTCCATTAATTTGGCAACTAATACCGGCTGTGGCAAGGTGATGAAGCGTGCGGTGCCGAGCAGGGGACAGCAGCGATTATGGATTTGTGGTGGTCCTTTGGATTGAAGGCCTATGCCCGGCTTCCTCTGGATTGGAGTGGGGGTTGTACAATTGTTACACTGTACAGCCCTTCCCTGGTGGTGCCCCGAAACAGCTGCAACATGGGACCTTTATTAAAGGAGCAATATAGTGTGCTGAATGAAAGAGGGGTGCAACAAAGCGCTGCTGAATAGTATGAAAAGATCCAATAATTACTGGTGGGAAAACAGTGCTGAAAATGTGTCCGCTATCCCGGATGTGTTCCGACTATTCTCCAAGGCTGCAACTTTTTTCATGTCTCTATTGCTTCCGGCTATGCAAGCTGCAGCTAATGCGATGATTTACTGCAGCTGGTCAACTCAACAGCAAAAGGCTTAAATGCAGTAAAAGAACAGTTTGGTTCTATGTAAACACCTTGCATTGGCAGCTCACTTCTCTAAGCATGCAATAGCATGGGTACAATAATTCCTTAAAAATAGAACCATGCCAGTCTTCTCCCATTCAGACTCAGTGGACCCAATCCCTATTACATGCGGCATTCCACAAGGCGCATGTGTCTCGCCTACCATGTACAATATCTTCACAAAGCCGCAGTTTGATAAATCGGATAATCTGGGTGTCACCTACACTAAATATGCAGACGATACCCAGATCCTCATACCCCCTTCGGGCAACTACCTCAGCAACACGGCTCTTGTGAATAAAATCTACCTCCTCATTCAGGCATGGATGGCAGCTCATGGCCTCTGCCTGAATGACGACAAGACTGAACGTCTAATACTAGGAACCATGGCCAACCTCAAAAAACTCAACAATGATTACTCATCCTTCAATATTGATGGCAACACCATCAAGGTTGTAAAGGAAGTAAAGATGCTGGGGTTTTACCTTGACTCCACACTAACCATGAGCAAACAAGTCAACTCTCTAGTGTCCACATCAGCATATACGTGTAAACTAATCAGGGCCTGCAGGGCATACTTATCCTCATCCAGTTGCATCACCTTAGCAAACGCCCTCATCCTTTCAAGACTGGACTACTGTAATGCCCTTTTCCTGGGAGCCAACAAGTACATCTTAAATAAGATCCAAATGCTACAGAATAATGCCTTAAGAATGGCACTAAAGATCCCAAACAAAGATCACATATCAGAGATTAGAAGACAAAACCACTGGCTCACAATCAAGGATAGAATATTGCTCAAAACAACCTCCCTGACCCATAAATCCCTGAAGAATGCTGCCCCAAGTTACCTTTCCAACTGTATAGCCAGGAAAACATCCTTTCACCCGACTAGGACTGCTAATTCATACTGCCTTAGTGTTCCATGTTTCAACTTATCCAAATCTGTAGGTAGAAGCTTCCCATTTATCGCAGCCCAAACATGGAATTCACTCCCCCTGCACTCTGTGCTGATCAAACTTACCCTAGTTTCAGGCGCAACATTCAGAAATGGATCAGAACTAATGACGTTTCACCATAGGACTCAATATTAAAATAGCATGCTAATCCAAGCACATCTGTAGTATTCGATACTAAACTACCACTTACACTGATGACTTTATGAACTTTTCTTACTGTTTACTACATCTACTTCACTTGTTACCTACTTATATTGTAAATTTTACAACTGAAAATACCTGAACACTGTACCGAGCACTGTACCAAACATTGGGACTGTTAACGCTTGCTCAGTCACTGTAAATACTGTAATCGTATACAGCTTCTGCATGCAACACTATGAACTGTAAATATTCTAAACATTGTACCTGCAATACTATGACTGTAACCAGCTGTAACCTAAGCCTAAAGCCTACTTGTGCTGCTTGTGCCCATTTACCTTCGGGTTTGGTGCGCCATAAAAAATAAATAAATACAAATACAAATTAAGAGTCCTGTGTCTGGTGGCTCTTCAAAACAGATTTGTTTTTTATCTTCTTATCGCTATTGAAGGAGGAGTGTGCACAAACATTGGCAGTTGCTGCACAGTAGTGCCCGATGGATAAGCTTCAAAAGGAACTTTGAAAGCAGCAATCTGTGAAATACAGTCCCTCCACAAGGAGATGGCAAATGAAGTTAGTGGGGTGCAGTCAAACAACTGAATGGACAGCATTTTCAATTGGGTGCCCGCTTGGCTTTGCAGAGTATTTAAAGTGGCTGTCCCTGGGTTAGTCCCGATGCTTGTCACATTCTGCATTGGCAAAACCCTGTTTAGACTTTATACTAACCAAAAGAGAGGCAAATTGATGTTGCCCCTGGATATTGATGGGGCAAAAGGCAAACATGAAAACAATAACATATTTACAAAGGACGAAAAGACTGATTATGATGCTGACTGGGTAACAAAAAAAACCTAAGGATTTAGAAAATAACACTGCATTCTGGATTCCATGTGATAAGGATGGGTAGGGGTGTATAAAAATAGAGGGACCTTTGGAAACCTGGGAAGATGATAGGGCTGATATGACGAGACTAAAGAGAGTTTGGATACCCAAAACAAAAGTAGCTGAATGGTAACTGGTGGGGAAGGAAGAGTTCATTATTGATGGATCAATAAAAGAGTGGAGAAATGCAGTGGAATGCAGGTTCTTCATGGTAAAACGTATCAGCTGCGGAAGTAACACACTAAAAGGGAAGGGGGACTTTATTGATGGCCATTTAGGGTTATTCATTAGGTTGGAAAATGCCTGTATAAATAGTGTTTTAGAGAAATAACCTACAGGTAATAAGGCATGACTTACAGGTAAGTATGTTGGACATAACGTTAGATTTAGGCATTCCAAATAGGCCTGGGTGCTCACTCTTGCTAGAAAATAAATGTGCATTTGATTAATTTTCCTAGCACTAGTAGAAGATGATAGCACATTTGCAAGCTACACATTTTCAGGATCAGGTGGAATGAAACAAACAGGTCTCAATACATGCTAAAACCAGAAGCAAAGCTCATGTGTGGCAGGGAAAGGCAGCATATGTGCAATCATTTTGTGATTCAGCATACTAGTTCTTGAAGCTGGTCTACTGATGGTTTCAAAATGCCCCAAGGCTGTTTCAAATCCCCCTTTAAAGCATCTCAGCCTGGGACATGGCTCAAAGAGTTCCTAAGCTGCAAAAATAAGTCCATAACTTGATAACATTTCATGGCTCTTGTAGTGTCATGATCGGTTGTGCTCCCATGGGAAACAGGTGGATATGTCCGGTGGCAGATGAATACAGTTCGCTGGTCATCTCAAATGGTGCAAGGCTTTGGCAACATGATGTGGGAACCGTGGGTTGGACTTTGACGACACAGCAGGAGTCATGGTTGGTGTGGTAAAATGTGCAGGACCCAATCACTACTGAATAATGTATGTCACGCTATAGGGGAGTAACTTAGCGCTGCCAATTAGCTACACTTGGGCAACGTACTAAATGTTGCAATGTGTTTATCATACTAATTCTTTTGAGTGTAATAAAACTTTTCATTTTTGGTGCGTAACTTCGACAGCACTTTCAATGCAGTTCTGTTCCGTATTCTGTTTGAGTTTCGCTTTCCCAGCTCTAACTGAGCCAAGAATACATTGCGTTACCTCCTTCCTGGCATACACTCGTGTTTGATTACTTTTGTAATTTTTTTACTGGTGAATTCCGAGGCAACCTGTGGTACAGTATTTCAGTGGCAAATATTGAGCAGTTAAAAAGGTTAAATTACTTAGGCAAATTTCTCAAAAACAAGTGCAAGAGAATAAGCGCAGATGAGGTACCTTTTTTATTGGTACTTGTTTGAGAAATGCAAAGGTCACCTTCCACTGAAAGGTGACATGAATGTTTCTGTGGGGCCAAATAGCTGCACAACATATGTACTGTCCATAACCCTTCCACACTTTAGCATCGGGAGTGTGCTTCTGGAGCTAGTGTATGACAGGCTCTCAGCAAACATGTTTGTGCCGGGGGTGTATTTCACAATTACAGGCCCATAAAGGGCATGTCACTGTGAAATGCTAAAAGAAGATGCATTTGTATCATCTTTGAGAGACATAAATTCAAGTGTGTCAGCTGCAGTGTTCATAGTGTTGCTGATACACCTACAAATTATGCATCACAGAGTCAGGAATGGCTCATATGACGTACCCCCCCACCCCCCGCGCCGATTCTTTTCAAGTGTAGGGTGAATCCATTTGTGTGCAATTTTTTTCTGTATACAGGATGCTCTTTGAAATGCCTTCTTATTTGCAAAAATGAGCGAAAAGGGACAAGAGGGCTTTTTGAATATCCTCATCCATGATGCACCCTTTCAAATGCTCTTTGTCGAAACTTGCACCAATCAAAGTTTAGAGAACTTATCCACACGTGTTCTCACAATCAACAAATGTATCCAGAAAATACTTAAAAATACGTCCGTTATACTGCTTCTAATATAGTTACATTCTTTAAAAGAACAATGTTTGGATTTTTCCAAGATGTTGTGGTCAGCATGCAAATTATGGTGTTTTGGTGTGTATCAATGAAACTTTCCTTGTTTACTACACTTTGTAACACATATTAAACAAGTGACACGTTAGCATACACCGAAAAAAACAGCAGAGAATATCACTATCTACCCACCTCTACCACACACCAGTAGTGGAAAAAACCTACTCACAGGATGGTATTTTATATCATCAAATTATATTCAACCAAAGGCATTATATCAAAACAGACATATTTTAATTCATATATATCAAACAATGTGCTCACATAAAACATATAAAACACTAATATATGCATATGTAGCTTGAAGAACAACGCAACACACAGTGGGATCTCACCCTCAAAAGGAGCTGTTTGTGTCAACTGCAAATGTTATTCATATGCATGTTAAAGTTACGTGATGTTAGTAACAGTGACTTCAACCAAATGCAGATGTTTATCCAACATGGGTTAAGCACCGTCTACACTTAAATGTGCTTCTGGGGAAAGGAACGACACTTCCGTAATCTAGCTTTGGTTAATGGAGTTCCAAGACCCGTCTTCAGGACGCAGAGAATTAGTGACAGTATTCACAGGCCTGGAGCCTGTGCATCAAAGTTGAACGCTAAGAACAAATAAAAACGAGTTTGTTTAAAAAAAAAACCTTATGGGAAATCACAACATGCAATGCGCTTTGTGAAAAATGGAGTAGCGATACCACTAACCTGATGAAAATTTCTTTTAGGTGTGGAGGGCACCTTATTTAAATGAGAGCCGTCATATGAATTCGGCATCTGAAGAAGTCCATGATTCTATAAATAGATTGAACAGAATGGATACGACAATTAGATGTATCAATATCCATACGGACAAGTCATTCAACCTCCTTGTTATAGAACAATATTATGTCAATTTACCATGTTTAATGAAAGATTTCTTTTTGCGTAGAATTCAATGGATCGCATTCCCTCAGCAGGAAGGTGCGGACTGCATTATCCATAATGCATCATGTCTACTGTAAGAACACAACAAGAGGACAGGGGGCATCTATTAACCACCTATATCACCTTTTAGATTTAAATATGTGTGCAGCAGTGAAACACACTTACTTGCTGTCCACACGTGGTTTAGATCAAGCAGAGGACACTGCCAGTCCGTGTAGCAGTCGCTCAATCATAGGGAAGGCTTGACTAACGTTTTCTTTATATCCGCCTGTGTGATAGAGTAACAGATCGTGCCTGTTAGCCTAATGTGTACGAGCTATTGCGGGCTCAAATGCTAAAGTAGCACTGGTTACTAAACTCGAAAGGAGAGACGCTTACCTTCCGGCATCTATTCGGCGTCTTCGACTCCAACAGGAAGTATAGAGACAAACGAAGGACTACCTATGTGTACATGACAAATTTAAAGGACACCTGCTCCTTTATGATTGAACAGGGGGCGGGCTGCAAGAATACTAGACAGCAAAGAAGGTAGCTTCAATACCCAATTATCGGCCTGGCAACAGGAGCGCCATCAGTCAGAAATCCAACAGTTTAAAGGACTTGCATCTCCTGTAACGCAAATGCACAGATGATAATGTCTACTGTTCAATGTCACCTACAAGTGTGGTGGTAATGTGCCGAGGTTTTAATGTCCTTGTTTATAATAATAGTGACCAACTATAGATATTATTAGTTATATTTACTGATGCTGGTGACACAGTATGTGGGAGGTGGCCTCAGATGGATCTACTGTGGGCAATTACTAATCAGTGACCATCTGTGGGTATTATTGGTCATGTTGATCTACCAGTGCTGGTACCACAAGATATTAGAAGTGACCAAAAGGAATTCTATCATATGCGGATGGTGGCATGTCCCAGCCATTTAAGGCATCTACTCAGTGACCGTCTATGGGTGTTATTGGTCATATTGACCTACCAGGGCTGGCAACACAAGATATAAGAAATGACCCCAGGGGAAGTCTATCGTGTACGGATGGTGGCATATGCCAGCCATTTAAGGCATCTACTTAGTTGTATCTACAGGTGAGCCAGAAGTGCCCCACATTCCCGATATTAATGCGGTCCACAAAAGTGGTACAGATTGTGAATAGTGACCTCCAAAGGAGTCGCATATGGGCAAGGGGAAATATATCCCAAAAAGGTTAGATACCAACAATATTGTGTCCTCACCTGACTAATGATGGGTCAACATATGGAATGGGTGTCTGGGGTTATTAATGGGTGAATAGGTTCCATTTAACTGCTATAATTAGTCCAGTCTGGGCAGTTTTAAGGTCATATATCCACTTCTGTTTAAGTTTTTGGAGTGACAGATCTCTGTCAACTCCTCGTGGATGCGCCCTTGTTGTCTGTATCACAAACCAGAAGATGTCTTCACTGGTGTGCTTGGCTTCTTTAGAATGGGCAACAAGTGGTTTATCTGGTGTCTCGTTATGGATTGCCGAACGATTTTCACCAATCTGCTTTTTTACAGATCTAACAGTTTTGCCCATGTACAGAAGCCCACATGGAAATGTTATCCCATAGACTACCCATTTAGTCAGACAGTTAGAAAAGGACTTATATTTCCAAAGTCGACCATTTAGGTCAATCTGTTTCATGTTGTTGGTAAGGTGACAGACGGAACATTGTTTGCACTTAAAGTGACTTAAACTGACCCGATACAGATGGTAAGTCCCATAAAACAGTTAGGTAGATCTGGCCGGTTTGTTCACAGGGTAAGTGTGTGCCAGTTTATCTCAAAGGTTAGGCATCCTCTTGAATGCAAACCTCGGGCTGTTAGGCCTAAAGTCGCCTGTTTGGACGGTCTTCCAGTTTTTTAATATGATCTTTACTGATTACTCATTACTGATTGGTGAAAATTATGAGATGCATGTAATTCTCTCTTCATGTGGTCTTTTTTGTTGATTCAGAGTCATGTGTCGGGCAGTATTCCGAGCATGTTTCATTCATCTTTTAATAATCCTGGAGGGAAATTGCCTATTCAGTAATTTGGAACACAGTTCACTGCTATTCTTTTTAAAGTCCTCAATCTCGCTGCAATTGCGGCGGATTCTAAGGAATTGCCCATAGGGCAAATTCTCCCAAAGACTTTTGGGTGAAAGCTGCTAAAAAGCAGAAGTGTATTTTTATCCGTGGGCTTTTTACACAGTGTGGTACCAAGCATATTACCCTCTTTTTTAAAGGTCTTTAAGTATAGGAATGGAATGCTCTGAATGTCAGAAGTCATCGTAAATTTTATAGGTGGTGCTTGTCTGTTTAACCATGTCAGAAAATTGGAGAGATCTTCCTGAGTCCTGTTCCATACCATGAAAACGTTGTCAATATAATGATGCCACGACGTGATCTGTCCATGGAAGGGATTAGTCTGCGCGAAGATCACATTCTCTTCATAATGATCCATATATAGATTTGCTAGGTATGGGGTGAAAGTTGCCCCCATGGAAATGCCATGTCTTTGTTAGTAAAAAGTATTGTTGCATAGAAAGAAGTTCTTAGTCAATGCCAGTCTAATGCACTCTGAGATGAAATTAGAGGGTACTGACTGGTTTATCCTTCTTTCTAGATATTGGTGCATGACCGCTACACATTGATCCTGCGGAATATTTGTGTATAGAGATTCTACATCAAGGGTGACCAAGATGTCATGGGCCCCCATCTGGACTTGTGAAATAATATGGATCATTGCAGTGGTGTCTTGGATGTAAGATTGCATCTTTGAGACAAAGGGTCTAAGAAAGGAGTCTGCATAGATGGATAATGGTTCTCATGTTAGCATACACTCCATAAGTGCTCATCAGATATCGAGTTGTCATAAAATAAATTACTCTTTGTGTCAATTCAAAAAAGTTATTATATGTTAAGCTATGTTTTGGACAAAGAAAATCATTGCATAGATAATATTGTTAATTAAGCTTTAAGGCTACATTGTTCCCTTTTTCAATCATGACCACTTGATACTCTTGTTTTGCTTAAATCCGATGGCAGGTTACTCTCATCAATGCTATCCTACCCAATGTCAGGTCCACACACATCTTACAACCACTTCCTAAAGTATTAGAAAGGGAGGTTGTACAACGGTTATTGAGCTGCTCTCCTTACCCCCATTCAGGTGGGGATGGACCTCTGTGTGGCACTGGCGTCACCAATGTATTTTACACTATGTTAGTCCTTGTAGATGCAAGACAACTCGTGTTGCTTGTGCTCCTGAAGCTCTGTGGCCTTTTGCATGATTGATTTGAATAACTTGGATTCCCGTGCATCAGAGGTCTTTGGATTTGCTCAGTATGCTTTTCTTTGGTGTAACTTGTTTCTGGTTAAGAGAATGTCTGCTGTCACATGGGGTGCTTTCCTTTCATGGTGGTAGATGCCTTAGTGTGGTTTGCCTTAAGGTTCTCTGTTTTCAACCATCTTCTTAAACATGCATCTTTTGTCCTACTTTATCTTATCTACTAATTTGAAAATGGCTACCATTTATATGCTGATTATACACTCATCTTTCTGGCTTGCCAGGACTATACAAGGCCTTCTGTAGAATTTTTTTTATAGCAATAGCATGCATGAAAACCAATTGGGTGCACCTTACCAAAGATAACTCTGAAATCATCCCGTTTTGCTGATCCACAGCTTTCTAAACGTCTTGAAGAATAACCCTAGGATCGTTATGCCCACCTACAATTAAGCTGAATATCATGTTAAAAAACCTGGAACGGCATCATTTCAACTCACCCGAATGTATGAGCTTCACTTCATTCCCAGGTCAGCCATAGCCTTTGCAGTAGTTGCACAGGCAATATTAGTATTAATGTTTGCAATAACATATATCTACTGATCTTTCATAATTCTACTTT
Source organism: Ambystoma mexicanum (assembly GCF_040938575.1). NCBI lineage: Eukaryota > Metazoa > Chordata > Amphibia > Caudata > Ambystomatidae > Ambystoma > Ambystoma mexicanum. Next base: position 521,857,213 of record NC_090934.1, read on the forward strand.
TAGACTGGTACTATGATCATATCTGAACATTAAACATTCAATTCATATGTTTCCTAAAAAAGGATCCGACTGCTTTCAAACTGGGTTGCCTAATGCAGAAAACCTTCTTGAAAAAAGCTGCTTAATATCCTATTCCCGATTGTCAAGAAGGTCTGATCCCCTCTCCTGAGACGGAACATTGTACACATAACCCGTTCTATGGAATTTCTTCGACTAAAAAGGGTCTGCAAACAGGTTTGTGCTTGCTGGCCCTTCACAATGGACCAATAGCCATTTGCATATCCTCAAATTCCACCCTCAAGGAAAGCACTGAAATGAAATGCTAGGGAGTTCTCCTTTGAACAAGAGTACAATTAGCAACTCCAGACACCCGTTCTGGTTTTCTTGGGCCCCATCAGTGAGGTGAATTGAGACTCTCTAAGGCACAATGAGCAAGGGCTCCATGTCTGTATTACCTTGGATTACCAAAATGGCGCACAAACGGAAATGTCTCATTTGTGAAGGGTGAAGTGAGCTAAAATGTAGTTGTAGACCCCCCTGAGTGGAACACATTCCAGATAACTCAGTCCTCAACACAGAGTCAGGAGCTCTAGAGCGCTACATTCAGTACCCACTGAGTGAGGCGCCATGATGGGGGATAATCGAAATACGCTTTTATAAATATAGTGAGACGTGGTGCAGAATTCACAGCAGCTTCTCACAACATGCAATGCAATACGACACGAAGGCCTGCCGGTGTAAAGGGCTGCTGTTTGGAGCTTAAGGCTGGAGGAGGTTCAGGTGGGCTGCTAAACGCGCCTTTCCTTCATTTTAAAAGGCCTTCTTTGGACCCAGCATGATGCAGCACTGCCGGGATGAAGGACTTATATTTAGAGCAGCAGGCTGTTCAGAGTAAAAGGGTGGAGGAGAGTAAACTGCATTTGCATTCTCTTGCTTTCGCTTCTGTCCCTGTGGCATTATAAAGCAACAAGGGGGACTTGGCTTATTGTGCTGTTGGGCTAATTGAGCAAGGCAAGGCAACTCAGCCTACTAAGGGACCTGCATTACAGACAGCACGGAGGACTTTGGAAACACAGGTATGCTGCTGCTGCTGCTACCCGGATTATGGAAAACTGAAAGCTGTATCCCTCTGGTTTAGGTGCCTGCCCTACGCTATTTTCCCCTAGCTCCCAGGTTATACGCTGTTCATGTGCAATCGCCAGCTTGTGTTATCCAGACAAGTGAAGCTGGCGATATTGTTTGGTTTGAAATTCAATTAATATAGACACACATGCAGACGATCGACAGGACATCCGTACTGGGTTCTGTGGGGGATTAGCTACGCTGTGGCAATTTCTGTGCAGCCAAAAGTGTAATTAAAGGACAGCATATTCAGCCCCTGGCTGCTCCATTGAGATACTTACTTATTTTCACATACAACCATTTATAGCTATTCACTTTGTTGCTCCAGCCAGCCCCCCAGCAACCTTAGTACAGGACTATTATGACGTGCAGGAGCTGGCAGCCCTCTGAGCTGTTGGGTATGCCTCGTTCCGCACAGGTCTTAAACAGTATTCACCTCAATTGCCACTTTGGGAGAAATTCGGTCTCCTCTTTTGACGTTATCGAACTGATTACTTACGAAAGTTATTGCTTTTTATTAAGTAATTGGTTTTAAATACACCAAGCTAGCACAGTTTTAATTGTTATCTCTATTATTTGTATCAACAGACTGTGTTTAGCATTAATTATTTTTAGAAGTGGTTTGAGGAATTAGTTTTATACATTTATATATTTATATTGATTGCAATATTTATTTTTGCTCGCCCATACTCGGGGCGTCGGTGGTATTACTCTAAGATGTAAGACTCTTTTTAAGACCTTTTAAGACGTTTATGGATGTCTAACATATTTTAAATTCAATTAAGATTTGGATTTTGTTTATTTTACCTTGACCCATTCTACCTTTTTATATTTGCACAACCAGTCCTTACTGTTTATTCGTATAAATTACCTTATTTGCACTATTGCATTTTTTCACATCCTGTAGAACTTGCTTGTTGCTAACCGAGGTCTACTTGACGCTGCCCTGTGTACGAGTTCTATTGGGTCTGCTTTAATAATGGGGAAGAGGAAAGCAGTAAACCCCATTTCACCAACAGATGGAGACAAAAATCTATTAAAACTGTTCAAACCCATTAATGATGTTAACGTCCTCATAACAGAAATGAAGGACCTTTTGGGAGACATTGAAGCAATTGATGTTAGTGTGATGCTGGAAATGCATTAGAGGGACAGGGCCTCCATGTTCTTGTCCCGTAGTCCTTTTATCATGTGTGTTCTGTGTTATTTTCTGCACAGGAGACCATGCAAGACTCCTGGCAGTGCAGCTCTTCCTCTTTGTGGTTTGGTGAACAGACCCGTGGGATACCCTTACGGCACCCATGGGTGGGGGTACAAGCCTGTACTTCTAGTTTATGTTTTTAGGTACCTGTGTGTTGCCCACAGAGCAGGGTACGGACTGGTGGCAGCTCCATGCTGAATTTCAAAGGTGGTCTTAGTGTCCTCCATTTTGGGATACCCAGGCCCTGCCATTGGAATCATTTGATTCCTGATAGAAAAGAAGATGGCCCCTGTGGCCTCTTGCTTTCTATTGCCTTTTACCTTGTTTTCTCGAAGTCCTGGGAAGCCCTGACTCTGTCCCTTCCCCTGATTGGCTGTTGGGTGGAAGTTCCATATATGCTATTGTGGGGACGTCCAGACCAGACTGGCTAGAGACTTTCCAATGACTGTATGTTGTGGGTACACCCGTGGGGTGGGGCCTGGGTGAACAGAGTAGATTATCAATATGGACTTCATATTATGGGTGTCTAGTTTCTGGTATGTGACACAATGACTGAGACAGCCCTGTCCAAAACTGGTATGAATGCAGTGTGCTGAATGACTGGGTACTTGTACCAATACACATTCCTTGCTGTGAGTGTCTGGAGGGAAATGAATGGCCTGAATGCACTGTGAGCCTGATGGGCTGCCTGCCTGCCTGAATGCCTTTCTGAATGATTGGTTGCCTGAGTTTGACCCAGCATAGTGAATGAGAGACCAAACAGTATATCTGGGGACCTCTCACCGATGGAAATCGTTCAGAAGCTGAAGTCGAAACTTGATGCTTACTCTCAAAGCCGAGTCGGAAGAAGAAGGTTGCCTGATTTTTCCCTTCAAAGCACTCTGAAAGCTTCTGTGCCATCAAGAAACAGATCCAAGAGAGGACCTAGCAGGAGACCTCTTCCCGAGCTATGAGGGACCATCGTGCACCACCAGCTAACCTTCACCAAGGCTTCCTGGATGTCAGCCTTTGAAAGACTGTCGCCTGGAGACGGGGAACGTCGAGGAAACTGAAGAGAAGCACCCGGACATTCCATCCACTGTCATTGACCAGGGTTTGCAGGATCGCTTTAACTGCTGGAGGCCCGTCGAAGCTGTGTTGTCCAGAAGAGGGGACAGCTTGACGGCGTGGCGCCGCCGACTGGAGCCGCAACGCTCCATTGCCTAAGAACACTTTGAATCAAGGACTCCCTTGCTCATCACCATCGACCGATTTGTACCACCGGAGAAAGTCATGGTCTCTAATGAATTGAGGAGAATCCACCGGTGGGTTTCCTACCAGCCAAAAACCACAAACACGCTGACGATCCGACACCCTTGCTGGGCCAAAGTTCTTCATTGGCTCTTTGCAGCAACAAACTATCATCGTCGAGGTGCATCGCATGCATCATCTTCACAGGATGTCCACGACGATCATTGACGAGCACCGCCAGGACTGAATCTGCTGCCTCAATGCTGTTGTTCACCTTTTCTTCAAGGGATCTCAACAATCTGTGGCTCCTGCCCTAAAGGGAGTTCACTCAAGAGGAATCCGTTGATGACCCAACGTCGAACTCTACTAAGCCAGGTATATTTGGGTAGTAGAACTTTTATATAAGGAAATAAGACTCTTATAAACCATATATGGACTGGGCTTGTCAATAATCTTTATTTTCAGGTCGCCCAGGTGTTGGGATCCTCACACAGAACTGTGTCTATTGGTAGGGACCAGAATTCTGCCAATTATTTAACCAATTTGTTTTCCTCATCAAGTCTATTGTTGCATCACTTTATTAATTGATCTGTGTGCCCTTTGAAACTGCCTGCAGTCGATGCATTTTAATGCAATCAAAGACGTAATTGTGTTACCACATAGACACTGTATATATTTACCATTATAGTATTGCCTGATCACAAAGTTTGTTACTGTGTGCGTATATAACTTAAACCCTATTTATATAAAGAACTGTGTTATCATTACCATAGTGTTTGGACATTCCTTTGTGGGGACTTGGGGACTACACTGTACTTAAGAACCAGCCTGCATCACTTCCTGAGAGCTGAAGCCTTGGTTGCTCGTCCCCAGCTACCGAATAGACAACCTTGGTAGGAGGGTTCTGTGCTTCTACTCTGCCATCTAGGGAGCAGGAATGCAGGTACCCCCCTCCAGTCTTTACAGATATTGATACCAGGCAGGGTAACTTTAGGGAACATGCTGGGGGGTATTGAAACACCAACCAATAATGTATTTAGGAATAGAGGTCCAGCTTGTAACTCCAACAGCTACTGGGACACTTCTAGGTACATTTCGAGTGTCCTCGAAAGTGCTGGTACCTGAACAGCCCCATGGAGGCTTCCAGTGTAGGGTGGTGGAACGGATGTGTATATGTATGATATCCCAAGGTTGGGTGTTAGCTGTATTGAAAACCAAACATCACTGGTAAACAAAACCATCCACTGGTTGTGCCATGTTAGAGGGTGTAAGTCTGTAATTCAGGAGGATATCCTTTATTGTGTAATAGACAGGATGCCCCTGGCAGAACAGGACTTCATACAGATCACTTTTCCAAACCCAAGCTTAGTTGAGGGTATTCTATCAATCGAGTCACAATCTTATCCCCCAGTAAGCACTAGCGTCTACCTCCGACCATGTGCATCAGTGTTTAATTGTAATACAACAAATCTAACTTATGGGACAAGTAAGTTGCCGGGGACATCAAATGGGATGGGGATCAGGCTAGATGGGATGGATTGACTATGTAGACCAACAATCATAAACACCCCCTATAGTCGAAGATCCACCTAAGATGGTGGACTGTCAAAATAATGAGGACTTGAAGGTGTTGACATGGAATGTGGCAGGGGTCAACAGATTGCTGGCGGATCCAGACTGGGTTAGATTCATTCATGGATTCAATCTACTCTGTCTCCAGGAAACATGGCCATGGATTCCTTTGTACTCCAGGGTTTTAGTTTGTTTTGTACAAATACAACCAAGGGCCTCAGAGGTAGACCAAAGGGAGGGCTGCCAATGTTGATCAATCCATCTAAGTATCTTACAGTCAAAGTAATTCCATCTGGTTCTCTTGACCTCCTATGCCTTGAGACGTCTACCACGCTGAGGGTGTGTGCATTCATTTTTAACCTCTATAACAGATTGTGGGGGGAGCGCTCCATGAGAAAGTCTTAAGGCTATGTGCAATATCATCAAGGACTTTGAGAGCGTCAACAAATATACCCCCTTAATTATGGCAATTGGGAATTTAAATGTACAATATGAACCCGTGGAACTGCATGATGTTCTATGGGATGACCAGGATTTGGAAAATGGGATTCCTGCATTGTTGTCATCAAAATCGAATAGGGTCGGGGGCGCTGTTGAGCAGCCGACAAAATGGCGCCCTAGCTTTTCAGCTCCGTGTGCTGCCGCTTTGTATCTGCTTCCATCTGCGGTTTGCTACTCTACCCCGTCTCCAGATTTGGCTCCCACACTGCTGACACTCGGGGCCACCCGCCTGTGAAATCTGGCACCGAATCGGACCTTTTAACCCTGGATTCGGCCGCCGGCGCTGCCCCCGCGTGGGGCCGAGCTGCGCCCTTGCGCTCCCGGTGAACGGCGCGGGCGGCGGCGCCGATTGACACACGTGGCAGCTGACGGCCCAGCGGTTCACCCCTCGTCCGGCTCTCTATCTGACCCCGGCGCCCGGCTTCCTTGTGGCCTGGACCGGGCTTGATACGCTGGGGCCACCTGTGCTGCCTATGCCGACGCGCGTGGACGGATCCAACGCGGAAATCCGGCGCCTGACATCTGGTACTCCTGGCGGCCGACCGCGGCTCGTGCGCCGCCTTTGCCTGGCTCTACCCCTGCTGCCTCTGCGATATCGCAACACGCCCCGGAGACAACGCTCCCTCCGCGCCTACCGGCCCGGAGGCCTCTCAGGCCGCCTCTGCGGACAGGACCATCGGCTGCGTGTGATGAGACTCTGCTGAAGACGCCACTATCCTGATCCTGCTCACGGATGTGAGCCGAGCCTGAGGTGAGGGGTTGGGGAGGCCGTTGTGTGCTGTATTTTTCTGCAAACCCCCCTGGATCAATCTGACTGCTGCCCTAAGATCCGTGCTGTGCCCCAGTGGGGCGAACCCCTTTGGCCACCACCCCCGGCGCTTGGATTTCTGGCTCAGGGTCATTTATTATCCTTACGGTTCTGTGGGCCGTTGCTACGCCACCAACAAGAGTGCAGCCTTTTCCATCTTGTCACTGCACCGCCCCGCTTCAGGGTACACGATACCCACACGAGTCTAACCACTTTGAATACTCTATATCACACGCCACACACGATGTCCAATAGGTCCAGGAACACTGGTAAGACAGGGGCCATGGACAAATTTGCGAAAGCCGCCCCGAGGCCCGATTCGGCCCATACATCTTGCGACCAGATCGAAGTACCACTCCCTGCAGAAGGCCCCCCCACGGACCTGACGGTCATCATGGAGTCAATGGCTAGAAACTTTGCAGCTTTCCATGAGAAGCTAGATGACATCAATGCAAATGTGGCCTCTCTCAGGACCAAACTAGACCAACAAGGGACGCGAATCACAGAAACTGAAAACAGGATCAGTTCCAATGAGGACAATATAACCACACTGCAGAGCACGGTATCCACCCTTGTCTCGGACATGAAACTGGTGAAGGCCAAATGTGATGACCTCGAATCTAGATCACGGAGGAACAATATACGCATTATTGGGGTCCCGGAAAATGCGCTGAAGGGTCGACTTGAACTGGCTGTCGAGAACCTTTTGAAAGACCTGTTGGGCAACCCGGATATGTCCCCCTTCTTCACCATCGAAAGGGCCCATAGGGCACTGGCCCCACGTCCCAAACCGGGAGATTTTCCGAGGCCCATTGTTGCTAAAATTCTGAGTTTTAGGGACCGGGATCAAATCCTCCGCCTCGCGCGGGAGAAGGGTGAGCTCAGATTGGACTCGCAGGTGATCCGAATGTTCCCTGACTTCTCAATCGCAGTTCAGCAGGAGCGTCGCCAATTTCTTGGAGTCAAGAAACTGCTCAGGGAGAGAAGCATTCCATACGCCATCCTATTCCCTGCCCGTCTAAAGTTCACATTTAACAGCAAACTTTACTTCTTTACGGTGCCCTCGGAGGCGGTGAAATTCATAGAGGCACACATTCCCCCTCATCCACCTGCTGAAGATGTGGGGGAGAATGACTGAACCTGGTCCGAAACTTGTTCTCCTTGATCGTCGTTTGCTCATGCGGGCTGACGGCTCCACTATCCACCGGCCTCCCCCACAACTACCTTGCTGTTATATTTTCCATGCCCTCCGAGCTGTACTCACTGTACCTAAACCTTCAGATACGCACTGTCAATTTTTCATGTTGTTGAACCACTCATCGTGATTATGCTGACTTCCTGTCTTCGTTGAATGTTGCGTTTCTCTGTTTTATATTGGGGCCGACACGGCTGCATACAGATGCTGCGACAGGCATTACTAAACCGCGAACACTGTTTAATTTCTCACGGACACCCTTGGGTCCCAAGCGTGCTAGCACACGGCAATAGCGCACCCCACTGCGATTGCACTGCATCTTATACTTTTGTTTTGGTTTTGCCCCTGTTGGGTTCTTGCACAGGCTGGATCATGTTGGGGCCGATCCGACTGTGCGCTGTTTGGGGTGGGTGGGGTGTACACTGCTAATCTTGGGTTGGTGGTGAGGGTGGGGGGGAATACTGGGTGTTATCTATAAAGGCACACGAGGTTGCATGAGGCGAGCACTAATGGGCCGCGATCGCGAGTTTATCTTCAAGCTTCGGGGCATACACTATTGTTGGATCCTAGATGTTCATTGAGAATATGTGTTACATAATGGGGTGTCAGTTGCTGCGATGGCTACCGTCATAATGTCATGGAATGTCCGTGGGGTAAGCAATCACACCAAGGCACGTAAAATCATGGCTTATGCCAACAGACATAGCTGCAAAATACTGCTCCTACAGGAGACACACTCCAATGGCCTCATTCCTAGAACCATGGCCCCAGCATGGGGACCTGCTAGATTTTTTACCTCCTACTCCACTCAATCAAGGGGGGTTCTAACCATGATTCATAAATCCATTAAGTTTACATTGCACAAAAACTACACTGACCCCGAGGGACGTTACGTAGTACTACACTGTACCTTGGCCAACAAAGAATATCTACTTGTCAACACCTATTGCCCCAATGTGGACTCTCCCGATTTTTTTGACAAGATCACCACCATACTGCTGGGATATGTGGGCACACCGATCCTTTGGGGGGGAGATTTAAACCTTATCCTTGATACGGCCCTAGATAGAACTGGTACTACTCCCCGGCCTTTGTCCAGCGCTGCACGCAGACTGCACTCTCACATTAAGACCCTCGACATCTGCGATGCCTGGAGAATGCTACATCCCCATCTAAGGGATTACACTTATTACTCATCAGTGCATGATAGCTCTTCTAGGATAGACCTATTTTTTGTCTCCAAAGGAGTCATGGGAGGGGTTGTCGACTCCCAGATTCTGCCTCGCACGCTGTCTGATCATGCCCCGATTACACTCTCAGCTAGACTGGGGATACCTGTTCCGACGTTTAGCACCTGGCGTTTCAAATTCGATGCTCTGCGAGATGTTGTATTTAAGGCTGAAATACTTGCAGAATTCTGTCTTTCTTCGAACTAAACACTCTCCGAGACACTTCTGCTGCAGTAAGATGGGACGCCTTCAAGGTATATATCAGGGGAATGTCCATCTCCCGGGAAGCTGGGGTGTTGAAATCTATTAGAACAGCATTGGGCCGGTCTGAAAGCAAACTGAAGCAACTGGAACTGCAAAGTGCCTCGGGTGCCGACCATGCCACACTTGCCCAGATCTCCGATGAACTCCAGGCATTCAACAAACTCGCCGTCAGCGAAATACAATTCCTTGGCCGTCCTCAAGCGGCCAGGAAATATGGTGAGGGAGATAGGCCCGGGAAACGTTAGCGACACTAATCAAATGGGAATCTGGCCGAACGCAAATCACCTCTCTTAAAGATGAACAGGGAAATGTTCAGTGGGCTGACCAACAAATCCTAAACACATTCACCGAGTTCTACAGGTCCCTCTACTCTCAGCCTGCTGAGCACACTGAACAACATATGCGAGAACTCCTCGACCGGATCCCCACCACAGAGATCTCTCCACCACTCGAGACGAACTAGATTCCCCAATTACACTCGATGAGATAGTGACAGCCATCTCCGACCTACTCAAAGGCAAAGCCCCGGGGCCTGACGGCTTAACCGCCGATTTCTACCAAGAACACGTTTCCATACTTGCCCCCAAGCTACTTGAGGTCTGGGATGAATCGCTCCGAGTCTCTATCCTCCCCCTTTCCATGCGCGAGGCAGCCATCACAGTGCTGCTCAAGCCTGACAAACCGGACGATGAATGTGGGTCCTATAGACCCCTCTCCCTTATGAACCTCGACACAAAGATCTTCGCAAAAATTATAGCGAACCGATTTCTGCCCATTATGACGTACTTGGTCCATGAGGACCAGGCCGGCTTTGTACCTGGTAGGTCCACCTCCCACAACATCAGAAGACTATTTAACGTATTGTCCCGCATTGATCAGGATGTACAGGCGGTGGCGGTCACACTAGACGCCCAAAAGGCCTTTGATATGGTCTCCTGGAGATACACTTGGCTGGTGCTGGAGACTATGGGCATTGGCCCGAACATGATTAGGTTAATCAAATTGCTATACACCTCTCCCGTGGCGCGGGTTAGAACCAATACACTAACATCTGACCTTTTTACACTCTTCAGAGGTACCCGACAGGGATGCCCTTTTTCTCCAATACTGTTCGCTTTAGCAATAGAACCAATGGCAGATTATGTCCGTGCTCATCACGCCCGCAAGGGAATAAGATTGAAAGACAGCCCCGAAATCATATCTTTATACGCGGACGACGTTTTGTTATATATCAGAGACCCTGGGACACACCTGGACTCAATACTGAGGGATATCACCCGCATTGGCACTTACTCCGGCTTCACTATTAATTATTCCAAATCAGAGATCTTCCCGCTCACTAAATCCACCCAGCAACCCGTCTCTGAATACCCCCTCCGCTGGTCACCGAATGGTGTTAGATATCTGGGCGTACACATATCCTTAGCTAAATCCACTCTCCTTGCTGATAATTACGTTGCGGTAGCACGAATAGTTGAGACCAAAGCCCTCCGGTGGCGTACCCTCCCACTATCCATTGCTGGACGGCTCTCCCTCATTAAAATGATTCTGCTCCCCAAACTTCTTTACACGTTTAGCAACGTACCCGTGGGCCTGGGAAGGCCTATTTTTCCAGGCTACACACATTATTTGCGCAGTTCCTTTGGCACTCGGGCGCAGTACGTAAAAAGTGGATGGACATGACACTTCCATACAAGCTAGGGGGACTCACGGCTCCGGATCTATCACTTTATTGGCACGCAGCTCAGGCCCAACATGCTACTCACTGGTATCCTGGTACACCAGTGCGTCCCCATGTCAAACTGGAAAAACTGGCAACTGCTGGTACCGATCTAATGTCCATTATACTGCATCGTCAATACACACCCGACTCTCCCATTGACTCTCTCAATACGACTCTTTTAGCCTGGGCGCGCCTACTATTCCAGACGCCTGGAGCCTCCCCGTACTATAAGTGGCTTCCTGTGTGGGCCTTTCCCGGCCTGGAACCAACCCACGATGCAGCGCTGGCCCGACACTGGGGGATGCTGGGATACCAAGCACTGACGGACTTCTATCCGGAAGGCAGGTTCATTGACCCCCTATCTTGGAAACCGGGACACACCGGGACCGCCTTGGAAACCCTCCAATACTATAGATTACGGGCTGCGTTTCGCTCCAAATGGCCCACATTCCCGGACGAACCCCCAGACAACCCGGCCATCGCATACATTGCCAATTCGGGTGGTGCCCGTGGAGTGCTCTCCTCACTCTACAAGATATTTCAGGCTGCTTCCCCTACTCCCACTTTCAGGGCACGAGATGAATGGGCCAGCGACATGGGCCTGGAAATATCGGATGGGGCCTGGGAGAGTATGTGCCTACACACCCAAAGAGTCTCCCTCAATTTCCGTTTTCGCGCCATGCAGTACAAACTTCTAAATAGACTTTATTATACTCCGTATAGAACCTCGAGGTTCGCCCGTACTGCGGCGCACCCCTGCCCCCGCTGCGGGGCGACAGAGGCTGATCACCTACACATGTTCTGGTCGTGTAACAAACTGCTTGGATTTTGGGAGGGTATCCTAGAAACACTCTCTGCTATCACTGAAACGGTGGTAAACCCGGATCCGCTGGCCGTCCTGTTTAGTGCATGGGGGACCGATGACACTAGAAGTTCAGCTAGATTCCTTAATATTGGTTGTATGATAGCCAAGAAATGCATTCTTCAGAATTGGAAAAGTCCCTTCACTCCATCCCACCGGAAGTGGCTCCATATGCTTACTTGGTCACGTAACTGTGAGGAAGAATTCATATCCATGCTCCCTGCCACCTCTCGCCCCAAGAACATATGGATGGAATTCAACTCATACCTTAACAGTAGAAGCACGAACACCTCCAGCTCCGGCTTCTCCCCCACTCCTTCCGTAACTACCCCTACTATATGAACATATACTTGTATAAATCTTATGTGACCTATGCCTGACGTTACTGTTACCATTGTACTATGCTTTATGTATTGCTCTACCTTGTAACGTGTGCCCATGCCTGAGGCCTTGCTGTTTGTACCATGTAACCTTCTGCCGCCAAAAATAAAATTTAAAAAAAAAAAAAAAAAAATCGAATAGGGTCTACCCTGTGGCCATCAAGGTTGCCATGAGGCAGGCTTGCATTCCTGCAATTGGAGGATTTCTCTGGATAAGCCTGCAGAAGTTACCTATTAGGGGCATCAGGGCAGCTCTAAGATTGACTATGTCCTGATTAGCTTGGCTGAATGGGGCTTGTAACTAGTATGGAGGTAATAAAAAGCAGTGACAGTGACCATTACCAAGTAAGCTGGTTTCTGAGTTCAGTGTGGGAGAGGTAGCGCAAAATTGGAGGCCAGAGAGATGGAAGTTCAACCACCGCTAGAGGCCAATCAAAATGGGTGATCAAATGGTCATCTCTGGATGACCCGAGGCCAGATTGTTTTCCGATTGATCTGTTCACGGATGAGCCGATTATTTGGTTCCTATTTTTTGTTCGGGTGTTTTATTTTGTGGCCAGGACTGGGGTTGTACCTCAATCCTGGCAGATCTGATAATCATACCCCTTTTAAAGAAGGTAGAGAAGAAGGTTGGGTTCTAGGTAATGAACACTCCTGTGATGAGCTCAGTGAGGAGTCTGCTTGGATTCTATCAGGTTCTGCAAGATCACAGGTTGGAAGAGGTAAACCCAATACCTCTTGAGAAAGGAGTGTATAGAGACATCCTGGTTACCTTGCAAGAACAGTATTAGGACCCTTTTAGATAAAAGGATCTTAACACGTTTTAAGCTGTAGTTTTTACAAGTGTGTTTTTATTACATTGAAATATTGTCTAGACACATTGCCTGCAAAGAGAAGGTCAGCCGACACGTTTCAACCCTGGAGGGTCTTTATCAAGGCATATTGGTAAGGTATTGGTAAGGTGAAAGGGTTCAATTCCGTGAATTTCTCAGGCCAATAGCACAAGTCATCCAATATGCTACAAGCCATTTAGGCTGATGCCTGTTGGTTCTGTTCCTCTGTCTGGTGGTACCTGAGGCCAGAGAAATTAATGGAATTGACCCCTTTCACCTTACCAATCTGCCTTGATGAGGACCCTCCGGGGTTGAAACACATGTCGGCTGACCTTCTCTTTGCAGGCAATGTGCCTAGACTATGTTTCAACGTAAATAAAAACACACTTGTAAAAATCACAGCTTAAAATGCGTAAAGATCCTTTTATCTCAAAGGGTCCTAATACTCCCCTTTTAAAGAAGGGTGACAAAAAGACCCCAGGGTATCACAGACCTATTTCACTCTCGGATGCCGTGGGCAAGGTCTACGCTAAGGTGTTGTTGACTCGCCTTCAGTGTTGGGCCACTGAGGGGAATCATATCAATCATCTCCAGGCCGGTTTCGACCCGGCATTAGTATTGTGGACCAATGTTTCAGGCTGAGCCCAGTCCTGTCCAAATATGTCTCCTTACAACATATCAGAATGTATGCAGTATTAACGGACCTCTGCATGGCGTTCTATATCATTTTGCGCTATAAGTTATGGTCTATATTGAGAAATAAGGGGACCCCAGTTTCTCTTTTGGAAAATATCCAGTCTGTTGAAGGAGACAGGGTGGTCCGCCAGGGATGTTTGCTGGCATCCCACCTATTTTGCTGTACACCAATATAATTATAAAATAACTGTTTAATTGTGGTCTAAATGCACCAAAATTAGATGAGGACACATTCCTTGCACTTTTTTACACAGATGATGCAGTTTTATTATCTACCACTCCCATGGGTCTGAGACACTATATTCGAGCTTTTATCAGGAAGTGCCAAGTTTTCTCAATGGTACTCAAGTTAAATTGTGGATTTTAAATGAAGGCTGTCCCTCTGAAGTAGGTGTGGTTTTATGATTATTTAGGGATAATATTTGCAGAGGATTTGGCATGGTCAGCCCAACACATTAAGTCTGTGGAAACATTGGAAAAGTAGAGTTGTGGAATATGCAGTTGTTATAATAGTCATGGAAGGGGAGCAGTGTCCCCCGCCTTAAAATTGTACAGGGCCCAAGCCTGGACAGCGACCATATATGGAGCTGAATTATGGGGTCATTGTGCGTATGTCCAGCTTAATGTGGTTGATAATACATTTTTGAGGGATTTACTTATGCAACCAAAAGATGCCCCTATGGTTAGTCTACGTTCGGAATGTGAGCGAAACCTATTTGGATGTTATAGCAAATAAACCCCTGACATACTGGTCGAGAGTAAGGAACGCACCAGGACTTGCAAAGTATAGAGAAGTGCTAAAAAGTTGCAGCATGTCTCTGGTTCAGGTTCCATCCCTTGGCTTATGTTTATTCGTAAAAGGTTGGAGGATCTGACCTGACCTGATTTGGTCAAAATGAAGTGCAAAAAATAACCAATTAAGAACATGAAAAGGGCATGTGCTGGGTTGACCACGGGACCTCTCTATATATTGCCAAAGCCTTAAGAGGGTTTTTAGCCCTACTTAGATTGCATGGCACCAGGTGACACCCAAACTCCATACCTTCAAATGCATACCAATATCCTAAAACTTTTATGGCAAAATTATCAAATACCCCAGACACACAATGCAAGGTTTGTGGCAACCCAGAGGAATCTATCAGGCACTTCCTATGTTACTGCCCAGCTATTTGGACCTGAGGGAATGTTACTTGTTGCCACTTCTTCGTTTGAGGGAAATTAGACAGATTGCTGTTGCTGTGGCATTCTGCAAAAGAACCAATGATCTGAATGCAGTTTATTTTATTTCAAAGTTCTTACACAGGGTTTGGTTAAGAAGATTACATTTTGAAAACAATCTGTGATAACTTTCTCTGGCAATGTGTAAAGTATGTTCTAGGAATTATAGCTGTCTATCCACTGGTTTTATACAAACTGAAATGTATGCTTGTAGGTTTTTTCTTGGTTGTGCTTGGTTGTGCTGATAATATATGGAATTGTTACTGTTATATTTTTTGTTTTACTTATGTTCAAATTTTATAATGTGACGTAATGCTGCTTTTATGGTTCTCGAAGCCGAATACAGCTATGTTTGAACACATAACTGGTTATTTGAACCATGTTCATTGTCAGTAGAGGGGCTTTCACAAGGCTGTATAATTTCAAAGACTTGGGTTTTCAGTTTAAGTTGTTTGCTCATTCCTCTGTTTATTATTTTTTTTTAAAGTGGATTTTCTCCCTAAATCACAAAGGTTAATCCAGACATGGAGCCCTTACTCTCTTTGCCTTAGAGGAGCTCAGCTTTACCTCACTGATGAGGGCCATTAAGGCTAAAACACGTGTCTGATGTTGATGATGGTGCTCTTGTCCAGGGTGTATTGCCTAGCATGTTGGTGCTAGACTGCCCTTGTGGGTGGCATCAGGCTGATATGCAAATGGAAATGTCTCCTTTGTGATGGATGCAATGAGCTAAAGCATTGTTGTAGAGCCTCCTGAATGGAATATATTTCATAGAACTATTTTTCTGAACCATATTTGTTCCCTTTAGAGTGGCTCCACAGTTTTGTATATTCGCTTCCCGAGGTCTATGAAAACCATCTGGTCCCATGATATATGTCATGTGTTGATGTATTGTAAATGCTGTAAAAACGTCTATCTAGATATGCGTTTGGAAAACAACCAAGTCTTTAGGCAGTGCTTATTTATTTCTCTCCTATTAATGCTGTCGTGACTGTTGAATCCTTCTTGTACAGCTTTACTGGAGGTCGGGACAGTGTGGTCCACACTTAATATAGTTTGTTCTGTAAGCAGTGAGACAGATAAAACTCGCTACTTACGAAATCCTTGTGAATTCCATATTGTCCATATTCCCAAATGTACAATGACACCTTCCAAAAGAAACATGTACATTTTTTTTAATAATTTTAGTCTCATTTTCAAACAACTCAAGACTTCCATTTTAGGCCAGTAAAATGCAAGTAGGCTCTTCAATGTGCTTGTTCAGGGGTGTGTCTCCCCAAGCATGTCACAGGGGTTACTTCTGCATCATCTATTTAAAACTCTTTATTACACTGCATCACTTTTTATGGCCCTCCTGGTATGTTTAAAAATGCCTTAGTTTAGGTGATCTGTACAAGTGATTGTTTTCAACAGTGACATTTTATGTTCCAGGCAGCTTGTGTTTACGATCACCCATAAATTGCAGTTACTCTACCATATGGGCCTTGTAGATCGGAAGAATGTGGATCTAGATGCCTGTACATATCTTAACTTAAATGAAAATGAATGGGAAAGGACGATTGAACATTGATTGAATATTCAGCCCGCCACACACATCTACACAACGGGTAAGGGTGTCACTGCTGCAGTATCTGAACACTCCTTTGTATCTATAGTATTTTTCGATATCAATGGGAGTGTGTGGGATTCGAGGCCATTCACCACATAATAGGCTAAAGCATCTGCACTTCTGATCCAGCTGTAACCGAATCCTTCATTCTCTGGTATTAGAAAGCACATTAAGTTAAGTTTGTAATACTATCATGTTCTCATGTGTGATTTTTCAAAATCGATACTTTTACTTAGTGGAGGTTTGGAGGTCATGTGTTTATGGGAAAGGACATGCTCTATGGCACATGTAAAGGCAGAGCCATGGTTTCCTTTCCTGATGTGCATGTAAATCTCCCTTTCTTAGGGGGTATTCTTCAGTCCTAGCAGTCGGAGCAATCACGCCCTGAACAAAACTAGTCAGACAGGCCTTATTTGGCTCACCTAAAGGTAGCTGAAGTTGGACAATCCAGGATGGCTCTCCTTAGGGTAGTAGGCAAGGCATGAATCTACGGTAACACGATATGACTTAGAATGAGAAAAGTCTACACATTAGATTTGACTTTATGAGAGGTAGTTAAGAACCAGGGTGTAATTAAAATACAAGGAAATGTGGTTTAGAAATTAGAACTCTTTAGTCTTTGCCCAAGTAGTTAGAGTCAAGTTTAACGTCAGAGACCAACTGGTCCTCCGAATTTGGAGTTTATCATATTGTTTCCTGTAATATAAGAGAATCTTTCCACTTAACTGCAGTTTAGCTTCCAATACAAAACTGAACTCTACTTGTGGTAGATTACCAGTGACTGAACTGAGGTTTTGAAGACCAAGTGTTTCATCTTCTGGAGGGTTAGAAGGTTAGATGATACCGGATAGTTTGGGCAATTTTATTGACATGTTGCAATAGGAGAGAGTGCTGTCTTAATTGAACTCAAGTCATTTGGCACTTATGGCAAGGTGAGGTCTGATGCTGTCAAAGTGCATGTTGTTTAACATCTGTTGAATGATATCCTTGTTACATGTGTGACTGACTAGAGCACATTTGGCATCGGATGCCATGGGTGCAATTGAATTTTAATTAAACATAGGTATCATCTGTATATTGGTGGTGTGAGATGTCATCGTAATTGAGAAGGGATCCCAATGACTCCATGTATAGATGAAAGATTTCAGGTGACATCATTGAGCATTTTGGGACTCCAAAGGTGACTGGTCAGAATTGAAGTCTCCTATCTGGATGGCTCGTTGCTTGTCTCTGAGGTAATTTGCAAACCTGTTGAGAATTATGCCCAAGCAGCCCATTCTGTTCATAAGTAGGCTGGTCAATGTGAAGTCGTCAAACATGTTGAACATTTCAGTGAGTTTGGGAAGGAGCAGGAGGGATGGGTCCCCTTTGTCTAAGATTTTAAGGGTGCGATCTATGGCCTAGGATGTGGATGTTACACACCAACCAGGATGAGGATAAGGAGGTGACCAGGACCGGTATTCGCAGGGTTTGATTGAAGAGCTCGGATGGGGCCTCCAACCAAGCCTCCTCTCTGTGAGGGAATAGATCTTTAAAATGAGATGACCCCCTACTGATTAAAACAGTACAAGAGCCTGATCACCCAAAAGAGCGGGGAGAAAACACCGCCACGGTTTACCAGCTGTAAAAATAAAGAAGAAGAGATGAGTTCTATAATTGCAGACCGGAGATGGATTATTTCTACCTCAAGACAATATCCCTGTCAAGTCTATTCAAGGAACTATGACAATGGGTTGGAATAGGAAAGAAACACTCCTTACCACTAGTAGTGTTGGGATCAATCCAAGGTGAAACAAACGGCAGTATAAAATAATAAATGGGAATGTTAGTGAGGGTTCTAACCCGAACGGCACGAGGAGCGCACTAGTTCCGGGTTGGTGCACACTCTGCGCAGCGTCCCCCTGTGCACTTGTTGAAGAAAGGTAAACACAATTCCCAATGTCCAATAGATCAGACTTGATAGAAATGTCAATGAATCCCAGCCGGTAATCCTGTTAGATGTGCTGTTCGGGGCTAGGAACAAGACTTGAAAGGGTCCTGTTAACGTGCGGGCAGCAGAAGTACAAAATCGATTTGGCAAGGCAGTCCGTGAAAACAAGAAATAGGTCCTGGTACACTAACCTGGCAGTAAAGTACTTTAGCAGCAGACAAGACGGTCCGTTAGGCAGGCAAAGGTCAAGAATTCCAGATTTTCAAGAAAGGACGAAGACGAAACTTCAAAGGCGTCAGCAACTTCAATCAGAAGCAGCGAGCTGAATGAAAAGACTGCATTTATCCGAAAGAGAAAGCAAAACGTCAGAGCATGGTGATTGGCGGCGCAGGGCACATGATAGTGCAGTGGAGCATCATGGTACTCGTAGTTTGTTCAATCCCTGCCGCAATCTCCATTGTGAAAGGAACGGGGGAATGAAGCGCCGCATACCATAAGGAAGGAAAACATGTTTGTGCGTACTTTTTAAAGAACAAGCCCGTCTTCTGGAGTGATGTGCACGGCGGGGTTTAACAGTATCCACCCCCAAAAACGGCACCAACCCCCTACGGGCATGGAAATGGCGCAAAAGGGCAGGCGCATGTATATTGCAGAAAGGCTCCCAAGACCGGTCCTCAGGACCATAGCCCTTCCAATCAACAAGGTAGAAGGGACGACCCCTGCACAGACGATAATCCAGTATGCCAGCCACTTCATATTCCAGGTCACCATCCACGTGCACTGGAGAAGGACGAGCTGGCAGCCTGGTGGAGGCAATACATGGTTTCAGCAGACTCACATGAAACACAGGATGCACTTTCCACGAAGAAGGCAAAGAAAGACGCACCACTGCCGGGTTGATCACGGCGTCACCGAATAGGGACCCACAAATTTCGGAAGGAGCGCACGTTTGCCAGGTATGTTCAGATTGCGCGTGGAGAGCCATACCTTCATGCCTACCGTATAATCGGGTACAGGGATCCGATGCTTATCGGCATAGAATTTGGCCCGTCTCTGAGCCTTCAATAAGTGTCCATGAACTGAGTCATGCACCGTCTGCATGTTCCGGACGCAATCCAGAGCTGCCGGGTTATCAATTGGAAGAGCCGGATCCAGAGGCAAGGAACGAGGGTGTTGTCCGTATAAAGCAAAGAAGGGAGAAACACCAGAAGAGGAGTGTAAGGAATTGTTGTATGCGAATTCAGCCGGTGGGAGCATCACCAACCAATCCGACTGGAACTGAAGACAGAGACACCTGAGATACTGTTCCATGGTGGCGTTAACCCTCTCTGTCTGGCTATCCGTTTGTGGATGAAAGGCCGAACTGAAACGGTCCTCGATCTGAAGCGACGCCGTTAAGGCTCTCCAGAAGCATGACGTAAATTGGGACCCACGGTCTGAAACGATGATAGAGGGAAGGCCAAAGAACCTAAAAACGTTCTTAAGAAAGAGGGACGCCAATGCTGGGGCAGACGGGAGACCGATACAGGGAACAAACAAGGCCAGTTTCGTGAAATAATCGACCACAACCCCGATGGTGTTAAAGCCGTTCACAGGAGGTAAGTCCACTACAAAGTCCATGGATACCATATACCACGGCTTATGTGGCACAGGGAGCGGTTGTAGGAGGCCCATGGGCTTGGACCGAGTAGTTTTGCATTGGGAGCAGACTGAACAGGAGGCAAGGTAGTCAATGACATCTTTAGACATCGAGGGCCACCAAGCCCAATGGCGAATAGCCTCCAAAGTCTTCTGTTGACCGGGATGAGCTGCCGAAATCGAGTCGTGTGACCAGGTAAAAGCACGAAGACAAGCTTCTCCGGGAGGTAAGTATAGCCGACCCTGGATGTAAGGCAACCCCTGAACAATGTCAAGATTGAGGTTGAGGCATTCCTTTGCATGAGTGGCAACCCATTCCGTAACTATGGAACGCAAAGACGGATGTGGGGTGCATCCGCAGACCACCCTGCAGGGTAAAACCAAAGGTTGGTCAAGAATGGTACTCTGAGGATCTTGAGGCAGGCGAGACAAGGCGTCAGCACATGTATTGAGACGTGCCGGACGATAGGTGATAGTTAAGTTGAACTGTGAAAAGAAGAGGTGCCAGCGGGCCTGACGAGCAGTGAGACATTTCATAGATTTGAAAGCCAACAGACTGCGATGATCTGAGAAAACCGTAACAGGATGCTGTGCACCCAGCAAATGATGTCTCCATTCTGAAAAAGCCTCCTTGATGGCCAACAATTCCCTTTCCATAATGGGGTAATTCTTCTCATAGGGAGTGAGTTTCCTAGAGAAATAAGCTATAGAGTGTATTTCACCAGAATCAGGACAACGTTGAGATAAGACGTCCCCAACAGCGGATCCCGAAGCATCCGCTTCCACCAAGTATGGTAACAGTGGATTAGGGTGCTGTAGTACCGGGGCAGAGGAGAAGGCCTCTTTTAGAGCATCAAAGGCCTCTTGTGCCTCAGGAGTCCAACGGAAGGGTTGCTTGGAACTAGTCAATGCTGTCAAAGGAGCTGAGATGGAGGAGAAGGAGTGTATGAAACGTCTATAGAAATTTGAAAAGCCCAAGAACGACTGAAGTGTTTTGACTGAGGTGGGAATAGGCCATTCTAAGACTGTCTTAACTTTCAAACGGCTCATTCTGATACCCTGATTAGTGAGATCATAACCAAGGAATTCGACCTCAGTGGTATTGAAGACACATTTCTCGGCTTTAATGAATAAATGGTTCTCTCGCAGTCTCTGCAGAACAAAAAGCACATGTTCCTTATGTGCCTGCCTAGATGAAGAGTATATAAGGATATCATCCAGGTAGACTACTACGAACTGGTCCAAACAGTCACGGAAGATATCGTTCAAAAAGGCCTGAAACGTGGCCGGAGCATTGCATAGCCCAAAGGGCATGACAAGATACTCAAATAAGCCGTACCGGGTTTTGAACGCCGTCTTCCATTCGTCCCCCTTGTGTATACGTAGAAGATTGTACGCTCCCCTCAGATCCAGTTTGGTAACTATAACAGAAGTACCTAATTGATTCAGAAGAACAGAGATTAACGGAAGAGGGTACTGGTTTTTTACTGTGACCGAATTTAAGGCCCTATAGTCAATGCAAGGGCAAAGATCACCCTCCTTCTTAGGAACGAAGAAGAGCGGAGAGGCTGCAGGGGGACCTGGACGGCCTGATGAACCCGTTGCTCAAGGCTTTCTCAATATAGTCTTTTAATATGTTATCCTCTGGTAACGTAAGGGAGTACACTCTGCCAGTTGGAATTTTGGCCCCAGGTGTTAAATCAATAGGACAATCGTATGGACGATGTGGTGGTAAGTGGTTGGCTCCACCCTTGTCAAAGACATCACGGTAGGCCTGATATTCCAATGGAATAGTTATATCGGGAGCAGTGGTAACAGCCCCGATAAGGGCTGTGGAGGCGACTAATGCCTGACAGGAAGAATCGGGTGACACATTAGTGCTTAGAAAGCATTGTTCATTGCAGAGCGGGGATGGAAACTGAACGACCCCCTTAGCCCAGTCAATGGCAGGGTTATGTTGTTGAAGCCAGGGAACCCCTAAAATGACCCGGAACTGGGGGGCCTTGATCAAGTCGAATGTTATGTTCTCGGTATGCCCTTCTTTGGTTTGCATTCGAACCAGAGAAGTGTTTTGGGTGACCAACCCAGATACCAAGGAGGTACCGTCCACTGCATGAACGGTTTCTGGACGTACCTTAGACACCATAGGCACATTATGAGAACTAGCATAGTCATAGTCCATGTAGTACACTGTGGCGCCGGAGTCAATAATGGCTAAAGAAGAAAAAGAGATGTCAGGAGTCGCTGTAAAGACCACAGGTAAGCTAACAGGGGCAGAGGTGACCCCGTGTGAGTCCAAAGAATGTACCCCCGGCGCAGGGACTCTTACTAGCGCCGGGTTTTGGCGTTTCCCGCCTTCCCAACAGGTTTTTTTGGACAGTCCTTAAGTAGATGGTCCGCCGAAACGCAATACATACAAAGATTGTTAGATCTGCGGTGTTCCCTTTGGGCTGGAGTAAGGGGTCCCCGTATAGCCCCCACTTGCATGGGTTCAGGGGCGGACAAGGAAGAACTGGCGGTTTCCAGCAGTGGAGGGGTCAAACCTGCTGGTTTGCGTTCCCCTTTTCTTTCTGATCTTCGGGCGTCGATCTGCAAAACCAAATCCAGGAGTTCACCAAAAGCCGTGGGAACTGTAGGTACGGTTGCTAATACATCTTTTAATTCCTCTGATAGCTCTTTGTAAAAGACTGCCGATTTTTTCTCTTCTGGCCAGTCCGTTTCGGCTGCCAGTTGATTAAACCTAGTAAGATAGGTAAACAGAGAGGATGTTCCTTGGCGTAAGTTCAGGAACTCAAGGTCCGTAGCCTGGGATTTGTAACGAGTGTCAAAAACCCAGTTCATAGCTGCGATGAGGGCATCGCAGTCATATAGCAGGTAGCTGTTTGACTCGAGTAGAGGGTTAGCCCAGGCTGCAGCGGTTCCACCAAAATTGGAAAGGATAAAGGCAGCTTTTGTCGTTGAATTAGGGAAGGCCGTAGGGCGACAAAGAAAGTGCAGCTTGCACTGATTAATAAAGGTCCTATAATTTTTTGGGTCTCCAAGAAATCTCTCAGGAGGAGCTAACGGAAATTGGGAAGCCACCAGTACTGGGGCCGCAGCAAACCCCGATGTTGAGGGATTAGAGACCCCTGAAGTCGATGCAGAAGTGTTTCAGACGTCTATCCCCAAAGACTGCGGCTGCGGAAATTTTTGTAGATTATCAATCCTGTGAGTCAGAGCATCATGAGCTACTGAAATCTCAGCCCGGAGTTCTGCCACCAGACGTACCATGGCGGCTAAGGGGTCCTCTCCTTCCATATTAATAAGGCTTCTGATTCTGTTACTCACCAACAAGGATGAGGATAAGGAGGTGACCAGGACCGGTATTCGCAGGGTTTGATTGAAGAGCTCGGATGGGGCCTCCAACCGAGCCTCCTCTCTGTGAGGGAATAGATCTTTAAAATGATATGACCCCCTACTGATTAAAACAGTACAAGAGCCCGATCACCCAAAAGAGCGGGGAGAACACACCGCCACGGTTTACCAGCTGTAAAAATAAAGAAGAAGAGATGAGTTCTATAATTGCAGACCGGAGATGGATTATTTCTACCTCAAGACAATATCCCTGTCAAGACTATTCAAGGAACTGTGACAATGGGTTGGAATAGGAAAGAAACACTCCTTACCACTAGTAGTGTTGGGATCAATCCAAGGTGAAACAAACGGCAGTATAAAATAATAAATGGGAATGTTAGTGAGGGTTCTAACCCGAACGGCACGAGGAGCGCACTAGTTCCGGGTTGGTGCACACTCTGCACAGCGTCCCCCTGTGCACTTGTTGAAGAAAGGTAAACACAATTCCCAATGTCCAATAGATCAGACTTGATAGAAATGTCAATGAATCCGAGCCGGTAATCCTGTTAGATGTGCTGTTCGGGGCTAGGAGCAAGACTTGAAAGGGTCCTGTTAACGTGCGGGCAGCAGAAGTACAAAATCGATTTGGCAAGGCAGTCCGTGAAAACAAGAAATAGGTCCTGGTACACTAACCTGGCAGTAAAGTACTTTAGCAGCAGACAAGACGGTCCGTTAGGCAGGCAAAGGTCAAGAATTCCAGATTTTCAAGAAAGGACGAAGACGAAACTTCAAAGGCGTCAGAAACTTCAATCAGAAGCAGCGAGCTGAATGAAAAGACTGCATTTATCCGAAAGAGAAAGCAAAACGTCAGAGCATGGTGATTGGAGGTGCAGGGCACATGATAGTGCAGTGGAGCATCATGGTACTCGTAGTTTGTTCAATCCCTGCCGCAATCTCCATTGTGAAAGGAACGGGGGAATGAAGCGCCGCATACCATAAGGAAGTAAAACATGTTTCTGCGTACTTTTTAAAGAACAAGCCCGTCTTCTGGAGTGATGTGCACGGCGGGGTGTAACAGTGGATGTTTCAGAACTCGATTATGGTCTGAATCAAGACTGGTAATATCAGAACAGGGTTAGTTTGTGATTGCCTTCCCAATGAGTTTTCCAATTAATTTGAGGCTAGTGATTGGTTAGTAGTTCACTATATTGTTTGGGACCAATGTAGGTTTTTTGAGGAGAGGGTGGATTAGTCCTTTTTGACGGTGCTTGGAAAAATGTATTGGTTTAGTATATAACTTTTGTTTGAGTGCGGTTGAGGGTGGCTCTCTTTATCCACTTTATTTTAGCAACGAGGAGATCATATAATAGTTGAACCATAATTACGGTTTCTGTAATGCGCCATGGGACAAGAGCAGGGGTTTTACTGATTTTGTGGTATCAATTTATTGTTGTATGTTATCTATCTGATTGATGACAATGTTATCAATGTTATTAATAGCATTGGATCGATTTGATATGATTATAATCCGGCATTTATAATGTGTCTGTACACAAATGTTTCTATGCACGACAAGACAAGGAGGGGGAAACAAAGGGAGGTCAAAATAACAATCTTGTTAGGCCTTGTGTTATTCAGATCGTGGAAGTGCTGGGAAGAGGGAAGGGGAGAAGTGCCAGGGGCGAGGGGAAGGGGGCAGTGCAGTTAACCTTCAAACGCAGCCAGCGGGTGGCTCATAAGTGTAGAGAGAAGGGACTGTATGGTTGCAGATGCAGACCATTAAGTGCTGGGGAGCCCGGAGGCAGTGAGAGGGCAACTGGACATGCAGCAGCCTAAGCCTGAGTTCAGAGGTTGACCAGGTGACCCTCTGAACTCGTTATGCATACTTATGGATTACTGGCCCAGTATGGATTACTGGGACAGGTGGTGTCCAGGGCCAGGAAGTGGATTTGACTAGTTTATGACTGCCATGAAAAGAGGTTTACTCCATTTGGAAGCTGCCGAGACAGTTGATAGGCAAATAGTTTTGCATTAAAATAAGAGAGGCCTGTACTGCATAAAGCATTATGAGTGTGTATGTATGTTTTGGTGATTTATTGTAATTGTAATTGTTTATTTATGGAGCACTTATACACAGGAGAAGTGCTTCAAAGCGCTTCAAAGCAGGACAGGAACATGGGAATACAGAGTCATTTTAGCCCTTGAAATTTCTGAATGATCTTGCCAAAATGACTAGAAAACCTGGCCTGACGGCCTTACTTGTTTTTTTTTCCTCTTTTTTATTGATATTTGGTTAATTACAAACCTTTTATCGAAACACATCATGCAGTTAATTCATTTTACATTCTATCACAATTTCATTAAAATTCCAATTTTCACTTCCTTTTTGTCTTTCCTTCCTAATCTTAGGTCGATGGGCCCTTATATCAAGGCACCTTTTACATCCTCTGCAAATACTTCTTTAAAAAAAAATAATCAGGGCAAATGTAGCCAGAAAGAATCCACCTCATTGTAGAAAGAGCCAGAGTGCATTTGCTACCTCCAAATGTCTTTCCTTAATAATCTGACTGGGTATTTAGTTCTTGGGTTTGTTAGTCATTGGCAAAATAGCATTATATGCCACAAATACTCTTCCTCTGCTTCTTTGCTGCAGCATCAACAATCTTTCGAGAGGATCTGGTCGTAAATGTTCTGAATCTGCACCATTGGGTATAAATTCCTTCTGAAGTGTAGAAACTGACCTCTATACCAACTACTAGGACATGTTGATAAGTATTTAGGAAGTGAACCCCGTGATTTCTCTTTGTTCCGTAGGCCATTCAATATTTGAGATCAATTTTTCTTGTTGATCGTGGAGATCCAGTCCTCTTGCCAAATCTTTATTTTAACCTATGCTGAGTTATTAATTAGCTCTTCTTCTGTTACTTCAAGACAGCAGAGGGATCAGTCACAGTTGAACCTCCATTCCTCCAATGATCTCTTTTGATGTTCTTAATGCTGCTTCCAATAATAGAAATGGTTTAGTATGTTGGGGTAACAGACATTTATGATAAAGGGCAAAGGATCTCCATCAAATTCAGGCTTGCAGAGAAATCCAGCCCAATTCAAATAGAATAAGTGCTTTCGATGTCAAATTTGACAGCTTGAATATCTTTCTCCAAAAGGTTCCCTCTAATGTCTGCCATATCTTTACAGGAGTAAATGGAAAACCTTCAGCCCCATAATGTAGAAGCGTAACAATGGCAGTATCAAAACTTTCCGATATATTCTATGGATTAGCCTTCCTTGGACAATTAAGCTATTTAATTTTAATTCCAGGACATTCTGACGTAGAATATCCATTTTACTCTTGTTAATTAAAGACCCTATATATATCAATTGGATAGATTTGAATAGTTGAAAAGTTGTTTCTTTAGGTACCATTTGGATTAGTTAATAGTTAGTTAATAGTTTTTGAATTGCAGGATCCCAGTCGAATGATGGCAGTTTTTTATAAGTTTATCTCCAGACCGTTGCAGTCCATATAGTGTTGAAGGGCATCAAGACTACTTGTAAACCAATCGGGGTCTGGTCGATTAAGACCAGATTGTCTGCATATAGGAGTCGTTTAACAAAATGGTCACCTATGTTCAGTGGAAAAGTTCTTACTATATCCAATACTTCCTTTATGTCCGAGATAAATCAGCCAAATAACATTGGTGCTAGAGTTCAGCCCTGTTTAAGGCCTCCAAATGTCAATATCGGTTTTGTCAGACAACCTTGGGCACTCAGTCAGATCTGCACACTCATTCCTTCATACAGAGATTGAATAGATTCAAGCAAATCTCCAGGGCAATTCCATTTCATCATCTTTGCCGAGAGCAATTGCTGATCAACACAAACAAACGTCATGTGAAGATCTATAAAAGCTACATAAGCTATTGTCTTCTCTTTAAGCATTTTCCCTTTCAGAATGTTTATCAGGAAAATATTTAGATCAGTTCCAACTCTTTTTACACAGCCTGTTTGAAATGGGTCATCTCTATTTGTAGATTTAATCAATTTTTGAAGTTCTTTCAACAGAAGACCTGCAAATAGTTTACCCATTGTATCCACCAAAGTGATTGGTCGACAATTAGCTGGGTCAGCTCTGTTGCCATGCATATATGTAAGGACTATAATGGGTGATTTCCAAGAGTCTGGAACAATTCTCCTTTGCTTAATCTGGTTAAATAATTTGAAGATAATAGGACCCCACAATTCAGAATCTTTCTTAATCATGACATTTGTAAGCCCATCAGGACCAGGTGCTCTGGAATTAATAGCATTTTTAATCATTCATTCAACATCTGAAAGGTTGAGTTGAAATGACCATCACCTAGATGAATTGCAGGGTGTCGTATCAGATATGATGACCTTGTGTTCGAATAGTTGTTGATCAAATTCTGTCCAGACTTCTTCAGTCACTACATTTAGGAGGTGAAGTGGTTGCCTGTCTGTGGCTCCATTTAGCATTTGCCATATAGATCTTCCATCATTTCTGGCCAAAGCTAATGACATGACTTCGACTTCCTTCTTCAGCATTTCTGCTTTATGTGGGGATATCCAGTTCTTATAAGCCTGTTTCCCTTTCTTGATCAGAATTGTTCTATTGGAAAGACACCCTCGATGTATTACATTTATGTCCTTCCTCAATAGCTTTTTTTCAATTTTAAGGTTCTCATCAAACATATGCTGGTGAGGTGTTTCAATGCGGTCGATTCTTATCATTTTGACTTTAAATTCTAGGACAAGAGGGACATAATTCACGTTTTCCTCAGGCACTAGCGTTCTCATGGACTTTTTAGATCAATCCTTAATGTCTTCTTGCTTCATCCTCAGCCTATTCATACCTTGATTAAGTTCAAGGAGCATCAGTTGGTGTCGTTGTACCGGGATGTGCCAACTCTTCCAGCAAAGTTTTAATAGTGAATGATCACTGGTTTTCTGAATAACTTCAAAGGATGAAGTTTCTGACAGTAGTGAAGAGGAAACAAATGCATAATCCAGACAGCTAGATGATTTTCCATTCGACCATGTCGCTTTTGAAGAGCAGTCACCCTTGGTTTAACCACTCAAAATATGAAGATTGCGGGTTTTCATTAGGTTGAGCCAACATAGGGCCATAATGTCACTCTGCGAGGGAATGCCTCTGGTCCCTGCCAATGAGCCCTTTTTGTTGCTAATACATGGGCAATTCAATTCGCCTCCAACCATTATGTGATGCGGTTTATAACTCCAGGACCAGTTGTCTAATAGTATTGAAACTTCCTTCAGAAAGCTCGTCATAGAAATGTCAGTCAGATTCCAATAAAGATTAAGAATCAAAAAACATTGGAATTCTGAGTTTTTAGTTTATTTAGAGAAATGATTAGGATGAAAGGGTTGGGGCTGTCATAGGCTTCAACTAATAATCCACAACCGGAATGCTGAGTTTTTAGTGTATTTATACAAATGATTAGGATGAAAAGGTTGGGGCTGTCATAGGCTTCAACTAATAATCCACAACCCAGTTTAATAACAATGAGGAGACCTAATGCATGGTGGCCATGCTCCCCTCCATTCGCCAGCCTACAACAAGTCATATATTAATCCAAACTTGGTGCATCACATAACCAGGTTTCCTGCAGACAAATTAAATGCAACACACCAGATTGAAGATATTGTATTGATCTTTTAAAATATGAGCATGACTTCTTGTGTTCCAAAATACAATCCGCCTAAATTAATCTGGTTGCTAATTAGAAGGCGAGTTATGAACACGCATTGACTGATGTTTCTTATTTGGCTCATTGTGTTGCTGGTTATTTTCAGTAGAACTCTTTAGGATACCCTTATTGCAAAAGGTGATCTTGAGTGGACCAGTCAGCCTTCTTGCAGTTGCTTTTGGATCAGCCTCCCGGCCCTCATCAGATATGCAAACTCTCATATTGTCAGTGTTCTTACTAGCATGCAATGTATCACAGCAGAATTGACTTCTGTTTGCTAACACATTAGATCCCCTCGAAAATGTTAAATTAAGCTTAGGCATTTACGCAATCAGGAAGATCACAACATTCAAACCCCATTGGAAGCAGCAAATGGGCCATTTCAAGCCATTAAGTCTTAACATCTTTAGAGCAGATATGAAGAATCACCCGATCAGTTACATGCTCCGTTGGAAATTCAACTATCAGAATATCGTCAGATTGAAGAAAACACAGCAACGGGATGTTATGAAAGAGTCTCAAGGCATTGTATCGATTTAAGATAAAACCATCATTTGCTGAAAGCAGACGCTCCTGAGATACTTTACAAAAATCAGAATTACAAGCCTTACTCTCAGTTCCTCTAGCCAGTTATCAATAGATATTTGAAGATTGAGACCTCCTTGACCAGACCTCATTCATTCCTTGTTCGGTCCTTCTATAGACCATCGAACTGCCTTCAGTGTCTTTTCTAGTCGTCTTTGACACAGTACCATTTGTGTTTAGAATATCCACACGCCTTTCTGCCAATGTTCGAAAAGGAGAATTGCCATCAGATGAGCTTTGAGAAGTCCTTTGTTTAAATGTCTTAATAGTGCCATAGTTGTTAGGCTTAGTCGCCATCAGTGGGCACTGGTGGAAGTTGTACAAGTCAAGGAGCGAAGGAAAAGTGTGTCAGAGTCAAAATAGAGTTTGCATTGGGAGTCATCTCTTTTTAATGAGGTCTCATCCACTTCTGTTTAATATGTAGAGCAGTTTAAAGAATCTTCATCGATGTCCTCCTGATGGTAATAATCAAACTCTAACCTTGCATTTTGGCTGAGTTATTCCCTAGCTTCATTTGACATTTAGGAAGAGGCCTACAAATGAGGGGGTCTCAAGTTTCAAGAGAAATATTTTCTTTGTTTGTGGTTTCAGCTACTTGTTTTCAATCATCGTTCTCGCAGCTTTCCTTCCTTTGTTGAAAGATTGGAAACTGAAATGACTCAACCTTAGCTGTTGAACAGGAAGTCATTTCCCACATTAAACTGGTTGTTTGATTTATTGCAATTGCTGAGTCATTGAACACTACAGCAAGTTTGGTCGTGCTGGAAGTTTGCTCATTAGTATAGGAGCTATCTCTCCCAAACAGACAACAGAATCAATTTCAGTAATTGCCACTGCAGTAGCTGGTTGGCTGTTTTTTTCCAATAGGTGAACTGTTTCCGTGAGTTAAATTATTGAAAGGAGTTTCTTCTCCATTACATTCAGAAATTGAGACTTGGTTAGAGGACTGACATGGTTTTTCTTTATTTTCAAGTAGCGGTTTCAGTTGTAACAGATCCAAAACCGCACTCAAAAGGTATGTATTTCTTGTCTGCTCGCTCAAGATTCAGCACATCCTGCATGTTACATTGAATTGTTCTTGAACATTCCACCTCCTGGTCTACTTAAGATTGCAATGAGGTGATAAATGAATCAATGTACACCATCTTTGAATTAATTAGCACAGCTAGTGTCACTTGGTCCTTCACATTCTCATTGATTGACTTTTTAAGAAGGATTCAATGAAACTGTAACCCTGGCCATTAACCTGCAATATAAGTAAAATATGGAAGGCTCTGCTTCAGATTTTATTTCTGAGGATTTGTTGAGGAGAGAAGCAGGATTCCCTCTGGGGATCATAGTAGGTGTATCCAAAGGATTTTTATTCAATGAGTCAATGCCCCCAGTCTCTGTTATGAAGGAAGTTAGATGGAGTGGGTCAATGCAGGAGTATGCAGCGCTTATTGAGCCGTTATCCTCTGTTCGAGAAACCATCTTAACATCATGATGGAACACCATGTGCTGACTCAGTGAGGGCGCTAAAGTAGTGATTGTTCTTTCATTCAATGGTTATCACCTATGGAAAATAAATGCGGATGCTGCAATTGAGTAGCCTCTGGACTTATAAAGAATGTACGAGTGGAGGAAAAGTCAAATTCATTTCAAGGGAGGTCTTTTACAACATTTACTAGCACAGGCTTATTCTATGAAACAAGATCATTTGAAATATCATTTGCCTCTTCTATTCCCCTCTCTTTTTCATCTGTCAGCGTGCCTATCATATTTGTCGAGTTCAAGTGGCCTTTTCATGCACCATTGTCATTTCTTGGTGTGATAGATTCTGACCCTCGCTCAGATTTCATACTAAGAGGAGAAACAGATTGGGGTTCCATGATTGAGACCTTTAAGGGAGAAACAAGGCCATTCAGCAGAATCTCTGCGTCCATTAGGTCAGGCTGAAGACTCATTCCGGGTGTTCCCCGAGTCTCAAAGTTAACATTTATTACACTAGGAACATTCACTTTGGAAGAGGCAAAGAAGTGGCAAGAGATGCCAAACTCTGTGCTGTCCTGCTTTTTGCTTTCAAAGCTTTACTGAGACCGCTGCATGCTTTTCTAACAGATTAGTCCTGGTTTTAGCAGCTTTCATTGTTTTTTTAACAGTTTGATAGAAACTCCCTTCAGATAAGAGTACGCGTGGGGGCAGCAGTCTGGGAAGACTTTCAAGCTTTATTAAATTTTCACTCACCTGCAACTTTGTTTGCAACTTGGTGCGAAGCATCGGGAAGAAACGTCTCGAATCCAACGAGGGAGACGTTGGTACATGTGCCATGGAATTACTGTTCATATAGTATCAGTCTTCTTTATTCACCAAAATGCCACTGACAGGACACGCTCCACAATTGTCACACCTATGGCCTCACAGGAACACATGAACACTCAGCCTTCACTCTGCCTCACTCCATGCACAGAGCATTTAATGCTGGGAACCTCATTCCAGCAGTTGAAACAGTAGACAGACTTGCCGCTCCGGTAATAGCCAGAGAAACAAAGTAGCAGTGTGTGTTCGTTGCACAAGAACACTCTGCCTTCACTCCACAAACTGAGCCTGATGGCCTTACTATATGTCCAGGTGTAAGACAAAAAGGAAGGAGGGAAGCATACCATTTTTAAGCTACTGTACTTGACCAACAATATTTCAAATAGTGCAAGTGCAAGTGCAAATGTGTGACAGAGGGTAAGGTGATGGGGGAGGGGATGAGGACATACAGAAACAACAACGTATGTACTAAGCATGGCAGACCAGGCCAAGTACATTCTAGGTGACCCTAAGTGCCATACATGGAATGAAGGGGAGAAGGGGAAGGAACAAGTGCACCCAGTCCAAGAACCTGGGTTAAGTGCTGAGATGGTTACCACCAGACCGTAATGAGGCCCTTTGTTTTGAAAATAGGCTCACCCGGAGAGAGTTGGAGGTGGACGAGCAGAGGACTCTAGAAGGAGAGTATTTATGGAGAGAGAGGTGAAGGTAGTCTAGGCCCCGGACCCAGAAAGCCTTATGAACTATGCAGAGGGTCTTGAACTCGATCCTTGCTGCTACGGGGAGCCGGTGGAGAGATTTCCTTGCCGCAAAAATTCGGTCCCTGGGCTTGAGTCCAAGAATAAGTCTTGCAATTCTGTTCTGGATGAATTTTATAGGACGGAGAGTGGAGGTAGGAAGATTGAGAAAGAGACTGTTGCAATAGTCCAGTCTAGAGAGAACAAGGGCTCTGGAGACGGTTAGCCTCTGGAGGAAGCTGAGAAAGGGTTGAATATCTCTGAGGAAGTGCAGCTGGTAGTGGGATTTTTCAGAGATGTCTGAGGTGTCAGAAGAGAAGGAGAGAGTGCAATTGAAGAGGACCCCTAGATTTTTTGCCTCACTGGTGGTTGAGGGCGCAGGGCCAAGGGAGGCCGGCCATAGTAACAGTGGGAAAGTGGGAGTGGGGATCCCTATGAGGATGAGCTCTGTCTTGCTGGCATTGAGGCAGAGATCGGTCGCAGCACACCAGGACGGAATTGCGTCCAGACAGTCAGGGATGGGCGAGGAGGAGGCCGAGGGTAGCCTGAAAGAGAGCTGTGTGTCAGCCGCATAACACCGAAAATTGGAGGTGAAGGCAGAGATCACGCAGGCAAAGATTGAGCATGTAGTCATTAAAGAACCAGGGAGATGGGTTAGATCCCTGGGGGACACCACAAGTAGAGGGAGTGATAGCGGAGAGGAAAGACCCCAGTTTAACCTGGGAAGGACGGTCAGAGAGAAAAGAGGCAAGCCATGTCAGGGCCTGATCTGTATTCAGAAGTTATTCCTAACACTGGATCCCTAGTGCTGACTAAATATCCCTGTCGGTAAGTAACCTCATACACAGTCGCTACCAGCCCTAGTAAGTGCTGGTGTGCTGACTACAAATCGGGGGGGAAAAGGTACTGTCCCTATCCTCTCTCACTTAATTACCTGTCTCACAAGACAGGTAATTAAGCTGCACTGTTGTGCCTTGTTGAACTATACTACCCCTATTGGGATAGTTAATCAGAGTACGAGAGAATGAGATACCAGCATTGATCATTCGTTTATCCACAGATTCCAGTATGGAACACAAATAGTTGAATACAAGAATCGCTCATCATAGAACAGGTAGTAACAAGACTGCCCATACAGGTAAGAAATATCTTACCCACAGTATATGCCGAAACAAAATCCCACAGATTGAATGGGAACAACCCATTATTAGAAGCACCATAAGACTGATGACAGTTCCACTTGTCTTTTCTTGTCGTTTTATCCTATAGGATTCAGGGTTCCATCTATTAAGCCCATTGGACACCCGAAGATATCCTCATAACCTTCATAACTTTGAAGATTGTATATAGAATGCCACACATATAGGTGTTCGTCCTGAAGAAAGCGGCTACTAACTAATCTCGCTGAAACTGGTTGACTCTTTCTTTAAGTAGTACTGGATTGATTATCCAGACTCCGGTACCCCACATACACAGATGAAGGGGACTCATTGTTGAAGCAATTGTAATCGCTATTTCTATCTAACTCACTGTTAGGCGAACAGAAACATCCCTAGAACATTGGCCACAGGGAAAGTGTTTTGTGTGATAGGGCATACGCGTTGGAGGCGGCAACATTAAAGACTGGGACCGACCCCCACCACGTATGCACTTACTTTTAGAAACTAGGAAAGTACTGAGAGAGGATAGGGACAGTACCTCTACACCCCCTTTGTAGTCGGCACACCAGCACTCACTAGGGCTGGTAGCGACTGTGTATGAGGTTACTTACCTTCAGGGCTATTTAGTCAGCACTAGGGATCCAGTGTTAGGAATAACTTTTTAATAAATATCCTTCTGTCAATTTTGTGGTATAAAAGTTAAGGTATAGACGGGAGGTGACCACCTTTCGACTCTAATTTGTTGTTACTTTATCTGATCTGTATTCCCCAAGGTGTCACAGAGAGGAGATTTCAGGATGTTGTGGTTCACTCTGTTGAAGGCAGAGGAGAGGTTGAGAAGAATGAGGACACAGGGAGAGGTAGAGTCAAGATTTGTGAGCATGTTTTCATGGGTGTTCAGAAGAGCGGTTTCCGTGCCTCTGGATGCTATGAAGCCAGGCTGGTGGTCATGGAGACAACCAACAGATTCTGTGTGAAGGGTAAACTGAGAGATAGCCAACTTCTCAAGAGGTTTACCCAGGAAGGGAGTGATACAGATCGGACAGTAGTTTACTGGAATGGAAGGGTCAGCAGATGGTTTTTGAGCAAAGGGTGCACAAGAGAGTGCTTGAGAGATGCAGTTCTGAAGGAAACCTACGCATAGCTGTGCTCACAGTTTAAACACAAAATGCATCAGTATTTAAAGTTCCTGCAGGATCCCACACAACCCAGACAACTGGGTCCTTGCCAAAGGGGTGCTGTTTGACATTTAATCAGTCACTATATCTACTGGTGAGATTCTGTGTGCTGCAGGTGATTTGGGAGTCCTCCTAAAGGACCATATATCATTGTATTTTTTGATAGGCTGTAAAAATATTAATATTATTAAGGCTCATCCACAATCTCAGTTTCAGAAGAGTTTTGGAAGATTTTGAAGAAGTGTGATTTTCATTCTTGACAATGCAATCAACTTGTTTTATCTCTATTTGCCCACTTTAGCTTGTATGCATGTTTATTGGCACCCGTTTCTCATGTTTTATTTGTACCTCTAATGATCCTAAAAATTAAAACAGTTTTCTCTGTTCTTGTATCTTGCATTTGTAGTAATGTTTGGCTATGTGATTGTTCTACTAGTTGTGTGACTTGAACCATGTGCATCCCTTACCTCGCCTTTCCTGCCATAACATGCAACAGTAATAGATCTCTTCCCATTTCATTGAATACTTTTTTATGAAATGTAAACATTCTTTTCATTTGTGTATAAGCAAAATACTTCCTGTTTTAGCCATATTTTTTTGAATGCCTAACCTTGTAATCTTGTGTTAATCTATTTATCTGACTAGTTGTTTAACCTGAAGAAGACTTTTATAAACACATATTAGGGACTGCTCTAGGTTTGGCAAACATTAATGTTGCAGCCTTTGAAGATGCATATATATGTATATATGCAGAAACTGTTCAAACAAACAATTACTATTCTATTCTATTTATTCTATTCTATTTAATTTTTGTAAAGTGCTAGCTCGCCCGCGGGCCTCAGAGCGCTGACAGACAATACAGAACAAATAAACAGTTAGCATATAATGTTGGAGTGGATCAAGATACTGTTATAACCATGGTTCCAGTGGGTAGGTCGGAGAGATGGATCTGGACACATCCAACATCAAACAGACCTCGTTTTAATGGACCTTCTGAATTGAGTCTATGACGGCAATTGACCGATGGGAAAAGAGAGGTCATTACAAACCCTTGGATGCCATGCATTGAAGCTGAGGTCCCTTCCATTAGACCGAAGAGTATGTCTGTCGGACATTCTCTTAATGCGATCTTGTAGGTGTAGGGGTGTGGTACAAGCAAGGCACTTATAGACCAGGCAGTAGGTTTTAAACAGGATCCATTGAGAAACAGGGACCCAGTGCAGCTTCGTCCGGGCATTGGACACATGGTCTCTGCACCCTATACCACAAAGCACCCTAACTGCTCCATTTTGGATAGTTTGCAGTTTCTTTATACTTGTATTTGTGGTACCTGACAATAATCCATTACAATAATCCAGTTTCTAATTGATAGTCGCAGTAGCTATTAAGGCTCAATTTGCTTCTGAGAGATAGGGTCTAATCTGCCATAGCATATTAATTGTATAGGTGCAGCTAGAGATTATATAAGTGACATGTTTGTTAAAACTAAGATTGCAGTGAAAGACTACACCTAGTGACTTAACTTGGCTAGAGACCTGGACAGTGGCCCCTCCAACTTAAAAGGCTCTGTATCGAGGATCCAAAGACTTAAGCTTGGCCACACTGCCCACAATCAGAATTTCATTTTTTTGTCGTTTAGTGCTAGGAAGTTATCTGTCATCCAGGCCTTAATGGTGTCAATCACTTTTGGAGACCAACAGGGAATCTGCCTCATAGGAACCTGTAAGTTCCAGGACAATCTGTGTGTCATCAGCATAGTTTGCATAATTGACTCCCATACTGTCCAGAAGGTCGAAGAAAAGCTTGGAATATGTATTATAAAATAATGGGGACACACTAGAGCCCTCAGGCACTCCACAATTAAGAAGGGCCTCCTCTGACTTAAACCCTCCATGGGTCCCAAAAAGGATCTAAACCAGTCAACGGCTGGTTTGGAGCATCTGCCCACCTAATTGAGCCTTTCAGCCAACCTCCTGTGATCAGCAAGATCGAAATTGGCAGACAGGTCCAACAACAATGGTCCACTATCCCAGTTAACACTGATTTAACGTCTATAAGCACAGTCTCTGTGCCATGATTTTTTTCGGAAACCGGATTGTCTGTTAGATAAGATACCTTTCTCTTCATTGAAAGTGTTGTTTTGTGTGCAGACAATTCTGTCCATAATCTTCATAATAAAAGGTATCTTAGTTATGGGGCGATAATTTATGGGGTCCTGCGGATATAACCCTTCCTTTTTTAAGAGGTGGGTGATCCAGACTTCTTTAATGCCTTCAGGAACTACCCCTTCATAAAAGGAGCAATGTATGATAGATGTAACATGAATATCTATGCATGAAAAGTATGTTTTAAACATAGTTGCAGGGAGTATATCACCCTTGCAGGTGGTTGACCTTAAGTATAAGACAATCATGCATTTTTTGACACCATGCATCATTCACATGCAGTAGAGGTTCCGGGGTTTTCCCCTTTAGCTCTCCTACGATATTAAAGAGCTCTCTGGTACAGGATCTAACACCCAGAATACGCTCTTCCAATGTAGTTTTTTTTCTCCCAAATATAACATTCTTGTAATGTTTGGCTGCCTCTTTATAGAGGGCCAAACTATTTTTGTTGGGAAACTTCAGACAGGCTCTTTCGGCTGCTCATTTAGTATGTCCGAGCTGTTAGGACATCAGGGGAAAACCAATGTCTTGCACTTGGATGTATACCTTTTCTTTCGTAGCTGGATTTAAGTGGTGCTAACTTGTCAATGGCGTGATTACAAATATTGCACAGTTAAGTTGTATAGGAGTCTAACAAGCTAGTTTCATCAATTGCAGAGAGTACGGGTTTACGTATGCGAGTAAATGCCTCGTAAGAGACATTGCTGCTACATTTACACAGGATAGATGTGGTACCTGCACAAACTTTCTTAACCATGAAGTCTGGTGTGAAGAGTGAAAATTAAATGGTAATCCGGTAAACTGCAGGTTTTAACCTCTATAGGTGTGATTAACTGATTTCTGGACAATATCCAATCCAAAGTGTTCCCCAGGTTGATGGGTGGCAGTAGTAACACATTGTTTTAAGCCCAAGTTTGAACGGAGATTCAAGAAGGAACTTGCCTCCAAATCAGTGGCATTATTAGCCCATACATTGAAATCTCCTGCCACTATGAATGAGGTCAAAGGTTTAATAAGAGGGCCCAAAAAAGCCAGAGGTTGATCACGAATGTTTGGCAAGACAACTAGGGGACAATAAAGAATTATCAGGCTGAGGGTAGTAGTAGAATTAAAATAAAGTTTAACTAACAAACACTCACAAGTATTTAATATCGGTGTGCTTGATATAAAGAAATTAAGAGTATCTTTAAAAATAATGGCAACACCCCCACCTCAGTTGACATAATATAATCCGCTACCTCCGTCCTTAGCATGTCCCGTTAAGGAGCGGGTGTTTAACAGCACTGTTTTAAGTGATGCACTAGCCTGAGAATAGCAAGTAGCACTTACAGAACTAAGTGGTGTAATAATGGTGTCCTCTGCCGTTTTTCTGCCAGCAGGCTTATTCATGCTAATCATGAGCGAAGTGGACTCTCCTGTTGGCATACTAGTGTGTACAATGTAAATATTAGGCAGAATAGCTGTTAGAGAGTCTTGCGCTTCAGCTTGCAATCTAAGTAGCTGGTTGTGCTGGATACACCTGATAAAATCGCTATGTGACATTATAACTAAAACAAAAATAGCAGAATTATAGGGGCGTAATCATAAACACACCCACCTGAACTAAAGAGCAGAGCATAGCATCTCTTAGCCTCCGTTACAGGAACCAGCACTAACTGGCTTCCCTTGTTCACACTGCGCATTCGCGCCTGTGCTGCAAACTTAAACGCAGAGGAACTTCAAAACTGATAGCGCTTTGAAGTTATATCAGGTACGTGCATGTCGAGCAGCTAGGATCTGATTCAAATGTTATGGAAAAACACTGTAGGACACAAAAGGAGCAGATAATATCTTAAGAAAGTATGTATTGACTAAAAAGGAATGACAATGAACTTAAAATGCAAAGCTAGCAAATGGATAAAAATGAAACACGCAAGTAACAACTATCACTAATAAAAACAGCGAAAAAAGGAAAGACCATTTTAGCAGCAAGATGGGCAATCAGTGAAATCCACTGTAACGAGAGCCTTTATATAGTGGCACTAGCTGGCATGCCTTGTTCGAGCTGGTGCGTTCGCACCAGGGCTGCAAACATAAAGGTAGAAGAACTACAAAACTGATGGACTTTGTAGTTCTATCAGGTACGTGCGTGCAGAGCAGCTAGGCTGTGATTCAGGCAAGGGTAAACTGATGCTATTTTTGTAATATTTAGGGGCACAAGGATCTGTCCATGTTCTGTGCCTGCGTTAATGAACGTGTTCCACATTTGAACTTTACATAGTCTTTGAGTGACAGAAATTAATTTGCTAGATTTACAAATTGAAGCAGTTGATAACTGCTTGACGTCAATGGTGTTGTAACGCTCATCATCTGTTCAGCAGTTATCATCAACGAACCCAACCTGAGAACTTACCCTTTAGACAATTCCTGCGATACAGGAGAACTTGCTCCACTACTGCGAAAAATAACTGGCTGCCTAATTCCCTTTCGGACAAGCTGGCAAGTAGAGGTTGCCCTTGCAAGACCCTGATATGCACCTCCAAAAACGCTCAAAATATCCCACAATCTGTATCTTTACAACAGATTCACAGAGATACTAAACCAGAGATGAGAACATCAATGTTTAGATACTCACCGCTGGTTAATAAAACCAAAAAAGAAATCATTAGGATGTGGCCGATTCTCAATAAGGAGAACGTTCCAATGTAAAGACCACATTTTTCAGTCAAATGGAAGTGGAACATCTGAGTAGTTCATGCCATACAGGACGGAAGCAGTGGCCCTGCTGAAGCCCCCCCACCACTGACAAGCATTTCAAAGAAGCAAAAGACGTGCCATCATGGGGCCCCGTGCACTGTGGGGGCTGTGGGACCCCTTTTATACTAATGGACAGAAGTAATATAAGGCTAGTAGCCCTACCCAAAGAGAGCTGTAAAACCTGGGAGTAATATCTGGTTACTCACATTGTGACATGTGCTCAGTCTGTGAACATATTACACAGATTAGATCGATAGATTAAGGATGGCACGCCCCCTGGATCCAAATAAAGTTCATGAATTGCAGTTCTGCCAATGTCATATTTATATATATATATATAATAACCATGTAACTTATGATACATTTCGATGACACAAAGTCCTTTCAATAAAAGAATTACAGAACACAAATCATGCATCTGGACAAACAATCTTAAACACTTTGCATGTGAGCGACATACAGCAGAACAACTAAGATGGTCAATTTTGGAACAAATCCATCTACCTAGGTTAGGGAGGGGGGGTTACACTGGAGCCATATTATTAAGGAAGGAACAGCAATGGATTTTCAGGGTGCATACACACAAACAAGGCTTAATGAAACAATTCAGTGGCATGATTTGGCAGTATTGCTGATTTAAATACATCACTACGCCAGCCATCGGCCTATTAAAAATAAATATATATTTTCTCTTTGGTGGTCTTGGAAGACCCACCTCAAATAATTCATGATACAAACTGTGAAAGGCCCAATACTCTGGCTTCATAGTTAAATGTGACATGTTGATGTAAAATGTGATATTTTATTCACTGACCGGGTAACCACGGTAATAATGTGTAAAGTCAATATGACAGAGAATCTTTCTATATATATATATTTGTGAACGTTTATTTGTATGTTCAGGGTTGGCTCCAGCCCCAGTTGGTGGGGTGAAATTTTGTCCTGAGGTCGGCATACCAGTCTGGGGTGTAATGGCGATGGTGACATTTGAACAACCCCACCCATTCACCCTGCTCAGGGTGGGGCTCGTCCTGTGGTATCAGTATGGGTTATTTTGGGAGCTTGTTGATTTTACGATTATTGGCTCCAGACCCCCAAGTGTTGGTGGACTGATGTTTTAGCCTGAGATCAGCATATCAATCTGTGGTGTACTGATGATAGTGAAATCTGACACACCCCACCAATTTGCCCCACACATTTGTGGAGCAGGATCCACAGTTGTTGTCAGTCATACAGTTATGGATATGTGAAAGGCAGGCTGAGATTATTAGTGTCTACACCTCAAAGTCTGAAGGAAATGTGTTCATAGGTGTACATTTGGGAAAAGACAAGTGAACAATTAGGTTGACCAGTGATAAAACCGAGGTGCTGGTGGTGGGCCCCCCTCTGCTTCTCCCTTTTGGACCCCTGCTTTCTGGCCAACTTATTTTGGCCTGTTTGTGACTCCTGTCTCTATTGTCAACAAAGTTTTTTCACTGAATTTCATAGGTTTTTAGTAGCGCAATGTAACCATAACATCCATTTAACAAAGTTTTTTTACTGAATTTCATAGGTTTTTAGTAGCGCAACTTAACCATAACGTCCCTTTAACAAAGTTTTTTTACTTAATTTTATAGTTTTTATTTAGTTTATATAGTATTAATAAACTTTCTATATTAGAAAATAAAAACATATTACTTTTTTGTTTTCTCACAGAAATGTGTAGTACTCTGGACTGGCTAGAGGAGCATTTCCCACGAGACGAAATGTTAGAAGATAGTCCACCTAATGGTACACACTTTACTATATAAACCAATTAATAAATATTATTTTGTATACATTCAACATATACTTTTTTTTCACATGACACATGACCATCCACCAATCAAATCCAAGACCTCTACATGTAACTGCATCATCATAGATCAGCACTGCAAATGTACGGTGAATCTACACGCAATGTACACACAAATAATGTTAAACTAACATTTTTGAAATAAAATATATAGACTACATATGATTAAACAAAATTACATGCACACTCTATCATCAAATCTCAAAGAATAATATTTGTACAAACACATACTTGGTTTTAATTTTTTTAGTTTATATATATTACTTCCATTTATATAGGACAAGCAGGCTATGACATTGACTCCCTCTTACATGGAAAAGCAGGCTATCACATGGACTCACTATTACGTGGAAAAGCTTAGTTACAGGAATAGTGCTATACAGTGGTACATTATGGTTTTGACAAGCCATAGTAAAGATATTTTCTTTCCTACAGTTAGTCATAAGATAGTTTTAATGGTTTTGAGGAAGGCGCTGAGCATTTCAATTTAAAAAATATATGTCTAAATTAAAAACAGTGCTATATACAAACTGAATTAATAATGTCTTTCTTTTACAATTGCAGTGAAGAACATTCTCCTGAAAATAAGCAGCCGAATTTGAATTACAAAGAACAACTAAGAAGCAAACTGCTCATTTTAGAAAAAAAGTAAGTAGATTGTTACCATAATATTTGAATTATTACTCAAACACACTCTAATGTTAATTCATGCTACTTCTGTGCCTAAAAATAGAGATTCTACACCATTCTGACCAAAAATCCTCCCGTTTTAAACAGTGATTTACTGGCAGAATGGCCCACAAATTCCTATTTTTCGCCACACAAATTACCCAACTCAGCCACTAGAATTTAGATGTTATAGAAGAAACAACTGTTTTAATTGTATAGCTTTAGATATACTATTTATACTTCTCCACACCACTGGCTTACTTTTTTCTGTCATCTGAACCCCAGTTTATTAACACATTAATTCAAGAATACCCATCCCTAGTAGTTGTACTTCCCAATGCACAATCACACACCATTACATACATCTTTATCATCTTACTCAAACACTCATGCACACAACACACATGCATTGCAGAACACTCCAACCCATACCTTCTGTATTTTTTTCAACAGACCCTAAAGCATGCCTACCAAAAAGCAACTCCGTAGAAAGGAACGCAGAAGTAGAGCAAATGAAAAGAAACGTCTCCAACATAAACATCTATCTACAGCAGAATTTGTAAAAAAAAGTTGAAAAACAACAGCTAATACAGTCATGTAGTGAAACAGAAGAGGTT
Source organism: Ambystoma mexicanum (assembly GCF_040938575.1). Lineage (NCBI taxonomy): Eukaryota > Metazoa > Chordata > Amphibia > Caudata > Ambystomatidae > Ambystoma > Ambystoma mexicanum. The sequence goes on from NC_090934.1 coordinate 521,900,262, forward strand.
TCTAGTACAAAAACATTGCCTCCTCTATCAAAAAGTAAAACAACCCAAAAAACAATTAACAGAAAATCAACTATCACTACAAATAAAACTTCTTCTATAAATCTTGATATAGTACAAAGTAAGCATACCAAGAAAAGTATTTTAGCCAAAATGTTCCGTCACAAAGTCCTTCAAAATCTTATAAAAACAGGAGAGAAACCAGGTTCAAACCTATCGTAGGAAAGTAATCTTAGAAGCGTTGATACACAGTGCACTTCTTCTCAAAAGAAAGTTATTTATTTTAGTGTTAAACAGAATGAAACCACTAAAAAAACTAATAACTACATTACAAAAAAGACTTCCCAATAAACGAAATGTCAACAGAAATAACTTCTTAAATATCTGTGGAGGTGAATGGAGTCACACTACAAGCACAGAACCATACTTTAATGAAGAAGCCTACAAACCAAAGCAAACAAATACAATTGCCATACATAGCAGTGGTCGAGGTTATGAAAAAGTTAATAATTCCATAATGGAACAAGAAGTACTCCTTAAAAAAATATGCCCTGAAAACGTAGATTTACCCCTCCATTCAACTGAATCATAACATCTAGTGTACAAATGGCCATGCACGTCAATGTGTAACATTCCCAAAAAAATGTTCAAGTCTTTACGCCAAGTCCTCAATCAATATGTGAAAAGCAAAGACAAAATCAAAATTAAACTACTGCAAACAATTGATGCTTGTCCAGTACGCAAGTACACAGGACTACAAGGACATTCATTGGCCTGCATTACAAGGCCTACTTGCAAAACACCCTTCCATGATATCAAAAGGATATCAACACATCATGCAAGTATAAGAAATCTAGTTTATAAACGGTACTATGCTAAAAGTCCTGCTTTAGCACTAGCCAATTTAAATAACATTCTTCTACATGGTACAGAAAAAGACCTACTAGAAGAAATCAACTATATCCAGACACAATATTTTGGAAGTGAAACCCACTTACAAGATGAATTAGCTGTAAACCAACGTCAAAACAAATCTGCACATGGCAACCTTTCACTACACACTTACAAAAAAGAAATACTAACATTTGAAAGTACTTCAGCTGAAGTACAAAACCAGGTGTGTGTATGTTGCCGCAGAACTTTTTATAAAAGTAACACAAAAACTGTAGATCTGTCATACAAAATAGAAGACAATGAAGATTCTAAATGGTTTGAATTAGCTCTCTACCTTATAGCAGAAAACAAATACGAAATAACTGACCCCATAATACTTTGCAGTTACTGCACTACAAAACTTCACAACAACCAAACTCCTTCACGTGCTATCACAAATAACTTGGAATTATATCCAATACCAACACCCCGTCAACAATTTAATTTATATGAGAGCATCATAATTCAAACAGTGCACCCATTTCAAGCAATAATACGCCTTCAACCAAAAACTGCAAAATTACCTCCCTCTGAATTAGTAAAAGGTATTTGTGGAAAAGTAGTGTATTTACCATTAGATCTAAAAGAAAATGTGCACACTCTAGGAGTGCAACGTCCAATGCAGCAATCTTTAATTATCTTGGTAAATGGAGTACCTACAAAAGACAAAAAATGTTGGCAACAACTGGTAGATTTACATAAAGTTAGAGAAGCCCTGCAATATCTTAAAGAGAATAATGAATATTACAAAGACATTAGTATTGAAGAAAACTTGAAAGATACAACTGAAATAATTCAAGAGACACAAGAAGCTGGTCAATTTGAGCTCCTAGATCCTGCAACAATATCAAACACTTTAGAATATCGCTCATTACGAATGTATTCTGAAGATCCCAGATTTCGACAAAATGTGGAATACATATTCAACCTACTCTTTGAAAGTGAACTAGCAACTTTATGTTACAGAGTTGCACACATATTAAAATCAGGATCACACTTTCAAAATATGACAGCTACACAATTATTACAAAAAGTTCAACAAAAAGATGAGGTTTTACAAGCAAATCTTACAAATCTATTAGCAAATATGAGTGGTACTAAAGAGTACTGGTTTCAACGTCATGGAGATGTATGTTGTATGATCAGAAACCTTGGCCCACCCACTTGGTTTGTTACATTAAATTGTGGAGAATATGCATGGGACGATTTACATGCTTTCCTACGCATATCAAACGAAAACAAAACAAACATAGATATACTAACACCTGGAGAACTTTGTTCACAGGATCCTGTTAATGTTTCAAGATATTTTCACCCTCGCTTCATTGCTATGCCACATTTTATTTGTAACAAAACTGTTACTCCCCTTGGAGAAGTGCAACACTTCTTTTGGAGAAAAGAATACCAAGCCAGAGGAGCACGACATGTCCACATGCTTTTATGGATTAAAGATGCTCCTAAATTTGGTCAAGACAGTGATGCCACTGTTTTACAGTTTATTGAAAAATATGTCACATGTGAAATTCCATTAGAATCCGCAAATAGTGATCTTCATGCAAAAATTTTACAATTCCAAAGACACAAATGTGGCAAATATTGTCGTCGCAAATACAAAAACAAAGGGAAATACTACACCAAATGCCGATTTGGTTTCCCTAGACCAGTTACAAATACAGGTCAAGTGAACAACCTCATGTCTTCAGTTAGACATAGTGTTAAAGGTAAGTCACCTAAAAATACATATTGCATAAAAAGAAAAGAAGAAGAAAAATAAATCAATGATTACAATGCAATCATTGCCCACTTATGGAATGTAAACATAGACGTGCAGTACATTGCAGACAATTCTACTGCAGTTGCACGATATGTCACAGCATACTTAACCAAATCAGAAAAGACAGAGCTCCAAGACCTCTGGAATGACCTGTCATCAGATAAAACAGTGTCTCAGAAATTATACAGCTTGGACATAAAAATGCTCTCCCATAGAGAATGTGGATCCTATGAAGCAGCTGATCGATTAACTGGTACTGCATTGTATGGTAAATCTGCAAATATAGTCCAGCTAAATCTAGAAAAAGAGTTCTAAAATCATACGAAGATATAGAAACAATAGCCAAACAAGATCCCAACAGCCAAGACATTTTAAAAAACAATTTATTGGACACATACTACCCAAACAGGAGTACCACTTTGGAAACCATGAGCCTATACCACATAGCCCAAAACTACACATACAAAAATAATATAAAACCTGATGAACAAAACTGTAAATACAACGTGGCAAACTGTGAAGGCAACTTAGTAAAACTCACCAAACCAAATTTAATTAATCATATCAAATTGTCATTAAAGACTCCTTAACATAAAGAAGTATATTACATGTCCCTGCTACAACTCTTTAAACCATGGTGAAAAGAAGAAGAAATACTAGATAACTATGACTCATGTGAAGACACTTTCAATGCAAATGAAAGCAGTATAACTGATGTAAACTATGCACAGTACAAAACAATGTTGCACAATGAACAGCAACACGAAGAAGAACTCCAGGCCCAACTAGATAAGGACACTCCTGACAGTAGTCGACCTTCTATCACAGGAAGCCAAGAACCACTGGGAGACCCACTAATAAAAAATGAGGCAGAAATAGCTATGATAGAAGTAGAAAACACCATGTGTCAGTATGAAGAAAAAGAAGACTTAACTATACTACAGTCAAAGCTAAGCAATGAGCAACGTAGCATTTTTCAAGAAGTAACAAAAGAAATTGCACATGGTGTACAACATGAAAACAAATAATGCACCTGTCAAAATTACAAACCTATACTATTGTATGTCAGTGGTGAAGCTGGTTCTGGCAAAACAGTCCTAATCAAAATCATCAGTAAGTTCCTTCAACAATTGACAAACAACAAACTGTCAGCAGTTGTCGCTGCCCCCACAGGTTTAGCTGCCTACAACATAGGTGGTGTCACTTTACACCGATTACTACTCTTGCCAGTAGAACACCAAAACAAATTAGATTATTACAAACTTTCTGCAGAAGCTGCAATGGAACTACACAGAGTATTGAAACAAATGAAAATGCTACTAATGGATGAAGTGAGCATGGTGTCCAACCTAATGTCGGCTTTGATTCACCTCAGATTACAAGAAGTACTCAAAACAAACTATGAAGAGCTCTTTGCAGGAAAATACATTATTGTTTTCGGAGATCTTCTTCAATTGACACCAGTAAAAGGTGAGCCTATTTATAAAACATTAGGACAGAAACTCTGCCGTAAAACTGTTGGCAGCATTGGAAATGTCAACCTTTGGCAACATTTCCAATACAGAGAATTAACAGAAAACATGCGCCAATCTGCAGATCTCTCTTATGCCAACATCTTAAAAAGTATCAGAGTGGGTATACTTTCTAAAGAAGCAGAAGCAATATTGAAAACCCGGCACATTCATGTACTTTATGGTGATAATGCATGTGCTACAGATGTTATGGAACAATTAGCCCACAAAAATGTCAATTGTATGGCCTTAATGTAAGCTGTTTCAAATTCAATGAAATAATGTTAAGTAAATAAATGCAACCAATAATGGAAATTAGAGCCACAGACAAACTAGAAGTACATGGAATGACACTACCCACGTGTGACCAAGCCACAACAAGACTAAATAGTTTAGAAAAATCAATCTCAAACACAGCAGGCTTGGAAAAGATATTAAAATTATCCTTAAATTGCAGAGAATTGCTGACACATAACCTTGACTTGGACCAAGGACTAGTTAATGGAGCACTGGGTACAGTTGTTGGCTTTCAAACATACCCATGTGACAACAAAATTAAGTTTGTCAATATTCTCGTTGACAAACTTTCAGAAGTAAAAAGAATAGGACGCTCAACAGCTCGATTCCTTCTCTTCAAAGACATTTATGTACGCAGAAAACAATTTTCTCTAACTCTTTCATACGCAGTCACCATTCATAAATCACAAGGTCTTACCCTAGACAAAGCAATGATGGACATTGGTAACACAGTCTTTAAAGAAGGCATGAGCTACGTAGCACTATCACGCTTACGTACACTTGAGGGTCTATTTCTAATCAACTTTGATGCAAGTAAAATAAACGCTGATATTCCTTGCATTTTAGAATACAGTAGACTTTGTTCACTATACACTCCCCATCTAAACACATATTCTGTTCCACAAAAAGTAAAACATTATGAAAGAAAAATAAATCAAACAGAAAAGCAACAGGATGTCACTGCAAATCCTCCAAAGAGACTAAAAGAAAGTAATACTTCATCAAGTGCCACAAGCAAAAACGAATCAATTAGGGAAAGTAACCCAGGTACTTCTTCAAAGAAGGAAGACACACTCCAAAAATAGCAGTCAGATACAGAACTACCTGGTCCATTTAAACTCTCAAATATAGTTGGTGTAAGTTGCTACACAAATGTATTCTATTTCAATTACCACCAATTGTTGAGAACATTTACTTACACAGTACAGACCCATTGTGTTTGCAAATGTTAGTACTTCACAGAAATGCAGCAAACAATCCTGACAACACGTATAGTGTTTATGGAATAAGACAACAATTGGACTACTGTGCTGGAATTTTGAAATTCACTATAAACTCACAGAAAGATCCACAAGAATTTCTAATGTACTTACTATTAGTACTGGAAAACAAAAATATACCTATAAATGAAATCTTCCAGATTTCATGCATGTGGAAACATACATGCACTCTCTGCAACAATGTGACACAAGAACAAATCCCCAATGAGCACTTTGTATATATATCAATACCTCATTGTGAATCCGTTCCATTTCAGCAACTTGTACAAAATGCAATCCACGGTAGATTATGTTGGACCTGCAATTCAGGTAATTGCTCCACGTTAGTAATACAAACACATAGTAAATACATAATACTAATGCTTCTACGTTACAATGCAGATGGTACCAAAAAGAACTGCAAGCTGACTGGATTCACAAATGGTCAAATATCACTTGGTAGGAAAACCTTCACAACAATAGGTATAATCTACCACGCAGGAGCCACAACCAACTCAGGGCACTACACTGCATATATAAAAAAGAAATGTGGCTGGTTTGAATGTAATGATAGTTCCGTTACTCTATAGCAGAGATTACCAGCAAATCTTAGAAACGCTTATTTAATGTTCTTAAAACCAAAATTTGATAACTAACCTGTACTTCAACCTTAAGTACACTTGTAGTAAAAAAATATAAACTGTCACAATATTTCAAAAACTACTTAACTGCCCAAAGATGCTACAACAACTAATCAGATAAATTAATACCACTCAAATAGAGCAACAAATATACAGTTAAAATAAGCCAATTGGTATCTAACATTCCCAAACTTTAGAAATATCCAAATAAGAGCAAAAAATAGACAGTTAGAATACGCCAATTGGTATCTAACTGTCCCAAAATTTAGAAATATCCAAATAGATAAAGCAATACCACGAAATTATATAAAAAAATAAACAGTTAGATATTAACTACTGGTATCTAACTGCTCCAAAATTTTACAATATCCAAACAAATACCTAATATCTTACTGCTCCCAAAAACTGGAACAATCCAATGTATAAAGCATTAGCCAGAAACAACAAGTAAACACTGAAAACAAACAAACAAATAAACTGTAGCATAACAGAAAAAGGTTTTTTTTTTAATCCAACATGGATTTTTTTTCTCCCCAAGACCCAATGATTTTAGCAACAAACACAGAAACTAACATGCTATTTTCTTTTATCACAGAAATTAATAAGAAAAACATGGACTCCCGTTACTAAACCAAATAGTAAGTATAACATGATAAATACAACCATCGCAGCATATCACACCCATACTGACTTATAACATTGTTCCTTATAAATTTGTTTTTGACCAAAAGTTATAAGCCACTATGAGTGTGATATGCTGCGGTGCTTGTGGCCAGGGCATAGACTCTTGGGTGCATGGCATATGAGTGTGATATGCTGCGGTGGGTGTGGCCAGGGCATAGAGTCGTGGGTGCATGGCCAAATGGCCATGCACCCAACATTCTATACCCTGGCCACGACCACTGCAGCATATCACACCCATAGATCCAAGCATTTCAACCATTTTAATGTCCGCGGACAGAAGGAAGTTCCTAGAACACATTCAACTTGCCAGAGGACGATACGGACAGCGTCATCAGGACACCCCCATTTTCTTTATGTATGAACATTTCAGGACACCACAAGTGTTCTTAGAAAACTTTCAGCTTGACACCGAATCCATTCTGTTTATTTACGAACATTTCAGAACAGCTGTGTTGTCCGCAGACAAATCGAACACAACAAAAGCATCTAGCACATAAAAAAAATACAACATTGCACCTATCTCATACTCCCCCACCCTCCCCAAACACTCTTACACACCAACACACTCCACTAAATACAAATTTTAAACCAAGTTTCACCTTGCGAATGCAAGATGCAAGATGGCGGGCGCCACCAAAAATCTGACGCGCTCCACGCCCCACGCCATCCAATCAGCAAACACGTTGGATGTCTGCGGACATTGCGCAATCCGCTCAGCCAATCAGGGCACTGTCTGCAGAGCGAACAGGGAAGTCCGTCCGCGAAGCGAACAGAGATATCTCTAATTTTGTCACCTTACATTTTGGTCATTTATAAAAAAAAACTACTGGACGGATTTACACCAAATTTTCAAAAGCAGGCTTTCGGGACCAAGCCCCCGCTCCTGCTGCAAATTTGGTGTAAATCCGTCCAGCGGTTTGGGCTGTAGGTGTGCGCACATTTTTTTCCCATTATGTCTATGGGAAAAAACAAAAGTTTTGGGACCCCCCTATAATTTTGCCACCCCTGGACCAAACCTCTCCATCCAAACTTTGCAAAAAAATTCAGAGTGGGCCATGTACTTTTTTTTCCAAAGTTTGGTTAGGATTCATCCAGAGGAAGCAAAGTTATAAACCACCCAAAAAATTATCTTCCTATGGAAACACCAACTTAACCATAACTACATGTTATATATATATATATGAATAATCACATCATTATTATCAGGTGACAATTGGCGTATCCCATACTTCCTGAATGCAAGAGTTGTGAATGCAAGTTATGAGGTCATGAATGGAATGCTAGGAGAGTGACTGGAATGTTGAGTGTGAATGTGATTCCATCCAGGGTAGTTGGTAGATGTAGCCTGTGTGGTGGGAGCCAGTAGGCTCCCCCTGTACGTCCCTATCTCCTTGATGTACCTGATGTGACCGAATAATCTATGTTACCTGATTAAAGTAACTTGAAGAATACCTGCAACCTAACAGAGCATCTTTTTAAATTTGATCATAACAGCCTTCGATTCACAGGCCCATCGCACGTCCATCACGACAGCAGTCCCCTGTGTCAGCACTGCCCTTCCGCATCACCTTGGTGCATCCAGAGTTAGTGCCCAAATAGACAGACCCAAAAACAAAGGGAATTGTGTAAAGCTCTTGAGGTCGACTGGTTGATGCTTTTCATGTAACCAGGTTAATGCATGTACATATTTTCCCCAGATTGCCCTGCAACTATTATTCACCATGGCAGTCTCGTTTTGTTCAAAGCCTACCAATCCTTCAGCACAGCATGGCATTATTCCCCCCTCGGATTGGTCCCCATTCCACATTTTTCCCTCTGACCTCACCAAACGCTGTGTATGATACCAGGGTATGTTGTGCCCTTCTTTGTGTGTGCAGCTTACTCTCCTCTGGTCATGTATTTGTAATTCCCCTTGACTAGAACCCTCAGTGACATATTCTACTTATGCTGGGTTTCCTCATTTACAAGCATTTTTGTTAATTTTTCAAAATTGTCTTCATAAATCTTTTCCCCTTCATCCACCCCCTGAACTGTTACCTTTTTTCCCTCTGGAATACACTTCTGGTTTTGCAGAGTGACAGGTGCATTAGGCATCCTGCTCCCTTATAGGACACAGAACAGCGTAGAAACAGTGTGGGTGTTCCTATCACATGTGGAATGACAGAGCAGACGAAGCAAGTGTCATTCGCCCTTTCTCTTACCGCATCTAACATCTCATTGTACCAAACATTTCCAGTTGATGAATCTAGCTCTCCTGCAGTGCCATGATGAAAACCTACCTCATTCATCAAACTTGTTTTTTCTCTATGTATTTTCTCATTCAATTGTGTTCCACTTTTTTCCCCTAAAACCAAATATATCAAAAGCATTATCCTACTCTAATACATATTAATATAATTACACTCCAAAACACTGAAAACTTCTCTGTCTTCTTCATTAAAACATTTTTATTTAGAGACATTTTCATCATTTTCTTTTGCTGGTTTTTGATATAGTCTAAAAGCAGAAAAAAGTTTCAAGTAATCTCCCATATACTTCCCATCGTGTTCTGCTTGCGGAGACAGAACTCTTGTCTGCGCATGTTGGTGATGTGGACCCATCCTCGCTGCCCCTCTATTCACTGCTGTCGTGTTGAATAGATCACAGTATGTTGGCCGGTGAAGCACTCCTCCTTCCATTTGCAAACGTGATTTTTGACAAGTATCTTCTCCTCTCCCCAGGTAAAGAGTTGCTGCTTGTGGAAATTGTTTATTGTCCGGTTTGAGTTTTTAGACTTGTCTGCAAAGATATGCATCAAAGAGATTGTGTACGTTCTTTGAGATGAGTATCAAATCCCCCCCCAAAAAAATACAAGAAGAAGAATGAGCATCAGAGATTGTATGTAACAGCGGAATAGGCAAGCTGTGCACCCATGATTTTCCAAGCATTTGTGTAAGCTTTGCCAAGTGCATGTTAAGCAGTCCATTCATCTTCTCTACCAAACCGTTGGCTTGTGGATGATAAAGCATGGATAGTTTATGCGTTATCCCCAGGAGTGTTGTTATCTCCTTTTTTAAGTCATCAGCAAAAAGCTGACCATTGTCAGAATAAATTTGATCTGGAATCCCCCACCTTGAGATCACCTCGCTCAAAAGGAATTTGGCTGCAGAGCCAATGTGAGAACGGACACACCACTACAAGCATGCACCTATAAGAGGTACATCTCTGTTGCATATCAACATCAACGTAGTCAATATGCACGTGCTGGGAAGGGCCTGCCGGTTGCAGCAATGTTCCCTGCCAACTCTCAATGTGTGACCTGGCAAATACTTTTGACATATTATGCAGTTATCATGCAGTTATTCACAAACTCCACAACATTCTCATGCAAATTTGGTATGAAACAGTCTTCACTTATCCCTGCAGCCACATGCTCTTTCAATACATGGTTCCAATGCCACCCACAATGATATCTTTGGCATAACCACATTTCCTGTGCTATCATGCCTCCATACCAAATCATTTGGTGATAAAGATCATCCTCTCATCTTCCACAATTTGTTCTCCTCATCTGATGCTTCTCCCTGTAACTCTATTATCTGAATGATTTGGGTTGCATTAATGTTTTCTGGAAATGCATCTTTTTCTTTGCTCACTTATAGCACTGCTAATAGGGGTATTTTTTCCTTTTTTGCCAGGGAACAGCACACAAGTTCCTTCTGGTAGATATGCTGATTCTTTTGCTGCTCTGTCGACTCTTTCATTTCCTACTGAAATAAAATCTTTCCCTCCTGTGTGGGCTTTGCACTTTATTAGAGCTAGTACTACTGGAAGTGGTAATATTTCTATTAATTTACTCAGTAATCGTGCATGTTGAACCTGTGTGCCTCACTTCCTTTGAACCCTCTCCTTTCCCATCTTGATATTAATGAGTCCACTGTGGAAGTAACATAGACTGAAATGGAAAACATGTTTACTACCTGGCCCTCTGACATATTCAGTGCCTCAATCAAGGCCACCATTTTTGCTGCCTGTGCAGAGTAGTGGTCTGGTAGTTGTGTCTGTGAGTATACCATCAGCTCCTCCCCTTAGTGTACTCCATGTCTGTACCCCACCACCGCAAAACCTGAATGTCTTTATCCAGTGGTCTGATCAATACTAGTGCTTCCATCAATTAAAATCATGTCCCTCCCTTGATCACCTCTTCCTTAACCAGGGGGTTAGCCTCGCTCCTGTCGATGCATGCCACACAGTCATGTATGTAATCTCCCTCCTTCATTTTTTCTGCAATGAACTCTGCTGTATTTATAGTCCTACATCTCACCACCTCTATTGCTAGGTTTGTCAGTATTTCCTCATCCCCTGAAGAACTCTGAGTTGTCAATGTTGATTTGCTTTTCTCCAGTATGGTGAATAGTGCATAGGGCACCCCATAATTATTGTCAAAGCCTTCTCAATTGAAAATTCAGCAGCAGCAAGTGCCAGCACACATAGGAACTGTCCCTGCATCACTTCATCTAGGGATCCACTGTAATATGCAAGTGGTTTGTGTCCCTGTTCTTGTCCATCTGAATGGTCAAACAAGTGAACCTTTTCTTTGTAACTGAGTGTAGCCAGCACTGGTGCATGTGCTAACTCATGTCTTAGTTCATCAAATATTGTGCCCATTTCAGCTGTACATTGTATGTGTTTTGTGCTTCTGAGCTTCGTTTAATGCTTGAAGCAATTACCTGGTGTATATGGAACAATAAAAAAAAAACATGCCCTGCAGTTTTTGCCTCCCTCTATATATAATATGCGATTTATACTATATGCCTCTATGTAAATCTGCTATGTTTTATACCATGTTAATGTAACCTAAGATATGCACCCAGATGCCTTTTGGCCAGGCGTGCTATATACACAAACTAAATACAAATACAAGTAGTTGCAGAGGCCAAAGAGCGGCTGCATCTCTTTCAATGTTTTTGGTCATGGAGTTTTATTTATGGCCTCTGCTCTTTCTGGTGTTATTTTTCTCCAATCTGCTGACACAATCTGACCCAGATACACCACTTCCTTTTGACAGTGCTGCAATTTATCTTTGTCCATTCTGTATCCCTTGTCAGCTAGCAAAGTCAGAAGTGTCACTGAGTCCTGTCTACACTCATCTTCTGTCACACTGAACACCAATAAGTTGTCAATGTACTGTATCACTGCACTTATAACCTGTAAGTTGCTGAAATCCATTTTTACAACTCTGTTGAAGATGTCGGGTCCCTCACAGTATACTTGGGGAATTCTACAGTGATAAGTAAATGCGGTGAGATGTATATAGTCTGGGTGTGGTGCAATGAAGAAACATGCATTCTTCAAATCTACCACAGTAAAAAGAAAGTGTGCCTTCGCTGGAATGCTACAAAAAATTGTTGCTGGATGTGGGACCAATGGATACTCTGACTCAATAATATTGTTAAGAGGGCATAAATCGTGTATAAAATGCCATGCCTCTCCTTTTGCTTTCTTGGTCGGAGATATAGCCATGTTGCAAGGTGATGTGCTTTGCTGTATTATACTCTGCTGTCATAATGCATGCATGGTCTCATAAATCCTTTAATCTGCTTCTCGAGAAGGGGAGTTCTGTTTTACTTGTGGCAATGCTGCTTCTTCTTTTAATTTGATGTACTGCCCCAGACCCCTCTTAGTATCCGTACATCACAGGGTCCTGTTGTCCATAAACTTTTTGGCACTTGTTGTAAATCTTCCGGCAAAGATTTTGCATTATTTTTTTGTTATCTGAGTCATCTGAGAAACTGCCCTTTCTTTTATATGTACTGGACATGGTATACGTGGTTCAAACACTACCTCTCCTTCCTCATTTTCTTTTGCTGCAAACAACTCTGTGTCACTTACTCTTTTTAAAGTCAGTGTGGGCTCAATACATAATACTGAAAATCAATCCATGGTGTCCTCATCAGTGGCAACCAATATGATCATGTTCTTTCTTACCACTACCTCCTTTAGGTACAGCAATTTGTGTGTGCCTGAACTAACAGAGGAGGGACACCGGGACCTGAACAAAAACTTGTTAGACAGCCAAAAAACCCTTGCACCAATTCTTGTAACCGTCCCAACAACATGTGCCCCCTGTACAAAAACACCTGCATGTGTGTGGGTATCCCTTTCCTCATGCTGTTTGTATGCCTGAATAAACAATGCCACCCTAGCTGGATACATTCCAGGTGTGAAGCACACCATCCCTTTCTCTGCAAATGAGATTGTGGTGTTTAATTTGCTGAGTAAGTCCTTTCCCAGAAGATTGATGGGAGTGTCTTTTGAATACAATAGTGGTGCTACAATATTGTGTGTTCCTATTGTCGAGGGTAGATCTTTTGTCAGAGGAACTTTCAAAATTGTCCTTGAAAAGCCGTGTGTGTACAATCTTTTGTTAGATAATGGAAATAATTCTTCCTTTATACATGATCTTGTTGATCCTGAATCTATAAGAAAGGAAAATCCCCTATGTCCTATCTGTAATGCAACCTTCGGTTGCTCTTGAGGGTCCTCATTTACTGATAGAACAGGACACAATTGCACTCCATGTCGGCACCCGTACTATTGGGAAAATGTATTCACGGATGATGTTAATGGATTAACGCCCACCCCTGTCACTCCAGTGTATTGGGGCATAGTGTTCTGCAGGGGTGTTGCTAGGTCTGAAAAAGACCCGGGGCTACGCTAATGTCGGAACTGTCGGGACTGGGGGCTAGCTAACCTTTTGGTTTTAGCTCCTGAGATTCTATCCGGGGCTACAACCAAAATATCTGGGGCTATAGCCCCCTTAGCCCCCCCCCCAGCAACGCTTCTGGTGTTCTGTCAAAGTAATGTGACCCTTTTTGTACTTGTGTCTGTACTGGTATTTGTACGATTACAAATGCATGCTGTTGCTGTATCTGCATTATTCCCCACTGCTGATTGGGTGTTTCTTGAATGTACCCTCCTGGTTGCATTACCTTTTCCACTGGGAACCCCTCTGCTGCTCCTGTGGAATGATAACCGACCCTGTGAGTACTGCTCATCCCATGTTTATTTTAAACAGTTATTTCTGAACTAATTTCTTCTCAGGCCACCCTTTTGCCTCAATCCCCACTACCTTCTCTAAGGATGCCTGCACATCTGTGGGGAGCCCACTCACTAAGCTGTGATAGAACAAAGGTATTTTGTCATGCCAGAATTTTTTTATTTTCCTGTGTCCACATTTCTTATATGGATCATATACATTTCCGTGGGATCCTCAACAGGCTTCATTTTACAAGCCACTATTGAACCCATGTCTGATGTGTCTGGATACAGCTTCCTTACAGTCTTCCAAACATGTGTTCAATAGTTATTAAAGGGTGCTCTATCATGTATTTTAAAACTTAATTTTACCCTGGCACATCTGGCCTGTTGCCATATTTTTTAACTTCTCTCCCCAAACAACACAGCCAATAAACTTTTTATATCTCCTATTGCCAATGGGATTCCCGCTGTTTCTTTCTCAAAAAAATAAATCCACTTGCTCGCCCCTGCCATTAATGAAGGCAGACTATCCATTGTCTGCCATGGTATGTAGTAAACCTAGCCCCTCGCTTTCTGAAAAAGGTTAATCTGGGTGTGAGCACTGCATTTATTACCACATTGTTTTCTTGGTGCGACTGCTATTTTAATTTTTCTACTCTGAAGTCTATTTCTCCAATCTCAGAATGTCTCCTCTCATTTCTACTCTTCTCTCTTATTAAATACCCTTCCCCTGCTCGTGTCCATCAAATTGCACATCTCTAACTCGTCATCCCCATGATCGCTGTCACCACTATACTCCCAATCTTATGCAGTACGCACACCTTCTGTCGTGTCATCTTCACCATTGTCCGAGTCCTGCCCCAGTTGTTCATTCTAAATTGTATGCATCCAGCTGTCCATTCCTGTTCATCAGCTGCCTTTCCTTGTTATTTTCCTTTTTTCATCTACCTCCTATGAGATGGCTTTCTCAGGTTCCCTGAACACAGAAGCAAGTTGCTGCTCGGTGCTATTTATTTTATTTTTATTTTTTTTTTTCGGTTTTAAACACAAAGAATACAGCACTCGCAAGTGGCAACAAGGCCATTCATATACAAAAATGGATTTTCCTCTTCTCTCCCCCGCCATTTGAAGTGTCAAAACAAAAAGAAACAAACAAACAATTGGCCCTATAAGAGCTTCCATCCCTTCCCCACCCACCGCCCCCACAGACAAGATTCCATATCTACATTATATTAATTGCCATGCAAACATATTTATGTTTAATACAATTCAGTCACCCACTGAGTCAATTTTTTAACCACAGCTGTAAAGAGACATGAGTATGATCAATACGTATTTTCCAGATTATCGGGGTACCCACACACTTTTTTCCATTTACAATGTCTTCACATCAGTTTACTGTTCCGGGCCACTGTGTTGCACCCTGGGTGGAGTTTAAGGTATACCAGCTGCAAAGTCACTCCATAATATCTCATTTTGGGCTGCTCTGTCATGGAGGGTTGCAGTAATCTTTTCCATTATGTGAATATTAGTAGCCAATCCAATCCACTCTTTTTTACCGGGGAGTTGGCTCGCCTACCAACATATCACTAAGCTAGAATGTGGAGCTAGGAGCAAGGGGGCTACAATCCCATTAATTTTGACCACCCCAACTTCACTCTCCTCAAGTCCAAACAATATCAGGAGGGGTAAGGCCTTCCAGGAGATCCCATCCACTTGTTTAATCCAACCCAGCACCTCATTCCATTATACTTGGACCCGTGGGCAGCCCCACCACATGTGCCAATAAGTAGCTCTTTCCCCACATAACCACCAACATAAGGGACTTGTGGCTTGAAACATTTTGGATAGCCTATAAGAGTTGTAAAAGCCACCTGTGGAGCAACTTGATGGCATGGAGTTTATATTGTGCTGCAATTGAGACCTGCGCATCTCCCCTACACATCTTGTTCCACACTTTCTCATCCAGCTCCCTGCTGAGGTCTTGTTCCCATTTTTGCTTTAGTCTACTAGTGGATCTCTGTCCATTATCCAACAGGGTCTTGTACATATTCGAGATCATACCTCTATTTTCTGTAATTCTGTCTAACAACTTCTCAAATGGGATGAGGGCTCTCTGCACTTTGATTCGCCATTCTTCTCTGGAGAGGATGCCCATCAACCTTAAATTGAGGACAATCGGGATAAGGTGAATTCTCAGTGCCTCTTCAAGCTCAAAGGTCGTAAGAAAAACACCATTTCGCCACAACTGTCCCACTCTTTCTAGACCCGCCTTGTATCACCATTGGTAATGTGCGTGGTCGGGTATCTCCTCACGTACCCCTGGGGCCATATGTGACTTAGAGGAGAGGGCCATATGGTGATTCCCGCATGTCGGTTCCCTCCTTCCAAATGGACCATATTGTACTAAGAATGGGATTATCCCTTAGTCTTCAGAGGAGTTTCGATCTGGAGACCCACAGCCACTCTGAGACAGTGGCAGGAACCAGATTATAGTTGTCAAGATCCACCCATTGGATGTCTTTCCTTCCTCTTAAGTGGGGGATCAGGACCCTTAGCTGCATCACCCGATAATGTATTTTAAGTCTCTATTTGCCCACTTTAGCTTGTATGCATGTTTATTGGCACCCGTTTCTCATGTTTTATTTGTACCTCTAATGATCCTAAAAATTAAAACAGTTTTCTCTGTTCTTGTATCTTGCATTTGTAGTAATGTTTGGCTATGTGATTGTTCTACTAGTTGTGTGACTTGAACCATGTGCATCCCTTACCTCGCCTTTCCTGCCATAACATGCAACAGTAACAGATCTCTTCCCATTTCATTGAATACTTTTTTATGAAATGTAAACATTCTTTTCATTTGTGTATAAGCAAAATACTTCCTGTTTTAGCCATATTTTTTTGAATGCCTAACCTTGTAATCTTGTGTTAATCTATTTATCTGACTAGTTGTTTAACCTGAAGAAGACTTTTATAAACACATATTAGGGACTGCTCTAGGTTTGGCAAACATTAATGTTGCAGCCTTTGAAGATGCATATATATGTATATATGCAGAAACTGTTCAAACAAACAATTACTATTCTATTCTATTTATTCTATTCTATTTAATTTTTGTAAAGTGCTAGCTCGCCCGCGGGCCTCAGAGCGCTGACAGACAATACAGAACAAATAAACAGTTAGCATATAATGTTGGAGTGGATCAAGATACTGTTATAACCATGGTTCCAGTGGGTAGGTCGGAGAGATGGATCTGGACACATCCAACATCAAACAGACCTCGTTTTAATGGACCTTCTGAATTGAGTCTATGACGGCAATTGACCGATGGGAAAAGAGAGGTCATTACAAACCCTTGGATGCCATGCATTGAAGCTGAGGTCCCTTCCATTAGACCGAAGAGTATGTCTGTCGGACATTCTCTTAATGCGATCTTGTAGGTGTAGGGGTGTGGTACAAGCAAGGCACTTATAGACCAGGCAGTAGGTTTTAAATAGGATCCATTGAGAAACAGGGAGCCAGTGCAGCTTCGTCCGGGCATTGGACACATGGTCTCTGCACCCTATACCACAAAGCACCCTAACTGCTCCATTTTGGATAGTTTGCAGTTTCTTTATACTTGTATTTGTGGTACCTGACAATAATCCATTACAATAATCCAGTTTCTAATTGATAGTCGCAGTAGCTATTAAGGCTCAATTTGCTTCTGAGAGATAGGGTCTAATCTGCCATAGCATATTAATTGTATAGGTGCAGCTAGAGATTATATAAGTGACATGTTTGTTAAAACTAAGATTGCAGTGAAAGACTACACCTAGTGACTTAACTTGGCTAGATACCTGGACAGTGGCCCCTCCAACTTAAAAGGCTCTGTATCGAGGATCCAAAGACTTAAGCTTGGCCACACTGCCCACAATCAGAATTTCATTTTTTTGTCGTTTAGTGCTAGGAAGTTATCTGTCATCCAGGCCTTAATGGTGTCAATCACTTTTGGAGACCAACAGGGAATCTGCCTCATAGGAACCTGTAAGTTCCAGGACAATCTGTGTGTCATCAGAATAGTTTGCATAATTGACTCCCATACTGTCCAGAAGGTCGAAGAAAAGCTTGTAAATGTATTATAAAGTAATGGGGACACACTAGAGCCCTCAGGCACTCCACAATTAAGAAGGGCCTCCTCTGACTTAAACCCTCCATGGGTCCCAAAAAGGATCTAAACCAGTCAACGGATGGTTTGGAGCATCTGCCCACTTAATTGAGCCTTTCAGCCAACCTCCTGTGATCAGCAAGATCGAAATTGGCAGACAGGTCCAACAACAATGGTCCACTATCCCAGTTAACACTGATTTAACGTCTATAAGCACAGTCTCTGTGCCATGATTTTTTTCGGAAACCGGATTGTCTGTTAGATAAGATACCTTTCTCTTCATTGAAAGTGTTGTTTTGTGTGCAGACAATTCTGTCCATAATCTTCATAATAAAAGGTATCTTAGTTATGGGGCGATAATTTATGGGGTCCTGCGGATATAACCCTTCCTTTTTTAAGAGGTGGGTGATCCAGACTTCTTTAATACCTTCAGGAACTACCCCTTCATAAAAGGAGCAATGTATAATAGATGTAACATGAATATCTATGCATGAAAAGTATGTTTTAAACATAGTTGCAGGGAGTATATCACCCTTGCAGGTGGTTGACCTTAAGTATAAGACAATCATGCATTTTTTGACACCATGCATCATTCACATGCAGTAGAGGTTCCGGGGTTTTCCCCTTTAGCTCTCCTACGATATTAAAGAGCTCTCTGGTACAGGATCTAACACCCAGAATACGCTCTTCCAATGTAGTTTTTTTTCTCCCAAATATAACATTCTTGTAATGTTTGGCTGCCTCTTTATAGAGGGCCAAACTATTTTTGTTGGGAAACTTCAGACAGGCTCTTTCGGCTGCTCATTTAGTATGTCCGAGCTGTTAGGACATCAGGGAAAACCAATCTCTTGCACTTGGATGTATACCTTTTCTTTCGTAGCTGGATTTAAGTGGTGCTAACTTGTCAATGGCCTGATTAAAAATATTGCACAGTTAAGTTGTATAGGAGTCTAACAAGCTAGTTTCATCAATTGCAGAGAGTACGGTTTACATATGCGAGTAAATGCCTCGTAAGAAACATTGCTGCTACATTTACACAGGATAGATGTGGTACCTGCACAAACTTTCTTAACCATGAAGTCTGGTGTGAAGAGTGAAAATTAAATGGTAATCCGGTAAACTGCCGGTTTTAACCTCTATAGGTGAGATTAACTGATTTCTGGACAATATCCAATCCAAAGTGTTCCCCAGGTTGATGGGTGGCAGTAGTAACACATTGTTTTAAGCCCAAGTTTGAACGGAGATTCAAGAAGGAACTTGCCTCCAAATCAGTGGCATTATTAGCCCATAAATTGAAATCTCCTGCCACTATGAATGAGGTCAAAGGTTTAATAAGAGGGCCCAAAATAGCCAGAGGTTGATCACGAATGTCTGGCAAGACAACTAGGGGACAATAAAGAATTATCAGGCTGAGGGTAGTAGTAGAATTAAAATAAAGTTTAACTAACAAACACTCACAAGTATTTAATATCGGTGTGCTTGATATAAAGAAATTAAGAGTATCTTTAAAAATAATGGCAACACCCCCACCTCAGTTGACATAATATAATCCGCTACCTCCGTCCTTAGCATGTCCCGTTAAGGAGCGGGTGTTTAACAGCACTGTTTTAAGTGATGCAATAGCCTGAGAATAGCAATTAGCACTTACAGAACTAAGTGGTGTAATAATGGCGTCCTCCGCCGTTTTTCTGCCAGCAGGCTTATTCATGCTAATCATGAGCGAAGTGGACTCTCCTGTTGGCATACTAGTGTGTACAATGTAAATATTAGGCAGAATAGCTGTTAGAGAGTCTTGCGCTTCAGCTTGCAATTTAAGTAGCTGGTTGTGCTGGATACACCTGATAAGATCGCTATGTGACATTATTGACTATTATAACTAAAACAAAAATAGCAGAATTATAGGGGCGTAATAATAAACACACCCACCTGAACTAAAGAGCAGAGCATAGCATCTCTTAGCCTCCGTTACACGAACCAGCACTAACTGGCTTCCCTTGTTCACACTGGCGCATTCGCGCCTGGGCTGCAAACTTAAAGGCAGAGGAACTTCAAAACTGATAGCGCTTTGAAGTTCTATCAGGTACGTGCATGTCGAGCAGCTAGGATCTGATTCAAATGTTATGGAAAAACACTGTAGGACACAAAAGGAGCAGATAATATCTTAAGAAAGTATGTATTGACTAAAAAGGAATGACAATGAACTTAAAATGCAAAGCTAGCAAATGGATAAAAATGAAACACGCAAGTAACAACTTTTACTATTAAAAACAGCTACAAAAGGAAAGACCATTTTAGCAGCAAGAAGGGCAATCAGTGAAACCCACTGTAACGAGAGCCTTCTATATTGGCACTAACCAGCATGCCTTGTTCGAGCTGGTGCGTTCGCGCCAGGGCTGCAAACATAAAGGCAGAAGAACTACAAAACAAATGGACTTTGTAGTTCTATCAGGTACGTGCGTGCAGAGCAGCTAGGCTGTGATTCAGGCAAAGGTACACTGATGCTATTTTTGTAATATTTAGGGGCACAAGGAACTGTCCATGTTCTGTGCCTGCGTTAATGAACGTGCTCCACATTTGAACTTTACATAGTCTTTGAGTGACAGAAATGAATTTGCTAGATTTACAAATTGAAGCAGTTGATAACTGCTTGACGTCAATGGTGTATAAGAAGCCCACTGATTGTAACGCTCATCATGTGTTCAGCAGTTATCATCAACGAACCCAACCTGAGAACTTACCCTTTAGACAAATCCTGCGATACAGGAGAACTTGCTCCACTACTGCGAAATATAACTGGCTGCCTAATTCCCTATCGGACAAGCTGGCAAGTAGAGGTTGCCCTTGCAAGACCCTGATATGCACCTCCAAAAACTCTCAAAATATCCCACAATCTGTATCTTTACTACAGATTCACAGAGATACTAAACCAGAGATGAGAACATCAATGTTTAGATACTCACCACTGGTTAATAAAACCAAAAAAGAAATCATTAGGATGTGGTTGATTCTCAATAAGGAGAACGTTCCAATGTAAAGGCCACATTTTTCAGTCAAATGGAATTGGAACATCTGAGTAGTTCATGCCATACAGGACGGAAGCAGTGGCCCTGCTGAGCCCCCCCACCACTGCCAAGCATTTCAAAGAAGCAAAGGGTGTGCCACCATGGGGCCCCGTGCACTGTGGGGGCTGTGGGACCCCTTTTACACCAATGGACAGAAGTAATATAAGGCTAGTAGCCCTACCCAAAGAGAGCTGTAAAACTCGGGAGTAATATCTGGTTACTCACATTGTGACATGTGCTCAGTCTGTGAACAGATTACACAGATTAGATCGATTGATTAAGGATGGCACGCCCCCTGGATCCAAAGAAAGTTCATGAATTGCAGTTCTGCCAATGTCATATTTATATATATATATAATAACCATGTAACTTATGATACATTTCGATGACACAAAGTCCTTTCAATAAAAGAATTACAGAACACAAATCATGCCATCTGGACAAACAATCTTAAACACTTTGTATGTGAGCGACATACAGCAGAACAACTAAGATGGTCAATTTTGGAACAAATCCATCTACCTAGGTTAGGGCGGGGGGTTACACTGGAGCCATATTATTAAGGAAGGAACAGCAATGGATTTTCAGGGTGCATACACACAAACTTGTTTGTGTGTATGCACCCTGAAAATCCATTGCTGTTCCTTCCTTAATAATACATTAATGCTTAATGCTTAATGAAACAATTCAGTGGCATGATTTGGCAGTATTGCTGATTTAAATACATCACTACACCAGCCATCGGCCTATTAAAAATAAATATATAGTTTCTCTTTGGTGGTCTTGGAAGAACCACCTCAAATAATTCATGATACAAACTGTGAAAGGCCCAATACTCTGGCTTCATAGTTAAATTTGACATGTTGATGTAAAATGTGATATTTTATTCACTGACCGGGTAACCACAGTAATAAAGTGTAAATTCAATCTGACAGAGAATCTTTCTATATATATATTTGTGAAAGTTTGTTTGTATGTTCGGGGTTGGCTCCAGCCCCAGTTGGTGGGGTGAAAATTTGGCCCAAGGTGGGCATACCAGTCTGGGGTGTACTGGCGATAGTGACATTTGAACAACCCGACCCATTCGCCCTGCTCAGGGTGGGGCTGGACCTGTGGTATCAGTATGGGTTATTTCGGGAGCTTGTTGATTTTACGATTATTGGCTCCAGACCCCCAAGTGTTGGGGGGACTGATGTTTTAGCCCGAGATCAACATATCAATCTGGGGTGTACTGATGATAGTGAAATCTGACCCACCCCACCAATTTGCCCTGCACAGTTGTGGAGCAGGATCCACAGTTGTTGTCAATCATACAGTTATGGATATGTGAAAGGCAGGCTGAGATTATTAGAGTGTCTACACCTCAAAGTCTCAAGGAAATGTGTTCATAGGTGTACATTTGGGAAAAGACAAGTGAACAATTAGGTTGACCAGTGATAAGACCGAGGTGCTGGTGGTGGGCCCCCCTCTGCTTCTCCCTTTTGGACCCCAGCTTTCTGGCCAACTTATTTTGGCCTGTTTATGACTCCTGTCTCTATTGTCAAAGATCTTGGAGTCAAACTCTCCTCTTTGCGCTCAAGCTCCTGCATTGTGTTCTCTGTTTTATCCCTGTTAATTTTAACACACATTTAGTCTAGGCTCTCGTTACTTCTGCTATCGACTATTGTAATTCACTGTTTCTCGCGGAACATGCTTAAATCATACAGCGCCTCTCCGATTCTCAGGAGTCTTCATTGGCTCCAGTTTATCAAGCACATCTGTTTTAAAGCCCTCTGCCCGGTACATCAGGCTTTCAACAGCCAAGGGGCCCAATATCTTGAGGCCAAATTCAGGCCCAATTTTCCTGTCTGTGTATTGTGCGCTGCTGAGGCCAGCCTTATTTCTAGCCCCACGGTTAAGCTCAGCTGGATTGAGGTAAATCCATTTTCTGTGGCAGCCGCAGGCCTGTGGAACTCTTTACCGGTCCCAATCGGGGCAACGGTCAGCCACTCTGCCTTTCCTAAGGCCCTGAAGATCTTTGTTTTTTTAGTTATCTTTCCTCTTGCCCTGCGATTAGCAGCAAGATTCCCTTGGGTGTATGTTGCGTTATTACATGGCCACCGAAGTGGCCATGTAGTTATGGTTAAGTTGCTGTTTCCATAGGAAGAGTACTTTTTGGGCGGCTTATAACTTCGCTCTCCCTGGACGGATCCTCACCAAACCTTACAAAAAAAGTATATGTGTCACTCTAAATTGTTTTGCAAAGTTTGTGAGGATTCGTCCAGGGGGGCAAAGTTATAGGGGGGAGTCCCAAAACTTTTTTTTTTCCCATAGACTGAATGGGAAAAAACTTTGCGCATGGCCACAGGCCAAACCGCTGGACGGATTTACACCAAATTTGCGGCAGGAGCGGGGGCTTGGTCCCGAAAGCGTGCTTCTGCAAATTTGGTGTAAATTTTATAAAATGACCAAAACGTAAGGCAAAAAAATTAGTGATATCTGTGTTCGCTTCGCGGACGGACTTCCCTGTTCGCTCCGCGGACAGCACCCCGATTGGCCCATGGCCTTGCGTCATGTCCGTGGATATGCAACGTGTTCGCTGATTGGACGGCGAGGGGTGTGGAGCGCGTCAGATTTTCTGTGGCGCCCACCATCTTGTATTCGCCGTCGACCACGTACAGCGCGGTGAAACGTGGATAAAAAATTGTATTTAGTACCGTGTGTTGGTGTGTAAGAGTGTTTGGGGAGGGTGGGGGAGTATGAGATAGGTTCAATGTTTTGTTTTTTTATGTGCTAGACGTTTTTGTTGCGTTCGATTTGTCCGTGGAGAACACGGCTGTTCTGACATTTTGTAAATAAACTAAATGGTGGGGTGTTTAGAGGACGGAGTATGTGTCATTTTTGTTCGCAAGGAAGGTAAAAATGAGCTATGAACACTTGCGGTGTATTTAATTGTTCATAAATACACAAACTGGGGGTGTCCTCAGGACGCTATCCGTATTGTAATGTGTCTAGTTGAATGTGTTCTAAGTACTCTCGTCCGGAAATGGTTGCAATTACACAAAATGGGGGTGTTCTGAGAACGTTGTTTGTATTGTTCGTTGTCAGGTTGAAAGTGTTTTAAGACCACTCCTTTTGTCCGCTAATAGTACAATTTCCTATGGGCATCAACTGACTTTTTGTCCATTAAAGAAACGATAAATCCGGCTGGTGTGTGCCGACATTATGTGATAATCCTATGACTGGCGCTATTGACCTGGCTGACTTGCTTTTGCGACACTAAATGATATCTCCCGCCCCTAAGCCTGATATTATCAAAGCATTCATATTCCCTGCCTCTCTCCGTGACGTTACAGGGTGCGTCATCAAACGTTCCCAGTTCTCTGCAGTCCTAAGTGACTTTACACAGAACCCGGAAGACAACACATATTATGTCACAACACAGCGCGCCACAATTCGGAATATGAAACAGTGATTTAAAAGCAAACAGCAAGATTGTAAATTTTGTAAAGTACATTTATTTGACATCAAATGTTTAGAGAATATTCAGCAATTTGCTATTGTCTCTGCTGTCGATCAGCAAAAGTTTATTTTCAGCCACGCGTTGTTCCTTTGCGGTAGATAGGCTGTTGGTGTATGATAAAAGCAGTAAATGGTCGCTCTGATAATCGGAAGGTTGCTCCAACAACGAACCATTAGACCACCCTATTGGTTGGTATGTTGTTTGTAGCCGCTAGTACTGCGTAAGGGCATATTGGTCCTTGGCGATTGTCCCATAAAATGGTGAGGGTCATGAAGTTGCATATTTGGACCTGCACCTGGCAGTTGAAGACCCCATCCGCTGGAGTCTGTAAATCGTGACATAGGCAAAATAGGGCCACATACCTGTTTTAAAAAACATAAATTAGTCTCACCAGCCGATCTTCATTAAAAATCATCATTTTATTTATTAGGGCGTGAAACTATTTGCTATCGAAGATAGTACAACGGAGTATGTTAATAATAAAATAATAATATTTTCCCATTCATATAGCGCTAAGAGCTGTGAGGTATCTAAGCGGTGCTTATTATTAACCACGGTGTGTGGTGCTCATTTATCGACCACGGAAGGATGAAAGGCTGAGTTTGGCCTTGCCGGGATTCGAGCTTGCGTTAGCAAGCTGTGCACGGATGTCAAAGCGAGCGTTGTACTCGCTGTGCCACTTGACAGGCTACAGTGAAGTGGCACAGCAAGTAGAGCGCTTGACCACCTATAGACCGGTTAAATCATTTCTATTAACCCACCCTGTGTTGTCTGCCTTTTTCAGAGCCCTCTAAATGACAGGGGATCAATTCGGCAGTGATAGAGCGTGATAGAAAACATTATGCCACTTTCAACGAACAAGTTCAACTTGAGCGGTCTTTAATGCTACGTTATTGTAATTATATTTGGTATAAAATAATCTAAAGGGTTACTTACAGTACAATTGTAATTTCCATTCTCTACGAGTATTGCAGTCCCAAAATACGACTCCGCGTGTGCAAACGATCTTTAGCATAGTGATATGATATATAAAAGTGGTTTTGTTTTAGAAATGTCATCCTTATCTTCTCTTACGTTTTAGCAACACTCCTTCAAGAGAAGTAATTCATCACAATCTCTGTCTGTCAAGGTCAAAACACAATACAACCTTATAGTCCGCTTCGTGAGCATCTCTGGGGCCCGAGAAAAAAATGGAAGCAGCTGACCTTCACTGTGAACGAGCATAAATTCTTACTTTGCAACATTCTGTGTAAAGCCATCTGTGAGAAGTTGGTTTTTGCACGCCATGTTTGTATATTGTTTGTGTGATATTAAAAAAAGTTTGTTTAAGGGACATTATGGTTCTAAGTACAGCCGAAAAGACCCCTGAAAATCGCAAGTTATGGTGAGCTATGAAAAATAACTTGCGCCACCACCGTGCACTGCTAAGACTAACACCCAGGACATCAAAGATGACATCGCAAATGTCGTTGATGAAATCACTGATGACATCACATGTGTATGTACCTTTCATGGAATTTGTGTACTAGGGATTTTTATTATAATGTTGCGAAAAAAGTGTCAAGGATATTGCAATAAATATACTGTTATTAGTGCTTTGAACGATGCATTGATATAAATAGCATTGTATTATGGGATTCTATCTAGTATACTGAGCTACTAATGGAGAAACATAGCATTCTTGCAGAGTACAAGATGAAAGTATGATATTTGTAATGTTAATATGTTGAATAATGAAATGATAATTGTCCTGAAATGTTCGAAAATTCACAAAATGCGGGTGTTCTGAGGACATTATTCGTATAGTGTGATTGCTTAGCTGTATGCAATGAGGGAATGGCACAGAGAATAAAGTGGACGCCGTCCGCGGACACAGCGGCTGTTCGTGGACAGGGCGTGCTACATCCGTGGTTTTTCCAGGAAATCCAACATGGAAAGAAGACTGTACGGATCGGCCAATCAGATGTCGAGGTTGTAGATTTGTGTTGAAAGAGACTGTGTGTAGTGAAGATGGCAGAAGTGGAGAAAGTCAGGGTGTTGGTGCTCGGAGATATGTTTGTGCATGGTTTACAGCAGTACACTGAATGCAGGCATGTTGCAAAGAACTTTGATGTGAAAGGCGTGGAGGTGGTGTGGAGCACTGTGCCTGATTGCAATGTACAGGGAATTGTACAAGTTTGTGAGGATATGGCCATGATGAACAGTCCGCATGTGGTAGTTTTGCACTATGGTGCTTTCCATTTGGGCAACGTAAATGCCCCTACTTTGTTGGCTGATTTGGAATGCTTGGTTCAAGCCGTAATGAAGATCCTTCCAAATGCGAAAGTAATGTTTTCTGGATTACTACCTAGGGCAATATGGGACAATAGTTCATTTTTTTGTCCTCAGCAAAACATTGCTAGGTGTGTCATCAACCGAGGCATGTGTGCCTTCATGCTTAGAGCTGGTATGTTCTTCTGTAATAATGAGAATATTGATGCCAGTAATGCTGTTAATTTTAAAGAAGATGGCATTTCTTTATCTTTTACAGGAAATGCCTTTCTATTTTGGAATGTAAGGGTTGCTTTGGAGAAGGTTATGTGAAGATTTTAGGAGTGAAGTAAGAAAAAAAACAAGAAAAAAAATACAAAATAACAGGTGTCTGTCAAGCATCTGTAAAAAAAAAATGGCTCTTTTCAGAGCCAACTTCAAAGGGGAAATGGGGCACACTATTTAAATTTACATTCACCACGCTCAGATTTTCGATATGTCCGCAGACATGGTGGTAGTCCGCGGACATGAAAATCACTACGAGGGGGTTAGTATGTTCTATGTTACATGTATATGAAGTCACGGATATTATGGTTAAGTTGTGCTACTAAAAACCTATGAAATTCTTGTGAAAAAACTTTGTTAAAGGGACGTTATGGTTAAGTTGCGCTACTAAAAACCTATGAAATTCAGTAAAAAAACTTTGTTAAAGGGACGTTATGGTTAAGTTGCGCTACTAAAAACCTATGAAATTCAGTGAAAAAACTTTATTAAAGGGACGTTATGGTTCAAAGTAAAATCGAAAAACCCCTGAAATTCGGCAGTTATGGTAACATAAGCAACCATAACTCGCGCCACCGTGCACTGCTAACACTAACACCCAGGACATCAAAGATGACATCACAAATGTCGTTGATGACATCAATGATGACATCACATGACTGGCTCTCCCTTTTTATCCTTTACTGACATATCGAAGCCACATAGTTTTCTTCAGTAACAGTCAGGAAGTAAAAATTGAAAAGGTACTATATTTGTAGACTTAGGGTCAAGTCACATCATATGAAACATATACATAGCGGAAGACACAGGCTTGAAAGAGAGCAATCCTTTCTGTGCATGAAGATAATCATTAGGGTTATCAGCACTTTCTCATAGTTTTATTTGTATTACTCTACCTTCCCTTTATATGCTCATATTTGTATACAGTATACTCACTCTCCTTTCCTTTGGGTGCAGTCACATCATGTGATACACATACATATGGTAAGTAGCAGCTTTGAAACAGAGCAATAGTTTCTCTGCGTAAAGACAATCAGTTAGGTTATAAACTCTTTCTGCTACTATTTCTGCTTTTTTGTTTACTTCACTGTCCCTGTATATACTCATATTTGTATGTGTTGTTGTCTCTTTGTGTTTTGTCTGCAATAATTATGTATTAAGTGGGTTTTATTATCTACTTATTACATGTTTCACAGTACGCAAAACTCTAATAAGAAAGCATTTATCATTTCAGTATTCAACATGGCAAGATTATGAATATGGCACCTTCATCATGTATGCTGCACACACTCCCTATGTTTCTGCATGAGTAGCTCAGTATACTGGATAGAACTTCATAATAGAATGATCTTTATATCAATGCATTGCTTAATGCACTAATTAGCTCATGATATTTATCCCAATGATCCTTGGCAGTTTTTGCTCAGCATTATACGAATCCCTCTTACAGAGTTTTCATGAAAAGTAAATGCACATGTGATGTCATCAGTGATGTCATCAATGACATTTGTGATGTCATCTTTGATGTCCTGGGTGTTAGTGTTAGCAGTGCACGGTGGCATGAGTTATGGTTGCTTATGTTACTATAACTGCCGAATTTCAGGGGTTTTTCGGTTTTACTTTGAACCAAAACGTCCCTTTAACAAAGTGTTTTCACTGAATATAAATTATGTTTACATTACATCAAATTAAGTTAAGTGCATTACATTATATTACCTATGGCGGTATGTACTTCACACTGTGGGAAAAGCCAGCATAACAGTATAATGGCTTAAGGTTGGGCAAAAGGTTTATGTCAGATATATTATCCATTGGACAGGCAATTTAAGGAGAAATACAATTAGCCTCATTGACTAAGAGTCCGCTTGAATGCACTTCACAATCATACCACCCTTATTTTCAGTAGCTGTTTTATCAACACTGAAGGGTAACATCAACAGTCCTTTTTTCTTGGGAGTATCAAAGCACTTGGAACTGTTGGTTGCTGCGCCTAACTTCTAGTGAAATATGGGGTTTGTTTGCGCATGTTGCCAGTTGTAGGAACCAAAGTTCCAGTGCTCTAATGCCCTAAGTCTGGTATGAGTAGGTTTGTGTTGGGTTCCTACGTAAGTGTCGCTTGTACATATGGTTGTAAGCATCTTGTAGTTGTCATTCAATCATTCATTGTTCATTATAGTAAGGTGTAAAGGTCCACTCGTTTTTTTCCTTTGTGGATTTATTAATTGTTGATTTGATCACCATTGGTGCCGACACATGTTTCAACCAACAGACGGTCTTTATCAAGGTTACAACCATTTACAGATGATTTGTTCAGATATTGAGCATTATATCAAACCAACGTGTGTCATGGGTGTAGAGTGACAAGTGATTGAGTGCAAAAGGGAGGTCATTTCATATATATATATATATATATATATATATATATATATATATATATATATATATATATATATATATATATATATACATATATATATATATATATATATATGAATAATCACATCATTATTATCAGGTGACAATTGGCATATCCCATGCTTCCTGAATGCATGATTTGTGAATGCAAGTTATGAGGTCATGAATGGAATGCTATAAGAGTGACTGGAATGTTGAGTGTGAATGTGATTCCATCCAGGGTAGTTGGTAGATGTAGCCTGTGTGGTGGGAGCCAGTAGGCTCCCCTCTGTATGTCCCTATCTCCTTGATGTACCTGATGTGACCGAATAATCTATGTTACCTGAGTAAAGTAACTTGAAGAATACCTGTGACCTAAGAGAGCATCTTTTTAAATGTGATCATAACAGCCTTCGATTCACAGGCCCATCGTGCGTCCATCACGACAGTAGTCCCCTGTGTCAGCACTGCACTTCCGCATCACCTTGGTGCATCCAGAGTTAGTGCCCAGATAGACAGACCCGAAAACAAAGGGAATTGTGTAAAGCTCTTGAGGTCGACTGGTTGATGGTTTTCATGTAACCAGGTTAATGCATGTACATATTTTCCCCAGATTGCCCTGCAACTATTTTTCACCACAGCAGCCTCGTTTTGTTCAAAGCCTACCTATCCTTCAGCACAACATTGCATTATTCCCCCCTCGGATTGGTCCCCTTACCACATTTTTCCCTCTGACCTCACCAATGGCTGTGTATACCACCAGGGTATGTTGTGCCCTTCTTTGTGTTTGCAGCTTACTCTCCTCTGGTCATGTATTTGTAATTCCCCTTGTCTAGGAACCTCAGTGACATACTCCACTAACTTATGCTGGGTTTCCTCATTTACAAGCATTTTTGTTAATTTTTCAAAATTGTCTTCATAAATGTTTTCCCCTTCATCCATCCCCTGAACTGTTACTTTTTTTCCCCCTGGAATACACTTCCGGTTTTGCAGAGTGACAGGTGCATTAGGCATCCTGCTTCCTCATAGGACACAGAACAGCGTAGAAAAAGTGTGGGTGTTCCTATCACATGTGGAATGACAGAGCAGACGTAGCAAGTGTCATTCACCCTTTCTCTTACCGCATCTAACATCTCATTGTACCAAACATTTCCAGTTGATGAATCTAGCTCTCCTGCAGTGCCATGATGAAAACCTACCTCATTCATCAAACTCATTTTTTTCTCTATGTATTTTCTCATTCAATTGTGTTCCATTTTTTCCCCCTAAAACCAAATATATCAAAAGCATTATCCTACTCTAAAACATATTAATATCATTACACTCCAAAACACTGAAAACTTATCTGTCTTCTTCATCAAAGCATTTTTATTTAAAGACATTTTCATCATTTTCTTTTGCTGGTTTTTGATATAGTCTAAAAGCAGAAAAAAGTGTCAAGTAATCTCCCCTATACTTCCCATCGTGTTCTGCTTGCGGAGACAGAACTCTTGTCTTTGCGCATGTTGGTGATGTGGACCCATCCTCGCTCCCCCTCTATCTTCACTGCTGTGGGTGTTGAATAGATCACAGTATGTTGGCCGGTGAAGCACTCCTTCTTCCATTTGCAAACGTGATTTTTGACAAGTATCTTCTCCTCTCCCCAGGTAAAGAGGTGCTGCTTGTGGAAATTGTTTATTGTCCGGTTTGAGTTTTTAGATTTGTCTGCAAAGATATGTATCAAAGGGATTTTGTAAGTTCTTTGAGATGAGTATCAAATTCCCCACCCCCCAAAAATACAAGACGAAGAATGAGCATCAGAGATTGTATGTAACAGCGGAATAGGCGCATGTATTCTCTGCCCTGTAAGAATCTCATGAAGAGTCAAGTGGTGATCTCCTCCAGGCGCATTGCGCAATGCAAATAAAAAAGAGGCAAGCTGTGCACCCATGATTTTCCAAGCATTTGCGTAAGCTTTGCCAAGTGCATGTTAAGCAGTCCATTCATCTTTTCTACCAAACCGTTGGCTTTTGGATGATAAAGCATGGATAGTTTATCCCCAGGAGTGTTGTTATCTCCTTTTTTAAGTCATCAGCAAAAAGCTGACCATTGTCAGAACAAATTTGATCGGAATCCCCCACCTTGAGATCACCTCCCTCAAAAGGAATTTGGCTTCAGACCCAATGTGAGAACGGACACACCACTACAAGCATGTACCTATAAGATGTACCTCTCTGTTGCATATCAACGTAGTCAATATGCAAGTGCTGGAAGGGGCCTGCCGGTTGCAGCAATATTCCCTGCCAACTCTTGATGTGTGACCTGGTAAATACTTTTGACATATCATGCAGTTATCATGCAGTTATTCACAAACTCCACAACAGTCTCATGCAAATTTGGTATGAAACAGTCTTCACTTACCCCTGCAGCCACATGCTCTTTCAATACATGGGCAGGGTAGTGAAGTTGTTCCAATGCCACCCACAATGATATCTTTGGCATAACCACATTTCCTGTGCTATCATACCTCCATACCAAATCATTTGGAGATAAAGACCATCCTCTCATCTTCCACAATTCGTTCTCCTCATCTGATGCTTCTCCCTGTAACTCTATTATCTGCATGATTCGTTTGCATTAATGTTTTCTGGAAATGCATCTTTTTCTTTGCTCACTTATAGCACTGCTAATAGGGGTATTTTTTCCTTTTTGCCAGGGAACAGCACACAAGTTCCTTCTGGTAGATATGCTGATTCTTTTGCTGCTCTGTCGACTCTTTCATTTCCTACTGAAATAAAATCTTGCCCTCCTGTGTGGGCTTTACACTTTATTAGAGCTAGTACTACTGGAAGTGGTAATATTTCTATTAATTTACTCAGTAATTGTGCATGTTGAACCTGTGTGCCACACTTGCATTGAACCCTCTCTTTTCCCATCTTGCTATTAATGAATGCACTGTGGAAGTAACATAGACTGAAATGGAAAACAGGTTTACTACCTGGCCCTCTGACATATTCTGTGCCTCAATCAAGGCCACCATTTCTGCTGCCTGTGCAGAGTAGTGGTCTGGTAGTCGTGTCTGTGAGTACACCATCAGCTCCTCCCCTTAGTGTACTCCATGTCTGTGCCCCACCACCGCAAAACCTGAATGTCTTTATCCAGTGGTCTGGTCAATACTGGTGCTTCCATCAATTAAAATCATGTCCCTCCCTTGATCACTTCTTCTTTAACCAGGGGGTTACCCTCACTCCTGTCGATGCATGCCACACAGTCATGTATGTAATCTCCCTCCTTAATTTTTTCTTCAATGAACTCTGCTGTATTTATAGTCCTACATCTCACCACCTCTATTGCTAGGTTTGTTAGTATTACCTCATCCCCTGAAGATCTCTGAGTTGTCAATGTTGATTTGCTTTTCTCCAGTATTGCGAATAGTGCACAGGGCACCCCATCATTATTGTCGAAGCCTTCTCAATTGAAAATTCAGCAGCAGCAAGTGCCAGCACACATAGGAACTGTCCCTGCATCACTTCATCTAGGGATCCACTGTAATATGGAAGTGGTTTGTGTCCCTGTCCTTGTCCATCTGAATGGTCAAACAGGTGAACATTTTCTTTGTAACTGGGTGTAGCCAGCACTGGTTCATGTGCTAACTCATGTTTTAGATCATCAAAGATTGTGCCCATTTCAGCTGTACATTGTATGTGTTTTGTGCTTCTGAGCTTCGTTTAATGCTTGAAGCAATGACCTGGTGTATATGGAACAATAAAAAAAAACAAGCCCTGCAGTTTTTGCCTCCCTCTATGTATAATATGGGATTTATACTATATGCCTCTATGTAAATCTGCTATGTTTTATACCATGTTAATGTAACCTAAGAAATGCACCCAGATGCCTTTTGGCCAGGCACACTTATATAAACAAACTAAATACAAATACAAGTAGTTGCAGAGGCCATAGAGCGGCTGCATCTCTCTCAATGTTTTTGGTCATGGAGTTTTATTTATGGCCTCTGCTCTTTCTAGTGTTATTTTTCTCCAATCTGCTGACACAATCTGACCCAGGTACACCACTTCGTTTTGACAGTGCTGCAATTTATATTTGTCCACTCTGTATCCCTTGTCAGCTAGCAAAGTCAGTAGTGTCACTGAGTCCTTTCTACACTCATCTTCTGTCAAAGTGCACACCAATAAGTTGTCAACGTACTGTATCACTGTGTTTGTAACCTGTAAATTGCTGAAATCCATTTTTATAACTCTGTTGAAGATGTCAGGTCCCTCACAGTATATGTGGGACATTCTACAGTGTACAAATTGGGCATTGTGATGAGTAAATGCGGTGAGATGTATATAGTCTGGGTGTGGTGCAATGAAGAAACATGCATTCTTCAAATCTACCACAGTAAAAAAAAGTGTGCCTTCGCTGGAATGCTACAAAAAATTGTTGCTGGATTTGGGACCAATGGATACTCTGACTCAATAATATTGTTAAGAGGGCATACATCGTGTATAAAATGCCATGCCTCTCCTTTTGATTTCTTGGTCGGAGATATAGCCATGTTGCAAGGTGATGTGCTTTGCTGTATTATGCTCTGCTGCCATAATGCATGCATGGTTTCATAAATCCTTTAATCTGCTTCTCGAGAAGGCAAAGTGGCAATGCTGCTCCTTCTTTTAATTTGATGTGTACTGCCCCAGACCCCTCTTAGTATCCCTACATCACAGGGTCCTGTTGTCCATAAACGTTTTGGCACTTTTTGTAAATCTTCCTGCACAGATTTTGCATAATTTTTTTGTTATCTGAGTCATCTGAGAAACTGCCCTTTCTGGGATATGTACTGGACATGGTATGCTTGGCTCAAACACTACCTCTCCTTCCTCATTTTCTTTTGCTGCAAACAACTCTGTGTCACTTACTCTTTTTAAAGTCAGTGTGGGCTCAATACATAATACTGAAAATCAATCCATGGTGTCCTCATCAGTGGCAACCAATATGATCATGTTCTTTCTTACCACTACCTCCTCTAGGTACAGCAATTTGTGTGTGCCTGAACTAACAGAGGAGGGACACCGGGACCTGAACAAACATTTGTTAGACAGCCAAAAAAACCTTGAACCAATCCTTGTAACCGTCCCAACAACATGTGCCCCCTGTACAAAAACACATGCATGTGTGTGGGTATCCGTTTCCTCATGCTGTTTGCTTAGTATGCCTGAATAAACAATGCCACCCTAGCTGGATACATTCCAGGTGTGGAGCACACCATCCCTTTCTCTGCAAATGAGATTGTGGTGTTTAATTTGCTGAGTAAGTCCTTTCCCAGAAGATTGATGGGAGTGTCTTTTGAATACAATAGTGGTGCTACAATATTCTGTGTTCCTATTGTCGAGGGTAGATCTTTTTGTCAGAGGAACTTTCAAAATTGTCCTTGAAAAGCCATGTGTGTACAATCTTTTGTTAGATAATGGAAATAATTCTTCCTTTATGCATGATCTTGTTTATCCTGTATCTATAAGAAAGGAAAATCCCCTATGTCCTATCTGTAATGCAACCTTTGGTTGCTCTTGAGGGTCCTAATTTACTGATAGAACAGGACACACTTGCACTCCACGTCGGCACCTCTACTATTGGGAAAATGTATTTGCGGATGATGTAAATGGATTAACGCCCACCCATATCACTCCAGTGTATTGGGGCATAGTGTTCTGCAGGGGTGTTGCTAGGTCTGAAAAAGACCCGGGGCTACGCTAATGTCAGAACTGTCGGGACTGGGGGCTAGCTAAACTTTTGTTTGTAGCTCCTGAGATTCTATGCAGAGCTACAACCAAAATATCCTGGGATATAGCCCCATTAGCCCCCCTAGCAACACCTCTGGTGTTCTGTCAAAGTAATGTGACCCTTTTTGTACTTGTGTCTGTACTGGTACTTGCACGTTTACAAATGCATGCTGTTGCTGTATCTGCATTATTCCCCACTGCTGATTGGGTATTTCTTGAATGTACCCACCTGGTTGCATTACCTTTTCCACTGGGAACCCCTCTGCTGCTCCTGTGGAACGATAACCGACCCTGTGAGTACTGCTCATTCCATGTTTATTTTAACCAGTTATTTCGGAACTAATTTCTTCTCAGGCCACCCTTTTGCCTCAATCCCCACTACCTTCTCTAAGGATGTCTGCAAATCTGTGGGGAGCCCACTCACTAAGCTGCGATAGAACAAAGGTATTTTGTCATGCAGGAATTTTTTATTTTCCTGTGTCCATATTTCTTATATGGATCATATACATTTCCGTGGGATCCTCATCAGGCTTCATTTTACAAGCCACTATTGAACCCATGTCTGATGTGTCTGGATACAGCTTCCTTGCAGTCTTCCAAATATGTGCTCAATAGTTATTAAAGGGTGCTCTATCATGTATGTTAAAACTTAATTTTACCCTGGCACATCTGGCCTGTTGCCATATTTTGTAACTTCTCTCCCCAAACAACACAGCCAATAAACTTTTTATATCTCCTATTGCCAATGGTATTCCCGCTGTTTCTGTCTCAAAAAAATAAATCCCACTTGCTCGCCCCTGCCATTAATGAAGGTAGACAATGAACCAAATTGTCCCTATCCATTGTCTACCATGGTATGTAGTGAACCTTGCCCCTCGCTTTCTGAAAAAGGTTAATCTGGGTGTGAGCACTGCATTTATTACCACATTGTTTTCTTGGTGCGACTGCTATTTTCATTTTTCTACTCTGAAGTCTATTTCTCCAATCTCAGAATGTCTCCTCTCTTTTCTACTCTTCTCTCTTATTAAATCCCCTTCCCCTGCTCGTGTCCATCAAATTGCACGTCTCTAACTCATCATCCCCATGATCGCTGTCACCACTATACTCCCAATCTTATGCAGTATGTACACCTTCTGTCGTGTCATCTTCACCATTGTCCGAGTCCTGCCCCAGTTGTTGATTCTAAACTGTATGCACCCCGCTATCCATTCCTTTTCATCAGCTGCCTTTCCTCGTTCTTTTCCTTTTTTCATCTACCTCCTTTGAGATGGCTTTCTCAGCTTCCCTGAACACAGAATCAAGTTGCTGCTCGCTGCTATTTTTTTTATTTATTTTTTTTTTTATTCGGTTTTAAACACAAAGAATACATCACTCGCAAGTGGCAACAGGGCAATTCATATACAAAAAAGGTTTTCCTCTTCTCTCCCCCACCATATGAAGTGTCAAAACAAAAAGAAACAAACAAACAATTGGCCCTATAAGAGCTTCCATCCCTTCCCCACCCACCGCCCCCCACAGACAAGATTCCATATCTACATTATATTCATTGCCATGCAAACATATTTATGTTTAATACAATTCAGTCACCCACTGAGTCAATTTTTTAACCACAGCTGTAAAGAGACATGAGTATGATCAATACGTATTTTCCAGATTATCGAGGTACCCACACACCTTTTTCCATTTACAATGTCTGCACATCAGTTTACTGTTCCGGGCCACTGTGTTGCACCCTGGGTGGAGTTTGAGGTATACGCAGCTGCAAAGTCACTCCGTAATATCGTATTTTTGGGCTGCTTTGTCATGGACAGCTGCAGTAATCTTTTCCATTATGTGAATATTAGTAGCCAATCCAATACACTCTTTTTAACCGGGGAGTTGGCTCGCCTACCACCATATCACTAAGCTAGCACGTGTAACTAGGAGCAAGTGGGCTACGATCCCATTAATATTGACCACCCCAACTTCACTCTCCTCAAGACCAAACAATATCAGGAGGGGTAAGGCCTTCCAGGAGATGCCATCCACTTGTTTAATCCAACCCAGTACCTCATTCCATTATACTTGGACCTGTGGGCAGCCCCACCACATGTGCCAATAAGTAGCTCTTTCCCCACGTAAGCACCAACATAAGGAACTTGTGGCTTGAAACATTTTGGATAGCCTATAAGAGTTGTAATGCCACCTGTGGAGCAACTTGATGGCATGGAGTTTATATTGTGCTGCAATTGAGACCTGCGCAGCTCCCCTACACATCTTGTCCCACACTTTCTCATCCAGCTCCCTGCTGAGGTCGTGTTCCAATTTTTGCTTTAGTCTACTAGTGGATCTCTGTCCATTATCCAACAGGGCCTTGTACATATTCGAGATCATACCTCTATTTTCTGTCATTCTGTCTAACAACTTCTCAAATGGGATTAGGGCTCTCTGCACTTTGATTTGACATTCTTCTCTTCTCTTCACCTTAAATTGTGGACAATCGGGATTGGGTGAATTCTCAGTGTCTCTTCAAGCTCGGAGGTCATGAGAAAAACACCATTTCGCCACAACTGTCCCACTCTTTCTAGACCCGCCTTGTACCACCATTGGTAATGTGCGTGGTCGGGTATCTCCTCACGTAACCCTGGGGCCATATGTGACTTAGAGGAGAGGGCCATGTGGTGATTCCCGCATGTCGGTTCCCTCCTTCCAAATGGACCATATTGTACTAAGAATGGGATGGTCCCTTAGTCTTCAGAGGAGTTTCGATCTGAAGACCCACAGCCACTCTGAGACAGTGGCAGAAACCAGATTATAGTTGTCAAGATCCACCCATTGGATGTCTTTCCTTCCTCTTAAGTGGGGGATCAGCACCCTTAGCTGCATCACCTGATAATGTATTTTTAAGTCTGGGAGTCCCACCCCACCTTTTTCTTTGTGCAGAATGAGTGTCTCATATGAGATTCCCTGCCACTTTCCCTGCCACAGGAATTTCAGAATGGCACTCTTTATCTCTCTGAAAATTGCTACTGGGAGTTTCAGTGGGAGTACCTGGAACGAGTAGGAACAGAGGGGGATAAACCATTTTCACCGTGTTCAGTCTCCCCATCCAGGAAATTGTGAGTTTTTGCCATTTGAAGAGGTCTTCATGAAATAAGGTGAGAGTATGCGGGAAGTTCGCCATATACATATCTTCGGGGTTCCTCGTCAGTTTGATCCCCAGATAACATACAGTGGGTCCCCCCAACTGTATACCCAGCTGCGAGAGTCTAACAGTATTCTCTGGAGTTGGGATGTGTAGTGGGTACAGTATATATTTGACTCTATTGACCTTATAGCCAGAAAGCGCTCCATACATCTTCAATCGGTGGCATTGCTCTTGTTATTGATGTCATTGGGTTGGTTATGGGGAGCAGGAGGTCATCAGCATAATGGGCAACT
This sequence comes from Ambystoma mexicanum, assembly GCF_040938575.1. NCBI lineage: Eukaryota > Metazoa > Chordata > Amphibia > Caudata > Ambystomatidae > Ambystoma > Ambystoma mexicanum. The sequence goes on from NC_090934.1 coordinate 521,938,912, forward strand.
TTGTATTCCTTGCCGTCAACCCAGAGACCCTCCACCTGGGGATCAGCCCTGAGCGTTATTGCAAGTGGTTCCAGGGAGAGAGTGAATAGTATTGCTGACAAGGGGTAATTCTGTCTCATGCCTCTTCCCAGTTTAAAACATCTAGAGTATTCCGAGTTCACTGCGACAGACGCCTGTGGAGATGTATAGACCGCCCTAACTCCCCTTCTAAAAACGGGGCCCAATCCAACTTTACATAGCACCAACTCCAGGAAGTCCCATTCTACTCTGTCAAATGTTTTCTCAGCGTCGATGGACAGGAGTGAGGGGTCAGATGCCATCTTTTTAGATTCATGTATCAGGTGGAGGGTCTTGTGAATTGTGTCTGCTCCCTGCCTACCTAGAATGAAACCCACTTGATCCAAGTGAATTAAGGAGGGCATGTGGACTTCTAGCCTGGCTGCCATATGCGCTTGTATATTTTGGCGTCTATGTTAAGGAGGGATATTGGGCGATATGATCCACACAGCTTAGGATCTTTACCTTCCCTAGGGATCACTGATATGAGAGCTTGTGAGAACAATTCTGGAGCGGCTCCCGTTTTCAAAATATCATTGACCAAATCGACCATAAAGGGGAGTAGGGATAGTGAAAATGTGTATAGAACTCAGCCGTATAACCATAATTTCCAGGTGCTTTGCACATCAGGAGCCGCTTAATTGCATTTTCCACCTCATCTAGTGTTATGGGTGATTCCAACCCTTCGCCTTGTCCCGTGAGAGTATGGGCATGTTTTTTTCCTCCCATGTATTCATCAATTTCAGCCTGTCCCTCAGTCCTTTTGGACCTATAAAGAGTTTCATAAAAAGTGGTGAAAGACTCCGGGATGCCATTGGGCTTCCCCAATAGTGTGACACCGGCCACCTGTACTTCAGCATCCCACCTTTCCCCTCGCTGTCCTCATAATCTTGCCACGAGGAGAGCATCAGCCTTATCGCCTTTTTCATAATGTGTCTCCTTCAGAAACTGGATTTTGCGAATGATCACCCCTTCTTCTACTTGTCAGAGTTCCTCCCTTTTCTGAATCACCTCTGCTATCCTTTCTGCCCCTCGGGACTGTGCTGCAATGTCTAGCTGTGTAATCTCACACCTTAGTTTGTTCTCTATCAGGGTCCGCTCCCTCTTCTTATCAGACCTCTCCCTCATAAAGATACCTCACCATGTTGCCTTCCCTGCTTCCCACACCATTATTTTAGATACCTCCACTGCATTGTTCAACTTAACAAATTCCTCCATTTCTACTGCCATGTGATCACAAAACACCGGGTCTTGCCACAGCATTTCGTTGAGACGTCATTTTTGTGTTTCTATGTGGTAGCACAAAAAGATTCATTTTAGCGGTGACCATATCGTGATCAGACCAGGAGATCAGTATTAGCTCAGACGTTGTTGTAGCCTCACTTAAGCCCGCTGAAAGGTATATATAATCGATTCTAGTGAACGTGGAGTGTGGTGCCGAGTAGAACGTGTATCCTGTTGGGGTGGGGTGAAAATGCCGCCAAATGTCTTGGAGTCCGTACAACTCCAGTATCTCCCTCATTTCTGCACGGCCCCTATTTGTTGGAGCGGGTGTTGCGAGGTTGCCAGCCTGCCTATCAAGATCTCGGTCTGCCCACATGTTGAAGTAACCACCCAAAATTATTTGTCCTGCCGCCTCCAGTATTATTTTCGGGATCACCCGTTGAAAGTAATGATACTGGCCGGTGTTGGGGGCATAGAGTGTTGCGAGCGTAAGAGTGGTATTACATAATCCCTTTCTCAAAAGTATACCCATTCCAGCCTTGCATAGGGGACCAGAGCTCCAGTGTTCAGATCCCAACCTTGAATAGAGTATTCTATGTTTGTCAGCTCTCATATATTTATATTTAGTTTCCTGCAGGAAAGGTACATCTGGGTTCGCTCTCTTAAACTCTCTAGTGACTAATGTGGGTATGGTGAGGGAATTAAGCCCTTTCACAATAAGTGTGCCAACCCTTAAACATCCAGACCTATCTGTTGTAGAATCTGCTGCCATGGTAATCTGTCTCATCTCTTCACTTACATCTGAAACCCGTATCAACTATTTTAAAGGCATGTATGTTAACTTTTCCCTTCCCCCCCCCCCCAAGCAGCGTCCGAACCAACCAGGTTACCCTCACCCAGTTGATTCCGGACCACCAGCGAGGACCATGTATCTTCTGGTCCCACCACAAAACAACAATGTTAACCTTGAGCCCACTCTTCCCCCCTCTTGTACGTTACCACAAAAGTATCATTTAGATACATGTTCGTCATTAGTCTCCATGTGGTAATTATTCTCCTAAGTGGACGTGCTTCTCATCAGTTTAGGATACCAGTTCTTGCAGGGAAATTCCATATAGGCCAGATGATTCAGTGTTCCATGTCTGTCTGGAGATGCATTCATTCTTCTAAACTTCCTGAATCCTGCTATTTTCTGTTGTCTTAGGCCTTTAACTCGCCATTCTCTATCCTCGGTTCTTTTCCCGTTCTGATCTGCTTCATCCTCCTGATCTCCCAGCAGGTCACCCGTACACGTGCAAATGTCTTTCTCCGATTTCAGCTTGATCGTGTTGCCCTCCCATTCGAAGGTGAGTGAGAAGGGGTAACCCCAGCGGTACCACACACCCTTCTCTTTGAGCCATCTCGTAAATAGGAGGCATTTCTTCCTCATGGCCAATAAAAAAACTCAAAACATACCAAGGAGCCAATTACTCATACTAATACAAAAACATCTAACCATAAAACACAGCCACTTACACACAATAGCCACAAGCTCCCTACCCACAAACGTTTTTATATACACAATGTACTAACAAAGCCTTAGAATCACTACCTCTGTATACACACCGGCTACTAACACCTGCAAGAAAAAACCCATTTATATACACAATGAAGTATATCCTTCCTCTCCCTCCTTGCCTTGAGGTGAAAAATCTCTGCCCTCCACAAACTCCCCTTCTAGAGCTGAGGGATATCCTATACTTTCTCATAGGGCCATCACTTTGTATCCAGCGTTGTCTTTCCCCACTGAAGAGGAGCTTCACCAAATTCATTATTCACTTTTACTACTCTACATGACATCCTCTTTCCCCGCAGCGGGAGAGCTTCAACTCAATACTAGTTTAAACTCATGCAATAAAACACATTGTTGTCTTTCCTCGTCTTTGAGGAGTTTCCCATTTTATGACAATAGTAATTTACAAGCAATTTAAACAAAATATCAACTGTGTTTCATGTAGAAGGTTCACTCATGTTCTATGTTTTCCCTGAGTTTCCCCGAGGGCTCGTCCCCCACAATCTGCCTTCCCAGCCTAGCCCAGCAGCCCTCACTCTAGTGACCAGACAGACATTCAGAGTAACACAGTGCCTTCTCGCATCTCTGTTTGTGTCCACACCAACTGTTCTCGGGAGTCAGGGCCCTGATATCACACCAGAAAAGTATGTTAGGCCCAAAAACCAAACCAAGAAATCAATCAAAGGAAGCAATAACAGGGTTCATGAATTGCAAGAACAGTTTTAATACATGCAAAGTATGACCAAGAGGATCAGTCAGCTCCTTAGAACAGAAAATAGAAAATGCCCAACCAGATTGTGTTCCAGTATTTAAAGACAAAATACACATCATTTAAATACATTTCAAATATCATGTACATGTTAATTCTATGTTCCATATTGGCTTGAAACTACACACAAATCTAAATTCAACCTACCTTACCACCCCCTATTGCTTAGTGTATTACCCATGATCATTCTAAGTACATCCCCCCTACGAATGACCTGATTGTGCAATTATCAGAAAATACGGCTAATAGATCAATCTTTGATTATCCTAATGAATGGTCTACCTACAAAAGACAAAAGAAAATGGCAGCAACTAGTAGACTTAAACAAAATGGGAGAAGCCCTTTAATATCTTAAAGAGAATAATAAATACTACAAAGAAATAAACATTGAAAAACACCAGAGAGAAACCACCAACATAATTCAGGATTCCTCATCAACTGGCCAATTTGAACTTGTAGATCCTATTACAGCAGCCAATATTTTAGACCAATATACAATTCACCCACCACACTCCAAAAACAGCATAGACGATGCACTGGACACATATCAAATGCAGAAAACCAAAGGATCTCCAATCAGCATATGGGGGAAAAGTGTAGAAGCACAGCCTTTCCTCTACTCTTTCCTACTGGAAAAGGGGGAAGGTCTGATGGGAGATACACACAAATAACAGCATCATGATTCTACTCTATGCAAATGTATTCTGAAGACCCCAGATTCAGACAAAACGTTGAATACATAGTCCATCTTCTGTTTGAAAGTGAACTTGCAACTCTATGTTATGTAGTTGCACACACATTGAAAACAGGTTACAATTTGTTAAACATGTCTGCTACACAAATACTTCAAAATACTTAAAAAGGTGCAAGACAAAGATGAGGTTTTGCAGTCAAGTATCACACATCTCTTGGCAAAAATGCTTGGTACGAAAGTCTACTGGTTCTGACATCACGCAGATGTACAGTGTATGCTATGGATCCTTGGCCCACCCACATGGTTTGTCACTATAAGTTGTGCAGAGTATGCATGGAAAGACTTGCGCGACTTCCTACGCAAAGCAAAGGAAAACAAAGCAGGAATAGACATAAAAACACCAGGAGAACTCTGCTCTCTTGACCCTGAAAATGTGTCAAGGTACTTCCACCACCACTTTATCGCCATGCTGCACTTCATCTGTAATAAAACAATTCCTCCCCTCAGAGAAGTGCAACAGTTCTTTTGGAGAAAAGAATATCAATCCAGAGGATCGCAGCACATCCACATGTTTTTTGTGGATAAAAGATGCTCCTAAATTTGGTCAGGAGAGCGATGGCACTGTTTTGAAGTTCATTCACAAATATGTAACTTGCGACATCCCTTCAGGAAGCACAAATAGTGAGCGTCATGCCCAAATTTTGCAGTTTCAAAGACATAAAGGTGGCAACTATTGCCGACACAGATATAAAAACAAAGGCAAACACTACACCAAATTCTGCTTTGATTTCCCTGGACTAGTTTCAGCAAAAGGACAAGTAAACACCTTCCTGTCTTCTGTTAGACACAGTGTGAAAGACAAATCACTTAAGAATACATACAGCATTAAAAGAAGTGAAGCATCAACATACATCAATGATTACAATGTAATCATTGTCCTCTTATGGAAAGCAAACATAGTAGTACAGTACATTTCTGGCAATTCTACTGTGTTGCACAATATGTCAAGGCCTATCTAACCAAAGCTGAGAAAACAGAGCTGAAAGACCTCTGTGATGACATATCATCTGACAAAACACTGTCACAAAAATGATACGGCTTTGGCATAAAAATGCACTCCCATAGAGAATGTGGTCTCTACGAAGCTGCAGACCATTTAACAGGCACAGCCTTATAGGAGGAAATCTGAAAAAATAGTCTGACTAAGCCTTGGTCCTACTGCATCCAGAAAAAGAGTGCTCAAATTGTACCAAGACATAGAAACAATAGGAAACAACAAACACAATAGCCAGGACATTTAGAAAAACAATTTATTAACAGGTACTACCCAAACAGAAGTACTGCTTTGGAAACCATGTGTCTATACCACATATCCTAAATGTTCTCATACAAGAATAATATTAAAAAATATAAAGTTACCAAACCCAGCCTGATTAATCCTATAAAGCTATCATTTAAAACTCCTCAACATAGAGCACTTTACTACATGTCCCTACTCCAACCTTTTAAACCATGGAGAAACGAGGTAGATTTATTGGACACCCATGCCTCCTATGAAGATGCTTTCAATGCAAATGAAAGCAGTATAACATATATCGATTTCAACAAGTACGATATACATGTTGGACAATGAACGCCAATAAGCGGAAGATGTTCAAGCACAACTAAATGAAGACACTCCTGAGGGCAGTCAACCTTCTGTTATAGGAAGCCAAGTGCCACTTGGAGAGCCACTCATAGTAAATGAAGCATAATTAGCCATGACTGAAGAAGAAAACACCATGAATCAATATGAGCAATGAAAAGAAAACTTGGCACTGCTGAAATCACAACTCAATGATGAACAACGTTGCATTTTCCTGGAAGTAACTAAAGAAATTGAACATGGTGTGCAGCACAAAACTAAAACTCGTAGTTGTCAAAATTATAAACCTGTACTTGTGTATGTAAGTGGTGAAGCTGGTTCAAGCAAAACATTCTTAATACACTAACTGCTGAGCCTTCCAGTAGAACGCCATAACAAATTAGAGTACTACAGACTTTCAGCAGAAGCTGCTATGAAGCTATGCACAATTCTGAAACAAATGAAAATGCTCCTAATAGATGAGGTGAGCATGGTCTCCAACCTAATGTTGGCTTTGATTCACTTCAGATTGCAAGAAGTCCTTAAAACGAACTACAAAGAACGCTTTGGAGGAAAACACGTTATTGGTTTCAGAGATCTTCTTCAATTAACACCAGTGAAAGGCTAACCTATTTTTAAAACCTTAGGACACAAACTGTGCCGTAACACACTTGGCAGCATAGGAAATGTAAATCTCTGGCAACATTTCCGATACAGAGAATTAACTCACAACATGAGTCAATCTGCACACCTCACCTATGCTAACATTTTGAAAAGAATTTGGATTGGTGTGCTTTCTAAGGATGCACAGTCTGTCTTAAATAGTAGACTAATCCACAAACTATACAAGCATAACAAATCTGCTGCTGATGTCATGGAACAATTAGCACACATAAATGTGAAATGTATGTCCTTACTGTCAACCCTAGGAAGCTGTGCACAATTCAATGACACCATGTTAAAAAAAGAAATGCAACCAATAGTGCAAATTAACTCCACGGACAAACTTGAAGTGTACCGTATGATAGTGCCTATGTGTCAACAAGCCACAACACTACTAAATAGCTTAGAACACTGTATCCCTAACACAGGTGGTTTGGAGAAAATGTTAACATTGTGTTTAAACTATAGAGTAATGCCAAAACGTAACCTTGACGTGGAGCAAGGTTTAGTTAATGGAGCACTTGGTACAGTTGTGGGCTTCCATACAGATCCACGTGACAACAACATTCAGTTTGTCAACATCCACTTTGCAAACCTTCAGAAGTTAAAAGGATAGGATGCTCCACAGTCCAATTCCTTTGTTTCAAAGACATGTATGTATGCAGGAAACCATTTTCTCTGTCTCTTGCATATGCAGTCACTATACCCTAGATCAGACATTTATTGACATTGGCAGCACAGTCTTTAAAGAAGGAATGAGTTACATAGCACTGTCATGGCTACATACACTTGAAGGACTATTTCTAGTCAATTCTGATAAAAACAAAGTCAAGGCTGACATTTCTTGCATCGTAGAGTACAACAGATTATGTGCACTCTACACACCACATCTTGATTTGTACCCTGTTCCTCAAAAAGGACAACTTGTTAAAAGAAAAGTTTTGCAAACAGAACTTGTAAGAAATCTCTCAACAGTACCACCAAAGAAATTGAAAGCAGCTGCTATTGTGTCAAGTAGCACAACCACAAAAGGGTGTAGTGCAAATGCAAATGCACATTCAACAGCACAAATAAAGAGAAGTATGTCTTCTAATAAAACAAGTGGATCTCCAGCAAATGACACAGACACAGAACTGTTAGGTCCATTCAAACTTTCCTACACAACTGGTGTAAATTACTATGCAATGTAGCAATCAATGATCTGTTCCAATTGCCATCAATTGTTGAAAACATTAACTTGAACGGCACAGACCAGTTGTGTTTGCAAATACTCCTCCTTCAAAGAAATGCAACAAACAATCCTAACAACACTTACAGTGTCTCAAGAATAAGGAAGGAATTGGACTACTGTGCAGGAATGGTGAGATTCACCATAAGCACACAAGAAGATCCACAAGAATATCTAGCGTACGTACTGGAATCATATATTTGTAAACATACATGCACTCTCTGCAACCATGTGATGCAGGCATAAGTCCCTAATGAGCACTTTGTGTATGTATCTATACCTAATTGTGAATCCATTCCTGGTGCAAAATGTAAATCATGGCATATTATGTACTGTTTAGAGTTCAGACAATCATTCCACCTTTCACATCAACTCACATAGCCTGTATGAAATAGTAATGCGTTTAAGGTACAACACAGATGGTACCAACTGCAAGCTTACTAGCTTCACACACGGGCTCATATTGCTTGACAAGAAAACCTTCACAACAGTAGGCATATCTACCACACGGGTGCCACAACCAGTGCAGGTCACTATATAACATACATTAAAAACAAATGTGGGTGGTAGAATGCAATGATACTTCCATTACTCTGAAACAGAGATTACCTGCAAATCTAGCAAATGCCTGCTTAATATTCCTGAAACCTAAATGTACTCACTGACCTGTAAAAGTAGTATAACCTACTGTCCGATAGCCAAACAGGCATTTAACTGCAAACAAAAAAATACCCTTCTGTCCTGTGAAACTGTAAGAATTTAGCATACACCAACTGGCTCATGAGTACATCAGTTGTGATGCTATACAGTTTTTTCCACAATCACCCAATGATAATAGACACAGAAACAACAACTGTGGAAAACATGCACTAATATTGTTTCACTCGTAGTACTTAAAAAATACTGGGTATGAGTGTCTACAAACCTTCCTCACTAACCTGTAAAACTACCAACTGTTAGAATATGCCAACTGCTGTCTAACTGCGCCCATACCACTGCAATCAATACGCCAACTGGGATCTAACTGCGCCCATAATAATGAAATGTCACTTGGCAAGAGTGGGAAACTTAAATCAACCAACAGGAATGAAGGTGCCTCAAAACATACCCTGCAAACCTGTGAAACTGTGAACAGTTAGAATACTCCAACTGGTATCTAACTGCACCCATAATACTGCAATATTACTTTCCATTACTACAAGTTAAAATCAACCAGCAAAAATTAAAGTTCTTCTAAAGATGCCCTTCAAGACTGGTAAAGTATCAACAATCAGAATATGCTAACTGGTATATCAGTGCACTCACAGTACTACAACTTGAGGGGAACCATCACCAGTTCTGTAAGCATCTCAAAGTCTGTCTCTTTGCGTATGCTGTTTCTGCTCATCTCCCCGGCTAACTGCATGATGTACACTTAATCTGCACTACTTACCTGATGACTCTGTGATGTCGGACCCATGTCACCTCCCCCTGCCAGGCAAACCCCTACACTGGCTTTCTAGCAAGCCTGCACTTGAGGACTATTTCCTGTATGCCTAACAGTGCATCCATCACCTCGTGCATGCACTTATCGGTACACTTGGCACAATTGGTCCATTTTTTTTGACTAATTGTCATTTATTCTTCCTATGTACTGTACCTTCCCCTCCCTCCACCCATGGGCGATCTAAGTCACACTTGGCCTAGTACGCTCACTATCTCTGTCTCCCCTCTGTGGGCTTTCCGTTGCCTCCTTGTACTTTGCTAGACTTGTGTGTATGTGCTTTACGAATGCCAGGGCATACAATCGCACATCATATGATATCCTACACACAGTGCATGACCAACAGTAGGATTCCTGCCACTTACCGTGTACACTGCAAAGTTGTTTTTTGTTTTCTGCACTACCCCACTTTCTGCACACGTTTCACAATATATTGGGCACACGCAGCTCACCTTGCATGTTACTAACTCCAAAGACATACATACAGTTGATGCATACACCCAGGCTGCCTGCTCCTTACATTGCTCACTTCCACCATAGCCTTCTGCACTTCTTTGTGCAAACAAACCTTCTGGTACACTGTTTGAGTACACACCTGACCCACCAACCTTATAAACTATGTTATTCGCTCCACAGTTTCCTTTCCATGGCTCCCATCCAGAAAATGGCTGGATGTGGCACATGGAAGCGTAAAGTACAGCGTAAATGGCTGACTTTTCTTGATAGTGAGGGAAGAGGTGTGGAGTAAGTTGGGGGGTAAATGTAAAACAAGATAAGGAGTTGAGTCTGTAGTACTGTCTCAGAAAAGAAAAGGTTTTTTTGGGGGGGTTTGTCCTGTTTTTGGTATGTACATTCTTGCTTATACATATTTTTATTTTTTATGTCTTTCAATGCATTTCTGTTCCCTTCTCCTCCTCACACTTGTACGTACTGAACCTCAACACTTCTCTTACAGTTTTACAGGATTGTATGCAATGCTGCATGCAGAGTGGCTAACAAAACAACATTACCAATGGAGGGCAAAACAATTTAATTTCCTTTGACCCACTGCAAATCTTGCTCCTTTATGTTGTCATAGTCAGTGCTGAAGATCCCAGCACTTCACATAAAAACACACATGCTTCTGTTTATGAAACACCTCCCGACCTCTAGCTGTTGGAAAATTACAGCCTAATGTGCAACACGTGCAATTACCAACACCATATGCTCACAAACTCATAGCACCTCACTTTGGTTGTTGCACCAAGTGTAAAATGCTCTATGCACCCATTATTCAAAGGTCAGCATCCTCGGACAAAAACAGAGGCAAATCTACATGGCTGCAGTATGGTATGCTGGCGGTCGTCAAGGGATAGGCTCTTGGGTGCATAATAAACGGCCTAAGGCCCTTGGCCATGTACCCATTGCTGAACGCCTTACCTACACCCAGCACAACATAATGGCCTCATGAAAGAGAACATTTCCCACATACCACAATCCACAAACGTAACATATGTTGGGTGGTGCAAAGGGCAACTCATGTCAACCACAAGTAGCGCCATGTGGCTCCCTAATGTCCAAGGTGGTGGCATAATGGGCGCCATATGTTACCGGACGCATATCAGCTCACTTGAGCTATTCAAGCACGTCTGAAAGGTCTTTCAAAACCATTTTTTTTATGTCACCAAAATCAGAGACATGTATAAAAGTGCATGTCTGTGTTATGGTGATGTGCTATTGAGCAGGCCTAGACGCTTCGTTGGATGGCCTGTGTGCTACAAGATTTTTACCATACATCCAACAGTGTAGCCCTTGCCCACAGCCAGCTCAACATAACAGAATTATGCAGGTGAACAAGTGGCCAGGTACGTTCAGGTCATCCCTAGCCACTTATAAGCATCCACTACTTCAGCTCTTCTCCCACAGGACACACTGGAGGAGTTGTCATTCCATCAGGTGTATGCATATACTACACAATGTAAGAATTGCAACCAATCCCCACAACCATACAAACAACATTGTATGCAATAATCACAAACCACACATCGAAGGCAACATTGTAAATCCTACTTCACCCACAGCACTTTTTTGCCAGTGCAAGGTGACCTCTCATTCATGGAAGGGCCTACAGGCTTAGCACATGCAACACACCATACTGGAGTGTACATTGCAAGTTTCATGTGTTCTCCATTTTTCTCCCCATCTGCCATTGCTCTACATCACTGACTACTGGGCATCACCACACACTGCACACCCTAGGGAAACCTATCTTTTACTTCTCATATCATGTGTAATGCAGGCCCCAAATGCAAATGTGCCTGCCAACTGTCGCCCAAGCCATATCTGTACATACATTGCTCAATGACATTGCCTTGCCCGTGCATACTACTATGTGAGAGGATGTGTACATTGAGCATATTGCAACATTCTGATGCTGACTACTTCCTTCCATGGTGCAATGTGGTAAAACACTTCCTCAAGCAATGGTCTTATATAGGCCTACTCATAGCAAACGCATATGGTGACATGTGGTTCCCTATTGTGCAACAGGGGAAATGATGTACACCATATGGTAATGTACGCATAGCAGCTCACTTCTGCTGTTCCACTAAGTGCACAATGTCCTCCGTAACCATTGTGTGCTACTCACCAACTCCAAATGCATGCACAGTAAAAACGGCATTGCTGCATTATATTGTGGAGGCTGTGATGAAGGCCTAGGCTGTTGGGCCATGCACCCAACAGTCTAAGCCTATGCCACACTCACCATAACATAACAGAGCCATTCAGGCAACCAGGTACGCATGTGACAGAAATCACAAAGGCAACATGCGCACCACCACTTCCACTCAACCGCCATACCATAAAGCAGGGACGCAAGGACACGTGTTTGATTTACCGTAATGCAGAAACATACCATTGTGTTTGGCACTGGTATCCTTCACGTTACTGTGCACTCGTGTGCAACGTGACGCTCACCGCCACTTGGACCAGTTTACTTACCTTTGAAACCAGGTGCACCGCAGCACCGCAGTCCACATCCACGAACTCGGACCTTGTGAAGAAGAAGAAAGACAAGGTTAGAACATCGTCCTAGGGCCGCGCCACATTTGAACCCTGTGTGTCCCCTAGTTAACAGCTTAACCGCTACTGTACCATTGCAGCTTCGTTCCTCATTCCCTCCGGCTGCCGCCTCGATCTCCGCAGCTTCTGCCAGGCCGACAACATCACCTGCAAGGGAAGAAAGCAAAAGAGCAAACATCAAAAGTGGAACGGATAGCAATACAATACAACAGACTTTACAATACAACAAAACAGACGAGGAAAGACAAAGGCAAACAGGAACACTGACCTGAAGTATATTGGCTAGGTCGCAGCAGGACTGACCTACCATGTACAAAGGACCAGTGAAGGAACTCGTTCCAACTCACACAAACGCCCCTGCCAGAAGCAGCAGGACGGAGTGCTCGCCAAAACAAATCAACAGGTTAGCTTTCCAGGGACAGCGTATCCCACGGGTACCATGGTTTGGGAGAAGGGGTCTGGAAGGGGATCAGACGTACGAGCTGGCATACTCATGTCCCCTATTCTCGACGCAGTAGCAGTCCCGAGCAGCATCACCTATCACCACCAGTCACCACATAAGTGCAGAGGGTGAAGTCGGACCCAAGTGACCTCACCCCCGGGAGGGCTGCAACCATGCCCCAACACCTCCGCAGAGACCAGGTGCGCGTAACAGAATGTGAAGCCTCTTCGAATCTCTGCCTGGGCGTTATTACTTCTGAAATGGACCAGTTGGCCCGATTACTGGGAGAGTTACGGGCTGAAGTTCATGCATCAAGACAGGAAACCAATGCCCTAAGGAGGGATCTAATTGCCAACTGGGAGCGGATAGATGAACTAGCAAGGCAAATGCTCCAGGCACAGGCAAGACAGGTCCCAGTGCCAGGGTATGCCCCTTCGGCCACGCCTTCACAGCCCAAGCTGGTACAGGTGGTTCTTCCAGGGGGGATCCCCTGGCCCCACCAGAACACTTCACAGGTGATCTGAATAAGCATGCCATCTTTATGTATCAATGTCGCCTACATTTCTTGTGCAGACTTGGGGCATTCCCCAATGATCAAGCGAGAGTGGCACTTGTACTCTCGTATTTGGGAGGTAGTGCAGCGGACTGGTCAATACCCTTGGTAAACCAGGATGATCCTTTGCTTCGAGACTTCGGAGGTTTCCAGCCTGAAATGGAGAAACTATTTGCACAGCATACTGAAGGGCGGGCTCTGGACTATGAACTGTTATCACTACAGCAGGGTAATCAAGACCTACTAACATATATCGCTTCCTTCCAATGTCTGATAGCACAAATTAACTGGCCAGAGGGGAAAAGAACTACGCTCTTTCACCGAGGCTTGCGAGGGGAACTTAAGGACGTATTAGCCCAAATAGTAAATCCCCGGGAAAGATGTGCTAAATACATCAACCTGACAGTGCAGATCGAACACAGATTGCAGGATCGTAAAATGGATTGGGAGAAGGCTGAGGGGTGGTTGGTCTACTTGCGAACCCATGAGAATCAAGCCAAATCACACGATCAGTCCGAGCCAATGCAAATCGGAGGCTTGCAGATCCCACTCACCAAGGCAGAAAGGGAGAAAAGGAGACAGCAGCAGCTTTGCTTGTACTGTGGTAAGGCAGGTCTCTATCTCCGAGAATGCCCGGTGAAACCACCCAGGAAAGCAGTTGGAGCAACTGACAAGGGTGAAGAAAAAGAGCAGGACTCAGGAATCTCCAAGGCCCAGCAAGCATAGGAGTCCACTTGTCGAGCAGTGAAAAGGAACCTATAAAGAACTCACATCTAGTCATCCCTGTTCTCCTGGTAAAACCACAAGCAACCATCGTAAATACATGCCTTGGAGGCATTAATTGACAATGGGGTTGTGGGAAATTACATGGACCAAGATCTGTCTACCCGGATAGGCGTTCCTCTCTGTCATAAGCAGGTTTCAAAAAACGTCACAGCAGTTGATGGATCTCAGCTATCATCCGTGCCAGTGACACATTACACAGAGAAGGTCATGCTTCTGTGTCAGGACGGACAACAAGAGGACATCACCTTCGATCTCATCGGTGCTCCTCAGTTCCAGATGATATTGGGAATGCTCTGTTTGGAGACCCACAATCCCAGGATTGGTTGGTGTAAACAAGTTCTGAACTTTCCCCAAGACTGCACCGACACCTGTTATAGCAAGGGATTCTCATTAAAAGGTCTTATCAATCCAGCTTCGTTGAAGAAAGAAACCATACTGGGCCTCACCAGTTCGCTACCACCTGAATACCCATATTACCAAGATGTAGTTCAAAAAGAGCAAGGGAACACCCTACCTCCGCACAGACCGTATGACTGGCATATTGATCTGGTACCTGGAGCTCTAATTCCTTGCAGCCCTAATTTACACCCTAACAGAACAGGAAAACCAGCATCTAATAACCTACCTCGTTCAGTATCTGGCATATGGCTTCATTCGTTCATCCAAGTCCCTTGCATCCTCGCCCCTCTTCTTTGTGCCTAAAAAAGAGGGAGAGCTGAGAACTTGCATTGACTACAGAGCACTTAACCAGATCACGGTAAAAACAGGTACCCGTTACCACTTATATCCGAGCGCTTGGATCAAGTTGAAAATGCTCAGATATATGCAAAACTAGACTTACGAGGGGCCTATCATCTAGTAAGAGTCAAAAAAGGAGACAAGTGGAACACAGCCTTTCGCACGAAATATGGCCTTTATGAATATCAGGTTATGCCCTTTGGACTATGTAATACCCCAGCGGCGTTCCATTTTTTCATGAATGACGTGCTCCGTAAACTGTTGGACGTCTGCGCTCTTGTCAATATTGATGACATTCTGATCTATTCGACCACCAAGGAGGACCACATAAACCATTTCCAGGCAGTTTTGGAGAAACTGCGGCAACACTGGCTATATGCCAAATTGGTGAAATGCTTCTTTCATGTGACAGAGGTAGAATTCCTCAGCTTTATTCTCACACCACGGGCATACGCATGGACATGCGCAGGGTAGACGCTATCCTTAACTGGCCCTCACCGACATCCATAAAGGGAGTACAATACTCGGGTTCACCAACTTTTGTTGCTGGTTCATTCCCGGGTTCTCCCAGATCGTCCACCCAACGACCTCTTTACTATGGAAAAATAAACAATTTAATTGCTACGGAGAAGCAGAGAAAGCCTTCCAGGAGCTAAAACAAGCATTTACCACAGCACCAATTCTACGGCATCTTCGACCAGAACTACCATACATGGTCGAAACTGAGGCTTCCAACATAGCAAGGGGAGCAGTCCTGTCAATATGAGACCCCGAAACAGGTTAGTTGCATCCTGTAGCGTTCTGGCCTCGCTAGTTTTCAGCCCTGAATTGAATTATGCAATCACTGATAAAGAACTGATAGCAATTAAGGCAGCGTTCAAAGCCTGGAGACATTATCTTCTTGGAGCTAGACATACAGTCACCGTTGTCACGGATCATCAGAATCTACAATATCTGAAGAGCACTAAAGCACAATCATCACGCCAACTCCACTGGGCTCTCTTCTTTGCAGAATACGACTTTGTCATCACCTATAGACCCGGAGTACCCAATGGAAAAGCTGATTCCCTGTCTTGCGTGAGTGAGAGAGAGGAGGCATTCACTACACCAGACCCCCTGACCATCATTCCTGAAGGTCGAATCCAAGGCATGATTGCTGCAACCACCACTCTAGACAACTTAAAATCTGACCTGCAACACTTGATGAGTCTACCAGCGCAACAGGAATGGCTAGGGAAGGGAGAAAAAATCATGGACAACCTACCATACTATCAAGGATGATTGTACATCCCAGATAAGAAATGAAAGAATCAAATAATCGCAAACTATCACAATTCATTAGTAGAAGGGCATCCGGGAATAGCCAAAACCCAAGCTTAAATAAAGAAAGATTACTGCTGGCCAACTTGGCGAAAGGACATTGTCCAGTTAATTGCAACCTGTGTCACCTGTGCATAACGCAAGTCCCAAAAACAAAGTCCTGAGGAATATGTCCTTCAGAAGTACCCCCAGCACCTTGGCATATGCTATCAATGTATTTTATTACAGACCTTCCCTCCTGTAACAGATACAATACCATCTTAGTCGTCGTAGATCTGTTTTCCAAAATGGCCCACTTCATTCATCTGAAAGATCTCCCAACTGCTTCTACTCTGGCTACCGTGTTTTTTTTAACAGATTGTTCGGCTACACGGGTTCCAATCAATAATGATATCAGACCAAGGAACTCAGTTTGTCTCTGCATTCTGGAAAAGATGTTGTAAAATTGCCAAAATTGACCTCTGGTTATTTACAAGCCATCACCCTCAAACCGACGGCTAGACCGAATGGACTAACCAGACCCTCGAGCAATACATAAGGTGTATGCTGCAACAGACCGAGGATACCTGTAAGGACATACTTTGGTTAGCAGAATACGCATATAACAATTCCATTCACACCAGTTCTGGACAAAGCCCATTCTACATAGTGTACAGTCAACATCAACGGACATCCGTTTTCGACCAACTCTAATCATTCGAAATGCCTGATGTATCAACCTTACACAAAACCATCACCCACGTTTTTAAGGAAGCAGCAGAGCATCTTGCCAGTGCCAAAGAGAAACAGAAGCAGTTTGCGGATCGACACCGAAGGGAAGCTCCCAACTACCAAGTCAGAGACAAGGTTTGGGTAGCATCCAAAAACATTCAGCTGAAAGGACGATGGCGTTCCGTCCCAGATATCTGGGACCCTACACTATCAAGGCTGTGATCAACCCTGCGACCATGAAATTAGAATTACACGCCCACATGTGGATCCACCCTGTGTTTCATGTCTCTCTCCTAAAACCATTGAGACCAGGTATGTGGATCGACACTCCACTGGATCCTGAAATAGTTGAAGGAGAACCAGAATACAAAGTTAAAAGGATCCAACATTCTAAGATGGTCTTGTCCAAGATATACTACCTTATAGACTGGAAAGGTTATGGACCCCAAGATCGGACTTGGGAACCCAGTGTGCATGTCCACGTGCCACGATTAATCAAGCAGTTCCACCATAATAACCCCACTAAACCAGGGCCAGGGTGAACCACCCATGAGAGGGGCCTTGAGGAGGAGTGCTGTCATGGCCACAGGCCCCAGAACACAAACACCACACAATCTAGTGATGGGGCAATGGGTCACTTGACTCACTTATGTCCCTTTGGGACCCATAAACACAGGGGCCCTGGCTGGACTCATTCCTGGTGCCTTTCACACCGGCTCATATAGAGATGTGAGCAGGAACACTTTATTTCAGTGCAGGATTGCTTTTACTTTATTTCAGTGCAGGAGTGCTTTCATTTTACAAGAACATTCCAGGAGTTGAAAGTCTTTATTCCAGAGAACATCCTCATGTGCTGACTCATCAGGTGTGGCAGGGTGTGGCAGGCAGGCTGAACCTGGTGAGCGTGGCTTCAGAAGCTCAGTTATAGATGCTGCTCCATCCTTAAGGCTGGTGCTTCCGGTTACTGTGCACTTACATGCAACGTGACGCTCACCGCCGCTTGGACCAATTTACTTACCTTTGAAACGAGGCATTCTCTTGCATACTCACCTCCAGGAAACAGGTGCTTCATCACTTCATCTGCAGACTCATCTCCTGAGATCCAGTGATCTTGATCCCGACACTGCAGCACCACACTCCGCATCCACAAAATCGGACCCAGTGAAGAAGAATAAATACAAGGTTAGAACATCCGTTCTAGGGCTGTGTTGCATTTGAACTGTGCGTGCCCCCTAATTGACAACTTACCAGCTACTGTACTGCTGCAGCTTGTTCCTCATTCCCTCCGGCTGCCGCCTTGAGCACTGCAGCTTCTGCCGGGCCGGCAACATCACCTGCAAGGGAAGAAAGCAAAAGAGCAAACATCAAAAGTGGAATGGACAGCAATACAAGACAACAAGCTTTACAATACAACAAAAACAGACGAGGAAAGACAAAGGCAAACAGGAACACTTACCTGAAGTGTAGTGGCTTAGTCGCAGCAGGACTGGACTACCATGTGCAAGGGACCAGTGAAGGAACTTGGTCCAGATCACACAAGTGCCCCTGCCAGAAGCAGCAGGACGGAGTGCTCACCAAAACTTATCAACAGGTGAGCTTTCCAGGAACAGCGCATCCCACGGTTGCTAACAGTTTGGGAGAAGGGGTCTGGAAGGGGATCAGGTGCACAAGCTGGCATACTCATGCCCCCTATTCTCGACGCAGGAGCAGTCCTGAGCGGCATCTCCTATTACACCAGTCACCACATAAGCGCAGTGGGCGAATTCGGACCCGAGCGACCTCACCCTGGGGAGGGCTGCAACCATGCCCCAACACCTCCGCAGAGACCAGGTGCACATAACAGACAACCAAACAAGATAATCCTCCCAACATTCAGCCTGCTCCCACCACTCTAGTACGTGCATAGAGGAAATGATGCATGCTGCACAGCAACACTTACTAATCTGCACAATGGACACTATGCAAGCACATACAATAAACATTTGCTGCGGGACCTTTTCCATATGTACACTATCCTGTTACTACACCCAGTGGAGACACTGCACACTGGTCACTGCACCATCTCTACCCATACACTGACAACTGTTGGTTGCTCTACCAATCAACACACACATGTAACCAACATTGTGTGCACAGCAGCCAAATTGCACACAATAAGCACCAATGTGGCAGCTACTTTCAACCGATGGACATACCTTTTCAAAAACCAGTGCACATCAATTTCTGTGCTAGGGCTGCAACCATGCATGCAAGGGGCTACGGACTTACCTCACACAGCACACCATAGTACACACTATGTTTACATCCTCATGTGTCGTGGAATGCACTCCCCTCCTGCAAATGTGCCTGCCACATCTCATAAAAGAAGGACATCGGCACTGTATCTGGCATGCCATACCTAAGGCTGCCTACAATGACCACACAAGATAGTTGCCTGTTGCAATGTCCGCTCATTGGTGGAGCATGCACGGTTAGCTCTGTCAGACCACCGTCTTCTTGTAAAATGATATATATCACATGAAGCTCTTCTCACTCCTGCACCCTTTCCATCCCTTCTTCCCACCACCAGATGCCGTACACTATGTTTTTCAGATTCCTTTGCCGCTGCATTGTCCTCCGACACAACATACCACCGGCATGGAACACTTTTCACACATCCCGTCACAGCATACTGCAGTGTAATCAAAGTTTTCACTGCACTGCGAACAGGGAAATAGGATAGGCGGAGCGGTGCCAGATATTGCTAATTTAAGTATGCACACTGCTACGTACAAACAGCCCAGGAATGCACACAGTAGCAGAGACCCTTGCCACACACACCACAACAATGTCCTCTGATACACCATTTCCCAAAAACTTTCACACACAGTATGCTTCCCTCCAGCCAACCACCGGCCGTGTCCACTGTTTGCCGGCAGCACGCGTACTGCAGCTCAATGAGGCTTCAGTCCGCGGAACGAACAGGGAAATGGGTCCACGCAGCGGATCCAGATAGAACTAATTTTTTGGGACTATATTTCAGTATTTTTCTCAGAGATTACTGGTCAGATTTTCACCAAACACACAAAAGCATGCTTTCTGACCCAAGCCCCCACTCCTGCCACAAATTTGGTGAAACTCTGTCCAGCCGTTCAGGATGTAGCCGTGGGCAAAGGTTTTTCCCATTCAGTCTATGGAGAAATTGTGGTACCCCCTATAACTCCCCCCCCTGCACTATACCTCCCCAACTTGGCAAAAAAATTCAGAGCAGGTCATATATTTTTTTTTTTTGTGCAAAGTTTGGTGAGGATTCCTGCAGGGGGAGTGAAGTTATAAGATGCTGAAAAAGTGCTCTTATATATAAGATCGATGACAAACATCTGTTATATGTAATTCAAAGAATTCTTCAAATTCTTTGAATTACATATAACGATGACAAACATCGGTATATGTAATTCAAATTCTTGCATGGAAGGAGGGAGAAGTGGAAAGTGCGAAGCAGAGGAGAAACAGATGAATAACAATAAATAAATAATACAGGTAACAAACAGTAGTAATGCAGCCAGCAATTTGCAAGTGCTAGGTTTAAGGCAGCAGACAGGGTAGGTCTGATAAGTGCAGGAAGAAAAGGGGGGCTGTATGGGTACAGATACAGACCCCAGTGCAAGGGGTGGCCCGGAGGCAGTGCGGTAGGGTGGCAGGGTGAGCAGGTACCTGGGCCCGAAGGACAGAGGGTGGCCAGGTGCACAGTGCCAAGAGAGAACAGATCATCAGGGGAGAGTGGGAGCAAAGGCAGAAGAAAAGAGGAAGGTCTTGAGGTGCTTCTGGAACCAGAGAGGGTTCTCCTCAAGTTTTAGAGTGGCAGGGAAGCTGTTCCAGAGGGAGGCCCCAACCGAAGACAGAGATCTACCCCCAGCTTGTTTCTTTGAAAAACGACTGACCCTGAGGGAGTTGGAGGTAGAGGAGCGAAGAGCTCGAGAGGGGAGGTATTTGCGGAGGGATAGCTGAAGGTATTTTGGACCCAGGTCCCAGAAAGCCTTGTGGACAATGCAGAGGGTTTTTAATGTAATCCTTGCATCCACTGGGAGCCAGTGGAAAGATTTCAGAGCTGGAGAGATACGGTCCCAGGGCTTGAAACCAAGGACAAGTCTCGCAGTCCTGTTCTGGATTATTTGCAGAGGGCGGAGAGTAGAGGCAGGTAGATTTAGAAAGAGGCTGTTACAATAGTCCAAGCTAGAGAGAACCAGAGCCTGGGATACCATGAGCTTCTGGGGGAAGGAGAGGAAAGGCAGAGTACCTCTAAGGAGGTGCCGTCGGAAATTAGACTTATTACAGACCTCAGAGATATGGACAGAGAAGGAAAGGGTCGAGTCAAAGATGACCCTGAGGTTCTTAGCCTCACAGGTGGGGGTAGGAGGAGGGCCAAGGGAGGCCGGCCAGAGAGTGAGGGGAAAGGATGGTGAAGGTGTGCCGATGAGGAGGATCTCCATCTTGCTGGCATTTAGACAAAGATCATTGGCGGAACACCAATCTTGAATGGCAGTTAGGCAATCAGAGATGAGAGAGGGAGAGGAGGTGACAGAGGGCAGCCTGAAAATGAGTTGAGTGTCATCAGCGTAACACTGGAAATTTGAACAGAAAGTGGCAATGCAGCGGGCGAGAGTTGCCAGGTATTGGTTGAAAAACCAGGGTGAGAGGTTAGACCCCTGGAGAACACCACAGGTGGAGAGGAAGATAGATGAAAGAAAGGACCCAAGTTGGACTTGGGAGGGTCGATCTGAGAGGAAAGAGGTCAACCAGGCCAGAGCCTCATCAGTGACACCCAGGTTTTCACAGAGACGGTTGAGCAGGATGGTATGGTTGACCGTGTCGAAGGCAGAAGAGAGATCGAGGAGGATGAGGACAGAGGGAATTTTAGAGTCAAGGTTGGAGAGCAGATCTTCACAGATGTTCAGGAGAGCAGTTTCCGTGCTTCTGGCAGCTCTGAAGCCAGACTGGTGGTCATGGAGACAGCCAACAGAATTGGAATGAAGGTTAAGCTGAGAGATGGCCAACTTTTCCAGGAGTTTAAGGATTCAATGACACAAGCAAATGCCATGAACACATCACCCCTACTGGAACACCCTGTGTCAGTGGGATTAAGGTGCATCCACTACACTGTGCAGCTTTCACACCAGCATGTAGCGGGCCCAGTTGACCTGCCCTATTTTGGCATGGCAGACAAGCCACAGGGAAGTACACATCCCTCACACTGACATGTGCCCATCCTGCCAATCACTGTGCACCACAGTGAAGCCTTGCTGGCTGCACAGCAGTGCCACAAAGACCTGTGACAGTGCCATGGACTAAGCCACTACCACCAACCTCACCATATATGTGCCACAGAGGGAGGTCATAATGATAATGATAATGATGTGTTAATTATATAGCGCCTTAATCCAAGGTGCCTTACAGAGCACATATTTACATACAATATCACCAAACCGAAACGGATACTCATTTATCGACCTCGGAAGGATGTAAGGCTGAGTTGGATTTGCCTGGATTCAAACCTGCGACCTGCAGTTCACGCTCAGATCGCAGCAGCGAGTGCTCAACCTGCTGAGCTATCTTACCGGCTATCTACTGGGATATGGGGCCATGGAGGGCCCATGCATGCATTTCAGATGTAAGCCGCTCAGCATCCCCGCACACAGTCCAAAGAACAACTAGCCATGTGTCACTCACCCATCGCAACAAGCAACCCCATGATGCTGGGCCCACATGCAATTTCCCCTGAGCAACCATGCCCATATGCCCATATGTGTGGGGTTTCACTCTGTGACATAGAAAATGTGTCTTGCATGCCAACACATGCGGGGGAACCATACCCGACTACATTAGGTATGTCCCCTACAGATACTCACAAAATCGCCATAAGAGGAGCAGGAGGAGGTTGCAGGACCATCAGGGAGTGGCGCATCGAAGCCCTCAAGCACTGCCACCCCCATGCAAAGGCCCACACGGGCCACATCAAGGTGGATGTCCCACTGAGTAATGCTACAAAAGAGCACGGTCACGCCAACACCCACACCACAGCAGTGCAAGGCTTACTGCACCCACACCCGCAGCTGGAGGCACAGACACTGATGCCACACATGCTGGCAGGTCGACCGAGGACCCACACTGGGACACCAGGCCGTTGTCCCTACCTGCCGAAGGGCCACAGATGCATGGAGACTTCTTTGCTGCCAGCATGCATGGATACCTGAACCGGACGCTGTTACACCCTCATATGGCTCCCCTGAATTCCGCCCAGTGTCAGTGCAGAGCCCCTCACTCACACAGTACATGCCAACACACAGCCTGCTGTTGCTGAGGCTAGAGGACATGGAGCGCAGACAGCAGGAGATGGAGGCGATTGGCCACATGCACTCCAGATACCTGCATGCCATTAGGGACAGTATCCGTGGGGCTACCCACAGGATTGTGTTTGCTATTGTGCAAAACAGGTCTGGGACAACAGCCAACATAGTGGCCCTGACACTGTACACCCAGCATGTCAGGGAGATGACAGAGGGTGTATTTCAACTGGTAGGGCCATCTGGCAGAACACAGAGGTGTAACACCAGCAAAACCTGGGGACAGGCTGCGTCCCTTCCAACTCAACCACACCCAGAGAGGGGCCACAGCAGGGCATGCTGTAGCAACAGTCACAGTGCCTTCTGCGCCCAAAATCACCAGGGGCTGGCTGGGTGGGGGGTGGGGGTGGGGGAAGCCATGGTTGTGAAGGACTCTGAGACTCTGATTGCCATGAGTGGCCATGCTGGGGAGTTGGTGGTGGGAGGGGGGATAGTGTTATGGGGAGTTTGTAATGGAGGGTGGGGGAGAAAGTGTGATGGGGAGTTGGTGGTGGGAGCGGCAGGGGGATAGTGTGAGGGGGAGTTGGTGGTGGGAATGGAAAGGGGGATAGCTGGGGTACTTTATTATGTAAAATCCATTGAACTTCATCAATGCGAGGACATTCCTGATTGTGTCATTGTCATGTTTATTGATTGGGGTGGTGTGCTACAGTTGTGCATGGCTTGTGCCACGTGAAAGTGTCAAAATAAATTGTCTATCAGTGCCTGGCATGCCAATCTCCCATCTCTCACTTCATCTCTGGCAATGGGCGCATCTGCCACAGCCACAGGCACTTTATCCTCATCCTGTGGGGGTGTCCTGTTCACATCAGTGGGTAGTGGAACATTTTTCCTCAGGCAGATATTGTGCAGCATGGCACACACAAGCACAATTGTACCCAATTTCTCTGGAGCGTACATCAGGGCTCCACCGGTATGGTCGAGGCATCAGAAGTGTGACTTCAGGAGGCACAGTTTCTGTTGCGAGCTTGGTTGTAGGCAGTCTTCTGAAGTGTTTGAGGATCATGAACAGGGATTGTTAATCAGGGCAGCTGTTGGTTTCCAGAGTCATCTGCATGGGGGAGGAACAATCATTAGACACAGTGTAAGGTGTGGGGATGGACTTACACAATATCAGGTCAATGGACTACTTGTGCATGCACATGGACCATCATTTCACAGCATGTGTCTATTCTTTGTTTGTGCATGCAGTGTAACTCGTGTCATGCATTGTTTGGGCTTCACATGCACCATTTTCCTTTGCAGCATATGTTACGTAAGATGCCTGTTGGTGACATGTGCAGCGGCCATGGTGGCTGTCATGTGACAGTGTATTTCCACTCGCATGCTGGTTTCCCCATGGGCCCTGCCTGGACATGCTGGAGCCAACGGGTGAGCATTGTGTGCTGGCTGCACATGGGTGCATGGGTGTGGTACTGACAGGTTTGTTGTTGTGTGAGGCAATGTTGGTAAGTGCATATTGCATTGTGGTACCTGTAGTCATGTTGGTGTATGTGGTTGCTACTGTATTTGCACAACTGCTTCTCTATGTAGGTAAGTCTGACTGCCCCATCTCACAGTGGCCAGTGACAGCATGGTGTTGGAAAAGGTGTTTGGGGTATGGGTGTGCCTTATGTACCCCTCTGGGGTGGATTGGGAGGATTGGGATCACCTGTGTCTTCATTTCAGGCACCTATGTTCATTTACCCTCAGCTGGAACTTGGAGGTAACTGCGCTGTGTTTTCAGCTGTATTAGCTCCAGTATTTGGCACTGATTGTGCCAGACATGGACTTGTGATGCGGTTGTGTTTGTGCTCGTGTGGCCGGCTGTAATAGCGATGGCTGTAATAGCACCAGCTGTAAGAGCACTGGCTCTAATAGCGCCGGCTACTTTTGCTGTCGGTGGTATTTGCACCTGCTCATGATCTGGCGGAGCGGTATTGGGGGCACTAATAGCATCACCGCCACTTTTAGGGGTTACCACCAGACATGTGATGCGGACCTTTGTCTTCCACTTGATCGATAGCACTTGATTAATAGCACTGGAAACCAGCTTGAGGTTTAATTTGGCCATAGCTACCCAACTCACATAGATGGACCTTTCAAAGAAAAATAAACCTTCATTCTGGCCTTTCCCCCTTTGAAATCTATTAAACAGGACACATGACCTAATAATCCAAAGACCAAAAATGAGTGCAAAACGTTGTAAGAATAACACACATGTATTACACACAGTTTCTACTAGGAATAGAAGCTTAATTCAACGCATCATCATTAAATTGTGGTATATATATGGAAAAAGACATGACATGATTTTGACATTGTTTCAACCACATGTAAATATTTCCACATTGATTGGGTCACATTTTAAATCCCCTACATAAGTTTAAACATGAATTTGCCCTGTTGGCATGAGCCTTACCCTCGTGACCAGATCAGTATGATCCCTCTATTCATGACATAATGTCCAAATTGGGGAAGCCCCATATTTTCTTTGGTTGGCTCTTGTGTTACAATGTGTTATTCGCAAACCACTTCTCCATTGGGTGTGGTATCTCATGGTGTGTTGCACCCCTTATTCTTGACCAATCTCAGTGAGTTGCTGACAGTGTGCCATTTAAGAAATGAATAGTTCATCTTTTTCCCATGTAACCAGAATTGTTGACATCCTCTGATGGTTGTCATCCTTACAAGAGCACAACTAACAGTTCAATTTGCAACTTCTCAGTGGACAGATCTTGCACCATCTTCCTTCTTTCCATGGGAATCAATGACCTCGACCTCATGATGAACATTACTCAACACAGCTTGTTCGGGCAATAGGTTCTTTGATGTGAGTGTGCTTTTAGTTTGCTTTGGATTTTCTGGACAGCATTAATTGGGGAGGGGGCAGGAGTTTTTCTCTCCCCACCGCTACATACCCCATTAAATAATCTCCTTCCTTGCTCACACATGTGTTTGGTCAGGTTTTCTAGTTACATTGTTTATTTGTTAACCACGTTACCAGCTACCTGCCTGTAGTTTTATTCTGAAGTGACCATTTTCTGCCAGGTGGCAGTGTGTTCACAATCAGATCTGCTCTCCCTGCCACCAATTCAGCATTTTTGTGTTCCCACCAACCTGTGCCCTTTGCCTGCTTAAACTATTGCTCTAAATTGCAACATCTAATTGTATTATTATTCCTTGCACAAGGCATGAGAACTACCTGCCCGCTTTCTCCTCCTGACCAATCTCTGGGTGGCTCTACACACTGTTTTTTGAGGGACTGGTCTTGTTCGTGCTGCTTCTAAAATGGGCATGAATTAGTGTATTTTACTGTGAGGAAAAATCCATGTGCTTCTGTGACTTAATCATTCGAAATGGCCTATGAAATACATTCTATGAAAGGGCCTTTATTTATGTATGTGCAATCTTAATTCCTGTGAAATTAATGGGCGGTAAAAACAAATGTGGACTGTGCTTTGTAGTTACTACCAATGACAAGGCTTTCAACTACTTGTGCTGTCCTTTGCACCTTTCTCTGTGTCTACATGTGTCAAACCTAACGCACTACTGCACAACATTTTCCTACTGCATTAAGTCACATGGGCTTTATTCTCAATGTGTGTTTCTACTATATAAAGCATCAATCTACTATAGGTGGAACTGAAAATCCCCTAAAAAACTGGGTTCAATTGCAGGAACCCATTGATTCCACTGTCTAGGGACATACTTAGTACATTATTTTCAAAAAAAGGAATCAACCACATACATCATTCATTCCTCATTAGTGACCTCTCTTTCTGATAGACATACACTTTCACTAAAGTGTTATATATAACAAAGTAACAAAATTATTTGAGTTGCTCTTCCAATGTTAAATATAAAACAATCTTATTTTTTCATAAAAAATCTTTTCATAGAAAATGTGTTCCACTTAATACAAGACAAAATATTTTTCTTATTTTACCCTTTTCAATTGAATCAAAAAAATGAACACAATTTACCGTCAGTGTGCGATTAGATGCTATCTTTTACCATTGAGATTCATTCACACAATACATTTATTCCACATTGACAAAGAGCATCTGTTGTGTATTTCAATAAGAACCAACATGTTTCTGTCAAGAAGACCAACATACGCCTGACATTCAGTGTCCCGCAACTTGATTCCAAAAAGGTAATTTGTGCTTGAATCACTATTAAAAAACCAGCTAAGAAATATTAGGTCGCCTCATTTGTACCAAAAGATCAGAATTAATTACATCAATTTTATATTTAGTCGTAGCTAATTAAACAACCATTTCATCACCATTCCATGAGCTAGCATATAACTGGCTAAACACAGTGTCCTTTAGCTGCTTTTGCAGCCAGGTAAGGTATCCCACTCAATCTGGAGACAATAGTATTCAATCCTTATCACTTCAGATTGTACAGCTTCTTGTAACCCCCAACCATGGGTATGGGAATGGATGAACCTGTATCAAGAGATACAATCAACCCCCACACTATATAGAGTTTGCTATTACCTTATTGTCACTTCATTTCTGAGTACAAATCGACATGCAGTAGTGTAAAACACATAACTTCCCACACACCTGCTTGGTACTGGGATTCCTTTAATGCCACAAAGTTGATGCATCAGCAAGGAGTCTCATGTAGTCACCTTATCTCTAGGGACAAGACATAACAGGCAACCGTAGCATTAAGGGTGGTGCATACTGGTAACTCCTCTTTGCACACCAACATCACAACATGATATCTTTGTCCCTCAAAAAAACAAATAACAGTCTGGTCCTCAACCACCCCCATTATGAGCCGTTATTTTTGCCTTCGCCGCCAAACGGAACCCTTATAGTAAAATGTTTAAAAAATATACATGGCTATACAATCGGGGAAAGCATATTTACATTTCTTCAACCAGTGGTGCTTCTGCTTGATGAAAACGCCATATTTCAAATGTCCCTGCATAGCCATTCTCAAAATCTCTCATTTCAAAGACCAGAGAAAACAACCATCATGTTTCAGTGGATACTGCTCTCTACGCGAGCACTCCAACTTTGCCCTGCCTAAGTATTTTGAAACAGTCATGCGTAAAATGGTCATAGAAACATGACTAAATACTACAATCAAAACAAACAATGGACTCGTCTGCGCGAGAGACTAGAACGTCAAAAAAGGCAACAGCTCTTCATGGGCACCACGGGTCCACAACTACTCAGGTCATAAACCAAAATACCCCATTATTGCAGACACTAGAACTTATAGTGCTATCGAAACCAAGGGGTAGAAGACAAGTTAGCCGTAGTTTGTTCTTTTACACAAAACGCCACCTACATTTTTTGGCTCTCCCATACTTCAAAAGGTTGATGGTATGACATCTTGATTTAGTATAGATATAAAAGGAAACCGTGACTACAATTGTTCATACATATTGTCGGCAGTACAATACATCATTTTGCATATACATTGCCCTCTATCACAAACCATAATGTCATCTGTACACTACATTTCGGTTCTATGTCATTATTTCGATTTTTGTAGGTCGCCTAACCAAAAGACCAATTATTTTCTTCCGATTTTAAGCGTCCCACAAAAATGAAAATTATTACAATTGGTTTGCATACCACCCTTACCCCCCCACACCCACTTCCTGGATTAAGTCCAAATAGGGGGTTTCACCCCTGTCACCTCTCCCTCGGCACCTGCTGCCTCCCTCCCCTCCCAACACGCACACAAGCACACAAAAACACAAACGCGAACACCCAACACAAACACACACGCACATATCCACTTACCCATTCTCCCGCATGACTGCTTCTGGGTCCTGACACACCTGTCAGTCCCTGCATGCACTTGTGTATGTTGCAGGGGCGGACAGTTCGATTTAAAAAGACAGCGCTGTGTGGTCACACAGAAGTCTTTCTAGATCCTTTTATTTTTCTGCTTTTTTGACTTAATACCTACAGTTCTTAATGGAATGATATCAAAAACACATATCTTGCCCTTGCTACTCACATGGAGTAGGGAGGGTGTACCTGTAACTAAGGCCACTGCTTTGTAATAGGCCTATAGGCATTCTTTACGGATTTCCTTAATTTGTAATTCCTCGCACATTTGGGGTGTTGGCATTTCATCCCAACACTTCAGATGTTTTTGGTCTTGTTAACTGTAATGTTCAATTAGTGTACCCTTTTTTTTGTATGTGTCCACTGGCAACATAACTAGGTTTAATCCAGCATCCCTGTTAACCCTTGTTTTATTTCCATCAACTTGTATAACACAGTGTCAGTTTTCTCTTATGTGCTTCCCCATGTTCAGCATAAATAGTGTGGGTGATCATCCTCTCAGGACACATCCTCTGTCATGTATTCTCTTGCTTCCACTACTGTTGGCTTTCTATTTCTTACTCAGCATAATTTGGGAAAAATGACACATTCTTCAAGTTTTCAAATTCATTTATTTTAGCCGTGCAGTGCCAGACATTGCCTAGGTGTCCTAAACTGATATACCTGCTGCACTTAAGGACTGTTCATTTTTTTTCAGACTTTCTTTAGTGTCACACTAATGTCGCACCCCTTCTCTGTGTCTCCTGTACTCTGCCGGTCAGGAAACGTGCCACTGAACGGAATGACGGGCACATTAATTCCGGACCGGCAGAGTTGGAATGAGGACATCTGTGTTGTTTCTGATACGCACCAGGCTGCCATTTCACACATTATGACCACATAGTTGTCCACTTTTTCCATGCCGTCTTGCTTTCTCATGTAAAACCATACCTGGGCAGCTTGACGTTCTCCTTATTGGAGAATTGTTTTACTATTCTCCTGACTGCTTCTATATGCACATGATTATTGTCATCTGCTCCTACTGTGGGTTGTGGGGTTGAACCTGCAAAGAGTCTATGCCCTTCTACAACAACGGCATGAGCAACATGGCCTTGTTTCCCCTCTGGGGAATACCCTGCTCCAACCAGTGCTATCATGTACATTGTATAGCCTTACTTCTGCTGTTGTCTTGTAGATGGTCTGTAAGGATATTTGGCGTGTTACAGTACAGAGTACAGCACTACTGCACAGGTAGCAAACAGCACAGAGTACAGCACTACTACACAGGTAGCAAACAGCACAGAGTACAGCACTACTGCACAGGTAGCAATTTTTTTTTCGCAGCACCACCACAAGGGTGCGGTGCATTGCTATATGGGTTACCAGATTAACAAGGAAAGACAGGCTATTCAGTCAAAAACGATTTTAACATATAAGATGCAAATCTATTTTTACAGTTAAAAGCACACGTGCTCATTTAAAAATGCACACTATTTTCACCTGAAATGCCTATGGTGCGAGAGACACATTTGAAAATTAACAGCTAACCTATTAACCATTAACCTGACTAATAAAACCTTATTTAACATAACCCACTAATAAAATGTGTTCTCCACTGCAGAATTAGGCATACTCTGAAAGCCATTTAAATGTGTGTGCAGATTTTTTTTTCTTCTCTTCTTTGTCTGCTTCTCCGTGTTTTTGTGCACAGTAACTGCAGGAAGAAGGAAGTCAGATTTGCAACAATTGCAAATGTATAAGCGAAGCTATTGTTGAGAGTAGGAGGATGAGAGATGATGGATTTCATTGGGACACGTCATACAGAGGGCTGAGATGAAAGTTTTAGTGGGCAGTATCGGGGAAAAAGACAGGCAGACAGTTTTCTGCACTACTGGGGAGAAGACCTGGCTGTGGGACTCCTGACTGAATGCAGATCCCTGCGTCCTGCTACAGTCAAGATTTGGCAGTCGAGATTGGGGAGAGCTGAAAGAAGGACCTTTCCACTGGCTGAGGCGTTCCTATCTGCAAAAGCTGAGAATTCCAGGCAATGACCCCGGTTTGAGAAGGCAAGCGTTCCTTTTTGCTGGAGTTAATCCAAGGGAGCCACATTCACAAAGATAACAGCCAAAGAGAACAACTAAAAAGATAAGGCAATGAGAAGTGTGGGAGCTGAGTGTGTACGGTAATATGCAGTCAGTGTAGGATTCCTGTGCATGCCTTAATCAAATGCTAATGTTGCAATTTGAGTTCTGTTCTCCGCCACTCTCTTTGCAGTGTGTCATAGACAATGCTTTTACTGTACCATTTTATTTATTTCTGTAAAGAATGAGATTGTGTTTAAATGCAACTTTTATAATACAGAAAAATATTTGAAAACAGACGGGTGGTGTATTGACTATTTACCATTACAATGCCGATGATGTGGGGAGATTTTTAAACAGTGCAATGGTCATTTTAAGACAGATGTGTGCATGTCAGAATCAGTATGAATAATTGTGAGTGACTGTAGCATAGCTTGTTGGAGGTACATGAGCCAACGGGAAGAGAGACTCTCTGAACATAGCTCCCTACCGTATATAAGGTAGTGGAAATTACCACAAGACTACCATATATAGCTCTCTGTCGTAAATAAGTCAGTGAGTTCGCCCATGGTGGCACACCAACACTATCACTGAAAATGTGGTATTTACATATGCCCATATGCATGCAAGTACAATGACCGACCCACCCACCCTGCCATAAGTGAGTAGGACCACACAGTTTGCAAGTGTTGGCAATAAAAGGCCATAGGACTTTATTGTTACGGATATGGTTATGAAAACAATAACAATAATCATATATCCATATGATATCATACTTTTGGGCACCGTGTCCAGAGGTAGCCCCCTCTGGCCCATGCCGCCACACGCAGGAAGGTTATCGGCTATCTGTGTTCCCCCAAAATTGTTTATCTGCAGCCCCTTGTGGCTAAGGTGGAGGAGATTTCTCTGAAGAAATGTTCCATGCCTGGTCCTGATAGATGTGTGCCATCTTTTAGAAAAAGATCAGGATCTCCTAATGTATTTGCCAGGTGTTTATGAAACTTATGCCCCTGGCAGTGCAGAACTTTTCTATCCCCCTGTTTAGTTTTCTTCTGGAAATGTCTACAGATTTGTAACAGGTAGCCCCCTGCCATTTTCATCTGGGCAGGATGGCTGAAAAATAGATTTCAGTATCTCTCCAGTTATGTGAGATGCCTGCTAGTGAGGTAAACATTTCTTCAAGTAAGCTTCTTCTTCCTGTGGACACCAGGTCATTGCCACCTAAATGTATTATCAAGAATTCTGACGGGTCCCTGTATGCGACCAGGTCAGCTAACTTGTCGTGTATGTCTGCCCAGAGGAGGCCTCTGTAACCCCACCAGGATGCGATGGTATTCCTAAATGGTGGGCCCTCCTTGGTTTCCTCTGTCCAACGTCCTGTCCTGAAAACAAAAGAGTGGCCGACTATCCATGCTGACCGGATGGGGGTGGTCCACCCGGCTGGAGTTTCTGTTGGGAGAAAGAGAGAAAAAAAGGGGGGGGACTATATTAGTTCTGGTCTGATGTATCTTTTGTAACAGTCTGACTTCCACCCCCCTATGTTTTTTACTTGCTGGGGGCGAGGCCCCCTTGCCATGCTGAGGTTGTGGCCCTGATTCTAAAGGAGTGGGTACCAAATTCTTTGGGGTCCCATCCTGCTTTGCTGATGGATTTTGACAGAATCCCTTTGAATTGATAGCTGCTTAGTGCCGAGGCATCCCTGTGAATTAGGAACCTCCCCCTACGTTGGGCCTCTGTGCATAGTATAGGTTGGTGATGCACACCTGGCAGTTTGTTGCATCGTCAATGCAACAGATGCTGATGGTTCTTTTGGCCCCTGTTTTGGACTGTTGTAGGTCTATGGTCACACTGTCCTGTCTAAATCTGGTTTCCGTTATGCCTAGCCCATTGCTGGCTTTGGTGGTAGAGGCGATGAGCTCTCCAATGCGGAAAGCCCCAAAATATGCCAGAAAAAATGTTGTTCTAAATAGAAGGCCCTCATATGGATGGTGGCATATGCTTTCCAGTTGGCTCGTTATTTTCACTAATTTGTCGAAATCAAGGAGGTGGCCGGTGTCTACCTGTGGTCCCTCTATTTTGCCCCAGCCCTTCATGACATACGTGATGAGGGCACTCTGAGTGGGGTCTGCGTCCCCCCGGAGTTTGGAGTAGTAGGATATTGCCACTGGGTGTCTTTTTGCCCAATCCCTCTTGTACCCTTTGTCATGCTACCACTTTAAAAACATTTCTATCTCTCTTTCTGTTATTAATTCAATGTGGTTTAAACCTGTTGTTTTAAGCACATTTCGTAGGCATTTACTGTATTGTGCCATGGTAGTGCTTGCTAGCGCTTTCTCCGCCATTTCTGTAAGGAACCCCGTACCAGGGTTCGTGATCTCTGTGGGAGAGTGTAGTTGGCACCCGTATTTGAGGTGCCTGTTTTATGTTGTATATCCCGGCCTTGGCTCTCAGGTGGCGGCGCTGATATAATTTCTTTTAATTTCCCATTATTTCCCAGCAGTCCGCTGGTATTAACGTCATCATTTCTTGGGTGTGTGGCGCTAGCTCCCGGAAACTTGTCCACTGAAAGCAAGATAAAGCATCTGCAATGTTATTATCCGTTCTGATGATGTGTTTGGCTTTTACCACAATGTTTTGTTGTAGTGTAACCATGGTAATGGATCTTAGGACATTTAGTACTAGCTGGCATTTGGTAGTTCTTCTTTTTATGATGCCTACCACTGCCATGTTGTCACACCAAACCAAGTCTTCCGTGTTAGCTAGCTGCCTACGCCAGATTTGTATTTTTAGCCAGATGGGAAATATTTCTAAAAGTGTGATGATTTTTGTCCATCCTGCTGAGTGTCATGTTTTTGGCCATTGCCCGGCCACCCATTCTGTGCCTAAGATGGCTCCAAAACCTTTGCTCCCGGCTGCGTCTGTGAAGAGGACTGTTTTGGCCCCTGCATTCACTGTTGTGCGCCACAGGATACTCCTGTTAAAATGTTTAAGGAAGTTCTCCCAGATTTTTAGGTCCTCTTTCACTTCTTTGCCTAGCCGGATGTGTTGATGGGGTTTGGTGCAGGATTTGGTTTTGAACTCCAGACTCCCAGAAAAAAAACTTTCCCTTGTGGGATGATTCTGGCTGCAAAGTTGAGGCTACCTGCCAGTGATTGCAATTCCTTTACTGTACCCTTGTCCTTTATGCTTAAAATGTCTAAAATTCAGATTTGTTCTAGTAGTTCAGCTATCTTTGGGCTGGGGATTCTGCAAATGCCCTTGGCTGAGTCTCAATACCCAGGATGATTATATCCTGGATGGTTGGGTTGTCTTTTGTCTGGCCAGGGGAATTCCCCATATTGTGGCCATCTGTTCCAGCTCTGCTAATGCCAGTTTTCATTTTCCTGACTCTGCAGGCCCCATGACCAAGAAGTCATCTAAGTAATGTATTATTTTTGCCCCTGGGCGTTGTCTCTGGAAGGCCCATTGAAAAAAGGAGCTGAACTGTTCTAATAGGGCGCAGGAGACGGCGCATCCCATGGGGAGGCATCTATCGACATAAAATTTGTTTTCAAAGGTGAGTCCTAGCCATTGTTGGGAATCAGGGTGAACCGGCAAGAGTCTGAAACCGGGTTTGATGTCTAACTTGGCCATTAGTGCATTCTTGCCGCGTTCCTGTATAAATCTTACTGCCTCTTGGAATTGAGTATACCTAACCGCTGATTCATTGTGCGAGATACCGTCATTCAGCGATTGGCCTTTTGGATAGGACAGGTGGTGAATTAGTCTCATTTTACCTGGTTCTTTTTAGGAACCAGGCCTAGTGGAGATACTAAGAAGTCAGGGAAAGGCATGGTGTCCCAGGGGCCTGCTATTCTGCATAGGCTTAGCTTGTTCTCTAATTCGCATTTCACTACTTCTGGGTTTTCCCCGGCGGATTTTAGGTTTTTTGGGATGTTGGAGGACCCTGTTCATTTAAATGGTATGATAAAACCTGTTTTGAAACCTTGTAGGATTGCTGCACCGTTTCACTGTCCGGGTAGTCCCGTAGTGCTTTGCTGAAATTGCTGGGTTTGATGGGTGTTTTGCCTGGTACTAATACTGTTTGTTCCTTTGGCTGGCCTAGGTGTTTGTTAATCTTTAGTATTTTTGGCGGGGAGTCTGGTGCAGTTGCTGACCGGGTGGTCGCCACTGCAGTTTGTACAGCTTTGTTTGTACCAACACTCATTGCCCTATGTGCATGTTTTTTTTGCAAAGTTCCTGCATGGAATATTGGCTTTGGAGCGGTGTTGATTTTTGTTCTGTCCGTGGGCATTAGACTTAGCCGCCCAGGGCTGGTTTTTCCAAAAGGGCTGCTCCCCTTTTTTTGTTTTTCTCATTGTCTGTGCCTCTGTTGCCCTGAGAATTTTTGTTGGTTTTGGGTGTTGGTTGTGTGACTTCTTCCTCAGATGGAAGCTCAGCGTTAAAAATGTATAAGCCATTTTGGACCTCATCCCATTCTATGGAAGGCCTCTCTGACATACTCCGTCTAAATCTGATGTCGTAAACCAACCAGATTCTGGCTTTTTGGGTGATTTTGACCTCTCTGACTTTATCCATGAAAGCCCATAGTTTGGCCCCATCCCCGGGTTTTTTTTCCAAATATATGGTTGCTAAAATGGCAAAGGATTTTAGCCAGTTGTCCCAGTTCTATTCTACTTGGGCGTTTCTAGCTATTGCCTTTTCTTCTATTTTCTTGGGATCCCTGAAAGTGTCCCTCCCTTTTCGTTGGGATTCTATTAAAGAAAAGATTTCTATAAATTCTTTTGCCCATATGGCATCTTTGATTGTGGTGTCTATGTTCCATGCTAGACATCTTTTGTATCTATTCAGAATTTCTGTTTGGAAAGATTTAAACTTTTGGTCTAGTTGAGCACTGGTGATCATTACCATCTCTGGTTTGCCACATTTGCTAGCATCTGCTTGCCCAGGTGTGCTGGCGTTGGGGGTTGCCCATGCCTTTAATGCACCTTCCAGGTTGGGTGCGGCTGTTGGTGTTGTAAGCCTACTTGGGCTTATGGCTGCTATTGCTGGATCAGCTGTGCTGATGAGTGACAGAGGTGTTGTTGCTGCCGCTTGGTCGACTGTTGCTATTGTAGGTGTGGGCAGTGGGGGGTGGCGGGATTATGATAACTGATGGCTCAAGGGGGTGTTGTGGTTACTTGGGCCATGTGTGTTTGCATGGGCTGTTGCTTGTTTCTAAATTACAGCATCATTTGCTGTATGTCCTCATGTTCTCACACAATTTTGATAAAATATTACTTTTGTTACCTTTGGCTGATCCTTCGGCTGACTTCTTCTTCCTTGGGGGTGGTGAGGTATCTCCCAAATCAAGTGGCATGGGCATCCCCTCCTTAGGTAGGCCGAATAGGTTTTCCCTGACCCAGGCCCAACCGTAGTGTTCAGCTGCCTCGATTGCTGCGAGCAGGTGGGGTGATTTGGCCTTTGCTGGTGGGCTTGCAGTTCCCGGCGTTTTTCGTTTGGGAGCCATCTGCCTGCTAATGGAGAACATGCTTTTATTCTGTGTAAAAACTTTGGTAAATAGTGGCTTGTTTTCTCTGCATTTATGGTGAGTTTTCTGTTAAAGAAACCGAGTATTAAATAAAAAGACTTGTGTTTCGTTAAAAAGGTTTTGCCACCTTTCTTTGCTGTGGACTGTGTTTCGTATTGTGCTAAAAAAAAAATGGTTTAGCTAACACGGCTCCTGGGATGCAATCTATGTTGCTTTGTGTTGTCTTGCTTCCAGACGAAAGCGTTGCTGTTGATTTATGATCGAGCAAAAACAAAAGCTGTTTTAAACCCCAGATGGGCAGAGACACATGGCACCGTACTCGATTTAAATGAGTGCGGTCTGTGCTTTGGCAGCTTGGAGAATTGTTTGTAATTATATTCTAATTTCCAAAGTAATTTCTTTTTAGTTGTACCCTTTACTTGTACGCGCTTTGTTTGTCATGTTGTTTCATGACGGCGAGGTTTGGGGAGAGGTTTGATATATGTCGACGCTACTCAGGCATGCTGCTCCATGTTTGGCTTTGTTTGTTGAATCGTGCAAAACGGGGCAGGGGGCTCACTTACTTGGGAATGTGGAAAAAAACGCTGCCTGCGCCGGGCTGCTACTTTGTTTTTCTCCCAATTGGATTTGTGTCGTCCAAACACCGCTGGAACTCCTCGGTTTATTCAACTCCTCGCTCTGAAAAGTATTTTGAACTGTACAATGTTCAAAGAGGGAAGGAAATGAAAAAAAGACACTGTGATCTTTGTTTAGAAAGAAAGTAAAGATCCCAGGAAGATGCCAAGTTAACAGCAAACTTCAAAGGAGGAAAAAGCGGAGGAAACTGATTTAGCAGTGAACCTCCTGCCTGTTTGAGTCCCTGTTCAGGGTCTACAAACAGATTGGGCCTCATTACGAGTTTGGCAGCAGCATGGAGCAGCCATTAGCTCCATGGCTGCTGCCAAACCATGCGCCTTTACCGGGTTCCCAGAAACCGGAACTACCGGGCCATTCCGAGTTCGGAGGGCCCGGTAATTCCTCCCTCTGGGAACCCGGGCCCAGGCCTTCCCCATTCCCATTTGAGCCCCCATAGGGCTCAATGGGAATGGGAAAGGGAGCTAACAACGGGCCGATTACGACCAGCCTGTTGTTATCTCCCTCTTCCCCTCGCGGGACCCGGTAACGACACCTGGTTTTACCAGGCGTCCTTACCGGGTCCTGCGAGGGGACCTCGTAATTTCGCAGAATGGGTTTAACAGGTCCGCCTCCATTAGCGGAGCCCGTTAACCCGTTCCACAAATATCGTAATGAGGCCCATTGGGTTTTCTGTGGAGCTGGTAGATCTTTTTATAAGACCCAGGGCAAGCCCCGGGTCTTTGAAGTGTAACTGTTGGGGGCTGTGACCCAGTCCCCAGGCCGGCAGAGCTGACTGTCTGGCCCCCCAGGCAAGGGGGGTGTTTTATTGCTCTCTCTGCCTGCCTTGTTAGTTTCCTTAGGGCGCTTAGCACCCTGCTGCTTAGTGGAAGGGTGAGGTGATTTTCTCACCTTGCCCTTCCTTTGCTTTGTGGTGGAGGAGACTGCTGTCTCCTGTCTAAATGGTGGAGTGGAAAGGGGCCAGTTCTGGATGGGGGGAGCTGGCCCTCTCTTGGGCCTGCTGGATGGTACCAGCAGTCACCCTGCCTCACTTTGGGAGGCCCTTCAACATTGCCAGTATATCAGGTACGGTCATGGAGCCTCATGTAGGCAGTCTGCACCGCTTAGTGCTCTGCTCATATACTAAACACTGTGTGCCGCATCTTGAGGGGTGCCTTTGCCCTCATCTGCTCTCGCAACAATGCTGAGGAAATGTGTGCTTCAGATGGAACATTAGGCTCCGGATACAATTTAAAGGAGTAGAATGATGTTGAAACCCCACATTGAATAAGGGAAAAAAGGGTTTGGCAGGTGGTGAGATTGTGTTAGTTGGAGGTGCAGTGTGGCACAGGGCTAAGCAGGATCTCCTCATTAGCAATGGGAGGGAACTGTTACATATCTCAGAAGCGGGGCACGGGTATTGCTGAATAATGGAATCAGACAAGGAGCCCTTCGAGCGCATCGCCAGACCATCACATTTGATGAGTGAGTTTCAGGGAGATAGGAGATTGTTAAAGTTAAGTGGTGAAAAAACATAGAACTGAAATGACTGATTGAACATACATTTTCAGGAAAAAGCTGTTAAGGTATAATTATGTTTTAATATAAGCAATACGCACTGGTTCGGGACAGCTCGGGCCCATGTTTGCTCTGGCCTTAACATTGGGCCTTGGTGCCATTACCAGTTGGTGAAGGTCCCCTGAACGTGTGCCTATTGCTATTAGCACCTCAGGTTTTAAATCTGTAAACCCCAGGTCCTAATAGCAAAGTATCTTGTTTGATTGAATGGGACCTGCTCACAGCATCCCGTTCATTCAAACAAAATACTTACCCATGATGGCCACCATGGATCTGGAAGGCGTGGCTCCATACGGAGTCCCTCTTCCATTTCCATGGCGGACAGCAGGGACTTTGGGACAGCAGCAGTGGGGAGGGGGCAGGCACACACACATGAATCAGTAACTGGGGCTGGGGGGTGGGAAAGGTGTCAGGGTGCGGAAAGCAGGAAAGCAGCCATATTGATGCTAGGAACGTGGACTATGGTCGTGGGATTCAGCTTGACATCCGAGATACCCGATTGGTTTCATCTGCCGCCCTGGGTGATACTATATGCATAACATAATGTGACTCACTGTATTGCTTAGAGTTAACATTGCATTTCCAATGTTCTTTTGCAGATTCATGTTCAGAGCCTCCCACCATTCTGAAGGGTAGAATTCCTGCATATCAGGGGCCAGATTACAGAAACGTTGCACCGCGACACTCGCAGTTTGGCATCGAAAAAGCACCAGGGAAAAATGCCCTTGTGCCAAAAAGATACATTTTTGATGCATTTTGATGCAGTGTTTTAAAAAATAGCGCACACTTTGCCCTTGTGCTAATACCATGCAACTTTGCACTTGCACCGGTGCAAAGTTTCTGTAATCTGGCCCCAGGTGTTGTAGATGCTACAGCGCTGACTCTCATAGTGTAGGAACGAGCTCTGGGTCCCCAAACTAATTGCTCACCCTAGAAGCTCTGGCAGTGTTTATGCAGCAACGTGTAACAATTTCATTCCATTCAAAATATTTTCCAAGCTCGCCGTGAGATGAGCAGTTTTTTTTTTATCTGGCAAAACGAGGGCCTTCCAGCTGGGATAAAGTCCTTTAGAAATCTCATCATGAAATATTAAAACTCCGAATTCTCTGCAGGGCGAAAATGGCTTTGTCTTTTTTTGCCTATTTCCCAGTAGGTTGCACATTCTCTGCATCGATGGCTTCTGACACATTCAGTATAATTCACACAGTCCGTTAAGTGGAGAGAAAGAAAATGTTTTCGAATCGTTGCAAATCATATTCCTGGCTTACTGTTCTCTTCACTACAAATATTCCGCAACAAGCGTGAGATCAGTAAGCAGAAAGCTCTGTTTTCTGGCACGGGACGCCAGAGGCGGTAGGCTGGCTTCTCTTCCTCGCGCTTAAACTTTGCCCCAGTGGGAGATGGACGTTTCCAAAAGAAACTCAGTCCTGAAACGTACAGCAACCTCTGGGGAGTAGGAGTGCGGCAATAACAATTTATACATAACAGGCAGAAATGAGCATCGCTTTTATTCCTGCAAACGTGAAACGGGCTGCATAAGTGGAGCACAAGGGCTGTTCTCAAGCCGGTTTGATATCTGTCTTGGCAGCAGAAGAGCAGGCGCCTTACGCTCAGTCACAACCCTTCCACCGCCGATCCCCTGCTCATATCACAAAACATGCAGAGCATCAGGTTTGGACAAGTTGCTAACATGCAGTTCAGAACATCATCGGGTTCTCAGCAGTCCGATTAGTTCAGTCCTAATTGAAAACAAAGCTTCAAGATGACATTTTGAATACAATGATGGTTATCTTTTAGGAATTGTGGTCTTGATTGTCGGTGTCATATACAATTTCCACATCACATTATGGCCCTAGGCCTTCAGGTCTACGTATAGTAGCCATATTAGGCTTCCCATGAGTATTTGCTGCACATTAAAATGTGAAATTCCAATGTGAAAATCAATACAATTATATCACTTAATGCTAGATAATGCTGGATTCAAAATATGACCCAATTGAAAGAGATGCTCAGGGCCTGATTAACAGAAGCATTTTATAATGGTGCAATTCGATTGGGAATCAGGCCCTTAGTCTCTACATGAGATGTACACTCAAGGCGGGAACTAACAACCCATAACCCTCGGGTTGAGGACGGAAGGCTAAAGCTCATTTGAAAACTCAAAAGGATCTAGACGCATTTGGATCTATGTGGGGAATCTAAGAGAGTGTTGGCCTGATCACGAGTTTGGCGGTATACCTGCTGGGATATCACCAAACTTTACTTGTGTTAGCACACACCCGTCCAGCAGTATTACCGCCGGATCCCGGATTGGGCGCTAACTGTTAGTCCCCATTCCCATTGGGTTCATTGGACCTCATGGGGAATTTTTGGCACAATTACCACTCTGAGCTGGGGCTAAACACGCCAGACTCGAGATTGGCCAGACCCTTAAATGCATCTGTGAACACTGTTACCGCCACATTTAAGTGCTACTGCCCAACTCGTGATCAGGCCCTGTGCCTTGGAAACACATGTAAGGATGAACACTTATTTTTCTATTCTGCTCCATATGCCTTCTCTTCTCCCATTCCCTCTTAAATGCTGTGGGTTTACCTGGGTTATGATTCATGTTCTATTTGTCTTCAGTCCAGTGATCCAAGATCTGGGCCCCTGGATGCCAAATTCCTAGCAAAGGATCGTGCCAGAAAGATGTTGAGATATAGAAACAGATACATGTAGCAAAACATAGAATGAATCAGAGAGGTAGAGAAAGAGCACAGAGTGTGACACAATGGGAGATAGAAAGAGAGAGAGAGAGAGA
The DNA here is from genome assembly GCF_040938575.1 of Ambystoma mexicanum. Taxonomy (NCBI): domain Eukaryota; kingdom Metazoa; phylum Chordata; class Amphibia; order Caudata; family Ambystomatidae; genus Ambystoma; species Ambystoma mexicanum. The sequence continues at coordinate 521,980,589 of NC_090934.1, forward strand.
GTAAGAGACCAAGCATGCTACACTGACATATGTTGGGTACTGTTAGTTTGGTATATTTCACATATGTTAATTGCCAGTGGAGTAACTTTGCTGAAAATGCTGGGGGGGGGGGGACATGACATCTGAAGAAAAGGTGCCCCAGCCAAATGAATGGGGACAAAATGGTGTGCCATGAAAGTTGGGGGGGCAAACACCCCTGTCCCCCCTAAAATTACGCCCATGTTAATTGCTTGTATTCTGTGTGGGGTCAGAACTACTTGCAGGCCCACTGTCAAATTCGATATTTATGTTTTCTACCCTATGTAGGAGAACTGACATGTCTGCCCTGGTGTAATGATGTGACTACTGCTCTGCAAGAGTACATAAATAGGTGGTGTTTTATTGAATGGCATTTTGCTGAACTATTTCCCCTCCAAATTGTATACAACTTTATTTTCATACAGCAAATCTATATATGTGCTAAGTTTGGATATGGTCTATAAAGGGGTTTTGGGGTACAAGGGATGGGGTGCAAGGGTTCTCCCCTGCTTTTTGCAGTAAAATAAGGTGAAAAAAATCAGCTTCTTTTATTTTATTGTTAATTTATAACTCAATATAAATAGTTAAAAAAATAGTTTGAAAAAGTGCCATTCAGCAAAAACAAATTGAGGAAACCTAATAGAGCCACCCACTCAGCTAGGCGCAACTACTACCCCATCAGTGATCCCAGTCAAAAAGGTGATGCAGGCACAGCCCATCATGAATACATCTGTCAAATAATTTGGTAATGTGGGCTGAGGGCAGGCTGCATATTCAGGAGATGTGTGAGCTGATAACAGTAGCAACACAAACAGCTATAGTACACTGGATCCAAAATAAAATAATTTATAATCCAGGTTCTATAAAAAGATAAACTTTACAACAATCAATGGAAACGAACTGATTGAAGCACTACAAGGGCACATATGCAAAGGAAACACAGAGAATGCAGAACTGTGATGTACAAGGGCACTCTGAGGTTTTTAGCAGGTATGTTTAGGCAAGAAACAAAGCATCAATGTCAATTGTTCCAGGATATGCCTTTGGAAGGGACATTAAAATCACTATGGTCCTTTAAAATGGACCAGGAAGAAAGAGCTACTTCAAAATAGCCTTGGTATTGACTTTGAGATATTGACAGAGTTGGGCTGGGCTCCTAGTCACATTTCTGTAGTTGAGCTGAAGTCAAGACGTTTGGAGTCATGTTCTCCCACATTCGAGCCAGAGTTGTAACAGTTTGAAGTGCAGTGTGGGGGTTGAGTCAGCACTCATCACGGTCGAGGTGATGGCTTCCAAAGGTTCAGGACAGCAGTGCAGTCGGCAGTAAGAAGTAGCTTCTTTTGGGTCAAGTCAGCGTTTGAGACAGGCGAGTCAATTGTTTCTCGCAGGTCAAGTTGGTGTGTAAATCAGTTGCCTCCGTGTGAGTCTGTTGCCTCTGTGGCATCCAGCCAAATATTGGGTGGATTGATGCGGGCTGCAGCAATGGGTCAAACTGGTATCTGGATGTAACATGTAGCAAGTGGTTAAAAGTTTTGTGAAATGACAAAAGCAGCACCACAAGTCATGTAGTGGCTCAAAGTGCATCAAGCATGTTAGAGCCAACTCAAAGAGATCTCGCAAAAATGAAACAGGAGTTACGCTGCTTCTGGACTAGGATGAGTCCTTCTGCTTTCCACCTCAACCCCATGACGTTAGCTGTCACCAACCAGGACTCCATAACCTCCAGTGAGTACCTGTTCTAGTGCAAAAACCAGCAGAGAGGACATATTCCACAGCAGATCACCCATACTGTTCTCTGAGGATGGTTAGGGAACAGAGTGTTCCTCTGCCTTTGGTCTTCCCCTGTCTGGCACAGTGCTTTGGAATAGGCTGCACTCCAACTGAGGTCCAGTGAATCGTTTTTCTTATCTTGAGAGTCTAAAGGGGGATCCAATAAGGATGGGGTTACCCTCCTTATGTAGGCACAATGTCACAGGGGATTAGTTCCAAGAAAACCTGCCATAATTGGTCAAATCCAGGCTGAAGTAGCATGTGTCCTTTACCTTCTGACATTATACCAATTGTGTGGAAAATGGAGGTGACACAGAAAAGTACATAACCTTAGTAGAAATCAAGATGGTGGAACGTCTCTCTCTGCCTTACTCTCCCTGTCTACCTAACTCTCCCCTTCACATCTATGATGATTTCAAGGGGAGCCCAGTGTTCTGTACCCTAGTTTGAATGTAGTTATTGTATGTGAGGGCTGCCTTTGAAGCACTGGTTCTTAAGGAACCTCACATGGTGGTGTTGCCCTTCCTGCAGAAGATCAAAGTAATAGCTTTCTGACATTTGCCCACATGGCAGTTGTGGAAACATCCAGGCTAGATGTCTAATGGACATCCCTTCTGTCAAATCTGAATCCCTGCTCAACAAGCTAACACTGTACAATATCAGATTGCTGTGGAGATGTAATTGTGTAACCTTAGAAGCCACCATGCCACAGCTAGCATGGCTTGTATTTAACGACTGAAATGCCAACAGTCTCGCTGAAGATAACAGACAAAGCCACCTTTCCCTTATATTTTCTATTTTTTTTGTAATTGTTTGCCATTTAATGAGCACTTCCAAGCTCTATACATAAAAAGTGGCAGTGCAATAAAATGCCGGATTGATTTAGTTACAAAACATTTTCAGGGAAGAAATTAGGACTGAAGAAGATAGTTCCTTAGATAAGTATGGAAAGAAGTGTAAGAAGTACTAAAATAGAGGCAGAGAGAGTTCCAGTGATAAGGAGCTAGAAGACAATCGGAATTGGGCACAAGGAGGTCGAGGGACAGATAGTAAAAACAGGATTGAGAATGAAGGGAATGAGTCAGTGCGTGGAAAGAGACCAACAATGACAAATAACTGGGAACAAGACCATAGAGGAATTTAATTCCACCACTGTGATTGTAGACAGTGGCATGAGTTAAGAAAAACTCCCACACCTATCTTGAAGTGGGTGCTGTGTATTTTCTGGTTAAAATACAATGACAGCAGTGACAGATGAATCACCAGAGGTGTGGACCGGGCTCATCTTTGGAGACATACTGTCATCACTTGTCTCTGCAGGAACGTTGTCATGACAGTGAGGGAGCATACGCCACTTGAGGAGAGTTAGTCATGAATATGCACTGCGGGGCAGTGGTGGAGTTCTGACAGTCCTTAAGAGGGAGCTCCAGGCTGAACATTCTACAATAGCATTTGTTATTTTCTATTTTTGTTATGTATTCGTGTTTGTGCATGCTGTAACAATTGTTTAGGACGAACGGCAATACAAATTAATTAGTTGCAAGCACACAATAAAAAACAATATTCTTCCTCACAGAAGAAACATGTTATTGGTTTTAATCGTAGTACAAATATTTCCAAGGACTCAGAGCCTGATTATGAGCTACATTTAACATTAAAACATGTCCTTCTGTTACGATCCAACACTTTTTATATGCTCTATCTTTATAAATCTAGTCACATAATATGGAGCAAGTAAGAGAATTGTTGTTCCATCATGCAATTAAACGTTACCTATTTTACATCGAGCTTAGAATCGGGCCAAAATGGTGTAAATTCGTGAGAAAAAGAAGCTATTAATACATTAAATTATGTCTTCATTGTAACATTTTAAACTACCTCTTATTACAATTTTGCAAAGTTAATTTTTAATGATCACTGCCAATATACAGTGTAGAAAAAAATAAGCAAAACTTATTATCAAACCTTACAATATACATGTTAGCTGTTTTCTGGTAGAAGGTTGTTCAACCAGCTCCTTGATTCCCTAGGGTTTTATGTGCTCTATAAATGCACACATAAATACATAATGCCACCATGCAATGCATACAGCTATCCTTTCTGGTACACCAGAAGCACCTGAACAACTGTACTCCATAACCCTAATGAAGGCTGAGCCGAATTGCTCTGGAGTGTCCAGATGAAACTTAAGTTGGCTTCTGGTTGCAATGGATCCACATTAACCCACAGTATGCTGTTTTTGTCTGAACATTGTGTGGTTATGGGTTCACTGTTGGTGTCGTTTGATAGTACGAATTATTGTTTCATATGAATTACTAGTTGAGATTAAAGACCAGAATAGTTCTACTTTCATTTGACTAACAATGCGTTGATTGCTTGTGAAACGTGTTGGATTATTATGCGTAAAATACAATGTTGTCTTAAATAATTTAGGGTTTGCTCAGCGTATTTTAATTTTCATGCTGACCCTTTGTTGTTTCTATCATTCCAATTTCTGGTACACTCGCATAAAATACTGAATTTAGATGGGAGAAAGGAACACATATCAGCAATGATGTTACTAAATGCCCCACATGCAACCAATATTGAAAAGACCACAGATCTACATAGCTGATAAATATTCCTGTGATAAAAGCACTGTGTGATTGAATCACTAAGTTCATAATGCACACTGTGAACTATATACACTCACATAAACAAACTCTGAATTTGGCGATGAGAATAAAATGGCTACATCATCTTTCACTCCTTTGAGGTATTTGGGCCCATCTGAACCTGAATCTTAGAAGAGTATAGCGTGTGAGGGGTAGCTAGTGCACACACATCTTTGAAAGTTATTTCGATAAACTAATTGTGATTACACATGGTGTCATACTTTCAAAGTGCAACTGATGAGCACGAACAATGCAGTTGTTAGCATCTTCATATGTTCAGAGGTGTATTTTCCACGCAGAGCTCTGCTCCAGAAAGGAGGCTCAGATCTCACCATCAGCTCAGGATTGTGCTATCTTTCGCCCAGCAACAGCTAAATCAGAGTGATTTGGCTCCAATAGAGAGAGAAAGAGTGCCGGGCAGTTCGGTGTGTTCCAAAAACTGGGTGAGTTGGCATAGCCATTATGTTTATTCTGATAATTTCATATATTTGAAGAGAGGTTGCACCTTGCAGGGTCCATTGACAAGTGAACACCTGTATTCTGTTAATTCACATTAAGGGCCATTATGCACAGCCAATGATAGAGAACCATTTGTTCATTTGTGACCAGTATCTCCTCCCTTCTGGAGAAGGGAGACGTCTGTCCACCTTAACATTAGAAAGAAATAGCCCCATGTTTATTGCAGGCACCCAAGAGAGGGGCTAACAGAGACTATCACTGGAAGGACACAATCTTCTGCCAGAGAAATTAATTTAGGCCCTACGGCTTGTCTTGCTGTCTCCTCCCTTGGTAATTGTCTAAATGGGATAAAGTATATGTTTGAGGGGATATGCCCTTCCCATTCCTCATAGTTTACAATTCAAAGGCGTGCCAATCAGTCCTACCTTATAGGCTGCATAGGACAACACCGGCTTCTTTTACTTTCAGTGACCAGCCCGTTTAAAGCTCTCAATAAAATGTGCACGTGGCTGGACTCTCTTCCTTATTCACTAAGCTACCCCACTTGTTGCTCTGACATGGATTTGCATGAAGCTGCACATTTCTCAGGCTTGGGGGAAGATCTCCCCCATAGAGCAGAGTCCCTTCAAGCAATAACACTCTATTTCTAACATTGGGGACCATTACAAGGCTGCCAGTCCGGAAATAAAGGTGCAGGTAGCAATGTACCAGGACCCTTTCTGGACCAGCAGACTACAACTGTGCCTACCGGTGCCGTTGGGCATGGCAGGTTTGACCAGCCGGTGCAATGGCCCTGGTAGGCACAGTTGCCATAGTAGCACCAGCACCATTACTAACCGTGCCAGTGCTTCTGAGTCCCCATTCCTATGGACTCCTTTGGGACTCCATGTGAATGGGGACTGACATTTTCATCCGCTTGATATCACAAGCCGCCAGGACTTGTAATGTCCCGGTGGCACCGGGATCTCAGGCGGCACCAGACTTGGAATGAGCCCCATTGTCTTATGTGTCCCTTGTTTGTTGGGCATGACTTAAATAATGTGAAACAGTTGCTGTTAGTTACTTTGTTGATAAGTTCTACAATTGTTATAGTTCCCTGTTGGTTTAATATTGGCTTCAAAGACCAACCATGTAATTGGGTTAGTGTATTCATTAAGAAAGGCAACTATTAACTATCTCTACTCCCCACTTAACCTGGCACCTCCTTCAGGCTTGCATACAGTTTGTTTAGTTAATTGTGGGCTTGGCTGGGTTGATGCAGGTGGGTGATGCCTATCAGTAGTTCTAAAGATGTTCTGTGTGTTTTCAGGTAGCTGTGTAGCTAAAAGACGAGGTGCAGTCAGTCTCATTGTTCTACAGGGAACATAACTCAAAACACATCTACTCAGGCTTAGATTCGCAAGAACAAGCATGGATGCAGTTCCCAAAACCTACCTAGAGATGTAAACCGATCTATTGTTCCCATACGGAACAGCACTTAAATTGCTTGAAACAAATATAATAGAATACATAAATTCACAAGCATCACCTCGACCAGGCTTTGGGCATAGAAAGGCCTAATGCTGTGTCCACCATGGACACAAAGGTGTTACTTGCCCTAAGGGTTACCAGTGGTCTGGTCAGAATGGGGTCATCTTACTGCAAGTGATATGTTCAAGGATAATCTTAATGTCTTGCCACTGTCTGCGGTACTAACCTTGTTCTTTCTCCTCTGGCTCTCCTCCTGTGCTAAAATGGTAATGATACCCTTGTCTGTCTTCATCGTGGTCTCTTTCTTCCAGGGCTCTCCACAGCCTCCTTTCGCTGTGTTATTTGCAGTTCCCTTTAATGTTTCGCTTTTCAAGGGTGCCGTCCCTGCTTGTGGGTGAACCCACTGTGCATGCTTTATTTGTGGCGGTAGATGGAGCTTTCTTCTTCTCCTCTCAGACAACTTTTATTTGCATTCCCATGCATTTTCTTTTTTAATGGGTCCACCTGGAGTCCATTCGCACTCACCTTGTCACCACCTGTCTGCTTTGTGGGTAAACATTGTCTGCTAAAAGGCACAATGCAATGAAATGGCTACTTTAAATTGACTCAGTATCTTCCAATTTGGGCATAGAGTGTTGCTTTTGGGGGACTGGCTTGGGGTAATTGTGCACTAGTGGGTTCTTGTTCACCGGACACTGATAGCATTGTAATTGAGGAAAAGGACATGGTGTAACACCCTACTTTATTATGTGGTTGACGGTTTCAGGCACTCATGATGTCTTCTGTCAAATGTATCCCTAACATACAATATTCAGAAGTGATGTTCGTTGTCTTTTCACATGTGCAACAACACTTCCTCCATGTACCTATGCAAATAATGCACCAGAAATACACGTGTCAAATTAATGTGATCATCCAACTGATGTTGCACACTCCCTTTCACAAGTAGCAAAGGAATACATGCATAAAATCAAGAAAATGAGCACGTATTACATCATGTTTATGAAAATCCTCCACAAGAGAAACAGAGGAGGTTACACTTCCACTTCTTTCCACTATCTCAGTGGCAGAAGAGGGAGGTCTTCAGGGCTTATCTACAACAGTCGAGTTTAGATCACACAAGGTGCAGTTGAAAAGCAGGATATTACAAATTCCAACTTTCTATATCTGCCACTCTCTTCTTCTGAAACGTCAGAGAGCAATGATGACAAAAACCTTGATGATGATCCTGAAAAAAATGTGATTCACAAGAGTCCAGATAGGAAGATGTGTTGCGTGTGGAGAGGTTGTAATAGTAGCCTGCAACACCTCTTCACAACCATCTATACACATGTCTCTTTGGAGAAAAGTCATCCTGTCATAAATCAGAAAGTGCAATGCATAATTAAGTTGCATACCACTCCAAAGACTAAAAACTGCATTATGCCCACATGAACAAAAGTGAAGATTGTGCTAGTGCTTCACCTAGAACAAACAGCAACCAAATCTGTTAACTTGAAAACATCATGCATGCTGAAGAAAGGCATTGCGTTTCATGGCTATTACATCTATTCAATCCCATATTCAGCAGCACCACCATGCTTATTACTGGGCTTGTGGTAGTGGACTTGTAGTTAGTGTTTAGTTGCTCAAACCATAGGAAGAACCCTTTTTGGGCAGGTTATAACTTAGCCCACCTGGATGGATCCTCACAAAACTTTGCAAAAAAAGTATATGGCCCAGTCGGATTGATTCTGTAAAGTTTAGTGGGGTTTTGTCCATGGAGGGGGGGGGAATTATAGGGGATCCCGAAATGTGTGTGTTTTCCTGAGCCGTAATAGAAAAAATGTTGCTCACATCTACAGCCCAATCTGCTGTATGGATTTTCACAAAATTTGCTCCAGGACTGGCAGCTTGGTCCCAAAAGTGTGCTTTTGTCAATTGGGTTTAAATACATCCTGTTGATCTTTATACAACGCCAAAAAAGTCGGTGAAAAAATTAATGATATCTGGATTTGGACACAGACTAACTTCCCTATTCGGTCCATGGACAGGCCTCCGATTCGCCCAGAGGACAATGTGATGTCTCCGCTCTTTGGACTCACCCGCTGATTGGATGGTGAAAAGCATGAGATGCATCATATTTTCTGAAACTTCCACCATGTTATATCTGCGGATAATCACAGCTGGCAGCAGACATCGCAGTGGGGAAAATGTTTGGAACAGGGTGGGGGGAGTGGAAAAAAGATGATATGGAGCTATTTTTATAGATGGAAAAGGTGTGGGCTGGGGTTGTGGTAGTCTGCGGACACTGTCATAGTCCGCAGACACTGCGGTAGTCTGCAGATAGCACCATGAACGCACAGCTTAGGAAACACAGTTGGAGTTATTTGGTGGCTAAGAGAGGGTTTGGAAAGGGTACGGCAGTGGAATAAAGATGATATGAAGCTCTTTCTATAAGTGGAAAAAAGTGTTTGCAGATGCTGCCAAGTATGCGGTTGTTTTCAGTATCCGTGTACTTAGTGTGCATTGAAGGGGGTTCTGGGCGAGTTTGGTTGTTTCAATATGTATTGTATGTATGTATTATATAGTTTCATTATAGTGTGGTGGTTGTGGCCAGTGGCCAGTTTTTTGGGGGCCTGGCCTTATGCCAAGAATCCACCCACTGGCCACACACTATAGTAATATGTGTACATCAATTGGAGGTACTCTAGGGGAAGCATACAGTAATTTTAATATGGTGGCATAATACAATTGAAGTGCAGTACAATTGATGGTACTTCTTATTGAATTTGTATGTGTTTCGTTGTAAATATAACAAATGGGATTACATCTCGAAGGGTTACTTAGTTGCAGATGGTGATGAAGGCGACATCTCTGGTTCTTTCTCTGTGAAATAAACACATTATAATATGTTAAGTAGGATCGTTTAAAATGTTTAATTGCATACAATGCAATGGGAGAAAACAATCCATACAGGATTAGAAAAAAAGAAACTACTACATTTATGTGAGTGCAAGTTTGATAGTATGTTTGTTTGAAGTGTGTTATACTTAAGGGAATGAGTAAAGTGCTTAGATACCTGTAAGTATATTTAATGTTAGAAGAAGTGTTGGAGTAAGAAGAATTGTGATGGCATATTTGAAGTGTAGTGCAATGAAGGGTGTTTTAAAATAGTTGGGTACCTGTTGGCAGATTCTAACTATTTTGACTTTTAAAAGTAGCAGTGTAGTATTATGGATGTTGTTAGATGATACCATTTGGCGTATTCTAACTGTTGGTAGTGCTACTGTTCAGTGACTAAATTTGGGTTTAGGAATATTAAGTAGCCATTTGTTAGGTTTGTTGGTAATCTTAGTTTTAGAATAACAGAAGCATTGTTACATGCATACCAACCAATTATTTTGTTTAACATATGCAGTATAGAGACTTGCAGTGGTTGTGGCACCAGTGTGGTAGATTATTTCTACGGTTGTGAAGGTTTCCATGGTAAGAGATACTTTGCCGTTTGTGAACATAGTAAGCTTACAGTTGTTTTTGGTACCATTTGCATTGTACCTTAAACACATTAGTTTTAGATATCGGCTATGTGAGTGTATTTGTGTAAGTGATTTCAACCCTGCACTTCACCTAAGACAATGATCACCAATGGGGTGATGTTACAATCAACAATCTCTTTAATCAGAAGGAGTATGGATAGGAAAAATAATGCAGCATAGAATAAAACTTTGTGTGGGTTCACTCAAATGCAATGTCACTATTTCCCCCTGCACACTACTCAATCCCCCAATATGCAAGATAAAGAGATGGAAGGATAGAAATCAGGTTTCAGGAATACAAACTCAACAAATACAGTATTGATCCCAATATCCCCAGCAAACTCAGAGAGAAACAGGAATGATTGCAAACGGGTCAAATGCTTTTGAATGTGGCTTTGAATGAATGGTTAAAAACACTAAAAAATTGATTTAATTCACTAAATTGGATTCAAAACTAGTGGGTGCTGCTTTGTATAGTTTCAGATAAACACTAGCAATGATTATTGAGTCACTAGCAGATTCAACACTTAATTTGGATGCAAAGAATAGCTGTTTTACACGTGATGAAATTGAGCCAAACTAAAAATTTGCGGCAAACTTGTCCACATGCAAGAAGCGCAATTGTGGAAAATCTATAAGCATTTGGGGTGCAGATTTGGATTCGTTGGAAAGCCGAGGATGTTAGTTTCAATTCGACACTTAAATTTCATTTCTAGCATGCACGGTACGGAAGTTACAAAAGTTTTAGTAGAGGTCGGTTTTTCTCAGAAAGAGTCAAAATTTGTAAAACAAGGTTGCGCTTTTTTAAAATTACAAGCAAGTTTCTTATACTAGGGAGTCTATGAAGCCACAAGCTACACGACAGCACAGCCACCAACCCAGTAACGTCTCTGGATTGTTTCTACCTGCCGAGACGCGTGTCTTTCTTTTACCATTACCAAAGAATTATAGGAATGAGTGAAAGATTCAGGAAAGACAAAAGATTTTCTACAGTGCAGTTCTGGATATGATAGAAGGGTTTGGATAGGCTTACCTAAGGATAAGATACTGGCTAGGGACAATTCTATGCTATACATACTCACTACTATGGTTTGGAATGGGCCTGTCAGGGATCTGGTCAAAGATTTCTGGACTGGAATTCTGCTAGACCAAAGGACGGCATTCAGGCGCTCGGCTGCTGCACTCAGCACAGTACTCTGGACACTGCAGAGCACTCTGGACTGGATCTGATGGGTTGGTTCTGGGTTGAAGCTATCTGGTTACAGCTCTGCCCTACTGGTTTTTATCTCTGGATTCTAGCAAGAATTCTTATCAAGAAAGCAGAAACAGCACAGCCAGGCTGTTCTTTTTGCTTTGTTTCCCCTTGAAGGTCTGGGGTAAAATCGGGTTTTAGGATTCTAAAAGGCCAAGCTGAGAAGGGTTCAGCTTTGGAAATGGGCCTTTCTGCTTTCAAAGTTCTGGAATCTTGGATATGGATTTATCTTGCAAAGTGCTAGGCCAGCAATCAGTTGATGGGTGGATGTGTGTGTCTATCTAGGTCCTAAGCTGTCTCTATTTATGTATTTCCCAAAGGGGTTGGTAGGCCGAATTATACTAGGCACACCCTCTAGGAATTTTATTGGTTAAGGTCTGTCCTCTCGCCTGATTTGAGAAGACAATCTAGTGTCAAGATGATGCTGTATTTTACAATCCAGGGAGAACCTCCCCTTTGTTTCTGCACAGTAAATCTATTTTTCATATAAAGCATATTTACAGTATTACCAACATGCTACCAATAACATATTTACTTCATATATTTAATGGATCAAGTATTCATCCGAGTCCCAAGCTTCGTTTCAGATTTGACAGTTTTTTGCACTTTTGTTTGGATACCCAATATCAGATTTGTCCACATTTTTATACATACATGCACATGCATCTGGGCATAATCCTGTGAAGTTTCATATTTCTAGCATCATCACAATTGCTACAAAATCGCCATTTCTGTAGTCATGTCTCTGAACATAGCACAAAGTTCTGAGTAGTTTTGAAATGTGACCTGGATTTTCCGGTTAACAACACTTTATTTTACAGATTTTTATAATTTTGCACAATTCTCTGTGAATCTTTTTCAAAAAGGATACTTTCTTGGGGTTTAAGGATACACATATCAGTCTGGCCTTATACCTGAGACACTGTATGCGTGTGTTAGGGTTATTTGTGACTGTTCTATGACGGGCAAGCATTTGTAAACACAACTGGTCTGAGCTGTTTAAGTAAATGTTTTCAACAATTGGTGATAATTGGAAGAGAAGAATAATTGCTGCATTTGCATAACAATGTACACTTGTGTTGATACATTTAAATGGACCAGAGAGTTGTGTTTCTGGGTTATTTGATGGGCCTGCACTTGTTTTTTTTAGAATAATGATTTGTCTTTTTGTCTACTGGAGTAGCAGTTGTTTTTTTGTTTCTTTGGTGGTATTGCAGGGGGAATATCTTATAGGTTCGGTTTGAATTACTTTTCTTTTTAAAGGATTAGTTTTTTTTAGATACAAGGTGCATACCTAGATAGGGGGTGTACAGTCTACGTAGCTTGGTGTATTCTAGGTTGCAAGGAATGTCACTGTTGACTTTGTTTGCATCAAAGTTGACTAGGAATAAACATTGAAGTGTACGTAGATGTGAAAGTGCTATGTAACTCATACCTTTCTTAAAGACTATTAGACCTTGAGATTTGTGAATAGTGACAGCATATGCAAGAGACAGAGATAATTATCCTCTGAGTATGTACATGTCTTTGAAAAGAAAGAATCATGCTATTGTTGAGCCTATATTTTTAACTGCTCTAAGTATGTCAAAGTGGATATTGACAAACTGAAAGTTGTTGTCATGTGGATATGTTTGGAAGCCAGCAACTGTGCCATTTTCTCCATTGACTAAACCTTGTTCTACGTCAAGGTGACGTTTTAGAATTACTCCGCAATTTAGACACAACATTACCATTTTCTCCAAACCAGCTGTGTTGGAGATAGATTTTTCTATACTACTTATTCATCATGTTGCTTGCTGACACATAGGGAGTGTCATGCCATGCACTTCCAGTTTATCTGTGGAGCCGATATGCCCTATGGGTTGCATTTATTTTTGTAACATGTTTTCATTGAATTGACTGCAGCTTTCTAGGGTTGGCATTAAGGACGTACATTTTACAATTTGTTGAGTTAATTGTTCCGTTACTTCAGGAGTAGATGTGTTTCAGCTATACATCTCATGGATTAGTCTACCATTTAATCTGGATTTTGCATCTTTAGTAAGCAGACCAGTTCTAATTCTTTTAAAATGTTGTATAGGTAAGGTCTTCAGAATGACGCATGTTTTAGTTAGTTCTCTGTACTGAAAATGTTGCCAGAGATTTACATCTCCTATGCTGCTGAGTGTTTTGTGTTTGTATACTATTTTGAAAATAGGTTGACCTTTTACTGGTGTTAACTGTAGAAGGTCTCTGAAAACAATAATGACTTTTCCTCCAAACAGTTGTTTGTAGTAGGTTTTTAGGACTTCTTGCCTTCTCAGTTGAATTAAAGCCAACATGAGGTTGGAAACCATGCTTAATTCATCTTTTAGGAGCAATTTCATTTCTTTCAGAATTCTGCATAATTCAGTAGCACATCTGGCTGATAATGTGTACTATTCTAATTTGCTTTTGTGTTCTATTGTAAGGAGCAGTAGTCGGTGTAAAGTTACACCTCCTATGTTGTAGGCAGCTAAACCTATGGGGGCTGTTACAACAGACAAAAGGTTGTTTTTTAAGTTTTGTATACATTTGATGATTATTTTAATTAAGAATTATTTTCCAGAACCAGCTTCACCACTTACCTACAGGAGCGGAGGTTTATAATGTTTACGCTACAACTTTTAGTTTCATGTTTAAAACCATGTCTACTTTCTTCAGTGACTTCTAGATAAATGGTGAGTTGATATGTGGTGTTTTCTACTTCAGTCATGGCTATTTCTGCTTCATTTACAATGAGTGGTTCTCCAAGAGTTTCTTGGCTTCCTGTCTTTATCTAGTTGAGCTTCATCTTCTACCTATAGTTGGTGTTCATTTGCCTACCTTTCTTTGTATTGCTTGAAATTGACATTTGTTATACTGCTTTCTTTTGAATTGAATGCAGCTTCAAATGAGGCATGGTTACCTAATACTTCTTCATTTCTCCATGATTGAAAAGGTTGCAGTAGGGCCATGTAATAAAGTTCTCTATGTTGCAGAGATTTAAATGATAATTGTAAACGATTAATTAGACTGGGTTTGGTAAATTTGACTAGACTTCCTTCAGAAGCTGCAACTACATATTTGCCAGTTGTCTTATTTGGTGTAGGAGTAGTTTTGGACTATGTGGTACAGGTACATGTTTTCCAAAGCAGGACTTCTGTTTGTGTAGTATGTGTCTGCTAAATGTTATTTTTTTTAAATATCTTGGCTGGATCATTTATGGCTATTGTTTCTATCTCTTGGTAGGAGTCAATATTATTTTGCCAGGGTGAAGGTGTACCAAGTTTTAGCCAGGCAATGTGTTCAGATTTGCCATATACGGCTATACCTGTTAAATGGTCTGCAGCTTCATAGTACCCACATTCTCTATGGAAGAGCATTTTTATACCAAAGCTGTACAATTTCTGGGGCAGTGTTGTTTCAGATGATATGTCATCCCAAAGGTATTCTAGCTCTGTTTTCTCAGCATTGGTGAGATAGGCTGTGACATATCTTGCAAAAGAGTGGATTTGTCTGCAACATATTGTATGTCTATATTTACATTCCACAAGAGGGCAATTATTGCATTGTAATCATTGATGTACTTTGATGCTTCGTCCGTTCAATATTGCATGTGTTTTTGGGCGATTTGCCTTTTACACTGTGTGTAACAGAGGACATCAAGCTATTCACTTGCTATTCACTTGTCCTTTTTCCATAACTGGTCTAGGAGAGCGAAAGTGGCATTTGGTATAAAATGTACCTTTGTGTTTATAACTCTGTCAGCAGTATTTGCCATACCTTTGTTTTTGGAAGCGTAAGATGTGCATACGTAGGTCACTGTCTGTGCTTTCAGAATAGATGTTGCAGGTAATGTATTTTTCAATAAACTCGAAAACAGTGGAATCACTATCATGGCCAATTTTGGCAGGATCTTTAATCCACGAAAGCATGTGGGTGTGTGGTACTGCTCTGGATCGATATTCATTTCTCCAAAGGAATTGTTCAATTTCTGCAAGTGGAGGGGTAGTTTTATTGCAGATGAAGTGCAGCATGGCAATAAAGCGATGGTAAATGTACTTTGATGCATTCACAGGGTCAAGAGAACAGAGTTCTCCTGGTGTTTTTATGTCAATTCATTCTTTATTTTGGTTTGCTATGCTTAAGAAGTTGTGCAAGTCGTCCCATGAATATTCTGCACAAAATAAAATAACACACTGAAGTGGGAGTGTGGAAGAACAGGCTCCCGCCCTTCCCCTCTCGCACTTGGCCTAGAGGATCACGGCTTAGACACCCGCCACAAGAGGAGTTTGCTACTAGACGACCAAATACCCTGGTACAGGAACATACGGATGTGCCCATCTACCTGCCCAGCAGCCCGCCCTGTCCATGCCGACACCTGCGGCACGGATCAACTCGACTAAACCTACACGTCGTTAGAGATGCCATGACGACTTAGCCAGCGGTCAGCACACCTGTGCAAACATGCACACCGGACACTCTCACACCAATCCACACGAAGAATATATTCAGTGCTATGACGTAGGCAACAGACATACTCAGGGACGTGCATCTTTATTATTTTCCACATAGGCTCTCAAAATGCAGAAACGCAAGACGCATCATGAACTTATCTAAAAAAGCTTGCTCACGCTTCTTCTAAGAACCATGTACCATAATGAAGAATATAACGGAGACACGATACTGAGGATAGAGCAATATGATACCGTAACCTAAAGCGCTCTGCATCAAGCGGTTCCACCTATGCACCAGGCCCAAGTAGGCCGCAAGCAAAAGCTTCCATGAACATTGAATGAGCAAGAACTGGGTTGCTGACCCTGCAGAATGAGCCCGGCGAAAGCACACCGCCAAGGGCACGATGTTGCAATCTCGCACGCTGCAAGCCAACGCCAAGGTCGCACCTGCAAGATAAACCAGGCACACAGTAGGAAAAACAATATTAATTGTGTTGAATTTTGCCTCAAACACGGTCCCACCTCACGTGACAAAGCCAAACCTGACAAGATGCCAAGCCCAGGAGGAAGGAGACGCCTGAATCCCACGTTTCAAGACACAGGCAGATACAATTAAAAGACTCATTGGACATCTGCAGCTTTGGGAGTAGTCGACCTCCCAACATATGAATAAATCCTCACATTGTTTACACCTACCCATATTAAAACATTGTTGCAAATTACAGGTGCACCGCGAGCTGGGAACAGCGATAGTCCCAGACTGGGAGGCTCGCGAGCGGACCAATCAGAACATGGGGCTCCTATCACTGACGCCATTAACATTGACCAATCCTCAGAGGTCTTCATGTAACAATTTTCATGTATCAAATTGAAGGGACAGCCCAGGTATACCACCTGACTAACCCTCAACCACTAATACCGTTCTCTATATGCATGCTATACTAACCCTACCACTCGAGTAACCAATCCAGAGTGGAGATAGGTTTTTTGCTAAACTTTCCAAGTGACGCAAGTAGCGCGTCATACTAAGGTAAAAAGGGCCTGCGAGCCCCACGATTGTGTGTGTGTCAGGACGGACGCGTACGCTCCTTGACCCATCCCTGCCGTTTTGTCTAATAAACAGCAGAGTCACCTTGCTTCTTGCGTGCGTCTCATACTCTATCTCTTTTGGGATATACGGGAGGAGTTGGGGCCTCCCTGCCTGGAGGTCTGTGGACGGCCCGGCCGACCCCGGCAGAATTTCCCCCCGACAAGTTGGAGGCACTGCTGAGATCTGTTTAAGATCTGCTTTTTTATTTTTACTTTTTTCCAGGTAATCCCGTTGCGAGGAGGCCCGGCGGCACGGCCCCCTCTGCCGTTGCCCCCTTCTGAGGACTACAGGACCATCGCGGAACTGCGAGAAGACCGGACAGCGCAATCCGGATATTGGCCTTCGGGAGCCGGTTGAGAAGTATCCCGCCCGCGTTTGGCGAGTGTCCAGACGTGGTCCAGACGAGGGGAGGTGGCGAGCCGCTTGGAGGGGTGCACGCAGTCGAGCGGCCCCGCATCAAGAGAACTTGGTGAGCATGCCACGCACAACAAGCAATGTGAAATTGTGAGGGAGGGGGGAGGAATTAAATACGGGAGGTGGGAGGTGTTGCACAGGTGCGCGGCGAAGGTTTGACAATTTATTGTTGGCAATGAAATGAATGGTAGCCGAACGAGTGCGAGAGCAGTCGGCTACGTTGCGCGAGAGAGGGGGGTGACGTACGAAAACATCACGTGCGGCCGCTCGTAGACACTGATTGGCCTAGGTCGCGACTACGTGTAAGGGTGTGTGTGTGTATGGTTTCCTACAATTTGGCATTTATTGATCAATGAGTAGATGAGGATCCCTATTGTTCGAGCAAGAAACTCGATAGGTAGATGATGTTTCCCTGTAGGCGGTAGCTAGTTAGTTGCCCAATATGGAAGATAATTGGCTGGTTAAGCCCTCCTGTCGAGGGGCGTATCACACGCGAGGCGACGCAGCGTGCGCAGTCCGATTATATTATTGATTACCTTGTTCCAGGAGTGACAGGAAGACAGCTGTGAGGTTAACGGGGGTAGATTGCAAGTGTATTTTGAACTTAAAGAATATATGAAGAACTTACCAGTAGCTCGAAGAGATCGGTGACGTCACCAGTAGGGTTTGCATAGGATATCCCGAGCACAAGGCATCTTTCTTTCTGAGAGAGGTGGGGAAGAGAACTGTGGTAAGGGAGTGGAAACGGAGATAAACGGTAATGAGTTGATCGGGGAAAGGCGAAACGGGGGACGTGGCTGCGCACGGAGAACGCCGGCCATGGCAAGTGTAGAAGAAGGAGGAGGAGCAAGTGAAAATAGGATGACTGTATAAGAATGTCATAAGGGGTACGCAGCGGCAGGGGGCTACGTGCGCCTCAGCCGCAGGGGGCCGTAAGGGTGTTGTGTAAAGGAAGAAAGACAGAAGAAAATATACAAATGTAAATACTATATTTTTATAATTTTCCTTAGCGGACTATCGCAAGTCCCCAAACTTACGGGGCCAGGTAACGATATAAGGCTGTATATTGTAAACTGCTAGTGAGATAACCGCTACCAAATAGGGGAAGGGTAACAAGTGGAGTGCTACTATGTCACACGGGACAGGATCGGGAGGGTGGGGGAACACCCTCACTACCCCACTACAACACATATGTACCACACTGTCACCCCATAGGGAGAAACTGATCAAGTATAGCATAGAATGGACACAGGGGACAGACAACAAAATGATAACACCATGGCCGCCTAATGGTAGCTTCGATCCACATACCCAACATGCACTATTAAACCATGTGCATAATACATACAAAGGGAAGAAGTTGACAAACCACGTGGAGGTGTTTAACTTATGGAGGATGTTCCAGGGGTCCCTACCAGGACCAAATGGAATGTTCACTGTGGGGGAAATACCGGACGAAAAAGAGATCAAGGAGGAAGGAGAGGATGGGAAAAGGGGAGTGAAGACCCAAAGAACAAGGGGAACGGACAAGAGAGAGGAGAAAAGAATAATAAATCAAATGAAATAAAAAAGGAACCGAGCAACGATATACCCCTCGTAAAGGTAGTGAAAACAGAGGGAGAGGGGTTGTACCCTTTAAGAGAATTAGGAGAAATAGGAAGAGGACAGTTAAGGGCGGCTGAGGGGTACTCGAACCCGGCATACAGCCCTCCACCATATGTGGCTCATAGGAAGATGCCAGCAGGGGAGGGGAGGACTGGAGAAGAACAAACTGTGGAAATAGGACATGATGAGTGGGTAGCTGCGCAGATATTATTAAAATTACGAGGTTCATTAACAGGAGAAGAGAAGGAGGTAGTAAGGAAAACAGACAAGGATAATACCAGGGAGAGTGGAATGAGAGGGGAAGAGCTGTTACGACAAAAGGAAGAGATTTTGGAGGAACGACTAGCAGAGTTAAGGGATGAGCAGAATGAACTGATCAAACAGCTCGAGAGGGAGGAAAGAGGGAGAGCGAGGGAAAGGAAAGAAGGTAAGAACGAATTGGAAAAAATAAGGGAACAAACTGAGGAGCAAAGGAGAGAAGCTGAAAGGGTAAAAGCAGCAGCAGAAAGGGTATCAAGAGCAGTGCTGCGAGAGAGGAAAAGGGAAGAAGAAGAGAAAGAAAGAGAAATGGCAATGTGGAAGAAGAGATTACTATCAGAAACGACTAAAAAATACAAAGAAGGGAGGGTGATAGAGAGTATATTAGAAAGGGAGAGGGTGAGATGGGAAAGGAAGAAAGAGGATGAAAGGATATTGGAAAAGGTGAGTAGTGAAGTAATGGAGGAATTAAAAAGGAAAAGGGAGGAAAATGGTAGGCAGATGGAGGAGAGAAATGAAGGAGAAAGAGAAGATAGGAGAAGGGAGAGTGAAGTAAGGGGGGATGTATATAGAGACACAGAAGTAGCAACAACATCAGCACAAAGGGGAGCGGTTGGTAAAGGAGGAAAGGGAGAACCGGACCTGACAGACTTAAAAACAGTAACAATCAAGGGAAAAAAGACAGAGTGGGGGCTGCCATTTATGAATGACTTTTGTAGTGAGGAAGAAGAAGGAGTGGAGAAGGAAGGAAGAAACAGTGAAAGGGAAAGCCTAGATAAGCTATACATCACCCGGACCAACACAGACTCACCATGGATCCGTAGGAGAAAGGATGAACTGGAGAGAAGTGAGGAGGAAGAGCAAGGAATAGCGGAAAGACAGACACATGAGGCTGCACCGTCCACATCACGCCCTCTCCCACCCCACCCTACATGCTCAACCACCTCACGTTCATTACATACAATAAAACTTGCGCCCTTCACAGACGAACTGACACCCTATGCATATCGGCTTAGAGACCTCCCTAGACGCAGGCAGGAAGGACGAATACACACGCCCACATTAAATACAGGAAATGATGGAAGAAGGTGACAGGATGGAGAAGAAAGAGTTACAAGCAGGGGAAATACAGACGAAATTGACGATGTAGAAGAGAGGGAAGAAGAGGAAGGGTGTCAGGACTCGATTTTATGGAACACAAAGGGTAAAATGAGACATAACTTAATGCCACTTCTGGAGAGGGGAAGAGTTAGACCACAGTACGTCCCTTGGAAGCATACAGACAAAGAGAATATAAAGTGCAGGCTCCCATCACTAAGTGGAGGTGCGGGTAAATGGATATATGAAATGGAAAAACACACCGCAGGACAGAAACTGGCAGTGGGAGATGTAAAGGGCCTTCTAATATCGATATTAGGGGATGCAGCGGATGACATTTGGAAGAGAGCGGGATTCCCTGGGGTAACAATAGCAAACACATCGCATGATGGGGCACCATTCGCAAACTGCAGACATGCACTGTGGCAGGCATTGAGGGTACAGTACCCAGACACATCAGACATAAGAGCAATTACCTTACGCAAGATGCGTGAGAACGAAGATCCTGTTGATTATATCCAGGAAATCCAAGAGAAGTAGCGCATGGAAACTAGAGAACAATGGGACACAACACCAGCAATATTTTATCATATACTAGTACAAGGGCTCCCAGAAGGAGTTCAGAAACAACTGAAGAAAGTAGTGGGAATGGAAGCAAAAGCGTGGCCAGAAATACAACTGACAACAGTGCACCATTGCAGGACATGGCAAGGAAAAATGAAACAAAAGGAAGAGGACAGGAAAACGGAAGAGGCTAAATTAGTACAGAAAAAACTTACTAAATACACAATGGAAGGGGCACTAATAACTACGCCTACAACAATGACCCAAAGCCCCACACAAGTAGTGGCTGCACAAGATCCCTCCCAAATACCACCCTCACAGACTATAACACAACAGGTGCCGCCACTCCAACCATACACGACCAACATGGGAGGAGGATACTCAATGCCAGGAGCTGGGTATTATAATTACAACAGGGGAAGAGGAGGAATTATGAGAGGGAGAGGATACGGATATAACACATAACAGCAGGTGGGAGGACTTAGAAATTCCTACCCCACAGGGCAACCAGTATACCAGGACAACACAGGGAGCTTTCCATGGCAGAGTAGGGAACCACCGGTGTGTTGGAGTTGTGGATTATTAGGGCACATGTCACGCACATGTAGAGTAAGACCAGGAACACCATCATGGAGTGAACAGGGACAACCAAGGCCCACACAGGAACAGCAGGGCATACAGCAACAGCAGACGTTGCAACAGGGAAATGAACAGCAACAACTAATAACACAACAACAGCCACAGACATATTCACTGCCACAACAACAGGTAGCAATAACACAACAACCCCAAGCACAACAAACACAACTGGGTAGGGTGACGGTCCTGGGACACAACCCTTACACAGGAAATGGTCAATCGTTGTACCCTCAATAGGACAGCCCACAGACGGCCTTGGTGTGTCCCATCCTGTCAGTAACACCTAATAGTGCGGAGGAACCATGCATAGAGGTAACGATAGGTGACAAAAATTATCATTCCTTGTTGACACCGGGGCGACCCGGTCTGCATAAGGGAAGGTAAATTTAAGATGTCAGGCGAAGCCATGAACACCCAAGGATTCTCTGGGGCTAGAGGGTTGGTTCCTTTTACTGATAACATTCCCTTATCTATAGGAGATTATGACATGTCAGTTCCACTTTTATATTATAGTGCCTCACCAGTAAATATACTGGGGAGAGACATAATGAACAGGTTGAATATGACAATCTCCTTTACTGAGGATGGCATAATTTGCTCTACTCCAGGGATTAACATGCTCACAGCACGACAGATTATGCAAGCATACTGCGGACAGACAGCGATTAGGGCGGAGCCAGTAGATGGCGAACTCTTCCAGTACAGGACAGACATGGCATTTGCATGGATGCCAGGGATAGAGGGAAAGATCTGGAGGAGGCCAGCAGCCTATTTGTTCAGACCAGAAACACCAGTCAATGAACCAGAAGGAAAGGTGGTTCCAGTGGACATTGAGAGCATTATAGCAACAGCTGATTACATTGCTGTACATGCCCAAGACAGAGAAGGAAGAGCATGGAGGGCAGTGATAGCACTAGCAGAAGGATGTAGGCTCACCCAGGTGTCAGATGAGGAGCTGTTCTCAGATGAAAAGGAGGAAGGTGAAATGGTGTTTATGATGAGTGTGGAAATATGGCTAAGAGTGGCGTACAAACAAGTAGCACAGAAAATTGCAATGGCACTTGAGGCACCCGCATCCACCCCAGTTCCCTTCCTTAAGGAGGATATGACAAAGGTACCCACATCATTGTGGACTACTAGCCCCTATGACGTGGGGTGCATAAAAAGTATAGGGGGAGTAAGGATCAAATTGAAAAAAGGTGCAATACTCCCCAGAGTGAAACAATACCCACTATCAAAAGAGGCAGATGAGGGCATATATGAAACCATAACGGCCCTTATAGATAATGGCATATTGGTCCCCTCAGAATCACCATGTAACACGGCTGTATACCCAGTGCACAAGGCTAAAGGGGGGTCTTGGCGCTTCATACAGGATCTCAGGCCCTTGAACAACATAGTAGAAGCAGAATACCCCATAGCCGCAAACCCGGCCACAATATTGTGTGGCATTCCAGCGGAAGCATCACGATTTACGGTGATCGACCTTAAAAATGCTTTTTTCTCAATACCATTGCACCCAGACTCACAAGATCTGACAAGCTTCACTTACAGAAACACAAAGTGGAAACACACCAGATTACCACAAGGGTACTGCGAATCACCCTCAATATTCAACAGAGTAATACAGATGGATTTGGGTAACATTGAAGTAGAAAGCACAGTGTTGCAGTATGTCGACGACATAATAATTTGCCGTACAAATGAAAGGACATGCAGAGAGGACTCATTAAAGATGTTGACAATATTGGCTGAAAAAGGTTACAAGGTAGATATGGAAAAGTTACAGTACTGTCAAGAACAGGTACTTTACATTGGTCAGCTCATATCCCAACATGGAAGAAAGATTGCACCACAAAGGGCACAGGCCATTTCAAAAATGCCAATCCCACAAACAGTGAGGGAACTGCAGCAGTTCCTGGGTCTGTGCAACTACTGTAGAGCATGGGTATTTGATTACAGCTCATACATAGGACCCCTGCTTGAGGCGTTAAAGGAAGCTAATAAAGGGGAGAAAAAGTTGGGGTGGACAATGGAAATGAAAGAGGCTTTTGATGAACTGAAAGAGGCGATATCAACTGCTCCGGTACTGGCAACCCCAGACTATGAGCGACAATTCTTTATATTTTCACATTGCGACTCAGCAGTAATGAAAGCAGTGTTGGCTCAAAAAACAAGCATGGGCTACAAACCAGTAGCATTTTACAGTGGCCACTTAGATCCTGTGATGTTAGGTCATTTCCCTTGCGAACAAGGTCTCGCCGCAGCTGCTTTTGCGGTAGAAAAAGCATCAGCAATAACCATGGGGTGCCCAACTACACTGTTTGTGGAACATGCACTATTTGCAATATTGAATAAACCTAAGTCCACCCTAACCACGCAAAGGGCATCAGGTTATGAGATCATCTTATCCAGAGCTGAACTATCAATTGTTAGATGTAGCACGGTCTACCCTGCAAGGTTCCTAGCAGAAGTACTTGAGGAAGGAGATTATGCCCACGATTGTACGCAAATAACTGAAATGTACTCATGTACTAGAAAGGTTGAAGAAAACACACTAGAGGGAGGTGAGCTCCTGTTCATTGATGGGTCATCAACTATCGACCAAAGGGATGGTATAAGGAGGACTGGGGCAGCAGTGGTAAAAATGATGGAGGTACCGGTGTGTGTGGCAATGAAATGTGTACAATTGCCACAGCATTACTCCACTCAAGCAGCAGAATTAATTGCACTGATTTTGGCGTTGAGGGAAAGCTTTGACAAACGAGTGACCATATATTCCGACAGCGCATATGTTACGTCCACTGTCCACTCAGGGCTGTCGAAATGGAGAAGAAGAGGGTTTAGGAGAGCTGATGGCACTCCAGTGCAACACGCCCTCCTATTGGCTGAGCTAATTGAAGCAATAAATGACCCCCAAGAATTAGCTTTGGTCAAATGCACCGCACACACCAATGGTGAAGACCACATCTCAAAAGGGAATGCAGCAGCAGACGCACATGTGAAGTATGCTGCATATTTTGGTGAGATATGGAACCCCCCAGAGTCACAGAGAGGGAGAGGGAGGGGAATGGCTAAGGAGATGTTGATAAGAGAAGGGTACACCCATCTCCCAGCCACACAGATTATGGAGCTACAAGCGGCTGCACCAATGGCCGAAAAAGAAATATGGGTAAAAAGAGGATGCACAATGTCACCAACCGACGAACTATGGCGCCAGGGTGACACTGGAAAGATTGTAATACCACTGGCACTATTGAACACCGCCCTGAGCCAACTACATCACCCAGCCCACACAGGCAAGGAAGTAATTGCAGCACGAATTAGGGAAGACTGGTTCTGCCCCGAGTTAAATTCTCATGTGTCAAATTTTATCAGCAATTGTCTCACATGTCAACAGTTTACGGCCGGTCGCACTCTGAAGGTGATAAGAGGTACTATACCCCACCTCGAGGGACCCTTCCGACATCTCCATATTGACTATGTTGATATGATCAACGTATTTCAACGAAATAGGTATATGATTGTAGTAGTATGCCCATTCTCGAGGTGGATTGAAGCAGGGCCCTGTTCACACCCAGATGCATTTAGAGCAGCTAAATTCCTAGTGAGGGAGGTCTTCACCAGGTGGGGAGTGTGCGAGGTACTGAGGTCAGAGAATGGCCCACATTTTGCAAACGAAATGTTCCAGCACATCACATCCTTGCTGAACATCAAGCATAAATTTGCATGTGCATACCACCCATAGGCCAACGGTAAATGTGAACGCCTGAATGGCCTATTAAAGGAGGCAATTGCAAAAATACAGCAAACAACAAAGAAGAGTTGGTTGTATTGCCTTCCACTACCCCTATTTGAGCTAAGGAATAGACCAGGTTCCGACCACCACCTCACCCCTCACGAGGTGGTTACCGGACGTCAAATGCGCCTTCCCCTAACGCCAACATCAAGAGCATTTACCGACCACGAGAGTACTGCAAGTGCCCTTGGTGATGAAATGTACCAATATGTGTCTTCTTTGATTACTAGTGTAGCGTTTGTGTCTCAACAGCTCGAGCGCACGCGGGGCGGGTCTAACAGCGATCAACAAGAAGGCGCGGATAAAGAATTGGAAAAGGAAAGACTGTGCAAGGTTGCTAAAGGTGACCACGTACTACTTTGCAATTTCAACAGGAAGTGGAACAGTCCATGCTTCACTGGCCCCCATCTGGTAGAGGAGGTATCAACAAGAGCAGTAAAGCTACAGGACAAACGTGCCTGGAATCACCTACATGACGTAAAGATCTACAAACTCCAGACCCGCCCCAGCGCCACCGACAGGGCCACTGAAAGAACAACAGCAGCGTCACCAACGGAGGAAGAGACTTCTACCGCAACTAACGGCCTAAGTGTCCCCATACCCTGCCACCCCCCAGATTCCCCAGAGACAACTATTAGAAAAGAACGGGGTGATCCCCACACCGCCCACCCCATGGTTATACGATCAAAGGGTAAAGAGACTTCCGCCAGTTGAGCCCCAAACCCTCTGTCCATTGACCCCATACCCACTGTAGTAATAACGGAACTGAAGGACATTGTTTTGCACATATACACATGTAAACACCTGAATGTTCTCTTTCTTTTCTCTCGCACATGCAGGTAAAGCGTATTATTGTACTGTTAAGAAAGTAGATAACTAACCAATTCACTGCCCAGGAGTAGATGGTACCCTCAGACGATAATTACCTAGAAGAATTGTCACACCAATTTGTATATGAAATAAAAAGGCCAACGTACCTGAAAAGAAGGAGGGTACGTGTCTACTACACAGCATTCCTCTTAGCCATAGAACACTCAATGCCCCACCTCCAACCATACTTGCCTGCCCTAAGAGATAGATCGCTTAGATTGGCGTGGGAACAGCTCTTCGCAAGGGCACTGAATGACTACTTGATAGGGAGAGCTTAATTTAAAAAAACGAAAACTAACATCAATAACAAGCATTTTAAGAATTTTCAGGCGGGCAACTGTAACGTCGCAAGAATAAGCTGCCGGACTGCAGCAAGGTAAGAGCAAAATGCCGGTGAAATTAGCATTTGTAATAAAATTGTTAGGGATTTTAATGATCACCGGGTTCTTGGCTGCCTCTGTATGGCAGTACAGCTATGCTATCAATATTACTGCTGTACCCAAACCTAATACACCCCCACCCCCAGCTGCAACAGGTGTTAGGTCAGGTGGTACTAGTAAAATCCCACACAAGGAAAATAGAGTTAAACGCAGCACATACTGAGATAATAAAGGCATTGACAACTATGTACAAGATTCAGCACACATCTCAAACAACATATGGTATCAATACATGACCTACATAGGTAAGCAGACAACAGAAGACAGCTGCTACGTTTGCTCATTGATCCCATACGCCATGAGCGCTTCTCGAACATTTGTTGCCACGGAGATAGATGGAAAAATAGCACGATGTATAATATACCTGGCACTGTTCCAGATGAAAGGAAGATTTCAAGGGACAGTGGTGCATCTGGTGTGGAAAACACGAGATACATATCCATATGAAAACAACTTCCTCAAGATTTATTTGAGTTACCACAAGAGCAGTTTACATGCTGAAGGATTCAAATACATAACAAGTGGTCCTGAAAAAGGAGAAACAAAGAAAGTAACACTGCAATACCTACCATGTGATTGGTACGCTACTGAAGTCCCTGGTAAAAACGGATGTTGGGAAAGACCACTGATGATAATAACAGGGAAGGTGTACATGGACAACAAATGGGACATAGGAGTGGTTGGCAGCAACATGATAACAAGAGAAAATATTTCAACTATTGATGGACATAACCATAGATGTTGGATGACTTGGATCAAGTACGTACCCATGCTCACGTGGATGGAGAAGGATGAAGACCCAATAACAATACTGCCGCTAACTGCACCTAAGGTATGCTACCAACATAAAGGAGAGGTGGATGTAGGATACAACACCAACTGTGAAAGCGTGATGGAGTTACCTGAGGGGGGAGCAGGAACAGCAGTAGTAATGGACCATTACTGGGCCTGTGGAGACAAGGCGTACCACACACTGCCCCCTTTGTGGAATGGTGTATGCACTATAGTACACGTTAATGTACCATCACTAGTAGTACCCCA
The DNA here is from genome assembly GCF_040938575.1 of Ambystoma mexicanum. Lineage (NCBI taxonomy): Eukaryota > Metazoa > Chordata > Amphibia > Caudata > Ambystomatidae > Ambystoma > Ambystoma mexicanum. The sequence goes on from NC_090934.1 coordinate 522,008,005, forward strand.
GAAGCATGTGAATATGGCGAATTTCCCCAAGATGGATGAAGGGAACAAAGGAAGAGGAGATCTGCACAGCCTCGGAAAGGACCAGAGAACCGACGCAACGGCAACAACACTGTCCTCAACAGAAGGAAAAGACAAGGAGAACCTCTCACAGGAAATTACCTGTGGGGAAGGTCGGAAACAGCACTCACCTCAATTCCGCCGGAACACAGACTATTCAGCAGAGCAGCTATGTTCTTCTCCTCAATAATACATCCTGGACTGCAGGCCTACGCAAACGCAAAATGGCTCCAGATAACTAGGTGGGAACTAATGATGACAATTAACTCTACAGTAAATGGATTCAACGCAATAAAAGAGGAATTGCGAGCAGTAAGAATGGTTGCACTACAGAACAGATATGTACTGGACCTCCTCACAGCAATGGAAGGAGGAGTTTGCGCAAAGATAGGACAATCATGCTGCACATTCATTCCTGCTAACGATGCTGACAATGGTACACTCACGGAAGCTGTATCACAATTGGCCCAGATGCACTCAAAAATGATGGATGAAAGTAAAGGTGTGAAAAAGGATGAGAGCTGGTTTTCAATATTATGGTCATGGATGCCATATTGGCTGTCAGATGGACTGAAGTTTATAGTTGGATGTACTATTTTGGCTGGAGTTGCACTGATCATAATAAGATTTTGGAAGGCCCGGAAGGCACGCACCACAGACCAGATGATCGAAATGGTTGGTATACACCTCTTGATGCCAACAGATGACGGCCAACACACAGGCACAATCATAAAAGAGAGAGAGAAGTTGCGCAACCAGATCATCACCAACCACCTGGACCCACCATCTGTGAAGCTCGAAAACCCAAGAAACCCAAGGAGCTACATAGGGAAATGGGTATACTGCACTCCTGGAGGAACCTGTGAATATATGTATTGGTCATTTGAAGACCATGTTAACCACTATGGACATTTGGGAGGAATAACTAAAATATGGAGAGTAAGAGGAGATAAAGAAAAGGATATGTTTGTGGTCGACAAGTCGACCAGAGGGGGGACTGAAGTGGGAGAATGGAAGAACAGGCTCCCGCCCTTCCCCTCTTGGCCTAGAGGATCACGGCCTAGACACCTGCCACGAGAGGAGTTTGCCTATCTACCAGACGACCAAATACCCTGGTACAGGAACATACGGATGTGCCCATATACCTGCCCAGCAGCCCGTCCTGTCCATGCCGACACCTGCGGCACGGATCAACTCGACTAAACCTACACGTCGTTAGAGATGCCATGACCACCTAGCCAGCGGTCAGCACACCTGTGCAAACATGCACACCGGACACTCCCACACCAATCCACACGAAGAATATATTCAGTGCTATGACGTAGGCGACAGACATACTCACGGACGTGCATCTTTATTATTTTCCACATAGGCTCTCAAAATGCAGAAACGCAAGACGCATCATGAACTTATCTAAAAAAGCTTGCTCACGCTTCTTCTAAGAACCATGTACCATGATGAAGAATATAACGGAGACACGATACTGAGGATAGAGCAATATGATACCGTAACCTAAAGCGCTCTGCATCAAGTGGTTCCACCTATGCAACAGGCCCAAGTAGGCCGCAAGCAAAAGCTTCCATGAACATTGAATGAGCAAGAACTGGGTTGCTGACCCTGCAGAATGAGCCCGGCAAAAGCACACCGCCAAGGGCACGATGTTGCAATCTCGCACGCTTCAAGCCAACGCCAAGGTCGCACCTTCAAGATAAGCCAGGCACACAGTAGGAAAAACAATATTAATTGTGTTGAATTTTGCCTCAAACACGGTCCCACCTCACGTGACAAAGCCAAACCTGACAAGATGCCAAGCCCAGGAGGAAGGAGACGCCTGAATCCCACGTTTCAAGACACAGGCAGATACAATTAAAAGACTCATTGGACATCTGCAGCAGTGGGAGTAGTCGACCTCCCAACATATGAATAAATCCTCACATTGTTTACACCTACCCATATTAAAACATTGTTGCAAATTACAGGTGCACCGCGAGCTGGGAACAGCGATAGTCCCAGACTGGGAGGCTCGCGAGCGGACCAATCAGAACATGGGGCTCCTATCACTGACGCCATTAACATTGACCAATCCTCAGAGGTCTTCATGTAACAATTTTCATGTATCAAATTGAAGGGACAGCCCAGGTATACCACCTGACTAACCCTCAACCACTAATACCGTTCTCTATATGCATGCTATACTAACCCTACCACTCGAGTAACCAATCCAGAGTGGAGATAGGTTTTTTGCTAAACTTTCCAAGTGACGCAAGTAGCGCGTCTTACTAAGGTAAAAAGGGCCTGCGAGCCCCACGATTGTGTGTGTGTCAGGACGGACGTGTACGCTCCTTGACCCATCTCTGCCATTTTGTCTAATAAACAGCAGAGTCACCTTGCTTCTTGCGTGTGTCTTATACTCTATCTCTTTTGGGATATACGGGAGGAGTTGGGGCCTCCCTGCCCGGAGGTCTGCGGACGGCCCGGCCGACCCCGGCAGAATTTCCCCCCGACAACACCATGTGGGTGGGCTTAGGTTCCTTAGCATACAACGTACATCAGCGTGACTTCGGAATCAGTAATAGTTTGTACCACATATGTTTGCAAAGAGATTTGTGATACTTGACTGCAAAAATCAACGTTGTCTTTTATCTTTTGAAGCAGTTGGGTAGTGGACATGGTTTAAAAATTGCATCCTGTTTTTAATATGTGTGCAACTCCGTAACATAGAGTTGGTAGTTCGCTTTCGAACAGGAGGTGGAAAATGCATTCTATATTTTGTCTGAATCTGGAGTCTTCAGAATACATTCATAGAGAGCGATATTCTGATGCAGTTTTTTTTTGTGGATCCCTCATAATATCATCATCCTTTTCCTGTAGGAAAGAGTACCACTCATATGCTGATTGTAGATCCTTTGGCTCGACACATTTGATATGTTTATAATGCATTGTCTATGGTGCCTTTGGAGTGTAGTGGGTGAATTGTATACTGGTCCAAAATGTTGTCTGCAGTTATAGGATCTACACGTTCAAATTGGCCAGTTGGTGCTCTATCCTCAATTATTTGGGTAGTTTCTCTTAATGTATCTTCTTCTATGTTTATATCTTTGTAGTATTTAGATAGTGTAAGGGCTTCTATAACCTTGTTTAAGTCAAGTAGTTGTTGCCACACATTTTTGTCTTTTGTTGGTACACCATTAACTAGTAAAACCAAAGATTGATCTATTGTCTGTTGTGCTCCTAGAGTTTCTACATTTTCTTTAAGATTTAAAGGCAAATATACTACTTTTTCATAAATGCCTTTTAGTAACTCATAACGAAGCAATTTGGCTGTCTTGGGTCAAAGGTGTATTATAGCTTAAAATGGGTGTACTGTTTTGTTTATAATGCTCTCATACACGTTAAGTTATCAGTGACAGCACGTGACAGCATTTGGTTATTGTCAAGCTTTGTATTGCAGTATGTGAAAACTATTGAGGGGTCAGTTATTTTGTATTTATTTACAGTTGTATGATATAAAGCTAATTGAAAACATTAGGATTCCTCATCATGCTCTATTTTGTTGGATATATCTACTATGTGTGTGCTGTTTTTAAAAATAGTTCTGTGACAACAGATACATACTTGGTCTGGTATTTCAGCAGTTGTGTTTTGAAACATTGCTATTTCTTTTTTCTATGTGTTTGTTAGGAGTTTGTTGTTTGCAAGGTTTTCACTAATGTTTTCTGATGGTACTACATTTTCTAAGTGAACTTCGGTTCCAAAATATTTACTTTGGATGTGCTCTATTTCTTGAAGAAGTTTTTTGGCTGTTCCATGTTGGAGAATGTTATTTAAATATTGCAGATGGAGAGCAGGACTTTTTGCAAAGTACAATCTATGCACAAGATTCTGTATAGTAAAATGGTGTGTTGCTAACATTTTGATGTGTTGGAATGTGCTTTTGCAAGCATTTCCCGAAATCCAGGCTAATAAATGTCCTCGCAGTGCAGTGTGGCTGTGCAGTGGCTTGGAGTCTATGGTTTGTAAGGTTTTCATTCTACATTTGTCTTTTAGTTTCACATATGAGGAAGTGCCATAAAGATTTGAAGGATTGGTGGCTTACGATGCACATTGAGCTGCATGTCCATTTGTATACTGGATGGATTTATTGGGCAAAAGGAACACTTGGTTCAATGTTTGTTGGAAATGGTTGTTCTATAAGGGTTTCTGGTGCCATAATGGTGTGTCCTACTATTTCATACCCTCAGCCATTACTGTCAATTGTTTTTTTTTCTTGTTTATAAGCCTCTTCACTGGAATACGGTTATGCACTGTTTGTGTGAATCCATTCACCTTCACAGAAGTTTGAAAAGGTATCTATATCAACATTGTGCATTATTAGAAGACATTTTTGTAATTTACTGATTAATTTCGTTAGTGGTTTCATTCTGTTTAAAATGTATAAAAACATTGGTATTTCAGTAGAAATGTGCTGTCAATTAGAGCTTTAGGGATTAGACTTCTGCTGTAGATCATGCCTTTTCAGCTGTCTTTTTATTTATTGTAAAATCATTTTTGGGGAATGTTTCGCACGGCTACCTTAACATTGATAGATATAGTGTTAGGTGTATTAGTAGGTTTGGTTTTGTTTATACATTTTTTTGTTTTAGTTTTTGGAAGAGTGGCCTTAATTATTTGTAATGCTTGCTGGTTCAGTTTTGCTGAGTGACATTAGTGGCAATTTTGTTTTAAAGTTTGAATGAGCAAAAGTATTGGGTGGGTCCCTTTAGTGGAGTCCCTTTAGAGGAACCGTCCATGGACAGTCATGCAGTATGCAGACAACCGAGTCGCAAATAGGCATTGAAAAGTAATACAAATTAGCCAGATGAATGAAGAATGGACCTGGTAGCTGTGGAAGGGTAGGGTTTCTGCTTGAAACACCCTACATTGGCTGAAAATGGACTTTTAAACTGTCTGTGGACACCATTTGCGGGCAGGCCATCACACTGCACGGATGCGGTCACATGATGACGAATGGGGATATCTGCGACCCTGATGGCCATCCACAGACACCCATAGGGCAGTAATCACAGAGCACATGAGCTAGGTGCCCGTAGAACAGGCGTGATGTCTGCAGACTGATTAAAAGTGCATCATGCGAAACCGAACACGTCCTGGCATCACGCCTGTCTGGAACCACCTCCATTTTGAGTGCAGAGACCCCAGAGAGTCATTGGGCCTCATTACGAGTTTAGAGGCAGCCATGGAGCTACTAGCTCCATGGCTGCCTCCAAACGGGCCTCCTTTACCGGGTTCCTGCAATGGGGACTTACCGGTTACTCCGACATGGGAGGACCCGGTAAGTCCTCCTTGCAGGAACCATTCCCCATTCCCATTTGAGCCCCCATAGGGCTCAATGGGAATGGGGATGGAGTTAACAACGGGCACATCATGAGTGTCCCGTTGTTACCTCCTTCTTCCCCTCGCTGGACCCGGAAAGCACGCCTGGTTTTACCAAGGCGTGCAATCCGGGTCCCGCAATGGGAACCCTGTTATCAGCCCTGACGGAATGAAGGGGGCCGGTCCCGTACCGGCCCCCTTCATTCCGTCAGTGCAAACCTTATAATGAGGCCCATAGTGTCTGTGGACCCATAATGGGGCTTTCAAAAAAAAGAAATATCAGACAATGATATGCAACATATTTATAGTATATAAAATAAATGTTTTCATGAAACAGATGGGGTATCAGAATGGGAAACATAAATAGGAGAATTAGGAATTTCTGTAAAATAATGATGAGGGGGGAATGGACTGAGGTTTCATCAAAGTGTTGTTGATTAAAATGTTCAGAATTTGATGGGGATGATTGCTGGGGACAAAGGGCACAGGCACAAGAAGGACAGTGAGAGGGAAATGTTGCAATGACATGATTTTTAACATATTGCAAAGGTTCTTTAAAATCAATGCTTTGTTAATCCAGTTTTGTAGACACGTTCATGACTTGAATATGTACAGTTAGGGATAATGATTATTTTTGTTATTCTTGGGATTGTGTATTAATTTACTGGGAAAAAAGAAATTATTATTTTACTGAGGTCTATACAAATTACATTATTTGTTCACATTAAAACATGTATTGTAAACCATTAGAGATGTTATTGTTACTAGTTTCTTCTTTTGGGAAGTTTTCATCTAACCAATCAAGTGTGTTTGCCATTTCTGTCAAAATGAAAACAAATTGCTTTTTCTTTATAATACTTGTTTATATCATGAATTCTAATAATAATGAAATAAATACAGTGTACTTAGTGTTTGGTGGGAGATTGTTTTAGATTGGCGCTTGGTGTATGTCAGTCTATCTGAACAGCTGTATTGAAGTGTTAATATCAGGTGTACAGTCATGGTTTCTGCTTGGTGTATTTCATTATATTGTGTGATATAAATAAAAGTCATTTGTACATTATCAAGTAATAATTTCTACAAAAAGGTATATTTGGGAGCAGTAAATATAAGTAATGCTGTTTTATGTATATGTGTTTTTTGGTTGATGTGTAGAACATTTTCTGTTGTCCCCTGTGCTTCTGCCCTGTCTGAATGCTATCTGATGCCCACAAACATCTGTATTGTCTGTGGACTCCACAGATGCTACATTGGGGGTGGGAGGGTTAATACAATATAAGAAAGTTGTAGCAGAATAAGGGTGCACTGGTAAAAATCTATGGAATTGAGTGAACAAACTTTGTTAAAGGGACGTTATGGTTAAGTTGCACTAATAAATACCTATGAAATTCAGTAAACAAAACTTTGTTAAACAGACGTTATGGTTAATTTGCACTAAGAAGAACCTATAAAATTCTGTGAAACAACTGTCTTAAAGGGACGTTATGGTTACAAATAAAAGCGAAAAACACCAGAAATTAGCTGGGATTAACACCCAGGACATCAAAGATGATATCACAAATTATAAATGAGTTATCATATCATGTCATATCATCTTCTTCCTTCCTGTCTTCCCTCTCCACCCTTCTCCCTTCTCTTGAACTCTTCACAACCTTCCTTTTCTCTACACCACACATTTTCTTGTCTCCAGGACTCTCTTTCAGCCTCTGTTTATCTTGTTCACTCCCCTCTCCCTTTCCACCCTTCTGATAAGCCCCCACTTCTCTCTGTTCCTCCATGCATTTTGTTGAACGTCACTGGAAGAAAACCCAGGATACCATTTACCTTGCTTCTCTATCTGCCCTTCATTGATCTTAATATTGTTCTCTTCTCAGCAGCAAGAAACACTTCTTTTCTAAAATCATCTGTACTATTTCACAACATTCCCATTGCTTTTATCCGGCCATAAAACACCTACTCTCCAATCCATCTATGGAACTCTCTGCTACTTCTGTTCTCTCTTCACCCGACTTTGCTGATGTTTTCACTTCTAAGATTTCCTTGCTACATTCATCAATTTCCTCTGCTTCCTATACAACTGTTCATACTTCTAACCCCCTCACCTTTTGATCCGGTTCCTCCACCTTCTTCGTCTTCACGTTTTCCTCACTTCTCAACTTTCTGATTCTGACACTGGTTCCATTATTGCCCTTGTCCATCCTAGTGTCTTCCCCTTGATCCCCTCTCACCTGCTCTTATCCCACTAGTATGTCCTTCTCTGATTCCCTACTTTATCTCACTCTTCAGTCTTTCCTTGACCACGTCCACCTCCCCTTCTTCCCTTAAACATGCAACAATCATCCCTATTCTTAATAATCCCTCTCTTGACCACTGTCTGCTTTCCAAATTTCAACCTATTGCCATGTCCCCCTTTCTCTGTAACCTCCCTGAAAATGCCATCCATACTCAAATCTCTCAGTCTCTCAGTACTGAAAGTTACACTTCTTTTGCCCCACAACTCAATCTGGTTTTCATACCTCCCATTCAATGCAAACTGCTCTTCTACATGCCACTAACTAATGGCCCCACATAATAAATCTTCTGTTATTCTTATTCTTCTGGATTGTTCTGCTATTGATCACAATCCCTGTTTTAAGCCCTCAAAGCCTTGAAATGCCCCAATTCCTTCATGCTCTGTTTTGACTTGTATCTCTCAGATCTCACCAATTTGTTTCTTGGGTTCGTGATTGTTCCTCCCTCCTTCCCATCTCCTATGGTTTCCAGGAAGGCCCAGTACTAAGCCCCCCACTCTTTTCTATTTAAACTATTCATCTATTTTTAATTCTTCAAGTTTTCATGCCAATTTCTATTCATACGATTCTCGGATACCTCTCAGATTTGCTTCACTCTTATATATCATCATGTCTATTGGTTGTCTAAATATGGATGTTGCCTCACTTCATGCATGTAAACCCCACTAAAACTTGAGATTATTTTCTTTCACACATCCACCCCACCCTCCTTCCACCTCTTGGTCTTTATTTCCCCCTTCTTTGCTACCTTTTTCATGCTCCACATGCAACCTCGGAATCATCTTTGATTTTTCACTTTCCTTTTCCTCTCATGCCTCACAAACTGCCTTTATCGCTCATTTTCTCCTTCACAGCATTTGCTGTATCCATACCTTTCTGTCATTCTGTACTGCCAAAATGCTCATTACTTCCTCAATTTTCTCTTGCAATTATTATTGCTTGGCTCTCCTTTTGGTTCTACATTCCTATAACCACACCCCACTATGCTATGTCTTTAATTCTGCCATTTGGTCTTCCATCACCCTCTCCCTCTGCTCTCTCTCCCTTCTTCCCTATGGCTCTGGCTTCCTTTTTGATTTCCTCTGTGTAGTCTTTTAATGTTATCATGGTCATGCTCCGCCTACCATTCTGTTCTTATCTCTTCATATTCCCCTCCCTCGCCTCTTTGGTCACAACATCAATATCTGTTAATCTCCCCCAAATCCACCATATCATGCATTTTTATAATTGTGTATGAGCATGTACATGACTTTGTGAATTTTCTTTATAAATACCCAAACAATACAATGTATTCTGTTGACAGATAACACATTGTCTTAAATAGGCATGGCACATGACTGGAACATCTTGTGCAAATCAATCCAGATTTAACATGGCGATCCAAAATACTTTCCTCATGTATGTAAATCTGTGATATATCCTATTCTAATGAAATGATTTTTGGGGTGACAAAGCAGCCACGTGTGTTCCAGCCCAAGGAGTCCTCATGAAGTCAACAACCCTTTCTTGCCCAAGAGTCTTTTTTTTCTATTTCAGGAGCTGCTTCAAGCCAGTCAAGTGTTCTAAAAGGGAGGTGTGTCTTATGCCCTTTTCAGTCTTAGCACATACTAAGACTGAGAGCCGGATATGGCCAACAGTTTAGAGGTCGAGTCATGTTAGAGAAGGTATGAGCTAAAGAATTTGGGGCAGTGTGTGCGTTAACATTTTAACTTAACATTTAGAATTGGAGGGCGAGTATAGTGGGTTAGTTTCACTTAGGTTTGGCAAATAGTACCATAACCACTGTTACAACATCATATCATATCATATAGAACATACTTTGGTTCAGAAAATTAAGCAAAATTAGAAGCTGAACAGCAGTGCTGCATGAAGGAAAGATTTATTTATTTATTTATTCGCATTTGTTAAGCGCACATACAGCCCCTAGGGCATCGTGGCGCTTGTTACAGAGATGACTTGTTATACATACAAAGAAGTCATTACTTAGTTACAAGAGAGTAGTAAGGAGAAGATAGGAAAGGAAGAGGAGATGATGTTGTACGACGAGCTAGTTGAACAAGGTGGTTTTCAGTTTTTTTCGGAAGGCAATGAGAGATGTTTCTGCTCTGAGTGTGCTAGGAAGTGCGTTCCATAGCTTCGGTGCAATGTAAGGGAAGCCTATTCCACCTGCTCTGGCTCGTTTGATGCGTGGGACCCTAAGCTGGTTGGTGTGCATTGTCTGGTTGGTCTAGTGGAGTGCGATCTGACTAGCGTGTCAGACAGGTAGGAAGGTGCAGATAGGTGAATACATTTATGTGCAGTGGTAAGTATTTTGAATGTGATGCGCTCTTTGACAGGTAGCCAGTGTGCTGCCTTTCTGGCTTGCGCGATGTGGTCCCGTTTAGGTATATTGAGGGCTGCTCTTAGTGCATTATTTTGTGTTGTTTGGAGTTTATTGAGATTAGTGATGGAAGTACCAGCCAGTAGTGCATTACAATAATCTGTCTTGGCTCCTATGGTGGCTCTTGCAATAGATAAGCAATTATCTTTGGTTAGGAATGGTTTAATGGCATTAAGGAGCTTAGTGCTCAGAGCGGAGGCAGAGAAAATGGAGTTGACTTGCTTGATTCAGAGTGCTCAGAACAATGTAACAGAAGCGAGATGGGGCCTTAAACAGAACACTCATGTAGAAAAAGGATGGAAGGAAAGAAAATGGTGGAAGGAAAGACAATGGTGGAAGTGAAACACAATATTAGTAGAAGATTGTGATGAATGCAACGTTGCACAAAGGTTGCAAGGTTGTGACATGGGCACTGGTGACTTCATGAAGAAGGTTGGGAAATGATAAAGAAAACCTACAGAAGCAAATAGAGTGGGCCATGATGAATGAAGATGATTGAAATAGGGATAAAAAGGGAGAAAGAAAGAAAAAAAGGCGTTCTCTGTCAGGAGGCGATCTTGGTGAAAAGGCTCTCGGTGGACCCCATGACTGAAGGGCCTCTTGGCTGTAACACACTGGATACTGATAGCAGCATGACTGGCTGGCAGCTCTGCAAGGAGTTTGATCAAGACGTGGCTGGGGAAGATCGGGGTCTGAATCAGGGGTCCAGAGGGCGGCCTAGCTGCAGGAAAAGGAATCACTTAGATGGCGAGTATAAATAGATAAATAAGTAGAATCCCTCTTACAGGATAGCTGGAAAGATGCCAGATTGGACATGAAAGCAATAATTCCTTAGCCTTTATAGCACCAAAAGGCTAATGAAGTAATCTGACTTCATTATTTTCCAATGGGAGTTTGTCACGTTTGTGCAGGGTTTTTGGGAAATAACGAGCCACCCCCTAATCAGTGAGGAAAGGAGGACACCATGTTCTGTAAATATCATTCCAAAGTAAATTTGGATTTCCACATGTGTTTTATATTTACTGTTTTCATGTGTTAGTGCTATATACAAGTATTGATGTAACAATTTTGCCTGATACAAGCTGATGATTACCTTCACAAAGTGTGTAACTGAAAAGTGTGTAATGGGTTTTATTGTGTCTAGAGATTGTTGCTTGTGAGTCTAGGAGTAATGCAGTACTAAGTTTGGTTGTGCATAGCTGAAGTCCTGAGGTGAAATAATAAAGTTGGCAAAAAGGAATAGAAAAGATGCTTCTAGCTACAGTCCGCTAATTAATTTCAGAAAGTAACCTCACTATCTAATGGATGATGTGCTGCACTTTTAACTATGGTTATCTACTTGGACAGCCTAACAAAAATAATTGAAAAAAGATGTGATTATTTTTGGGTGAATCATATGATGTCAGGAAGCCATGCTGCTTCTTTAACTTACACAATTGTATAGAGCACCAAATGCATATTGAGAATCGGTGTATATGTTTGACATGTGTTGTTCTGCCAGTATGCAAGCACATGTCATCAAAACCAGTTCAGCTACTTACCCATGATGTCACATGGGACAATGTACTACTTTCAAAAACATTTCCCTGTGAACATACTACATATCCTACCACCAGTGGAAGATGTTGTCTCTATAACAAGAACCATCCATTAAATATACTAGATCAGTATTGTCTATTGGTGTATCCGACATATCCCTCCAGTGATTAAAAGTCAGAGACAGCCATGCAGTCATGTAAATCATTGTTATGTGATTCTCCATCAGTTTACGTTGGGAGCAAAGAGGCCATATTCAGCACATGACATTCGGTTAGGGTGATGTTGAAGGAATTCACATGTAGGACCGCATATGTGTTTACTAGTGACACACACATGTGTTGTGCTTTGCTCTTTAGCAATAAGAACACCACTGAATGGGGCATTACTACTTCTAAAGGGGATCCCAGAACAGCAGTGTTCCAGAGCTGCACTGCTATGGCTGCAGTGGTTACTGAGCAGAGACATGGAGGCATTTCTGCACCTAACAAATCAAATTCCTTGCTCTAGAATGCAATTGGTCTCTTATACTGGCCTTGTGCTTGTGTTAAAACTGCTAATGCAAATCAATGTCTCTCATGACAATACAGGGAACATGTTTTATTTTAGTCAGGGAGACCTAAAGCAGAAGCCTTTGCTAAACTGATGGTGTCAAATGTTGCTTTTGCATCTTGTGTCCAGTGGTGGGCGCCTGCTGCATTGGCCTTCAAATAGTGTTGTAGTGTTTTAACTAGCTCAGCATAACCTAATATCCACTGTCTATACAGTAACCCACCATGCCTAACAGTGCACCCCTCTGTGTGAATGTCTGAGGCGTGGGGATCTTGTTCACTGCACTGATTCTTTTGTGGAGGGTGCTATAATTATGTGCTCTAACATAGTGTGTCCTAATTAATGTACACTTTCTCTACATAACTGCAACCTTTTCTTGGGTGGTTTGTGCCATCTAGTTGCTAATGCAGTCATTAACACCTCAGCATGTTGCTTGCATGTAAAATAATATGGGGAGGCTAGTAATACATTGTCTACGTAATGTACCAACACTGACCTTCCTTGAAATGTAAAGTTATCTGTATCTTCCTGAAGCTGCTGTACGAAGAATGTATGTGATTCTGTATACCTCTGGGGAATCCTTGTCAACATTTATTTCAATCCATGATAGGAAAATATGATTACAAAGTGGCTTTCTGGATGTATTGTTGTGGGCAAATAAAGCAGAGCACATGACTACCAATGTGTTAAATGGTCAGTGAATGAAGGATGTGATAATACATGGGTTGGGTACCACTGGAAAGTCAGAAGTAAGTACTGCATTTACAGTGCCTAGGCCTTAACAATATATACATGTTCCTATCTGACAACGTCTTCATATGGCAGAAATGGAGTGTTACAAGGACTACCTAGCTGCCCTGCACTGGAATGCCCTACCCACTGCCCTGTGAGCTGAACCTTCATTCACCGCCTTCCGTAAAACCATGAAAAACACCTTATTCGCCTGATCACCTTAGGATATTTGAACTGTGTACGTTTTATGCATAACATGTATTACATCTGTGCGCTCCAATGTTGTAACATATGCATAATGTAACTGAGCCTGTTGCAAGTAACAGCGCCACAATGCCCCTGGGCTGTTTGTGTGCTATATAAATGTAAAATATAAAATAAAATAAAATATGTAGGCACCAGATTTCACTGGGCACACTATCACTGGTGCTCTGCCCACTTAACCTTCTGGCCACACAAAGATTCTGAGAGAAAATGCATCAGTTTTCTGGAATGGTGCAGTTTAATCATAATTGGTACAGCATTCCAAATACACACAACTTTGATATCATGTAGTGAGCAAAGGAATATTGGAACTATATTAATCGAATCTTGCAGATCTGAGGATCAATTATTATCAAGACCCTGTTTGGAATTCTCTTGTAATACATGTACAGTTTCAAGGGCTTATTCTACATTCCTACTGGGGACATCTGGGAAGGCTGCATCTGCAGTACAAGATATGGTGAAGTTTAATTTACGTAAATAACAAGGTGTGTCCTGGGAGTCCTTCTGCCAGAGATTAGTCCTTAGTCCTCCAAGAGCCTTACCAGAGTCTTTAACTCATTATCTTTCACAGTGGAGAAATATGTAAAACATATCAGTCTTTGTCCTGCCCTCGGGCAGTCCAGTACCGAAATGCTAGGCAATTCTCCTCTGAATAAGAGTACCAACAGCAGCCCTAGACACGTGTTTCAGTCTGGTTGGACCTCATCATTAGGGTGGATCTGTGCCTCTCTAAGAATAGTGAGCAAGGGGTCCACGTCGGATTCCCCTAGTAACTTAGGGTGAGACCAAAAACTACTTAAAATATGGAAATAACAAGGTGGGTCCTGGGAGTCCCTCTGCCGGACATTAGTCCTGGTTATGAGAACGTTACCCAGAGTCTTTAGCTCACTATCTTTCATAGAGGAGAAATATACAAAACATATCAGTCTTTGTCCTGCCTTCGTGTAGTCCAGCACCGAAAATGCTAGGCAATTCTCCTGTGAACAAGAGTACCAACAGAAACCCCAGACACATGTTTCGGTCTGGTTGGACCTCATCAGTAGGGTGGAGTTGTGCCTCTCTAATAATATTGAGCAAGGGGTCAACGTCTGGATTCCTCTAGTAACTTAGGATGAGACCAAAAGTTACTTAAAATATGAAAATAACAAGGTGGGTCCTGGGAAGTTTAACTTATACAACATGTCTCTCTGTAAGCACTTAATGGGTGCTGCAGGTCTAAGGTGGAATGTGTGTAAGTCAGTGATAAGCTCTAGCATGACTAAAACTGGTTTGGAAATGGGATGTGGAAGTGGGGTGTTAAATATGGCTACTGCTTTCAGTTTTTCAAAGGAAACGGGATGTCTGGGAATCAGTCAGATCAAAAGGCTGAATTACTGGCACCAATATCCACCAAACAAAAGATTGCTTGCTAATCAACCTTGGACTGCACTTACAGCCCATTGTGATCTTGGAGCTCCTCTTGTAAACTGGAGACAAAACAGCTAACAATTCATGGGTAGTCGTAGATGGTTGTGTGATGCCTTAATGTTGCGTTGACACTACTTCAATTGGTTTAACTAATTTACTGGGGTTCCCCCTTATTTTGACTACAATTTCACATGTTCCCTCAATCTGTCTTTCTGCGGAACACTTCACTGATGGCAGCTTCTATTTCAAGCCTGTTCTAGCAAGTCTCCTATTCCATCATCTGTAGCTGGCCATTGGGCCTCCAAAGGTGATTCTAAGTCTAATCTCCAGTGGCATAATCATGCCCATGAGCTCTTTAATGTCAGCTAAGCAGGGTTGTTACATAGAATAAGCATTTGTAGATCTCCAATTAAATGCCTCCATTCCCCCCATATATTAGGCAAATGTTTTGCTAGATTTCTCAAGATAACCAGAGTCCATATTGACTGGACTGTCATGAAATGATTGTCATCCTTGTCAGCCCATCTGACTCCTATTATCTGTCTAACAGGTGCCTGAAACATTCTACTGTTCTATCTATAATGTGTACTGCCCCTAATCAGAGATGGATTTAAAGGAGAAGTAACAGGCATAAACTTGGGCCTTTGGCCCTACTCAAAACTAGGGCCAGAGGTTCATGAATGCTCGCTGTGGGTTGATAATTTACTGGTACGGGAGGTAATTGGGGCGACAGGGCAGTGCTTGTCCAAATGCTAGGACAGGGCCGTTAGGAAGCCCACCTGTACCCCCTGATTATTTTGTGTATGAACATTGGTGAAAAAGTCCATTAGATCCTCTGTGGTTTCTTAATCCTGTTTTATGTCTATCATTAGTTGTTCAAATTAGTAGTGAAGCTTGGTTAAGTTCTCTTACTCCCTGATTCTGTACAAATTTAGGTCCTGATTCACAGAATCGTTTTGCAATGGTGTAATCCCATTGGAACACTCTCCACGAATCTGGCCACACAACCATACATGTGAATCCTCCAATCCCTTTTTTGATACATTTGCATCTCCGAGGCTTAATCAAACAAACAAAATGGCATAGGTCCTCCATTGTTTTGAACCTGTTTTCCCCTTTTTGATTCTGAAGCGTGTTTTAGCATGCACAATCATTGCAAATTGAAGATTCCTTCAAGTGGGAATTGCCTAAGTCTATTTTCAATGGTCAAAGAGTGCCATGCCTTAATATACTCGCCGGTGGCATTATTTTCTTAGTAAAAATGAAGTAAGCAGGTTTGCTTAAATATGGTAAAGGGACCTGCTTTGACTAACCTGTGCACACAACTATGCCTCAACAACACTCATCAAATCTTCACTTGCCCTGTTCCACCCATACTGCAACTCGAGTTTCTACATGATCATGAGATAAAAGTGAATCAACACACCAAAGACATTGCTAAGTGGTCCTGAAAAGGACTTGGACACTCTCTATGTATGGGCTCCATCCAACCCTATTTAGGATGAGCTACACATGTTTCTTGTTCCTGTTACATAAACCTATTAACCCCTCACCAAAACAATTTACAGAAGGTTGCTAGACCCTTCCCATACAGGAATAAATACCCAAACCAGAATTTTAAATCCGTATTGCATAACCCTGAAAGTAGTCTCTGTCATGCTTTGCCATCATGCAAACTCCTTCAGCCAGTCACTTATGGGGAGCCTCCTCCCACCAACCCCTGGACTTATTAATTAGGAAACCTTATCTTTGCTTATGCGCAATGGAGGCATTTGTGAGGAAGTGTAATGCTCTCACGTTGCATTCCAGGCCTGAGTCCCAATGGCAGAATTTCCAGAGAAACCAGGCTCTTACATCAATTTCAGGTGATGAAAAACAGAGAGAGTGTCACTGTTATTGTTGTCTTGTAATACAAGGAAACAAGCATTCTATGTCTATTGGGAACTGACTGTTGTTGTCTTTGTACTTTTCCTCCTGGTTGATAGATCTGTGTGCATGAGCCCCTGACGGAATTTTGGTGTGGAATGTTATGGATGAACTGTGTCTGGGTGTTCCACGAAGCCAGTTGGGGCCTGGACTTGGATGATGAGGGGGCCGGTGGATGTCTCTCCCTGTTTACTTACTTAACCTATTTGCTTCATATGTACTCACCTTCTGTGTCAACTTAGTAAAGAAGTTAACTCAAGCAGAATGACTCACTGTACTCATTGAACCCAAGCACAAACTTAACATTGGCGACGAGGATTTTGGTTGGACTCTGGGAACTTGCACATGAGAAAGAGGAAAAGAAGAAAGAAGCAGTAAAGGAACGGAAGAAAAGGAAAAAGGGAAAATGGAGCAACGAAGGGACACTAAGCTTAAGAAAAGAGCTGAGTCCCAGAGGAGACATCCACCGGCCACCCCCCGGCCCCAAGCCAGCATCAATAGAAGGAGGCTCAACTGTACTGCAGGGGCTGCGCTGAGCAGCGGTCATTGTCATTTGAGTTTGGCACTGGTACTGCAGCAGCCAAAGTAACAGCGTGCAGGGGCTGGGGATTGATAAATAATGGTGGTCAACACTCTTTAAATGCATCGTATAAGGTGGTCGGAACGACAGTAGACTGTGAGGAATTAAGAAAAAAAAAGCATTATTTTCGGCAGTGCTGCATGAGCTGGTGTTTAGTTTGGTCCATTGATGTGGAACACCCAAGCTCCGTGTGACGGTTGGGTTGGAGAGTATTTTATGTGGCCCTGCATTGCATCCAAATGTTGACGTCACTGTACAGCTGAGAGTATTGGCGATGACTCTCTTGGGAACGTGTACAGTGATAACATTCTGTGCTGACAATCGAGTAAACGCAATGAGCGAAGTGAGAAAAAAAAAAAAGGGGGACGTTTCAACGTACAATAACGTGCTTCGGTCACCAAGGGAAACTTCAGGAAATAACCCCCGTGTTGTTTAATGTGCGTCCGGATTCAAGCAGATGTCAACAATACGGCACGGGTATTTTGTGTTGTTTTGAATGCGAGAGGCTTAATTTTTCAGCAATTGGTTTACACATATTTTGGGTCACCAAGTAAATGTTCTGTGAGTTAAAGATTCTTCTAGGATAACATTGGAATATGCGCATGTACTGCACTACAGCATGGTGAAGAGATGGTTTGAAGTGGATTTAGGCCTCAATTTAGTTTTTTGTTTTAATTAAAACAACATTGACTGTTACCGTTTTGGAGATGCAAGGTACTGTTAATGTTTATTTATTATTTTTTTTTTTGGCGTTTTAAAGACTGTGATGCTGATGGTGAGAAGTGGAGTGCAGCAACCCTTGTTTGAAAATGATACTGTCCTAATTCACGTTCACAGTCAAAGTGCCACATGTTTCTGAGGAGAAATGGGAAATATGCTGGTTAGCTGCCATTTCAGTTGAGCTTTTACATTTCAACAAGTCTAAAGACGCTCTGCTGATTGTTTTTTCTGCTGATTGGGGTCTTGTTTTTCTCTGTTAAAAGAAAAGAAAAGAGGAGGAAGTAAGGGAACAATACTATAGAACTCTGTAGAACAATCCAAGAAAGACATCTAACCCAGACTGTACTTTCATCACCAAAACTTCCATAACAAGCAATATGCTCAGAGCAAAGCTGCTTGCTCAACTCCACCAAACTTTAAACCAGCTCCTATAAACTAAACTCCAACTCATACACTCAACCAACTCCGTAGCGGGCCCTCAACAGACAGAAGTCTCTGCCTTCAAACCCTATTCCATCCAGACCCATTTCTCTATTACCATTCGTACACTCTTCCCTTACAGCAGGCCCTTCACCACCTCCCAACAGTTCCTCATCATCCGCATACAGCCAGTTAAACCAACATCCATATCAATACTATCTGGCTCATTCCTCACATATTTTCCACACTGTTCCCCTTCATGCCTATCGCGTGTGAACTTTTTGAAAAAGGATACATTTCTTGTGACTTCACCATCAATACCAGCCACCGTAACCATGGATCCTTTTGCATTCTTGACTTTCAATAGTGATGGCCTATATTTCGAGTCTGTTTTCTTTCGCTACTTCTGCTTTACAACCACCACATCTCCTTCCTGTAGCTTTATCTCCGCGGCCTTCCTTTTGCGATCCACCCACTCTTTGGCTTTCAATCGCTTCATTTGATTTCTTTCCCTGATTTCATCATCTTCCTCAGTCGTGTAGTCCTCCAGACTAGGAAGTCTGATTCTCGGCTTTTACCGGATCATCAATTCTGCTGGTGAGCATCCTGCCATCTCATGAAGGGTGTTTCTCTAGTTTCTTAGCATCCGTAAAACTGCTTGAGGTAATGAGACATTGTCCACAACAGCCTTTTGTCGGGTTCCCTTCAGACTACTCATGAATCTTTCCACCGTCCCAGTTGCTTGTGGCTAAAGGGGGGTCATCGTTTGATGTTGGAACCCAATATGAACAGCAAATTCACTAAATTCATGCCCTTGGAAAGGCGCTCCATTATCTGTTTTGACAACTTGAGGCATTCCCCACTCACTAAAAAGCTTGTCCAGTACCACTACAACATGGTGAAACGCCATGGATTGAACATGCTTCAGCAGTGGAAACCTTGAGTATTCATCTATAGCCACTAGGAGGTATCCACCTTCCTCCAGAGGACCAAAAAAGTGTAAAGCCACCCTGTTCCACAGTCCCCTGGGCAATGGTACTATCTTCAGAGGCGTCGCTTGAGTCACAGGATATGTCACTTGGCAGGCAACACAGCATTGTATTGTGTCCTTCATAATTAGGTCCATACATGGAAACCATACTTTATTTCACAGAATCTTCTTTGTGTTGACTACTCCCCTGTGTCCCTCATGAGCCAACATCACTAAGGCCTTCCTCAAACTTCTGGGTGCCACAAGTCTACTTCCTCTTAAAAGTATTCCATCTTCGGTCACAGATAACTCACTGCTTATCTTCGCTAATTTCTTCAAATCCTTCATATCCCCTTCCCCTAGATCTCTTTCCTGGTCAATGGATTACCACTTCCCAGTCCTTGTGAGTTTAACTGCTACCCTTATCATCGGATTGGTGCAGCTTTTCTCCACAAATGTCTCTTTCTTTATCGCACTGGGCAGTGCATTTAATGATAAATATGATATATACTCTTCCACCTTCATCTGCATTATCGAATCCACCATGCTCACCGGATGTCTTGACAAATAATCGTCCGGATTTGCATCTTTCCCTGGCCTGTGCAGAATTTTATAATCATATTCTTGCAACCTCATACCCCAACGCTCAATTTAAGGGGCATCTTGACTCGGGGGAACCCGAATATTGAAATCAGCACCTGATGATCCGTCACCAACACAAAAGGCTTTCCAATTATGAAATGGTTGAACTTTTCGCAAGCCCACACAGCGGCAAGACTCTCCCTTTCCGCCTGAGAGTAGGCTTGCTCAATGACACTTAGTGCTCGGCTGGCATAGGCAATTACTTTTGCTTCTCTATTTCCTGATATCTCATCGGGATTCGTCTGTGCTAGAATTGCGCCCAATCCCACTGGGCTGGCGTCAGCAATCACTTTGGTGTCCCATTTAGGGTTGAAGTATGCCAACTGTCTATCGCTTGCTAGCTCAGTCTTTATCCTTTTGAAACGTTTTTCACATTTTTCACTCCAGGCATACTCTACATCCTTCTTTAATAGATGTCTCAAGGGCTCTGTCAGCGTAGCACATTCTGGCATGTATCTTGCACAATATCCTACCATTCCAAGGAATGATCTCAGCTCATATTTCTTGGGGCTTGCAATTTCAATATCACTCCCACTTTCTCTGGATCTGCTCTCATACGTCCTCTGAGAATATGTGTCCAAAGAATGTCAGGCTTTGTTTGTTTATTTCACATTTCTGCGCATTCAATTTTAGTCCACTCTCCTGTATCAATCTACACACTTGTCTCAAAGCGTTGTCATGCTGATCCTGGTCGCTTCCATACACAAGGATGTCATCACTATAGTTAAATGCATTTGGTATTGGTGCTATCACTTTCCTGATAGCTTCTTGGAAGATTTCAGCAGCAGAAGAGACTCCAAAACTAAGTCTCTTGTATCTAAATAGCCCTTCATGAGTACTAACAGAGGTTATGGGCCTAGATTCCTGGTCTATCACCAATTGATGATAGCCCTGGTTCAAATCCAACTTGCAGAACCTCTTGGCCATGTTCAATCGAATAATCATATCTTCTATATTTGGGCCTGGATGCCTTTCTCTCAGTATGGCTGTATTCGGTATCCTCATGTCCACACAGAGCCAAAGCTGTCCATCAGCCTTAGGAACCGCCTGGTATGCTCACCTGGTATCCACAGGGATGCCACCCAGCCGGGTTACTCGCTGGTATGCTTCTCAGCTTTGCCCTGATGTGGTCTGCGGGGGAGATTCTGCCTTGTGGAAGAATTAGGCGTGCTCTCCATCTTGCCTTCTTTGCAGGGGCGCATTGTCTTTCATGGGCGAGTGCGGTCCAGTTACTTCACTGACGCTGGCCCGTTTCATATTGTTCAGGTAGGTCTTATTGCTGTTCTTTAGTTTTGTTGCTAACCTGCATGCCTTTCTTTGTTTAAAATGTCTCTTTATTCTCCCTTAGGTATGCAGAGCTTCAGCGTGGCAAACTGGCTTGGTTGAGCCCTGCTGGTAAATGATGGCGCATTAAGAGCGTTATGATGCGGTAAGTAAGCGCTATGCCCAGCGCTGCGAAGTCTTGCCTTTGCTAACCTGTGTTTTCCTTCCTTGTAGGGCGCGGTGTTCTTCAGCACGAGTGGAATGTCCGGAGTGGTGCCAGCAGAGAGGCGACCAGCCAGGTAAGCCTTTTGAGCAATTCATAATTTGTAAATGTCTCTACTGCTTCCTTTAAAGTTGCCTCTATCTTCCTCTTTCAGGTCGTTCTGTCTGGGAGGTGTGCAGATTCGAGGAAGCTGTTCTCAGTAGCTGCAATTGTTTAAAGATGAAGACTGCAGGTAAGATGCTGCTGCTAATGGTGTTCCTTTTGTCTCCTTGTAGGTTCTGCTTCTCCAAGGTTCGAAGGAATAGCTGGACACTGGTGAGCGTCACGTTGCAAGCTGCAAAGTAACGCAAAGCGTGTTCTCTTGCTCGGGTGTGGTTTAAATAGCCCCAACAAAATAGTCCAGGTAAAGTAGTCCCTAGGCTACCACACCCAAAACACTAGACCGCATAGCTTGTTTTTTAGGAAGCAAGCTATGTGATGCCTCCATGTTGGCTGACAATACAATAAAGTAGTTCCCAAGCACATTGTTTTTCATGGTGTATGAGCCTAGTGCCGTGAGGGCTTTTGAAGAGGATGCCAGGCTCTAGAGGCCCGAGTCATGACTCCACCTGGCCAATGGGTTTGCCAGAGGGGGTTTTGGGTGAGGGTCGTGACATTACCACCAGAGGAGAAACCCATGAAGTCGGGCCACTCTCCACTCTTTCTATGATATCATTGTCCTTTAATTGTTTCAATTCCTGCAATACTCTCTTTTGCAGATGAAAACCCACCGCCTTGGATGTTGTGGAACAGGTTGGACCGAGCTATCAATGTGTAGATGTACCTCATTGGATTTCAATTTCCCAACTGCTTCGAATAGTTTTGTGAATTCCACTTTCAGCTGCTTTAGATCCACTTTTTCTCATAATGGACCTTACAGCTTGATGTTCCGATGGGGTCACACTTGTTTTCCTGCTAGCTGCTTCAGTTTTATCTTTTAAGATTGATCATATCGTACATCAATGATACCTAGGCGAGTCGCGGTCTTGCAACTGATGAGGCATCTCCCAACTACAGGGCTTTTAATAACATGTACTTTGGTTGGAACGCATTTCCCCATGTGAATTAGGTTGCATTCAAACAGTCCAATATTTAACAAGGGCTGTTCCGCTCCCCATTGGAAAATCATGGCTTTCAATGTCTTTAGAGGGTATTGCTTGGCTACCCTTCTGTACATTTCCTCGCTCATAACGTTAACTGTAACTCCAGTGTCCACTAGGAATGGTATATCCTCCCCACTCAAATTCACTGCTACCCTTATTGCGTTTTTGTTGTTCTCATGGTTACTTATCAGCCTCACATACTCTCTGCTGTATCGGTCATATTCATATTCTCTATGGTAGTTTATTGGCTCCACTTCCTCCTCATATGACATTATTGGTATTGGTGGATTCTCATATGGGTCTTCATATTTTTCTCCCTCTTTATTTTGCGACTACTCACTGGTTGTTATTCTCTGTCCCAAATTCTGCGTGCTTTGATCAGTCTTTCCAATTTGTAGTTCATCCATGGCTCTAACAAATCCAGTTTGAGTCAACTGTGAATTTACTCTCACACCAGGATAAGGTGTCACGTACCTTTCTATCGAATTCCCTCCTCCAGTACTTCTTTGTATATCATACCTTCTGCTTGCCATGATTTGGGGATTGTTGTTTATGATCGGCATGCCCATCCTTTCTCTACACATCGTTTGGAAATGGTTCTCTTGCCCACATCGTAGGCATAGTTGGCCTATTGCGGGACAGGGCCCTTTGTGGGGAAATTCAAAACAACAGCGGTGGGCTGTCTTTTGCCGTTGCCTCTGCGCTTTAAATTAGTTGATCCTGTACCAGGATGCCTTCTCTGCCATTGAATATTCTTGTTTATGACAGCTATAGTGTCTATGTTCTCTGGGTCTTCTATGTTCGCCGTCTGTACGTCTACCCTCTCATAAACTCTGGCCAGTTCAAGTACCTCCCTCATCGGCAGCAGTTTCTTCAGCAAGTGTTTTCCAAATTGCGATGACAGGCAACCTTCAATCACTCTCAGCCGTATTGCCTCATCATCATTGAAGTTGGTGAATTCACAGAAGGTGGTTTTCTTCTGCAATCTCAACACAAACTGGCTATAGTTTCATGAGGGCTTTGTTTGCATTGGTTAAAAACATACCTCTCGTAATCTCTGTTCAACGGGATTATTATCTGTGCATTGATAGCAGCCACCAATAGCTTATATATCATTCTTTCTTGAGGGGGAATCGTCTTGATAATGATTTTTATTTCCTTCCCCACCAAATTCATGAACATGTCCATTTTGTTTGGGGCATTTTGATCCCCTACAGCCCTTAAGAACTCCTCAAATTCCTCAATCCACTCTTGCCACCTTTGCCCCTGTGTTTCTTGTGGTTCCAGCATAAATGGGTTTGGCCTGTTGAGGTAGTTTAGTGGATGTGTAGACATTAGTGTTCTTGTCGCCATCTGGGATGCGTATGTTGTCCATTTGTATCTGTTAGGGAGAATTCTCTTATAAGGCTAATTTCCCAAACCTAGTGAGTCCCCCAGCAGATTTGCTGGATTTTTGGGGTCTGTTTTTTTCTCCTGCTAAGAGTGAGACTCTTTTCCTCCCACTCTTAGGCATGATTTGAGGTATGTCTTTGACTTTGTATGTACTTAAGGGCTATGGGGTCTTTTACTCCATAGGGTATCATCTATTTTTTGTGTATGTGTTACACAGCACCCTCAGTGCAGTAGCACAGGGGTGTCATAGTGACCCCCAAACATAGACTCCATACCCTGGGACTGACTACTTTCTCCCATTGACTTTACTAGTCCTAAATTGTGAACAGAACCATTACAAACCATCATATTGTGGAAGTACTGGAAGGGGTTAATTTCGATTGCCCCTGGGTCTGTTTTCAAAGGGGCACTGTCCAGTCTGCCCTTGTCGAGTTTCTGGCTGGTGGCAGTGGTTACCACACAAAATATTCCACCGGAATATTTCCTATGGGATTTTCCCATTGATTTTAAATGCACCACTTTTTGGTGCAATGTTAAAGAAACCGCCAGTTTATTTATTTAATATTAAATCAACGGTTGGGTCTTTTTGCCAGAACTCTTTTCTAAAATGGCGTTTGTGTCCGTCTCTGTAACTCTAACCAAGGTCGAGTCCTTTGTTCCACTTTTTGGCGGGCTTCTCCACAGAAGCCCTCCAAATGGTGCCACTCTGCCTGGGTTCCACAGGATGTGTGGGGAGGGGAATTGGCACCCTGGACTGCGTTGCCTTAGCAACTCAAGTCGCACTCTATTCTGATTGGCCCAGTGGTGAGCCGCCCGGCTCACCACTTAGCATGTTTGAGTGACAGCTAGGCTGTTGAATCGGTGTTTTTCTGCATAAAAGCAGGGCCTTTGGGACTGGAACTTCAGAAGTCGCCACAGGACCTTAGAATCTGAAGAGGGAAGAAGCTGAGCCATCTACAATGACGACACCACTGGTGGAGCCCTGCTGCAACAAACTCACCACTTTCCCAACGAAAAGAGAAGATCTTCTGCTGGACGAGTCTTCTTCCTTTGAGCTGGTGGGATCAACCAGTTTGCCCCTTTCGCCTTCCAAAGACGTCTCTTGGTCGAATCGCCCGTGCCAAGCACCCCGGCGGCTGGATAGCCAAGCTTCACCACTTTGACCGCGAATAAAAGGAACGCACCTTTTAACCGACGAACTCCATGGCTGTTTTCATCCCTGGGCAGTGCAATGACTCCAAGTTTCCTCCTCGACGAGATCCTCTCTTCCCCTGGTCGAAACAATGAACTGCAAGCACTGCCAGGAACAACTGCCACAGCTGGAGCTTCCTCTCTCTTTGAGGTACTGTGTTCTGCCTAGCCCCCTTTCTTCAGTTTGCCCAAGGTGACCCTTAAATCCTTGGCTTTCCAACTGGGTTGGTGCCAGACCTTCTAACTTAACAACCTCTTTTGAACATTCTGCAAAGACTTTTAGGGCATTTTAAACTGTGTGATCTTGGGCACATTTCGCTTTGCTTCATTTAAAGTGGGCCTGGCCTATGAACTTTGACTCTAAAGTGTATACTGCCTTTACTCCCTTGCTTTGAACTTCTAAAAGTGTTGGGAACTGTTTTATGTTATGCCCTGCCTTTTTCTCTCCATTTAACTTAACGATTGGAGTGCCATCTAGATTACGCGCTCACATCTGTTTTAACAAATAGTGGTGTTTTAACTCTGACTTGTCTAATAGTTATCAAGGGAGGTGTTTATACTTTACCCAACTGTGTTTTAACTTGCTTTTAATTTAGAGTGCTAGTGTATTGCCTAAAGTGTGTTTTAAATAAATAATTATATACTTTTGATACAAAGCTCTGGTCAGTGTTTGTTTGCTCTACTGTGTTTTTAGCCCTATTGTGTATACTCTCTATACTGCCCTACTCTTCTTGAGAGAGGTCTGACTGCTCAGCCACATCTACCAGGTAAATCTGGGTGGTACAGACTGCTACCAAGTCTTAATCTTTTTGCAGTGTTCCCCTAGGGAACTGCACGGGATTCTGCCTAACACTGGTGTACAGAGGTGGGATTTGTATTGAGTATACATTATAATGTGCTTCTGATACTTTAGTGCAACTAACCACAAAGCTTAGCACTGTAAAAACTATTTTTTAACAAGTCAACCATGGAAAGTAACAGCCAGGAGTCCCTTTCTGCAAAAACTGCTGATTGTTTAAGAGTTCTTTGTAGACGCAAGGATCTTCCTGTAAAAGGCAAGAAAATGGAATTTATAGAAAGATTGTTAGAAAACCAAAGTCTGGGTAGTGGTTCAGAGGAACCTACCTCCCCAGCAAAAGTAACCAACAGTAATGGAGTTAACATGGATCAAAGTTTTGATAGTAATGTTATAGAATTTGAAGAGGAATGTGAGGCCAATGTAACTGTCCCCACTGGCCCTCTGCCTGCTCTAGCACCTCAAGCTGTGTCTACTGGACCTTTTCCAGGTCCCACATTAAGTCCTGCATTCATTGAACTAGAAGAAATTAGGCTTGAAATAGAGTTCAAAAGAATTAGTGCCCAATCTGAACAAAAGCACCAAGAACTTAGGCTCAGAGAAATAGAGCTCAAACATGAGCTAGAGATGAAGAAATTGTCTGTGGAAAATGCTTCTCTCCCCGGATCCTCTAGGAGTTCCCGTCCCAAAAGACCCCGGATGCCTAAAGAGATTGTGGGTATGTATGAACCTAAATTTTATGTGTTGGATTGGTTGGCTATGTTTGAGTATAATCATGGGCTGCAGGATATCACAGGGAACCCCCCAACAGGCAATTCAATAGATGTGAGGAGAGAGCAGGTATTCAGGATTAGCACAAAGCAAACCGAATATCAATAACACCTTCCCCCTTCAAACAAAAGAGAAAAACAGAATTGACTTTTAAGCTGTCAGAATGGCTTTGAATTGTCTTTGGAATTGACTGAGCAAAAACACCAAATATGGTAAAAAATATTTAAATTGTTATACATTCCTATGGGAGCTGCTTTGAACAGTTGCACACAATCACAAGCAATGGTTTAGTCAAAAGAAAACAATGGAAATCTCAAAGTCGAAGTCGGAAACAATTTACAGCTGTTTCACACGTGTAAAATTTCTCAGAATGTAAAATCGTGGCAAAATGATATTTGCTATAACGGGTGAATCGCACTGTTTTGGGTTCTATGGATACCTAAGGATGTTAAGTATAAGTAGGAGTTGAAATTTCATTTCTATCATGAAAACTGAGGGATTTATAGCGGTTCTAGTAAAGGTCATTTTTGTAAAATAGGCGCAAGGATGGAAAACAGAAATGCACTTTTGAAATGACAGATGGGTTGATTACAATAAATTATGACTATGAACAAGCGAATGCCACCGATGGATATTACAGTGACGTGATCAGCGTAACCTGCCTGTTGTGGATCTTCTACTTTTTCATTTGAAAAAAGAGTCAGCGCAAAGATAGTTCTAGCAACACTATGGTTGAAAGATAGGATGGGTTTTAGATTGGGATTGGGATAAGACAATGCAAATATACTACGGGTCACAGTTCTTCCTATTAATACTCACAGGATAGGTTAATGGCACCGTCAGTTCTGGTCATGGATTGGATCTGGTCTAGGAATAACGGCACTTCAGGCACGGGATCGGATTAGCTAGGCCGGTCACCAGATTTGCACAGGATCAGCCCCCCTAGTCTGTGGGTATTTCAATCAGCTGGATAGCGGGTTCCTCAGGCAAGCCTAGTGGTAGCAAGCCAGAGAATTTCAGGATACTAGTTCAAAAGGTCTTCTTACACCACAGCCCTTCACAGGATTGCAAGAATACGTTTGAAGATTTAGGCCTTGCAGAAAGTCAATAGTTCTCTACTGCTTGCAAGAGTCTTGGCATCTGGATCTGGAAGAATGTTAAAGCTGGATGTAGAATGCTGGATCAGAGTACTTCACCGGAATCAGGAAAGTGAGTGCATCTGTGAGTCCCTATGTGTTGTCAGCTGTCTCTATTTATCCTTTAAAATGACATCACAAAATGGGTGTACGGGCCGGCTTAGCTAAAATGCCCCTGTGAGATGGGATTGGGTCAATTCTTCATCGCCTTGCATTTGAGTGATTGGATAAAGGCCGGATGTTGTCACATTTTATGATTTGCCTTACAGTTCTTAGAAACCTCCCTTTAGCTGCTGGTCTCTAAATCTGATTTTTTACTAAATACACATTTCTACATTGGTCACTTTGACACAAATCACACACAAAGATGCCATATCCTATGTAGCATCTGTTCCTCAAAATCCCATAGCTGTGGGGTCTTGTCTCAACTTTCTACAGAATTGTGTCCTTTTTGCTATGAACACAATTTCCAAACTGCATGCAAATTTCCACAAATGTGTGTGTTAATTTTCACAATTCTAGGATTCATACATTTCACATAAAACCACATATATTTCCATTCCTGTCCAGAACATATTACACGGTTCCGATGCCTCTTAAAACGTTCAGTCAAAAATTAGACTAACAGATATGTCCTTGGTATATTTTTCACCAAAGTTGTGAGTCTTTAAACATTGTTCTTTGTTCATGCTTAACAGCAAATGGTATGCCCCTTTTTCCCTCCCTGGAGTCTAGGATCATCCCCTTCCTTGTTTGTTCCTTCCAGGAGCCATTTACGACCCTCTCACACCTCCGTTTACTGGGCTGAAGGGCCTGCTATTGTTCATTCTTTTTCTGTAGACAAGAGTCTGGGTTACCCCAGAATTAGAATCTCCCAGTGAGTTTCTGCTGAGAAGAAGGCCCACCTCTTGCGAGAAACCTGTTTGTCCACTTCCAAAGGATTGCAGCTCAGCCAAACTAATATATTCTTAATTAAAAACCAGGAAAAACTACATAAAAAAATGTTCTTTGTTTATGTTACAGCAAATGGTACACCCCTTTCTCTCTCCCTGGAGTCTAGGAGCATCCCCCTCCTTGTTTGTTCCTTCCAGGAGCCATTTACAACCCTCTCCTGCCTCTGTTTCCTGGGCTGAAGGGCCTGCTATTGTTCATTCTCTTTCTGTACACAAGAGTCTGGATTACCCCGCAATTAGCATCTCCCAGTGAGTTTCTGCTGAGAGGAAGGCCCTCCTCTTGGGAGAAACCCTCTTTGTCCACTTCCAAAGGGTTGCAGCTCAGCCAAGCTAATTTATTCTTAATTAAAAACCAGGAAAGACCACATTTGTTGCATCAAAAATAAATACATTACTTTCTCAGCTTTAACTCTGTGGGATAAAAAGCAATTGAGATCTGTATTCTTTTTAGCCACAATCCTTTTTAGGTTTGCTGATCCGGCAGGCTTTTTAGTTTAGATCACTTTAAAGTTTCATCAGTAACTTATCTGACAGCTATCATTCAGGTAGCGCAGGGTACTGCACCCAGAGTCTGACAGGGCCTGTCAGTTTACAGACAATCCGTTTTTTTCTGAAGAAATCTTTTGCTCTTCACATTTAGGACTTACTATGTTCGCAATGCTTCATAAAACTACATGAATTTTAGCACCAAGCAAGATTTTGCATGTTGAGATGTGTTGTGTTATAGGCATTTTGGAGTTTTTAGTACAAAGCAAATGTCATTTATAGGCACCTTTTGAAGTTTCATTGGCAAAGCGCTGCTTCTTTCTCTGCACTCTGTTTGCTGGTCATGGAGCCCACTGGCACATGTTCTGCGGTTTCTGCTCTATTCCACCACACATGCACCATGGGTGGCTGGTTGCCATCCATCTTTTTGTGTGCTTGAAAACGCGTTTTTTGTAGGTTTTTGGCATGCATAAGAGGTCTGTGGCAGTCACTCCGAACTTTTCTCCAGAGACAGGAGTCTCTCTACTGTGTCTACTTGCATACGTGGGAGGACCCATAAAACCCCCACCCAGCCGCGGAGCGGCCGCGGAGTTGGCTGCAGAGTTGCAGTCTGTGGCAGTCACTCCAAACTTTTCTCCAGAGACAGGAGTCTCTCTACTGTGTCTACTTGCATACGTGGGAGGACCCATAAAACCCCCACCCAGCCGCGGAGCGGCCGCGGAGTTGGCTGCAGAGTTGCAGTCTGTGGCAGTCACTCCAAACTTTTCTCCAGAGACAGGAGTCTCTCTACTGTGTCTACTTGCATACGTGGGAGGACCCATAAAACCCCCACCCAGCCGCGGAGCGGCCGCGGAGTTGGCTGCAGAGTTGCAGTCTGTGGCAGTCACTCCAAACTTTTCTCCAGAGACAGGAGTCTCTCTACTGTGTCTACTTGCATACCTGGGAGGACCCATAAAACCCCCACCCAGCCGCGGAGCGGCCGCGGAGTTGGCTGCAGAGTTGCAGTCTGTGGCAGTCTGTGCACGTCTGAAACAACGGAAATGGCGGCACCATCAGTGAACGCCACCTCCACAGCCATAACCACGGACCGAGACCCTAAGGACACACAGGAGGGTCGCCTGCTTCGAAGCGCGTATTCACGCCCCGCTGTAGAAAAAAACCTACAACAACACAGCGTACAATCCCATTCTATGCCGGGCCCACCTCATAAACATTCAAAAATCTTTTCAGGCTCAACCGCAATTGCCCGTTGGAAACAGGACTCCCTAGAAAAACCTGGGCCTAGCATTTCAAAACCAGAAACAACTCACCAAAAGTCAGGTTCAGGGGAGACAGAGGATCCGAACCGGCGGACATCAGAGGTTGTGCCTCCGGCGCCAGACCCGTCGAACATGGACCTTGAGGGCGACCTGTTGGCGCACCAGTGCCTGCGCCAACGAGCTCCTGCCCCGGCCACGGCGGACACTAGCGGCTGCCAACCGCGGTCTCGCCTGCGACTCCCACCCCCACAGCCCCGGGACCCGATGGCCTCCGGAGGGAGGATCGAGGATCGAGAGCGGGGGGAGGGGCCCGCTTTGGTAGGGACCGCGGGTCGTGCGCCGCGAAGCGACCTGGAGGACGAGCGAAGCTCGGCTCCCTCGGCAACGGCCTCCCCGGAAATGGCCCTAAGCGAGGCTGAGCACCCGCAGGTCTTTCTGGGGGAGGGGCCGACTTCCAGCGCCCACCCCACGGCAGGATGTGACGCACAGTGGGGAGGGCACGACGGCCAAAAGGCCACATCCATCGCCGAAGAGGACGCCCAATCATCTCGGCCAACACGAAATGGCCTAATAGACTCCTCAGTAGAGCCTAGAAGCGCTGAAAGCCATGCAGATAAAATTAAGGAAAAACAAGTCACTAATGCATCAACACAAAAAAAACCCCAAGTGTTCCCAAGCAAGTCACCGAAAACTTTTCCTCACCACCCAGCAGACGAGCACAGAGACTCAGGGAATATAGGAAATGAAGAACAGGCCCCAGCCCTGGAAGAGTCTTCGCCACCACCGCCCGCGCCCTTGGCGGGCTCGAAAAACAAAAAAAAATGCACTAGGAAAGAGACGGAGTCTTCTGATATAGGAAACGTAAGATCCACCTGGAAGAAAGTTCCCTCAAAAACTATAAAAAAAACACAAAAAAGTACAACCAGATCTCATACGTTAAAAAATCAAAAAAACGGCCCAGTAACAAAAAATCACTGGGGCCTGAAACCAACAAAACCATCGGTCGCCACCCTCGTAACTGACTTCTTCCATGCTTTTGCGCCAGAGCCTCACTCTAGGCAAGCGGACCTTACCGACGAGGAAATACTGGAGGCAATAAAAACGTGCCAACCACCAGAAAAAGCGAGAAAAATATTCGTCCCGACAAACACGTGTGTTCAACATCTTAACCTCGCAAACGATATTCAACCTGCTTCTCCCTTGAAACAGGCCCTACAGGCGAAACCAGCAAAGCAAATAGACCCGACTCTACATCAAATATCGGGTACCCTGTATACATCTAAGAGGAAAGTTACGCCGAAACAAACCACAGACTTCATCCAAGCCATCGTTCACACAGAAAAGCTCGTTGGCACGACGAAATCAGCCCTACCTAAGGAAAACCCGGCTCCGGCATTTAGCAAAGCCTTACAGCCAGCCAGTGAAGATCTCTTACAGTCAAATCAACCTAAACCAAACACCCAATCCAAAATTTTAGAACAGACAGGGCCTCAGCCTCCGCAAGACCCACCCTCCGAATCACGAAAGCAAACCCCCCCGCAATCTGACCATGAGTATGAAACGCCCTCAAACAAAGCAGTAGCGACCAGCCAAACCAAGGAACGGCCGACTCGCATTAGGCAAGACGGAGTTCTCCCCGCCTTCCCCTCAAAATCACACCTACCTGGGCGACTCAGTGGTGGCCTTCCTGATCTTCCTCCATCGCCCATATTAAGACGGATCTTAAACGAGTCTAGTATACTCTCGCCTGCTCCTAAACAAGGCCCCCCACCCCAGGGTCCGCCAACGGAGCCTGCTTCGCAACATAAGAGAGACCTTCTTCCAATAATGTCAGCTATCACCATCGCAATGAATCCGTTCACCAAATTATACGAAGGCATCAATGAAAATCTGAAAGACAACTCAGCTATCCAAGCTACAATGCTCACGAAACCTAACTTTTCTGGAAGGTTACATCACCGCCTTAGATGACAAATTCAAAACCCTAAAGCTAGCTACAGAAACTGGCCATAAAGGCACGGCAAACCTGCCCATCCCATCTTGCGCTGGGGAAAAACTGAGAGTCCAAATTTCCCCAGCCCAACACTCATTTCCACCCCCCCGGTACTCTCCCCAACAATCAACTGGCCGCCGGTCTTCCAATTCCTGAACCACAAGAGGTGATTGACATCACAGAAGAAACAGTAAATGCTTTGCTCCCTTCGAATAAGACAGCGAGCGAGCCAGATCTCTCATACCCTTTGTTTACAGGCACGAGATGGGAAAAAAAAAAAACAATCCGTGTGGACGGAAACCCGAAACCCAGAATCAAACCTCAGCAACGCGATTAAACTCATGGTCAGCAAAACAGAAAGAAAAAACAAGACCATTGGCCGGGAGTCCGGCCGCAATCCAACCAACCCAAAAAGCCTCTCCTAGATCATTAGAAGACTTCTTAGAAGATGAGGTTCTGATGAATATTTCTCAACACCTCGAAGACATTGAAGACCCACCACCTGAAAAAAATGAGAAAACGCCTAAACTACTAAAGCTGCAGTCTATTTCAACTAAAGTAGATCAAATCGCCAAAAAAAGAAAACCCAAAAGAATTGTCAGAAGAGGACTCTCCATACTACTTTACCACCTTGGAAGAGCGCAGGAAACTCCTCCATTGTCGGAAACCTGCTACCTCTCGTAGCCCAACGAGCTCTAGAGTGGTGTCATTCACTTATCCTCCAGTTCGCGAGGGGTTAACTCGTAAAAAGCTAGCCTCTAGCAATCAACTCAGTCCACAGGAAGCACGACAATTTCAGGACCTCTATCAAAAGTCCAAAGAAAATATACATTCAGAATCAGGAAAATCTGACAAGAGGGGGCAACATTTGCGGTCCCACTTTATTTCAAGGACTGAACAATACCGGAAAAGACATGACTCCACAGGGGAGTCCCCGATCAAGCTTGAACAACATGCTGAAAACGACGACGACATCATACTGAATAGAAGAGGGATCCTCACGCTATTCAGCCTGATACCGACCCTCCGGAAGATCAAGTCCACCGATCTAAAAATCATTGACCCATACCATTCGAACGAAAGAGCGAAAGCCTATATTTACCCAACCTCGAAGCACATAAGGTCGAAAATTGTGGACGCCACACGCGACCTGGCTGCGTTGGGCTATATAGTGCAAAGAGATCCTCAAAAGGGGCACAACAGGGAAAAAACCAACTCAGATAAAAAATCGGCCCGAAAGATCAAAATCTCTGGGAAAGAGCCAAAAGTGGAGCCACAAAGACTCTCAGGGCTAACTCGAACAGTGGTAAATTTATCCCCAAAGCTACCTGAGAGCCATCGAGAACTTAAACTCGCCACCCCTAGGAGCGACAAGCCGAACGAGTCCACAGAAGCGAAGCCTCAACAACCAAAATTAGATCGACCTAACTTCACTAAGACTGTGTCTATGGCAGAAAACAATAGGTCGAACACCAGAGCCCAAACAGAAAGTGCCTCTACAGTCTCAAAATCAGCCGCAAAACTACAGGAGCTGTGGGCCTGGCTCCCTAAGGCCCTATCACAAGGGTCTAAACCCAAATAGCAATTCGCAGGCCACCCTGTAGAGCCCCAGGGAAAACGGAACGTCAACCGGCTCATATCATCACTAAATTTCTGCTCATGGAACACGAGAGGTCACTTACATCTCACCACAACGGGCGATGCAAACTTAGCCTCATTTGACATCATCTGTCTTCAAGAGACCTGGCTTAGAAAAAACCCAGCAATGGATGGGTACGACATAATTCTGGCCCCTGCCAACAAAGGAGCCTTAGGTCGGCCAACTTCAGGTCTTCTTCTGGCCTGCCGACAGGGAATCGGGTTGACCCTCAAGTCAACCCTTCAAGCAAATCTGTCAATCCTAGCAGTACTATGCGAATGGTCTGAAAAACCCCTCTCCAATCCATCGCAAATAGTGGTGATTAACACCTACTGGAACCCGGCGGCAATAAACCACCAGTCTTACCTCTTAATGATGGAAAACCTGATCGATGAAATCCAAGCAACACGTCAGGTCTCCTCAATCATCATCTGTGGCGACCTGAACGCCAATTGTTCTAGAGAATTGCGAACACTGGATGCATCCTCGCAAACTACAACAGCATTGAAAAGAGGTATCCTATGGCCCTCCTTGATGTCATCTAGAAAATTCGAAAATCTGAATTTCGCCTTCCCAAATAAAAACCGTCTGCCAACTTGGGAACAAGGCCCACTAAGAGCGACCATTGATTACATCTATGTATCCAGACCTCTTTTGAACAAAGTCCAATCCTTCAAAGTCCGACAGACTACAGTCAGCTGACAATGTCGTTGGTAAACCATCACAAGGCGCCCGAACCCTATACCATTGAAGTAGAATCAAACGCCCGTGGAAACCGATTAAACCTGACAACCCGAGCGGTTAAAGCTCTGCTGGCAAATTACACCGGGGAAGATAGACCCAAGGGCGTAAAGAGCCTTGATTACGTACCTCTGCTGTTAAAACACCGAACAAACGCAAAACAGAAAATCTCTGTCCACGCACCCCCAAAGCACGCTTATGATTCCACTCTGGTGGCCAAACGAAGGTAGCTGCGAAAACTCAAAAGACAATTAGGAAACAACTTGTCAAATAAAGAAAAATTAAAAGCGGCAACCGCAACCTATAAATCATGGGTGAAAGAACATCGTTACCGTCTATTCCAACAAGACGCTGAAAATATGTTAAAAGCCATCAATGGTAACAAAGCCAAAGAATTTTGGTCTTTGTTGAAATCCACAGTGCCTTCAACGAACAACACCACAATCAACGCCTTGCCGGAGCACAAATGGATCACGCATTTCTCCTCGGTCTTCCGAGCCCCAGCACAAATCATCCGTCGGGATCCTACAGCCCAGAAGCCAGCCTGGATCCAACTGAATGACCGACAAGAAATTAGCAATCATATAAAAAAACTGAAGATCTCCAGAGCTGTGGGCCCAGATGGGATTTCAAACATCGATCTGAAAAACAACTGCCAGGAATGGGCAACACTGTTAGCCTCCATCTTTCAGAAATGTGCTGAGCAGCAATCTCTGCCGCCGTCCTGGACAAATGCTATCATCGTCCCCATCTATAAAAAGGGGGACATCACCGACCCCCGAAACTATCGCCCTATCGCGCTGTTGGATTGCATCGGCAAAGTCTTTGGAAGCTTACTCTTGAACCGTCTTCAATCCTGGGCTGTAACAGCCCCGTGCAATGACAACTACCAATCGGGCTTCAAGAAAAATACGGGCACGATGGCGAACATCTTAGCGATCAGCACCCTAAAAAGCAAAGTCTGGGAAAAAAAATCACAAATTTTCATCGCCTTCATCGATCTAACGCAGGCGTTTGACCTCGTCGACAGACACCGCTTATGGGAAAAACTGGAGAGATGGAGTTTCCCACAAGAAATACTCCAACCAATCAAAGCTCTCCACACGGATACTTCCCTCAGGGTTCAACTTTCCCAAAGAGGTGATCTGTCAGACGAAATCCAGACCGGGCGAGGGGTAAAGCAGGGATGCCCGCTAGCACCTGCCTTGTTTCTTGCATACCTCGGAGACTACGGCGACTCAGTAGATCTGGAGCATACTTTTCCGCCGTCTCTCGCATCCTCAAAAATAAGCTACCTTTTGTATGCTGACGATCTAATCCTCCTGGACCAGACCCAGATCGGTCTCCAGAGACAACTAACAAATCTCCTGAGCTACACAGCCGAAAACAACTTAAAAATAAACCAAGAAAAAACAAAAATAATGATTCTGGAAGGAGGACGGAAGAAAAATAAATCCTCTGAAAAATTCAAATGGTACCTAGAGGGTAAAGAGATTGAGTCGGTCCCAGACTATAAATATGTAGGCGTCCAGATCGACTCCTCAAAAAACGAAACATCTATGCAGTTTGCTTTGGAAGTAAAGTTGGGGAAATTAGCCTCACAAGCAAATGCAATCGATACAAAATTTGGTAAATTCTCGTGTATCCCTGTAATAGACTTTTATAAGAAAAAAGTCGTTCCTTCAATTACCTATGGAGCAGAGGCCATGCCAACAATTCCGGAAAGAACTTGGCAAAAACTGGAGAGCAAGTTCTGGAAATCAGTCCTGAGTCTACCAAAGTCTACATCTATTGCTGCAATCCGCCAGGAATTAAGTCTATTGTCACTAATAGCAATAGTAAACCTAAACTCACTTAGGTTATTCAGGAAATGCATTACGGCCGACACCGAGCAAATCTTTGGCCTATTAAACAAAGAACTACAAAACGACAAAGTCAAAATGCTAAAAACCTGGAAAAACAAAATTACGTCCATCTTAGAATCAGTGACGTGCACGGAAGCTGACCTCATCACAAACCCTCTGAGAGTTTATAAGAAACTCAAAGAACTAGACTGGATCCAGACCCAAGACCTAGTCATCAAAAACAAACTCCTTCTCCATCTTCCCCCCTTGCTCTCTAAATTAAACGAGCCGATGCAATACCTCCGAAAATTCCCAAATAGGAGAGCAAGAAACTACATGTTAAGAATCCGGCTAAATCTGCTGGAAACAAACGAGATCCTGAATATTCGAGGCCTCTCTGACTCTAACATATGCCGTCTGTGCAACGTCGAAACTGAATCCATCAGGCATCTACTGACCTCATGCCCAGAAACTTTAGTCTTAAGATCAGCCTACATAAAGCACTTTAGCCCAGAAGAATACGGGTGGGATGAAGTCACCTGCTGGAATAGACTGATAGGTGGGGACCGAAACTGCTGGTTACTGGCTTCAACCAAAATACTGCAATTCACCATGCAGAGGATAGAGTGCAAACGGCCCCATCCTCCGTAAAACCATTGGACTCTTTCTGGGCTACCCCTGTGCAAGTCACCCTCTCGCCTCTTCCCTTCTTTTCTAAGTTCTAAATGAACACATACAAATAAATAAAAAAAAAAAAAAAATAAGAGTTTTGCCACCATTGTTGCAGTTCCTTGCACCATACTATAAGGGTGATGCTGCATAGCATAGTAGAGTGGGTCAATACATCCCACAGTGTGGAAGGTTATCTGGGAGATAGCCAATTTCTCCAGGGGTTTGACCAGGAAAGGAGTAATAGAAATTGGGCGATAATTTTCCCAGATGGAAGGGTCAGCAGGGGGTGCACAAGGGAGTGCTTGAGAGGGGAAAACTCCAGGGGCAAATGAGTGGTTGCAGAGATCAGCCAAGGCTGGATCAAGAGAATCAATGCTGTCCTTAATGGTTCCGGAAGGGCAGGGAGACACCAGTTTGGATGAGACTTTCATAGACCGTACTTATGTGGAAACCTCATCATGTGTGACAGGAGAGAGGGAGAAGAGGAGAAGGAGAGAAGTGGCGGCCAAGAAAGGCCTGAGAGAGGGGAGCAGATAAGAGTGAGGACAGAATGTCCTGAGTTTTAGTGGTGAAATGAGAGGCCAGGGAGGAGCAGAGTGCCTGGGTGGGTGTGGTAGAGGAAGATACTGCAGCAGGATTGGCCGATTACTTGTGATTTTAAAAGGTTTGGCCATGTTGTTAGATGCCGCACAGATGGATGCTTTAATCTAGACTCTTTTTTAGAGAGGATGGAGAGTATATACTGGGCCTTATTACGAGGTGGCTGCCTCCAAAACCCTTCTGACTCTGCCCTGGTGAATGGAGCAATTACTGGTCCATTCCGAGGTCGGAGGCACCGGTAATTCCCCATTAACCCGGGCCATTCCCCATTCCCATTTGAGCCCCCATAGGGCTCAATGGGAATGGGGAAGGCGCTAATAACGGTACCGCAAATTGCTATCCTGCACAGAAAACAAAATTGTGTGTTTGCTGGAGTCACGCCCATTACAATAAACAGCTCAGTTATAGAATTCTCAGGGAGGGTTGTGTTCACTCTGCAATCTGATCAGTTTTAAAAAAATGGAAAATAGCAAGGTGCTTTAATAATTTTAAAAAGGAACATATGTTCCATTCCCTGACCTGCAGTAAAGACAAAGCAGATGGGCTCTTGACTGCCTCTTGAGTATCACTGTAAGTTCAAGGCGGAAATCAGTTGAACCCATTGACCCCCAAATATTCACAAATCAAGTTGATTTCCAGGGGTGAGAACAAGTGCTTAATTTGTGGGGTTGTTTGTCAGTGCTGAGGACTAGGGATTATTTCTGAGCACCATCACTTAACAAATCAGTTAATTTATGATGTGGCAACTTCATTCTTTTAACCTTCAGTTAGCCCTCGGGCTACCGGCGCTATACAAAAATCAAATACATACATACATACATACATACATATATACATACTCGGTCACACAGCACGCAGCAACATCTGATGCATGCAGGCATTGCATTGCTCATTATTTGGTCTCATGAATAGCATTGGGCCAGAATGGGTCTGTGTTGCGGGCAGCAGCCTTGAAGACACAGTAGTAGGTGCAGATCACTCTTTTAGCAGGCAGGTGCTTACATACAGAAATGTTGCTGCACCAGTGCAGTCAGTGGGCACATACAGGGCTTTTGTTTAAGATGGGCACTTGCACTTTCCAGGTCACCAACTCACTGAGTCATAAGGACACACTGGGACATGTGGTCAGTACTGCTCTTTTGACAGTGCCATTAGTACGGCAGAGAGACACCAGACAGAGAGAGGACAGCAGGACAATCACCAGGCAACAACACCATCCGAGGGGCAAGGCCAGAGAAAAGGTCTCTGCCAATGAAGAGTGCCTGTGCTGAGTGCCAACCTATAGCAGATCTTTCTGAAGTGTTTGAGATGAATGTTTATCAGTTCAGTACATTTGGTGTCTCCTTTCAAGACACAAATACTGTGTTCTGTTATTCACACATCAACCCCCAATCAGTTAGTTGAAGCTGCAGCTCCAAACATGGTGACACTGTTTGGAGCAGCTGTGGACAGTGAGCCGCCACCCTAACATGGCAGAAGTGAGTAAGAAAATATTTGGATCCTGGGACTTATTTATCTAGAAATTAAGCACAACAGCAACCCAACACTATTTGTTGATCACTTTTCTGGGAGATCTTCTGGGATGTCTCACTTCATTTTTATAATTTAAATTAGACTGTGTCTGAGACAACAAAATAGTACCTCATTGGGTCCATGAAACTCCACTAGAGGCTGCAGTATACACAATGTATGATGTACTTTAACTCCCATTTTGAGCTTACAACAGCATCACTCCTAATCTACATTAGACACCTAATCTACATTAGACTTCACCTGACTCATTAACATCCAAACATTATGATGTGCATTCTAGACAATTCCCAATAACATTGACTAAGGAAGATGCTACATGTTGTATGTATTGTGTGCTTCCAATGATATATGCTTTAATGCCAGTCAGATTGAGATCCTCCTCATTGGGAGACCTGCTCCCACCTTTCCTCTCTCACTGTGGTCCCCCGCCCTGGCCCCTCTATCTGCACTTTCCTGTGAGGCTAAGAACTTTGGTGTCATCTTCAACTCCACCCTCTCTTCTCTGCTCATATCTCTGATGTGTCTAAGAAGTCACAGTATCAGCTGCACCTCCTCTGAGGTATTCTTCATGTTCTCACTTTCCCCCAGAAGCTCACTGTCTCCAGAGCTCTGGTCCTCTCTAGGCTGGACTACTGCAACAACCTGTTTACAACTAATCCCGAACAGGACCGCAAGACTTTTCCTTGG
Organism: Ambystoma mexicanum; assembly: GCF_040938575.1. Classification (NCBI taxonomy): domain Eukaryota; kingdom Metazoa; phylum Chordata; class Amphibia; order Caudata; family Ambystomatidae; genus Ambystoma; species Ambystoma mexicanum. The sequence goes on from NC_090934.1 coordinate 522,048,179, forward strand.
CCTCAAGACCAGGGATAGTATGTATCCAGCCCTAAAATCTCTCCACTGGCTCCCAGTGGCTGCATGGATCAAGTTCAAGACCGTCCGCAAGGAAATATGGGGCCGGGGACCACATTACATCCAACGTTCTCTTCCTAAGCATCTTCCTTCTCGAGCCCTCCGCTCAGCCTCCTCCAACTCCCTGATAGTCAGATGTTTCTCCAGGTAGAAAGTGGGGAGTAGATCTCTGTCCTCGGCTGCGGCCTCGCTCGGGAACAGCCTCTCTGCCTCTCTCAAACTTGAGCAGGACCACATAAGGTTCAGGAAGCAATGCAAGACCTTCCATTTCAATTCCACTTTCTCTCTCTCTCTCTCCCTTGATGATGTCCCTGTCTGCTGTGCTTACAGATTACCTGGCCACCCACTGAACTTACGGGACCAGGCTCCTGCACAACCAGTTGCCCTTGCACTGCCTCCAGGCATCCCTACCACTTAGGGACAGTATCTGCAACCCAACAATCCCCTGACTCTCTGCACTTACGAGCCACCTCCCTGGCAGCACTCATGAGTTCCTTTTCACTCTCCTCTCCCCCTCTCCCCCTAACACTTTCGCCCCTCAATCCCCCCCTGGCACTTCTCACCCTCTCTGCAACCTCTGCACTTGTGCAATCTGAATGACACAAGGCCTAGTAAGATCATTGTTTTTCCTCCTTCTGTCTTCCCTTCCTTGTCTTGTCGTGCCTAGAAACACTTGTGTACAGGCACATTATAAATGATTTAACATATTATATCATATCATATCATTGTTGTCAAACATGCATCTGTTAATATTCTACAGATTAGGGACAGCACTAGATGGTACTTCAATAGTTGTGTATGAAACACAAATGTACACACAGTATGCAGGCCAATGTGGCAAAATGCACACAGAAAAAAAAAATCCAAATATTACATTTAGTGCTTAATTTGTAATATAAAAAGTGCCAGGACCCAAATATGATCTAGCATGCCTGTGACACACCGGGGTGGACACCACCCACGTCTGCAGCAGACAATGTCAACATATTTGGGGTTAAAGCTGCAACTCCCACCAGTTAATTGAAGGTGATGAATGATCTGCCGTTTGTAGTGTCGACAGAACATATTAGTTGTGGTTTGAAATAACATACATATTTAAGTAGTGCATCAAAACAAATCATTGTTAAAATTTTTCTCTAACTCTAACAGTGGCAAGTGGAACATGTTGACCATCTAACCACAGACAAAGGAGCAAACAGGCTTTCCTACTATTGCAAATTGCAAATTGATAGACAAATATGCAAAATAATTGTCCGAACTAATGACATTTCCTGTCAAACACTCCAGGAAGGTCTTCTTGTATAGTTTGCCACTTGTGACAGGTACTCCTCTTCGACATTTGCATTTTCACTGACCTTGCCCCTGCTCACTGTTGACTGTGCTATTGATGCCAACCCAGCCTGCTGTGACAGTGCTGCGGGTTATTAAGGTAGATCATTTGTGCCAATGTCATTCAGGCTGAGTGGAGGAGTGTGCAGACATGGCTAGCATGAGAGACCAGCATTGTCACCTTGAAAATCATTGTTCTTCATGAAAATGGATAATTAGGCATGACCTGCCAACCTAGGTCACACTGTTTTTGATGATTGTGTTACTACGACTGACTGACAATTAAAATAATAACGTTGCCAAACTACCACAACTTAATCAAACGTGGCTCAGAAATTAGTTCCTGGGCTCACAAATACATGTTGCGGCTGAGCAATGGCAAACTCCCCCACAAATTAAGCACTGAATAAATTATGTGTTTGATGGATGTGGGAGGGTATTTTATGGATTCTCAGGTGATTGATACTGCTAAATGTATTGCTCAAACACATGTATTCTGTAACAAATTGCAACACTATAGTTAAGGTGAAACCTCTACCCCATAGGAAATGGAACATTCTATGGCGTATAACTTTTGAGCGCAGGAAAGATCGGCAAGATATTTGAAATTCCTAATCTGGGGCCGGGGACCACTAGAACTGAATAATTCTGTACAAATCTGTGTTACAGTTCAAAGGATCTAAAGGGTCAAACAATGTGTGTTTTTTTTTCTCCATTTTTCAAATTATTTTTCGATAGGGAAAATATCAAATTATTTCCTAATTCCTGTTCTGCACACTTACTCAACCTTGAATTGTTCTAGGCCCAGCAAGTCTGTCTATCCAATCTTCCCTCTTGTCTCTCCTCTGTAGCACTGTAATTCCTATAGTCATGATCTGTAAATTCCCTTCCCTCCTCCCCACCCCCTCCTGTATTTTCTCCCTTCACCCTTTGTCGTGCACTTCACTAGTAGATATGCCTTTGTGCCTAGTATGCTAGTTATTATTGTTAGATCATTCGGAATCTTCAAGGCCTAAGAATAATGACTGTATTCCCTTGTTACCTTCCCACCATGAAGCACATTGAAGCACTTCACTTGTGTATGAGAGCTATACAAATAAACAATTACAATTACAATTTCTGTTTTGTGTTTAGCCATGGATCTCATGTTGAGTAGACTGCAGTGTAGAATGTGGGTTTTTCCTTGTTCTTTGTTGAGTATCCTTTCTCACGTCACAGAATGGGTGATTCTTGTTGGATTTTTGGTTCTCTCTTGGGTGTGGCTGTTATTTGCTGGTTGTGTATTTGGGGCCTCTATCCCTTCATTGAGGAGTTTAATTAAATGGAGTGATGGGATTCTTTGTTCTGGTTCGTAGTAGTTGGGTGTTTGGTTGTCCTTGTGTAGCATCTCTCTAATTCTTGTTGGCGTTTTTCCAAAAAGGTCTTTGGAGTTGATTGGTTCTGAGTGGTGTGGTGTGTGGTTTGGTGGTCTAATGGTGTCCTCTATAAGATACTTTAGGTCCTTAAATGCAGGTTGTTTGCTTCTCTTGTGGTCGGATTTTAGGTGGAAAGGTAGCTGGATGATGTTTTATTCTGTTTGTTTTTGTTCTATTTGTGGGCCCATTTGCCCATGGGCCTAAGGCATGTAACAAATGTAATAAACACAAACAAGATATGCATGCTACTTTTGTTCTTGTTGTGGTCCATATTTTAGTTCAGATCTAGTCTCCTTAGTGGTGGCTAATAGCATTTTGTGGTGTTACAAATTGTGATGGGTGGTTCCTGTTCAATGGGGGTATGATTTAATTCCTCTTTCATTCCTCTGGTGCTGGTAGGCCATGAGAACTGTGACCAATGCCTATACCAGGAAGGTGGAGAACACAGTGAAACTAATGCCATACCCGAGAGCATGGAAGGACTGCGGTCAAAGTGGATCTGAGACAGTATTAACTGGGATATCTGATGTTAGCAAGCATTGAGCAGCTGATGGATTCTCGGACTGGCAAAGTATCCCAAGCATCTAATAAGTGGAGGCCCTCCATGTATCAAGATACCCACCCTGCTTTTGGTGACCTGGGACATCTTGTTCACCTGTCTTGGTGCTAGGCTGTCTGGTGAGTTTGTTCTGTATTGTGCAGTTTCTCCATGCATTGTAGTTTCTCCCCTTTCCATCGCTCTGCTCTCTCCCTCCATGACCCTCTCCATTTCTCCTATTTAATCTAACTGCTACTCTATCACCTATCCTACCTCTCTCTCGAAGTCTGGAAGGAAGAAGTTCAAAAAAGTTCACCTGGTCTCTAATCCAGGCCTGCCCATCGCTGACACCTATGTCAATGCTTATTCCAGGCAGAATGTCACTGACATCCTATTTGTTGCTCCACTTCCAGACGTATGGATTCCCACATGACATGTTCTCTGTCCTGTCCCCTTTCTCTTTGTTGTCCATTAATGGTGGAACCAGATGGGAAGTATTCTTGTCATGTTTCTCATCCTCCAGGTGCATAATTGATGTTTATCAGAACAGCAAAGCCATGGTCTAGGGCTCTCAGCCCAACCTCCTCCTTCTTGATAGGCGTCCTCCACCTCGCATCAACTTTCTCCTGCCACTCCTCTGTCTGCCTCCCCTCCCTCCCCTTATCCACCACAGATGGGTGTACCTAATCCCTGTACCACTTCTCAGATTATATTCAAAGTGGCAACCAGCTTCACCTAGCTACGATCAACTCTCGCCTTGCTGTTAAACACTCCTCTGATATCTATCTCCTTCTTGAAGACTTTGACCTTGATGTTCTCACTCTCAATGAGACACAGTTCACTGTCAGCTCTGTCACTGCTTTGACACTCTCCTCCCTGAGGGCTACAAGATCCTCTCTAAGCCCAGGTATAATCAGTCTGGAGGCAGGATGGCCTTGATCTTCCCAGAATGTGTCCCTGCTAGTATCATTCCCAGTCAGTCCTACTCTTCCTTTGAATGCATCATCTGCAGGCTTGGTGTCTCTGTAACCTTCTCATTGACTCTCACCACCATCTACAGGACCCCTAGTCCAGTCTCCCTCTTCTTCTTTGATTGGTCTGACCTCACCTCTTCTCTTCTTGCCTCCCCCTCCAACTTTCTCCTCCTCAGGGACTTTAATATTCCCCTTGAATCTTCTGATTCGGCCACTGAACTCTTCCGTAACCTCTGTGAATTTCTTTCTCTTGCCATTCATCTCTCCGGTCTGACACACGCAGCCAGACATATCTTTGATGGTCTCATCTCAGCAGACATCCCCATCTCCAACCCTCTCACTACACCTCTCTCCTGGTCTGACCATTCTCTCCTGTCGTCTCACCTGGATCTCTTAGGACCCCCGGAAAAGTCTCTCCCTGCACTGCCAGTTTACTTCTCTGTCATTCGACCGATGAAGCTAGTGTCAGTTGCTGTTTTTGCCATCACTTTCATTCCCCTTCCCACACCTGTCACGGACTCCAACACTGACTCTGCTCTTGCTAATCTTCACCTCTCTATCACCAACACCCTTGACATCCTTGTCCCTGTCATGAGGATCCACATGAAGCCTGCCTCGAAGCTCAACACCTGGTATTACTCCGACCTATCCTCTCTAAAACGCAAAAGCAGAGTTGCTGAACAGATGTGGCAGGCATCTGGCACATCCTCTGAGAGACTGGCTTGCTGCCTGCTCCAAAGGCAATACAGACTCTCTATCTGCTCGAAGAAGAGGGCCCATATCCAAGCCCACCTCTCTGCAGTCACTAACGACATGGGCAAACTGTTTAGAATCTGCAAGGAACTCGCCAATCCTACTGCACTCTCTACTTATCCTCTGCCATCCCTGACTCTCTGTACTTCACTGGCCTCCCATTTCTTAACTAAAGCTCAGGACATCCTGTCCTCACTCTCCCCTACTCCCCCCACTCTTCCCTCCCCAGCTCACAGGCCCCCTTGGCCCCTATCCCCTTCCCTCCTATTCACCTCTTTCTCACATATAGCACCAGATGAGGTTTCTAGACAAGTTCTCTCTATGAAAGTCTCTTCCAAGCATGTTGCCACCTGCTCCTCCAAAACTATCAAGGACAACATCGCCTCACTTCTGCCAGCCTTGGTCAACTTCTGTAATCACTCCTTTGCCATTGACTCTTTCTTGCTACCCCTCAAGCACTCCCTTGTGCATCCTATCCTCCTGCCTGGCTAACTACCACCCTAGCACGGAAACTGCTCTACTGAACACCCTTGAAGGCTTTCCCTCAAATCTCGATTCCAACTCTCCATCCATTCTTATCCTTCTGGATTGTTCCTCTGCTCTTGACACATTCAATCATGCCAACCTGACAAATCGTCTCCATGACACCCTTGGCATTATGGGCCTGGCACTGAACCTCACTGGTCAACTTTCCCAGGTTCAACTTGAACCTTTTACTCTCCCCTATTACACTCTCCATCGGTGGTGTCTACCTTGCCCCATGTCCAACGTGATCTCCTCCTTCTCTCCTCACTTTCAGTGTTATGCAGACAAAACACAGCTCTTCTTCAACCTTCCCTCATGCCTATACTTCATCCTCTTTCATCCCTGCCTGTCTGACTGCTATTTAGGCATGGTGTGCTGCATTGATCTTACCTTAATGCCAGTAAGAGTGAGATCCTTCTAATTGAGACCACAGCTCCCTCCTTCCCTCCTACCCTCTGGCCACCCATCACCCTCTTGTCAGGCAAAAAACCTCGGTGTCATCTATGATCCCTCTCTCTCCTTCTCTCCTCACATAGCAGACCTTGCCAAGAAGGCCCACTATCAGCTACACCACTTCAGAGGCATTCTACCATTCCTCACCTTCACCCAGAAACTCAATTTCCCCAGAGGTCTGGTCCTCTCTGGGCTAGATTACTGCAAGAGCCTGTTGCTCAATCTTCCTTTATCCTCCCTTCACCCTCTTCAACTAATCCAGAATAGGACTGCAAGATTTATACTTGGCCTCAACTCAAGCGACTGCATCTCTCCAGCCCTAAATCTCTCCACTGGCTCCAGGCTGCTGCTAGGATCAAGTGCAAGATAATCTGCATCATCCACTAAGCTTTCTGAGGCCTGGGACACCACTACATCCAATGGACTCTCCCTAAATACCTCCCTGCTAGATCCTTTTGGTCTCCTAGCTCTAACTCTCTGCAGATTCGACTCTGCTTTAAGCAGAGAGTGGGGGCAGATCTATTTCCTCCACAGGAGCCTACCTCTGCAGTGGTCGCCCTGGCCCTCTCAAGCTTGAGCCGGATCTCCTTAAATTCCCGAAGCTCCTCAAGACCCTCCTGATCTCTTCTTCCTTCCCTCTCCCCCTCCCCTGCTAACAGTCCTGTCTGCCGCCGTGATGGGCTGCCTGGTCCCCTCTGAGTTCTACAGGGCACCAGGCCCTTGCACTTAGTATGTTGTCCCTCACCACTTGCATCCCATGTAATTCCCTGTCACTTGCCCACCTGGCCTCCTCCTGCACTCGCCTAGCCCCTGTTTCCCTCTCCCCCCCTTTTCCAACCTCTCTTTTCACTTGCACTCTCTCCTCTTTTTCCCTGCACTCCCCTTCACACCCTAACACTTTACATTTGGAACAGACCGGCACTTCCCGCTCCCCCTCTCCGTCACACTTCTTGTTACTGCACTTGCACAATCCAAATGTCACAAGGCCTAGTAGGACCATTATTGTTTTATTGTTATCATCCTCCCCCCTCCTTTTTTGCCTTGTGTCTCCTTGAAACACCATTTGTTATAAATATCCGATAAATAAACATAAAAATAAATACATATTCTGTTTTCCATTATTGTTTCTTTGTCCTTCTTGTATCGTGGCATGTTTGGGGTCTTGGGGTCTTGGTATGTCAGCCTGTAGTGGCTTGGTGTTGTAAGTCTGGTTAGGTTGTGTAAGTATGTTGTTTTTTGATCTGACTAGATGAGTTGAGGTACTACGTGTTTTTTGTTAGGGAAGATTGATATGGGCTTAAATATAATGGTGGGTGCCTCCCTGCAATTCTAGGTATGTGGTGGCTTGCTTTATCCCAGGTGTTGGAGCTTTGTCCTTAGTTTAGGGTACAAGGTCCTCTTCAGATAGCTTCTTTCCTTCTCTCAGGTGCTTTGTCTGTGGGCTGTAATCCACAGTTGTGTGTGCCTTGCTGTGGTTGTGGTGGTGTGGTGGCTTGCTGTGGTTGTGGTGTTGTGGTACCTTGCTTTTCCACCTTGGTCTTGGATTTTGGTTTGTGATATTGCAGGGATGGGGGCCCTCCTGGATTGCTTTTTTTGCTGGTATCAGTGATAGATTGATATGCTGTAACACACAGTGGTATCTGCCTTGCTGTGGTTGTATTATTGTGGTGGCTTGCTTCTTTTCCTTCGGTCTTGGATTCAGGTTTGTGATATGTTCCAGCAGTGTTTGCAAGATTGTGATGGCTTGCTTCTCTCTACTTGGTCTTGGATTCGGGTTTGTGGTATGTTTCAGTGGCACCCACCTGGTTTGCTTATTTTCCTGGAATCAGTGATGGTTCGAAGTGCTGTAACACACAGTGGTGTCTGTTTTGCTGTAGTAGTGGTATTGTGTTGGCTTGCTTTTGTCATCATTATTAGGTTTAGGATTGTGATGTATTCCATGGGTGGCTTTCCTCCTGGGTTTATTACTTTCCTCGTCCCTGAGGTCAGTCAGTGTTCTGCAATAAACATTGACAGTGAAATTGTGGTGTCTTGTTTCTCTCTGTGGTCTTGTTTCTGGGTTGTATTTTTTTTGTTTTTTCATCTTGATTGATCGGGTGCTAAGCCATTTTTTGGGTTTCCCTCGGGTGTAAGCTTCCCTGTGGAACGTGTCTTGTGATTGTAACAATGGTGTGATAGTAAGGCAGCAAAATGTACTTTTGGGATACTGTAGGGGCTAGATGTAGGTAGTGCCAAATAAAAACAGTGGCAAGGTGACAAAAAGCAGGATCAACCCTTGGGATACTTTAGGGGCTCAATGCAAGTAGTGGCACTATACTAATAGTGGTGGATAACAAGGCAGCAAAGTCTACATTTTAGGGTGCACTAGGGCTAAGTAAAGACGCAAACAGTGGCAAGGTATTGAGGCAAAAAAAAATGTATGAAGCAGCATTAATTATGAGACATTACTTTGTTAGTGTGGATAGTTCAACAGCAGATGCTAAATCACTTCTAGTTCCAGTGTGGCTAGATTCAAAGGTGGTGTTGACTAGCTTATTACAGTTCTAGTGTGGTGAAATTAAAAAAAACAGCGTTAACTAGCTCAGAGCAATTCTCATGTGGCTAAATTCAAAGTAGTGTTATCTAAGTCATTACAATTCCATTGGCTAAGAACAAAAGCAGTTTTTAACTTAACTGAGACCAATTCTAGTGTCTAGATCATTACAAGTCTAGTGTGACTAAATTCAGGAGCAGTGTTGCCTAAATAATTACAATTCTAGTGTGGCTAATTCAAAATCAGCGATACCTGGATTATTACAATTCTAGTGTGGTTAAATTCTCTACAATTATAGTGTGGCTACATTCAGAAGCAGTGTTGCCTAAATCATTACAATTCTAGTTCGGCTAATTTCAGAAGCAGTGCAAATTTTACTCAGTACAATACTGGTGTGGCTGAATTCAAAGTAGTGTTTCCTAGAACATTATAATTCTAGTGTGGCTAAATTGAAAGCAGCATTATCTTAAATCAGTACAATTGAAGTGTGGCTAAATTTAAAGCAGCATTAACTTAACAAGGTGACATTCTAGTGTGGCTAATTGAAAAGCAGCGCTACTTAGAACATTACAATTCTAGTGTGGCTAAATTAAAAGGAGCATTAACTTAATTCAGTACAATTGTGGTGTGGCTAATTTCAAAGCAACGTTAATTTAGCTCAGTGCAAAACTAGGGTGGCTTGGTTAAGGAGCAGAGTTAATGTTATGATAAATGTAGTGATCAGAAACAGTAATTAGCTTTAAATGCAATGAACGTGATACAGACCTACAGTCCTTTTTCTGTATGACAGATGCAGGGTAGTCGCACACGTCAGTAGCTAGAATCACCTATGCAAACCTACTGCCATATAGAGAATACCGAAAATCATTGACCCTTACCTGGGGGTCACAGCAGACAGGGCCTTGTGGGCTCGTCCAGAGCGAACAGGCCAACCGGAGATGTAGGTGCCTAAGAATGTGCCCTTTGCCACAGCCCTAACCAGCTCCCCATGGCAAGGCTGCCCAGGGGTTTAAGGGGGTGCTCTTTTTGAAGCTGCCGGTCACGTGGATCCCCACAGATTAATCTGACTAGATGGTGGATTGGCAGAAGGAGGGCAGAAGACAGGCTGAGGGAGGGTAGAGGAGGTAGACTTGTGAGCGCAGGAACACTCTGATGCAGTTTGAAAAGGCCCTACCTAGAAGTTTACACCTCCATCTCCTACATCCTTGACGGTATTGTATAAGGTAACTTAAAGACAGTACTCACAAGGATGAGAGAAATACCACCTGGATCCCACGAAACCTATTGATCGAGGGACCGAGAAAGGCTATTACAGCAAAGGGAGGATAACTTAATACATCAGACCTCTGACAAGGGACAAGTAGGACTAGTAATTACAGAATAGTAAGGAAAGCATGGGCATTCACACAGGAGCTGGCTACAACTGCACACCACACCTAACAGTCAATAGGGAACAATGGGAGAAGTGCAAGGGAAAACATGGAACAGTCTCCAAGAGAAAGTAAAGGAACAGGAGCAGGGAAAATGACATTACAAGGACAAAACCTCTCTCCTCCCCATCCAGGGAAAGAAAGGCACACTAGGACAAAATACTAAATCTATACATGAAGCGCAAAAGCAATCTAGGGCAAAGTCAAAGCAATAAAAAACACAGACAAACTGGGCTGCACAGAAAAAGGAAAGCACTGGGAAGTTCTGACTGCAAAATAGAGGATGACAGAAAAGGACTACAGGAAGCAGAATTTACTATACACACACTGAATTTGAAATCCAGGGAAAAGGTAACAAGAAAATAGAAACTATGAACTAGACACTAAGCTAAGAATCAGGAATAAGGGAGCAGTCATAAACCGGATCACTGCATCAATGACCAGCAGAGGATTGAAGCAAACTCAGGCTTTTAAAGCTGGCTAATGAGCACATGCTTTTGGTGTGCTTCTTGCTGCATCTGCCAGCCACAGGTGCTGCTTATCCTCCACCCAACCTTGTCCTAAAAGGGTGGAGCTGAAGCCAGGCATTCTGGGAAGCATAGTTTTTTGATTAAAGCATAATACTGCTGCCAAAAACCTGGAATGGCTCCGGAAGGGAAGTAACTTGGAACATAAGGATATAGCACTCCTAATTCACCACAGCACTGTGACATGAGGATCAGAAGGAAAGTCCAGTAGGGAATTATCCCCAAATTAGGCCCCAAATTGGAAGGAACGGGAGCAAAGTGAGCGAATCATGACACCCACGGACCAAAACGTGCTAGAGGGTAAAGGGAGTAGACCAGGGAGGGAAAAGCAGCTCAGTGAAGTGAGGGGCACTGTGGAAACAGGAAGGGGACACTTAGTGAGTGCTTGAGCAGACTGGGAAGAATTTTTGATATTTAAACATTTTGTATTATCAGAGAATTACTTGGGGAATCCTGCGGGCATGGGAAGTTTGTCGTCCTTGTGTGTAGTTCGATGCCATTATCGGGAAAATCCAATGGGAATCAGAAGAGACTGGAAACATATGAATTTTTAAACTTACAGCAATCACCTCTAAAAGGGAATGGGTAATGGGTCTTTGTGCCATGTCCAACGCCCATGGCTAGTGGGCCCCAAAGGAAGCTATTGGTGCAACATCATCAGTTGCCAAGGCTGAAGGCCATGGACAGTGGCCCCAAAGAAGTATATTGGTGCAAATTGTACAGTGGCCATGGCCGCCGGTGTTGAACTATAAGCTATAGTATAACAAAATCCTTGAAATTCTGTGATAATATGCTGTGCAAAAGAGATGTGTTCGAGCCTTTGCATTGATGCAAAGGCTCGAACACATCTCTTTTGCGATTTTAACCATGGCTGTCATTTATTGTCATAAATTGTCATGGAGAAGCATAATGCAACATCACAAAGTCGGGCAGAGTATGAGTCCTGAGTGTATTTGGACGCTTAGGCCAATGCCGCCTGTCATGCGCAAGCAGAACTGCACCGCCAAAGCGTTTATGTCAATCACAATTGATGGAATAATCACCTGGTCGGGTTTAATTAGCACGCATGGGCCACACGCGCCTCTTTGGGAAAGGTTGTGAGTTGCCGGCTAATGGAAATGTACAGCCATCGAAAGCCCTTCTGGGGACACTTGAGAAAGTCTGCTGAGCGCAGCTCGATTGATGGAAAGAAGATATTCCTCGCTGCACGAAATTGCTCTTGAAGACCGCCATTTGGGTTTCTGAAGGTTTGCCACACTAGACATTATCCATTTACTCGGCCTTAACAAGTCTAAAGTACTGTGGCAATCAGTTTACAGAATTTCGCGAATTAACCCATTTTAAGAAGAGCGCTTTGAAATGGCTGAGGCTAATCATGTACTGGTGGGCCCTTTGGTCCTTTTCTTTGGATTTGATTGGTTGCTGACAGTGATAACTGAAGCAGGGGAAAATATGCTGAGGGAAGGCATTTACAGAGAAATAGTCAGCATTTAACAAAAACTGTAAGAGCAAAAAAGTTACAGTGAGGATATTAAGCAGCAGTTCGGTATTGTGGGGGCACTTCCAGCAATAACCGGGTACGCATGTAAAGATGAAGCTAAGTGGCATAATTGCTTATATTTGACCTATGCTTTTTTTTTCCTGAGGAAAACTCCCACTTGCAATGTTTCACCACGCAAGCAATGTTAATCAGAGAATATTGGTTTAAGAGTTAACGTACGTTACTGGTACATGTTCGTAAAGAAGACGATTCAGGTTTTATTTTATAACTGAGAATTAATGTACTTTTCCTGGAAAAAAGGTTTTCTTGCATTTTCCCTCCATCTAAAGGAAATTGTGAACATGTGTGTGCTGATTGATGTGGGTGTTCTACGGCCATTCAATAATAGAAGTGCAGAGTTGGTATGGATCCCTTAATCCATCAAAGCAAAGCACTTCTAAGGGGCAGGACCTAATGTTACGGAGTTGTGCATACTAGCTTATCAATGTTTTCTTTGAAACATTTTAGCAAATGAGTTCTAATTACAGGTGGGCAGAACATACCATACTGAAGCTGAATCCTGCAGATACAATATAGTTCCTGTTAGCCCATGGAAACCCTCATTGGAGAATGTGCTTCTTACCACTGAGCAGTGCAGTGCATGGCCCCATGAGGCGGGACTGGACTGACTACTCTCCACTGCAGCCAATGACATGCTCAAGAATTCGGCCAAACAAATTGTCTGGAAATCAGGGCCAGGTAGGGTATATGAGGCATGACGGTGCCCCAACTGGCTGACATATTCTTTGTACCCTGCTTGGCCCTTTTGTTGTGAGGTGTTTGGGCAGAACATCAGATTGTCTGTCCAATCAGAGACACTGGAGCCGTTGCACAGCTTTTCTGTGGCAACATACTTAATTGCAGACGTGTACAGAAGTTTATCTTGCCCCATGCTGTGTATTGATAACCTTATTCCATATCGTATTTGCTCTTTACTTAATATTCTGATTGCTGAGGTTACCTCGGAAGCAGGAATGTTTTGGTAAGAGAGTTCTGCAAAGATGATATCTGTAAAGGCAAGTGGACCAAAACACAGGCTGTTACTCTGCTGTTTCCTTTCGAATAACGGCACCTGGACTTCACACACCTTAGCAGATATTTCGGCGACTAACACAACTAACAGGAATCATGCCTACTCAGGGACAGGCAGTAACGACAATAACAACCAAACGAATTGGGGCGTGGTAGGACAGAAGTTCTATGAAAGCTCTGCTAGTTCCCCAATAACTGTGGATGTCTGTTTTTACTCTGCTGGATAGATGTTTTTATTCTGACGAGGTTGACTCATCCTTTCATCCTATGAACTTGATAAACGAAGGACTATAATAGTAGCCAATAATATTACAGCACCTCGAACATGGAGGAATTGGCATGAAGCACCATTTGAAAGAATAACTTTCTTATTATTGCAAAGTAATTGTCGTGGTTTCAATATGTTGAAATTGCTTGGTCAGTAAGTGATTTGAAGGTTCTTGAAAGCGGGGATGAAGTAGACGTAGTTGCCAGGAAATCAGCACACAGGATAATCTGTGAGTAGCGACATACCACTTTACATGGGGAATGCACAAATCAGCAGTTGCTAAAATAATGCAAATTGCTCGTCCAGACTCGCAGTGCCATCCCCCATGTACTTCCGAAATGTGAGGGCGCTGGGGAAATAGCACTTGGAAAAGGTTAAAGTTAAAAACTCCCATCTGTCGAACAACGGAACATGGTAGGCAGAAGCAGCTCACAGATGTCTGCGGATGAACACATGCATCACCAAATATGAGGGTCCCGCCTGGGCATGTCAAATGATTAGCCACTGAGATGATCTTCACCCATAGATATCCAGAGGTCTTGGGGCAGTCTTGGTCCCTTAAATAGTGTTGTCAGTGTTGTCTTAGAGGGGCCACAGAGGGTGGACACTTCTAACTATAGCTTTATAAATTATACCACTGGTATCGCCCTTGTCCTCCCAGGCTCAGAGGCAACAAGTTACACTTGAGAATATTATGGAAGCACATGGAAACCTAATGCAGGCTTTACCTAGTACAACAGAGCCTGACATAGATTACATAAGCATTTAAGTCTACACTTTGGTTATGATGATATAACCTTTGCATGAGAGGGTTTACCCTGAATACACTTTTTATATACTGGTATTTCTTGCATTATTCACAGGGCAGCTCCCTGGCATCCTCTGTGACCAAGAAAAAAGGAAGAAGAGATAAAGGGCAATGGACATTTGGTCCTCGCAGGACCTAGAAGGGTATAGGTTCACCAACAGTGATACACCTGCTGTGCTTCTCATCTACCTGGCCTGGTAAGCACCACTCCCCTGCGCACCATCAGGCTCACCCGACTCCAGCCCCTAACCTCAAGTCAGTACTCCCTATCCCTGGACCAAAAAACGAACTATGATGATCCTTAATATTCTACTCCCCCTCCTGACTCTTCTCTCTTTTCCTTTGTCTTAGGCGTGCTACACCTCCCCTAATGCCTTCTGTGTTTTCCAATCCCCATCCTACTTGCAGCTCCCAAATGACACCAAGGTCATTCCTCTCACTCACACCCGGCTCCGTCAAACGCCTTTCTACTCCAATTGTCTTCCCCAAGCAACACCTTTCTTCTTATTCTCTAACTGTGTCGGGTCGGGGGCGCAGTGGACTAATCCACCCACTATATGGTTTTGTGTTTGACCTCATGGTAACAGGTTCAAAACCCAACAGGTCCCCTCAGCCCTTCATCCATCTGAGGTTGGTAAAATGAGTACCATTGAGTTAGGCAACAAGAAACATCTGCTATCTGTCTATAGCGCCAAAATCTCATATGCACTCTACAAATACACCTGCTATCTTATGTAAAGTGAGATGTCTATCATCCTTTGGAATGCCCAATCTCTCTGCAATAAACCTCCTTCAGAACAAACCACTTTTACTCCCATGAACCAAAATGCTCTTTAATGGCTATTATCAAAATGCGGATTCCCCACTCTAGACAATATCACACTGTTAGCCCCCATACCAGTTTTTCCTACCTTCTCCCTCTCCCCCGGTCTAGCAAAACAGGGTGAAGGTGTGCATCTGATCACCAATAAGGAACCATCATTTCCTCCCCTCCTGCTCTCTGACCTTACGAATTCCTCTTTTGAAAACATTTCTGCCATACTTATAACCTCTAAACTACTCACTATACTACTCATTAACTGTCCACACGGCACCCACAATCTCTTCTTCTCTGACCTCAATCTTCCACTCAAATGTTTCCTGGCTGTTGTTATCATAGAGAAAGTGTTATTTTTTGTTTGTAGCTCCCACGAAGAATTTTTGGTTACAACTCATTTTGAACAGTGTTAGCAATCCGATGTGGTTGTTTTGTGGGGAGGGGCTGATTATTGGTTTATGTATGCTTTTTTTAATCAATACGTCAGTAGGGACGAATTTGGCTTTTATTCTTTGTAATCAATGTCAGAAGGGGAATGGCTAATTCAGTCTGGTACGTGGGAGCCCATATCATTCTATCTCAAGAGATAATGGGGGTCATTACGAGTACGGCGGTAAGGGGGTTAACGGCACTGGTAAGGATGCCGGTGCCGTTAACCCCCTACCACCGCATTCCGGGGTCCCTTGGTGGGTCCCATTAGGGCTGGCTGGTTTTACCAGCCGCTCTTAGCGGGACCCATTAAGGGACCAGGGAGCTAATAACGGGCCCTATGGGGGCTCGAATGGGAATGGGGAATGGTTTTCGAAATGGGGATTTACCGGGTCCACAAGGGTCGGAATGTCCCGGTAAGTCCTCATTCCGACACCATGGACCCAGAAACGGGTTCGCAGGCAGCCATGGTGCTATTAGCACCTCCAAACTCGTAATGACCCCCAATGTCTTCTTTTGGTATGATGTTGGGAGGAGGTGGGTGGACGACAACATTTATTTTATTTTGGATTTGTAGAGCGCGCTGCAGCCCGCGAGGTGCTATAAGGTAATTTAAGAAGACTTGCTTGAGGGTTACAGGAAGCAGCCCGCATATGGATACTTGATACATAATGCTTGGTTACAGTGCAATTGGCTACAGTGCAAGGATACAGTAACATAGCAGGAATAGGGGTAACATACAAGAATCAAAGCCTAAAGGACAGTCCATTCATGATATCGTAGTTAGACTAAGGAGAAGGTTGCATGCATGGTAAATCGTACGATGTGGGCAGGGATTTTAGACAAACAGCCTAGTTTTTTATGTCTTTGCGGAAGGCTGCATGTGAGTCAGTGGTCCATGATAGTTTATCAGAACAATGGGGGAGGAGAGTCAAGACTGCCTTGCCACAGTAGATTTCATCTGATAGGCCATGCAGCGAGAGAAGCTGCTTAAAAATACCCACTATGTCCAGGGGAGGCCAGCAGTCATCCAAAACAGACACCTGTCCTGCGGTTCTTTGTGCATCATCAGCTTACATATAATCCTGTAAATCAGAATGTCAGAGAAATGATGAGAGGGAATGAGGAGAGATTAATGAGTTGGGAAACACAATAATAATACTAAGAGAAACCATTGGACTCCTGTCCAAGAAGACAGCTCACACATAGCACACTTACCTTGGAAAACAGACAATGTGAGGCCTATGGCTATAAAACCCATTGGGGTCACTCAGTCCTCCCGCATCCTTCCCATGAGGATGGTACATTGAAGAAGTGGGTAATACAAGTGTTATTGGTTGCTACAGTGCTCTGAAGCAGGAGGAATATGTTATGTTATTGTTATGTTATTTTGCATTTATATAGCGCCTTATGTACCATTGGTATGATCTCAAGGCGCTGGTAGGTTGAACGCCCTCGGGAACCGAAGTTCAAGTCAGTAGAGAGAGAGTCATAAGGTGCGTGTGAGCACTGGATATGTGTGCAGCAGGCGTGGCATTCGTGTGATAGCTGTTTCTTAGCGGTAGGTGTGGTGGTTGAGAGATCAAGAGTATGTGTTCGTTCTGGCAAGTGTTTATCCAGTCCGATTCTGGCTGGGTTAGGCCTGAGGAGAACGCCTAGGCTGGAGGGTGCGTAACCAGCTGTGTTTAGTTAGGATGATGGGCAGTATGAGGCAAGTGATGGTATGAGAACAGCTTTACCGAATGGTGTCATAGTGTCGCTGTGTTCTAGTTGAGTGGTGGTGTATAGAAGGGAGTAAGCGTGGAGATGTCATATGGTGGTTTACCTTAGGTGCTTGACATCAAGCATACTCCATTAGATTCATGCTCTCCGACCGTTCCATGCACTCTGACCGTTCCATGCACTCCAAACCGTTCCATTCACTCTGTTTTATGCGCTCCAACCATTTTGTGCTCTCAAACCATTCTATGCACTCTAACCATTCTGTGCACACTAACCATTCTATGCACCCCAACCGTTCTATGCACCCCAACCGCTCAATGCACTCCATCCACTCTATGCACCCCAACCGCTCTATGCACCCCAACCATTCTATGCACCCCAGCCATTCTATGCAGCCCAGCCATTCTATGCACCCCAGCCATTCTATGCACTCCAGCCATTTTATGCACTCCAGCCATTCTATGCACTCTAACCATTCTGTGCACACTAACCATTCTATGCACCCCAACCGTTCTACGCACCCCAACCGCTCAATGCACTCCATCCACTCTATGCACCCCAACCGCTCTATGCACCCCAACCATTCTATGCACCCCAGGCATTCTATGCAGCCCAGCCATTCTATGCACCCCAGCCATTCTATGCACTCCAGCCATTTTATGCACTCCAGCCATTCTATGCACTCTAACCATTCTATGCACTCTAACCATTCTGTGCACTCTAACCATTCTATGCACTCTAACCGTTCGATGCACTCCAACGCTTCTATGCACTTTGATTGTTTTATGCACTTTGATCGTTCCATGCACTCAAATCATTTTTGTAAGAATTCATTCTGTGCCCTCTGTCTGTTCCGTGGATCACATCTGTTGCATGTTATGTTACGTTATCTTACTTCGCATTTATATAGCGCCTTGTGTACCGTTGGTATGATTTCAAGGAGCTGGTAGGTTGAACGCCCTTGGGAACCATAGTTCAACCGACCCATGGATTCCAACCGACCCGTGCACTCCAACCGTTCCGTGCACTCCAATACGCACCTCCACCCCTCACCTTCTTCCTCTGCCCAATATGAGTTGTGTTGATCTATAAATCACTGTATTACTATTCTTAGTGCAAGAAGATACAATTGGGAAAAATGCATTAGCCACACATTAGATGTGAGAATGCACTTTAGGGCTCCAAGCAATGCAGCCATCTTTCGGCTGTTCCAACAATAGACTCTTATTTTCATTGGAGTCTCATTCTCAGATCTGCTGAATTATGTGATCCTTATGCTCCTGTTGCACATGTGATGGGATGGGTCTGGGAAGCCCAAGAAGACACAGCAGCTGGAGCAGACATAATCTCATTTGAAACCACTGGGAATGGAATCAGAGCACAGAGCGTCATTCATTAATTGACATATCCTGTCTCTGATGACTGTATGGCGACATTATTGAAAAACCTCAATAGAACACATATTATATTTGCATTTTAAAAGAAGTAATCTTATTTCAAACAGAAGTGACTGCAGAGTGCATTGTTGCATGGTGGCGCACACCTGTAACCCAGCATGAATGTGGGAGGCTGAGATTGTGGATGGGGGTTTGCTGCTGCTGTTCACCTCCACTGGTGATCTGCTAGAGCTATCCTGAATATATTCTGTGTAATCCCAAGTCAAGGGGCCTGTGTTCTGTTCCTGGTGAAGCCCATGACAAGTGGACTTGTTTCTGTGTCAAGTGGGATCTACAAAGTGAATGAGCAGTGAGCTGGGCCTCACAGATATAACCTCCCAAAAAAGAAATAGAAATAAGACGGAGGTAGTCACTATGTAAGGCACAATTAGAAGTTAAATGGGTAGAATGGTTTTGAAAGGGTAATATAGGAACAAAGAAAGGGGCAGAGATTAGAAGACAACACATGAATAATATGACATTCTGGGTCTATGGCCTGAATAGGCATAATTAAAAAGTAGGTTTGCATAATGCTGTGAGACCTTAACAGAGGAGGTGCATTGGGAGTGAAGCTGATAAAGGAAGATTCAGGGCTTGTGGAGGCTCCCTCACTCACTAACAGGTGGATGTTTAGCCTGGCATTGAACAGACCTACTAATGTGATGCCTTTTATACTCCAATGGAGTGGGGCAAGTAACGAGAAGGACTGAAAGCAGGAGGAGGTGCCGGGATGGGTACTGACAGGTTATTAAGAGAAGGGGAGCAGAGAGTCCAAAAGGGACAATGCAGTAATATGCAGTCCAAAAGGTAGGGGGAGGTGATACCATTAATGTATTTAAAGAAGAGCATCAAGATATTAAAGAGAGAACATTTGTTTAATTTTATGCTATCCAGCTTTGGGACAATAGTTTGAGATTGAGGAGGAGCTGGGTAGTCTGAAGCAGTTTCATGCAGCAAAGTTGCAGGCTTTGTGGAAGTGCATAACAGAGTAAAGAGCGAGAGTTAGTAGTAGGTTTGTGCAGTAATCCAGTCAGCAGAGCACTAGGGAAGAGATCAGCTTTTAGTGGAGTGCTATGTGAGTTGCAGGGGGATGTTTCTAATGCCGAGGAGATTAAACCTGCTAGCAGTGGCAGTAGCCATCATGAAATATAAGAGTTTCAGGATGCTATCAAAACGGTTTCCAAGTTTGTGAGTCAATGGTTCGGGGGTAGGGAAGACAGAGGCAAAGGACATGGGACAAAGAGATTTATAGGCAGGGAGAAGGATACATTCCATCATAGAAGAGATAACCATGAGGAAGTATACAGCCTTCCAGTGGCAGATGGTGAGAAGTCATCAGAGCTATAAGGGTTAAAGGGTAAGAATATCTGGGTATCATCAGATGATACTTGATATTTGAAGGGAAAGTAAGGACTTATCATACCAAGGGATGAGGAGTGGAGGGTGAAGGTAAGTGAGCCTCTGTTAATGATAGGTCTTACCCATTGCACAGTGTGCTTGCTCTTGGAGAACTTTGGTCAACCGTCTGGGGAAGCCACTCTGTCTGAATAGACAAACCAGAGAGGTGGCCCCCTGAGACGATAAACTGGATATCAGGGAAAAACCCCAGGAAGGGAAAACACACTGGATGAGCCCTCAGAAATTAACAGTTTCCAGTGCAAAGGCAGCAATGACTATGGGTTCAGAAGAGTACAAGGAGACATCAACAGGAAGAGACCCAAAATGGAGGAAGCTGATCCAAATACCACAAAGAACTATGGAAAGAACAGGAGCCAAAGGATTCCAGCAAGAAGGGAAATACAGGCAAAACTGCAGAAAGTTAAAGAACATATTGGCAAGAGCAGCCAACGAGCTTGTTTCCTGGCATCTTACGCATAATCGTGCACCGACTTCCTGATAAGGACTGTGGTGGATCTGCAATCATCCCCTCAAACCAGAAGCAAGTCGTCACGAGCATCTGGATGCTGTCTTTGGATGGGCACCTGTAGCCTGTATGTGTCCAGCCACCTTCTTGGAGTGGGCAGAGGCCATTCATTCAAGCCAACCCCGGCCCAAGCGCCAAAGCAGGCTGTGCCTAGCCATGACAGTACACCCTCTGCCAAGACCGGGAGCACCTGTGTTAGTGGGATGACAATGGAAGAATCTCCTGAGGAAGCTAGGTCTGTGTACATAAACAGCAGGCTCCTGTATGTGGTCACAAGGCCCATTCTTTTTCCAGTCCACCAAAAAGTGTGAACGTCTTCTCTTAAAATGGGAATCACAGATGTCACAGACTCCATATTCCAAGTGATGAGACCACAATGGACAGGAAGCAGGGTGCATGCATCCTTTTGCCATGTCTGGAGACGTGAGGCTTCAGTAGGGAAATGTAAAACACCGGGTGAATACACGTCTTAGTTGGAGGTAGGCAAAAGTGAAAAGCGCCAGGATGTACTATCTTCTTAATATAGAAGTCATCAAAATACCTCAGACTCATCTTCAAGGGGACAAGGTGTCATGGTAAATACTCAGTCTCCAACCAGATGTTAGATACTACACGGCAAGTTGGCATTTCAAGCTGCTTGCGATCCTCGTAGAGTTTCATCTTCTTCTGCATCTCAGCAAAATGTTGAGGTGCAAATAGCTGGTAGTCCTGGATCAATTGAAAACACTCTTTGAGCATAGGAACAGGAAGGCCCTAAGGAACAGTGATTGGAAAGTCCTTTGGATTGTAGCCATATAAACAAAAATAAATGACTCATCTTAATGGTGGAATGTGGATTGCTGTGATAGCAGAACTCTGAAAGGTTCAACGTTCTTTCCCAATTCTCATGGGCAGCAGTGGTAAAACACCATAGGTATTGTTCCAGCGACTGGTTAAGACATTCTGGGCCCGATTCTTAACTTGGCACAGTGAATGTGCTAAAGAGCACGATTCACTGCGCCAAATCAGGACACCCAGACTCCACCACTATTCTCAAGTGGGCCTGGGTATCCTCGTAGTGCACGACAGTGCACCTTCAGCATTGCACCTGTTTTTGGCTCATCGGACGCAATCCTGAAATCTTGCAAGCATTTTTGTAAAATAACAAAATATTTGTTATTTTACAAAACTGCTGCCGAGAACACGGGTGTATATGAACACTTTCAAATATACCAAAGTAAGCAGCTTCAACGTTGCAGGATACAACGTTGAAGCTGCTTACTTTGGTGTATATGAAAGTGTCCATATACACCCTGCACTGCAACAAGGCTTCTTGTGGCACTCTTCCAGAATATCGCACCAAAATGGTACCGTATATGTGTGCCACTTTAGCGCACATATAAAACTGGAGGAGTGCCACAAGAATACCAGTCTAAAGAGGCAGGTAACGAATGTGGCGGTTGCTAGGTTGGTTTCCAACCCATCCTAGCAATCGTCACAAGTATACCGAAAGTGGCACGTTCCTACCTACTTCGGAAGAATGTGCCACCTTCAGAATTGGTCTTAAGTACTGAAAAGGTAGTTAACACTTTTAACAACCTTTTTGGTACTTAACACCAGTTGAGAATTGGGCCCTCTGTTTGCCCATTGTGTAAAACGGGATATTATATTGTGCCTCTTTTATTATATATTTTGGCCTAAGCCCAGTCGCTCTGTGAAGAAATCCGCGTTGCAAAGTTCCGATCTTAGATCGATTTAGCCGCCATTTTAGGTTCATCCGTCATTTTGATTCTCACTCCAAAGTCACCCTGTTTTATAAAATGGTGGACAGTGTTCTTCTGTTTGTAACTTGGCCGTCCTGACCTTTACATGTCATGTAAGTTAATGTTTAAACTGCCCGCAGGCCAAATGTTAGGGTCATGTAATGAGACCTTGTCCTTCATTGACCTGTAGATCGAAGATTACCTGTGCCATCGAAACTGACCTGTGAGCATATATTAAGCACAATGTTGTTCAAATACTGAATGTGAACACTTGTTGAACTGCATTGTATAAAACATGTACGAAGGCTTAATGTTAAATCCAAAGGTACACCGTTGCCATTGTGACTTATTTGTGTATAAACTAGGAATAATCCATATGCATATAGGTGAATAAATTAGAAGTGAACGCGGCACAAACCCCTAGTCCGAAGAATGATTAACCTGTAGATGAGCTGGACATCATGTTAGAAATTGTATAAAAGAGTGTGTGTTCTGATGTACAGTCCCACTCACTTCTGATACCGAAAGGGCTAGTATTTGCTGTGATGTACTGAGGGCCAGATAGCTATCTGATACTTTGTTCCTTTGAAAACTGTTCAGTTATAGAATAAAGATCTGTGTATCTTTGTAAGCCCAAGTTTGGTGTATTTCCTTTTGGGGTACTCAGCCTTGATATTCTCTTTTTGCTTTTACAGATGGCGCCCGAATAGGGACCCTCAAGATTGATGCCAGTTCGTTGAAGGTTGACACAGCTATCGGACCGGGATCGGACGGTGTACATGGGGCCCTTTTCTTGGATGAGACGCAACACCTCAGCAGCGCTGCATGACCCGATCCCTGGACGGTGAGCACGTGGTCTGAATCGGCATCTTGACAAGGGTCCATATATCGAGGCGGCCAGATTTGCCGAAATCACCAACCACAAGGAAATCTTTGTTAGAAAACTTTGTAATCCGATCGGACCTCCTTAGGATTTGATCAGGTGAGGCGTGACCCGATTCTTAACTATCCTGATAATTTGTTTTGGCGCATTGCACTCGCGTGTTCAATTATTGACCAGGTAACACCAGTATTCTGATATGCCTGGGAAATGGTCTGCCTGCTTCAGGGCATTATTCCAAAAGGAAAGACAATCTTTGGAATTTGGCCGATGGCACCAACGGAAGGGTTGCCGGCGTGTACTATGTACTGTAAGCACGGCATTGGTAGTATAGTATTTAATGATATTTGGCACAGACAACCTAGACATACTTCCAAACTTCAGTGGCCAATCAATGGTAGTTTTGAAATCCCTCATATTGAATACTTAGAATCTATATTATTGAAGAAAAAGGCTAGACCTGCAGCATTTGATGTATTACAGAATTGGAAGAAAGGAGCTATGCAGCAGCTCAAGAGTAGAGAAAAGCATGTGTGCTGTCATATGACAAACGCCTAAAAAGCATTGTTGTATGACTAAAATAAACAGTCTGAGTCAGTTAGGAATATGGATAGGGCTTTTTCACTTGGGATTCAGAAAATGTACCCTTCTAAAGACTTGCATGTTTCTGATGAACTTATCGATAAACTATTAAATGAACAAAGGCCTGGTGCCACTGCGCCACCTCCGTATGTTCCTCTTCCTGCTGTTATTCCTCCTCCCATGGTTCCTCCTGCTCCTCCTATTGTTCCTCCTGCTGTTCCTCTTCCTCCAGTTGTTGTTCCTCGTCTTGTCGTTGCTCCTCCACCCGTTGCTCCACCTTTGCCTGCTGTACCAGAAAGAGCACCTCTGTTCCCTGATGTTCAAAACTTGCCTACTCTCCCTCTTCCAAGGGGTTCTACACCGCTTGTAGTAGATCAGGGAGCAGCATCGAGGGTTGTAACTCGTAATACTGTGTCTTCAGAGAAAAAACGTGAGTTAACGGCGTGGGCTAAGCATTCCATGGAGAAGGGTGAACAAGCTGATGTTTTTGCCACACTTTCTAACATAGACAATCTTCCTGAGATAAACTTTTTTATTGAAGGATTAGGAATTAATTTATGTGTAATGTGGAACAGGCAGAATGATATAGATCTCCGACAAGGACTGAGGGATCTGAATACCTTAGCGTTCTCTATAGCTACTGCGGAGAAGCTCCTAGAGCATGTTGGGAGGATTCTTGAGTACAGAAGGGAGCTGGAAAGGTTACGGAATGAAGATGAAGATGGTGATAGCTGTTAGGGAGAATTCTCATTCTATGGCTAATTTCCCTTACCTATAGAGTCCCCCAGCAGCTTTGCTGTGTTTGAAGGGTTTGTTTCTTTTCACCTGCTAAGCGTAAGACTCTTTTTCCAACTCTTAGGCATTTTTGCTATGCGTGTTCTAGGCTATTTTTGTGTTTAATGCCTATGGGATTTTCTCTCACCCATAGGAACCATCTTTATTCACATGTGCTACACAGCACTCTCAGTGCAGTGACACAGGGGTGTCGTAGCGACCCCCAAACATAGACTCCATACCCTGGGACTGACTACTGTCTGCCAGGGCATGTAAAGCCCCTATTGACTTTACTAGTCAAATCTTATGAACTTAACCGGTACAACCCATCTTACTATGGAGGTACTGGAAAGGGTTAATAGTTTTACCCTTAGGTTCATTTTCGAAGGGGTACCTTAAAGTTCCACTCTCTCAAGTTTCTGGCTGGTGGCAGTGGTTTCTACCATAAATATTCAACCGCAAATATTTTCCTATAGGATTTTCCCATTGTTCGATGCTACCACTTTTACTGACAGCCTTTAACATACCGCTGGTTTATTTTATTATTAACTTTACTCCGGTAGGTTTTATTTGCCAGAACTTTAATACCGCTTCTTTCTCGTGTCTTACTCTAAACTCCTAACGCAGGACGGGGATCCTTTGTTTGCTCTTTTGGTGGGCTTCTGCTAAGAAGCCCTCCTTTTGGTGCCTCTGAGTCTGGGGTAGGTCTGTTGTTTGGGAGGGGGAGTAGAACCCCTGGATAGAGTTGCCGCAGCAACTCTGGTCGCATTCTAACCTGATAGGCTGGAGGGTCTCCCACCAAGAAGACTCCACTGTGTGAGTGCCAGCTAGGCTGTATGAATGGGTCTCTTTCTGCATAAAAGCAGGGTCCTGAGGAGTGGAAGAGCAAGGCGTCGCCAGTGGAACTACGGAACCAAAGGGGAGAGAAGCTGCAGACATCATCAGCATCTACACCACCGATGAAGCCCTGCCACCACTTTTCTTTCACACAACGAGAGAAGATCTTCATCGAAAGAGCCTTCTTCCCTTGAGCTGGTGGGACCAACCAGTTCACCCATCGCTTCCCCGGACCTGCCTTGGTCAAATCGACAGTGCCCAGCACTTGGAGACTTGATAGCCAGGCAGCTATCGACCCGGACCACGATTGAAAGGAGCATACCTTTTAAACTTCGTTTGGCAGCATCGCCGCTGGTTTCATCCCTGGGTAATGCAGTGACTCAAACCTTCCTCCACAATGAGAGCCTCTCTTCCTCTGCTGGACCCCTCGAACTGCAGGAACTACCAGGAACAACCGCCACCACAGGAGCCACTTCTGCACATTTAAGGTACATTGTTCCGCCAGGCCTCCCTTTTCCCGTGGTAGCCCTAAAGGTGCTTTAAATCCTTTATCTACTTGTTGGGTTGGCCGCCCTCTCTCTTAACATTGTCTTTTGCCTCGCATCTAACTTTTCAATATTCGTTTACCAACGACTTGACTACAGCTACAAGAACATTTTTGCTCCTAAACTCTTGGTCCTGTACCAGACTCTGGCTCAGGCCTATTGACTCTGGCTGGTTTGTTAGATCTGCTCTCACTAGATTGATTTTCAATGAGAAATGTGTTGATGCACCTGAATCTTCTAAATCTCTCTTCCTTCCTACTGTTTTAACTTGTGGAGTGCCATTTTGCTCAGTTTTCATTCACTTATCTTTCTGCTAAAGTGTTACTGTGCATTACTTGTTCACAAAAATTAAGGGAAGTGTTGCTAGGGGGTGTCTGAAGATATTTCGGTTTAACTTGTGCTTAGCTTCCCTTGCGTTTAATTGATAGAGTGCCATTTGTAGTTGGTTTTCACTGTGCCGTTTTGCTCAGTTTTCACTCTATCGCAAACTTGTCTACAATTGAATAGGGAGTTGTATATGCTTTTCCTTGACTGAACTTAACTTGCTTTATCAGATGTGATTCATGTGTTGAACTAGATGTGTATAATATAAATATATATTCTCTTTTTGATACAAAGCTTTGGTCAGTGTTTCCTTGTTCCATAGTGCTGTGATACCTATTGTGTAAACCCTGAATACTGCTCATCTCCCTCTTGAGATATGTCTGACTGCTTAGCCACAGCTACCAACTAAATCTTTGTGGTACAGACTGATACCAAAGGGGATTTTTATTGCTCTCACCTGTAGTCCTAATCCTGGGTAATGCTCCCTGAGGGAACTGCACGGGATTCTGCCTAACAATAGCTTGGACGTTATGTTCGTACAGAAACGGTTCCTTCCTTGTCAGAAATCGATAACTGAGGAAACACGAATGTGTACAAAAGATGTAATTAGATGGATCTCAGACATGTCGATAACTCCCGTAGAAGTATATGACACTTATAGAGAGTATACGCCAGAAATGCAGAGGAAAGTGATACAGGTAATGGTAGAGTACCTACAGGATGAGTGTGTAAATAATAAGATGTGTTGTCCCGCACAGTTATTGAGTGTTTATAAGAGGGCTTTTTCATTTGACACTTCTTCAGCTGCTTCAGCGCTCGATTTGGCTCTGTTGCTTAGTAAGCGTTCGGAGTTGCCTACTTCTCAGTTGCCTATGAGAGAGGTCCCTCCAACATGTGTCCCAAAAGTAGAGATCCCAAAAGTAGAGATCCCTGCTAATCCTGCAACAGGCGCAGTTGCTCAAGATATTCCTGCACATTATGTGTCGCAGTTTGTTCACGTCCCGTTCTCAAGACAGGAAGACAGGAAGTGAACACCATTAAACAATCTATTCCCGACATTAGGAAGAATCCGACAGGGTTCTACAAAGAAATAGTATGTCTTGCAATCATCGGTATTCACCTTTAAGTGATATTGATTTGTTATTTCCCGTACTCCTGCCTGTTGACTTGCGGAAACAGATTAGAACTGTAGATGATGTACCAGGGCTAGGAGATACATGGACTAACATGGTTAGACTCAATGGAGAAAGGCCAGCTGGCGAAAGACCTCCTCAGGTAATACTAACTTTGCCTGACCGAATAGTTACGAAATTGAAAACTATAATTCCTGAAAAGAGAATTATTTGGGACAAGCTTACTGCCTGTGTCCAAGGGAGGTCTGAGGGTGCTACCGAGTTCTTTAATCGGTTCAAACAGGTATTTTCAGGTTTTCAGTGGACACAGAGTCTGCGAAAAGATTATTTGTGGACAAATTTGTGCGTGGATTTCTGCCTGACATTCAGTCGCAAATTATGTCCTCCGAGAGCGCTTGGCAAGCAAAGTCTCAGTCAGAAGTATTGCACATGGCTCAGTACTATGAGAATTGTGTCAATAATGAAAAAGAATGAGTTGAAAAGAGAAAAGGAAACTTAAAGACAAAAGTACTATTACAGCAAATTGTTAGAGGCCCTAGAGGGGGTAATTCGCAATTTAGAGGTCAGTACGTTCCGCAGGGAAATGCGCCCTTGGGTCCTGTAAACATTAACCAGGGTCATTGGCGTGCACAATGCCCGATCCTCCAGCAGAGGTCAAATAACACATTTGGAAATATGGGTAGATGATCCAGAGGTCGCCGAGGTGTAGGGGTCCTGGTAGAGGTCAGTTTTCACAGGATTCACAGCAACCTTTTTCGCAGTACAATCAGACATCAAGTATGGATAATAGAAACATTTTTGACCATCCTTCTGCTGCTCACCTCTCTGAATAACTTCCTTTTGATGACATTCTGTTTTGCTAGGATTGCCCAAAACAGGGTTTGGAACCAACGTCTATTCCCTTTAATCAGAAAGGTCCCTACGTTGAGATGTTAGTGGGAAATGGGAAACATCTATTTTTGATAGATACAGGCGCACAGAAGTGCTCCATTGACCATTCACGGGTTCCAAACATTCCACTGTCAGAGCAAACCAATGTTTCTGTTGGGTTTTCTGGCACACCAGTTGTCTGACCGGTTTCTTCACCGGTACTGATTACCTTGGGTCCATTTTCAGACCATTGTCCATTCCTTTTGACTACGAATTGTGGAGAGAATTTGTTGGGGTTGAATCTGTTGAGGGAATTAAATGCAGTAATTCATTGTTCTTCTGATGGAGTGCGTTTGACGATTTCATCACAGCAACTTCCTGTCTCTCAATGCTTGACCAGACCTTTGCCGCCGGAATTTAATGAAGTTCCGGGTTGTTTGTGGGCTATTGATGATAATGACGTTGGTGTCTTGCAAATTGAACCTGTTAAGATTATCTTGAAACATGGAGTAAAGCTGCCACGTATTCCCCAGTATAAGATCTCGGTCGATGGTGAGCAAGCTTTGAAATGCATTGTCTCCGATTTTGTGAATCGAGGTGTGATTGAGGAAATTGCAGGTAGTTTGTGCAATAGTACGATTTTCCCTGTGTACAAAAAAGGCAATAATGCAATTCCTTTTCGTTTCATAATTGATCTACGTGCCATCAATAAGATTGTTGCTCCACAATTTCCAATTGTGTCTGATGTGACGACAATATTAACCATGATCCCGGCTTCAGCTACTCATTTTAGTGTTGTGGATCTAAAGAACGCTTTCTTTAGTATTCCTATACACAAAGACAGTAGATACTTGTTTGCGTTCACCTTAGGGGGACATTCGTTTACCTTCACCCGTGCACTGCAAGGTTACATAGAAATTCCTAGTATTTATCGTAGGGCTTTGAAAGAGCAGCTCGATACCCTTGAATGGCCCTCTACTTGTACACTGCTTCAATATGTTGATGACTTGCTTTTAGCTGCTGACTCAGAGAGCACTTGTAAGGCGGGCACTGTGTTGTTGCTTATTCATTTGGCTAAACATGGACATAAAGCTTTGCTTAAAAAATGTCAATACTGTTTTCAGGAGGTCGCCTATTTAGGCTATCTCCTGTCAAAGGAGGGAAGAAGGATGATGCCTGAACAGATAAAACTCATTTCTAGCATGTCTGTCCCAAATATCCAGAAGGAAGTTACAGCCTTGATAGGTATGGCTTCTTACTGTAGGCAGTGGATCCCCAATTTCTCACTAGTGATGAAACCAATTTTGGCTTTGACGAAGAAGGGCATTTCTTCGCCATTGCCGTGGAACTTGGAACAACAGCGAGCATTTGATTTGCTCAAGACTGCATTGGGCTCGGCACCAGTTTTGGGCACACCAAACTATGAAAAGGCCTTTGTGTTGTATGTACATGAATGTGAAGGATGTGCTTTGGTTGTACTAAGCAGGAACATGGAGGGAAGAATAGGCTGTGCGGCTACTTTTCTTCCACCCTTGATCCTGTAGCATGCGCTTTGCCAAGATTTTTGCGAGCTGTTGCTGCTGCTGCATCCGTAAAACAGAGCGAGGGAATGGTCCTAGGCCATGCTTTAACCATGATGGTACCTCACTCTGTAGATTGTCTACTGAATAGAACACAAACGCAACACCGCACCTCCGCACCATTAACGAGATATGAATTGATCTTGTTTGCACCGCACATACAAATTAAGAGGTGTTGTGTTCTTAATCCAGCTGAACTTTTACCTTTCCCGCAAAGTACTGCTTGCAGTGACGAAGAGTCACATGACTGCGTTTACACTTCCCAACAAGAGACAAAGGTTAGAATCGATCTAAAAGTTAGATCTTTGAACAATCCACAAGGGGAGCTGTTTTTAGATGGCTCCTGCTTCAAACTTCCGGGTGGTAAATCCACAGCTGCTTATGCAATCACTACATTGAGCACAGTCGTGGAAACCAAGAGAATCACGCATAACTCTGCGCAGGCTGCAGAGATTATAGCATTGATCCGAGCTTGTGAACTTTCCGAAGGGCTTACAGTAAACATATATACTGACAGTCAGTACGCCTTTGAGGCGGTTCACAACTTCGGTAGACTTTGGGCAGAAAGAGGTTTCTTGACTTCACATGGTACAAAAATTGAACATGGCTCCTTGATAGTACGGTTACTCTCAGCGCTTGCACTCCCTACTCAGCTAGCTATCATAAAATGTGCAGCGCATCAGAAGATCGTAGATCATGTAGGAAAAGGGAACGCTTTTGCTGACCAGATAGCCAAACAGATTGCCACTGATCTCTCTTCAGAAATGTATATTTCAAGGGAAGCCAAAAATGCCTGTACTTTGGATGAGGGTATTGATTCCCTAAGGGACATCCAAGCCGAAGCCACATTAGAAGAAGCTAAGAAGTGGGCTGAGGGTTTGGGGAAACTGGATGGTGATGGGTGTTGGGTGGACAAAGTTGAAGGGAAATGGTTACTGCCTGACACATATATTATGATTATGGTTGTTATGGCTCATGATCCCACCCATATATGTGCTTGTAAAATCACTAAAATGTTCCAAACTGTGTGGGAATATATGCCAAAATCCCTAAAGTAGCTGAACGCTTCATTCAGGGGTGCATGATTTGTTTGCAGCATATGGTGGGAAAGGGCACATCAACTCCTAGGGGTAGTTTTCGTCCCCCTTCTGTCCCCTTCGAGGTTATACATTTTGATTTTATTGAGATGGAGCGTTGCAACAATTTCAAGTATGTATTAGTCGTCATCTGTGCTTTTAGCAAATGGGTTGAAACCTATCCTGTCAAAGATGCCACAGCTATGACCACGGCAAAGACTACGTTAAAGGAATATTTTCCTAGATTTGGTTTGCTGAGAGTCATCTGGTCGGATAATGGTCCACATTTTATCGCTGCTGTAATTCTGCAGATATGCACGGCATTACAGATCGATAAGCGGTTCCATTCGGCTAGACACGCTCAGAGTGCTGCACTAGTAGAAAGACACAACGGCATCATCAAGAATAAGCTCGCTAAGACGTGGGCCGGCATCAAACTAAAATGGCCCGACGTCTTACCGATTGTGTTGTTATCTATGAGAACAACCCCTCAAACTAAAACTGGGCTCTCACCCTCTGAGGTGGTTATGGGTAGGCCAGCTAATATTTGGAATGTTCTGAAGTCTCGTTCTTTACGAGACGTCTAAAATGTACATATCTCTGACTATTGTGGCCAGTTAACAAACAATCTGTATTTGATTTATCACCAGATGCGAGAGGCTTTACCTGTACAGTACGAGGGTCCCAGTCACAGTATACGATCGGGAGAGTGGATCGTCACAAAATCGTTTCAGTGATCTTCTTGCCTCGCACCTCTCTGTTGGGGCCCCTTCCAAGTTTTGCTGGTCACACAGACTGCGGTGCGGGTAGCAGGCCGGAAGCATTGGATACACGCGTCACACACCAAGAAGATTCCACACCCAGTGCCACATGATACAGAAGATACAGAACCCCTCACCAATGCTGTAACCAATGATCATGAAGCAGCAACCAGCATCGAGAGTGCATCAGAGATTCTCCCTGAGCCCGTGTGGTCTGGGGAAAAAGCCATTTCATCTCCACACTCTCCAACAGTTTTGCTTCTGGAAGCTGTTCCGGATTTTGTATCTGATCTTGCTTCCGTTCATTCGCCACTTCCAGTGGGAAGTGACGACATGTTGTTCACAGATCACTCAGTACCAGGCACCACAAGGTACGATCTGCATCCGAGGGAATAGACTTACTACACGATTCGGCTGTGCCATCAAGGAAAATCATCAGAGGTCTTGTCTTTTTGGCCCGATCATTTGTACATAAGGGGATTCTGTTGGCTAGGGTTTGTGGAAGGACTAAGAAATGCTCGGCCTGGAGGTCACCAGCAAATAACATTGGCACTTTCGTTTGAAGAATACAATGCCTGCAACCGCTCCCGCATGCTCAGAACAGATAAGAAAATGTGTGACCAGCTGAGAAAATGGACAATCCAATGTATGGGCCCCCGAAAACGTGTTGCTGTCTTGTGATAATGTTAATTGGTTTCACAATAGTCATTGTCTTAGGTTTCTGGTATCTAGAAGAAGTACATCCGTTTGAGAATTTGTTACCTACTGAAAATGTACCTACTGTTCCTACTCCTTTCGTGCATCTGCATTCTCTATCTTCTAGAGACTCTCAGCACAGACAGAGTTATCACAACAACACACTATTACTCATCATGAATGCTACACATGCCATTTTTAACAAATCTAATTGTTGGATCTATTCACACTTATCGCAACACAGGGATAAGGGGCTAGGATGGTATATTCATCTTTTATCTTTGACAACTGCTTGATATGCTTCTCTTAGAGCACTATTCGTTGGCCGATGGAACAATAGCATCTCGGGGAACTTTGATGGGACTAACTTGAACGAGTTTGAAAAATGTGTTCTGATGCCCCTGGGATGCTCGCCTTTTGCAAATAGGAGTAAGCTTAATGTTGCTTCTATTAGGCCTTCTGATAGACTGTCCCGTCCTTTTCAATCTTTGATCTCTTTCAATATGGCTCCTATAGGCAATAGGGATGCCACACCACCTTCTTACACTGTTAACCATACCCCAGATTCAGTTTCTTTCTGCATACAAAGGAATGGTACTCAGTTAATGGGTGATTTTAAAGGTTGTGCCAACGTTGCGAATTTGACTGGCGAGGACAGACCTTTGTATGTAGGCGAACCTGTTTACTTTGTTTGCGGGAAGCTAGCATTTCCATGGGTACCCAGGAGTTGGCAGGGAACTTGTTATTTAGGGATTCTGTTACCCAGGGTATTCATTGCAAGTACTGTAGGGATTTCAAATGCTCGTCCACGGCGGGACGAGAATGGTGACTATTCAGCACAATTTCTGGCCGATGTAGCTAAACCCTTTGTGCCATTTTGGGGGCAAATAATGAACTCGTAGATATCAGGAGACTAGCAAGAGTACTAGAGAGGACCATCAACCGGACCACTGACATACTCTATAATATGACTCTAGATCAGAAAGCAATAAGGTTAGTAGCACTTCAGAACCGGATGGCATTAGATGTCATCCTGGCTGAGCGTGGTGGGGTATGTAAATTGGTGGGGTCCGCTTGCTGTGTTTTCATATCAGATTCCTCCCCAACTATCTTTAACGCAATACAGAATCTGCATGTCTTAAGTTCAGAAGTGCATGTTCCCGAGGGAGACTGGGATTTTAGCGCTTAGTTCTGGGACTTCTTGCGATCTTGGGGATGGAAACTACTTTTGGTCTTGCTGATTATTTTAGATATTCTGGTGTTTCTTTTTTGTTGTATACAATGTCTTCCTGGTATATGTTCGATGTTAGGAGGATGTTGCGCACAAGCGATGGGTACATGTAGGACATAAAGTATGCGCCCCAGAGAAATCTTAGTATCTGATCTTATGGCAATTGTTATCTCCGATAGTGATTCAGGATATATGGACATTGAGATGTGGAGTTACTCGTAAAGTGACTAGAAGTGGTTTAGCGCTTGGCTTAGGCCAAAAGGAGGGTTTGTCGAACGGGATATTATATTGTGCCTCTTTTATTGTATATTGGCCTAAACCCAGTCGCTCTTTGAAGAAATCCACGTTGAAACATTCCGATCTTAGATCGATTTAGCTGCCATTTTAGGTTCATCCGCCATTTTGATTCTCACTCCAAAGTCACCCTGTGTTCTAAAATGGTGGACAGTGTTCTTCTGTTTGTAAGTTGGCTGTCCTGACCTCTACATGTCATGTAAGTTAATGTTTAAACTGCCCGCAGGCCAAATGTTAGGGTCATGTAATGAGACATTGGGCCTCATTACACGGTAGGCGGTAAGGGTTTACCGGTATTTTACCGGTACCAGTAAATCCTTACTGCCTTACTACGAGGTCCCTTTGCGGGTTGGGGAATTTAACACCTGCTTTTTGCAGGCGTTAAAAACAAACCCACAAAGGGACTAGGGTGCTAATTACGGTACCGTAATTTGCAGCACCGGAATTAGCGCCTTCCCCATTCCCATAGAGCCCTATGGGGCAAAAACGGGAATGGGGAAGGGCAATGGGGGAAGGGGGAATTACCGCCCCACCAACCTTGGAATAGGGTGGTAATTCCCCTTTCCACCAAGGCAGTGCCGGTATTTTACCGGCATGGACCAAGGTGCTAATAGCACCTTGGTCCACCGCCATCCGTGTAATGAGGCCCATTGTCCTTCGTTCACCTGTAGATCGAGGATTACCTGTGCCAACAAAACGGACCTGCGAGCATATATTAAGCACAATGTTGTTTAAATACTGAATGTGAACACTTGTTGAACTGCATTGCATAAAACATGTACGAAGACTTATGTTAGATCCAAAGGTACACTGTTGCCATTGTGACTTATTTGTGTATGAACTAGGAATAATCCATATGCATATAGGTGAATAAATTAGAAGTGAACGCGGCACGAACCCCTAGCCCGAGGAATGATTAACCTGTAGATGGGCTGGACATCATGTTAGAAATTGTATAAAAGAGTATGGGGGTCATTACGAGGTTGGAGGTAAGGGATTTCCGGCACCGGTAATGCTGCCGATGCCAGTAATCCCTTACCTCCATATTCCGAGTTCCCTTTGCGGGTCCTTCCTTACCTCCTGCTTTTAGCAGGAGTTAAGTACGGGACCCGCAAAAGTACCTCAGAGGTAATTACGGTACCGTAATTTATGGTGCCGTAATTACCTCCTTCCCCATTCCCATTGAGCCCTATGGGGCAGAAATAGGAATGGGGAAGGGCAAAAGGTGAATGGGTAATTACCGGTCCCTCCAACCCTGGAATGGACCGGTAATTACTCCGTTCACCATGCCGGATTTGGGACGGTTTCGGAGGCAACCATGGAGCTAATTACTCCATGGTTAGCTCCAAACCCGGAATGAGGCCCTATGTGTTCTGATGTACAGTCCCACTCACTTCTCACACCGAAAGGGCTGGTATTCGCTGTGATGTACTGAGGGCCAGATAGCTATCTGATACTTTGTTCCTTTGAAAACTGTTAAATTATAGAATAAATATCTGTGTATCTTTGTAAGGCCGTGTTTGGTGTATTTCCTTTTGGGGTACTCATCCTTGATATTCTCTTTTTGCTTTTACAATTTGTATGCAGATTATAGCCTGATCAATCTCCAGCCACCGGCAATGAGGTGTCCAAATCTGTGTGGTATATTGAGTGCCTCAGTTGGAATACATTTTATCTGGCAGACCATGGAGTCTAAACATATCTCGTAAAAACACTTCTGACATTTCACTTGCTTTGAGCAATTTGGACAGGGCAGAGAAATGGGCCATCCTAGTGAATTAATCTCCTGTTACCATAATAGCATGCATCTGTTGGATACAGGGAGGTCAATAATGAAGTCAGTTTATATTGTTATCCAGGGGGCTTGAGTTGCTAGAATGCTCTCCATTTTTCGATGAGGACTGTAACAAGGCATCTTGGATGTAGCACAAATAGAGCAAGAAGTACATATTCCTTTATGTCATGGTAAACCGTAGGCCACCCAAAGAGTTGTCCAGCAATGCTTTGGTGGCAGCAAAACCTCTGTGTCCTGCAATGGGGGCATCACGACACATCTTCAGTGCCTGCAGTTGAAGGCTCCTAGAAGGCCAGAATAATTGATGGTTGTGGAATAGCATGTTCTGGATACAACAAAGTTTTGCAAGAATTATGTTCCGAGAGCTGGCCAAACACTGATTCAAGCCTGGTCACTTGACAAACCTTCAATAGAAAGGAGTTAACGTGAGCGATGAATCGAGAAGGGTGGATCATAAATTCAGGCGACTCTAAGGGTTCTGGGCTATTCTCGGGAGGATAGCTCTGGGGCAGCGAGCTTGCCTTGGAAGCAATACGACGCTGAGCAACACAGGTTTGATGCCCGGCTCCTCGCTTAGAAACCTCTGGGTATTAAGCGTGTTATAAATAATCAAATATATTATAATATAATTATAACTTTGATGAGACAGGGCATTATTATAATGCATACTGATTTTGCAGTGAACAAATCTTAATGGTAAATCCTGTACTAGTGCAGTGAGTGGGACACAACAGTAAAATTAGGAAGCCACTCTGCCTGAATAGACAAACCAGAGAGTTGGCCCCCTGAGACAGTAAACCAGTCATCAGGGAAAACCCCAGGAAGGGGAAAACACAGTGGATGACTCCTCAGGAATTAAGTTTATTGTCTATAGCCAGCGAATCAACGGTTCAAGAAGAGTACAAGGAGACTTTAGCAGCCGGAGCAAGATGGGAGCCAAAACAGAGGAAGCTGATCAAAATACTACAAAGACCAAAGGAAAGAACAGTAGCCAACGGATTCCAGCAAGAAGGGAAATCAAGGAAAAACTACAGACAGGTAAGGAACAATATGTCAAGAATAGGCAAAGAGCT
This sequence comes from Ambystoma mexicanum, assembly GCF_040938575.1. Classification (NCBI taxonomy): domain Eukaryota; kingdom Metazoa; phylum Chordata; class Amphibia; order Caudata; family Ambystomatidae; genus Ambystoma; species Ambystoma mexicanum. The sequence goes on from NC_090934.1 coordinate 522,084,882, forward strand.
TGATTCCTGGCAGCTTAAGCATTAAATCACACCAAAAGGTGGATCATGCCCCAGAACCGGAAACAATGGGTCGAGAGCATACAGACGCCATCTTCGGATGGTCGTCTGTGCATGTCTGGTTGCCATGTTGGAGTGCGCGTAGGCCTTTCCGGTGAGCTCATCCCGGTGCCAGTGGTAAGCAGGCTGTGCCTAGACATGAAAGCCTCAGTCAGATTATTCAGGGTCACCAACAGGAGAATAGTGTCCTTAAGTACAAGGAATGACAGACTTTAGAATCGGGATTGATGGTTTGCAGTGTCAAATTGTGTGAAGAGGTCAAGTGGAATGAGGTGAGCGTGGTGAGCCATGTGTGAGGTAGTTATAGACATCGCCTTAACCAGTCTTAATGGAATGTTTGGACTAGAATCCACATTCACAAAGTTAGTGTAACTCAAGATTGTTGACCGTGTGGTTAAATAGGGCCTTCTCGTGATTTTTTGTCTAAAGGGGTTGGAGAGAGACCGGGTTTGTAAAATGAAGGATTCTCGAGATCAGCAGTGTTTTTTGGTATAGATATGACTATAACTATATCAGCAGGTGATCCTGGACATTAGCTGGTAGTAAATAGAATGTCAAACTGCTCTTTATCTGCAAAGGGCCATTGACAAAATGATGGAGTTTTTTGGGAGTGAGCTGGATTTGTACTCGGAGTGAATGATAAAGTGCACGCCGGGAGATTTTTCTGACTTTTATTTTGTTTGTGAACTGTCAAAATAATTTTAATACATTGTATGAATATCATAATTGGTTATGTAATGTTAGTACACAATCTTTTTTTACACAGTGTGTGCTATAATATTCAGCAGTGAAATTACTTTAATTTGAAATGATTCTCATTTGAGAAATATTGTGTGCTCCGAAAGAAGCTATATGTTACGTTATTCGTCCACTTATTTATCATTTCGAAGGACTGCATAAAATGCAGTCTAATAGCCTATCAGCAGTTCCAGTCCACCTCAAGCAGTGCACAGACTCCTGTTGGTTGATTAAACAATGCTCAAGGTGCCTGCTCAAAAAGAAGGCTTGGTAAGTAATTTATTAACATTACATGCACTTTGCCCCTGTGGGTCTAGTACATGCTTTCTAGAAATGACTTTAAGTATTGATGGTTTGCGCGAAACACTACTTCAAGAAAGCCATTTACACACATGTTTCCACTTCGCTTTGTGATTTTCTTAAATTCGCTGCAGGCGACAGAAACAAAACATTGTTTGAAGTATGCCTCGTTCGAAGATCCTTTTCGTGGAAAAGATTTGCTTACATCAATTTAATGGTTATTGTGCCAGCCATCAGTGTAGACTTTCCCATGTAATCATGTACGTGAACCTGAATAATAAGCATTATGGACCAAAACAAATTGAGGAAAGCTTGTGAATTTGTATATATTGTCTAAGAAATACTGGAGTTTGGTAGATTCAAAAGACTGACACATGACTACATTTAAAAATAACGAACTTGATTAAAAGGGGTTGACGCCGGCACGCTTCCATTGTTTTCAATACTGCTCTGGAGGTTAAGAGCCTCCCTTCAGGTTATGTCCATTTAGTGCATTGCCTCTCTCCACAGATTGTCAGAAAGGGTTCATTTCAGATGGTGTTTTCTAGCTAAATGTACCTATGTACAATATGAAGTGGACTTGTCATGCGTCTTGGATATTGTCAACTGTGGCAGAGGCCACATAAAATTGATAATTGATCATTGGGTGCTTCAACATCTGGTTTGACATGCCCTGTAACCCTATGACCCATCACTACTGGATAATCTGAAAACTCTGTAGCTAACACAGCTAGTCTCAACCTTAACCCACTCTGCTGGACAGCTTAGATGCAATCTTCGGATCGACTGACCTCCTCGCCACACAACCACCACAACCACTTGGTTGATCAGACACTCCACCATCCTCTTCATCCTGCCCTGAGTGAAGCCCCTGGCACTTCCGGCAGCCCTGGCATTATAGCACAATTCCGCCGAAAGAAGAAAATCAAAGTGACTCCTATCCTAGCACAGATTCTACTCGCCTCTCAGACCACCTCGGCCATCTCCCCGGGTCAGGGTCTCAATCTCTAACTTCGACCTCTGGCTTTCCAAAGCACTTAACTCCATCTCACCCATCAGATATTTTTTATTCAGAAAATGCCATGCACACAGCTGGTTCATCCCAGCCCTCAAGAAACTAAAAACCTTGGACTGCATCCTTGAGCATAGATGATGTTCAGGCCCATCCAGATCGAGCAGAATTGCCTACCTTCAGAGCTCAAAATATATTGTGCAGAAGTACGCAAAGATAAAAATAAACTACTACTGCAAAATAATCGCCAAAGCCTTCCCCCACACCCATTCAGGGAACTCTTAAATCTCATCTCTGAATTCAGCAACCCTGCAATCTCTACCCACACTCCCAGACACACTGAGGGCCTCATTCCGAGATTGGAGGCAGCCATGGTGCTATTAGCACCATGGCTGCCTCCAATACCGGTACCGACTCCGACCTGGTTCAATGGGGACATACCAGTGTAGTCTGACCTTTGTGGGACCGGTATGTCCCCATTGAAAAAGACAATCCCCATTCCCATTTGAGCCCCCATAGGCTCAATGGGAATGGGGAGGGAGCTAATAATGGTACCGAAATTTGCGGTACCGTTATTTGTTCCCTGGTCCCTTTGTGGCTCCCGCTAAGGGCGCCTGGTAAAACCAGGCGCCCATAGCGGGACCCGCTAAGGGACCTCATAGTAGGGTGCAAAGGGATTAACGGCACCGATGTCCTTAACGGTGTCGGTATCCCTTTGCGCCCTACTCGGAATGAGGCCCTGAGTCCCTTTGTGACTCTCTCTCTCTGATCATTTCCACAACGCCAAAGAGAGACATACCTCCATCCTCTCTAAAACATCGACCCTCCCCTCTATCCCCCCATCCTTGCCTATGACATCAGAACCACCCTCCATGCTCCCACTTTTCTCCAGATTCTCTCCACTCTCCCTGCTGGAATTCCTCAATATTCTATCACAAAGCCAGTCATCAGTCTTCCCAGGAGACCCTTGCCCCCTTTCTTGCTAAAAGAATTCCTGACATTGACCTATGCTGGCAATCTGCACAATCCATCATCAAAACATCACTCACTTCTGGTACCTTTCCAGCAGAATGTAAGACTACATACATCAAGCCCATGCTTAAAAAATCTTCCCTCAATCATATAAACCTGACCAAGTAAATACCCATCTCGAACAACCACTATATAGCCAAATTACAGACTAAGCGGCATACACAGTACTTTGCCTCTTCTCAGAATCAAACAATATTCTTGGCCATGCCCAGTCAGACTTTAGACCATTTCGAGGAGCAGAACCCTTCTTAGGCTCCATCTGGGACAACCTCAAAAGACACTTAGACTCTGATCGCTGTGCAGCCTTAATCCTACTCTTCCTCTCTGCAGCCTTCGGCACCATAGGCCACACCAGACTCACCAAGAGATTACATACCTTGGGCAGAGAGATATGGCACTGAACTGGATATCCTCCTTCCTTTCCACTAGATCTCAAATAGTACACATCCCTCCTTTCTCCTTGGCTCCCCTGCCAGTCACTCACAGAGTGCCTGAAGGTGCCACACTCTCCCCTCTACTATTTAACCTCTACATGAGCCCCCCTGCCTGCACTCATTTGATCTTATGGTTTATCCTTTATAATTATGCTGACAAACCCAACTCATCTTCAATATCCCTAACAGCCCCTTTTCTACCTCTCCCAATCTCGCAACCTGCCTCTCCAAGATAGAAAGGTGGATGTTGGCCAATCTCCTCCTACTCAATCCTGACAAAACCGAGTTCATGCTATATGGGAAAACCACAATTTTCAACCATCCCAGGCCCTGGCTGCTTTCCCTAGGACCTCCGGCAACCCAGCTCCACACAGTATTTACCCTGTCACATCACATCAACACTGCAGTAAAAAGCTGTTTCCTCCACATACACATCATTCTCCACCACTTCCCTTTCCTCACCTTCCCCCACAGAATCACTACGATCCTGTATCACTCCTCAAGCCTTTTACAAAAAATTCCCAGAGTACCTGCATCAAAAATGTACCCGCTGCAGGCCCAACAGAAACCTCAGGTCAGGCTCAGCAATCCTACTTGTTATCCCAATGACCAACTCAACTCATAGGGGGGATCTTCTTTCTCAGTTAAAGCACCCACAATCTCGAGCTCCTTCTCAGTATCCATCCACCTCACAGCTGACCACCTCGCCTTCAGGTAGCAATTCAAAGCTAGCTTTGGCTCCCCATCTCCTATGCATACAAAATCCGGACCTCTTGCCCACCATAACTCCTACCCATCCACAAGCCTCCCATGCAGCGAATCACACATCCATGGTACACAGTCAGGTGGTGCATCATGAAGGAGAGTGTACAGTCTCTCTTGGGAGGTCAGATTCTCAAAGGAGACCTGCAATAACAAGGACATCAAGCTTGATCTTCCATAGGAGACTGTGTAATATGGCGTCCGCTCATGAAGCCAACAGAGTAACTGCTACTCAACACAAAGACAGCAATGACAATTGGAAATATGATGTTGGCTATCCTTGTCACACCCCAGATGTGTGCCTGTAACTGCATGTCATCTTCTTGCAGCACACTTCGTGCAGTAACGCTCACAACCACAATTCAGCAGTTTTAGGGACTGATATTGCAACCCATCGAATGCAGCTGGGTCCTGTTCCAGTAGTCACATAACCTCTGACACAGCACTCCTCTCCATGCCTTTGGAATTTGTGCAGCTTGACTAGAGCTATCACATTAGGCAACATCACTCCCTCACGGTGTTACCCATAGAATACATCTGAGTCCTACAACAAAAATTAAGTCCAGCTGTCACATCAACTCTCACATAGAACTCCTCATGCCTCTGAAGGATGCGCTGCTGCTTGAAACCTAGCCATGCCTTTCACTGATTATGCAATTAAATGCACGCACGCACTGTACCGCTTCCTTTCAGTTACCGGCCCGCCTAAGGAAGTTCACACACCACAGGGATACGAGGCCATACCAATTACAGTATGCACTGCACAAATATCACCTAACATTACATAACATAAAATACAGGCTGGGGTTGATTTAAGCGTTGAAAAGTCAAACCTCACTTATGGTGATGTAAGTTGATACAGTGCCTATAGTTTACCAAATGTAGGATTCTAACACACTGTGTAAGAAAAGTGCGGGCGACTTGAGAGTGGGAATGCTTTGCTATGGATATTTACATTACTAGTGTGAATGAGCCAAAACGGTTTAATGCAAACATTTATTTACTATGGTTTATTGCTTTGACCATTTTATAAAGCACTCCCTAGTCTGAAAGCACTTGTACATACACAGTAAATAAATCTGATCATTAGCAACTACAACAAATTAACACATTTCAAAGAAAGACACTAATAAGAGAAAATCCATCAAAAGAGAGAGAAAACAATCCACCAGTGATGATCATATGGACCCTATCACCCTAGGCCATCTTGACACTATTTTCTCCAGTTTGGTTCACTATTAGGGCTGTCCTTGGACAATCACTTAGACCCACTTAAACATTATTTTTACGTAATACAAACAAAATAGGCATCCAGCAGAGATTAGCAAAATGGATGATATTTGGCCAAAATAATCGGAACCAGTGATTTAATGTGCCACAGAGTTCAAGACAGATTTAAAGGGATCAAGAGAAGAGGCAAGGAGGCAAGAACACGAATAAGGTCAGAGTTGCTATGGCCCAGTACACACCAGATCTGTGCCAGATAGAAGACTTAAAATCCGAGTGAAGGAGGTATGGTTTTATCTTTTTTGTAAGAATTAACAACTGAATCAAATTATTTTGGCAATTTTGGATCTGAATTTAAGATGACATTCAAGGGTGACGTGTGAGGATTTTACTGTGGCAGCTTTCTCACCATAATATGTCATAACCGTGACCGACAAACCTGAAGCAGGAAAACACAAATGCACTTTTTCAACATATAATAAATCAATGAGGACATCATTTAGGATTGTGGCATAACGTGAATGGAAGGTATACAATCCTCGAGTACGGCTTCAGCACTGTTCATTCATGTAACGACACATGTTTATGCATTTTTGTGTTGAAGAGAAGGGGCAACTTGCAACTTTACATTTCCTCCACTTTTCTTCCTCTGTGCCATACACATGTTTCTGCATTTGCACCAGCATGCAGACAGTGTTTATTTGTATTTGTAAACACTGCTTACCAACGCTGCCCAAGAATCACGCACATCAGACAGTACTTAATTGTAATTGTGAGAGCCGGCGTTGCTCACAACTAAATGTAAATGCCTGTCATTTGTTCATTTTGCACAGCAGAGTGCAAAAGTGCAAGGCAAAGGCGACATGTGTATCCTGCCTTTTGCCCTGCAACTTTGCACTTGCTCTGTCAATGACGGATATTTGTTAGCAGAAAGCCTTTTATGTTGCAATGGCTCCCCACCATCAAATTACTTTATGAGCAAAAAGAGCTGCTGAGGAATTTGTAGTGAAATAACACAACCACCATGCACAGGAAACACCAAGGAACCCAGACCTAAACATATAAAATCTGTATGAATTTGGAATCAGAAAACATTGCGTGGAGTGAAAGGAGATACAAGCTGGGCAGTATGGTGATGTTGATATTCTGTAATGCAGAAAACTTTGGCTGCAGTTGCTAAAAGTACAATGTCCAAACAAAGCCAAATACCATATAGATTATGCTGGGCTGTACAATGTCACTGAAGCATATCACTGTGATTTTCAGAATGTGTTTCTCTCTAGAAACAGTGAACATGAGTTAATTCTGGGTGCATACAGAAAGAACCCTTGTTTAGGCAATGCACATTGGCAACATGTTTAGATGTCTAAATAGCAAAACTGGTCAACAAAGATATTAGAATGCCAAACTTAAAGCATGTGAACTGTGTTCTGTGAGGGTTCAGAAATGAGAGGCAGACACAAAGTGGTACATTTTTCAACATCAGACATCTTTATTTAACAAAAAGGGTTGGATGAAGGCCTCTGAGTCCCTATCCTGAAGAGAGTCTCCCTACCTAGGAAACTAAAACTAAATATCAGTCTGTGTCTTGTTGTCAACCTTATAAACTGTCCTTGTGTCCAAAACTGTACTAATCTGACTCTCACACTAGAAATGATCAGGCACTAATTGTTCAGAAAAAGAAATAGATTAATACAATAAAAGCATTTCTTTTTTTTTAATTTTTTTTTTTTTATTGTTTGATCAAAAAATAAGATTTTACAATTCATTATTATTCTAGAGCATTCCATCAGATGATCGAGACTAAACAAGACAGGCTTCCACTTCACTTTCGCCGCAATCTTACAAGTCTGTCACAGTACATTTTATGTGTCTTTGCCAGGGTCCAGTATTGTATCGCAGTACAGCTGAGTGTGGTGATTATAAAACTGCTTGACTCTTATCGTTTAGTAGATTGTTCTCGATATATTCAATCATTTTGGCCAATGCAATTTGCCATGTAGTTTTTTCGCCTCCTATCAAGCGGCACCACCATGTGTCCTCTTCGGCCAAGATGTCAATGCCTGCCATGCATGATAGATATCGTTGCCTGATGGCACTAGTAGCTGAACAGTGCATAATCAGATACCTTAATGTTTCTTTTGGTGGATGAGGATTATGTTTACAGAATCGGCAATTGTTCATTAATGCCTGGCCCCGAATGTGTAGGATCTCATTTGTTTTGTATAAAAGCATTTCTCACCAAGGATACAGTATTGGATCCAGAGGGTAATTCCCTTCCCCTGGATGTTTAGGTAGGATGGCAAAGTGTTTCTTTCAATTAAAAGTTCATTAAAGATCGCAAAAGTGTCTATTTCAAATAACAGTTCCTTAATGGTGGCAAAAGTGTTTCTTTCCAACAACAATTATTTTAGTATAGCACAAACATATCTAGCATACTTCTTTACCACGTACATTGAAAAAGAAATATGTTTCTTTATGCAACTTTAATGGACTTCCTGGTATACTCTCCTGCCTGGTATCTTTCCACTCTTTGTACAACTTGACTGGACCTCCTGGTATTCTCTTCTGCTATGAGTCAATTTCCTGTTTTTACAGATCCCCTAGTATACTCCCCAGCCAGGTATCTTGCCTCCTAATGTTCACTCTCTGTTACATTCACCAAGACTTCTTCTTGAGTTCACTGTCTTTTAATTCAACACAGTTGTGTGAGTTCACTGTGCTTTCTACTTCATTGTGTTGAGGTACAACTTGTTCCAACTTTCCCCTCACTGACATCTCATGTATAGGGATTTGTTCAAGTTCTGCCTTTTTATATCTTCATCACTATTCATGTACTTGGGGTCATACTTGATCCAATTGTCCCCATACTGACATCTAATGTATGGGGATTTGTTCAAGTTCTGTCTTTGTAGTTCACTGTTTCGATATTCAAATATCTTTGTTCATTTGCCTCTAGGTAGGCCCCAGGGCTCCAATGGCTCTGGGTGGACTCACTGGTGTATTAAAGCTTTTCCAATTCATGGCATGTTGCTGCTGTGAAGCTCCTGCTCTGTGATGATCACAGTGCAGACTTCCTTCCAGATCATCGCGGCAGCTCTGCATTCCCCCTCAAGCATGACTGTTGCTCCTCTGCAAAACCGTGCTTCCGGCAGCTCTGCTGTTGCTGCCTGCTCTTCGATGGTTCTCTCTCGGTGCCTACGGTGTCTGCTCTGACCTCGTTCCACACAGGTATATAACCCTTGTGAGCAGCGGAGTGGAAGTGCCTGCTTCCCCTAGAACAATCCTTCCCCTTACTGCTGTCTGCTCTGGCTCTGCTTCTCTCGTCCCCGCTTTCCCTTCATTCTGCTCCAGCTCTTCTGGTTTTAAAGCGGACACCATTTTTAAATGTCATGCTCACTTGGAACTCCCCAAAAGAATAAGCCTGCATGTTTATCTTTGTGTTTTTCTTGATCAACATTGACTCCTTCCTCCCTTTCTTCGTCTCAGTACTTGAGGTGTTTTTGGGAGCTGTAGTTCCTAGAATCTCTGTGACTTCCATTGTAATATTGATCAGAATTTCTGTTCAGAGAATCAATTGAGACATGAGATGTTAAAGGTATATTACATGTGTCATGACTGAAATGGCAGTATGCCATCAGAATTGTAGGTATTGTAGTGGTTTCTTCAGTAGAGGAGGGAAAATACTGCTTCTCTCCCAATGGAGTCATCACCTCCCCCAGCAGCCGTCCCCTCTCACATGATCCTCCTTTATAGTACAATCAACAGGGTCTGGATCATGTAGCGGCTGCTATAACCTGACCATGTGAGATGGGAACATCACCGGAGAATCGGTGATGACTGCAGTATTCATCACAGTTTGCACTACACATTGTTCGTTGTTTTGCTAGGCTCATCTGGCAAATAACAATGGGCCTCATTACTACGTAAAGTAATTTGGTGGTAAATCTTCTGAATTACTGCCACACTCTATTACCATTGCTTCCATTTAATCCCGTGGATTTACAGTAGGATTACAATTGATGGAAGGGTGGTGGATGTTTCCATTTTTGGAGTCCATAGGACTTCATTAAGATTTTGGCAGAATTCCCTCAGGTGGTAATTATGCTATGGTTATTCTGCAGATTTTTGACAATTATTGGGGTAAAATGTAAGTTTACCTCCAGATTTTTTACTTGATATAAATCATCCACTTCACTGCTAAACTCGTAGTATGCCACTGCAGTCATGCAGCGGCAATCCACCATTAATGACATTTTTGCTGCATTACAGCTGTTTTTACCTGCATCCCCGTATTTGCAATGGGCCCCAATGTTTTTAGTCTTTCCATTGTAATCAGAACATCATTTGGGATGAAGTATTTTCAGTGAATTATATGTGTGCATGTCTATAATCCCCAAAGAACAATTGAATAGAAGAAGAGGAGTTTGTTTAAGATAACTGAAACAATGGACACACAGGGCCTCATCACGACTTTGGCGGTAACCCTTAAATCCGGCGGTCGCGCTATTACCGCCAGATTTAAGGGTCCGCCAAATCAGGACTTTGGCGGATTTTGCCCCAGCTCTTGGCTGGGGGGAAATCTGCCGAAAATTTGCGCTATCACCACCGGCGGGAAATCTGCCTGCGGTAAGAGCGCGAATTTTCCCCATTGAGCCCAATGGGGAATGGGGCATTTCCGAATGGGCTCAATGGGGAATGGGGAATTACATTACCGCCGAACTCGTGATCCGGCGCTATTAGCGCCGGGGAGTTCGGCGGTAGGGCTAATACCGCCGGCGGTAATACCGCCGGCGTTACCACCAAAGTCATGATCAGGCCCACAGTCCGATTATAGAAAAATGTCGCAACCTATTAGGCAAGTGGAAACTAGCACTCTCAAAACTAGAGGTCTT